>NC_090931.1:334570161-335897897 GCF_040938575.1 Ambystoma mexicanum | reverse complement strand
ACACATGTGTGTTTTATCAAAGTGATTTCAATGAAATGTCAAATGTCATGCATTGTACATGGCTCATGGACAGTAATATTGGGCTTCCATCTGGGTCTGTTTGACAGTTCGAGCATGGCTATGCTACGTGCCATCTGTGTGTTGGCATCTGTCATGTTTGTGGAAGGACTATGCCAGTCACAAGCTTGTGTGCGATGCAGGTGCTATGCACCATGCAGTACATGTCTTATTTTGTCATTTCACACGCATCCATGTCTTCTTTAAGGCTCCCCTTCCATTTCATTGACACTGCGTGCCTGAGTTTGTGTCATATGTGACATGGCTGGTTCATGTGTTGGCTGTCAACATTGTGATGCCTATGTGTGTGGCCTATGCTGTTAACATGTGTGTTCATGTCTTCTTTTGAATTTCTGCAGGTGATGAGGCACTGGATGCAGTGGAGGAGGACGTGGAGGAGGACGTGGAGGAGGACGTGGAGGAGGACGTGGAGGAGGAGGAGGAGCAGGAGGAGGAGGAGGAGGAGGAGGAGGAGGAGGAGATGGTGGAGGAGATGGTGGAGGGGGTGACGTATTCAGAGCCCCAAACAGGCACGAGTGGAGGCCGTGGTGTGGTGGCCCATGAAAGTCCATTGGTGCTCCAGACCATCCTGGTCAGGGGTGTCTCTGATTACACATCTGAGGAGCCCTATGCTTCTGGTGCGGAATCGGACATTGAACCCTCACTGCTGTCACAGGTGAATGATTCTGCTGTGGATGCTGCTCTATCTGACACACCTGCAGGGGGTAGACCCCTCATGGGGCCGTCAGTGTTGGTACGTCCGTCTGTGGTGGTTACGAATGCAGGGTCACGCTCCACACTATTTGCTCCTGTTCCTGGGGCAGCTCAGCAAGGGCCTGCAGCCACAGGCAGCACGAGCGCAGCAAGGGCCAGGTATCCTTGGGCCCGACAGGTGTGGTGTCCGGCAATGTGGTGGCCATGTGCCACCCGAGAATACTGTGTTGGAGAATTCCATGTATGCCATTGCACAGCAGCAGGGGGCATCATGTGAGATGATGGCTCAGGGCGTGGAAAGGGTGGCCAATTCCATTCTTCCCCCCGAAAGGCAGATGGAGCTCCAGCAGCAGGCAGTGCGGTCCACGTGCCTCTCGAATAGGCTGGACATGTAGTCTGGCAACAGGGACCGATGGGCTGAACTGGGGGCACTGCGCACAGCCATAGCTGCACAGGCAGAGGCCCACAGGGATGCCCTGAGGGAAGAGAACACCTCCCTCAGATCTACTCTGGCTGCACTTGAGATGGCCCGCAGTAGACGGGCAGAACAGCAGATGGAGAAGCTGACACACAACATCTCTGCTGAACTCTGTGCAACCCGGGAGGTCTTGCAGGCAGAACTCCATGCAACACTTGAGGTGCTGCATGGGGACCTCCGTACCATCATTATGCAGAATCAGACCTTTCAGGCCTGCATGCTTGCTGCCATTGAGGAGCATACCAGGGCTATGCGTGGTCAGCCTCCCTTGCCATGCACACCTTCTAATGTTACAACAGAGGGTGCCAACAGCGGCGACAACTCTCCCACTATAGGCTAGCCGTGCAGGACATGAACCAAAGTTTTTTTTTTTTTTATTCTCACCATCCACGCATGTGGGTGTTGTGTTACCACCCCCGACCCCCTGGTCCACCATGGGCATTTATTCTTTTTTTTAATACATTTTTTTGTCTATTGTGCATTCATGTAAACATGTGTTGCTTTGTCTGGCATCCGAAGGCATCCACTGTGTGTTCCAGCTGGGCCCATACAGGCTTGTCTCGTGTTTGTGTTTGTGGTTTGGGGTCCAGACACATATGCCACTCCTGCTTCCCCTTTCCATGGGATTGCAAGGAGGGCAGCGTGTGACAGTGACTTACACAGAGGCATTGGGCTTCCGTCATTTATGTGACCAGTCTGAAGTCCAACCTGTGTATACACCCCTAGTGGGGATTCATGATTGTTTTTCCAGTGCATGGTTAGCATGCATTTTGGCTTGTATATTGGTAAATGGGCATTTTTTTATGTTACATCTTCATGTATTACCTTGCCTGTCTCCATTCTAGATACCCTTCATGCTTTGCTTCCTGCCCCATTTAGCTAGTAGAGACACACTCAAGATGGAAGGGGTCCATGTGGTGGCTTTGTCACATTGAGGCACTTGTACTATTGTGATTGGTCACTGTCTGACATTGTCACTGTTGGGTCCTGTGTTTATGATATGTTATGCTGGTAAATGGATGTTCCTGTGTGCGGTTTCATTTTGATGTGTCAGAGGGAATTGTGTTATGTGTTGTGCATTTACTTTGGACTTTTTACATTGCATGCCATGGCGTAGTGTGTCGGCCGGGTGACATGGATTTTGGGAGGGTTTAGGTGACATACCAGTATTTGTATGTGCTGTTTTGCATAGGGTTAGTGGCATACTAGATCTTGAATGTGTGCCTTTTGGTCACACAGGATTGTGTTGGTTTAAGTAGCTAGCGATGCACACAATATAGCACTTCCAGGGACACATTCTCAGGGTGGTAAGGTTGTGACAGTTGATTGTCCCTTTGTCATCATCGATTGTCACCTGGAACGTGCCAGGCCTGTGTGCACTCTGCAGGGGTGGGATTTTAGGTGAGAAAATGGTGCCACAAGCTGGGTAGGGCAGCCTCGCCACGTGCCCTTTCCCTCCCATGCACAGCGGGCGTGCATCTGGTTGGGGATGTGGGGGCACCACCATGTCCACCGTTACGCCCGCCGTGTTGCAGGACACATGCTGCCACAATGATCCTGCACACTACTGGTAGTGCATATAGTAGCTGTCCACGAAAGTGGTCAAGGGAGTGGAAGCGTGACTTTAGCACTCTGAATGTGTGCTCCACTATGGCCCTCGTTGCAATATGGGCTGCGTTGTATCTTACCTGGGGTGGTGTGGTGGGGTTCCGTATTGGCGTCATCATGTAGGTGCTCAGAGGGTAGGCGCTGTCCCCTGGGGAGGTTATAATGGTTGTCATTAGTTGGGTCTGTCTATTTGTCTGTGTGTGACATGCATGCATGTGCACAGGCATTTGTACTCATCAATGAGCCATGTGTTGCCATGCCTCCCAGCTTCCAGGTCCCGGTTTAGGGGAGAAATTCTGAATATGAAACTATCATGGGTGGACCCTGGATAGTTGGCATAGGCAGAGGTAATGATTGCCTTGGCATCACATACAACCTGCACGTTGATGGAATGCCAGTGCTTGCGATTGCGATAGATGTGCTGAGTGGCCCTAAGTGGCACCAATCACTTTTGGGATGTGTGCCACCCTGTAAAGGTCCTGGACCACGGCCTGCCTTTCTGCGGGTGTTCTGGGCATGTATATGTGCCTGCGGACTTAGGGGTGCACAGTCATGATTGCCAACACCTGGTGTAGGCAGCTTGACTGCATGGGCTGTGAGACGCCCCCCAACTATGGCAGTTGTCCGCTGAAATGACCCAGCGGCCATAAAATGCAGTACATTGAGCACCTTTTCCAAGGGGCTCAGTGCTTGGCAGCAAAGGGTGGGTGATGTGAGGTCATCCTCCCACTCAGTGACCAGGTCTAGGATGATATGAGGTGGAAACCTATACGTGCCATAGACCTGGTCATCTTGCATCTCAAAAAGGCTGGTCCTGGGTAAAAAAATGGGGCCTTGCTATCCTCCTCCTGCGTTGTCCCACGATCAATGCTGCAAGGAATGGTACATTCATAATAGCTGTATACGCGCGTTTGTTGTTTGTGCACACTTTTTTGCATTGGTTTTGGTGCGCCCTGTTCGATTCCATGAATACGTGTTGTTATCGCGCATGTGGGCGTTGCAAGGATTTTACTGCGGTACTTCCCCCGTAACGCCCACATTTTCGCGTGTTGTTCCCCATTCCACGTGTTCCGCCCCCATTTTAGGTGTGTGCACTGGACGGTGTGCACCTTCGCTGGGCGTATCGCGCAATGCCTTCGTGGTGTTGCAATGATGTGTTGGACAGGTAAGCCACGTGCAATGTGTTCCATGAATACGTAAACGGGCGCTTGCACGCGTTTTGCACGTGTGCGCCCCGTTTTCTGCGCACATTTATTCCATGAATCACCGCGCAAGTCTGCTAAAGTAATTGGGTACTCCTATTTACTTTTTGTCAACCCCAAAATTCCCAAAGGTGGAGGGGTGCATAAACAAATGAAATCCCCTACTGCTCCCCATTCCCCAGACCCTGCATTAGAGCAGAGGAGTTTCCATAGTAAACTTAATATATGGGTTGGTGCTGGGGCAGAAAAGTGTCTTGCAAATTTAAATAGAGTGAAGTTGCTGATTTAAAAGCACACTCTCTATAGATAGTGGGAAAGTGACTCCTGGTAGAAGAGAGAGAGATTCTTCATTGCATAGTGGTGAAGGAAAAAGGGTTCCATCTATATAAGAAGTGTTTTGTTCTTAAAAGAGTGTTGTCCAGAGCTGTGCCCATGGTTATGATTTATTCAAAACCTTCCAGCCATCATTTTTTAGTTTTTCTTTAGTCACCCCAAACGGAACGGCTATGCCCAGACGTGGGCCCCAATCCTGCTAGGCCTAGAGATCCAAGCTACTCCTCACTGATGACACCCAACAAGGCCAACATATGTCCGGGGATGCTTGTGTTCTCATACAGAAGGAATGTGTCCTAGCAGTTCAGGCTGGACTGCCCCTTTTGGGGTGTGACCAAGCCTGAATTGCATATGGTCTTTCCCCTTCTATAATTGGCTTGGCAGGCTGAAAAACAATGGTCTGGAGGTTTGCCCAGAGCTGTGCCTGTGGTTATGATTTATTCAAAACCTTCCAGCCATTAACTATCGGTTTTGCTAAAAGCTTTTTGTACTCCGACACTGTTAGCATTGCCAAGTGTGCAGAGAGATCAAAATAAAGAGTGCTGCATGTATGAAATTTCTTTGACCAATAGAAAAGCGTTGCATGTTATTTAAATCAAACTTCATGTATAGTATATTGCCAAGCATATGATCCGGTCATGTTTCAAGGTGCTGATTACATTTGTACATTTAGTGTATTCTGAGTCACCCTATCATTTGAAGTGCTTATTCGACCTGTGTATCATTTTCTCTTAGAGCAGGATTGAAAATACACATGTGGATTTTGAATTTCTGTGAATTCTATTATCAAAAAGTGAATAGTGTTCTACTTATTTTATTGAAGCTTTGTATTGTGCCACGGAGTAAGGTGGCGTGTGATTTTGTGCAAATATAAATTTTACATATTCGTTAATTAATATATATTCTTTTTACACACCGGCCTGGCTTTGGCTTACCTATTGCTAAAGGGGAGTGATCTACATGGTATGATATGATTCACAGACAGGACTAGATTGAATTACATAAACAGGTATATTGGTGTGCATTTTTTATTGGGTGGCAACAAACTCCCTTCATTAATTGTTGCCCTAAAAATATACCCCACATAAATGGGGGATTGGGATGTAGCTTTATGTTTTTGATTCATGACAAGTGCATTGTTAACATGCTATTCATTCTACTGCAACGTTAGTAAGGTGCATGGCTGGTTGTTAATGCACTGTTCAAGTACTACTGTTTGCTTGACCCCTGAGAATCAAGGAGGTGTACAAAGGAATATGATTGTGCAGATTCATGCAAAGGTAATCTGATTTGGTATTGATTGTCGAAATCTAGCAGGAATAAGGTGCAAGGTTTTTGTTCCCGTGTAGAGAGAGAGTTCATAAGGTTGCAAAAAGCCACTTTTAAAATGAATGCCATTGAAATGGAAGAGGCCAGAAAACATCTTCTAGCCACGCTGTTCATTCAGAGAGACTGGCATGAGCAGGAGGCGGGGGTGCTGGCAAGGTAGAATGGTACAGGATGTTACAGCAGTAGGCATTGACATTTGGCTTGAAGGTGGGATGTTACATAAATCCCTAACAGACTTTTATGCGACCCAAAATATTGGGCTCAGTTGTATCTTCATTTGCAATTAATAGAACAGCGATTGCAAAATAAATGTCTCCTACAAGCCCAGAAATCACTCACACAGCTAGAAGATAAGTCACAACAGAGCCACATTCTTGAAATAAAACATGAAAACCTCAATAAACAACTTCAAAATGTGGTGAAAAGCTACCTACAGGCCAGTGCAGAGCAAGAGATTGAGTTCTCTGCACTGCAAGACACACATAAAGAGAGTGTAAAAACCATAAGCCACATTCAACACCAATTGAATAACCAGACTAGTCACAATAGAGTTTTGTTAGATGACATTGTGGCCTCCAAACAGTCCATGAAGGAGCTCAAACATGAAAACTGCCAGTTAATTCTGAAAGGGATTGAATCCCAAAATGACTTCGATCAGATTCACCAGGATTTGAATATTGTGAAACAACAGAAAATACAACTGATTAAGGAAAAATACATCTTACACCCGGATAACAGTGTCCTGTTACACATAGTGAATCAGATGAAAATTGGTGTAGACAAGGGTCAGCCTGGTTCTCAGGAGCTGACCACAATCATGGAAGAAAATAAAGATTTTAGGGAATGTTTGAGACAAGCAGAAGCTGATCTAGTGGAAGCCGGGCATAGTAGAGATGCTCAGGATGGAGAACGTGTCATTTTAAAAGAAAAGTGCTGTGAGTATACAAACCTGACACAAAAATCTCAGAGGGAATACACAATCCTTCAAGATGAAATACAGAAAATAAGGGATTGATTGATGCCAGCCAAAAATCTGTGTCAGCGTTAAAAGCTCAACTCTCTGAAAAGAAGTAGGAAATCCTGTCAGAGAGAAGCAGCTGTGAGAAACTAAATAATGAAATCTGAAAATATAAACAGGCATTGATGCACCCTGACCAACCAGTGTAAGGGATAGGGCTAGGAGAGCTGCCCGCCCATCATGGACCTTATGCCATTTACCTACTACCACCCATGCACAGACTGGAACTGGCCTCATAAAGAACACTTATAGAGAACAGGGAACCATGAAGCAGGTGGGCTCGCCTATTCCTAGACAATTTGATCAGGAAAGCCAGTTGATATTTGACATAGATGGATATACACCTCTACCAAACAGAAGGGAATGTGGTCAGACCAGTATGTCGTGGGAGGCCAAAGATAGTCTGATGAGTACTTCTGAACCCGAAAATGCTTATGATAAAAAGATCAGAGAATAATACTTGTAGAAAATGATCTTGCAACGAGACAACCTAGCCTGATGCACTGTTCAAGTACTACTGTTTGCTTGACCCCTGAGAATCAAGGAGGTGTACAAAGGAATACGATTGTGCAGATTCATGCAAAGGTAATCTGATTTGGTATTGATTGTCGAAATCTAGCAGGAATAAGGTGCAAGGTTTTTGTTCCCGTGTAGAGAGAGAGTTCATAAGGTTGCAAAAAGCCACTTTTAAAATGAATGCCATTGAAATGGAAGAGGCCAGAAAACATCTTCTAGCCAAGCTGTTCATTCAGAGAGACTGGCATGAGCAGGAGGCGGGGGTGCTGGCAAGGTAGAATGGTACAGGATGTTACAGCAGTAGGCATTGACATTTGGCTTGAAGGTGGGATGTTACATAAATCCCTAACAGACTTTTATACGACCCAAAATATTGGGCTCAGTTGTATCTTCATTTGCAATTAATAGAACAGCGATTGCAAAATAAATGTCTCCTACAAGCCCAGAAATCACTCACACAGCTAGAAGATAAGTCACAACAGAGCCACATTCTTGAAATAAAACATGAAAACCTCAATAAACAACTTCAAAATGTGGTGAAAAGCTACCTACAGGCCAGTGCAGAGCAAGAGATTGAGTTCTCTGCACTGCAAGACACACATAAAGAGAGTGTAAAAACCATAAGCCACATTCAACACCAATTGAATAACCAGACTAGTCACAATAGAGTTTTGTTAGATGACATTGTGGCATCCAAACAGTCCATGAAGGAGCTCAAACATGAAAACTGCCAGTTAATTCTAAAAGGGATTGACTCCCAAAATGACTTCGATCAGATTCACCAGGATTTGAATATTGTGAAACAACAGAAAATACAACTGATTAAGGAAAAATACATCTTACACCCGGATAACAGTGTCCTGTTACACATAGTGAATCAGATGAAAATTGGTGTAGAAAAGGGTCAGCCTGGTTCTCAGGAGCTGACCACAATCATGGAAGAAAATAAAGATTTTAGGGAATGTTTGAGACAAGCAGAAGCTGATCTAGTGGAAGCCGGGCATAGTAGAGATGCTCAGGATGGAGAACGTGTCATTTTAAAAGAAAAGTGCTGTGAGTATACAAACCTGACACAAAAATCTCAGAGGGAATACACAATCCTTCAAGATGAAATACAGAAAATAAGGGATTGATTGATGCCAGCCAAAAATCTGTGTCAGCGTTAAAAGCTCAACTCTCTGAAAAGAAGTAGGAAATCCTGTCAGAGAGAAGCAGCTGTGAGAAACTAAATAATGAAATCTGAAAATATAAACAGGCATTGATGCACCCTGACCAACCAGTGTAAGGGATAGGGCTAGGAGAGCTGCCCGCCCATCATGGACCTTATGCCATTTACCTACTACCACCCATGCACAGACTGGAACTGGCCTCATGAAGAACACTTATAGAGAACAGGGAACCATGAAGCAGGTGGGCTCGCCTATTCCTAGACAATTTGATTAGGAAAGCCAGTTGATATTTGACATAGATGGATATACACCTCTACCAAACAGAAGGGAATGTGGTCAGACCAGTATGTCGTGGGAGGCCAAAGATAGTCTGATGAGTACTTCTGAACCCGAAAATGCTTATGATAAAAAGATCAGAGAATAATACTTGTAGAAAATGATCTTGCAACGAGACAACCTAGCCTGATGCACTGTTCAAGTACTACTGTTTGCTTGACCCCTGAGAATCAAGGAGGTGTACAAAGGAATACGATTGTGCAGATTCATGCAAAGGTAATCTGATTTGGTATTGATGTCGAAATCTAACAGGAATAAGGTGCAAGGTTTTTGTTCCCGTGTAGAGAGAGAGTTCATAAGGTTGCAAAAAGCCACTTTTAAAATGAATGCCATTGAAATTGAAGAGGCCAGAAAACATCTTCTAGCCAAGCTGTTCATTCAGAGAGACTGGCATGAGCAGGAGGCGGGGGTGCTGGCAAGCTAGAATGGTACAGGATGTTACAGCAGTAGGCATTGGCATTTGGCTTGAAGGTGGGATGTTACATAAATCCCTAACAGACTTTTATACGACCCAAAATATTGGGCTCAGTTGTATCTTCATTTGCAATTGATAGAACAGCGATTGCAAAATAAATGTCTCCTACAAGCCCAGAAATCACTCACACAGCTAGAAGATAAGTCACAACAGAGCCACATTCTTGAAATAAAACATGAAAACCTCAATAAACAACTTCAAAATGTGGTGAAAAGCTACCTACAGGCCAGTGCAGAGCAAGAGATTGAGTTCTCTGCACTGCAAGACACACATAAAGAGAGTGTAAAAACCATAAGCCACATTCAACACCAATTGAATAACCAGACTAGTCACAATAGAGTTTTGCTAGATGACATTGTGGCCTCCAAACAGTCCATGAAGGAGCTCAAACATGAAAACTGCCAGTTAATTCTGAAAGGGATTGACTCCCAAAATGACTTTGATCAGGTTCACCAGGATTTGAATATTGTGAAACAACAGAAAATACAACTGATTAAGGAAAAATACATCTTACACCCGGATAACAGTGTCCTGTTACACATAGTGAATCAGATGAAAATTGGTGTAGAAAAGGGTCAGCCTGGTTCTCAGGAGCTGACCACAATCATGGAAGAAAATAAAGATTTTAGGGAATGTTTGAGACAAGCAGAAGCTGATCTAGTGGAAGCCGGGCATAGTAGAGATGCTCAGGATGGAGAACGTGTCATTTTAAAAGAAAAGTGCTGTGAGTATACAAACCTGACACATAAATCTCAGAGGGAATACACAATCCTTCAAGATGAAATACAGAAAATAAGGGGGGATTGATTGATGCCAGCCAAAAATCTGTGTCAGCGTTAAAAGCTCAACTCTCTGAAAAGAAGTAGGAAATCCTGTCAGAGAGAAGCAGCTGTGAGAAACTAAATAATGAAATCTGAAAATATAAACAGGCATTGATGCACCCTGACCAACCAGTGTAAGGGATAGGGCTAGGAGAGCTGCCCGCCCATCATGGACCTTATGCCATTTACCTACTACCACCCATGCACAGACTGGAACTGGCCTCATGAAGAACACTTATAGAGAACAGGGAACCATGAAGCAGGTGGGCTCGCCTATTCCTAGACAATTTGATCAGGAAAGCCAGTTGATATTTGACATAGATGGATATACACCTCTACCAAACAGAAGGGAATGTGGTCAGACCAGTATGTCGTGGGAGGCCAAAGATAGTCTGATGAGTACTTCTGAACCCGAAAATGCTTATGATAAAAAGATCAGAGAATAATACTTGTAGAAAATGATCTTGCAATGAGACAACCTAGCCTGATGCACTGTTCAAGTACTACTGTTTACTTGACCCCTGAGAATCAAGGAGGTGTACAAAGGAATACGATTGTGCAGATTCATGCAAAGGTAATCTGATTTGGTATTGATTGTCGAAATCTAGCAGGAATAAGGTGCAAGGTTTTTGTTCCCGTGTAGAGAGAGAGTTCATAAGGTTGCAAAAAGCCATTTTTAAAATGAATGCCATTGAAATGGAAGAGGCCAGAAAACATCTTCTAGCCAAGCTGTTCATTCAGAGAGACTGGCATGAGCAGGAGGCGGGGGTGCTGGCAAGGTAGAATGGTACAGGATGTTACAGCAGTAGGCATTGACATTTGGCTTGAAGGTGGGATGTTACATAAATCCCTAACAGACTTTCATACGACCCAAAATATTGGGCTCAGTTGTATCTTCATTTGCAATTAATAGAACAGCGATTGCAAAATAAATGTCTCCTACAAGCCCAGAAATCACTCACACAGCTAGAAGATAAGTCACAACAGAGCCACATTCTTGAAATAAAACATGAAAACCTCAATAAACAACTTCAAAATGTGGTGAAAAGCTACCTACAGGCCAGTGCAGAGCAAGAGATTGAGTTCTCTGCACTGCAAGACACACATAAAGAGAGTGTAAAAACCATAAGCCACATTCAACACCAATTGAAAGAGAAAAGCAAAAGCTTCAGCCTAGGAAGGGCATTTTAAAAACCTCTGCACATTCAGGTGAATGGATGGATTTCCCCAGACTACCTGAAAGAAGGGATAGTACCCATTGGGAAAGGTCTGAATAAGACACTGGCCCTCATTACGACCCTGGCGGAAAGTGACTGACCGGACCGCCACAGCGTAAATAGCGTTTCCGCCATTGCACGAAGGAGCAAAGTGCGGCCCATTCCGACCCATCGGGCACGAGCACCACGGCATGGCGGAAGTGCAAAGTCCGCGATGGCGGAAATGACCCCAAAACGGCCCACACCGCCGCCGTACGGCGCCCTAGGTGCAATACCGCCACCCATCTTAGCGGACACCGCAGTGAGCGCCAACCGGAAAGTACGGTGACCGTAAATATACGGAAACGGAAGTAAAAACATGGGCCCGGAACGGGAAACATCCCGCCGTACACCTATAAAACCACAAAATCCACACAACCACTAAAAACACTACCCTGAGACACACCCCAACCCGTCATCCACCCTAGCGAAACCAAGAAAAATGGGAAAAGTAGCGAAGAAAGCGTGCGACCGCAAGCGGCAGGTCCACTTCTCCCGTGAGGAACTCACCGTGCTAACAGAGACCCTCCAGGAGAATGCTGCCGTCGTCTTCTCCACGCAAATGACCAGGACGGCACTTGCGAACAAGAAGGCCATATGGGCCCTGGTGGCACAGCGTGTAAGTGCGGTGGGGACCGCACCCCGCAACCCACAGCAATGCAGAAAGCGATGGGACGACCTGCGGATACGCGTCCGTAGCATACTTTCTGCCAACCGCAACATTGCCACAGCCACCGGGGGAGGTCCTGAATCACCCATCAAGTTGACCCCCTGGGAAGAAATCTGTGCCTCCACCATTGGAATGGAGAGCATAGAGGGAGTCAGAGGGATGGAGAAAGGAGTGCAGACATCCGAAGAATCAGGTAGGTGGCCCAAATAAAACAATGCCAAATCCACAATTTCCAATCATGTGAAGTACCATGTGTCCCCATAGTGCAACAGAAACACATGTCCAGGAGAACGTCCACACACATTGGCCTGATAGCGCACTTTAAAACTCACAATAAATACATAAATAATTAAAAACCCCTAAAACACCCACTACACGTGCAGCAGGCACACCCTAACTGCAGGCTGCCAAACAACTGCACCCTCACTCCACACACAAATGAAAGCACCTCCAAGGCCCCGACCCAAATCACCCTCAGGTACCACCCCAATGCATGTGATACAATGCCATTCCAATTCCCACAGACCCATTAATAACCCTCGCCCTCCTTTACTCCACCACAGGGTCCGATCCAAACGACGAGCATCGGGACACCCCTACCAGCACACCTGCAAAGAGGGCCAAGACCAACGGCCAAAGACCCTCCACCTCAGCTGCACGGATCAAGACACGGCAGCAGCACAAATCAGGTGGCAGCACAGAGGAGGGAACATCAACAGGCACCCCAGCAGCCAGCATGCCCACAACACCACCACCACAGGTCCCCCCAATGGATGCCACAGAAGGCACTGCCTCTGGTGGCAGCAGCACCATAGGTGACACCCCATTGATGGCAGCATGCTCCGACACAGAAAACGGGGATGTCGAAGTCAGATCCATCCATGACCTGTCCCAATCCCCCTGTCTGTCCCATCCCGTACACCATGAGGATACCACGCAGGGGCACCCACAAGACGACGACTGGCCATCCCCCACAAGCCCTGTGGCAAGGCAACATGAGGTCACCAGCCCCTCTGTGACACCACCGCAAATGGCCATGGCCCAGCAGAGGCAACAGTCCCTCGACCAGTTAATCGTGCAACAGCAGCAACTGGCCACGCTCCTCAAGGACCATGCCGATGAATGTGGGGGCACTAAGGCAGACATAGAAACATCAACTGAGACACTTAGGGCAGAAATGGAGAGAAGTACAGAGACACTAAGGGCACAAATGGAGAGTAGCACCGAGAGCCTGAGAGTACAAATGGAGAGTAGCACCGAGAGCCTGAGAGTACAAATGGAGAGTAGCACCGAGAGCCTGAGAGTCCAAATGGAGAGAAGCACCGAGAGCCTGAGGGGGGAACTGCATGCGACGTCCAAAGACGTATGTGCCGAACTTGCCGCAGTGCGCCGTGTGCTCACTGAGCTCTCACAAACCCTTAGGGACATGCATGGACGTGAGCAGGCAGAGACATCATCCGTTGCAAGTTCCGTCCAGGGCAGCCCCCAACGTAGATCTGGGAGGAACCTGCGCTCCACAGGCAGGGGTGCCCCTGATACCCGCAGAGGGGGCTTGCAATAGCGACTGACCACTGACGATGAGCATCTTTGGACACTGGTGTTCGGGGGGGAGGTAGGAGGGTGGAGGGGGTGTTTTGGGCTCACTTGGGTGGCGGGTCGATAGGGTGTTCAACATGATATCACATATGCCATAAACAATGCACGATCAACCAATGAGATGTGTGGACAATGATCTTTGTGTACTAGGCCATCATAGGCGTACAGTCCATATTGTGCATGTACCAGACACACACAGCGCCACGAGTACCGTGTCCATGTATCAGCCACCAGGCGTGAGTGCTAGAAGCATGCATCAATGAGATGCTGACGAATGTCACGGCCCTCCGGTGCCTCGCAGACTCCTTGAGGTGCTGCCACATCCCCACCCTCATCATGACCATCTTCAGGTGCTTGCAGTTCTGCGTCAGGGGGCATGGGCACATTTCTACGTACGCACATGTTGTGTAGCATGACACATGCCATCACCATCTTTGCAACCTTCTCATGGCGGTACAGGAGTGCCCCGCCAGACCTGCTGAGGCAGCGGAAACGAGTCTTCAGTAGGCCGAATGCCTGTTCAATGACTACACGGGTACGTGAGTGGGCATGGTTGTAGTCCTCCTCATGCTGGTCCCGTGGGTTCCGGACTGGTGTGAGGAGCCATCTCTTCAGTGGATATCCAGCATCACCTGTATGTGGACGATAAACGTATGATGTGGAATGCCATTGCTACGTACGCACACCCCCCCCCCTTCCTGCCAGGTCATTGCCGAATCACATACCCCACATCATCATGCATGAAATGAGACTCACCGAGTAGCCAGGATCTGTTCCCTGCGTGTCGCTCCATGTAGCGTGGTATTGTAGAGTTCCTCAAGACCATTGAATCATGGGTTGATCCAGGGAATCGGGCACAACAATGTGTAATGATCCTGTTGGAGTCACACACCATTTGTACATTCAGGGAATGGAATTGTTTTCGGTTGCGGTACTGGGCCTCCATGGCATGTGGGACGACCAATTCCACATGGGTGCAGTCGATGGCACCAATGCAACCCGGTATGCCGGCAAGTGCATGGAATCCCACTTTTGTGTTGGTAATTTCCTGCTCCGAGCGTGGTAGAGAGATGTAGTCGTCTGCGTGCTGCAGGAGGGCATCGAGCACTTGCAATAGTGTCCATGAGAACAGTGGCTGAGAAATGCCATGCAACTGTCCGACTGTGTGCTGGTAGGTGCCTGTGGCCAGGAAGTGTAGTACAGACACCATCTTCAGTAGGGGTGGGATGGCGGTTGGGCTATCTATCATGCTGACAAGGTCAGCCTGTGTCATGTCCACAATGGCGGCTATGGTGTCCCGGTCCAAACGGTAGAGGGTGTGGATCTGCTCAGCAGTGAGGTTGAACGGATGTGCTCGGAGGTGTGGGATTGCGGGCTGCCTGCGTGGTGGTAGTGGCTGTGCTGGCGGCCCTTGCTGGCCCTGCCTTGGCCTCCTCCTCCTCCTGCGTCTCCTCCGTGCGGCCGGTTGTAGTTGGTGTTCGTCTTCTTCTTGGAGTTGGAGTACTTGCAGTGCTATCAGGTCCCCCAGGGCCAACATCGCGAGTCCTGCCGGTAGCATTTCGGAGTGGGTGTGGTTGTGGGAGGAGACTGGGTGTGCAATTTATGTGTTTTCAGGCTGTATGGCCTCCACCTGTGGTGATTCATTCCACCTGTGCAAGCTGCTCTCCCCTTTGGCCGAGCACGTCCCGCACACAACGCTGCAATTCGAGTAATGGCATCTTGCTATTGCAATCATGTATTTGTACCCGATGGCCGTGTAACATTGGTTGATATGTACATTCGGCTATGGTCCCATTGTTTCACATACAATCTTTGCAGTCGCGAACAGACTTGTGAAGGGTCAGTGGAACGTAGTACTCGAGTAACGGTGGGCCCTCATGCATCACTGTACCGAGTTGCACCGACGGGCGGGGCGTCCCATTTGTGGGTGAAGGCAGTTGCCATTTTCACACACAGCCGCACTAGATGGATTAATTTGTGATTTCAAACGGCCACAGATGCCTTTTCGACGTGATGTTGCAAATGAGGAATTCGAAGGGCGGCGCTTTCGGTTTTCAGCTAGCGGCGAGGAGATGCCCACAGGTCTGACTGCAAATATAACGTTCTATTGTTCAATGTCCTTGAGACAGGGGCCATGGCGAGGATGCAATGATTGATATGAATAGTTTGGGATGCGCAATAGCGACGTGGGCGATGAGGCCGGACGTTCCCAAATACATGTTACTTCACAACACTGGAATTCTGGGCTGGGGCACTGTGGATTTTGCAGGCTGCATAATGCACAGACTCAATGGATATTTCTAATGTTATGTGAGTAAATATTCAGGCGTTTTTATACCGGGATGAGGGAATGATGAATGGATGCATGGGCAGATGATTTGATACAGAGTTTGCCATGTACAGGGCTTCTTGGAATCTGTCCGCCTCCCCTGCGCTATGTGATGCAGGGCTGCCATAGTGGGACCATCGTCTATCTGGCCTTGTTGAGCCCTCCCTGTCTCGACGCGCCTTCAGACACTTGTGTCCATGCACGTTAACATTCCCATCTGATGGATTCTGTTTTCACAGACGCATGCACAGGTACACTCGTTTGTGATGGTGTTTGCACCTCGATATAGATGGTTATGAGTCGCAAGTGGTTTTGGGGTGGTGATGATCCTTTGGAGTGGGCTAGCATGCATATGGCTGTGGATTTAGTGTGATCATTGAAGTGGGTTGTTCGAATGTAGTTCTGATGGCCATTCTGTTCTTTTTCTTTTCTTTTGGTTGACAGGTATCTCCTCCCCTTTTGCCACTGCCATCTGTATGCCACTCCTGCAGATGGCTTTTACTCCCGACACCTGCTGCTTCGTGTTAATCAGTGGAGCAGCATTACGATCTTATGGGACGATCGCCAATGGGCCACATGCCCTTACGCAGTACTAGTGGCTCGGAGCAACATTTCGGCCTTTCAGCTGGACTAGTGCCTCCCCATTGGGACGGCCCTGCGGTTCTGTGCGCTTCCATGTTGCCTTTTCGTACGTGAATGTGGCTCTGTGTACCATGATGGAACAGGGCGTCACACGAGTAGTAGCTGGTCATTTCTTGCGGATGCAGCCCACAATGGTGAAATGGGTTTTGGAGTTCATGGCCTAATGGCTGTATGGGCTTGGTGATTTTGTTGTGCATTAAATTTCTATTCTGAAATGGGCCGTGTAGCGTTCTTCTTTGCAAGTGATGTGGCATATTCCTATTTGGGGGGCGATGTATTGTGAGGAGATCTGCATTGGGTTCCAGCTTCGGAGTTTAGTTGCGTGGTACTGTGCTGGGCGCGTTTGCCTACGAAGCCCAGTGAGGTCAGGGATGGGGGCTGCCAATATGACTGTTTGAATGTTGTCATGCTCAGGGGCGGGGGATTGGGTTTTGTGTAACAGATGCCGGTCAGCCAGGTGGACTGGTGGAATGATGTGATTTTCGGAATGTTGCTGGTCACAGGTGCCTGTGTTTGCGTGCGTTTCTTGGTGGGGGACTGTGGTCATGTCCATTGGGATGGCTTCTGTATTCGTGCCATCTGTGCCCTGCAGCTCCCATTGGCCCCTCTTGTGATTCTTTTGTTCGTTGGCATGCATGGGTGACTTGTACATTTCACTGGTTGCATTGTGACTTCATTGCACCTACGGGGAGTTGTACTTTGTGGGCAGGGAGCGGTGTACAGGCACTCAGTGGGGCCGTTTACGGTTGATTCGCGATGCCGTACTTCTCGCCATGGCGGAATGGTACTTTCCGCCGTGCTTGATGGCGTTAGGTACATGTCCGCTAGGGTCGGAATTCACGTACCGTTGCGCCATGGTGGTATTTACGGTTTGGCATGGCGCGCGCGCGCGTACTTGGTGCAGTTAGCGTTGGCGTTCACTACGGTGTCGCTAATGGCATCGTACTTTGCGGTGACGGGTCATAGTCGCACCGAGCGCTATTCGATGGCGGTATTGCATTTCCGCCATCGTTTTTCGATTCCCGCCAGGGTCGTAATGAGGGCCACTGTGTACTTTCCTGCACCAAAAGATGATGAGAGGCAAAGTGACCCTGAGAGCTCATGGCAGCATAGGCGAAAGGAGGGGTCCAGATCCCATGATTCTGTGAGGTATTCCCATCATAGAGATAGGAAGTGCTTAGGAGACAGGGACTGGAGTGGCAATAGCAGCAGTGAGTCCAAGGGTGAATGGACTCAGGTTCAAAGGTAAAAGAAGAAATACAAAATAGAGAAAGGGTTTTGTTAAAGACTCAATCAGGCAAATTAAAGCCATAAAGAGCTTCATGATGGCATACCACATGAACGCCAAGTATTTGGTGTGGGAACATTTGGAACTTTATGAACAAATGTTGTCATAATTTGAAATAAAAAATTATGTCAATTGCATGGAAATTGACCTTTACCCCGGAATATGCCAGTTTCTTTGCGGAACTGGAAGACCATGGTCATTATAAAAGGGCCACCTATAAGGCAGCCATTTTGAAACATTTTTCAACATACAAGAGGCCCACAAGGCCGCATATAATTTACAATGTGTGGAAGATCAGGCACCTAGGGTCTTTGCACAAGAGTTAAAAGTTGCATTTGTGCTGACTTCCCGGTGGTTGAATACGCACGAATGTGTGAGCCCATAATTCCATGCTCTTCCCAAATATATAATTACCCAATTGGTTCCGGATTTCCATGAGCACAGGACACTGGATTGGATAGTAGAGCGAGCCACAAGGACATATGAGGTTCTGAATCCCACTGACAATAAAACCAACCCTAAAACCACAAAACCAACTAACACACCTGCCACTGCGAAGGTGGTAGAGGTGAAAATTACCCCTGCTTTGGACCTGGAGATAGGGGGGGCTAAAAATACTCCTCCAGTTGAGAAGCAGAATGAGAGGCAGAGGAAGACCTCAGCCCAGGCCCAATCTAATGGTAGTCAATTAGGATAGCAGTACAATGATCCCTCTGACCCTGTCGCATTTGCAATTCCTTGATACAAGGATACAAAGCCAATCCTAGGGTATCTGTATACTCCTCCAGCACAAAGGGGGGTGGGGTCAACTCAGGTAAGTACTTCCCTGGGGAATGTACCTCAACATTTCCTGCAGGACAGAAGTACCACGCCACCTCCAAACGTACATTTTTCAAACAGGCACCCTCAAAATACTAACAATACTCCTCCTTCTCCCCTGTTTCAGGAAAATTGATCCCTGAACAAAGGAGAAGGGAAAATCAGGACTGCAAATGATGGCGGAAAAGTTCAATACACGAGCAACTTCACTTGAAGGGACAGTTACCCTTTAAGGGAGCAGCAGAGGTATGAACTGAGACCTCCCTAAAACCGAGAAACCAAAGAAAAAGTCACACAAATGGAGCAACAGGTCCAACAATTGACCGATGACCTGGGGTGCCTGTTGAGGGCTCTGTGAGGAATTGGTCAATTCGCACGGTGGGTGTGCGCTCGCCTGGACGTTTTTCTGAAATTTTAAATGTTATTGAATGATGCTAGATCAACCTCAGGAAAATGTGTCGGCCTAATCTGCACATATTTTCCTATGCTCACCGCATGACATATGGATAGACCTGTGTACTCTGGGTGGACACAGCATACAGGTGCAGTCCCCCTGTCATATTTAGTTGGGATATGATGGGAGTTGTACACAGCGCATCTCCTGAATGGCAAGGGGCCAAACCTTCGAACGGCCATGGCCAGCCTAATGAACAAACAAAGGATCCATGTATCCGCCATGCCCTTTTGTTGAGCTCTACAGCTGGTGGCAGCAATTTGCATACTAATCAGAAAGTAATTCAAACAGTATGCAGAGATAGAATCGCAGCAAAAATGTCACCTGTACAATAAATCGCAGCAAAAATGCCATGGTTTGACCCGGTAAAGGTGTACCCCATTATACCATTTAAGGGGAGCAGGGGTTACGGGGGTGTCCCCTGCTCCCTTTAAATGGTATAATGGTACGGGGGTTGCATGGGTGTCCCCGCATCCTTTACATCGATTGCGGTGGCAAAACCACTGCCTTTTTGCCACGATATTTTGTGTCAACGGCCATTTTTGCCGTGATTTTAACACATGGAACCATTCAAACAGCCCCACATTGGCCCTGGCTACAGAGGCTAACAAAGGATACAGGAAACCCCAAAAACCTTTCATATGCAACTGTGTCAACCTGATGCCAGCTCCCGCCCTCAGTATCGATTGACAGTAAAATGTCATGTCTGGGATTGCATGTTTACAGTGTCATCCCGGCAGGGGAACCCCATTCAGAAAGTATGAGTATGCGTTTTGACAGATTCAGAAAGTCTGGTCTTGCTGCAACTTCGAGGAGACCTGTTGCTTTAATGAGGAACCAGAGAGAGCTCCATTAACCAGAGGGACCTTTTGATCCACAACAGACAGAAAGATGGGTGGGACTTAGTATTACATGTTTTCACCCCTTTGCCTTTTTTGTTGCAAAGCACTGTGGTTATGACCTCACACATATAGGAGATTGTTTGTGGGGACCCAGGATTGGCTCATCAAGGTAGTTTTAGCCTACACCAATCCCTGTGGCCCATTTGGCTTTTAAAGAGGGCAGAGATCCATCTGAAGACTTCACAAGAAGTAGCAAGAAGAACTCATCATTGGACCCTGGCTGAAGGTAGAGTCTACCTTAAATCTTCCGCCAGTGATGGAAGGCCAGGACCTTCAAGAGGGAAGCAAAATCCCTCCTCTAAACATCTCCCCGGCAGCAGAGGGAGATACCGAATGCAGACGACCCCCCAGCAGCTTCAGAACTGGTACCCAGTTTGCACACATTGGCCCTCATTACGACCCTGGCGGAAAGCGACTGACCGGAGCGCCACAGCGTAAATAGCGTTTCCGCCATTGCACGAAGGAGCAAAGTGCGGCCCATTCCGACCCATCGGGCACGAGCACCACGGCATGGCGGAAGTGCAAAGTCCGCGATGGCGGAAATGACCCCAAAACGGCCCACACCGCCGCCGTACGGCGCCCTAGGTGCAATACCGCCACCCCTCTTAGCGGTCACCGCAGTGTGCGCCTACCGGAAAGTACGGTGGCCGGAAATATACGGAAACGGAAGTTAAAACATGGGCCCGGAACGGGGAACATCCCGGCGTACACCCATAAATACACTAAAACCACACAACCACTAAAATCACTACCCTGAAACACACCCCAACCCGTCAACCACCCTAGCGAAACCAAGAAAAATGGGAAAGGCAGCGAAGAAAGCGTGCGACCGCAAGCGGCAGGTCCACTACTCCCGTGAGGAACTCACCGTGCTAACAGAGACCCTCCAGGAGAATGCTGCCGTCGTCTTCTGCACGCAAATGACCAGGACGGCACTTGCAAACAAGAAGGCCATATGGGCTCTGGTGGCACAGCGGGTAAGTGCGGTGGGGACCGCACCCCGCACCCCACAGCAATGCCGCAAGCGATGGGACGACCTGCGGATACGCGTCCGCAGCATACTCTCTGCCAACCGCAACATTGCCACAGCCACCGGGGGAGGTCCTGAATCACCCATCAAGTTGACCCCCTGGGAAGAAATCTGTGCCTCCACCATCGGAATGGAGAGCATAGAGGGAGTCGGAGGGATGGAGAAAGGAGTGCAGACATCCGAAGATTCAGGTAGGTGGGCCAGATGAAACAATGCCAAATCCACACAGTCCATCCATGTGAAGTACCATGCGTCCACATAGTGCAACAGAAACACATGTCCAGGAGAACGTCCACACACATCGGCCTGCAAGCGCACGTTAAAACCCACAATAAATACATAAATAATTAAAAACCCCTAATACACGCACTACACGTGCAGCAGGCACACCCTAACTGCAGGCTGCCAGACAACTGCACCCTCACTCCACACACAAATCAAAGCACCTCCAAGGCCCCGACCCAAATCACCCTCAGGTACCACCCCAATGCATGTGATACAATGCCATTCCAATTCCCACAGACCCATCAATAACCCTCGCCCTCCTTTACTCCACCACAGGGTCCGATCCAAACGACGAGCTACAGGACACCCCTACCAGCACACCTGCAAAGAGGGCCAAGACCAACGGCCAGAGACCCTCCACCTCAGCTGCACGCATCAAGACACGGCAGCAGCACAAATCATGTGGCAGCACAGAGGAGGGAACATCAACAGGCACCCCAGCAGCCAGCATGCCCACAACAGCACCACCACAGGTCCCCCCAATGGATGCCACAGAAGGCACTGCCTCTGGTGGCAGCAGCACCATAGGTGACACCCCATTGATGGCAGCATGCTCCGACACAGAAAACGGGGATGTCGAAGTCAGATCCATCCATGACCTGTCCCAATCCCCCTGTCTGTCCCATCCCGTACAACATGAGGATACCACGCAGGGGCACCCACAAGACGACGACTGGCCATCCCCCACAAGCCCTGTGGCAAGGCAACATGAGGACAACAGCCCCTCTGTGACACCCCCGCAAATGGCCATGGCCCAGCAGAGGCAACAGTCCCTCGACCAGTTGATCGAACAACAGCAGCAACTGGCCACACTCCTCAAGGACCATGCCGATGAATGTGGGGGCACTAAGGCAGACATAGAAACATCAACTGAGACACTTAGGGCAGAAATGGCGAGAGGTACAGAGACGCTAAGGGCACAAATTGAGAGAAGCACCGAGAGCCTGAGGGGGGAACTGCATGCGACGTCCAAAGACGTATGTGCCGAACTTGCCGCAGTGCGCCGTGTGCTCACTGAGCTCTCGCAAACCCTTAGGGACATGCATGGACGTGAGCAGGCAGACACATCATCCGTTGCAAGTTCCGTCCAGGGCAGCCCCCAACGTAGATCTGGGAGGAACCTGCGCTCCACAGGCAGGGGTGCCCCTGATACCCGCAGAGGGGGCTTGCAATAGCGACAGCCCACTGACAATGAGCATCTTTGGACACTGGTGTTCGGGGGGGAGGTAGGAGGGTGGAGGGGGTGTGTTGGGCTCACTTGGGTGGCGGGTCGATAGGGTGTACAACATGATATCACATATGCCATAAAAAGTGCACGATCAACCAATGAGAAGTGTGGACATTGAACTTTGTGTACTAGGCCATCATAGGCGTACAGTCCATATTGTGCATGTCCCAGACACACGCAGTGCCACGAGTCCCGTGTCCATGTATCAGCCACCAGGCGTGAGTGCTAGAAGCATACATCAATGAGATGCTGACGAATGTCACGGGCCTCCGGTGCCTCGCAGACTCCTTGAGGTGCTGCCACATCCCCACCCTCATCATGACCATCTTCAGGTGCTTGCAGTTCTGCGTCAGGGGGCATGGGCACATTTCTACGTACGCACATGTTGTGTAGCATGACACATGCCATGACCATCTTTGCAACCTTCTCATGGCGGTACAGGAGTGCCCCGCCAGACCTGCTGAGGCAGCGGAAACGACCCTTCAGTAGGCCGAATGCCTGTTCAATGACTACACGGGTACGTGAGTGGGCATGGTTGTAGTCCTCCTCATGCTGGTCCCGTGGGTTCCGGACTGGTGTGAGGAGCCATCTCTTCAGTGGATATCCAGCATCACCTGTATGTGGACGAGAAACGTATGATGTGGAATGCCATTGATACGTACGCACACCCCCCCCCCCTTCCTGGCAGGTCAATGCCAATTCACATACCCCACATCATCATGCATGTAATGAGACTCACCGAGTAGCCAGGATCTGTTCCCAGCGTGTCGCTCCATGTAGCGTGGTATTGTAGAGTTCCTCAAGACCATAGAATCATGGGTTGATCCAGGGAATCTGGCACAACAATGTGTAATGATCCTGTTGGAGTCACACACCATCTGTACATTCAGGGAATGAAATTGTTTTCGGTTGCGGTACTGGGCCTCCATGGCATGTGGGACGACCAATTCCACATGGGTGCAGTCGATGGCACCAATGCAACCCGGTATGCCGGCAAGTGCATGGAATCCCACTTTTGTGTTGGTTATGTCCTGCTCCGAGCGTGGTAGAGAGATGTAGTCGTCTGCGTGCTTCAGGAGGGCATCGAGCACTTGCAATAGTGTCCGTGAGAACAGTGGCTGAGAAATGCCATGCAACTGTCCGACTGTGTGCTGGTAGGTGCCTGTGGCCAGGAAGTGGAGTACAGACACCACCTTCAGTAGGGGTGGGATGGCGGTTGGGCTATCTATCATGCTGACAAGGTCAGCCTGTGTCATGTCCACAATGGCGGTTATGGTGTCCCGGTCCAGACGGTAGAGGGTGTGGATCTGCTCATCAGTGAGGTTGAACGGATGTGCTCGGAGGCGTGGGATTGCGGGCTGCCTGCGTGGTGGTAGTGGCTGTGCTGGCAGCCCTTGCTGGCCCTGCCTTGGCCTCCTCCTCCTCCTGCGTCTCCTCCGTGCGGCTGGTTGTAGTTGGTGTTCGTCTTCTTCTTGGAGTCGGAGCGCTTGCAGTGCTATCAGGTCCCCCAGGGCCAACATTGCGAGTCCTGCCGGTAGCATTTCGGTGTGGTTGTGGGAGGAGACTGGCTGTTCAATTTATGTGTTTTCAGGCTGTATGGCCTCCACCTGTGGTGATTGATTCCACCTGTGCAAACTGCTCTCCCCTTTGGCCGAGCACGTCCCGCGCACAACGCTGCAAATCGGGGAATTGTATCTTGCTATTGCAACCATGTATTTGTACCCGATGGCCGTGTAAGATTGGTTGATATGTTCATTCTGCTGTGGTCCCATTGTTTCACATACTATCTGTGCAGTCGCGAACTGACTTGTGAGGGGTCAGTGGAACGTAGTACTCGAGTAACGGTGGACCCTCATGCATCACTGCACCGAGGTTCAACGACGGGCGGGGCGTCCCATTCGTGGGTGAAGGCAGTTGCCATTTTCACACACAGCCGCACTCGATGGAATAATTAGTGATTTCAAACGGCCACAGATGCCTCTTCGACGTGATGTTGCAAATGAGGAATTCGAGGGGCGGCACTTTCGGTTTCCAGCTAGCGGCGAGGAGATGCCCACAGGTCTGACTGCAAATGTAACGTTCTATTGTTCTATGTCCTTGAGACAGGGCCCATGGCGAGGGAGCAATGATTGATATGAATAGTTTGGGATGCGCAATAGCTACGTGGGCGATGAGGCCGTCCGTTCCCAAAAACATGTTACTTCACAACACTGGAATTACGGGCTGGGGCACTGTGGATTTAGCAGGCAGCATAACGCACAGACTCAATGGATGTTTCTAATGTTATGTGAGTAATTATTCAGGCATTTTGATCCCGGGATGAGGGAATGATGGATGGATGCATGGGCAGGTGATTTGATACAGAGTTTGCCATGTACAGGGCTTCTTGGGATCTATCCGCCTCCCCTACGCTATGTGATGCAGGGCTGCCATTGTGGGACCATCGTCCATCTGGCCTTGTTGAGCCCTCCCTGTCTCGAGGCGCCCTCAGACACTTGTGTCCATGCACGTTATCATTCCCATCTGATGGAATCTGTTTTGACAGACGCATGCACAGGTACACTCGTTTGTGATGGTGTTTGCACCTCGATATAGATGGCTATGAGTCGCAAGTGGTTTTGGGGTGGTGATGATCCTTTTGGTTGGGCTAGCATGCATATGGCTGTGGATTTCGTGTGATCATTGAAGTGAGTAGTTGGAATGTAGTTCTGATGGCCATTCTGTTCTTTTTCTTTTCTTTTGGTTGACAGGTATCTCCTCCCCTTTTGCCACTGCCATCTGTATGCCACTCCTGCAGATGGATTTTACTCCCGACACCTGCTGCTTCGTGTTAATCAGTGGAGCAGCATTATGATCATATGGGACGATCGCCAATGGCCCACATGCCCTTACGCAGTACTGGTGGCTCGGAGCAACATTTCGGCCTTTCAGCTGGACTAGTGCCTCCCCATTGGGACGGGCATGCGGTTCTGTGCGCTTCCATGTTGCCTTTTCGTACGTGATTGTGGCTCTGTGTACCATGGGGGAACAGGGCGACACACAGGTAGTGGCTGGTCATTTCTTGCGGAAGCAGCCCACAATGGTGATTGGTGTTTTGGAGTTCATGGCCTGATGGCTGTATGGGCTTGGTGATTTTGATGTGCATTAAATTCCTATTCGGATTTGGCCCGTGTAGCGTTTTCTTTGCAAGTGATGTGGCATATGCCAGTTTGGGGGGCGATGTATTGTGGGGAGATCTGCATCGGGTTCCGGGTTCGGGGTTTAGTTGCGTGGTACTGTACTGGCCGCGTTTGCCTACGAAGCCCAGTGAGGTCAGGGATGGGGGCTGGCAATATGACAGTTTGAATGTTGTCATGCTCAGGGGCGGGGGATTGGGTTTTGTGTAACAGATGCCGGTCAGCCAGGTGGACTGGTGGAATGATGTGATTCTCGGAATATTGCTGGTCACAGGTGCCTGTGTTTGCGTGCGTTTCTTGGTGGGGGACTGTGGTCATGTCCATTGGGATGGCTTCTGTATTCGTGCCATCTGTGCCCTGCAGCTCCCATTGGCCCCTGTTGTGTTTCTTTTGTTCGTTGGCATGCATGGGTGACTTGTACATTTCAATGGTTGCATTGTGGCTTCATTGCACCTACGGGGAGTTGTACTTTGTGGGCAGGGAGCGGTGTACAGGCACTCAGTGGGGCCGTTTACGGTTGATTCGCGATGCCGTACTTCTCGCCATGGCGGAATGGTACATTCCGCCATGCCTGATGGCGTTAGGTACATGTCCGCTAGGGTCGGAATTGGCGTACCGTTGCACCATGGTGGTGTTTGCGGTTTGGCATGGCGCGCGCGCGCGTGCTTGGTGCAGTTAGCGTTGGCGTTCACTACGGTGTCGCTAATGGCTTCGTACTTTGCGGTGACGGGTCATAGTCGCACCGAGCGCTATTCGATGGCGGTATTGCATTTCCGCCATCGTTTTTCGATTTCCGCCAGGGTCGTAATGAGGGCCATTGTGTCCTGCTAGACTCTGCAGCTAGCTTGCTAGGTGGGAAGTGCCAGAGTGTCTCTGAACCTAAAACCAAGGACAAGGCAGCTGCCTGCAACACACTGCCCAGCTTTGGCCCGTCTGCTTTAAAGGACGACACAAGCCCAGTGAAGAAGCTAGGAGAAGTGCATCGATGAGCATCTACTAATGTCTGCCTTAAAGGACATTTTCGAGCCAGTCGAGTCCCTCGATTTGTAATCGACTGAAACTCTGACTGTTGTTACACCGTAGTCGCTTAAAGCCATCCGAGACATCTCAACCAGTGCTTCAGAACTGCTGACCAACAATGAGACAATGGGCCGGGCCGCCACATTACGAGTTCTGCAGCGGGTCCCGCTCTGTACGCCTGGCCAGACCAGACATGCAAAGCAGCACCCGCTAGCAGAACAGGATGATAACAACGGACCTGGCATTAACAAGTCCATTGGTAGCATCCTCCCCATTCCCATTGAGCCCTATGGGGGCTCAAATGGGAATGGGGACGTACCGGGTCCGGGTCCCGCGAATGGGATTTACTGGGCACACAAATGTCAGAAACAGACAGAGGATAAGTAGACAAGGTCAAAGAAAAACTCACTTTGTGGAGAAGGGAAACAAGATAATCCCCATTGAAAGCTAAGAATCCCTGGAGGATTCAGGTAAGGAAATCTTCTAAAAATGGCATGGCTACCTCCAAACTCGTAATGAGGCCCAATGATTCATGAACCCGAGCCACCATGTAGGCCAGTCTGCAGCCGTCCATCCAGCTTCACTCGCCAAACTGTTTGCCACCTCATACCAATAGCTGTCGCCCCCATCTTGAACTCTGCAACAGAAGCCTGCATAGCACACTCAACCCTGTTGAGCACCAATAACATCTACAAGCACAAGGTACATTGTGGTTCTGTCCGCCTGGTCTTTCTCCGAAGACCTCTAGAGACAGTTTAAGACCCATTGCTCCCTTTGTGCTGAAGCCAAGTATCCATGAACCATTTTACTATACCGATTGCCCTCCTGTGAATATCCAGAGTGCATCCCTTTTCCTGCTTTGAAAGTATATATCCTCTGTATTCCTTTACAGGGTGGGTTGTATTTTGTAGTGTTGCTAGAACTCTCTATTGGGATAATAATAAAGTCTATATTTTTGTACAACCTTCACTGGACATTCCCTTCTATCCTTGGGTAATAATTGTATTTTTGCTGTGTTGCCACTAATCTACGATCCACAACCTTTTGGAGATATGCCTGCCATTCCGTCCACGTACCAGAATTGGACAAGGAGGTTTATAATTTGCTTGTGTGTCCAATCGGTTTGTATCCCTTCTGGTGTACTAGAGCTGTGGGGCTGATTGATGGTTTAGAAACCGATATTCATCCCTGGACGATTGGTGCCCCGGAAATTGATTCATTACAGGCTCAGTCGAACCCTAAAACTAACCATGCTTCCCAGGACACCCCAACTTCCAGTCTAATGCCCTGGGGGTGGGGGAATGATTGAAGGAAAGTCTTGACAATCAACAGGTTCCTGAGGATGGGGCCTGGGTTGAGGGGAGATGCAAAGCACTTGAGGAATCTTCCTTTCTTATCAGAGCAGAAGCCTTGGAAACTTGTTAGCCTGATAGTGGCTCTCCAACCCCCTGGAAGCTAGAACCCAACAAACAGAGGGTAAGTAGACAAGGTCAAAGAAAAACTCACTTTGTGGAGAAGGGAAACAAGATAATCCCCATTGAAAGCTAAGAATCCCTGGAGGATTCAGGTAAGGAAATCTTCTCTTTCAGGAATGGCGGATCCCCAAAATAGAGGCCCTGAGGGACCCCAACCTTACGAGCCAGATCCTACCAAGACTGTAGAGGTATCTGTTATATGTATGCTCTTGATTTCATGAACAATGTGAGTATAAACATTCCTTTGAGTGAATCTCCTTCTGCTGTCAGGCATGAGGTCAGATGGTTCCAGAGCATGGAATCCTCAGTGTTGTTATTGCTTGAGCAACAGCAGTTGGTTGAGGGCTGCAGAGCTGGTTGGGGGTCTTTACCTATGTGTCATATATGATCCATGGATATTCAATAAACCTTTCATATAACTTACTTGGAGTGGTTTGTGGGCCAACAGTATCCTCTCCACAAACAGGTTCTGAGAACTGTATTTAGACAAAGGGGGACAGCAAAGAAACTGGGAAAAAATGATCTCCCAGCTACACACATTGCACCTGATCTCAGACATGGAAACTCAGACATTGCACCCGATCTCAGACATGGAAACTCACCCCAGATCACACTATGTCAGAGTTCAATATTAAGAAAATGACTCCCGATCTGCAAATAACTCACACTTTCTTTGTACACTTGAGGAAAAAGAGAGCAAATCTTATGCCCGGGTCAATGTACAGGGTCAGTGTGACTTATCGGCTCTGGTGGATACTGGATCCCAAGCTACCCCCCTGTCCAAAAAGGCTTTTGCCCAACGGAATTTAGGAAGGGAGAAGAGTCACCAGATTCCCTTCGCACTTCTTCCCGACAACTCCAAAATTTCAGTGGGAACGAAATTCCCGCAGAAGAGACTGTAGATCTAGAAATAAAAACTGGGGGACATTGTTTTAAAAACCCTGTGATAGGATAGTTGTGACTCCAGAGGGCACTCCTCGTTTATCGGGGAACGATTTCCTTCAGAGGTTATCACCTCTGATCGACTGTGTGAATCAGGTCCATTGGACCCAGACTAACCCGGGCCATGAAAATCAAAAGGAGTTCAAATTTGCGTGAGTCTTAATGGCACCTGCCATTTAATTGGGCGATGTACCGAGCAAGTGCAATTTTGCTTCCAGAACAATCAAGTCCCAGAAATCACCATCGGGTTGGCAGACTATGATATCATAATTGTATGGTCAATTCTCAACTTTCATGAATGTACAATTATTAAAATATGCATATGCAAAACAAACGCTGACGTAAAGTAGGTAAGGCAGCTACTACTTAGGAACGCCTACTTATAAAGCATGAAGTTTCAAGGAAAAAGGAGTCCAAGTACAGCCACTGTTGACCTTCACCAGTCATTTAGGCGATTTTGTCAAAAATGCAACCATGAAAATACACAGTAGTTTAGCATGCAACTGATTCTAAAGTTGCATTTTATCTATTTAGAATAAGGTGTTCCTTGTTTTAAAATGACTGTATTGCATTCCAGGATGCAAAGGTTTCACATGCAATTGAGGATTCACGAGAGAGTGAAACGAACATGAAAGAAGCAAGTATGTTGTAAATACATTTTTTTATTTTTTATTAATGTAACAAAATAGAATATATTTGGGGCATTCATAAAAGCAGGATATTAAAGTGTTCTTTGTCGACTAACGGTACATCGGGCTAACCTGTCGTTGCCATGGGACTTATATTCCAGCTGGCGGTGTATATAGCCAACACGTGAATGTAACCCTTCCTAATGGTCAGATGGTGACTCTCATATGGGAAGAGTGAGACGGACAGGCGTTCGCGTTTGCTGTCCCTACTATCAAAAGCAAAGTGCCTATTCAAAGTTTGTTGTAAGAAGATTTGGCATACCCCTCAACTCATATGCTTTTGGAAGGTGTTGGCTACCATATATTCAGCTCATTAACCCACGTAGCCCTTTACAAGGTCATATACGTCAACGAGCTCTCACTCGCCAACCAGAAAATAGGGTTTTCACACTTTCTGGGAACGCAAACGGTTGATAGGTATGGATTTGGTTATGACTCTATCAAGCATTGCAAATAACAAGTACATCTTTTGAAAGCTTAATCTCCAAAGATTTAAAAGTAAATAGTTTCTGATTCCCATTCCAATCTCAGAAACTATTTACTTTTAAATCTTTGGAATCAGAAATGGGTACGGAGCTCTCTGAGGAATCGTGGCATTATGCCTGGAGGATAGCGGTGAAAGCTAAAGTTGACCTGAACCTGAGATACATTCATCAACACATTTTAGGATGAATTTATTGGACGCCTGTGAGGATGAATAAGAAAGGATTAGCAGATACAGATTTGTGCTGGAGGTGTGCTTGTTCAAGAGGAACCTTTCAACATATGCTTTGGGAGTGTAGTAGAGTATTAGATTTTTGGAAGGATATTTTAGATTGAGTTGATTTAGTGGTAGATGGTCTATTCCCTCGAAGTTTTAAATCAGTTATTTTTCTTTTGGTTGATGACAGAAGTGGAGATCTATGTGATTCTTTGGATTGGATTGATAGGGCACTGTTGATGGCTATTAAACAGATTATGAAGTTGTGGAAATCTAGGAAGAAACCTCACTATGAAAATTGCTTATTGGATATGTGGGCACTATCGTGGTATGAAAAGACACAAGCCTTGAAGCGTGATCGGGAACTTGACTATGATGGGATGTGGGATTCATTCAATAGCCTGTTTGATTAAAATGTAGAACTGGTTTTATAAGTGTATAAATAACATAGGGGGTTTGTGGTGGGTGGGAGTTTGTCTTGTCTATTGTGATGTTTTATTGTGTTTGTTTTAAAGATTCGCTATGAGGAGGGGTTGTAGAGATATGATAAGATACTTTGACAAGAATTTTGAAATGTTATATCTGGTATTGTATACTTATTGCAAACTCACTCCTGTATGTATGTTTTAATGTTTTATGTTTTTGTGTAAAATAGTAAATAAAGTTGATTAAAAAAATAATGAAAAAAATTAAATAATTTCATTAGAATCTTGGATTGAAACATTTGGCATGCCATCTGGAAATTCTGCATTGATTCTTGAGATAAATTGGATGCAGGACAAATATTACAAGGAAGAGGAAAGACCCTATCACATCAAAGAAAAATTAAATGTATAATTGGAAATACATTCTTGGAGCTGTGTGGATTTCAATTCTAAACACAAGTTGATTGAAAAGATGTGATTTTCTTGCTATTGCGATGACTGTACTTTCCATCAATGTATTTCACAATTTAATTTTGACTACAAACCGTATAGCTACACTAACATCTCGACTCCTTTAACCCATTCCACATTAATAATGAAAAATTAAAAAATAATTTGGTGCGAAGAGAATCAACTAAATAAATGTGGGTTTGCATTGAATGAGTGAGTGCAGGCTTGTTTGTAGAAGTGTTATTATGTAAATGTGTACACAGTACATTTAGTGACATTGTGCACTAACATCATGACCAGGGGCATTGCATAGGGGTTGTGGCAGCTGTCACATACATTAGAGTTTTCTATGACTTCTTGCTGCCAGGGCACTTGAACTTAGGTTGATCGTGCTGGAGATTATCTTATCACGAGATGGTGGATGAGAACAGGTGCAGTTTACAGATATAAAATGTTTGAAATGTAAGTTATGCTCCGCAGAAAAAAAGTTGAATACATCGCTATACGGTGCAATGCAGATGTGGTTACGATCGCTCAAATTAACACGTCAATCAACCTTGCTTGGAAATTATTTCTAGTCCTGCTGTGGAAGAATTTAGATTTCTGACAGTGCTTCCCAGCCTTTTTATTTTTGCTGCAGGCCAGAACCCAATCAGGTGCATTGGCAGTGCTTCAGTTTTTAGGAATTGCAATTGCACTTGACCAAAGAAATCTGTCACGGATAAATTTGGAAAAGCAAAGAATGTGGCGAAAGAAAGAAAGAAAGAAAGAGAGAAAGAAAGAAAGAAAGAAAGAAAGAAACAAAAGAAAGAAAGAAAGAAAGAAAGAAAGAAAGAAAGAAAGAAAGAAAGAAAGAAAGAAAGAAAGAAAGAAAGAAAGAAAGAAAGAAAGAAAGAAAAACCCATTAGAACCCTGTATTTTATTTGTGGTGAATGAAGATGTAATTAAGGCAGACATTCTTCTGTTGCAAGTTGTAAATGTCAGACAAAAGAAATAGCATTGAGTGGCATGAGAACAGTGGTGTCACAGCACGCATGATTTCTCCTCCTCTGGGTAATTCAAGAAAGATGGACATGGGAACTCTGCAACCTTCTAAATAAGCTACTGTTATGATTAAGAAAGAGCCTGAGCATAACTCCTAAGGGCACCTTTGCCCACGGCTCTTTAGCTCTATAATGAGTTGATACCTGCAGCCACTATGATGGCACCAGCTTGAAGGGGACGCTGAGTCCTGCCAGGTCTTCTGAAGTAGAGATAGGGTTCAAGACCTAGGCTCTGCAGTTTAGGAAGCAGGGTCAGCTTTCTCACCTCTGCGCTGTCTTCTAGAGTTTAATGAGACCGTAGTCTTCTTGTAGGTTTTCTTCTGATTGATCAAAGTCACGTAGAGAGATAGTTTATCTCAATGGTGCCATCTCCCACTGGGGAGGGGATACAGGCCATGTTGTGATAATAAAAGTTGTGAGGAGATAACAATGAAGGAGTTGGGAAGCCCCCAACCTTGCGTAATAATGCGTGTGATTATCACTTTCCTGTGACTAGTGTGAGGACTAACACACATGTTAATATGCTCCACAGCACTCTAAGGTTCCTCGCACTTCACTGCAAGCGCACCCGAAAGACCTCATAAGAGCACCCGCAGATAGAGGAGGCGTTGGGGTAGGGTAAGACATTTTAAGACTTAGAGTAAAAGTTTGCGACATCTTGAGCTATAGATGAACTCTTCCCCAAAACGTTTTTTTCCATTTCTTTTTTAATTTATTGTGTTATAGCCGTCATTATGACTTTTCACATTACACCACATACAACAATGATAAAACAAGACAATTAAAATAAATATTCCTATATATTAACATACTATGCAGTCAACATTCTCAATGTCCTAAATTCAAAAATGTATACAGAAATAAAATCTAACTCTTTCAAGAGTTTCAAAACTTCCAGTGTCAATAAAGTTTCATGCCCAGAAATCATTATTTCCCAGAAAGAAGACGACCACAGCCACCTCACATTGTCCGAAAATCTTGTACATTTTGTTTGCCCTCAGCTCACAGGAACCTTGACAATCCATCATAATGTCTTAGGGCCTGTGTACCAACTTTCCCACACAATGTACATACATTATCAGCATACCGTTCCTTAAGTCTGAAATGCAGATTCTCTCTTGTTGGCAATAAATTAAGACGAAGCCTGAGGAATTCTGATCTCCAACGAGGAATAGAAAAGTACCTCAAGTAACCTAACAGGTAGCCTTTCGGTTTGTCATAAGGTGACACTGACTGGAATAATGTTGTACTACGCATTTCTGATATAGTACTTATCCAATCCATTCTTTTCAAAGCTGTTTTAACATACATAGGATTGTATACCCAGTTGTTTTCCACACATTCAAAGTCCTGCACAATTTCAAGGGAATGGGTTTTTAATCCAAATAGAAAATGATTTGACTTCTCTTCTAACATAACTCAAGTCTTCATATAAAGAGTTTTGCTGGGGGACTAGAATCGGTCTATACAATGATATTACTCTCCACTCCATGTAGGATTGCAGTGACTGCAGGCCCAATTCATATCTTAAACAGGCTATTGGCAACCTTGTGGCAAAATGAGTATCTGTTTCCATAATTTCCCTTCCATCCTTGCCCAATCCAGCATTTATATTGCTGGATTTACATCCAACTCGTAGGTGAGGGAAGGGATTACCTTGCTGATATAACACTTTGGGCCTCATTACGACCCAGGCGGACTTCGCGGTGCTAAATGCACCGCGAAGCATGGCGGAAAGCCGCCGATAGCGCCATGGGGGTTGGCGGATTTACCGCCCCATTCCGACCTCGGCGGAGCGGTAAATCCCCAATCCCCATTCTGCCCTTCCCCATTCCCATTTTTGCCCCATAGGGTATAATGGGAGTGGGGAAGGAGTTAATTACGCCACCGTAAAATACGGTGGCGTAATTAACAACGAGGTCCCGTAGCGCCATGGTTTTCTCCGGCTGGTAAAACCAGGCGGAGAAAACCTCCATGGCGCTACGGGAACTCGTAGTATGGCGGAGAGGTACGCCATGCACTACGCTGGCGTAATACCCTCTCCGCCAGGGTCCTAATGAGGCCCTTTATCAGTGGTGCCAGTGAAAATGTACAATAAGCATGATTTATTTTTTTCATTTGGCAACCCTATTGCTTAGGTTTACCTTCCATATTCGTTATCAGATATCTCTGTGATGGAAAGAACCTCAATTTAAACTCCAAATACAGGACTTAATTGACCACCGGTAACACCTGGTCATTTAGCCTCCAGATAACGGAAGGCTCTCTCTTCAATGGTCTCTTAAATGCGACGATCTTTGATTTAGAGGAGTTTATCACAAGGTAATTCATTCTTGCATACTCAGCAAACACTGGAGCCCTATGGGGGTGTAGTCAAGCAACACAATATTATCGGCATAAGCTACCCAATTTATCCTCTGCTGTCCTATTTTCGGACTCACCAAACCGCACTCGTCCATGGTGTCTGCCAAATCTGCCATATAGAGGTTGAAGAGGCAGGGAGCAATTATGCATCCATGCCTCACCCCCCTCCCAGTGGAAATCGGATCAGTCAGACTTCCTTACATATCCAACCTTACGTGCAGTTGGGAGAATTCGTGGAGCTCTACTATTATTGCCAAGAGTGATAAGGGCAATCCCCATTTTCTTAGCTTGCACCACAGCAAGCTCTATTTTCTGGATTGAAAGCTTGTGACAAGTTGATCCAAGCCCCAAACAAGGTAGGGCCTCCCTTAAAAATGATTTAGAAGATGCCCTACTCATAACTAGACCATTCAAAGATGTTGACAAACCCCTCGAAAACCGATTTGGTTCTTGGACAAGATACCTCCTTTCTCTGCCCAGAGCTCCAGTTCTCTCAATATTATCCCTGCAGATTTTACTATCAACATCCAGAAGGGAGATTGGGTGATAGTCTACTGGATCTGCCCGTTCCCCCTTCTTGTAGATTGGGTTAATTGTGGCTCTGCGCCACGACTCGGGTATATACATAGTCTTCACCACTTCATTGAATAGGAATAATAATGTTCTTGACCATAATGCAGTGTTCAATTTTAATATTTGATTGTTTAGCCCATTGGGCCCTGCAGCCCTGGAGGGGGAGGATTTATTTTGATCAGATCTTCTATAATAGCCCTTGTAATATTCAGCTCCCATTTCACTTTATTCAAGGATTCCCCAGTAAACGAAAAGGATGATCTATATAGAGAAAGCAGATGTTCCTGCCAAATTGAATCCTTTATTACATTACTCTGTACATTACATTGGCTAGTGCCCATAGAGTTAATGCGTGGCCAGAAATTCCCAGAGTTAGCTCGGCAAACTGCCCTCAGCATTTGTTCTCCGTCATTCTGGAGACACAGGTGCTTCTGTCATGTGTTCCTTTCTAGGCAGGGATGTATATTTTAACATCTGGGTGTCTCTCCTCAGCTCTTTTTTCCTACACCACGTATTTTCATCAAATGCATGCCTATGCTTCAACTTTGGTTGACCGACCATTGTTTTTGGCGGGTTAGCAGTCCACAAAACTTCTACAAATATAAGGGGATTACAAATATATCTTAATTCAGGTTCTGCAGAGGTAGCAATAGTTCTCAACAAACTATGATTCAATTTCACCCCACCTCCACAAAATTGTCCCACTCTATTTCTGCCGTTATTCAAACTGAGGTCATCTATATGACTCTTTTCCCGATTTTAAATTGGATGAACGAAAGCTCCGACAAGCATATTATGATCGCTGCTCCCCTTTGCTTTAACACAGAAATTGGTACATTTTTCAAACATATTCTTTAACAAACATAAGTAATCAGTGGTCGAACCTGACACGGCTGTCACCCAGGTTAAAGCTGGAGGCACATCCTCGCTATATTCCCATTTGCCATATGTAGATTTCACTCAGTAAGAAAAGAGTGCCATTGTTTACTAATGGCAGTTAATTCGCTCATACAGGCCCCATTCAATCTTGATCTAACACACTGAGAGTTCAAATCACTTGTTAAAATTATGCTCACTGAGCCATACATGACCTCGATTCCCAATCACAGATGTGCCAATGACTAAACAATCTGATAGAATGGGTGAGTTCGAGGGGTTCCAGTATATATTAATCACTACCAGAGCAAAACTAACATTTTTGCACCTTAAATCTGCTTTTACCGCCAAAATACCTGGAGTTTTACTATGCACCAATTCCAATTTTGTTGAGATAGAATTTCGAAAGGCAAGCAAGGGGCCTCCTGCAGACCGCCCTTTACCATGTCCCTGGGCCAATTGCTTCACACTTATAAACCAATCCACTTTAAAACTAGAGGTTAACCATGTCTTCTGGAGAGCTATTATGTCATGATGGTTAAATATTTCCTCTCTGCCTTATTTTTAAACGAACTGGAACCCCTCATGTTCCAACAAATCAGTTTAAATTCCTGATTCACTAAAGTGGCTCCTCAGGTAGGTCACGTTTCTGAAAGATCTGAGATAATATTTCTGGTACTAAAGACCAAACATTTTCTTTTGTATTGAGTTACTGACTCCTCTTCTCACTGCAAATGTTTCTGCTGATTGACTGCTATTGCTGGTATTACTTATTGACCCCTGAAGATATTTGTTCCTGTAGAATCCTCATTTGTTTTTCATTGGCCATCTCACAGTTGTCATGTAATGGTTTTGCAGATATCTCATAAACTCACTTACGTAAATCCGGACTGGTAACTAAAACAGCGTTGGCCTCAAGCCTAGTCTTTAAACCAATTGCCACAATATATGTACATTTACTGTGGGGAAAGCAAACATACTCTATATCCTGGAAAGAAAAGAGAAACTGGTCGTCCACCTCTTTAGAGAAGGATAGAATTGCACTCCGATTTAATGGCATGGCTGACTTCTTTCTTCTCTGACCGACCCTCCCAGGTTCAACTTGGGTCCGTCCTCTCCTCCATATCTATCTCTCTTTCTCTACCTTTGCCATTCCGCAGGGGTCTAACCTCTCTCCCTGGCTATTCAACCTATACCTGGCACCTCTTTCCCACTGCATTGCTGCGCTCTGCCCCAACTTCTAGTGCTATCCGGACGACACTCAGCTCATTTTCAGTCTACCCTCAGCCATCTCTTCTCCCTCGCTCATCTCTGACTGCCTGTCCGCCATCCAGGAGTGGTGTGCCACCAATGATCTCTGCCTTAATGCCAGTAAGACTGAGATTCTCCTCATTGGAACACCTGCTCCCTCCTTTCCTGTCAATCTGGGCGGCCTCCCTTGGCACTCCTTCTGCTCCCACCTGTGAGGCTATGAACCTTGGGGTCATCTTCGACTCCACACTCTCCTTCTCTCCTCACATCTCTGACATCTCTAAGATGTCACACTACCAGCTGCTCCTCCTCAGAGGCATTCTTCCTTTCCTCTCCTTCACCCAGAAGCTCACTGTCTCCAGAGCGCTGGTTCTCTCTAGGCTGGACTATTGCAACAGCCTCTTTCTAAATCTGCCTGCTTCTACTCTCCGCCCTCTTCAACTCATCCAGAACAGGACTGCGAGACTTGTCCTTGGCCTGAAGCCCAGGGATCGTATCTCTCCAGGACTGAAATCTGTGCACTGGCTCCCAGTGGCTGCGAGGATTAAGTTCAAACCCCTCTGTATTGTCCACAAGGCCTTTTGGGACCTCGGGCTCTCTCTTCCAAAATATCTTCCTTCTCGAGCTCTTCGCTCATCCGCCTCCAACTCCCTTAGGGTCAGTCGCTTCTCCAAGCAACAAGTTGGTGGTAGATCTCTTTCCTCAGCTGGGGCCTCCTTGAAACTTGAGGGGAATCATCTCTGGTTCCGGAAGCACCTCAAAACCTTTCTCTTTGCTTCTGCCTTTTCTCCTCCTCTCCCCTGCTGACATCCTGGCCGATACTGAAACTGCACTGGTCACCTGCCCCCCACCCCTCCAGTCGCACACCTGCACTGCCTTCCTGGCAACTCCCGCACATAGGGACTGTTTCTGTACCCCTACAGTTCCACCAGTAGCACTTGACACCTGATGTATGCACTACCGTTGCACTTGCCACCAGCTGGCCGTACGCTACTTATTGTTATTTATTTTATCATCCCATGTACTGCACTGTCCCCTCCACCCCGCACTTTCATCCTTCCCTCTTCCCATGCACTTGCGCGATCTGAATGACACCTGGACTAGTAGGACCGTTGTCTGTCTTCCCTCTGTTTCCCCCTCCCTTGCCTCGTCGCGCCTTGAAACACTTGTGTATAGGCGCGTTATAAATACCATATCATATCATATCATATCATATCAATGGTTTTGATCTTTTGACCCCTTTCAGATTTTCCATCCACACCTTCGAGATTGCCAATGGTTGAATAGTTGGAAATGTTTTCCCAGATGTATTGCCTGCTTTTCTTCCCTCTTCCTCTGTTTTAATACTAGTTGTGATTCCTTGAGACAACAGTGAGTTTTGATTACACACTTCTATTGTTTCATTTCTGCCCATGTCTTCAGTTTGTGTGCAGGACACATTCCATTTCCTTGACTGCAGTTCCTGATTTGACCTTACCAAATCTCCGATTGAGTACAGGTCACTTTCCAGTTACTAGATTGTGAATCTGCACTTAGCTTCACCATCGTAGGACCCTTCTCCTTTCTTTGTGGTCATGAATCCACTCCTGTACTCCCTTCCCCGGCTAATCCATTGCTTAATGTCGATTGATTAAGAACTAAAGAACCTGATAGATGTTTTTTGCCCCGCAGAAATATTGGGTCCAAATGTACTTGTTCTTGCTGTTTCTCTGTTTGCATCCCCACACTAGCCCTCATGATTACTCGACTATTCTCAGCCACCTTTGCTCTGGGCTCTTGTCTTCTACACCAATCTTAGAAGAATCAACTATTACTGGGGAACCATTTTCATTGTCTGTCTGCTGCTCTACATTCTTTAATTTCCTTGATTTTTTACATTGATTCCTGCTTCCAACGATTGATGGTAAATTGATTGCACATACAAACTGTGATGTAGCAGCCTTCCGGCCCTTCTGTACTTTCTGGTGTTTCGTTTTCTGTTCCTGCTTGATTTGTAAAATGTCCTCCTTCTCTCCAACCTCTAGATTTATCCTTTTTTTCTTTCTTCTGACCTTGATCTTGCGTGATTTAGACAACATTTCAGTATTTACTTCGGACAAGATCTGAGTTGGTGGGACGACCTCTGCATTTTGTGCAATCTGATCCTCCGAAATGTGTGCTAATCCGTTGAATTATTGCAAAATGGATTCCGATAATGGGGTATCATCGGATATTTGAACCATGCTCTCCTGGGCCCCCTTATCCACTACTGCCCCAACTCTATTGTGATGATGTACCTGCATTCATGATTTTACGTTCTCGTTCAAGGTCTCCATTTGGGCATTTAAGGCCGTCCACTTACCCTGCCGGTCCACCACCATCAAAGACTGCTGACCAATATCCGCTTTTACACTTCTCAGTGTGTCAGTCATATTAGAATTCACTGCAGTCTTAAGACCAACTATTGAACTTTCACACTCACTCACTTCTTTGGTTAGTTCCATCAATAATCCTGTATGTGATTGCACATCTCCTCTCAGCAATTCAAACACATTGACTAGCGAGTTCAGAACATAGTTTAAGGCTGAGAGGGTTACATCACATATTTCTGTATGGCTCTTATTCGGTACCTCTGTGAGGCCCAATATGATGTTACATGTATGTTGTAAGGCTCCCTAGCCTTGCACTTGTGATCTAAAATGGAACTCAGCAACAATGCTGCCATGAGCAAAACCTGTGGGCCCGTCCAATCTCTCACCCCCACCAGTGTTATCTTTGGGGGAATTGTAAATCTTTCTCTAATTAGGCAGCTCTGGCCCATTGATTCTATTGCATCGCCTGTGACATATAAGTCAGCATCTCCCAAACTTCGACATTTCCTCTCCAGGGAAAAAGTCTATTATGGTTTTCTTCATTGTAGTAGCCGTCAAAGTGTATTAAAATCCCTTTTCCCAGGCCTCCCCCAAGTCCAGGTTGTTGGGGAGGCGACTGTTGCCTCCCCTTGTCAACTTGCACAACCTCGTTGTGCCTGGCCAGACTGCACACCTGAAATGCTACTTTGAGAATGCTTTACTTCCTGCCATTGTTTACCTAATACATGTTTTTAATAGAAGTACGATCAACCCATTTGTTTATTTCTTATGCACAATCTTATATCGAATGAACAAAGCCTCCCTCACTTTACTGTGTAGCTTTCTTGTCAGTGTGATGTGATTCAACATTTGGTTTCCCATGGTTAATCATTTCTTGTTATAACTAATGATACTGAATGATACATTTAAAAAATAATATTTGAAAGCGTTTTTCCTTTCTGATATTTGCCATTATGAGAAAATAGGTTAAACACTTCTCAAACTTCTTAAAACTATTTCGAAACTTGGAAACAGACGAAACTGTAAAAACTGTGCCTTTATTTGGCTGGTCCTGGTGCTATGTACTTGTTCTGCCTCTTGGTTTGTTGGTCATAAGCTTCCATCCACAGCACATCTACAGAGAAAGCTCTTGTCCAAGCTACTGTTCCCCGAGTAAGCTTGGGCAAAACTATTTGGCATAAATTGAAATACCAAAATGGTGCACACTGTTGACAAATGAAGTTGCTGTGAACATTGTCAGTGGTTCTGGCAAAGTGTTCTGTGTATTTGCTCTAAAATATTGCCATTTCAATTCCAGAAATAGTCTTATTAGGAAAAGGAAAGAGGTTGCTGGAGCAGTTGAGGAATTAGTCTTTAGTGGAGGAAGAGATAGAACATTAATAGGATACAGTTGAGGAAGCGCTAGAACATTAAACAGTGCTTTTGTTGAGGTGCTACCAGGAAATTAAAATCGGTTTTAATTAAAAGATAATTAGAAAATTGAAATAGGGTTTTGTTGAGGGACAGGTATGAAATTAAAAGAGGATTTAGTTGAGGGACTAGTAAAAAACGAATATAGGGTTTGGTTGAAGGGCAGGTCGAATACCAAAATAGGGTGTAGCTGAGTGGCAGTTATGAAATTGACATGGGGTAGCCGATCATTGTTTCACTAGTACATCCCAGTTATCACCTTGGATGACATAAACACATGTGACATTTCTTGTCAGTGTGAGGAGAAGACGACCACAGAGTTATTTGGAGACAGGCAGGAAGGCAATAGGTTTACATTCAGTGGCTGTAAATCAGTATGTCATCTTTTAGTGGCTAGACCAAATATTAGTTGCTTGAAAAGTTGTGAATAATAAATATTAGAATTCTGTTGAAGCCAAAAGTGTCTGTGACTGCGTGTTTCAGCTTTTAAAGGCCAAAACCAATTAATAGTTGCTGAAAGTCTTATATTTCTTGGTAGGCAGGATGAGATTACAATCAGTGGCTGGAAGTGACCGTGGTATCTTTGATGGTCATGCCAAAAACTAGATGCAGAGAAAATGTGATGATGAGATTATATTCAGTAGCTGTGCCAAATACTACTTGCAGAGCATATTCCTTACATTTATTGGTGGGCATTAAGATATCATGTTCAGTGGTTGTTGCTGAGTGTGCTGTCTTTTATTGGCCTTACCCAATACTAGTTGCAGAGAAAAATTGTATATATCTTGTTAGGCAGAAGGAGATTATACTCATTGGCGGTAAGTGACTGTGCCATCTTTTAGTGGCCAGGCTAGCTAAAAGTGTTGTTTGCTTGTCATAAGTAGCTACTTCCTTCTCTTCTATGTGCTTTAATTGTCAAGAGTCTTGACGGGCCAAGGTAGTTACCTGAATCTCTGTTACTAGAAAGAGCTTGTGAAGCTGACATAATTAATTAGGTTTTCGCATTTAGGCCATATGATCGGTGTGGCGGATTTCTATCTGTAATTGGGTATCTCCCAGATTTTCTTAAATTGTAGGAGATATAGTAAGTGGATTTTGCCATTTAATTAGATCTGTCGAATAGTCTCAATTTCAAACAGAGCTCTGTGTTTTAAAAATTGGCGTTGGTGGGTTTGTACAAAGATGGGCCTGCCAGCTATTGGGTGCATAATTGAATTTAACCACATTGATGTATAAAGATACCAGTATACTTTCCACTTGTATCAGTAATTGGCATTTGACCAGCTAGTTAGACAACACAGTACCTAAAATAATAGTATACATAGCAGTAGCTGATCACATGCACAAACTGAGTAATATTTTCTCATGTCGGTTGGCAATAAGAAATCTTTTTCACATCATGAGCTCTCTATTTGCGCATGCCACCTTTTTAATTGAGTTATAGTGTGAGGGAAAGTGTGGTGTGGAGTTACAAACAATCTATCAAAGTTAAGTTCATTTTTAGCATCACTGTTGAGATACTTTCAATAGGGTCACAGCCGATTTGTTCTCTAAAATCATTTGGGTGCCAAATATTCTACAAAAGTGGTCAAACTCCCCAATTTGGAGGGAACATTCAAGATTACTTATGGAAGATGCCATTCAGGATTTTTAGCTAGCATTTATAGAACTGTAGTTATTCTAATTTCCCCTTGCACGTTTCCCCTCACTCCTTCCCTTGCTCTTGCGTAATCTCAATGTTACTTTGTTAAACAGGAAATCATATCGTGCCTCCTTTTGATTTATATTGGCCTAAGCCTAGTCGCTCTATGAAGAAAACCGCGATGCAAAGATCCAATTTTAGATCGACTTCGCCGCCATTTTAGGTTCATCCGCCATTTTGATTTCTGTTCATGTGATTCTCTGTTCTAAAATGGTGGACTGTGTTTCTAACTTGCAACCAAGCCTTCCTGACCTTTGAGTTCTGTTAATGATTAGACTGTCCGAGGGCCGACTGTTTAGACTAGGTAATAAGACCTTGCCCCGAGCATGACTTGTGGTCTAAGGATTGTCTGCACTAACAAGCCTCATCCACGAATACGCATCATGGACAATGTTATGTAAATGTCGAGCGTGGACGCTGGCAGAACTACATTGTGAAGGGATATGTACTAAGACTCACTGCTAAATCCAGGAATAGACTTCGCCATTGTAACTTGTTGGAAACACAAACCTATGTAATCCGTGTGCATATTATTGTATGAGCTATATGTGAAATCGGCACGCACTCTAGACCGCAGATTATTAACCTGTAGAGGGGCTGGACAATATTGTAGGAAATGTATAAAAATGCGAATGTTTAGATGTCCAGCACTCTCCCTCCTCACTCTGATGGGCTGGTACTCATTGCGGGGTGTCGAGAGCCAGATAGCTATCTGTATCAGATCTGTGTTTCTTTGTAACTGCGCAGTATTAAAGATCTGTGAATCTTTATAGCCCATGTTTGGTGTATTTCCTTTTGTGGTACTCAGCCTTGATATTTCCTTGCTTTTACCGATGGCGCCAAATAGGGACCCTCAAGATTGATGCCATCTCATTGAAGTGTTGATGCAGATATCGGACCGGGATTGGACAGTGAGAAAGGGGGCCCCTTCTTGGATGAGACGCGATACCTCAACAGTAATGCACGACCCGATCCCTGGACGGTGAGCCTGCGGTCCGAGACGGCATCTTGACGAGGGTCCATATATCGAGGCGGGCAGTTTTGCCGAAATCACCAACCACGAGGGTCCTTAGTTGTCCTTTGTAATCCGATCGGACCTCCCTTAGTTCTTTGATCAGGTGAGTCGTGACCCGATTCTTAAGTATCCTGATAATTTGATTTTAGCGTATTGTCCTCGCGAGAACAAGTATTGACCAGGTAACACCAGGAATCTGATATGCCTGAGAAATTGTCTGCCTGTTTCAGGGCATTATTCCGCAGAGACAGACAATCTTTGGAATTTAGCCGTCCGGCACCACAGGAGGGGTCACCTGCGTGTACTATGTACTGTAAGCATGGTATTGGTAGTGTAGTGTTTAATGATATTTGGCACAGACAAACTAGACATGCTTCTGAAGTTCAGTGGCCAACTAATGGTAGCTTTGAGATTCCTCGTATAGAATATTTAGAATCTATATTGTTAAAGAAGAAAGCTAGACCTGCAGCATTTGATGTATTGCAAAATTGGAAAAAAGAAGCTATGCAGCAACTTAAAAGTAGAGAGAAACATGCGCGCTGACATATGTCCAACGCTGAGAAAGCGTTATTATATGATCAAAACAAACAGTCAGAGTCAGTTAGAAATATGGATAGGGCTTTTCAACTTGGCATTCAGAAGATATATCCGTCTAAAGATTTTCATGTGTCTGATGACTTAATTGACAAGCTTCTAAATGAACCAAGGCCTGGTGCCACTGCGCCACCTCTGTATGTTCCTATTCCTGTTGCTTTACCTCTTCCTGTTGTTGTTCCTCCTCCCATAGCAATTCCTGTTCCTCCTATCGTTCCTCCTATTGCTCCTCTTCCTCCAGTTATTGTTCCTCCTTCTGTCGTTGCTCTTCCATCTGTACCTCTGCCTTTGCCTACTGTCACGGGTCTGGTAGATTTGTCTTCTGCACCAGTGATAGTACCTTTGTTTCCGATTGTAAAAGATTTGTCTACTCTTCCCCTTCTAACTGGTTCTGTTCCGCTTGTAGTTGATAAGGGAGCGGAATCAAAGATTGTAACTCGCAATACGGTATCTAAAGAGAGAAAGCATGATTTGACTGCATGGGCTAGATGTAACGCCCACCTGGTTCCCATGGGGGCGCTGATCTACTCTGGATTACTGCGGCCTTTTCTAGCGTGATGCGCAGGACCCGGAACACCGATTGGACAGGACCTCCAAATCGTGCTTCCTTGGCCCGTAGGAATATCCTTCTGCAGATGAGAAAGGGGATTAACAGTCTGCAGAATGGTGTGCTAGCTCCCCCCTTCCCCCCTCCGTTCCTCTCTATTCCTCCAAACCCGGTTTAAGCTCACCTTAAGGTTTGGAAGGTTGAACTCTCCATCCTGCTTCTGGTGCAGGGGCGCGCGTTCGTCCAGTTACTTCACTGGTTTTCAGAATGACGCTGGCAAAATCCACTTGACTTTCCTGAGCGATGCGCCGTAAGTATGAAAGTTCAAAGTTCAAGTGAGGCCCCCTTTATGCTGTCTTTCTCACCTGTGATCTGTCCTTTATTTCAGGTGCAGAATGAAGGCGATGTGTCGAGGGGTTAACCTGCCGAGGTGAGTAGTAATGAGGGCGATCCATCTAGATGTCCTTATCATTCCTCTGAAATGTCTCTAGTCCTTTCCCCAAAGGGGCCGGGGTACGGTACCTGCCAACGGGGCGGCGCCGACCCGAAATGTGGAAGAAAAGCCGGTAAGTATTATGGCTGTTAATCAGGCTTTCCTTCTGTGTGTCCTTCTGCTCACCTTTTGTTTCTTCCTCTCTCCCCTAGGTGCAGAGATGTGGCTTCCGATGCTGACAGCCGCGATGCAGCCGGGAGATGTCTCGAGGACAGGACAGGTGAGTGAAGCGTGGCGCTGCAGCGAGCAACGTGATGCTTTTAAATTGAAGTCTTCCTTCAGGGATGCTGGCGAGAAGATTCCGGATGCAGGTAAGAAGCTTGAAATAATCCTTGGTTTTCACCTTTCTCTTCTCTTCCTTCCTTGCAGGTCTTCCAGGTTCAAGACGGGCGTGACTGTAGTCCAGGAACAGGAGCAGACACGGTGAGCGTTAAGCTGCAGGAAGCAGAACAACGCGAAGCATGAGGTGCTGTCTGGGCGTGGCTTAAATAGCCTCCAAAGAAGTCCCAGGTATGTATCCTTCCCCAACTAGGTATGTATCCTTCCCTGGCCACGCCCGAGTGAAAAAATAGTCCCTATGAAAAAATAGTCCCTTTCAGGTCTCAGGGAGGCCTGAAGCGTGCAGCATGGTCTGCATCAGGTAAGTGCACAAAACACCTCCCTTTATGAGCCTGGCGCCTATGGCGCCAGGACTGATGTCCAACATGAGCCTGGCGCCAAAGGCGCCAGGACTGAGTCCAAAGAGTCCCTATAAGGGGCCGCTGGGCTTTTACCCGAGGGCATGATGCCTGCTTCCGGGGGTGCTGGGCCTGGCCTGATGCTCCGGGGGTAGGCATCATGACAGCACTCCCCCCCAAGGCCCCTCCCAAGGTCGTTCCTTCTGGAGGTTTCGGTTTGTTTGGGAAATTCCGATGGAACCTTTTTACCAGCCGAGGTGCATGTACGTGATCACTGGGTTCCCAAGACCTTTCCTGAGGCCCGTACCCTTTCCAATCAATTAGATAGAAAAGCTTTGATTTTAAGATTTTGGAATCCAAAATGTTCTTTACTTCGAATTCTGGCTCTCCATCTATCAGGATTGGGTCTGGTGGCTTTATTAATCTGGTTCCTGGTTGTACTGGTTTCAAAAGTGACACATGAAAAATGGGGTGAATCCGCATGTTGGCTGGTAGATCGAGCTTGACTGCTACTGGGTTAATTATAGCTTTGATTGAGTAAGGGCCTAAATACCTTGGATTAAAAGTTCGAGGTCCCTTGAGCGATAAGTGTTTGGTAGCCAACCATACTTGATCCCCAATTTGGTACGGAGGCGCCTCCTTTCGATGTAGATCCGCATTCTTTTTGTATTTCTCTTTCGCATGTTGCAAATGTGCAGTTGCATCCTTGAAGGCTTGAGTTATCGTAGAATGCAAATGTTCCACTGCGGGCATTTCAAGGCTCGAAGGTGAGTCCAAGTCTGAAGTACGAGGGTGATGTCCATATAGGGTAAAAAAGGGGCTTTGACCCGTTCCAGAGTGTATCGAGTTATTATAAGCATATTCAGCCACCCACAGAATATCCTTCCAATTACCCTCCGATTGGTGCAACATACATCGTAGAAATTGTTCAAGCGTCTGGTTCGTTCTCTCTGTCTGACCATCGGTCTGTGGGTGGTGGCTGGTCGAGAGTCTTACGTCGATTTGTGCCAGCTGACAACACTTTTTCCAAAAATGAGAAATAAACTGGCTTCCCCGATCGGAGACTAGTATGGACGGGAATCCATGCAAACGGATGATATTCTCGAGGAATTCCTTGGCAAGAACAAAGGCTGAAGGTAATCCTTTCAAAGGAATAAAGTGGGCCATTTTGGAAAATAAATCCACCACGACCAGAATAGTATTGTAACCATTACAAGAGGGCAGGTCCGTGATAAAATCTAGTGACAGGGTGTGCCAAGGTGCTGGTGGAATGTCTAAGGGCTGAAGAAGACCGGCGGGTCTTGTCTTTTGACCTTTGTTTTGGGCACAAACTCCACAGGACATCACGAAAGATTTAATATCCTTTCGCCAGGAAGGCCACCAGAATTGTCGTCTAACCTTTTCCTCAGTTTTGGCAATGCCAGGATGTCCTTCCATCAGGGTGTCATGATGACGGGAAATAACCAGTTCTTGCAATTCCTTTTCTGGCAAAAATAAGCGTCCTTGGAAGTAAGGTAAGCCATCCTTGACTGAAAAGTTAGACCCCTTTTTGATCCAATCCTGCAAGGCTGAAGAGTCCAGGACTTGTTTTACTCGTGCTTGAATGTCTTCAAGGGTTTGTAAAGTGGTTATTCCCAAAATTCTTTGTTCGGGAATTATCGGCACAGGTTCTGAGTTTGTGTCTATTTCTTCCATTCCAATTCGGGATAGAGCGTCCGCCTTACCATTCTTAGAACCGGGGCGGTAGGTGATTACAAAATCGAACTCAGCAAAGAACAAAGCCCATCGGAGCTGTCGAGACGATTGGGCCTTGGCCGTTTTTAAATATTGTAAATTTCGGTGATCAGTGATCACGGTGATGGTATGCCGGGTGCCGAGGAGATAATGCCGCGAAGCCTTGAAGGCGGACTTAATGGCTAATAGTTCCTTATCGGTAATCGCATAATTTATCTCCGGCGGTGAGAACTTTCTGGACCAAAATGCTACGGGGTGCAGTTGGTTAGTTTCAGGGTCCCTCTGAGACAGGACAGCTCCCATGGCTAAGCTGGACGTGTCGGTTTCGACTATATATGGGAGATCAGGACGCGGGTGCTTCAAAATAGGTGCGGACGTGAACTTAGCTTTCAACTCCTGAAAGGCCTGTTCGGCTTCCTCGGTCCATTCAAAATGTTTATTTTTTCGCAAGAGTGCAGTGATGGGTTGCACCACACGTGAAAACTCCGGGATAAACCTGCGATAAAAGTTGGCAAAACCAAGCATGCTTTGGACAGCTTTCACTGAACTAGGTGATGGCCATTTGAGGATGGCATCCACTTTCCGTGAATCCATTCGGACCCCTTTAGGTGTCAGGATGAATCCGAGAAACTCAACCTTGGTGGTATGGAAAACACATTTTTCCAGCTTGGCAAACAGTTTGTGCTGACGCAGTTTCTCTAGGACGGCCCTGACATGCTTTCTGTGATCAGATTCCGGAGAGGAGTACACAAGAATGTCATCGATATACACGATAACACAGACATCGATGAGTTCCCGAAGGACATCATTCATGAAGAATTGGAAGGCAGCAGGCGCGTTGCACAACCCGAAAGGCATCACCTGGTATTCGAATAGTCCATATTTTGTACGGAAGGCCGTTTTCCATTCGTCGCCTTTTTTTACTCGTACCAGATGATAAGCCCTCCGGAGATCTAACTTGGTGTATACGCAAGCGTCCTTCACCTGGTCAAGGAGTTTTTAACAGTTATCTGGTTCAATGCGCGGTAATCGATACAAGTCCTAAGGTCGCCCTCTTTTTTAGGCACGAAGAACAAAGCTGAAGATGCCGGGGACTTTGACGGGCGATTGAAACCATTGGTGAGGTATTGATCTAAATATTGTCTCAAATGCAGATTCTCAGGTTCAGTAAGGGCATACATCCTGCTACAAGGGGGTTGTGCACCGGGCACCAGATCGATTTGGCAATCGTACGATCTGTGGGGAGGTAACGTGTTGGCCTGTTCCTGGGAATGTCGAGCAAATAACCTTTCCATGCTTGTTTGAAATCCTTGAAAATCACGAAGAATCGAGTCATCTTGAGTTACCAGTGGGACTGACCAATCGGCAGCACAGCCGCTGAGATATGACAACACAAAGGCTACCTTGGTCTGATCATTAGGGAAGGCCCCGGGTTTGCATAGGAAGTGCAAACGACACTGATTCATGAATACAGCGAATCGTTTGGGGTCCCCAGCAAAGCGTTCGGGTGGGGCCAGCGGCATGTTTGCAGGTAGATTAATCAGTACAGGGTTACTGGAAACCACAGGAGTGGGGTTCCCCCCGGAACCGGGTAAATGAGTTTGTCCAGCTTGACCTTGCAAAAGCTGTCTAGCCAGGTCATCAGTCCTCTCCCTTGTTACAATCACTTGTCTTCTGAGGGCATTAGTGTCATGATCTCTGCTTCCAAAAGATCAGGACTTGCCCAACTCCCTTGGAAGCAGACCCATAACCCCGGTTCCGAGTGCCAGCCAGTCCCAATTGGGACCTTTTGGACCCTGTCCTGGCGCCAGTGCACCAGGCTCATAAAGATGCCCAGTCCCAGCGCTGGAAGCGCCGGGCTCATAATGCTTGGGTGGACTTACCTGCAGCAGACCATGCTGCTTACTTACCTGCCAGTTGAGCCCCTGATCCTCTTCTGTTTGGGACTACTTTTCCTGTTGGGTAGGGCAGGAGCCACTCCCTAGGTTCAGAACACTGGAACTCTTCTGGAAAGCAGGAACTCTTTTCTTACCTAGGCGAGGCTGTGGAAGGAGACCCCTAAGCACTACAGGAGGCTATTTAAACCACACCCGATGGATGAATCTTGCTTTGCGTTATTCTGCATTCTCTGCAGCAGAACGCTCATCGTGTCTTCAGCTTCTGATCCTGGGCCTAAGGGAACAAAGGCTTATCATCCTGGAATCCAGTCTTCAGCAGCACCTGTAAAGACAAAGAAAGAACAGGTTAGCACTACGGTCTTCAGTGGCAGCGCATCTCTTACCTGGTCCATCGGCTGTCACCAACGCCTCGCGCTGCATTCCGGCATCTGAAAGACAAAGGCTTACCTACTCTTCGCATGCTCCGGAGGTCTTCGCACTGCATTCCGGCATCTGAAAGACAAAAGCTTACCAGCTCTTCGCACGCTCCGGAGGCCTTCGGCGCTGCATCCTGCATCTGAAAGACAAAAGAAGGTGCGTTTAAAGACATTGGGCAACTTTATTACTCACGTGCCATTACTCCTTCCCACGCCGAATCCAGTGGGTATTCCAGCACCCTTCAGCTTCTCTAAAGCTCCGAACTTGTACCTGCAAGATAAAAGGGACAGTAAGTGCTCATCGTGAAGCAGGCTACAAGCGCTTACTTACGTGCTTCCAGGCGCTTCTATTCCTCACGCGGGTTCGATCCTCAATTCTCTTCAGCCCGCCATCCGCCATCGCCGGAACCCTGCAAAACAAGAGATATCATTAGAAAAGACTTTTAAGACATTTGAAGTGCCCAGAACTTACCGTTCGTGCAGTTAACGACGGACAGCAGTCCTCTGAGGTCAAGAGGCCCGCACCCTTACCCAGTGAAGAAACTGGTTACGGCACCCTGCCCCGAGGCAGATGGAGAGCTCGGCGTTCACTTACCTAAGGTGAGGGCGTTAACCTTTGGGGTTCTACAGGAGAAGAGAAAGGGAAGAGGAGAGAGGCACCCAATAACCCCAGTTCATTAATCCCATATTTTCTATCTGCAGACATCTTACTCTTCGAGTCAGACATACAGTGCACAGAGGTCCAGCCCAAAGAGCCAACCGTGTGTTACACATCACCTTTGAAGATACGGCATTCACCCAGTCAAGACCGGCGCCTCTGCGGGAATCAGGTGAGCGTTACAATTAGTCTCTTGACGAGCGGCGTGTACCTCGGCCCGTAATTCCCCCAGTAGTTGGGCCAGTTGGTCAGTCTCAGAAGTTTCCATAGCGCCTGGGTGGGAATTTGTAGGGAGGCTTTGCGTTCTGTAACGCCCACCTGGTTCCCATGGGGGCGCTGATCTAGTCTGGATTACTGCGGCCTCTTCTAGCGTGATGCGCAGGACCCGGAACACCGATTGGACAGGACCTCCAAATCGTGCTTCCTTGGCCCGTAGGAATATCCTTCTGCAGATGAGAAAGGTCTGCAGATGAGTTACAGTGTGCAGAATGGTGTGCTAGCTCCCCCTTTGCCCCCTCCGTTCCTCTCTATTCCTCCAAACCCGGTTTAAGCTCACCTTATGTTTTGGAAGGTTGAACTCTCCATCCTGCTTCTGGTGCAAGGGGCGCGCGTTCGTCCAGTTACTTCACTGGTTTTCAGAATGATGCTGGCAAAATCCACTTGACTTTCCTGAGCGATGCGCCGTAAGTATGAAAGTTCAAAGTTCAAGTGAGGCCCCCTTTATGCTGTCTTTCTCACCTGTGATCTGTCCTTTATTTCAGGTGCAGAATGAAGGCGATGCGTCGAGGGGTTAACCTGCCGAGGTGAGTAGTAATGAGGGCGATCCATCTAGATGTCCTTATCATTCCTCTAAAATGTCTCTAGTCCTTTCCCCATAGGGGCCGGGGTACGGTACCTGCCAACGGGGCGGCGCCGACCCGAAATGTGGAAGAAAAGCCGGTAAGTATTATGGCTGTTAATCAGGCTTTCCTTCTGTGTGTCCTTCTGCTCACCTTTTGTTTCTTCCTCTCTCCCCTAGGTGCAGAGATGTGGCGTCCGATGCTGACAGCCGCGATGGAGCCGGGAGATGTCTCGAGGACAGGACAGGTGGGTGAAGCGTGGCGCTGCAGCAAGCAACGCAATGCTTTTAAATTGAAGTCTTCCTTCAGGGATGCTGGCGAGAAGATTCCGGATGCAGGTAAGAAGCTTGAAATAATCCTTGGTTTTCCCCTTTCTCTTCTCTTCCTTCCTTGCAGGTCTTCCAGGTTCAAGACGGGCGTGGCTGTAGTCCAGGAGCAGGAGCAGACACGATGAGCGTTAAGCTGCAGGAAGCAGAACAACGCGAAGCATGAGCTGCTGTCTGGGCGTGGCTTAAATAGCCTCCAAAGAAGTCCCAGGTATGTATCCTTCCCCAACTAGGTATGTATCCTTCCCTGGCCACGCCCGAGTGAAAAAATAGTCCCTATGAAAAAATAGTCCCTTTCAGGTCTCAGGGAGGCCTGAAGCGTGCAGCATGGTCTGCATCAGGTAAGTGCACAAAACACCTCCCTTTATGAGCCTGGAGCCTATGGCGCCAGGACTGATGTCCAACATGAGCCTGGCGCCAAATGCGCCAGGACTGAGTCCAAAGAGTCCCTATAAGGGGCCACTGGGCTTTTACCCGAGGGCATGATGCCTGCTTCCGGGGGTGCTGGGCCTGGCCTGATGCTCCGGGGGTAGGCATCATGACACTAGACAGTGCATGGAGAAGGGTGAACAATCTGATGTTTTTGCCACACTCTCTAATCTAGAAAGCTTTCTTGAGAAAAATGTTTTTATCGAAGGACTGGGAATTCATTTATCCGTAATGTGGAACAGGCTGAATGATGTAGATCTCCCACAAGGTTTGAGGGACCTGAATGTTTTAGCATATTCAAGAGGTACTGCGGAGAAAGTATATTAGCACGTCGAGAGGGTTTTTGAGTATAGAAGGGAGTTGGAAAGGTTACGGAATGAAGAAATTGATGGTGATAGTTTGGATGCTATTTTTGTACAGAAACTGTTCCTTCCTCTCTGTAGTGTGGAAACACGAATTTGCACAAAAGATGCAATTAGATCGATTTCAGATATGTCGATATCTCCCGTAGAAGTATATGACACGTATAGTCAGTATACACCAGAAATGCAGAGGAAAGTGATACAGGTTATGGTAGAATACCTGCAGGATGAATGTATTAAAAGAAAGATTTGTTGTCCCGCAGAATTATTGAATATCTATAAGAGAGCTTTTTCATCTGACACTCCTTCAGCTGCTTTAGCGCTTGATTTAGCTCTGTTGCTCAGTAAGCGTTCGGAGTTGCCTACTTCTCAGTTGCCTATGAGAGAGGTTCCTCCGACATTTGTTCCAAAAGTTGAGGTTCCAGCTAATGCTGCAGCAGGTACAGCTGCTTATGACATTCCTGCACATTATGTATCATAGTTTGTCCACGTCCCGTTCTCAAGACAGGAAGTGAACACCATTAGACAATCCATCCTAGATATTAGAAAGAATCCGACAGGGTTCTTTAAAGAGATAGAATCTGTCTTGCAGTCGTCAGTATTTACTCTGAGTGATATAGATTTGTTATTTCCCGCACTCCTACCCATTGATTTGTGGAAACAGATTAGGACAGTAGATGATGTACCAGGATTAGGGGACACATTGGATAATATGGCTAGACAAGATAGAGATAGACCAGCTGGCGAGAAACCACCACAGGTAATACTACTTTGCCTGATAGAATAGTGACAAAACTGAAAGCTTTATTTCCTGAAAGAAGGATTGTTTGGGACAAACTTACTGCTTGTCTCCAAGGAAAGCCTGAGGGTGCTACCGAATTCTTTAATCGGTTTGAACAAGTGTTTTCAGATTTCAGTGGACAAGATTTGAGCACAGAGTCTGGAAGAAGATTATTTGTAGACAAATTTGTGCGTGGATTGTTACCTGACATCCAGTCGCAAATTATGACTTCTGAGAGCGCTTGACAAGCTAAGTCTCAGTCTGAAGTGTTGCATATGGCTCAGTATTATGAAAACCGAGTCAATAATGAGAAAGAAAGGATTGAAAAGAAAAAGGGAGACTTGAAAACTAAAGTTTTATTGCAACAGATTGTTAGAGGTCCTAGAGGGGGTAGAACACAGTTTAGGGGACAGTATGTTTCACAAGGTAATGCGCCGTTGGGTCCTGTACACGTGAACCAATGTGCTTATTGCAGACAAGAGGGTCATTGGCGAGCACAATGCCCGATCCTTCCGCAGAGGTCGAAATAACACATTTGGCATCATGGGTAGACGATCCAGAGGCCGCCCTGGGGCAGGGGGTCCTGGTAAAAGCCAGTTTTCTCAGAACTCACAGCCTTTTTCACAAGACAATCAGTCACCAAGTGTGGATAATAGAAACATTTTTGATCATCCTTCTACTGCATATCTCTCTGAAGACCTTCCTTTTGATGATATATTGTTTTGCTATGATTGCCCGAAGCAGGGTTTGGAACCGACTCCTATTCCCATTAATCAGAAAGGTCCCTATGTTGAAATGATAGTGGGAAATAGGAAACATGTGTTCTTGATAGATACAGGAGCACAGAAGTGTTCCATTGACCATTCACAGGTTCCAAACCTTCCACTGTCAGGGCAGACCAATGTTTCTGTAGGGTTTTCTGGTACACCAGTGGTTAGTCCGGTTTTGTTGCCTGTACCGATTACACTGGGTCCATTCACAGATTACTGTCCTTTTCTTTTGACAACGAACTGTGGAGAGAATTTGTTGGAGTTGAATCTGTTGAAGGAATTAAATGCGGTAATTCATTGTTCTTCGGATGGAGTGCGTTTGATGATTTCACCACAGCAACTTTCTGCCTTACAGTTCCTGACTAGACCTTTGCCGCTGGAATTTAGTGACGTTCTGGAGCATTTATGGGCGATTGATGACAACGATGTTGGTGTTTTACAGATTAAGCCTGTTAAAATCATTTTGAAACAAGGAGTAAAGTTGCCACGTATTCCTCAGTATAAGATTTCAGTTGATGGTGAGCAAGCTTTAAAGTGTATAGTTTCTGATTTTGTACATCGTGGAGTAATTGAGGAAATTGCAGGTAGCTTGTGCAATAGTCCAATTTTGCCTGTGTATAAAAAAGGAGATACTGCAATTCCTTTTAATTTTATCATTGATTCATGAGCTATCAATAAGATTGTTGCTCCACAATTTCCTATTTTGCCCGATGTAACGATGATATTAACTATGATCCCAGCTTCTGCTACTCATTTTAGTGTCGTAGATTTCAAGAATGCTTTCTTTAGCATTCCTATACACAAGGATAGCAGATATCTTTTTACGTTTACCTTAGGGGGGCGCTTGTTTACATTCACCCGTGCACCACAAGGGTACACGGAAAGTCTGAGCATCTACAGTAGGACTTTGAAAGAACAGCTTGATACACTTGAGTTACCCACCACTTGTACATTGCTTCAGTACGTAGATTATCTTCTTTTAGCTGCTGATTCAGAAAGTGCCTGTAAGGAGGGCACCGTGTTGTTGCTTATCCACCTAGCAAAACATGGACATAAAGCTTCACTGAAAAAGTTTCAATATTGTCGACAGGAGGTCACCAATTTAGGCTATCTCCTGTCAAAGGAGGGAAGAAGGTTGACTCCTGAATGGATTAAAATAATTTCTAGCATGTCTGTCCCAAATGCACAGAAGGAAGTCAGAGCCTTGATAGGCATGGCGTCCTACTGTAAGCAGTGGATCCCCAATTTCTCACTAGTGATTAAACCAATGTTGGCTTTGACAAAAAAGGGCATTTCTTTGCCATTGCTGTGGAACTTGGAACTCCAGAAAGCGTTTGATCTGCTCAAGACTGCACTGTGTTCAGTACCAGTTTTGGGCACACCAAATTATGAAAAGGCCTTCGAGTTGTATGTGCATGAGCGTGATGGATGTGCTTTGGCTGTAGTAACGCATGAACATGGAGGGAAGAATAGGCCGTGCGGTTACTTTTCTTCCGCCCTTGATCCTGTTGCATGTGCTTGGCCGAGATGTCTGAGAGCTGTCGCTGCTGCGTCTGTAAAACAGAGCGAGGGTATGGTCCTAGGCCATGCTTTAACCTTGTTGGTACCTCACTCTGTAGATGTTCTATTAAATAAAACGCAAACACAACACCTCACTTCCGCACGATTAACAAGATATGAATGGATCTGGTTTGTACTGCATATACAAATCAAGAGGTGTTGTGTATTTCTTTTTTTGTTGTTTATTATTTGATAATGCACACAAAACCCTGGGGTAGCCGGGCGTAGCAGGTACAAGGATACTTAAGCTTAGGTTGCATACAGAGGATAAGAAACATGTCAGTACAGTGCATACATGTCAATACAAGCAGTTGAAATGAGAACTGACATGTTACAGTATTGAGAGTACGTATATACAAAAAGGTAAAAAGGGTAAAAGCAGAATAGTCTTAGACTGGGTTTCAGGAGTATCACGGCCGTTAGGTACAGCGAAAATTAGTTGTCGTTGGACCAGAGCCAGTTTTTTACCTTACATCTAAAGCTGGAGTAGGGTAGGTTAGCTCTCAATGCAGTGGGCAGTGCATTCCAAGCCTGGGCAGCTCTGACAGGGAAGCTTGCTCCGCCCGCTTTGGATCGTCTAAATCTAGGGAGGTGGTTAGTAGCCCTAGTGTTGTGGCTGGATGATTTTCTGGTCAGTCTGGGCGAGATGTAGGGGGGTGCTGTGTTGTTGAGCTCTTTGTGGGTGAGAGATAGTGTCTTGAGGAGGACTCTGTTGCTGATTTTTAGCCAGTGGTGGTCTTTCCTGATGTTGGAAATATGTGCTCTATGGGGTATGTCAAGGGCTGCTCTAAGAGCGTTGTTTTGAAGGATTTGCAATTTATTTATGATAGTTTTTTTTTAGCTCCTGCATAGAGGGCATTACAATAGTCCAGCTTCGACATTACTAATGCGTTAGCTAGCGTGATGCAGTTAGTTTTGGAGAGGTAAGGTCTACAGGTCCTGATTAATTTACAGGTGTACGCTGTAGAGGATGCCATGGTATTAACTTGTTTTTTGAGTGATAGAGTGGAGTCAAGGTAAAAGCCTAGTGTTTTTACCTTGGTTGCCACCTTGATTGTGTTACCATCTATGTTGAAATTGCGATGCAAGGTACTCAGTTTTTTTAGGTTGGAGTCGGAGCCCAAGATCAGTATCTCTGTTTTGTCGTCATTTAGGCAGAGGCCGTGGGAGGCCATCCATGCCTGAATGAGGAGGTAAATTTTGTTTACTAAATCTCTGTCTTCAACAAAGTTGCCTGATAGTGGTATGAGAATCTGCGTATTGTCCGCATAATTAGTATAGGTTACCCCTAATCTGTCAAGTTTGTCGAAGAGTGGCTTAGTAAAGATATTATACATTGTCAGGGAGACCCATGAGCCTTGTGGGACACCACAAGTGATATGGATTGGGTCCGCTGCAGCTACAGGGGAGAACACTCTCATCGTACGGTTAGCTAGGAAGGATTGTACCCATGCTATAGCTTCACTTGAGAAATGGGCGGCAGACGCTAAGTGGTTGCATAATACTGCATAATCCACCAGGTCAAAGGCCGCTGATAGGTCAAAGAGGAGGAGCATAGCTGTACTACCTTTATCCTTCAACTCGTCGATTTGTGTCTTGAGGTCGATTAGGGCCGTTTCAGTACCATGAAGTGGTCTGAAGCCAGATTGCCGTGACCCTAATAGTTGGTGTGACTCCAGATAGTTTTGGATCTGGAGGTAGGCTACGCTATCGATGATTTTAAGGAGAAATGGGACTGTGGTAATGGGCCTATAGTTAGTGGGGATTGCTGGGTCAAGTGACTGTTTTTTGAGTAGGGGCAGTACCCAAGATTCTTTAAGGTTTGTGGGTACCGTACTCATATTGAAAGAGGCGTTGATTAGTTTCGAGATGAAGGGTGCTAAATATCTGGCTGCATCCTTGATGATTTGCGTAGGGCAGCTGTCACCTTGGCAGTTCGATGGTTTAAGGGATAGAATGACCTTTTCAGTTTCCAGTATAGAGATGTTGGTAAACCTGAAGGGTTTACCATTGCTATGGGTGGATGTGCTGGGTTCTCCTTCAGTGGGGTGGTGTGAGTTCCACTAGGGCTCAGGGAAGCTTTTTTCTTAGCAATTTTAGATTGAAGGGTTGTGATTTTATTTGCTAGGGCATTTTGGATACTGGTGCACCAACATTTGTCCTTGGGGACATTGTCTGTAGGGGCAATTGGGTTTTCCAGTTCTCGGAGAATAGTGAAGAGTTCTTTGGAGTTCGAGTTGGCTTTACTGATTCTTTCGTTGAATGAATCTTTTTTAGTTTGAGTTATTTCCTTCTTGTATCTTTTGGCAAAGTTGGCAAGTGTGGTTTTATTGTCAGCAGAAGGAGTGTGTCTCCAGATAGCTTGGAGTTTTCGTTTATGGATGCGCATTGCTTTGAGTTGGGGAGTGAACCATGAATTAAGGTGAGTTTCACGTTTACTTTTATGGAATTTGTATTGAATCCGGCTGAACTATTACCTTTCCCGCAAGGTACTGCTTGCAGTGACGATATGTCACATGACTGCCTTTACACCACAGAACAAGAAACTAAAGGCAGGGTTGATCTGAAAGATACACCTTTGAACAATCCACAAGGGGAGCTGTTTTGCGATGGCTCCTGTTTCAAACTTCCGGATGGTACATCCACGGCTGCTTATGCCATCACTACACTAAGCACGATTGTGGAAACCAAAAGAATTTCGCATAACTCTGCGCAGGCTGCATAGATTATTGCATTGACTCGAGCTTGTGAACTTTCCGAAGGGCTTAGAGTAAACATATATACTGATAGTCAGTATGCTTTTGGGGTAGTTCACAACTTCGGTAGACTTTGGGCAGAACAAGGTTTCTTGACCTCACATGGAACGAAGATTCAATATGGCTCCTTGATAGTGTGGTTACTTTCAGCTCTTGCACTTCCCACTCAGTTAGCGATCATGAAATGTGCAGTGCATCAGAAAATCTTAAATGATGTAGGAAAAGGGAACGCTTTCGCTGACCAAATAGCCAAACAAACTGTTATTGATCTCTATTCAGATATGTACACTACAATGAAAGCCACAAATGTCTGTACCATAGATGAAGGAATTAAATCTGTGAAGAATATCCAAGCCGATGCCACCTTAGAAGAAACTAAGCAATGCGCTAAGGGTTTGGCGAGGTTGGATGATGATGGGTGTTGAGTGGATAAGTTAGAGGGAAAATTGATGCTTCCAGATGCGTACATTACTATGATGGTCGCATTGGCTCATGGGCCCACCCACATTTACGCGAGAAAGATTTGCAAAATGTTAGAAAATGTCTAGGTGAACGATAACATCTCGAAAATAGCCGAGCGTTTTGTCCAGAGTTGCATGATCTGTCTACAGCACAATATGGGGAAGGGCACATCGACACCAAGGGGTCGTTTTGGTCCACCTTCTGTCCCCTTTGAAGTGATCCACTTCGACTTTATTGAAATGGAGCGTTGCAATAATTTTAAGTTAGTTTTGGTTGTTATTTGCGCATTTAGTAAATGGGTTGAAGCCTTTCCTGTAAAAGATGCCACAGCAACAACGGCGGAAACCATGCTTAAGGAATATTTTCCTTGGTTTGGTTTGCCAAGGGTCATCTGGTCGGACAATGGTCCACATTTTATCACTGCTGTAATTCTGCAGATATGCGCGGGATTACAGATCAATAAACGGTTCCATTCGGCTAGACATGCTCAGAGTGCTGGATTGGTAGAGAGACACAATGGAATTTTAAAGAACAAACTCACTAAGATGTATGCCGGCACCAAATTGAAATGGCCGGACTCCTTACCGATAGTGTTACTGTCAATGTGCACCACCCCACAGACTAAGACTGGGCTCTCCCCATATGAGGTGGTAATGGGTAGGCCAGCTAACATTTGGAACCTCCCAAAACCCAGGGCTCTGAGGGACATTGAGCATGTACTTCTTTCCGATTATTGTGACCTGTTAACTAAAAATCTGTATTTGATTTACCAACATGTGCGAGAAGCTCTCCCAGCAAAATACGAGGGGCCAGGTCATAGCATCCGACCTTGGAAGTGGGTGCTCATCAAGGCATTTGAAAGAGCATCCTGTCTCACACTGCAGTGGCGAGGGCCCCACCAGGTCCTCCTGGCCACACAGACGGCAATTCGGGTGGAAGGCAAGAAGCACTGGATACATGCGTTGCATGTCAAGAGGATACCCTTCCCTTTGCCTCACTACAAAGAAGATACGGAGAAACTCACTTGCTCTGCTCTCAACGATCATTCAGCATTGAGCAGTACTGAGAGTGCTTCGGAGACACTCCCTGAGCCCGTGGGGCCTGGGGAAACAGCTGCTTCATCTCCACACTCCCCTGCAGATCCTTTTGCACTGCTGTCTGGTTCTGTGCAAATTCTTCACTTCCATCAGGAAGCAACGACAGATCACACTGTACCAGGAGTCACAAGGTACAATCTGCGTCCACGGAGCTAGACTTACTGCACGGTTCGGCTGTGCCAACAGGAAAATCATCATAGGGCTTGTCCTTTGCCCTGTATTTTGTATTTGAAGGAAAATATTTGGCTGGGGCAGGGAAAGACTAAGAAAACGCATGATCTGGAGATCACCAGCAAATGAACTACAGTGTTTTCCTTTCGCAGAACTTTGTCGGTAAAGAGCTTCCAAGGAACAATGCCTGCTATCGCCTCTACCCGTACAGAACAAATAAGTGACTGTGTGGCCAGCAAAGACAATGGACGATCGAATACATGGTCTTTTAAAACGTATTGTTTTCTTGTACTCATGTTAACTGGTCTCACAATAGTAATTGCCTTAGGATTTTGGTACATGGAAGAAATACGTCCGCTCGAAACACTTTTGCCCACTGAAAATGTACCCACTGTACCTACACCTTTCGTGTATCTGCACATTATATCTCCTAGAGAGTCTCAACACAGACAGAGTTACCACAATAACACACTACTGCTTATAATGAATGCAACACACGCCATTTTGAACAGGTCTAACTGTTGGGTCTGCTCTCATTTACCGCAACATGGAGACAAAGGGTTGGGCTGGTATATTCATCCTTTGCCTCTAACTACTGCATGTTATGCTTCTTTAAGGGCACTATTCTTTGGCTAATGGAATGATAGCATCTCGGGGAACTTTGATGCAACAAATTTGAATGAGTTTGAAAGACGAGTTCTAATGCCCCTGGGATGCTCACTTTTCGCAAATAGAAGCAAGCTTAATGTTGCTTCCATTAGGCCTTCTGATAGATTGTCTCGACCTTTTCAATCGCTGATCTCTTTCAAGATGGCTGCTATAGGCAATAGGGACGCCACGTCACCTTCCTATATTGTTAACCATAGCCCCAACTCAATTTCTTTCTGCATACAGAGGAATGCTACTCAATTAATGTGTGATTTCAAGGGTTGCACCAATGTTGCAAACTTGACCACTGAGGACAGACCTTTGTATGTAGGCGAACCTTTCTACTTCGTTTGCGGTAATGAAGCTTTCCCATGGCTATCCAGGGATTGGCAGGGAACCCGTTATTTAGGAATTCTGTTGCCCGGGGTATTTATAGCTAGTACCACAGAAATCTCTAGGGCTCGTCCAAGGCGGAACGAGAATGGCGATACTTCGTCGCAAGTTCTGGGTGATGTAGCGAAATCCTTTGTACCTTTTTGGGGGAAAATACCAAACTCCGAGGATATTAGGAGACTAGCGAGATTACTGGAGAGAACCATCAACCGGACCACCGGACACATACTCTATAACATGACTCTAGAACAGAAAGCAATAAGGTTAGTGGCACTACAGAACCGGATGGCATTAGACTTCATCCTGGCTGAGTGTGGTGAAGTATGCAAATTAGTGGGGTCCGCTTGCTGTGTTTTCGTACCGGATTCCTCCCCAACAAGGAGGCTATACAAAATCTGCACATCCTTAGTTCAGAAGTGCACGTTCCTGTGGGAAATTGGGATCTTAGCGCTTGGTTGTGGGACTTCTTACAGTCTTGGGGATGGAAGCTACTTTCAGTCTTATTGATTATTCTGGGTATTCTGTTGTTCTGCTGTTGCTGTATACAATGTCTTCCTGCCATATGTTCAATGTTAGGGGGATGTTGTGCTCAGACTATGGGAACATTAGGACGAAAGATACGCGTACCGGAAAGAATGACCAACAAATTTGTGTTGAAGGACATTTCTGTTACAGACCTTATGGCGATTGTTATCTCTGACCAGTTTCAGGTTGTATGGACATTGAGACGTGGAGTTACTCGTAAAGTGACTAATTGCAGTTTAGTGCTTGGCTTAGGCCAAAAGGAGGGTTCGTTAAAAGGGAAATCATATCGTGCCTCCTTTTGACTTCTATTGGCCTGAGCCTAGTCGCTCTACGAAGAAAACCATGTTGCAAAGTTCCAATTTTAGATCGACGTCACCGCCATTTTAGGTTCATCCGCCATTTTGATTTCTGTTCATGTGATTCTCTGTTCTAAAATGGTGGACTGTGTTTCTAATGTGCAACCAAGCCTTCCTGACCTTTGAGTTCTGTTAATAGTTAGACTGTCCGAGGGCCGACTGTTTAGACTAGGTAATAAAACCTTGCCCCGAGCATGACTTGTGGTCTAAGGATTGTCTGCGCTAACAAGCCTCATCCACGAATACACATTGAGGACAATGTTATGTAAATGTCGAGCGTGGACACTGGCAGAACTACATTGTGAAGGGATACGTACTAAGGCTCACTGCTAAATCCAGGAATTCACCTCGCCATTGTAACTTGTAATCCGTGTGCATATTGTGAACTCGGCACGAACTCTAGACCGCAGATTATATTTTATTTTGAAATTTGTTTATTGGCATTTAGTTAGGGTTACAAAACAACACCATCAGCGGGTGCATCTGTCAATATCAAATGAGCAAATTTCCACATAGTACAGCAGCATATTAAACAGTAACTACAAACAACAAATTAACATTAACCGTCTCCTGAGTCGTCTTGAACAATGTTCTACTGGTCTCCGACAGGGTGGATGTTTGGGTTATGGGGGGGGGGCAAAACCAGTTCAGGAGCCTTCTTGGGCCGTGATGGTTTAGTTCCAAGTGACTTAGTTGGCTGCATGGATCAGCGATTCGTCCTGGCGAGTTATTCAAGGAGGTTTGTCGTCTGGAGAGTGGAACAGTTTTACCATGGTGTCTTTCCATGCAGTTAGTGCCATGCTCGAGTCTTCGGAAGATCTGGCTACACTATCCTCCCAGGCCCTTGTTTCGGCGTTCGCCCATTTCTCAAGTTCTTTATGCCATACCGTGAAGATCGGACCTGTGGGCTTTTTCCATGACATGGCCATAGTTCTTTTAGCCAATATGCACACTAAGTCCATCAGTTTAACTGAGTGCTTGAATTTAGCTAGTCTGGGGTAGGTTCCCAAAAGGCATTCATGCGGAGTCCATGTGTACCTGGTCAGACCCGCCTTTTCACACGTTTGCTTTATTTTTGACCAGAGGGTCTGAGTTTTGGTGCAGTTCCAGAGCATATGGATCAGGTTTGCATTATCCGTCCCGCACCAGGTGCAGTTCGGTTGTGTAGAATTGTTGAATATAGCCAATTTGCTTGGGGTAAGGTAGGTGCGGTATAATACATTTATCTGGATCAGTCGAAATCTGTGGTTTCTAGAGACCTCCCTAGGGAACGCCAGTGCTCTATCCCACTCCTTATCTGACATCTCCAGTCCCATGTCCGTTTCCCACTTAGACCTAAGTACTGCACTCCGGGGGTTAGGAGTGTCGATTAGGTGACCGTATATTTGGGACACCACCCTCCCGCCTTCTCCGAGATTATATAGTAGTGTTATGAAGGGGTCCATTTCCGGTTCCTCTGGCCAGGTTACCCATTCTATTCGTGCTATTTTTCGAATCTTCTGGTACCAAAGGTATTGGCCAGAGGGGATACCATCTTCCGCTTGCAACATGGGGAATTCCCGGAAGGTTCCCTCAGCATATAGATCTCCCCAAGTGTATACCCCTTTCCTTTCCCAGAGTCTGATATTATGCAGATCGGTATCGGCCTTGTCCTGCCCCGAGATTATTGGCATTTCCGGAGAGTATGGCTGCTTTAGTTGCCTGACCGACTTGGTTCTATGCCAAATTTTCCTACCCAGGGTCACCAAAAAGGGTGCATTGCGTAGCAGGTTTTGGGGGGCCCAAATCAGTTCTTTCAGTCTTACCGGAGATATCATGTCCTGTAGCAGGGGAGTTTCAGACGTGATCTCGTCTGCTAGCCATTTAGTTACAAAGCCCAGCTGGGCAGCAAGGTAATATTTCTCTAGATTCGGTAGTTGAATTCCACCTTGTTTGTATGGTAGAACCAATGTGGATAGGGCAACCCGGTGTCTACCACTTCCCCATAAAAAGTCCCGGATTATTGCATCAAGTAATAGAAAGAAGGGTTTAGTGATGTAGAAGTGCACATTTTGGAACCCGTATAAGAATCTGGGAAGAACAATCATTTTAACTATAGAGGCCCTACCCATCATTGATAGAGGTAGCTTAGCCCAGAATCCCATGGATTTACGCAGTCCCGGGAGTGCAGCCCTCGTGTTACATTCATGCATTAGCTCTGGGGTGTGCATTATCTGGATCCCAAGGTAACGGAATGAAGTGGTTTGCCAATTTATGCCCACCGAAGGAAGTTCTTCAGCAGGCCGACCCTTTAGTCCCGCTAGCGGAAACAAGCAGGACTTGGTTTTGCTGAATTGTATGCCCGAGACCTTCGCATAATTGTCAAGGACTTCCAGCATTGTTGGCACATTAAGAAGAGGGTTGTTGACATATATAAGCACATCATCGGCATATAAAGAAACAATGTGGTCTACCCCGCCTATCCTTATGCCCGCGTCAAAAAACTGCTTTCTAAAGTAAATAGCTATGGGCTCCAGACCTAAGATGTAAAGCATGGGTGAGAGAGGGCAGCCTTGCCTAGTTCCCCTACAGATGTCCCAGGCCTCTGACACATATCTCCCAGATTTTAGTCGTGCTCTTGGTTTATTATAAAGGATCTTAATCCACCTAATGAACCCCTGGCCAAAGCCGAATCCCTCCAGAACTGCCACCAGCCACTCCCAATAAATAGAATCGAATGCCTTAATGGCGTCTAAGGACAGTAGTGCATAGCATTCCTGGCTTGTGTCGGTTTGAGCTATTATGTGCTGGAGCCTGCGCAGATTCATGGTCGTGTTACGACCAGGCACAAAGCCGTTCTGGTCCGTATGTATTATGTCTCCAATTACTCTGGATAGCCTCTTAGCTAGAATTGATGTAAGTATTTTAACGTCATAATTAAGCATAGCAAGGGGGCGGTAAGAGTCGCATCTATCTGCGGGTTTATTAGGCTTGAGCATTGGGACGACCAGAGTTTCCCTCATGCTATCCGGTAGGGTCCCCCTTTCATAAGATTCCAAGAAGACTTCATGTAATAGCGGTGTTAAGGAGGGTTCATATGCCTTGTAAAATTCCGGAGGCAGCCCATCGCTGCCCGGGGCTTTACATGTAGCCAGGGATCTAATTGCCTCAGTTATGTCCTCGGGTGTGATGTCCATGTCTAAGGTCTCAGATTGTGTGGGAGTTAGTTTAGGCAGGCCAATCTCATCAAGAGTATCTAGTATTTGGTCTTGGGGGACTCGATCAGTGTGAGAGTATAATTGCATGTAGAAACTCGTAAAAGTATCATTAACACCCTGTTGAGTGTTGTGAGTTTCATCAAATTCATCCCGTAGTGTGGTGGTTATGTGTCTGGGGTGTTCTTTCTTGCAGAGCCAAGCTAGTAACCGGCCAGGTTTGTCTGCTTCTGCATGTGCTTTGTTTGTTCTAGCGACAAAGTCAAATCTAGCTAATCTGCTCCATGCTTCAGCGCAATCCTCTCTAAGCGTACTGAGTTCTTCTTCCCTCTTCGGGGTGTCTATGGGGGCAGCTTCCAGTTTCACAATTTCCTGTTCCTTCCTGCTTAATTCGCTGCGCAATAGTTTCCTGATGCCACCCGCCTTAGCAATGACTTCTCCTCGCGTTACTACTTTTAGGGCATCCCATAGAGTACTGACGTGGTCTACGCTCCCAGTATTTTCTGATATGAAATTGTCTATGGACTCATGTAGCTCCTCTTTAAATGCCGGATCTTTCAGGGCTTCCACCGGCATTCTCCACATGGGGATGGGAGGTTTTGGGCCAGTGTGATTCCATTCCATTAGGAGTGGAGAATGGTCTGAAATGGTTCTTCCCAGATATTGCGCATCCCCTATCTGAGGTAAGTGCTCTCTACCCACAAAGAAATAATCTAATCTAGTGTGAAGGGCATGTGGAGACGAGAAGTACGAATAACCTCTTTCCTCTGGGTGTATTTCCCGCCAAACATCTGCCAGATCTAGTTCATCGGTCATAGCTTTCAGGGACGTGGTGGCAGTGGAGGGCCCCCTTGTTGGAGGCCAGGACCTATCCAGCGTTGGGTTGTGGACGCAATTGAAATCACCCCCCCATATAAAGAAGCCATTCCTATATTGTAGCATTTTAGTACTCAGCTCCCTCAAGTGCGTTGGGATATTGTGATTGGGGAAGTACGAATTCACAATACATATTTCCATCTGCTCAAAGGTCCCCCATATTACCACATATCTGCCTTCTGGGTCTTTTTCCATCTTGGTGAGTCGGAACGGTACCTGGGGGTTGATCCAGGTGTAAACCCCTCTTGCAAATCTGGAGTAGGAGGCCCCAAAGCCCTGTCCCACCCAGTGTTCCCTGATCTTCGCCTCTGACTCGGCAGTGCAGTGCGTCTCTTGTAGCAGAGCTATATCTACTTTTTTCCTATGCAGGTAGGATTTAATCCTATTTCTGCGGAGATAGGTGCCCAGGCCCCGCACATTCCATGTCATTATCCTGAATTGACCAGCCATAATGGTTTCAGAAGGGGTCCGGGGTCAATCCACCTCTCATAGGGGCCACCTGTTAACTTGGCTGAGTCCCCACAAAGTTCCCTTAGCTGTAGGTTCAAACCCATCAAGTCCACTATTTCCACCCTCTCATCCCTTATCCTCATATTGACATTCGGAGACTTACCAACTTTCTCAACTTTCATCTCGAAGGATGTGTTAACCAAAGGGAACAACAAGTAACTGCCCCCAGCAGTTGTTTCAAACTCACAACGCTCGGGGGCTCCCGAGCCTCCGGGGCCTCTCCAGGCCTTTCGGTACGGGTGGTGTGTAGGCATTTGGCCAACACTGTATTGGGTGGGGCGGGTCGCTGGTGTTCCTGCACTTGGGCCCTCGTGCTCCTGCCCAATTAAGACTTCTGTTAGTTGCAGCGTTAATTCAGGCTCCGCAGACAATGTCGTGATTGCTTAGTGTCGTGATCCTTTTCTCAGGCAGTTTCAATCGTTGCTTTATCGCTTGTTTCCTTTTTCGAGTTTTTCCGTGTCATCGGCGAGGTTGTTGTGTTCAAGCCACATATTTGCAGCCGCCGGAGTTTCAAGGAAGATTGCCTTCCCTTTGTACAGTATTTTGAGTCTGGCTGGGTACAGCAGCATATACTTCAGATTGAGTTCCCGTAGTTTAGCTTTTATCGGTACGAAGGAGTTCCGCGCTCGTTGCACCGTGGGGGTGTAATCAGGGTATATGACTATTAGAGAATCGTTCCTTCTGATCTCTCCGCCTTCTCTTGAGAACCGCAATATTACCTCTCTATCTCGGAAGTTTAAGATTTTAGCTATTATTGGGCGTGGGTATGAACCAGGTGGCGGCCTTTTCTGGAGAGACCTGTGGGCACGTTCCACAGAGAATCCCTGGGTGAGATTGCCTGCTCCAATTTCCTGAAGTAGCAGCGATTCGATGAACTCAGTGGGGTTCAGGCCCTCCGTGTCTTCCGGAATCCCAAGAAATTCGAACATTATTGCGGCGGGCACGTCCCTCCGCGTCCTCGGAGCGAGATTCTAGTCTAGCCACTATTGATTCCAGTTCTTGGACTTTTGCCTTCAGTTCACATGTGTCCTCACTGGTTTCTTGTAGGGAGGCTTCAGTTTTGGTCACCCTTTCCGTCAGGTTGCGGGCGTCTTGCCTCATTAGCTGAATGTCTGACCTGATTTCTCCTATCTTATCTTCCATGGAAGTTCGTAGGGCCGCAATAGCCTGCAGGATTTGAGTGTCTCGGGGGTCCGCCACCAGAGTGGGTGTCTCAGTCGGGGGAGTGATCTCCTGCGTTGGTTGCTGCCTTTGCAAAGTCGTTGTGAAGGCGTCCATCGTCGCAGTTTTTGATCTGTTCTTTGGAGGTGACATGGCCCGGTTTGGGGTATCCAGACTTGTATTCTACGCTATGAGCTTTAGCCTGTGACCAAAGGTTTGTTTCGGGTGGCCCTTATTCAGGCGGAATATGGTTGCAGGTCCAGTGCGGATCCAGTATCTAACCCGCCGGGCTTTATGAGCTGTGTTTGGCCTCCAGTCTTCGTGTTTTGTGCCTCCGGCAGGCGGGGTGGGAGCTCTACCTTTTGGGCACACGTGTGATTATTCAATTCTCTCCAACCGTTAGATGCCTCCGGCGGTCCCGTCCGGTGTCTTTTGCCCTGGTAAGATCTGTGGCACTGCGGGGCGGTATTTGGGTTAGTAGGGAGCAGTGCAACAGACTGTTGTGGGTTCCCGGATGGTGGTGGTGCGTCCGGCCCCAGCCGCCTAGTCCAGAGGCTCGCCTGGCGTATTACTTAGCCCGCCAAATTTCAGGCATAGAATTACCTTCTGTGGATCCTCCGTATTGTGGGTGCTTTGTGGTTCCTTCTACCGGTTAAGACAACCAGGTGCGTGTATGGGACTATTCCCAGCGTGCCTCAGTTGTTTCCAGCAATCGGGTTCACCTTCCGCCTCCAACCGATGGGACCGTGTTGCGAGGAGTTATCCGTTGATAGCACTCGCGGTCTCCCGACCAGACGACTCGGCGATCCTCTTAACGGGTGCCGGCAGGAGCGGGCACCGAACGGTCCGCTCCGTCCCTGCTTCAGTGCACCGCTGGGATTCCCCGCTACCTCCTGTGCTCATCCGCCAACTGGGATCTCCTCTCGCGTTCAGTACGCCGTGTATGCACCGAGGTCACAACGCTCGTGCCGGTGTTAGTCGTGCTTCGTTTCGGCTGCTCGCAGATGGGCCCGAGACATCAGCCTCATCCAGCAAGCTCGCCGGCACTCTAGTCCGTCTCACTGTCGCGGCACTCCGTCAGCCTCCGTGCTGGAAGCCGCCATCTTGGGTGCCACCGGGGTGCCTTTTCCGATGCTCCGTTCACTGCGTTGCTGGTGCCGATTTTTTCCAGCGACACGGTCAAGTGCGGCAAAAGGGTTCTCCTGCGAGCACGTTGATTTGTGTCTCGGATCTTTTAGTTCAGACGCCGTTATATCGGCCGTTGTAGGATCATGGGCAGGAGCACGGCGGGTTGCTGACTTCACTCCATGCGTGCAGGCCACGCCCCTCAGACCGCAGATTATAACCTGTAGAGGGGCTGGACAGTATTGTAGGAAATGTATAAAAATGCAAATGTTTAGATGTCCAGCATTCTTACCTCCTCACTCTGACGGGCTGGTACTCATTGCGGGGTGTTGAGAGCCAGATAGCTATAGGTATCAGATCTGTGTTTCTTTGTAACTGCGCAGTATTAAAGATCTGTGAATCTTTATAGCCCGTGTTTGGTGTATTTTCTTTCGTGGTACTCAGCCTCGATATGTCCTTGCTTTTACAGTCACTTGGCCTAGTAAGATTGTTGTCTCTGTCCTCCCTTTGTTCCCCCTTCCTTGCCTCGTCGCACCTTGAAACACTTGTGTATAGGCAGGCTACAGATGCCATATCATTGGCTTTTTGTTTGAAAGAACACATTGGTTTTTAATATAACGTGCAACCCCGTAAGCCTGTTGGAAGCTTGATTACAAATAAACATAAAGCCATATCTGTGTTCATATGGTAGCCAATGGAAAGCTACAGTTATTTTGGCCTAAACCATTTGATGTTATATTTATATGAGCCTGATTTATAGACCCATTTCTCTGACAGAGCCTCTGTGTTTTAGCTTTCTGGGACTGAGTCCTAGAAGTCCCTTTTATTACCCAGGCAAAGTTTGTCACCTTCCATGAGAGCAGGACCTACCCACCGGGGGCCGGGAGGTGCCCGGGTGTTTAAAGGAAAGACTCTACCAGCCAAAAGGAAAAACTATATCACACCAGGGTGGTAATTGGAGGAGTGCCTTTAATTCAGAACAGACAGGAGAAGGGGCGGAGTTGCAGTAGCCCAGTAGAGAAGAAGATTCCAGATAAGGGTCCCACCATTTTGTAATCCTTTAGGTCTCACATAGTTCGTGGGCCCCCTTCCACCTTCCAGCACTCTGGGCCTGACACAACCAGGCAAAATACTCTGTAAACAGCAGCCAGGTTTGGACCCTTACAGGAGACTAGAAGTAGTCTAATCATCTGTGGTAGATAGACTATTTAGATCGTGGGTACCCCTTTAAAGTAATCATCTTTTGACTACCGAAGAAGGATTTCACTGGAGCTCTACCAGGGTACACTCTACCCAAAGTCCTCTGCTATAGAGTTGAGGATAGCGACCATTTAGGCTGAACAGCTGTTGGACAAGGTCTGCCTACAAACGGAACACTGGTACCCAGTATCCTGCTAATTGAAAGACGCAGCCACTGCAAGTGCTCTAAGGAAAGCTTCCTGCCTGGGAAGAGCAGAAAAGGGCTCACCTTATCATTTGAGAGCTAGAAATGGGTCTCACAACAACCCAGTGAGAACTGAGCAGCTTTCGTTTCTGGTTCGCGCTTCGAGTGGCTGGTGAGGTATGCCATCCCAGAAATCGTCTGCTCTGACCCAAGCTCTGTCCGGCCAAGTGCTATTGCTGGTTATTGAACTGGTAGGAATTCCTGGTTACCTTGCAGCAAGTAAATTTCATTGGATCTTGTGACTACAAAGATTTACACGCTGAATGCAGTGTGTGAAGGTGTGTTTCCTTAATAGTCATAAAGTAGACACATGATCTAAAGAGTGGTCAGCCAACACGTGTTTCTAACCTGAAGGTTCCTTCTCAAGGCAGGTTAGGTAATGTAGATCGCGGAGTAAGGAGTGAAATTTAGGATCATATATAGCCGTGTGGCAGAGAATTCAAATGTGGATCTCATGGGATTTCATGGCTGTTGCCAAACGTCCGCCACAGATGGCGAACGTTTGGCAACAGTCATCAAAGGAATTCCTACTATTTAGTTATAAAAGGTGTTGGGTTCACCTTTTCCCACCCGTGGCCTTGCACAGACCAATACAAGACCATCAGGCCAAATACCGAGCTCAGCACAGGAGTGTTCTATCCTAGAGTCCCCTTTTCTCCTATCTGGTTATTGAACTGCACCACACTTTGGACGCAGTTGACCAACCTGTTACGGAATCCCTGCCTACAAAACCCCAGTCCCACACATTGACACTGTCATGCCTTGGGGACAAGACAAAAAGTTACCTGAAGTAGGTCTGCTCCCCCAACCTGCTGTAAAGGACCCTAGTGGCAATTAAGATCACACTCACAACTTTTTTAAGGACGTCTTCATTGAACTTGAACATGCCTGCTGAAATTGTTGCCTGCCTACACCTGTCTTCAGATCCATAGAGCCCCCTTTAATTCCAAAGTCTGCATTCCTGTGTCCTGCCTTGCATTGACGAGTTATAGTGTTTTCATTAGTGGTATGTATTTTTAGTTTAATTAAAGACTTTTTATAGGAGCTTGGTTAGTGATTCATTTATTTTGGTATTACACTGATATTGTTGTTTGGATGCTTCTTTGCTAGCTCCTGCTTCCTCTTGAATAGTATAGTCTAACTCTGCTGTGCTTACTAAACTAGGTGAAGGAGGTGTACTATTGATGTGTTGTCTTTTTCAACTTTCTGATGGGGATCATTGCTGAGTAGTAGTGTGGGATGAGTATGAGTTTCATGTTCTACTCATCCTTGTACTTCTGTAGAGTAACAGTGATTTCATAACAATAGCAGCCATGGAAAGGCACATTTAAGCAGGTCATATAGGGTAGTGTTTGCAGAGAGCCCTAGAAGAGGAGTGAGCAATTTGAAAGCATAGCTAAACAATTTGGGGCCATCGGGATGGTGGGTGCTATGGGGGCCTCTGGGGGAGAAGAACATCCTGGTTGCTTTCTATTCAGGTTGTACAGATGATTTTCTCCCTGCACATAAGTACAGCAGTACCAAGGCCATAAAGCAGAAAGACAGGAAACCTAAAATCACCTTAAGGGAAGGAGGCTGTGGTCCATTGTCTTGTAATGAAAGTGCTTGTCTATATTGCCAGAGGTCCCTAATCGAGTACCAAGTTGCTTGATTCCACCTTAATGATGTTCTGCAGGTATTACCTCCTTGCCTCTTTTTATTCCTCCCTCCATCTGATGTGCCCATTATTTCTGTCCCACTAATCTGGTTATCAGACTTGTAGAAATTCAACTCCCTGATTTCGATAGCCTTCTATAGCCTTTCAACCGTTACAGCTAATCTTCTTTCTGAATGTTTCCACTACTATTGCTAGTTTCTGAATTTCACTTCAAGCCACAATTGGTTAGCACTTTCCACCTGCATTTTAGGACCCTACTGCCATTGCAAGCAGAGAACCCGAGCCTGCCTGTCCTCTGTGAGTTTCCACTTCCATAATGCCATGAGCTGCTTGCAGCCCTGTCTGGATCCCCCAACCCCCGATACCTTGCTGTTTCTGGGGAAATATCCTTCCAGGATCCTCATATTCTCCTGAACTGAACTCTCTGCTCCATACTGTTAGGAAATGCTGCTTTAAAAAAAAGAACCCATAACAGCCAGCACTGCTCACTGGTCTGTTTCCATAGGGGTATGTGAGTCCTTCATGTTATACCTAGTGCTATTACTAAAATGCTGGAAGCCTGCCTAAGGCATATTTCTCACTGCTTGGAGTCAGTACATCCTTGCCACCTGATGCTGTCCTCAATCACTGGGCCACATTAGGAGGTTGCTGGTAAAACCCGCCGGTAGCCGGCAGGTTACCGGCAACCCTGTAACACGGTTATCACCGCCTGACATCCCGGTGCAACCGGGATATCACAAGCAAGGGCAGTATGGTAAATCTCCATTCCCATCTCCATGGGAATGGGGACACTGAAGCTCCAGCACCGTTGTTAATGGGGCCAGTGCTTCAGTGAAAACCATGCTGGTAGGGGCCTGAACTCCCGGCAGGTCAGGCCTAAAGGTAGTTCAGTTCCCCTACCGCCATACTTATAGTTTGGTGGTCCTGTAAGGGGGCCAGTAAGTTGCTACCAGCTCCTTAATTTCCGGACCGCCAAACTCGTAATGAGGGCTACTGTCTCCATTTTAAGGAGGCAAACTAAAACCAAACCTTTGTTGCATGGACCAAGGCAGCGGAAGGGGTGACCATTGTTGTAAAGGTAAACAGCGAGAACTCCAGAGCACAGAACCTGAAAAGAGTGATAAAGAAATTAATCTCTGCCACAAATTATTGAAAATGTACATCTACCCAGATGTGAACCTAGCGATGCACACCAGAAGATATGAGCTTGAGCTAGTGAATCAGGGTTGTCAGTACATTGGGTCCATGGCAAGAGATACATTCAAAGCAAGACATCAGGTGAATCATGATTGTAACTAAGAACTTGGGATATTTGTATCCTGGACAAACCACAGCTTGGATCATTAACTACCTATCAATAATGAGCGAAATGGTGACATCCTCCCATTACCCTTCAGGTGCCTGTATTGGGATGGCAGGAGTGATGTAGCACTGGCAGATTCATTTGTGAAAGCACTGCACCTCCTGGTGACCATCCCTTTCTCTAACTCTTCCTTGCACACCTCTCTGTTCTTCTCCCATATCTGTGTTTCTGCAGAGAGACCATCAGGTCCTCCGATCTTGGACGGTAATAGGATTAATGGAAGAATGGAACTCTGCCTATGTGTATCCTTGTGTGTGTTTAATGTATGAGGAAGGAATGCTGCTATGGCTATATGCCAAGGACAGGTGGGGACCCTGGAGCAGAAGGAAATGTGCCCTATCAGGCCATCGCCATAGCTGTGTGCTGGCACTAGGTGGGAGAACTGCAGAAACCTCCTATAAACCTATGGACAGCCTGGACATGAATGCCAGCTCCCCAATGCCTATGTGAAGTTTCGGGGGGAGGAAATCCCCTAGAGGGACCTGTAAGACATTGCCAATACTGTCAGGTTGTCCCTAAGGAACCCCAAGAACTTCAGTAACAAATGGTGAAGTGGGTGCAAGCAAGCTTTCTATGAAAATACACATGGAATAGTCATTTAGTGGGGCCAAGTATGCCAAGGGGTGTCACAGCAAAAAAGCATGGCAAAACCAGACCTTGGGAAAAAGAGAGAAGAGAAAACAATGTGACTGTCTAGGTTTGTGGTTCTTCATTTGTGAGGTGGCATCCCTGTGAGCCATTCCCCAGAACATTGTTATAAGGATTGGGTATAATTTGTGGTAGGTCCTAGCACTGGTGTCTAAATTAGTATTGCCAGTAGCATTAGAAACAGAGGGGCTCCTATATGAGTCCCTGTGTAATTCAGGGGTGGCAACCTGTATGCATGCACTTTGGCTAGCACATATGCTCCCTTTTATACAAGCAGCATATACAATGGATCCCTGTGGGGTCCGCCTGCTTTTTCCTGGCGCATAAGGCCTGTGGACCTCATAGGGATCCCCAGCATTTGTGCCTGCATGAAAATGCATGCGCCCGCAAATGCTGGGAGTATTTGTCTGCCAGAGAGGAAGGGAACATTGGGAACGCAAGTTGTGTTCCGACCCTCCTCTCAGCCATACAAATTGAGGAAAATGGGGTGCACCGTTAATTGAAAGTTGAAAAGTCCATTAGGAAACAAGATCAATTACCTGCACCTCAGTGCGCTGGGCTGTCTGTATCTAAGAATACATCCTTTTTTGTGTTTGTTACTCAAAATCTATTTATTAAGATGACATTGCTGTCACTTGGACACTAATCAAAGTAAGAGAAAATCAAATGTGCGATAGATATGATATGATATTTTATTTGTATCGCGCTCGTACACAAGTGTTTCAGAACGCGACTAGCCAAGGGAGGGGAACAGGGGAGAACACAACACAACACAACAACGATCTTACTAGGCCCAGTGACATTGAAAACGCGCAAGTGCATGGGAAAGGGAAAACGTGCGTGGAAGGGGGAGAGTGGAAAGTGCAGAGCAGATAAATAATAATAAATAAAAATAAATAGAAAATGGAGGCAATAAACAGTGGTAGTGCAGCCAGCAAGTGGCAAGTGCTGTGTTTAAGGCAGCAGACTGGGTAAATCTGATAAGTGCAGAAAAAGAAGAAAATTTGGGGGTTGGGGGCTGTATGGGTACAGATACAGTCCCCTGTGCAAGGGGTGGCCAGGAGGCAGTGCAGGAGGGTGGCAGTGTGAGCAGGTACCTCGGCCCAGGGGACAGAGGGTGGCCAGGTGCACAGTGCCAAGAGAGAGCAGATCAGCAGGGGAGAGGGGGAGCGAAGGCAGAAGCAAAGAGGAAAGTCCTGAGGTGCTTCTGGAACCGGAGATGGTTCTCCTCAAGTTTTAGAGTGGCAGGGAGGCTGTTCCAGAGGGAGGCCCCAGCCAGATAATACAAGATCCACATAATAGAATTAAAGCAATGATGCAAGTGAAAGGCCTTGACATGTTTCACTCATTAGAGCTTCCTCAGGGCCTAAGTCATTGATAAGATGAAAATGAAAAAAAGAAAACCAATAGTACCCATCAGCCAGCAACTCTGTAACAAGGAAAAAGTAAATCAGATGATGGTAAAAGTTTAAGTAAACCACATGGCCCGAAAGTGTGAAGAATGAAGAGAAGACTTTTGGGATTAAAGGTGCATTTGAAGGAAAAATAAAAAAGAACTGTTTAAAAAAGACTGCGATTCTCCAGTTGACTTTTTCGTGGCATAAGCAACACTCGCGAAGGCAATGTGCAGGAAACAACCTGAAAAATGTGCTTCGTACTACCCTCATGAACGCTTGCCCTGGAAGTGATCCCTACATTCCACATAAACTGTGACCTTCAGCTGACACACACTGCAATGATTAAGTTAATGACTGCATGACCCACAGGGGGGAGGGAGAGGGAAAGGGGGGAAGTCATGTAGTATTACAGGCGCTAATTGGAAGAAATGAGCTTGAAAAATATGTGTACAAAGTATTGAATCTTCCGGTCTTGCTTTGTAACCCTAAGCTCTGAAATGTTTTCTGTAACATGACCCACAATTTAAAACTTAATAAAACCAAATTTACAAAAAAAGACTGCGATCTTGATGAAGAGACTGGCAATATTGCAGAGTACTAATGATGTGCTGCTTCGGTGTTGTCATTGACGGAGGACATTTCTTTTCCTCAGCGGAGCGGACCATTGGACTTTGGCAGTGCTAGCTCTACTTCTGATTTTGTTGGAGGAAGGACTTTCCCATACATACACGGCACCTGCGTGGAGAACGGCGCAGTGTGCAACAGTAGTGTGTCTTTGGGTGTTGTCATTGAAGGAGCAATTTTCTTTTCCTCGTCAGAGAAGACCATTGGACTTTGGCAGCCCTATCTCTACTTCTGATCTTCTTGGAGGAAGGACTTTCCCATATATACACAGGGCCTGCGCGGAGCAGTGTGTGTGTGGGTGTTGTCATTGATGGAGCAATTTTCTTTTCCTCGACAGAGCGGACCACTGGACTTTTGCAATCCCATCTCTACTTCTGATCTTCTTGGAGGAAGGATTTTCCGATGTGTACATGGCGCCTGCGCGGAGCGCTTTACAGTGTGCACCAGCAGTATGTGTTTGGGTGTTTGGTGTGCAGTGTACGGCATTCAGCTGACTCGGTAACACCCCGGACGGAAGCACGGAGGGTGAGTCTCCCTCCTCCTGCACCTTATTGTTCACTATGCAGAACTCGCATGGCAGCCAATGCCCTTTAAGTAACTGACTCTCCTGGAGCGGTCGGGGGTGTATGCCATCTTGTGGCACATAGCCCTTCTACTCCGTTTCATTCCATCAATGTGGTAGAGCCTGTGAAATTTTCCAATGCACTACTATTCTACCTGCTGAGATTTGTCGGGAGTGTGTGTCATCGCATGGCACATAGCCCTTTTACTCCTTTTATTCCACCAATGCGGCAGAGCCTGTTAAATTTCTGGTTTACTACTATTTTATCTGCAGAGAATTATTGGGAGTTTGTGCCATCTCGTGGCACATAGCCCGTCCATCCCTTTTTATTCCTATTCACGTGGCAGAGCCTGTGTCATCCTCTGGTTCACCGCTATCTCACCATTTAAGAATTGCTGGGAGTGTGTGGGCCTCATTATGACCCTGGCGGTCCCGTAATGAAGGGTGCCGGTACGGGACCGACATCCTTCATTACGGGTTGCCCTATTACGAGGTTCCCTTGCGGGACCCGGTAAGGACGCCTGGTTTTACCAGGCGTCCTTTGCGGGTCCCGCGACGGGACCAGGGAGCTAATAACAGGCCCCTATGGGGGCTCAAATGGGAATGGGGATGGCTTCCTTCAAGGAGGAAATACCGGGTCCTCCAAAGTCGGAATTACCTAGTTATTCCTCATTGAAGGAACCGGTACTGGGACCCGGTATGGAGGCAGCCGTGTCCTTATTAAGGGCACAGCTGCCTCCATACTCGTAATGAGGCCCTGTGTCTTTTTGTGGCACATAGCCCTCCTGCTCACTACACACCTTCACTAGGGGCACAGTTGGGTGGAACTATTCGGAATACTGTATCAAAGGGAGTGTGTGTCTTGGGTGTCACATAGCCCCTCATACTCATTCACACCACAACTGCTTGAAACAAGATTCTTATTAGGATTAAGCTCCCTGTTGACTTATACCTCATGGGTATACTCTACCCTACACTACAGAGCGAGGCGCAATAATCTATCTACTAATCCTCCTGTGCAGCTCTTCTGAAATAATATCATAAAATGAAATCTATAAGGCAGCGCAAATGCACACTGCGCAGCGCCGCTTCTCAGAAGGGCAAGAGAACTCGCAGCTCTACACTCCCTAAATAATCCACTGCTCCTTCTCCACTTCCTAAGAAGGACACAATGGACTTGGAAATGGGCAGGCAATCTAAGATTCTCGGCTTTTTTTGGTAGCAGTGACAGACACAGCTTTAGCGATGGATGCGCCCTCTGCAATATCTATGCCAGTTCCGGAAGTCTCTCATGTTTCATTATCATCTAATGAAAATTCATTCACTGATCTGCCCCTAATAGATAACGACCATTCTCTATTAAAAATGTGCCTCGGCCTACAAAGACACTCATTGGGTGGCACCCAACAACACATTTTGACATCATTGGGTCTGGACAATATGATTGGAACTCAATTATCTGCTACTCCTGATCTTGAAAGATGTCTATCTTCATCTCCCTCTTTCGATTCATCCACAGGCTACCATACATGACGACAGTATTGAACATTCTGCTCCTAATGCTATATTGAAAACTATACTGTCTAAGATTGAGTCCTGGATGTCACTGTGTGCCACTATGGCAGGTGAACAGCGGGAGCTCCAGCATATTGTGGCCAAAATTGTAGATGTCATTTTGATGACCAATATAACACCAGATAGGAATGAATCTATGTCCTCCCCGGCCCCTACTGAAGTAGCCTCATTCATTCCTCTTCCTCCTAACTTAGCAACAGCCACCTGCCATAAAACATTAGCTCCACTTTATCAATACTGCCTTGTCCAGACTCCTCTTCTCCCTCCCCGGACTATGTGTCAGCTCTGATAGAGGTTATATCTGACATTGCTAAGAGGGAAAATATGCTGGAGACACCCTCTTCTCCCCCCTTTGTGCCCTCCAAGCAAAAGCAAGCTAAACGACAAAAAAAAAATCCCTGTAAGCCGTTGGCTCCCCCTACTATTGCGAAAGCAACTAAGGGTGGGAACACTTTAGAAGCTCCATCTGTGGCTTTCCCTGCTATATCTTTAGCTCCCAGGAGGGTAAATAGAAAACAGGGATGGCACCATACAGACGGTTCAACTTCAGGGACCTCTAGACACCTGAGTGCAACCGGGTAAACAGACTGCTGTGAATAGGATAACTCTCCTCGGTGGCACATAGGGACAGTGTCGACCGGCACTGACACTATGGGGAGACAGCCCAAATTACACATGGAGGAAAACACTGGAAATGCAATTCATACCAATCCCAGATCTTCTATTGCTCAACAATGCGCCCCCCCCCCTCTCTCCATCAGTCGGGTGTATCAGGCCCTCACTACTTTAGTGGGCTTGATACCCAAATAAATAGTTATCTGTATCATTACACAACTAACACGCCTGGACACTATTAGACTACAGGGAACGATATTAAGACAGATATTCTCCCACCCAACTCTAATATGCCTATATTTGCTCCCCGCGTAGAATTCTTTCCCTTTCTTGACCCCAAAAATGTGACCCAGAGGGCAGCAGCCCCCTACCATGAATACCATAGCATACAGGATATCACTCGAAAGGATCTCGTAGCCCCTACTAGGGGATCTAATCAATTTCACAACACAGATGCATATGGGGTAATACTTCTCAGACATCTGCAACTTACACTATTAATCCTGACACATTTAACCCCTAACCCCAGCACGAGCACACGGAACGACTCCCTCTGGGGAAATGGGTAAAAGTAGAGGAACTCTATCCTACCAGAGAGAGCCCATTCATGAATCACACCTTTCTTCTTGAGCGGTGGTCAAAAATACCTGGCCTCAGTGATTTAAGTACAGAGGACCTTATTCGTATTGAACTACCCACAGCAGATAGCCCTACAAACTGGGCACTGATTGAATTCATCTCCCCCACGGTATTGGCTCTGCTTGGCGCGTGTGCTATGGAGTTCTATAAATCGGGCTATGTCCTTACAGTATGTAGGAAACACTTAACCATGTGCCCCATGGATAATGACCCAGCGCCTAGCACAGCATCAGATGGCCCCAACATGTGTACTAGCAGGACCACCACAGAGTGAACCAGCCTGAGTGCCATGATCGTTGGAAATATGCACCCTATGAGAAAACAGAAAAACACCATAAACTGGGTCTCTGAAACACTGAACACTAATAGGCTGCGAGGACATGCATCGGGGAGACCTATGCTTTTCGGGATGTGCTGGAACACTAGAGGTTTCCATTACTTCTCAGCTCATCCCGGGGTGTATCTTATATCTTGGACAGTGATGCAGGAAACATGCTGCAGGAAACATGGCTGAGGGAGGATTTTTATTTGGACGGTTACCAAATTTTGTGTTGCAATGCAAAAAATTGGCCTGCGGGGCAGACCTAAGGGAGGGCTGGCCAAAGGTGTACCTGTGAAATACAACTTAGAGCGATTTGATGTTGGTGACTCTTCCCCCATAGTCCTCTTGGCTCCTATATTGGTGATTAATGTCTACAATCCCCCTGGATGGGATGGTCGCTGCGGTGCGTCCTGTATTATCGAGGACCCTTTGAACGCATGGCTTGAGACCAACCCCAATGGTAGAGTGATCATCACACGTGACCTTAATTCTGCATCCCCGATGAGATACCTGACTGTGGATGAAAGAAATGAGAGCAATTCTTTCACTCCAGGCGTATCCAACAAACACCATCATAGTGGCCAGAAGTGCTTAGCTTTGATCGAGGCATTTGACCTCCTGTGCCGTAATACAGATGGTCGGTGGTGGAAAGAAATTTAGCCCACCTGGACTAATGTTGGATCCTGCACTTGTCTGGACTATGTATTTATTGATCAGAGCTCAAAGCGAAAATGGGTGCACTTCAGATAAATCAAACTGGCCTTAGTGACAAAGCGATCTTAAGCTGGACCTTAATCGTCGACTCCCCCCATACTTCCCATTCCATCCTCCCTTGAGTGACTGTCAACACCCAGGGTAACCGGCTTATATGGACTGAAAAGAACATTAATATAATATCTAGTTACATTAAAGTAAAATAGCAAAACCTTTCCCAATGGCTACTTAAATCAACCTTGGACTTTAAATTGAGGTTGGGCTCATTAAGCGTGTCTTGAGCTATACTAATAGGTCAAAGGAAGGGAAGTCCCGCGACGAGTCCACCTTTGACATGCTGATACATATTAGGAAATAGGAGCGTTGGTTGGCAAGTGCACAAGTCAGGAAGAATCCTCTTCTGGCTGCTATTGAGAAGGACAGTCAACTAAGGAGCATTGGCACTTGTTATGAAAACTGGCTAAAGCTTCATAAGACCTCACTGTGCAATGCCAACTGGAGGCTCCTTTTTAACTTGTTGCATACGAATGACAATGAGAAGTTCTGGGCCATGATTAGAACGTACACTACTAGCTTTATTCCTTTAGAGGATAACGTCATCTCGGAACAAAGCTGGGAGACTGCAATAAGAAACCTGTATTCTAAGGTCTGTCACAGTGGTATTACATCACTCTCTTGCCCTAAACTGGAGGGATTGATGGACTTTGACGTTGATGACGTTCTCCACATAATCAGGCGCTTGAAGAATTCTAGGGCCCCTGGTCTTGACTGTATCGCCAACGCCATCATAAAAGCCAATCCATTATTCTGGCCTAACACTTTGTGCCGTCTCTACTTACATATCATGATATGATATGGCATTTAGAACGTGCCTATACACAAGTGTTTCAAGGCGCAACGAGGCAAGGGAGGGGGTACAGAGGGAAGACAGAGACAACGATCTTACTAGGCCATGTGACATTGAGATTCCGCAAGTGCAGAGGAGGGGGGACGGGAAAAGTGCGAGGGGACAGGGAGGGGCCAGTGTAGTACAAGGGATCAACAGTAAAAATAAATAAAAAGCAATAAATACGATGTGTGGCCAGCTGGTGGCAAGTGCAAAAGTAAGTGCAGACATCAAGTGTCAAGTGCTGGTAGGGGGCTGTAGGGATACTGAAACAGCCCCAGAGTTCAAGGGTTGCCAGAGAGGCAGTGCAGGTGTGCAACTGGTGGGGAGGGGATCTGGGTCTGAGATCAGAGGGTAGCCAGGTGACCAGTGCAGTTTCAGTTTCAGCCAGGAGTTCAGCAAGGGAGAGGAAGAGAGAAAGCAGAAGCAAAGAGGAAGGTCTTGAGGTGCTTCCGGAACCGGAGATGGTTCTCCTCAAGTTTCGGAGAGGCAGGGAGGCTGTTCCAGAGGGAGTCCCCAGCCCAAGAAAGAGATCTACCACCAACTCGTTGCTTGGAGAAGCGACTGACCCTGAGGGAGTTGGAGGTGGATGAGCGAAGATCTCGGGAACAAAGATATTTACGAAGAGAGAGTTGAAGGTATTGAGGCCCCAGGTCCCAGAAGGCCTTGTGGACAATGCAGAAGGTTTCAAACTTAATCCTCGCAGCCACTAGGAGCCAGTGCAGAGATTTCAGTCCTGGAGAGATATGACTTCTGGGCTTGAGGCCAAGGACAAGTCTTATAGTCCTGTATTAGATGAGTTGCAGAGGACGGAGAGTTTAGGCAGGCAGATTTAGAAATAAGCTGTTGCAGTAGTACAGCCTAGAGAGAAACAGAGCTCTGGAGACATTGAGCTTCTGGGGGAAGGAGAGGAAAGGAAGAATACCTCTAAGGAGGTGCAGCTGGTAGAGTGACCTCTTAGCGATGTCAGAGATGTGAGGAGAAAAGGAGAGTATGGAGTCGAAGATGACCCCGAGGTTTTTAGCCTCACAGGTGGGAGCAGGAAGAGGGCCAAGAGAGGTCTGCCAGGGAGTGACAGGAAAGGAGGGAGCAGGTGTGCCGATGAGGAGAATTTCAGTCTTACTGGCATTAAGGCAGAGATCATTGGCGGCACACCACTCCTAGATAGCAGAGAGACAGTCAGAAATGAGCGAAGGACAAGAGGTGGCAGGAGGGAGCCTGAAAATGAGCTGAGTGTCATTCGCATAGCACTGAAAGTTGGGGGTGAGAGTGGCAATGTGGTGAGCAAGAAGTGCCAGGTATTGGTTGAACAGCCAGGGAGAGAGGTTAGACCCCTGGGGAACACCACAGTTAGAGAGATAGAGAAGAGGAAGGACCCGAGTTGAACCTGGGAGGGTCGATCAGAGAGGAAAGAGGTCAGCCAAACAAGGGTTATCACAGAGACGGTTGAGCTGGATGGCATGGTTGACCATGTCAAAGGCAGAAGAGATATCACGTAAGATGAGGACACAGGGAGTATTGGAATCGAGGTTGGAGAGCGGGTCTTCACAGATGTTCAGGAGAGCAGTTTCCGTGCTTCTGGCAACTCTGAAGCCAGACAGAGGGTCATGGAGACACCCAACAGATTCAGTGTGAAGATTAAGCTGGGAGATGGCGAGCTTTTCACAGGAAAAGAGTGATGGAGATCAGACGATAGTTAGCCGGGCAGGAGGGGTCGGCTGAGGGTTTTTTAAGAAGAGGGTGCGCAAGGGAGTGCTTCGGGGGGAAGGGAAGACTTCAGTGGCAAATGAGTGGTTGTAGAAGTCAGCCAGAGCAGGAGCCAGGGTGTCAATGTGGTCCTTGATGGTTTTGGAGGAACAGTGGAGAACCTGTTCTGACGAAACCTTTATAGATCGGACTTGTCTAGAGACCGCATCTGGGGAGAACAGGGGAAAGGCAGACAAGGAGGGAGGAGAGGTGGCCAAAGAGGGGCCAGAGGAAGAGCGGGGAATAGAGGGAGGAGAGGCAGAGGAAGAGAGAGAGGACAGAATGTCCTGGGTTTTAGAGATGAAATGAAAAGCCAGAGCAGTGCAGAGGGCCTGGGAGGGGACAGGCGAGGTAGAGACTGCAGCAGGATTGGCCAGATCCTTGCAGATTTTAGAGTTCAGCTGAGTTGTTGGATGCCACAGAGACGCAGGCTTGGATGTGGGCTCTCTTCTTGGTTCGGACAGAGAGCTGGTATTGCCTTTGGAGCAGGCGGCAGGCCAGTTTGTCAGAGGATGTACCGGAAGCACAGCATTTCCTCTCAGCCACCCTGCACTTGCGTTTAAGGGTGACGAGGTCTGAGTCGTACCAGGAGTTGCACTTGTCTTTGGGCTTCAAGCTGATCCTCATGACAGGGGCAAGAACATCAAGAGTATCAGATATAGCAGAGTGGAGCATGGAAAGGGCTGTGTCAGGGTGTGAGTCAGCCGAAGGCGGGACGGGGGTGAGAAGGTGGCAGCAAAAGCCTCAACTGACACACGCTTCATGGGTCGGATAACCGAGAAGGTAAGTGGCAGTGCTGGAGTTGGCTTGGCCTTAGGGGTAGAGAGGGTGAGATGGGAGGAAAGGAGAAAGTGATCACTCAAGGAGAGAGGAGTGTTGAGAGGGATATAAAGGGGAAGGTCTGAAGAGATCAGAACATCCAGAGTGTGCCCTGCAGAGTGAGTTGGGCCAGAGGGGAGGATAGTCACTCACAAAAGAGTCCAGGGGAAGGACAGGAAGCATCCACGTGGATGTTAAAGTCTCCAAGAAGGAGGGGTTGAGTGGTCGAGACCTGGAGGGAGGAGAAGAGGACTGCCCACTCAGAGAGGAAGGAGGAGATCTGACCAGGTGGCTGATAGATTGTAGCCACAGTAAGGGAGTGGCCAGGTGATAGAGAGAGCCTGCAGATGAGGCATTTGAAAGAGGAATAGGCGTGCGTAGGAATGACAGAGGCAGAAATCCACTCTGGGAAGATCAGGGCTACACCCCCTCTGGAACGGTTGGATCTGGGCACGGAGAGGATTTTGTAGCCATCAGGGAGGAGAGTGTCAAAGCTTGTGACAGAGCTGGTCGTGAACCATGTCTCAGTGAGACGAAGGACATCAAGGTCAAGTTCTTCGAGAAGGTGGCAGATGTCAGAGGATTTTTTGACAGCAGAGCGAGAGTTGAGAGTGGCAATATGGAGAAGGTTGCCGTCCTTGTAAGACTTCTGGGGAGGGGTACAATTCAGAGGTATGCCCTGCGGAGGTGTAGAAGAAGCCTGAGGGGGGGGCAGAAGAGGAAGGAGAAGAGGGCAAGTTAGCCAAGGAGGAGACAGCGGGGGGAGGCAAGGAAGCCGTGTAGGGAAGAGAGCGGACAGCAGGAGAAGAAAGGAAATTGATGAGGTGCTGGAAGCATCTATCAGAGAGGAGAAGGTTGGGCTGAGGACCTTGGACAAAGATGGTTCAGGTAAACATTAATGATGACCTTAAAGGAGTGTAAGGCGGCCAGGGGTGCCTCCTACCGGGTGCAACCATTAATGGGAGAAGAAGAGAAAGGAGAATGTACAGTGACCAATACGAAGAGTCCATAAGTTTGGTGAGGGAACGACAAAAAGGATGTCAGTGAGGGTTTGCCGGGAGGAAGCACTGGTATAGTTGTCAGCGATAGGGAGGCCTGGGTTGGAGACCAGGATCCCCTTTTTAAACTTCTTCCTATCAGATTTAGTGAAGAGAGCAGGATAGTCGATAGAGAAGCAGTGAGATAGATAGGAGAAACAGAGAGCACCATAGAATAGGTAGGGAGAGGAGAGAAGAAGAAAAGGTGTGGGAGGGGCAGAGGCAGGGAAATACTAGGGAGGGACACACAGCGGGGTGCAAGCAGATGAGACAAAGAGGGACGCGATAATAGTAGACAATTGACCAATACGACAAGAGCTCAGACAATAGTAGAACAGTTTGATAAATTAACGGTTTGCTAAGAAGACAAAACCAAAAAACAACAAGGACAAAGTAGTTGGCAAATGAGAACCTGGAGGAAGGAAGAGTCCAATGGAACACACAGCAGTACAATATAGGACAGGGCAGTCAATGAGGCAAATACAAAAGCTGCAAAAAACCAACACAGGAGAAATCTGCGAAAGCAGACCTAGATGAGGGAGGAATGTAAGGAGAAATACAGGCAATGTAAGCAAAACAAGGCAGACAGTGAGGAAAAAAACAACAGCAATGAAGAGTGATGACCTAAGTGGGCAAAGATACGGCAGAAAACAGGACAGTGGGACAAGCGTGACCAGGGTAGTCCAGGCAGAACAGAGGGCGCGTGGTAGTAGGGGGTAAGGAGGGGGGGCGCGGGGAAGTGCACAGAACACGTGGTCGAGGAACACAAAGAAGTTGCGAGACACATGGTAGGGAGTTGCAAGGAACCATGAAGTGAAGGATTGCGATGGGCCACGCGGGCAATCGTGAGGCAGGGATTTGCATGGAAGTTGCAAGAACACGCGAAAGGGAGTTGCAAGGAACCACGCAGTCAAGGATTGCGAGGAAGGGGGGCACAAGGAGGTTGTGAGGACATGCGTAAGGGAGTTGCGAGGAACCACGCAATCAAGGATTGCCAAGGGACCACACGGGTTAGGGTGCAAAGCAAGCATGGGGCGTGCGTTCAGGGGATCGCGGACAGATGCGAGGGCCCACGATCATGGAGTTGGGTGCTACCACCCAATCAAGGATTGCGAGAAACCACACGGGCTGGGAGTGATGCAAGTGCTGAGCATGCAATCAGGGGCGCGAGGAGGAATCAAGGACATGTGAACAGGGGGAGGGGAGGAACCACGCAATCAGGGATTCCGAGCGACCACGCAGGCTAGGGCGTGAGGCAAAGCATGGAGCACACGATCAGGGGATTGTGAGGAAGTAGCAAGGATACGCAATCAGGGGCAAGCGAGGAGCCACACAATCAAGGATTGCAAGGGACCATGCATGCTACGGCGCATGTGCGGAGGCAACGGGTAAGGGAGGAGTGCGAGAGGCCATGCAGGTGAGTGGGCGAAAACGTGCATGAAGCGAGGGTGGAGGGTTCAGGAGGAGGGTAAGGAAGTGCAGAGCAGTAAGCAAACTCCCAATTTCTTACCTGACGGCTGCAGACAGGAGGGTGAAACATCCGCACTCATAGTCTATGCTGCAGACCCTTTGGTCAGCAAACACCTGCGTCGCTCAAGACTGCGGCCTTGTCCTGCAGGGGCTTTGATGCAGGGGGTCCTGAACCTCGGATTATACAGGCTCAGTAGTGTGGAAGTAACAGACGTGTTATATGGAAAGTCAGGCAGCGTCTCCTGTGAACCTGCATTGCTCAACACCTCAGCCTTATCCTGAGATGGCTTTGCCGCAGTGGATCTTGAACCTTGTATTACAATGGCTCGGTAGCATGGAACTGACAAACATGTTACGTGGAAAATCAGGCAGCATCTCCAGCGAAGCTGCGTCGCTCAACACCACAGCCTTAATACTGGAGACATCCCTGACAGCTGGAGACAATCAGTGCTGGTCACAGTTTATAAGAAGGGAGACAAGACCAACCCACTTAATTGCAGGCTATTTGGCCATGCTAGATTCCAGCCAAAAATATTTGCCACCCTCCTCCTTAAAAGTTTAAAAAGTGGGCGGAAGAGTGTGGCCTACTACATAGGTACCAACCTGGTTTACAGAAAGATCCTGCAACCACATTAAACATCTGTGCACTTCAATGCCTGACTGCCGAAGTTGACTGGGAAGGGGAGAAAAGAAACTGTATGCCTGCTTTGTAGACTTCTCTAAGACCTTCGATACCGTGCCTCACGATCACCTCTGGGCTAAATTGATAGACTGGGGCATTGACCCCAGACTGTTATATTTGATCAGATAACTCTATAGATTAATTTTGTGATGGTGCACGTAAATCAAGCAGGCTCACTCTCCAGGCCTATTATCACTAACCACGGTCTGAAGCAGGGAAGTGTGCTCGCTGCTCTATTCTATAATCTGTATACGTCTGACATGGCTGTAGCTATTGACAATGCCAGAAATATTCCTCCAAAACTGGGAGGTATCCCAATGCCATGGCTCAGCTATGCAGACGATACGGTTCTGTTGGACTGCACTCCCATTGGCCTGCAACGTTCCATCACGGCCTTGTCAACCTATGTCCAACATAATAATCTTGTTATCAGTATAGACAAAACCAAAATTGTTAACTTTAACACTAAAAAGAGGGAAAAGAAAACACCCTTTGTCTGGAAGGTGGGAGTAGTGGCATTGGAAGTAGTTGCTAGCTATGTATACCTTGGCTTCCTTGTCAAAGATTGTCCCAATAATACATACTTTGGAGATGACACTATGCCAAGGTACTGAAAAAATGGTGAACTCTCAGAAAATTTGTTGGCAGGAAAGATGGATATAACATCAAGGGCATAATTTCCATTTATTCAACTAGTGTGATACTGGGGATATTATATGGCACTAAGTGGGGTGACAAATCCTTGTTTGGTGTGGGCACTGGCAGTATTTGGTGGTCCAATATTTGATACTCTTGATACTTGTTGAAAGTTATTGACAATTCAGTCTTGAGTTATTGTTGTACATGGTGTTTTAATGTTCTGATACAGCATGACAATTGTGGCATTTTATGCCATATGTGGTGAAACAAAAAAGCTGACGTGCGTTTGGATCGTAGTCTTTATCAAGGCTGTGATGGGGAGGGGTTTGGGGTGATAGGTGTGTGAGAAAATGAGCGGCGCAGTGGCATTGTCCGGATTAACAACATTGGTGGTGGCAACATAATCAAGTTGGTCAATCATGGTTTGTCATAGAAATGCATGGGTGATAACAGGTTGTTGAGCAAGTTAATCAGCATGACATGTGTATCCAAACAAGTGGTGAGGGGTGAGTTGTGGTGATTTGAAATGAACAGTGAGGCATTGAAAATCATAAGTAATCATCAATAGTACATAATAAAGGCATATTCATTAGTCATTTTAAGTTGATGCAAAGCAGACACAGTAGCAAGGAAGGAAGGAAGGAGAAAAGAGTGAGGGTGAAGATAAAGCAGGTTTGCGGGCCATGGAATTGGATGCAGGAAAAAATACTTGTTGAAATATACCAGGAAGCTGAAACTCAAGACATTTTTCGTGAAACAAATAAACTGGAAACCCCCCAAGACAGCATAGGTGCCATAAAGTGAAATCAATATGGAACATCATCTTCTAGCAACTTTGGAGGACTCATCTGGCACCCAAGGTCAGTCCATACAACAAACACTACAAGACCCCAACATTGAGGAGAGGAACATGAAAATTGCGGAAATCAAGCCCAAATCGAAGTTTACACCGAATTTACAAGGGGAGAATGCGATTGAGATCTTCAGCCAGGCAGTTACAAGAGATCTACAGTTTCTGGAGGATCGGATGAAAACCAAATGCACCAGGACGTCAGACAACATTACCAACCAAGAAAGACATGCATTCAAGGTTTTGCAAGAAAACCACAAAATCATAATCAAAGAAGCTGCCAAAGGGGGCAATGTGGTCATTATTGCCGGAACGGACTACATTACGATGGCCCTGACACACCTGTCAACCCCTGGCTATTATGATACTTTGACTAACAACCCCACAAATGAGATAACACTTGCAGCCAACACCTTGTTGACCAAATGGCATCAACGTGGTCTTCTAACAGACGAGGAACTCAAATACTTGCAACCTAGACAATCAAGGATGCCACCATCTATTTCCTCCCCAAGGTCCACAAAAAATTGAACTTGATCCCTGAAGGACGTCCCCTCCTGAGTGTGATCGGATGGATAACAGAAACCCTGAACCAATACATCAACAACATCCTGGCACCAGAGGTACTCAAAATACCAACATTTCTATGAGATACCATGCATACACTACTAGTTCTACAAGATGTCACATGGCACAACGAGTATATCCTTGTGACTCTTGATGTCAAAGCCCTATATACGGCCATTGACCACAGACTGGCATTAAAAGCAATTGATTTTGCCTTTGCGAAGGCTTCTGCATCCTTCTGCTCCCACCTGGAACTCACACAAGAATTTCTCGAATTCTCTTTGACTAACACAATCTTCTTGTTCAATCAACAATACTATAAACAAACCAAAGGCATAACCATGGGGGCCACATACACACCTTCCATGGCTAACCTGTTCATGCACCATTTCGAGCAGGTGCACGCATTCGCCAATGCGGATTTCAACACATTTGTGTACAAATGGTTTAGCTACATAGACAACGTCTTAATGAATCTGGTCTGGAACAACAGAACAACTAGGATCCTTCAAAGAATACCTCAATGGCAACAATTTTGGTCTTGAATTAACTGGAACATCGAGCAGCACATTGATTGACTTTCTGGACATCACCATCATGCTAGTAGGGGCATAGCTGATGACTGCAACTTTCAGGAAACCGACGGAAGTAAACCCGGTACTCCATGCATCAAGCTGCCACAAAAAAACAGTAACAAACAACATTCCCAAAGGGGAATTCCTACGAGCAAAATGGAACTGCAGCACGCAGGCACATTATGGAAAGGAGTGCCCAACACTTACAAGACCATTCTCCGAGAGAGGCTACCCACAGCATGCTGTCGAGACAGCAAGAGATATGGCTAACAAAATAGAACAGACAACTCTACTAACACCTAAAGAACCCACCAGAGGAATAACCAATGATATCAACAAAATCCGGTACATTACCCAATACTGCAGTAATGGTCAACAAGTACAGAAAATACTAAAAAGACACTGGCACATCCTGACAATAGACGAGGATATCAGGAAATGGCTACCAGCAATTATGCTACATACATCAAAGGATATTGGGCAGAATATATTGGACTCCAGCACGTATGTGCGATTTGGGTTTAATTGATGATGATTTGTGTTGGGGTTGTGGGAAAGAACAGGGTACTCTGTTACATATGTTGTGGCATTGGTAAGCTTTTGGAGGGAGGTTATTGGCAGGATTGATCAGATCTGGGACATTGTTTACCCACGCAATCCCTTAGCAGTTATATTCCTGTCATATGGTGGTGGGCGTAATGAAAGTTGGGTGATATTGTGTGGGGTGCGTACATTTTTGTTGGTGGCGGTTAAACAAGTGCTGAAAGTCTGGAAGACACGAAAAAAGCCGACAGTGGAGGAGTGGATTTTGGATGTTAAAACTTTATCAAGATTTGAAAAAACGATGTTTAGTAAACAAAACAAGGCAGAACTTTATGATGAAATGTGGGAGAGTTTTAATGACCTTTATGGCTAATACTAGGTTGAGTTATAGAGTGGAGTGAAATGATTTACTTTCAGGTACTATAAATATAGCGGGGGGATTTGTGTTGTTTATGTGGTTGTTTTGTGTAGTCTTGTTTGTCTGTTGTTATTTGTTTGATACATCTGGTTTGGTTTTAAGTTACTCTTACAGTTTGATATGGTGGGATACGGGGTTATGGTGTGAAATTCTGCTGCATTGCTTCCCTCTATTGTATATTTTGCAGTTCAATGACTTATAATGATGATACTGTTGTTTGTTGAATATTGTTGAAAATAAGAAATAAAGAGTTTAAAAAACAAAAGGAAATGGCTACCAGACAAACCTTGCCTGACCTACACCAAGGCCAGAACTCTTAAGACGATCTTAAGCATCTCTTTCATGGCGCCCGCACCTAGAACAAATGACAATTGGCTCACAAGCAAAAAACCTGTGGGCTTTTACAAATGCGGAATGTGCTCGATGTGTAAACATGTCATGAACACCAAGGCACTTAACTTCAGTGACGTTGACACACATGAGATTAAACAATATATAAACTGTAAATCCAAATTTGTCGTCTATGCCATGATATGTGTGTGTGATCGCAAATATATCAGGAACACCAAAAGGGAGCTCAGAATCATAATCCGGGAACACCTGTGCTCCCTTCATTCTCAAGACTCCAAATACCCACTTGCATTACACTGGCAAGAAAAACACCAGTGGGCCAACAAAGATGACATCTCCTTCGTGGGGCTCCGGAACGCCACCTGCGCCAGAGAGAAGCAAGACTGATATGCAAATACAGAGGCGTAACTATTGGCCTCAAGAGTGATCATGATTTCCATGTGTTCTTATGAGCCAACCTTCTCCATCTGTGTCACCCAGTTATGAGTTACCCTTCTCAATCTCTACCACCCAATCAGGACCCTTCCCACATGGGCTAGGCCGCCCACTGTGCTTACCCTAGTCTCCACCTCAGACCTTCCCTTTCACCCACAGACCAGTCAACCCTCAACCAGTTCACTCTTCCCAACTGCTGGCCCCAGGCAACCCTTTTTGTGATTCTCACAGTACACTTCACCACCTATTACCTCTGTGACACGCCTCCTGTCCGTTCAACTTAGTGGCTGCCAATCGGAGCACTAAGTGTCAATGCACTAGACACATGATCCTTACTGAGTCTAGCACCCATCCTTGGTGGCTCCTCCGCTTATTTCAGACCAATTCGCAAATAAAGGGGTCAATATATAAAAAAAACGTTCTCAGTCACTTCAGACCTGACACGCCTTTTCAATCCGCTCTTCCTTCCTACTGCCCTCCGGGCCTTCTGTGTTGTGACCCTCACAACACACCGCATTATCCAGTGCCCTTTAGCAAAATAAATTACTATTGTTGTTATTTTGTGGCTGACACGCCCCCCTTCATCTACTTCACTGGCTGCCAATCAGGGCTCCACGTGTCATGTCTCTCGTCACGCACCGCCCACCAATCACAATTGAGCCTTCTCTCTCCAATCAGGAAGCAAGTGCTTTATCCCGGACGGTAACACTCACTTCCTGACTGGAACCAAATGGATCGGACGCTTCAACCAGTCACAGGTATGAACTAGAGCCCTGCTCCAGCTAGCCCTAGGCCCCCCGCGCCGCTTCATTGGCACTCAGCTTCTTTCTCTCGGGCCCCCGCCCTTTGTATTTCTGAGCACACGGACCAGATCACTGACCTTGTCCTTCTCCTGCCATTGACGGGTTCACCACTTGGATTCCCACACGGGCACACTACAATCCGTATCGCCCCCCCCCCCCCCCCTGCTCGTCAAATCCCAGCAACAAATGCCCTGCAACAGCATGGCCGCCCCAGCCACAGATCCTATGTTCAGCAGCACCCTGGGTTCACACATGCTGACCGCCTCAGCACCTCCTTGTAATTGGGGTTTCCTGACCAAGACTCACTGGACCACTGCTACTCCTTCACAACTGGGGCCGATGGGGTGCCAGCGCACTCCTGCCGTGACCCGCCAGCACACCACAACCGCAGCGCTAGACCACACTTGGACCTAACTCTACGACGATCTACCCTCATGCAGTTCCCTCACCACCTCTCTGCCATGCCCCACCAGGTCCAACCCGACCATCCTCAATCTCGTGACGCACCCCTTACACACGGGCCAATGTGCCCTCACCGCACCCGGGGACGCCGTCCATTACAGCACAATGTTTTTTCCACACGAGTGCCCTCCAACCCGGGCACCCCCCGGGCTCAATTGTTCCGCCCCCATTACTCCACCAGGAAGGAGCCACACGGCTCTTCACGCCACCAGCACAGGCCCCATCCTGACCACCTTCACCCCAGCCCAGTTTTTGCATGTAACCAACACAGGCCCCACCTTGACCACCTTCACCTTATCCCAGGAATTGCGTGCAACCAGAGCCCCGCCACCTTCTTCATTTTCAGTTGAACAACAAGCTTCCACACATTACCCTATCCAGGTACCTCTGTCAATCTGCTAAAATATAGCCCAACCATCATCTTTCTTTCAGATGAGCTAAACAAGCCTCAACCCAGCACCCTACTTAAGGTGATCTGCCTACTTGCTCCATTACGAGCCTGCCCGACAACCTTTTTGGTAAGCACCTGCTTCTAGGGCACTCTTTGTTTTTTCCTGCATCCAATTCCATGCCCCGCAACCCTGCTTTAACTTCTCCCTCAATCTTTTCTCCCTTCTTCCTTCCTTGGTACTGTGTCTGCTTTGCATCAACTTAAAATGACTAATGAATATGCCTTTGTTATGTACTATTGATGATTACTTATGATTTTCAGTGCCTCACTGTTCATTTCAAATCACCACAACTCACCCCTCACCACTTGTTTGGATACGCATGTCATGCTGATTAACTTGCTCAACAACCTGTTATCACTCATGCATTTCTATGACAAACCATGATTCACCAACTTGATTATGTTGCCACCACCAATGTTGTTAATCCGGACAATGCCACTGGACCGCTCATTTTCTCACACACCTATCACCTCAAACCCCTCACCCATCACAGCCTTGATAAATACTACGGTCGAAACGTGTGTCTGCTTTTTTGTTTCACCACATATGGCATAAGATGTCACAATTGTCATGCTGCATCAGAACATCAAAGCACCATGTACAACAATAAGAATTGTCAATAACTTTCAACAAGTATCAAGAGTATCAAATATTGGACCACCAAAAACTGCCAGCGCCCACACCAAACAAGGATTTGTCACCCCACCTAGTACCAAATCTCTCGGGAACCCTGGAGTTTGGTTCCCAGACAAACCATGTGCCAGGCTGCAGGCAAGACCCTTACCTCAAATTGAACGTGCGCAGGGGACCGGCTGTCCCGACACTAAACTCCAAACCCCTTGGAAATTCCATATTATACGGCACTGCTGCTATACCTGAGCCTAAAATGAAATGGTTGGTGACCCTGGAGGCAAAAAAAAATTCTCTGTTCTATTTAGGATGTCCCCAACTCAGTCCCTATTGAAGCACTGTGACTCGAACTTGGCCTCATCTCACTAAGAGCGCAATGGCATTTATTGCGGTGGACATTTTTACTATCGCTCTTATCCACCAATCTCAACACGGATTCTCTGAAGGGTCTCATTGCGTCCCATTGTAACCAAACTAACACCAATCCTTACCTACCGGACTTGGTAGCATCCACTGACCATTTCTTGAGAGAGATCAACATAGACATCTTACACTCAATAGTCTCTACAGCAGGCATTGTCAAACTCAAAAGACACCCTGCAGTCTGGGCTACGGACCTGGATCCATGCCGGCTACATACTAAGACAACTCTCTGTGAATTTACTAGACAGGGATTTAAATATAATACACCTTGCACATACCTAGTTAAGCCCTGCCTCCGCCAATTTAGGAGATTTATTACGTATATGCGTTTTAATATTCGCCCTTCTAGAGAGGCTCTGAGCCACCGGACTGGGACGCCATATGAGGAAAGGATCTGTCGATTCTGTTTCAGCGAAGTTGAAACCATACGGCACCTAAACACTAGCTGCCCAAAGCTGCAGAATCGCTATATTACGGGCTACTCTAATATGATTTCCAACATTGAATCCCTGAGCTTGGACCAGTTCTGGAGCTATGTATATAGTGCAGAACCCATTGTTTGTACTGCAGCTGGATTCCATATCTGGAAGGAAAATTTAGCCAGCACTATTTGATTTTGCCCCATAATAATTGCCTTGTACTTATGGACACGTCTATTTAAGGAAAGGAAATACTTGAAATGTTTGTCTGAATTTTGTTTTTATTAAGATGTAAGGCAATAATAGGAATGGTTTTAACATGTCATATTGTTGTACCTTACCTTAATCATGTATGTAGTGTTATTCAGGAACTCATATATGTGCTTAAGGTCTATGATCTTGTTTAGCCAAATGCACAATACAACAAAAAAATGATAATGATAATCCTGATCAGCACTGAAATCAATTGTGAAATAAAAGTATATTAATGGGAATGTGTTTAGTCTGTTTGTGTCCTTGACCCTGTGGCAGACTTCGGGAAAATATAAACAAACCGAAGTGCCTTGGACAATATGTCTCTCTCCTTTAGTGCATTTGTGAGTCTTGTGTAAGGTCAACACATCTTTCTTTTTGCAATCGCTGCTGTTCTCTGACGTGGAACTAGTGGGTACTGTAGTATTATGAAAATAAAGAAAAAGAAACTTAGCAATACACCTTTAATACACTGGCAGCCCTCATCAAATACTCCACTGGATAAAGTTCAGAGCTCTACAAAGCACCATAAAATAAGGCATCGCATTTGATGTGAATAGTACTGAATCGAACTGAAACGAACTGCTAACTGAAAATACCCACAAACGGACGGGCTAACAAGAAATAAACAATCGAAAAAAGGAAATTAAGTGAAAAGAAATGAAACGTAACAACAATTTTGCAAAATCATAAAAATGATAAAAGCAAAAAAAAAAAAAAAAAAAATTGATGTAACATTACTATAAACCAGGCGATTTCATGTATATCTGTGTTTGAATAGCTTTGCATCCAGATAGTAGAATGTGCGAGTTTAGTAGCATCAGCATCTCAAAGGGTCAAAGGATTTTGCTCAATAAGTGTTTTTTTTCGTGCCTGGTTTCCCAGTCAAGCTTTGTTTTCAATGCTTGAAGTTGGACATCAACAAGACATTGCAGTCTATATTTCCCAGCCTCATCGCTTCAATTGAAGCCAGGCGTATATAAATAAATAAGGCACATGCACAAAACAGCTGCAATCAACATTGCCGTGCAATTATTTTTTATTATGAAGCAATTGCATGGAATGACTTGCTTCTTGCAGAGGGAGCATTTATTCAATTATAGACATTTTCCTCTCATAGAAAGAAGTAATGTGAGCCCTCTTGTCTGTCTGAATTGAGATGCGCTTTTATTTTTTACTGCTCCAGCATTAGGACTGTTATTTGTTTTAACATAACATGTTTTACGCAGAGGCGATCAACACTCTTTGCCCAGAGCCCTATTGATTCTTTGTATTTTGTACATTATAGTAACAAACAAGCCAGAGTGAGCTCCCAGTCACAGGCAGCAGTCCTCTTTCTCTCTCCATCCTAAGAATGCCAAGCAGGTGCCTACCCCATCAGGAGAACTCTTAGGTGATAACACACCTACGCTTCAACATTGAAGGGTTTTTGTGACCATCACCGCACCATTTTTGTAGCAGGCCAAGAGGCAGCCATAGAACTACAGACAGTGTTGAAGGGATCGTCACTATGACCCCACGTCTGGCTCTGCATTCTTCTTTGGCTGCAAACTGGTTGCCACACAGTCCTCTAGGTGATTCTACTAGGAGCACATTTCTGGTTCTGTTCTCTTCCCTGCTGTCGGGTATTAAGGAATCCGTAGAGACTGCGGGAGTCCTTTATGCAGAATCCTTCAGGGTGAGCACACATATTCCATCACTCTGCATGATATGATATGATATGGCATTTGTAACGCGCCTATACACAAGTGTTTCAAGGCGCGACGATGCAGAGAGGGGGGAACAAAGGGAGACAGACAACGATCCTACTAGGCCAGGTGTCATTCAGATCGCGCAAGTGCAAGGTTAAGGGGACGGGAAAAGTGCAAGGGGGAAAGGGAGAGGGGAAATTGCAGTACACGGTTAGTAACGAACAAGATAAATAATAAGGGCCAGCTGGTGGCATGTGCAAGATAAGTGCAGACAAGTGCTGGGAAGAGGGGCTGTAGGGATACAGAGACAGTCCCGCAGTGCAGGGGTTGCCGGGAAGGCTGTGCAGGGGAGAGTGGCTGGGCCAAGGACCGAGATTGGTGAGTGGCCCAGTTGCTGATTTAGTACAATTTCAGTGATTTAGCAGGGGAGAGGGGGAGAGAAAGCAGAAGCAAAGAGGAGGGTTTTGAGGCACTTCCGGAACCGGAGATGGTTCTCCTCAAGTTTTAGGGAGGCAGGAAGGCTGTTCCAGAGGGAGGCCCCTGCAGCTGAGAGAGATCTCCCACCAACTCGTTGCTTAGAGAAGTGGCTGACCCTGAGGGAGTTGGAGGCGGATGAGCGAAGTGCTCGAGAAGGAAGATACATCAAACACTTCTGGCGGTTTCCCTATCTGAGAGAGCAGCATGCACATGCCAACCTCCCATTTATTTAGTCCCGAGCGTATCTCATACACTGAGGTGTATGAGTGCTTACATGTGTGTGTTTTGTCATAGACTGTGTTCTTAAATGCGGACCAAGGTACATAACATTCCTCTCCCAAAACATAATTTTTCACACACAGTGGAATAATAGTGTATCCTTAAACAATATTGTAGGGCGGGAACATCTATGAAGATGGCACCTGAGGCTGGTGACTGCTGTCAATCTTTGAGAGGCCTCGTCATTTTCTCCCTTACTGCTTCTGATGCTAATTTCTCCCTGTAATTCTATTTCTGTGCAGTTTATGAAGCCATTTCTGGGCAGTTTATGAAGCCCTCCCTCAAATCGGAGATCCCCAGCTCACCATCAAGACCTGTTACTCCAGAGAACATTTGAACGGGGATAAGTTCCAAGTTGCACTCTGATTTTCTCCTTGGACTATGATCAAGGTACCCTTCCTATCAGTGATCACCAGTGATTGAGTTTCAAATGGTGTTGGAACCTTGCTTCCAGGATGATGGTTCTTGATCGGTATTCGGTTTCATACCTGTGGCTTGGAGGGTTGACCCCTCACTTGAGACTCACTTTTCAGTTGCTTCCCTTTTTTTTCCAGTTTATCTTTGCAGGCTGTGGCTGGGTTGGTGTATACAGGTGGTGGGATGGTATAGTCCCACTGGTGATGTGCCCAAACAAAATAGGACACTGAGCACCCTGTAAGTCTGTGGGGGGTAGATCTGTATTACTGCAGCAACAGCTAGATCTCTGGATGATTGATGCATTGGAAAATATAACACTTGTTTGCATCAATCTTTCAACCACTCCATTTTGTAGAGACCTCCTACAGGGTTGCATGACGGTGCTGTATGTCTGACTGTCTTGGGCGCGTGTTCCACTCAACCTTGAAATGGTGGACCGTTATCCGTTTTGAGTTCATTTGAGAACCCAAGAGTGACTAACATCTTTTCCAGTCTAGGGAGCAATGTATGCACCTCTAGTGAAGACCCTACATTTACCTCCGGGTAACAAGAGTATTCATTCACAGTAAACAGGAGATGCCTGCCACCAGACATTGCACAAAAGTGTGAACTAATTTTCTGCCATTGCACATTACTTAGGTCTTCAGTGAGGATTAGGGGTAGCCTTGTCACTTCCTGTTGTTTGGCTCTGGTTGCATTGAGCTACTTCTGATTAGATACTGACATCATTGGTGGAGAACCATGTGTTTTCCTGAATTCTCACATTTTTTTGTCCACCCTTGTTGGCTGGCATTTGCAGGAAGTAGAGCCCCATTTGGCAGGCTTTGTGGAAGCATGAGCCGTGTGTCTCAGAGCAGCAGTCCTTTGTAATTTAAGGACAATCCTTGCATAATGTTCATCAGCTCTTGTATGATCTCCGTTGCCTCTTGGGTTTAATGGCCATACTCCACCAGCACATGTACTTCCACCTTTCAGTCAGAGAGTCTTTATGGCCATTTAAAGGAACTCATTGTGTTCAGTCACCACTCAAATCTCTTGTAGAGAAAGCACCATTGGTTGAGCACTTCCTACCAGATGTCAAAGGTGCTCCTTAGAGCGATCAGACTCTTTGCTCCCTTTTTTGATTGTGGGGTGCAGTGGCAGCTGGTGAAGTGATTTCTTTGAAGGGCCTGGAACATTTCCCATGAACATGCAGAGCGACCAAGCTATGCAAAGGAGCCAGAACCAACCAAGAGGGATTTTGTTACGCTCACCTGGCTCCCACAGAGGCGTCGATCGGAACTGGACAGCTGCGGTCTCTACCAATGTGAGGCATAGGGCCGAGATGACGGACTGGACTGGCCCACCTAGCTTCGTTTGCTTGGCCCGTAGGAATATTCTTCTGCAAATGGAGAAAGGGAATTAACCACCCGTGGAGTTGAGCGTAAAATCCCACCACCCCCGCTGTTCTCCCAACAGATCACCTTTGATGTCCCCTCTTATAGTCTCACCTGATGGTTTGAAAAGATGAGCTCTCCATCCTGCATTGAGCGCAGGGGCGTGTTGATAACCAGTTGCTTCACTGGCTCAAAGGAATTGGTGAGTTCCAGAACAATATTGACTCCGAGATTCCCGGCAAGACGCCGTAAGTATAAAGTTCGTAAAAGTTCAAATGCCTGACTTTCACTCTTGTCCGATTCCTTGCAGGTTGCAGCTTGACCCTAATGAAGAGTTCCTCATGGCAACCAGTAGTATTCTGGTAAGGATTTGTATTTTCCAACACAGTTCGATAAAATAATGTCAATATGTAACCTGCTGCTTTCTCCCTTATTCAGGCGCTGAGAGAAAGTATGAAGTCTTGGGGAATAATACCTCTGGTGGTAAAATCAGGTAAGTCTATTGTGGTGAGGAGGGTTCCCCTTGTTAGTCCCTTTGTTTCACATTGCTGTCCTTTTGTTTCCCCTTAGGGGCCAGGGTTCAGCGAAGATGCAGTGGAAGCTGCGCCGACCCGTGAAGAGGAATAGTACCCCCGGTGGTAAAATCAGGTAAGTCTATGGGGGGGTAACTAATATTCCTCTGTGTATTCCCTTGGCTCACCTTGCTGTTCTTGTCTTCTCCTTAGGTGCCGGAGTGCGGCAGGAACTTGCAGGAGGATGCAGTGGAATGTGAAGATGCTGCGAAGGCCGGTGAGTTCAGCGCGGCGCTGCAGCAGGCGAGGCGACGCACATAAAATAACTTCTTTCTTCCAGCTCGAAGGCACGATGGATCGGGAATTCAGGTAAGGATCAAAGGTATTGCTCTTGTTCTAACCTTTTCTCCTTCTTTCTCCCTTTTTCTAGGAGCTCCAAACTCAAGGCGGGCATGGCAGAAGGCTGGATGCAGACTTGCAGGCACAGTGAGCGTTATGCTACTGGATGCAGAATAACGCGAAGCGTGTGCTGCTCTTCGGACGTGGTTTAAATAGCCTCCAAAGTAGTCCCAGGTAAGTATTCCTCCCCAGCCCGCCCGAGTAAAAAATAGTCCCTAAGTTAAATAGTCCCTTCCAAGCCTCTTTTGGCTTGGAGCTCTTGCAGCATGGTCTGCATCAGGTAAGTTTGCAGCATGGTCTGCATCAGGTAAGTTTTAATCTATGAGCCTGGCGCCTATGGCACCAGGACTGACTCTCCATATGAGACTGGCACCATAGACGCCAGGACTGGACCCAAATAGCCCCTAGCAGAGGTTGTTGGGCTTGCTTAGGATAACTTGATGCCTGCTTCCGGGGTTGCTGGACTTGGTCTGGGTCCCCGGGGGTAGACATCATGACAGCACTCCCCCCTAAGGACCCTCCTAAAGTTGTTCTTCCCTGTGGTTTCGGTTTGTCTGGGATATTTCGGTGGAATTTTTTCACCAATCGGGGTGCATGAACATGGTCACTAGGTTCTCATGACCTTTCCTGTGGTCTGTAACCTTTCCAGTCGATTAAGTAAAAGAGTTTTGACTTTATCAGCTTGGAGTCCAGGATGTTCTTAACTTCAAATTCGGGTTCTCCGTCTACAAGGATAGGGTCTAGTAGCTTGGTTAGTCCTGTCCCTGGTTGCATTGGCTTCAAAAGTGACACATGAAAGACGGGGTGAATTTGCATATTAGCAGGTAAATCCAACTTGACAGCAACCGGGTTGATAATGGCCTTAATAGAGTAAGGTCCCAAATATCTGGGGTTAAAGGTCTGTGTTCCTTTAGAGGTATATGTTTTGTGGCTAACCATACTTGGTCCCCTATCTGGTATTGTGGAGTATCACTTCTATGCCGATCAGCATCTTTCTTGTATTTTTCTTTCGCCTGTTTTAAATGTGTAGTTGCTTCCTTAAAGGTTTGTGTAATCGTAGCGTTCAGATGGTCCACTGCGGGCATTTCTAAGTGTTGGGGTGAGTCAAGGTATGAGATTCGAGGATGGTGCCCATATAAGGTATAAAAGGGGCTTTGTCCAGTTCCAGAGGGTACTGAATTATTGTATGCATATTCGGCGATCCAAAGAATGTCTTTCCAATTTCTCTCAGTCTGATGTAACATACAACGCAGGTATTGTTCGAGAGTCTGGTTGGTCCTCTCCGTTTGACCATCGGTCCTGGGGTGGTGACTGGTCGATAACCTCACATCGATTTGCGGCAATTGACAGCATTTTTTACAAAAATGTGAAATGAATTGACTGCTCCGGTCAGAGACCAATATGGACGGAAATCCGTGTATGCGAACAATGTTTTCGAGGAACTCCTTGGCCAGGATTGAAGCTGAAGGTAATCCTTTTAAAGGAATAAAGTGGGCCATCTTGGAAAAAAGATCCACAATAACTAGAATGGTGTTAAATCCATTGCATGGGGGTAGATCAGTAATAAAGTCTAACGATAAGGTGTGCCATGGTGTAGGCGGAATGTCTAAAGGTTGTAAGAGTCCAGCTGGTTTTTTCTTTTGACTTTTGTTTTGGGCGCAAATGCCACAAGACATCACAAATGATTTAATATCCTTTCGCCAGGTGGCCCACCAGAATTGTCTTTTCATTTTAGCTTCAGTTTTTGCAATACCTGGGTGCCCCTCCATTAGGGTATCATGATAACGGGAAATTACTAGCTCTTGTAGTTCCTTGTGTGGCAGAAATAGCCGCCCTTGGTAATAAGGCAGATCATTGGTGACAGAGTAGTCTGGGCCTTTCTTTACCCAGTCCTGCAGGGCTGTAGGATCAAAGAGTTGCTGGATCTTTACCTGAATTTCCTCTAGTGTCTGTAGAGTAGCCATGCCAAGAATTCTTTGTTCGGAAATTATAGGTACTGGTTCTGGTTTCACTTCTGCCTCTCCCATCCCTATTCGGGATAAGGCGTCTGCTTTACCATTCTTACAACCTGGTCGATAGGCTATTACGAAATCAAACTCGGCAAAGAACAATGCCCATCGGAGTTGACGTGACGATTGGGCCTTGGCTGTCTTTAAATACTGTAAGTTCCGGTGATCGGTGATCACAGTAATGGTATGCCTGGCACCGAGAAGATAGTGCCGCCAAGCCTTGAAGGCAGATTTAATGGCTAATAACTCCTTGTCGGTAACCACATAGTTTAACTCGGGTGCCGAGAACTTTCTGGACCAAAATGCTACTGGATGAAGCTGGCCAGTTTCAGGGTCCTTTTGAGACAGGACAGCCCCCATGGCTAGACTGGATGCATCAGTTTCCACTATGTATGGAAGTTCAGGGCGCGGGTGCTTTAATACATGTGCAGACGTGAATTTCGCTTTCAGCTCTTGGAAGGCATTTTCAGATTCTTCAGTCCACATAAAGCGTTTATTTTTTCGCAAGAGTGCTGTGATGGGATGTACAACATGTGAAAAATCCGGGATGAATCTGCGATAGAAATTGGCAAAGCCGAGCATTCTTTGTACTCCTTTAACTGAACTTGGTGATGGCCACTTAAGGATTGCGTCCACCTTTCGTGAGTCCATTCGGACTCCCTTTGGGGACAGGATAAACCCAAGGAATTCAACTTCTGTGGCATGAAAAACGCATTTTTCCAGTTTTGCATATAGTTTGTGCTGGTGTCATTTCTCAAGGACTGCTCGAACGTGCTTCACATGGTCAGATTCTGAAGAGGAGTATACTAGAATATCATCGATATATACGACAACACAAACGTCAATGAGTTCACGAAGGACATCGTTCATGAAGTATTGGAAGGCTGCTGGCGCATTGCACAACCCGAAAGGCATCACCTGGTATTCGAATAACCCATACTTAGTGCGGAAAGCAGTCTTCCATTCGTCGCCTTCTTTTACACGTACCAGATGGTATGCCCCCCAGAGATCTAATTTAGTGTATAGACAAGCGTCTTTCACTTGGTCTAGTAGTTCAGGGATCAGAGGCAATGGGTATCGGTTGTTAACAGTTATCTGGTTCAATGCGCGGTAGTCTATGCATGTTCTGAGGCCACCTTCCTTTTTGGGCATGAAGAACAAAGTTGAAGATGCAGGGGACTTGGATGGGCGAATAAAGCCATTGGCAAGGTACTGGTCTAAGTATTGTCGTAGGAGAAGGTTCTCAGGTTCCGTAAGGGCATAGATCCTGCTACAAGCGGGTTGTGCACCGGGTATGAGATTGATTTGACAATCGTACGATCTGTGAGGAGGTAAGGTGTTTGCGTGTTCTTTTTGGAAGGCATTCTGGAATTCTTGGTATTCTGGAGGTAGTTGCATGACTGCTGTGGTTACTGTGGCCAGGCCTGCGTTCTGACTTTTCTTTGGGCAACAGGTTTGTGCAAAATCCGGGAAGGTTATTCTCTTCTCTCGCCAATCAATACAAGGATTATGTGTTTCCAACCAAGGTATCCCCAGTATTATTTGGAACTGTGGGGCTTTGATTAGATCAAACACAATAGTCTCTCGATGCCCATCCTGACCCAATAGTGTCATCTCTGCGGTGGAATGAGTTACAGGCCCAGAGGCAATTTCAGTTCCATCGACTGTGGTGATGACATCTGAGGTGGTTTTTCGGCAGAGAGGTAGATTCATCCTGGAAGCCAATTCATAGTCCACATAGTTTCCTATGGCCGCGCTATCAATGTATGCCCTTACTGCATGCATACGTGATGGCTGCCCTGGATCTACGAGGACCATTGGTATGATGAAATGCGAGGTCTGAGTATCCTTCTTCAAGCTCGGCAAGCGGACCCCTACGCTTGTCGGGCGTGGTCGTTTCCCGAGTCTGAATCCATGTGGCTTTTATCAGCAGCTCCTACCACCTTCTTGGGTGGTTTTACAGGGCAATCCCGTAGAAAATGCCCAGAAGTTCCACAATATAGACACAATTGCATTTGCCGTCTCCTTTCTCTTTCCTTCTGGGTTAAGGATCCTTTAACCCCTCCGATTTGCATGGGTTCTGAAGCATCTGCTCCGTTGGGGTTAGCGTGGGTTTTGACCAACACCCGATTCTCAAACTTGGCTCGATCAGCCTTTCTGTTCTGAAGTCTGTGATCTAACTGGACCACTAAATTTATATATTCAGCGCAATCTTGAGGTGGGTTCACGACTTGAGCCAAGACATCCTTGAGTTCTCCTCGAAGCCCTCGATGAAATAACGCGATTCATTTTACCTCAGGATATCCAGTTTCCACTATCAACCTATTAAAGGTTGCGATGTAGGATAGAAGGTCCTGGTTACCCTGTCGTAGGGACAAAAGTTCGTTATCCAGGGCCTGTCCTTGGGAGTGCCGGGCAAATAGTCTTTCCATGCTCGTTTGAAAGCCCTGAAAATCCCGAAGAATTGGGTCATCCTGAGTAACTAGTGCAATTGACCAATCAGCTGCACTGCCGCTGAGATATGACAATACAAAGGCTACCTTGGCTTGATCGTTTGGGAAGGCTCTAGGTCTGCATAAAAAGTGCAAGCGGCATTGGTTCATAAACACGGTGTCAGGCTGAGATCCTGGTGTCTGCAGAAGCTGCTGAGCCCCCGACAATCCACCCAAAATGTGGCACTCTGAGCTGATACTATAAACTGCTCAGTTTACCTCACTTCCAGGGGAAAGGGGGAAGGGACAAATTAACAAACACCAGGCTGGAAGCTAAGACTAGCTGGTTCTTCACCTGTGGTAAAACATAAACATATAATACACCTTGTTATTCATGAGGCACTATACTAACCTTAAGTATCAATATCCTTTACCAAATAAAGTAAAAACCATACCTGGAACTTCTCTACAATATGCCCAGAGAAGTGATAAGCTGACTAGACTTCCTTACTAGTTGACTTGAATCTCAACGATCATTCAGCCTTCTTAGTAGGTCCATGAATGTGAAATTAACTTTGCAGGTAATCTTCTTTAAACTCAAGAAGCTTGAACAAAGTCTTAAGTTCATTGAAAGTAAATGGAAGTTCTAGTGTTTCTGGAAAGTATTTATATTTCTTCTTATAAATTTCTTTTTAGAGTGTTTTTACTTAAATTAACAGTTCTTGAAACTTGCGTCAAAAATCTCACGTAGAAATCTCTTGAATTTGCATAGGGATCCAAACTGAGTGAAGATCGTTGAAGCGCTGTAGATTAAACCACAGAAAAAATCCACACGCGATTAAACGAAAGCACGCACACGCGCTGAAGTTCAACCGCGGGAAAAAATCCACACGCGCTTAGTCCAGGATGCGAACACACGCGCTGACGACAAACCGCGGGTAAAAATCCACACGCGCTTAGTCCAAGATGCGAGCACACGCGCTGACGACAAACCGCGGGTAAAAATCCACACGCGCTTAGTCCAATATGCGAGTACACGCGCTGACGACAAACCGCGGGTAAAAATCCTCACGCGCTTAGTCCAATATGCGAGTACACGCGCTGACTACAAACCGCGGGTAAAAATCCACACGCGCTTAGTCCAATATGCGAGCATACGTGCTGACAATAAACCGCGGGTAAAAATCCACACGCGCTTAATCCAATATGCGAGCACACGCGCTGAAGTTCAACCGCGGGTAAAAACCAACGCACTAGAGTATCACGCGACACCAAAGAGCTCGCGCTAGATACTCAAGCGAAGTCTCTCACGCGCAGGCTTCTGTTAACGAAAAAACCACGCGCTTGATAGAAAACGTAGCGTAACAAAGCCAAACATGCGACAGCAATAAAGTTCTTAGTAAATATTTTTCATATGAACTTGAAAATCAGATTAAATCTTCTACAATGACATTATAGAAAGAGTCTTGAGTTTTAAAAGGACTTATCTTGTGGAGAGTCTATGAAACCTTTCTTTTTTCTTGGATAACACGAAATCTTCTTACTCCTGTTCAGTGCCAAAATGAATCTCCGCAAGATTCCTGTTTGCTTTTCCAAATAAGCCGCTCGACCGCTTGAAACTTGAAACCCCTGAACAAGTTAAGCAGGAGCAGCTTAATACGCGACCTCTCAGCTGGGCAAAGACGATGAAAGGCAGTTTAGAATGTTCATTGTCTTCCCTATAAACAATCACCAGCCAATCAGAACTTAGACTGAGGACCTCCATCTTGGCTTGGGGCATTCTCCATAGACTGCAATGAATGTTAAGGGCAAAATTGTCTGTTTTAAAATTAAACTCATAATAACTTCCAAAAACCTTTCTATACTAATTTTCCCCAGACCTAATGTCTCAGATTATGTCACTGTATCCTAACAGTACCTGACAGTACCCCCCTTCTAACGCCCAGTCCCTGGGCCTTTTTTTAATGGAAATTTCTTATGGAATTTTTTAACCAAATGAGGAGCATGTACATCACTTGCTTTCTCCCAAGTGCGTTCTTCAGGACCAAAACCCTCCCAATCAAGGAGATACTGTAGCTTTCCTCTCACTATTCTAGAGTCCAGAATTTTCTTAACTACAAATTCTTCTGAATCATCTTCCTCAAATACAACTGGTGAAGGAGTAGGTGTCAATCTAGTTCCTTTAACCACTGGTTTCAACAAGCTAACATGAAAAGTTGGATGAGTTTTCATATGTCTTGGTAATCTAAGGCGAACAGCCACTGGATTTATCACCCTTTCAACCACAAACGGCCCTACAAAACGAGGGCAAAACTTATTTCTTCCCTTAATTCTCAAAAATTTGGTTGATAACCATACCAAATCTCCCTCCCTATACTGGGGACTAGTCTTTCTTTTAAGGTCCGCAAATCTTTTATATTTCTGTTTACTCTCCACCAACACCCCTTTTGCCTTCTCCAAATTTCTTTTCATGATCTCTAGTCTCTTTTCCACTTCTGGGTTTTCAGCATCATAATCGATCTCTATACTAAGAAAACGAGGATGAAAACCTCGTCCCAAATAAAATGGAGACATTGAGGTGGCATCCTTACTACAGTTGTTATATGCAAATTCTGCCACCCACAACATATCTACCCACTCTTCCCCTGTCTGTAGATAACATCTCAAATATTTCTCCAACTCCTGATTTATCCTTTCCACTTGCCCATTGGTTTCGGGATGGTAACCGGATGATAGGCATACCTCAACTCCCAATCTCTTACAGAAAGCCCTCCAAAATTTAGAAATAAATTGAGACCCTCTGTCTGAGATGACCTGACTGGGAATTCCATGCAGTTTAACTACTTCTTGTAAGAAACTGTGAGCTAAACTATCAGCGGTAACCTCTCCCTTCATTGGAATGAAATGTGCTTCTTTAGTGAGTAAATCCACTACAACCAATACTGATGTACACCCCTTATCTAGTGGTAGATCCGTGATGAAATCTAAAGACACTGAATACCAAGGCCGCGGTGGAACGGGCAACGGTTCCAATAACCCAGAAGGCTTTCCGATGAGGTTCTTAGATCTAGCACAAACTTCACAGGTCTTAACAAAATTAAGAGTATCTTGTCGAATTTTCTCCCACCAAAAATGTCTTCTGACCAACTCAAGTGTTTTTCGATATCCTGGATGTCCTGCCAGAACTGAATCGTGACATTCCTTCAAAATCTTTTCTCTAAGTTCAATAGATGGTAAATAGAGTCTGTCGTCCAGATAAGGTAAACCATCTTTAATCTTGCGAGCTGGATCCAAACGAACCCAATGTTCAAGTTGTCTCTCAGATATGGATTCTCGTACTTGTTTAAAGATTTCGTTTTCTTTCTCAATTCCAGCAAGAACAAAACGTTCTGGAGCGATCAGAGGAAGTGATTCACAACCCGACTTAACTTCACTTTCTGGAAATTTTCGTGACAGAGCATCTGCTTTTTTATTTTGCTTTCCTGGCTTAAAGATAACTATAAAATCATAATCTGCAAAAAATAAAGACCACCTTAGTTGTCGAGGTGTCAGAGTTCTTGCTGTCTTCAAAAAGAGTAAGTTTCGGTGATCGGTTAACACTGTCACAGTGTGACGTGCTCCTTTTAAAAAATGTCGCCATTCTTCAAATGCTGCTTTGATAGCAAGAAGCTCGCGATCTGAAATGGTATAATTTTCTTCCGCTGGTGAGAACCTCTGAGAAAAGTAGGCCACAGGATGCAATTGTCCAGTAACATTATGCCTCTGCGACAACACTGCTCCCATTGCCACATTGGAAGCATCAGCCTCTAAAAAAAATGGCTTGGAAGTATCAGGATGAATTAAGATAGGAGTAGTTATGAATTTCTCCTTCAATACTTTAAAAGCCTCATTAGCCTTAACGTCCCAAACAAAAGGAACTCCTTTCTTCAAAAGTCGAGTAATTGGAGTCACCAAACTGGAGAAGCCTTCAATGAATCTTCGGTAAAAGTTGGCAAATCCCAAAAAACTCTGGATCTCCTTCACCTTCGTTGGAATAGGCCAATCACGAACCGCTTCCACCTTTTTCGGATTCATTTCCAGACCACTAGGAGTGATCACAAAACCTAAAAATTCCACCGAATCCGTATGGAACTGACTCTTCTCCAATTTAGCGTAAAGATTATTCTCTCTCAATTTTCTCAAGACCTGTCGAACGTGAATTTTGTGTTTCTCCAAACTTTGGGAAAAAATCAAAATATCGTCAATATAAACAATAACAAAAATATCAAGAAATTCCCGAAGAACCTCATCGATAAAAAATTGAAAAGCCGCTGGGGCATTGCAAAGACCGAATGGCATCACTTGGTACTCGTACAGGCCAAATCTGGTCTTAAATGCCGTCTTCCACTCATCCCCCTCTTGAACTCGTACCAGATGATAAGCCCCCCTTAAATCCAATTTAGAAAAAATGGTGGCACCTTGAATTTGATTTAACATCTCAGATATGAGAGGGAGCGGATACCTATTTTTTACTGTCATTCTATTTACCGCCCTATAATCTATACAAGTTCTGAGGGAACCCTCAGATTTTGGCACAAAAAACAATGGTGAGGCAGCCGGCGATTGAGAGTGCCGAATAAAACCCTTAGCCAAATTTTCCTTTAAGTATTCTTTCAAATAGTCATTCTCTTTTTCTGTCAGGGCATAAACCCTACTGCTAGGTAAAATAGCTCCAGGCTCCAAATCTATCCTGCAGTCAAACAGTCTATGAGGAGGCAACTCTCCAGCTTCCTTTTCATCAAAAACATCCCAAAAATCTTGATAACAAGTAGGAAGTTCACCCACTACTGCTCCAACATCAAAACCTATTGCCCCTCTTTCTGCAAGTGAAAACGAAACAGAATTCACAAATCTTTCTTCCTCTCCATGACTTTTCCCTAAGAAACAATGTTCCTTACAAAAATTTGATTCTAGGGATACAATTCTTGCACTCCAATCAATTCTAGGATTATGCAGAGTAAGCCATGGCATACCTAGGATTATTTTCAAGATTGGAGCATCTATTAGTTCAAAAGAAATAGTTTCCTTATGACCTCCAGTTAACTCCATCTCAAGTACCTCTGTATTATGAGTGATTGGACCTGAAGAAAGAGATGTACCATCAACTGCCCTTACCTGCTCAACTTCTTTCTTAGCCACTAAAGGAACACCTAAACTCTTTGCCAATCCTCTGTCCATAAAATTTCCTGTAGCCCCTGAATCAATAATAATTGGCCCAGAACCTAAGATTTTCTTTTCAAACATTAAGGATACGTTCACAGTTATATGAGGAACAGCTGTCTGTATCGTGTTAGCAACTTGTTGTACTCTGCCTGAAGAGTTGAAGATCTTCTTGGAGGTAAAAGGACAGTTTTCAAGGAAATGACCACTCCTACCGCAGTATAGGCACAAATTATTTTCCCTTCTTCTTGTCTTCTCTTCCTTTGACAACGGACCTCTCACCCGACTCTGCAGCTCATTTCCCTTTGACTTAACTTCCCTGTTCACCACCTCAACCTTAGATCTCTCTACTCTTCCTGGAAACCTAACTTCCCCCTGAGAACGTCTACGCTCTAAACGTCTTTCGGTTAAACGAAAATCTAACCGAACCACCAAATCAATTAGAGCATCTAAAGTAGTTGGTCGTTCCAAAACACCAGCCAAAGCATCTTTCAATTCATCTTTTAAGCCCCGATAAAATAAGGAAGCCCTCTTCTCCTCTGGCCATCTACTCTCTAAAATTAAAGTTCTAAATTGAGTGATATAAGAAATCAACTCCTTTCCTCCCTGACGCAACTCCAGTAGTTCTCCATCTACCTCTAGAGATACCTGTCTCTTATCAAACATCTTTTTAAAATCGGCCTGGAACAAGGAATAATTATTCAAAGCCAAACTCTTTTGACTCACCAAGAGACTTCCCCACGCAGATGCTTCTCCTGATAAATAAGATAATGTAAATGTGACCTTGGAAGCATCCGTTGAAAATAACTCGGGACGACTTAAGAAATGTAATTCACACTGAGTCTGAAAAATGTGAAACTTTTTCGGATCTCCCAAAAAACGCTCAGGAGCAGCCAAAGGAACAGGCATAACTAAAGTTCCTAAACCACCCACCACTTCCCTTGAAAGTCTAGGTTCTTGTTCTTCCCCTACTCTCACTAGCTCAGGTGGGTTTCCTGCACCTTCCGAAACTTCCTTTTCTTGTATTTGTGTTACCTTTAAATTTAACTCATCTATTCCTTTATTAAGATTTGAGTATTCTCGATGAGCCACCCGTAACTCTTCTCTAATTTCCCTAACCATTTCTCCCAACGCCTCCATGGCTGTCTCGTCGGGGTTCATACAGCTTGGGCAGACTTTCTCTTTTTTATTGGCCTTTCATTCTGTCAGGCTGAGATCCTGGTGTCTGCAGAAGCTGCTGAGCCCCCGACAATCCACCCAAAATGTGGCACTCTGAGCTGATACTATAAACTGCTCAGTTTACCTCACTTCCAGGGGAAAGGGGGAAGGGACAAATTAACAAACACCAGGCTGGAAGCTAAGACTAGCTGGTTCTTCACCTGTGGTAAAACATAAACATATAATACACCTTGTTATTCATGAGGCACTATACTAACCTTAAGTATCAATATCCTTTACCAAATAAAGTAAAAACCATACCTGGAACTTCTCTACAATATGCCCAGAGAAGTGATAAGCTGACTAGACTTCCTTACTAGTTGACTTGAATCTCAACGATCATTCAGCCTTCTTAGTAGGTCCATGAATGTGAAATTAACTTTGCAGGTAATCTTCTTTAAACTCAAGAAGCTTGAACAAAGTCTTAAGTTCATTGAAAGTAAATTGAAGTTCTAGTGTTTCTGGAAAGTATTTATATTTCTTCTTATAAATTTCTTTTTAGAGTGTTTTTACTTAAATTAACAGTTCTTGAAACTTGCGTCAAAAATCTCACGTAGAAATCTCTTGAATTCGCATAGGGATCCAAACTGAGTGAAGATCGTTGAAGCGCTGTAGATTAAACCACAGAAAAAATCCACACGCGATTAAACGAAAGCACGCACACGCGCTGAAGTTCAACCGCGGGAAAAAATCCACACGCGCTTAATCCAGGATGCGAACACACGCGCTGACGACAAACCGCGGGTAAAAATCCACACGCGCTTAGTCCAAGATGCGAGCACACGCGCTGACGACAAACCGCGGGTAAAAATCCACACGCGCTTAGTCCAATATGCGAGTACACGCGCTGACGACAAACCGCGGGTAAAAATCCTCACGCGCTTAGTCCAATATGCGAGTACACGCGCTGACTACAAACCGCGGGTAAAAATCCACACGCGCTTAGTCCAATATGCGAGCACACGCGCTGACAACAAACCGCGGGTAAAAATCCACACGCGCTTAATCCAATATGCGAGCACACACGCTGAAGTTCAACCGCGGGTAAAAAACACACGCACTAGAGTATCACGCGACACCAAAGAGCTCGCGCTAGATACTCAAGCGAAGTCTCTCACGCGCAGGCTTCTGTTAACGAAAAAACCACGCGCTTGATAGAAAACGTAGCGTAACAAAGCCAAACATGCGACAGCAATAAAGTTCTTAGTAAATATTTTTCATATGAACTTGAAAATCAGATTAAATCTTCTACAATGACATTATAGAAAGAGTCTTGAGTTTTAAAAGGACTTATCTTGTGGAGAGTCTATGAAACCTTTCTTTTTTCTTGGATAACACGAAATCTTCTTACTCCTGTTCAGTGCCAAAATGAATCTCCGCAAGATTCCTGTTTGCTTTTCCAAATAAGCCGCTCGACCACTTGAAACTTGAAACCCCTGAACAAGTTAAGCAGGAGCAGCTTAATACGCGACCTCTCAGCTGGGCAAAGACGATGAAAGGCAGTTTAGAATGTTCATTGTCTTCCCTATAAACAATCACCAGCCAATCAGAACTTAGACTGAGGACCTCCATCTTGGCTTGGGGCATTCTCCATAGACTGCAATGAATGTTAAGGGCAAAATTGGCTGTTTTAAAATTAAACTCATAATAACTTCCAAAAACCTTTCTATACTAATTTTCCCCAGACCTAATGTCTCAGATTATGTCACTGTATCCTAACAGTACCTGACACACGGCAAACCTTTTGGGATCTCCGGCAAAGCATTCGGGTGGAGCTAATGGAATATTTCCTGGTAGGTTTATTTGCACAGGGTTACTCGATAACACAGGAGCTGGATTTCCCCCGGAACCAGGTAGGGATGCTTGCCCAGCCTGGCTTTGCAATAGTTGCCTAGCAAGGTCATCAGTTCGCTCCTTTGACAAAATCAGTTCTCTCCTAAGAGCATTGGTTTCTTGACAGGCGGAATGCACTTCAGCCCTCAGTTCCCTTAGTAATTGGGCCAATTGGTCAGTCTGAGGTATCCATAACGCCCGGGTGGGAATTTGTGGGTAGTCTTCGCGTTCTGTTACGCTCACCTGGCTCCCACAGAGGCATTGATCGGAACTGGACAGCTGTGGTCTCCACCAATGTGACGCGTGGGGCCGAGATGACGGACTGGACTGGCCCACCTATCTTCGTTTGCTTAGCCCGTAGGAATATTCTTCTGTAAATGGAGAAAGGGAATTAACCACCCGTGGAGTTGAGCGTAAAATCCCCCCACCCCCGCTGTTCTCCCCACAGATCATCTTTGATGTCCCCTCTTATAGTCTCACCTGATGGTTTGAAAAGATGAGCTCTCCATCCTGCATTGAGCGCAGGGGCGCGTTGATAACCAGTTGCTTCACTGGCTAGAAGGAATTGGTGAGTTCCAGAACAATATTGACTCTGAGATTCCTGGCAAGACGCCGTAAGTATAAAGTTTGTAAGAGTTCAAATGCCTGACTTTCACTCTTGTCCGATTCCTTGCAGGTTGCAGCTTGACCCTAATGAAGAGTTCCTCGTGGCAACCGGTAGTATTCTGGTAAGGATTTGTATTTTCCAACACAGTTCGATAAAATAATGTCAATATGTAACCTGCTGCTTTCTCCCTTATTCAGGCGCTGAGAGAAAGTATGAAGTCTCGGGGGAATAATACCTCCGGCGATAAAATCAGTTAAGTCTATTGTGGTGAGGAGGGTCCCCTTGTTAGTCCCTTTGTTTCACCTTGCTGTCCTTTTGTTTCCCCTTAGGAGCCGGGGTTCGGCGAAGATGCAGTGGAAGCTGCACCGACCCGTGAAGAGGAATAGTACTCCCGGTGGTAAAATCAGGTAAGTCTATGGGGGGGTAACTAATATTCCTCTGTGTATTCCCTTGGCTCACCTTGCTGTTCTTGTCTTCTCCTTAGGTGCCGGAGTGCGGCGGGAACATGCCGGAGGATGCGGTGGAATGTGAAGATGCTGCGAAGGCCGGTGAGTTCAGCACGGCGCTGCAGCAGGTGAGGCGACGCACATAAAATAACTTATTTCTTCCAGCTCGAAGGCACAATGGATCGGGAATTCAGGTAAGGATCAAAGGTATTGCTCTTGTTCTAACCTTTTCTCCTTCTTTCTCCCTTTTTCTAGGAGCTCCAAACTCGAGGCAGGCGTGGCAGAAGGCTGGATGCAGACTTGCAGGCTCAGTGAGTGTTACGCTGCTGGGTGCAGAATAACGCGAAGCGTGTGCTGCTCTTCGGGCGTGGTTTAAATAGCCTCCAAAGTAGTCCCAGGTAAGTATTCCTCCCCAGCCCCGCCCGAGTAAAAAATAGTCCCTAAGTTAAGTAGTCCCTTCCAAGCCTCTTTTGGCTTGGAGCTCTTGCAGCATGGTCTGCATCAGGTAAGTTTGCAGCATGGTCTGCATCAGGTAAGTATTCATCTATGAGCCTGGCGCCTATGGCGCCAGGACTGACTCTCCATATGAGCCTGGCGCCATAGGCACCAGGACTGGACCCAAATAGCCCCTAGCAGGGGTTGTTGGGCTTGCTTAGGATAACTTGATGCCTGCTTCCGGGGTTGCTGGACTTGGTCTGTGTCCCCGGGGGTAGGCATCATGATAGCTTTGGACATGGGGTTGTCCCCCGAGAACATATTAATAGGTTAAAATTATGCACTTTACAGCACATTTTCTCTGAAAAAAATGGACAAAACTGCAGACAGTTTATAGTTCATCCAACATATGCTAAGTCACCAAGAGTGCACAGGAGCATTTTCCAACACATTTTCATGATACTGTTGCCCATAATTTTGCCAGTATAAAGAAAACATTTGATGTTCACTGTTCCCATACATATCCATGCTGGCTGCACCAGTATATGCATGCATTCCCACATAAGGACATACTCTATGCCCTTGCCATCTCTCAAGTCTTATCTTGATGGTGATAAAAGAGATTTCTATCTTTCTCTCATTGACACACTCCAGCCATCCTCACTGACTCCAAATGCACCCTAAACTCAATCCTTACTCCTCCTAAACCCACAACTATTTACTATGCTATTGTACTATTTCAGCTAGTGACTTTGCTGAATGCTTTGCTTCCAAAATCAGAGAATCCCTCCTAACCCTCCTCTCACTCCCTCATCCTACTTTCATCACTCCACCTGCTCTAACATCTTTCACTGCCTCTATCTCAAACTTTAGCCATACCACACCGAGGAAGTCCTTGCACTGTTGATGAAGACTACCCCTCCTGTTTCTTTTCACATCCTTTTGTGCTGTAGCTTGTCAAATCTGTTACCCTTCTAGTGGCCTCTCACCTCACCAACACGTCCTTCGACACAGCCTGCTTTCTCTCTGCTTTCAATACTGTTGTGGTCATCCCTATCCTGTAAAAGCAAGGTGCTGATCCAAATCTGCCAGCCAACGTTTGACCTATGTCACTTCTTCCTCACTACTCTAAGGGGTTGGAAAGTTTTCTATTCAACTGCCTTACTAACTTTCTTGACATACATAATATTCATGATGCCCCCAAGCTAGTTTATGCTCCTGCAACTCAACTGAAACTGCTCTCATGAATGTGTCCAAACTTTATTGCCCTGCTAAATATTCCAGCCTATACTTTATTCTAATCCTCCTCGATTTGTCTGCTGCCTTTGATACCGTCGATCACTCTGATCTCCTCAATATATTCTCTCTGCTTGGTATTCATTCTCAAGCACTTTCCTGGATCGTGTCCTACTTGGAACAAAAACACTCCCCTTACTGTTGGTGTTCCACACAGCTCTGTCTTGGGTCCTCTCCTATTCACACTGTACACACTATTCACACTGTACCCTTGCTCTTAGGGCACTTATCTCTTCCTTTAGAATCTCATAACAATTCTTTGCAGACAACACCGACATCTTTTTCTCCCTTTTACTGACCTATCTACCAAAATATCTGACTGCATCTTTGCTTTTAAATAATGTATGGCCTTAGAAACTCCTATGTTGAACTCTTCCACAACAGAGGTGTTTTTCTTTCCTGCAAAATCCTCTCTCTCTTCTCCACTGCCTATTCAGTTCCCATCTGACACTCTTCCCTAGTCCTCTTCAGCTAGAAACCTTGGTGTCATCTACAACCCTTCACACATAATCTTTAAAATTGCAACTGCAGCTTGCTCCAACCTCCTAAATATCAGGAAAATCAGGCACCTTCTTCCCTTCAAAACTGGCAAACCTCTCCTAACCACTGTTGCCTTCTCTAAATTGGACAACTGTGCCAGTATCCTCTTTGGTCTTCCATACTATGCATTCTGTCTCCTTGACAAGATTATTCACTTTGCTACCAGAACGCTCTTTGAACTCCCTCACTTCACCCCTGCATCCTCCTATCACCAGCAGGTTGGATGGTTAACATTGAAAAACAGGGCCAAATTCAAATGTCTCCTACTAGTGCCTAAATACATCCACCGTAAGGCATTGCCTTATCTATCCTCTTCTATCAACCCCTACAAACCTTCTCTCAGCGTTCACTCTGCCTCCTCCACCACCCTTGTGGCACCTCACCCACTCTGTGCTTCCTCTTACATCTGCTCTTTCACTCATCTGGTGGCTTATTTGAACACCCACCCCTCTGCCTCACTACTTACACTTTGCTTCACAGCTAGCCAGACTCTCCCCGCTCTTTTCTTCACCACACTAGCACTTAATAATTTGAGGTCACAACTCATGCTTAGCTTGCTAGACTGCCTTTCCCCTAACACTTACTGGTCCTACGGTTGTCCACTGTATTGTTCATGGCATCTATCCAATATACTCCTTATCAAACCTGGTCCTCATTGCGACTCAAAATCACCCCATTATAAGATACTCAATGCCTCCTTTTTATCTGCTATGTTACCTTTTGTACACTTCTTTGTGACCAAAAGAGCTTGTTTTGCTATATGTATTGTGAGAAACCTGAGGGCGTCCTCACATCTACACCGCTTGGGTCCTCTTCTCAGGTGGCCTGGGAAAGGCCATTGCTTTTGGATCCTTACCCTGGGGGTGGAGAAGCAAAGTAGGATCACCTGGGTGGAGGCTCCTTGGGGTTTAGGGATGAGATGTCTTCAGGTGAGACACGGTATCCAGCATTTCCATTTCAGGAGGAACCCTCTATCCCAGAGGCAGTACTGTGGTATTGCTATCACTGTCCCACTGACCTTGAACACACCACGAGGTATTGCCAATCTAGAAGAAGCAGAACGAGGGTGAAGAAGAGAGGGGTTAAGGGTAAAGTAGGTAAGATATGTTATCCCCCTTTCCCTATTGAAAACCAACCTAACCCTACCACCGCCTTTATGTGCTATTGTAAAACATATCCCCTCATTTAGCCACCCTTTACCCATGACAGTACCGGGACGAGGAAGAGGTGACTAGGAGTAGTGAACACTAGTAACTCCTTTCAACACTTTAGTACAGGGACGAGGATGATGCCTGCAAAGTACTGTGACGGTCAGGCATGTTCCTCTAACTACAGTCAGGCAAATCCAATTGAGAAGTCACACCTGCAACCTGTCAAGTGGCTGCAGGTGTATAAGAGGAGAGGCAGAGAGCAGCAAAAGGACTAAAAATAGGGAGGCCTGTGTGGGAGAAACCACCAGAGGACCCTGCGCATGAGGATGCAGCCGTGGTGGGACCAGAGAGGAAGCCAAGATGCCGGCAAAAGTCCCAGAGGACCTGTGGAGCCCAGGGCTAGTTGGACCCTTAGACTGCCACAGATGTGGGAGCCTTCGTGGTCAGGAGAGATCAGCTGGAGCTTCAGAAAAGGGAGAAAGAAGAGAGGACTCTGTCCGCATCTGTGGTAGAGGAACAGAGCTAGCTGCTGGCATGTGCAGGGAAGCACCCTGAGTGCAAGTGGGACTCACAGTGACTGGCCCCAGCTAGCCAAGCAGAAGGGAGGCAGTGAGGCTGCCCGAGAGATCGCTGAGCACTGGTGAGGGCAGGGAAATAACACTCAAAGCCGGGGCGCTCCTAGGGGCTATGCATAATTAACAAAGTACTGTATGAATTACATTGAATACTGAACTGAATGAAAACTTTGCCATCAAACCTATAAGCTGATGAAAGTTAAAAGGGAGAGCGCCCATTTGTAAGTAATCTACGAAATAAGAGCACACGTATGAAAGAGCATGACAGAAAGGTGGGGAATAAAGAAGGATGCACACCCTATCCCTGTAGGGTAGTGCAGTCCCTGGGCCAGAGCTGGTCCAGAGCTGGTGCTCCACCTATCAAATAGGAAAAGCAGAGAGAATCTATCCAGGCGGGGAGGCTCCTCCAGCAGTGAACAGGTCCCCAATTGATCTGTATGATCTACTGTATTGTATCTGGCAATTGAAATGCAAGTAAAAACAATACGTAGCACACCCAGGTGAACAAATGCTTTCAATTCTTTCCCCCAGGTCGGGTATGGAGGCACCACCCTATCTGACAGACATTGTGATTGATAAAACGCACTATAAATACTGGTCTGTAGAAGATGATTACATCTACCTTGTCATCGAAACCGGTCGACCCATCTACTATATGATATCCCTGAATGGAGTTGGGGATACAGTATATGTTCACTAAAAACCTCCATGTCGGTAGCACCGACATTTAACTGGTGATATTTGTTAGATTTATCTGATCAGGACCAACTTAACACAAAACTACGTGCTACTGGTCTAATAGAAAAAACTGGTCCCGATAAACTGATCTTCACTAACAGTAAAAAACAAATTTCTTTCTTTTAACCTTTTTACGTCTGCTGAACCACACTACACCAACTGATCTGCACTGTATGCACACACTCCTTTGGAGGTGAATAAAGAGAAATGCTTCCTCCTTGAAATGTCAATGCAAAATATAGATCTGGTTCAACAACTCTCATTTTTAAATCTTACTTTGCTGAAATAATAAACATTGTAGAGGCAGGGCTAGATTCTCTCTGCTCTTTCCTTTTAGACAGGCGGCACACCACCTCTGGCCCAGGGACAGCACTACGCTACAGGGATAGGGTGTGCTCCCTCCTAGGGATTTAGTGTCTGTTGTTGAAATGTTCATGATATAAATATGAAATAAGCTCCACAACTGTTCTTGTGTGATAAAAAGTATACAGTATCTAACAGTAGGCTTAATACCCTCAGAAGGTGCTCTTTACCCTAACCAGGTCCCCTGATGGTTTTTGGAGGGGAATAAAGAAGACAACCACAGAGAGAACTTTATAAATGGATACAGTGTGGCAAGGCTTAAGACTGGCATGAGATGTGTGACACGTTATGGCAAAGACAAGATGCTAACAAGGAGACTCCTGGAAGTGTGAACCTGCATATAAAGCCAAGAGGCCAACAAGGAGAAGCTAAGTAAATGTGAATCTGTACAAAGGGGAAAATACAGAAGAACCTGTCGGGCTGAAGAGCCTAGGGTTCCTGGTTGCGTGACCTGTGATGGGTGGACTTTGTGGTCTGACAACTGCACCTAGATCAGAGAGCCCTGAAATTGTGAAAGCTATAGACATTTTGAAACAAACCAAGAAGGAACAATATAAGTGAACTATTGATACAATCCAGAAGGAGGGTCAAGTTGACCGGGAGTTTTGTTGAACATTGAGAGACTGAAATAAGCACAAGTTGCTACATTGAAGTCTTGGGGAAGGGAAGCCTGAGACTTGATTAACTGCAAATGTTGTCTTGAGGACAGTGCCTCAAGACAACCCTTTTTCTTGTGAGCTGTGTTGCCTTGAACTTGGGGAAGGCAACCCAGAGGATTTGTGGAACTGTATTGGCTTGAACTTGGGGATGGGAACCTCATGGATTTGTGGAACTGTTTTGAACTTGGGAAAGGTAATCTCAAGACTTTTGTGGAACTTTCTTGAACTTGGGGAAGGGGAGCTGAAAAGGAAGATAAGAACTGTAAGAATCTAAGAACTTTGTTTTGATAACCATTTCTTGGATTTTTGACACCCCTACACATTGTTTAGATTTTTTTGTGAGGGCAAGGATAGGTTTTGAATACAGACAGACGTTTAAGTCGAACTCTTTGACTTAGACATTCCTTAGTTTTGTTCAGGAAGGGAAATCCCACCTTAGCATAGGGCAAGTTAGGCCTTCAACCATCCTGACATTTGATTTAATAAACCATTTATTTTCACTTTGAATCTGTTGTATGAGTCTTGCTTCATGATGCCAATATCAAAACAAATGAGAGACACCGGGAGTAAAAATTGAAAAGGGTCGACCTGGAATTATACAAACTTTAAAGAAGAAAAGACCCTGCCAACTCTGCACTAGTTAGGTGACTAGACAGTTAAGTTATCTGTGTGGAAAAAAAATATCAGCCCCTGATGTAATGCAAAATATACAAGAACAAAATCACAATGCCTGTGTCCAATTGTATCCCATGAAAACTGTGCCAATTTAATGACACACTGCTCATCAAGGAAATACAAGATATAGTACACATCAGTTGCACAGAGAAACTAGTGGTGTGTGGCATGACACTCCTTCTCTGTTAACAAGCAACTGTAAGCCTTAATATGTTATGCTAATGTATATGAAATACAGCTGAATTGGAAAAGGTATTAACTCTTTGTCTAAACTGTAGAGTAATGCTAAATTTAGAATTAGCTAATGCAAAACTAGGTTTGTAGTTAGTTAAGTGATTAGTGTAGGTATTGGTGTTGTACCCATGAACAAAGTAAGATACTTTTTAGCGTGTGTGCAAATATTGTTTTTTAGACATTTAAGATAAGGGAGCAGATATTTTTTTCTCTCCAATGAGAAGTTTTTTCCCCTACATAATTATTATATGCACAACTTTAATTGGTTGAGTACTAGGAATACATTCTGCACCAGTCAATGAGGTGCCGGTCTTTGAAGATGCCTATAATAGCAGCAACGACTGACAGTGCCATTCAGGTGCAGTATAGCCGTGGCTACAAGATTAAGTTTTGAAAATCAATTTCAGTCACTCAAACTGTATAAAATAGATTACAAAAGACATTGTAATGCATTTTTGCAGTCTGTGTTTAATTTCATCTATTTTTATAACTTAGAGTGTGGCCCTTAAAATGGCCGTTTTTGGGGATGGAAAGAGGGGAGTGGAACAGGGAAGGAAAAAACATTAGGAGAAAACATGAACATGGAACTAAGGGAATTAAAATGAAAAGGAAATATATTTTTGGGGTATTTGTTTTTTTGTTTTTTGTTATTTTTTTCTTTCTAAAAAGGGGGGGGAATTGCCATTTAAATTAAAAATGAGGTTTGGCAATGACCCTGATGTTCAGACATGCTCTTTTGCCAATCCTCTAGTGTGGCACCTCCCGTGGCAAACTAATCGTGGCATATGGTGCACATTACTTTCATAACAGATACATCAGAGGTTATGGGTTGAGGGTTTATCGGAGGTGTTACAATGGTGGATTGAGGTGCTGTTTGTCGGTGACGTAATGCATGAGGTACATGCATTTTGATTTTGTGGTGATGATGTGCTTTTCTATTGTCATCATCCACACCATCCCAGTGGACCTGTACCAGATGGTTGATCTGCACGGATGTTTCAAAGCTATGGGATGGAACATTGGAAGGGCCACATCTTAGCATCTTTTGACACAAGGTGCATTGCTCGGCCTCTGCTTCTTTTTTGGAACAGTGTTGTTTCACTTTGAAGTACCTGCATCTGTCCACTGTGGTCTTTATTTGAGTAGCTTTCTTGCATGGTAGGGATGGATTTGCTACCCACACCACATCATCGTCACTGCTGCTATTTGTGTCAGACATGTTGTTAAAAGTCTGACAGAAGAGGAAAATATAAAACCACAAAAATGACAAGATTAAAAAGACAATGCCACAAAAAAAAGAAAAAAAAGAGAAGCAGAACCAATAACAATACAAGGGAAAATAGGATTAGGTATAAAGTGGGTAAAAAGGATGATGAATGTAGGTGACTAGCAAGGACTGATAGCAATGATCAATATAAAGTTATTTGATATGGGTGTGGTGATTATTCCTGGCTATGTAATCTTGCGCGCCCTGATTGGTCACTTTTGCACATGGCGTCATATGGCGTGGGTGTAGCCGCGTTAAGAAACCACAGCGTCTGATTGGGCCATTCGTTGATGTGGGTACAGGTCATGTGTAGGCGTCTAATCGGTGCACGAGTTGTGACTGGCTGCGGCATGCGGCGTAAAGACGTGTAACCGAATTAATGAAACTCGTGGCCCTATTGGTTACTTGCGCACGTGAAGGTGCATAAGCACAGCATGCAATATGATTGGCTGTCGAATGAGATGCAAAGATGCCTAACTACATCAATGAAACTCGTGGCCCTATAGGTCAATTGCACACACACAGATTTCATCATACAGCATGGGCGTAGCCATTCAGCGTGTTATTGGGCCGCTCATTGATACGATTACGGGTCATGTGAAGGTGTGTAAGTGCAGCACACAATGTGATTGGCTGCTGCATGAGGCGCAGAGACGCGTACATGCGTCAATAATACTTGTGGCCCTATTGGTCACTTGTGCACATGCATATTTCGTCATATGGCATGCGGTAGCCGCGTTAAGGTAGTGCAGCGTCTGATTGGACCTCTCATTGACACGGTTAAATTCACAAGTTTCTCTTCTCTTACCGCTGCTGAGGCCACGTCCACCATTTCCTCATCTCTTTCTTCAGGCCTCAATCAACTCTTTCTGCTTTCCAGCCTACTCGTAAACCTGCCCAAGCCTGGCTCTCTTCTCATCTCTGTTCTATGCAGGGTCTTCTACGTCGCTTGGAAAGGCGCTGGCTAAAAACTCAATCCTCATCTAATCACTCTGCTTATTTCTCCTATCACACTCTTTATGACACTTGTCTAAACTCTGCCAAACGCACTTACTTCTCTGACCTTCTCCACACTCAATCTGCTCACCCAAGGCGTCTCTTTCAAACTTTAACACAGCTTCTCTCTCCTCCTTCCTCCTTCCTCTGATTCCTCTATTACCTCTACTCTTTCTGCGTCTGACGTTGCTCTCTTTTCCTGTTCTAAAGTTCATTCTTTATGTCAGGACATTGTAAAATCGTTCTTTCCTAACACTGCACCGTCCCCCTCCTTCTCCCTCTACTCTCATTTCTAACTTTGCTCCTGTCTCAGATTCTGATGTGCTACTCTTGTTGTCCAAAGCTCTTCCTACAGCAGTCCTACTGACCTGTAGTATATCATTGATTCAGTGAGGATTCTGGAAGAAGAACGTGGGAAGGAATGTGGGGGACAGAGGAGCTGGCGGTTGGAGAAGTGACAGGACTGGCCCTGTGATGCTGTGATGCTCCGTTCCTATCCCCTATATATATATAATGATATACATATGCAATAGTTACTAATAAACCCACTAAGTCTTCCTATTATAATCTCATGAGCGTATTACTTCACATGGTGACGAGGAGTAACCTGATTTGACTCCGTCGAACAAAGCTGTGAAGGAAAGAAGTACAAGAAGAAAAGCGGAGGTGCAGCAATCAGAGATCGGTCACTCGATCTAAGGACGTCCATATGACATAAACATAAAGGTACGGGAATCGTTTGTTAGTAAAAGATAATAAATGAACTCACGTTTATTAATGTCCTGCGCACCCGCATTGTATAAAAATAAACTGCGCAAGCTGCCGGCAGCATACAACAGACCTATGCGAGCAGCTTCAGAGTAAAGCACCTGCGGCGGCATTGCGTGCGTCGATTACGCACAACGACTTATGTCCCGTTGCCGTGGTTACCCGCGTTACTGTGCTCATCAGTTTCGTATGCCGGAGGCACTGCAGGGCTGCGCAGTGACCTCCAAGCAAATTATACGATACGGCAACTTAATTAATTCATGCGTGTAAGCAAAAAAAAAGGAAGAATAAAATAGAGAAGTACATCTACGCACATGAAAATAAGGATTAGCTGATCTCCTCCCACTCGTGGCAGTTAATGATAATAAAAAATAAAGAAAACAACAAAGAAATCTTATTTTGTTTGCTCTCATCTTACAACATTAATGAATATTGCATCGCAAATAATATCATACAGTGATTGAATCACGTACAGTGCTAAGGCAAAGGAACTAAGCCAAGCAAATAAAAAAAAGAATATAAATCATTGATAGTGGTGGAACAGGTGACCATTCCAATACTAGAAACATGACTATGCACAGTGTTCACCCGCCAGCCATGTTTTTACCCGAGGTAGGTGAACCGAATTTGCTGTGGAAAAGGTGGCTGAAATCTTTTGAACATTATGCTACTGTAGTGTGTGGCACAAACTACAATGTAGAGAGAAAAAAGTCACTACTATTACATTGTTTAGGCCCAGCAGGCCAGAAAAAATATGAAGATTTACCGGACTTAGCAGATGGAGCGGATATGAACGAATATGAAAAATGTATTGCGAAATTGAACAAACATTTTGTAAACAAAACTGAGCACCAAACTGGAAAGGTACCAATTTGAAAAAAGGTCACAAGAAATGGGGGAAAGTATTGAGCAATACATAACAAGTCTAAGAAAACTGGCCAAGAACTGCAATTTGGACACCAACTTGAAGAAAGATTGAGAGATCAGTTTATGCTAGAATGCAGCAGTACCAAAATCAGAGAAAGACTGTGGGCTGAAGATGATCCAACCCTCGATGTAGTGCTACGTATTGCCAAAGAAGTAGAATATATGGAAAACTGCGTAAAGACATTGGAGGAGAGAGTAAAAAGCATCTCCTTAAAAACAGAACCCTGTCATTCAAACTGCATAATGTGACATTGGAAACATTCACAATATGAAGAGGAAGGAAGAATTCAAAGCACGAGGTACGATCAAATACAATGGAGATGTGAGAAGTCGAGGATTTGGATGTGGGTATGGTGGATACAATCGAGCACGATTCACATCTATTCGCCAACCCCAAATGAGTCAAAGGAGCAGAGGAAGGAGCAGAACATGCTTTAGATGTGATAGCCCAACACACTGGGCCAACAGCCCTGAATGCCTTGCTATTCACATAATCTGTAGGAACTGCAATGGAAGGGGTCATCTAGCCAAGTGTTGCAGGATAGAAAAGGGTGATACGAATTGGATTGGTGGTGAAGGAGAGACTGAAGGAGAGAAATGTGTTTTTGCCATCAGTGATAATGATAATGAGGTGGAATTGGAAAGTCCCAAGACCATCATCATGATAAATGGCTCCCCAATAAAAATGATGACGGATTCTGGAGCAAAATATACATTATTACCAGAAGCGATTTGGAAAAAGATTGGTCCGAAGTGGTTAAATGAATCTGACATAAATCCCAGTGCCTATGGAGGAATAAAAATAGACATTATAGGATGGTTCAAAGCTACACTGGCATTCAAAGACAGAACAACAACTGGTAAGGTCTATGTATCAAAAAGATGGCCATCTCCCTTGCTCAGCTGGACACACCAGGCATCACTCACAGTGCGGATAGATGCCAGTGCAGGAGAATCCATTTATGTTGTGGAATCGAACGAAATGAGCATGGAAAGAGTAAAGAATGAAGTGTTCCGAGATGGAATAGGATGTGTAAAGGGTATCACACACCCCATACAACCAGTTGCACAAAAGTTAAGAAGTGTTCCGTTAGCCATGAGAGAAGAAGTCAAGAAAACATTTAAGAAGTTAGAAGAGCAAGGAATAATTGAAAGAATTGATGCTGCGGAATGGGTGTCACCACTAGTGATTGTGAGGAAAAGCTCAGGAAAAGTCAGAGTGTGCATCGACTTGAGGAAATTAAACAAATGCATTATTCCAGAAAGACACCCATTACCAAATAGCCAAGAATTATTATCGACTATGGGATCATCTAAGGTGTTTTCAACGTTAGATCTCACCTCTGCATACCATCAAGTTCTGTTGCATAAAGACTTGATACATCTAACTGCATTCATTACACCTGAAGGATTGTATCAGTATCGGAGAATGCCGTTTGGTCTCATATCAGCAGCCTCGGTATTTCAAAAAATCATGCACCATATATTTGATGGTGATGAAGGTATAGTTTTCTTTCAGGAAGACATTCTCATATATGCTAATGATCAGCCAGAACATGATAACAGGCTAGAGAAAGCATTAAGGAAACTACACAAAGTAGGCATGACACTCAGCAAGGAAAAATCAAAGATTGATAGAAAAGAAATTGGATATTTAGGTCATGTCATATCAAAAGAAGGGATTGCGCCCAAACCAGAATTGATGTCAGCTATAGAAAAGATGGCCATTCCAAGCAACAAAGAGCAGTTAAGAACATTCTTAGGGATGGCTGAATACTATTCAAAGTATGTGAGGAAATTTGCGGATCACACAGCTGTGTTAAGAGATCTTACAAAAATGAATGGAAAATTTGAATGGAATGAAGAGTGTAAAAAAGAGTTTAAATACATTAAGAATGCTTTTTCAACAGCACCAGCCTTAAAATATTATGTACGAGGACAACATACAATGATTACGACAGATGCCAGCAATGTGCGGCTGGGAGCAGTATTGGTACAAGTACATAATGGAGAAGAGAACGTGATAGCATTGGCTTCGCGACTAATGAAGGGAGCAGAGAAGACATGAACAACAATAGAAAAGGAAGCATTGACCATTGTATGGGCGATTAATAAATTTAGGAGTTTTGTGTGGGGAACAGGTTTTGAAATACATACTGACCACAAGCCACTCGTGGAGGTGTTCATGAGTAAATGGTTGGATAAAGTATCAGGGAGAATAAGGCGATGGGTTCACAGAATGCAAGAATTTGATGCAGTAATAAAATACATTCCTGGTGTAAAGAGCTATGCTGCAGACTGCTTGTCCAGGTTGACAAATTCCCAGGAGGAGAGTGAAAGCGTGGAAGATCAACAAGAGATGATATGTATGCTTCAAGATGCAGCTATATCCAGAGATGAATGGGTGGAAGGAATGAACAAAGATACCAAAAGGAAGTTTATGATGGAAAATATTGATGGAAGAAATGTTCCCATTAGTAAAGTTCAAGAAGCAGGAGTTCAAGGGTTGTGTAGTGTTAGAGATGAATTAAGTATCCAGGATGGGTACCTGTTGAGAGTGGACAGATTGGCTCCACCTGAGAATGTCAGCAAGAAGGTAATAGAATTAGGAATTAGGACATCAAGGAATCTCCAAGACGAAGAGTAGAATAAGAAATACATACTGGTGGCCGGGATGTGATATGCAAATCGAAAGAAGTGTTAGAAACTGTATCCTTTGCAACAAATCTGACAAAAGTTGTGTGAGTGATTAATAACCAATGGTGATAACTGATATACCGGAATGACCTTGGAGGAAAGTGGGTATAGACATTGTGGGTCCGGTGTGGAGTGATGGGTATCAGTCATTCTGTGTTGTGGTGATTGATATGCTTACCAGGTGGGCAGAGGTAAAGGTGCTGTCAAGCATTACGACAAAAAATATCATACATTTTCTAGAAGAGATATGTGGGTGATAAAGGCTATCCAGAAGTAATGTTGTCAGACAATGGTCCTCAATTTGTTTCCAAAGAAATGGAAGAGTATTTGAAAGAGAAGTCCATTACACATATTATCACTGCTATTTATCACCTTCAGACGAATGGGATAGTGGAGAGATATAACAGGATACTTAAGGATGCGATCAGGTGGGCGTGGTTGAATGGAAAAAAATGGAAGGAAGTGGTTAAAGTGATGGTTATAGCACATAGGTTTACTCTACATAGTATGACTGGTGTGTCACCTTTTGAGTTGAGTAGGGGCAGGAAAGCTACTACCAAGTTATGTCCAGGCTGGATGACTGAAGTGTTAGGCATGGAAGTGTCGACTAGTGATGTTGAAGCTAGGATTATACTGAGATAAAGCAGTAACAAAGCATGGCATGATAACAGGAGATTTAGGGTCAAGAAGGAGCCCTATATAGGATGTTATCTGAGAATTAAACTACCAGAGGCATTGAGAATGAAAGAGAGTAAGTGGTTGAATCCCATTAGAGTCATTGAAGTTTTCAAACATGCTATGAGGACGAGTGATGGGAGAGTGTGAAACAATGGTAGAGTGATGGTGATGGAAAAGAGTGGTAACATAGAACATGTAGATAGGGTTGATGTAGATAAGAATATGATGAATCAGCGTTCTTCCTTACCACCAAATTCAGCACATATACCAACAGCAGTACAGTCTTCAAGATCGAAGTTTGGAAGAAATTATCGGAGACCGAGTTACTTGATGGACTTTAGCAAAGGAAGAAGATTTTGTGGAAGAAGAGGGATGTGTAATATAGCATTGATTCAGTGAGGATTCTGGAAGAGGAACGTGGAATGGAATGTGGGGGAGAGAGGAGCTGGCAGTTGGAGAAGCGGCAGGACTGGCCTTGTGATGCTGTGATGCTCCGCTCATATCCCCTATATATATAATGATATACATATGTAAATAGTTACTAATAAGCCCACTAAGTCTTCCTATTATAATCTCATCAGCATATTACTTCAGGACCCAGTTCCATCTACAATTATTCCCAAAGTCTATGCTCTTCTTGTACCATTTCTTGTTTTATTCTTTAACATTTGCCTTTCTACTTCTATTTTTCCCACACCTTTCAAACATGCAACCATTATTCCTATTCTAAAAAAAACCACAGCCAATCCTCATATCGTCTCTAATTTCCATCCTATCTCTCGTCTGCCCTACCAACCAAGCTTCTGGAGTGCCTTGTATATTCTGAGATTTCATCCTTTGTCAACGATTTATCTCTTCTTCCTCCCTTCCAGTCTGGTTTTCTCCCTTGTCACTCCACTGAGACTGCTCTGATCTGTTTGATTAACTCTCTTCTTTCTGCTTGTTATGTTAAACACTCCTCTTTTCTTATTCTTCTCGATCTATCTGCAGCTTTCGACAACTTGGATCATTCTTTGCTCTTGAAATCTCTTTCTTCCTTTGGTCTTTGCCATTTTGTTCTCTCCTGGTTCTCTTCTTATCTGTCTAACAGAACTTTCTCTGTCTCCTGGGGTGGTAAGACCTCCTCACCTTTCCCCCTTGAACACAGAGTCCCTCAAGGGTCAGTTCTGGCAGCTTTTCTATTTTCACTATACACTTCACTACTCGCTCCTAAAATCTCCTCCTTTGGTCTTTCACATCACTTTTACGCTGATGACACACAACTTTTTCTATCCTTCTCGTCTTTCACTTCTGAAAGACACCAAACTCTTATGACTTGCCTTTCTGCCATTAAATATTGGATGGCTTCTCACTTCCTCACTCTAAATGGTGGGAAGATGGAGGTTTTATTCTTCTCTGCTAACATTCTCCCTTCCCATCCTCCTCCACTGTCCATTTCTTTTCCTCCCTCTACTCTCTCAATTTCTCCTACTGCACGCAATCTTGGTCTTTACTTTGAGTCCAATCTCTCTTTTGCTCGCCACATTTCTCTCACATCTCGTTCCTTTCACTTTCATCTCTATAACATTCGTAAGGTTCCTTTCATGCTATGAAACTTCTTATTTCTTCTCTCATCTTTTCTCAGTTTTTCTACAGTTCTGTTACACTTTTTGGCCTCCCTTGCTCTCGCCTTGCTCCTCTAAAATCAATGTATCACTCCTCTGTTCATTTACTTTGTATTCTGTCCTATCGTGACCCTATTTCACCATCACTTGGCTCACTTGGCTGGCTACCTTTTCACTCCCAACTTAAATTTCATTTTCTTTGCTTAGTCTTTAAATCTCTATACGGGCTTGCACCTGACTATCTTGCTGTACTCTAGATCTAGACTCCCTCCTGTCCTCTCCACTCTTCATCTCTTTTTAGGTTGCATGTTCCCCTTCCCTCTTGTGCCCCGTCCCACTTCCGATCTTTTCACCTTCTTGCCGCTTGTCATTGGAACGCTCTCCCTTTTTCACTTCTATCTATCACTGTCTACTCTCTTTTTGTGTCTCTCTGAAAACTCATCTTCTCCATTGCCCCCGATTGCTCGCTACCAGAATTGATTTTTGATCATTATTTTGTATTGTTTGTTTTTAAATTCTGTTCAGCGCTTTGGATTAATGCGCTATATAAAATGCACTAAAAATACAAATACGGTTATGTGTCATGTGTAGGCGTGTAAGCACAGCGCACAATGTGATTGGCTGTCGCAAGGGGCGTGAAGACGCATAACCGTGTCAATGAAACTCATGATCCTATTGGTCACTTGCGCACAATCAGATTTCATCATATGGCATGGGCATAGCCGTGTTAAGATACAGCAGCATTTGATTAGCCAACACGTTTGTGTGGTTATGTGTCAGGTGCAGCGTGCAATGTGATTGGTCTCCGGTTTAGGCGCTAACACGTCATTAAGCCTGGGTGCACCTCCGTGTATGAAAGTTGCATACTTATTGACTTTGCTGCGTAGCTGCAGCTATTTCTCATAAACAAAGACATCTCTCTTTTTTCTCTCATTGCTCTTTGTCTCTTTGTGGGTGAGCTTGCTTGTGAGCCTCCAGGAACTTTTTAAGAGCAATATATTCCTTTATCCATTCCTTTTTTTTACCTTTCTTGTTCCTATACTTTTGTCCTTGTCCTTTGTCCTGTCCTTTTAAGTGGCAGAGTCCTTTTTGTGTTGTGTTTTTTTTTATGTTTTGTTTTTTTTCTCCACTGTCTCACATTTAAGTATGTCTGGGACCAGCAGCGAAGAAGAGGTGGTGTGGGTGTCTTCTGCTTTACCTCCACGCAAGAAGCAGTGTGCTCAGAAGACTGTTGTCGATAGTTGGAAGTGTTTCCGTGTCAAGGAGCAAGAGAGTAAGAAGGAGATTCAGGAAGCAAAGTGCATTTTTTGTGGGAAAGTGTTGCAGAGTAGACCTTCTAAAAAGCCATCTCAAAGTTTGGGAACATCGACTTTGATCCAGCACCTTGTTCCGGTCCATTGGGATGATTTGGAGGAACCCTCTGGGAAGGCTCATGCTCAACACAAAGTGAGAGTGCATGGTTCACAATCAGCATGCCGGTATCTGCCATCCCTGGCACAGAATTCCACTTGTATTGCTTCTTATTTTCCACCAACCCACACCCGACCTCATCAGGACAAACTTTAGTTGCAGGGACATTAAGGTAAGAACTTAATACAACATAACCCTGGTAATTTAGCTAATGCCACCTTAACTGCGTGCCCCCTGTTGCACAGCCTATGACCACAATGATGACATCACAGATCACATCAATGATGACATTACTAATTACATGTTGTATGAGAACACTGATGACATTACAAATCACATCACTGATGCAAAACATAACTTTACATTAATCCTTGCTTTCTGTACTTGTTAATGAAAGGGTTTCTGAGTAACTGCAAGGACTTTTGCCACTTTACCCCTTAATCTGTTCATCCTTTTTACCCAATTTTCCAAAATTCCAATTTTCCTTTGTCTTGTGATTTGTTTAGTTTGTCTATTTTATGTTTTACTTTTTTAAAAAAAACTTTTTCTTTTTTTGCAGCATTGGGCATCATTATGACCCTGGCGGTGACGGTATGAACGGTGCCAGTAAGGCATCGGCCCCGTTCATACTGTCCCGCCGCATTACGAGTTCTGCTTGCAGGTTCCTGACAGCCCGCCAGGTCTTACCTGGTGGGCTTTGTGGCACCCACAAGCATAACTCGTAATTGCGCCGGCACCGCTATCAACAGTGCTGGCGTAGCTACACTCCCCACCCTATAGGGCAGAATGGGGATCGGGAGCCCGGCAATACCGCCACTTGCAAATGGGCAATTACTGGCTCGTAATGGGCCAGTTATTGCCCAATCGTGGGAGGTAGTGCCGGCAGAGAGCATGGAGGTAGCCGTGCCTGCCATACAGGCCCGGCTACTGCCATGCTCGTAATGAGGCCCATTGTCTTTTTCATGTTGTCATTTTTATTCTTTTATATTTTCCTCCCTGGTTGGACATTTCAACATGTCCGACCATGAAAGTAGGAGCAGTGAGGATGACGTCAATATTTGGGTTGACAATCCCTAACCACTATGGAAGAAGCACACAGGAATGAAAAAAACTGCAGACAGTTGGCACTTCTTCAAAGTGAAGGAACACCACTCCAGGAAAGAGGTGGAGGAGGTACTGTGCACCTTCTGCAGTAAGAGTCTACGCTGTGGGCCTTCCAATATTCCATCTCAAAGTCTAGGAAGTTCGATCATGATCAACCATCTTGTGAGAGTCCACTGGGACAATGTCGATGATGAATATCATAAAGCCCATGAACATCACAAAAGAAAATGAATGGGACCCATTACTTCTACAGACAAAGATCAGCACCACCTGCAGAAGCTCCATCCACCAGTACATCAGCAACGCCAAGTGGAAATGAAGGCTCTACATCAGGAGTGGTATTCACTACACTGACTCTCTGTTACCGACACCCAATCGAGCAATGCCACAATTGAGCAATGACTGAAGTTAATTGCTGAACATCAAATTACCTGTCATGCTTAGTATTTTTATCTCCCCTTTTTTTTTTATAAAATTCAAAAAAGATAAAAAGAAAAACAAATATATGTTGGATTTTATTTTAATTCCCTTTGTTAAATGTTTCATCCTTATCTTTTTTCCTCCCCTATTCCAACCGCCTCTTTCCATCCCCCAAAACGGCCCTTTTAAGGGCCACCTTTTATGTTACAAAAATCGATACAATTAAACACAGACTGCAAAAAAATATCACAATATGTATTTATTTTATCAAATCTTCTCAATTGTTGCCTGTAGCTGCAGTTATCAAAGCTGCAATTAAAAGCTCTCCATTCATTGCTCACCTTAGCAGCACACAAAAATCCTGCTATTCATTGGTTAATACCGTAACCGTGGCTATAAATAATAGTATTTAAAAAAAAAAATCTTTGTATGTGCATATATACATTACACATATATATTTATCCAACGTTTTACCAAATACCTTTGTATGTCCTTGGCTCTTTCTTCCATATATGAACTCTGAAAAGTTGTTTTACTCAATATTAACTGTATAGGCCATTTATTCCATGAACTATCACCACTGGAGTGGTACTATGGTGTTCGTCATAACAAAATAAATACAACATTTTCTACGTTTTTTTTCTCATAATGATACTAAAAGAATACTGATTGTATTCCAAGTACACAAACATTACCAAGTTGTGTTAATTAATCATGCTATAGAGGAAGAAAAACTTCTCAATGGAGAAAGAAAAACCTCTGTTCTGTTATTTTAAATACTTAACATTTAAGTCATTACAAACTACTTTTTGCATAGCAAATTCGAAAAAGAATTGCCTACAACATCCATAATTTGTACACCAATTAATGCGTTTCACTACAATTCACAGATGTTACAATACTTTACAAAGATTACGTTATGCTACATGATGACTAGTTCAAAGATTACTTTATGCAAACTTCACCAGGAAACCAAGATATATAACATAATTATGTCTTCAGTTTTACAAAGAAATGAATGAAGACATGCCAACACTGTAGCATTATTTTGAGTATTGACCTTTTTAAACTATAGTCATACCTATATTATAAATAATATGTAGACAATAAAACACATTGTGAATAAACATATTAACAATTATCAAAAACTACACTAATAACATAACAAATGTCATTTCTATACTTCTTATAAAATCTGTGTGCGTCCTATGTTTGGCCACGTACACACATGAGAAGTTCATCATGACATTTCATATCATACACATCATATTTTTTAAAAACTTAAAACTACAAATTATTATCTAAACTTCTGTTAACACTGATACTGCTACACAGTGTGGAATATGTTTTTTTACTGTATTAAATTAATTCTAAATTATAAAAATGATATCTACATTTCCATTTCATAACTTCTTTCATAATTTGGTGTGCGTCCTTTTTATGGCCACCTGCACACCTTAGAAGCTAATAACAAATATCTTAAACCTACCTTACAAAATGAAAGAATATGCACAGTTTAATGACTGAAGAGTTTGTCTGACTTGTCTAAAAACTCCACACTGCACATAAAACATATTTATACTTTTAACATTGTAACCTTTGGAGTCAGTTATTTTGATTTTGTATTTTAATTGCACTATATGTTTTCGTATCTAGAACCTACTGTTTACTTGTTTCATAGCTAAACAGTCGTCAGCTTCCACACTCCCTCCCACTCAATAATGTACATGGAACCATTTATGTAACCTTGCACTTATAGGGAACACTTGTACACATTAAAATATACAGTGTTTAACACAATAACAAATAACTAGAAGATTCCAGAATGCTAATTTATCTTCTAAATTATATAACCTTCACAATAATACCTCTACATTTATTTAGTACTGTTTTTAAAAAACACCCTAGTAACAAACCGTGTCCTACTTTACATAAAACACTTATTAGCCTATTTTTCCATTTCTAATTTTTATTTTTCATGTTTATATTCACAAAGGATACTACACATATATTTTAAAACCTTGCTTCTAACAACATTAAATAAGCATTCTTTAAACCCTTTGGCAATCTAGCTTGGTGTGTGACTATAGAGTCACTACAAACAAGCCAATCTACTTCTGTATGCACCCATGTCGTGAAATGTCCATATTCAACGGATGCCCCCTCAGGAAACATAATTGCATAATTTTTAACAGTTTTCATACCAACAGAAACTTGACTATTTACAAAATTCATTATTGACGTGTTAATTTTCCTACCATCTACATTTTATCTTTGAAACATAATCAATACATACTTATTAAAAACTAGATTTTGCAGTGTTGATTGTAAATTACAACCACAGTCACTGCATTGCATGTCATTGAATGCTTTAGTTACAAGATCAGAACATTTTACACTTTTCTGATCAGGCACATGCAGATACAGAAATCTTTCACAAACATCTGGAGTAGGATACCATTTCTTACATTTTGTACACATATGACTCCACTCGTAACTAATTCCTACATTCCTATCTGCATGAACAGTTTCTTTCACTAATACCTCAAAGACATTCATAAAACATTATTGGCTATCCTCCTGTGTATTTTGTGAAAATTCTTGATTTCCACTTGCAACAGCTACTACATTTCTGATTGACATTGCCAAATGTAAACTGTGTGGATTATCATCTACAGGCATTTTAAGAACTGACAGTTCAACACATAGCTGCTGCTCTGCTATAGAAGCTATTTCTTGCATCAATTGAGTCATTTGAAACAATACACACAAAGCTGCATTACAATAGCATTCAACTCATGATTCATTACTAAAGCTGCAATGTGAGTATGTTACAGTTGAATGACTCTCCAACTCCATTAAATTCTGTAGTTTTTTTGTCTTACAAGAAACGATTTCGTTTGAATGTGCTTTCACTGACTCCTTATGTTTCCTGGATGAGTGCTTCACAGGTATAGGTATAAGGTTCAGGTAAGGAGCATACACTACACACAACCTATTATATCCTTAAATGCAAGAAATGTCAGCTGTCACTTTTCTTTCATGTTGATAAAGTTTTTTTTAAAAAACTTGTCCTTCTATATTTTTCACATGTGACAAAGTTACATAAGACATTCCTTATTTAAACACTGTATGACCAATGTCAATAAGTGCTGCTCCTAAAGTGAACCATTGTGATTTATGAATAGTTATTGCATAAGCAGAGAACAATGGAAACTGTGCTCTTTTTACAAAGCTGTCTTTAAAAAGCATGAAACCTGCAGAGCTCTGAGAAATCAAGTGAGTTCCTTCTACACAATCAAACTTAACGTCAACATGTTCAATACTTGTACTGAGAGGAAATGTGCAAAATGCAATTCTTCCCATTGCTCCATTGACTAGACCAATTTCTACATTCAAGTTCCTCTTCAACTTTTTTCATGCATTGATGACAGTTTTAAAACTCCTTCCAGACCTGCAGCTTTAGAAATTGAATTCTCTAGTTGACATTATCAAGCTTTCGCTCTCTTATCCAACTATAAAGGTACAACATGACCATCTGAAATATCACATGATTGTATCTGCACAATATTTTGCTTCTCTGACAGTAGCATTGTAGAGTTACACTTGTTACACTCTGCAAGTGTGCACATCAAAGCAACACAACCATTTTTTATTTTGTTAAGAGTCAACTTAACATCAGATGGACAGCGATCTACATGAAGCATGTTAGAAATCACTCTTCCCTTTAAGACTGCTTTCATGTTTTCCTCAAGAACACTGATAGAAATCTTATTAAGCATTTCTGCCTACTCTAAGTCTCCAGATTGCCTCATAATAGGTTCCTGAAATTCAAAACAATTCAAAGGTTAAAATGACCAATACGTCCTATACTTTTTTGAACATCCTTAGATTGCAGCATTCTAAAAACTGGTTGGCCTTTCACAGGAGGTATAATTGTAACAAGTCTCCAAAAACGAGTACATGTTTACCTCCAAACAAAATGTTGTAGTCAGTCTTCAAAACCTCTTGCATTTGCAAGTGAATGAAAGCTAGCATCAAGTTAGACACCATACTTACTTCATCTACAATCAAGGTATTTAATTTTCTAAGAACTTTTCCTACTTCTTGTGCTGCACTTGATACAAGTTTCCGATATTCTAGTTTGTTGTAATGCTCCACTGGTAACATTAACATCTCCTTTAATAAATGCTGCTGAACCTGTTGGAGCGGTTACAATACATGACAAAGAGGAATCTGTTACATTTGGATCATAGTTTTTATTGCATTCATTCAAAAAGATTTACCTGTTCCTACTTGGCCACTAACATATAACAATACAGGTTTGTATTGCACACAAGAGCTTTAAGGCTTGTCATGCAGTAAACCATGTAAGAACCTGTCTTTAATTTTATTATAAACCTCTTTTTGCTCTGTATCAAGTTTACTAACAATGTAATCACAGTTTAAAAAATGGGCTCACCAAGAACATTTTGACTTCCTGCTGCAGAATTTTGACGGCCCTCAGGAGTCTCTTTTGCTAATTCATCTGCAGAAAGTTCTTCTTGACGTAGTTCTTTCTCCAGTAACTCGAAACACTGCTCAAATTTTGGATATGTAATTAAGAATTTATTTTCAAAAAATGATTTCTCAAAAGTTTCGAAACTTCCAAGTAAATCACTCTCTGCACGCCATCGGAAGAACAACTGCAAATTAAAAAAATAAAATAATTCCTTTTTCTCTGCACTTTGGCAAGACAGTTTCATGTGGTTAATGAGACTTGCCTTTTTATGTCTCACTAGACAACCACTAAATCCATGTACTTTAAACTGTCCTCTGTCACTGTTTGCTTCAATATTTTGATATTAGTAGCGTTGTGCTATTTTATATAAACAAAGATCCTCCAACAATTCAGATCGATTTGGGTAATATGTATCAATGAAGTTGGTTTTCAAAATCTCTGTACTGCCAGCTGCTGCTTCAGCTAACTGCTCAATTTCAGTCAAAGGCTTCAATACACGATTTCTAATACTAGCTGGTCCAAGACTTAACGAAACTACATTAACGCTATGTCCATACAGAGGCAAACTAGTTAGCCAATCGGCAGCTTCATAGCTACCACACTCTCTATGTGAAAGCATCTTCAAACTAAGCCTTACAACTGTCTGCCTGAGACTTTTATCTGATGATAAATCTGCTCATACTTCAGTTGCATTGCTCTTTTCTGCTTTTGTCATGCATGCTGTAACATAATGAGCAACACCTGTTGAATTATCAGAAATAAACTGTACATCAGTATTTGCATGCCATAGCTGAGTAATGACAGGATTGATATGATATGATCGTTTATTTATATAGCGCCTATACACAATGTGTTTCAAAGCGCTTCAAGGCAAGTGAGAGAACAAGGGAAAATACAACCACATTCTTACAGGCCATGAACAGTAAGGATGTGAAATTAACTATCGTACTTGGCCTGACGACATTTCAGATAGTGCAAGAGCTAAGACATAGATAAGGAAGGGAGGGGGAGAGTGGGAAGGAAATGGAAACAGACAGGCGACTAACGTACTAGGCCTGACGACATTTCTGGTAGAGCCGGAGAAAAACAAAAGGTGAGGGAGGGGGTGCAGAAAGGGAGGAGAGGAACAAAACAAGTGACTATCATACTAGGCCTGATGACATTTCAGATAGTGCTGGTGGGATGGTGGGGAGGAAAAAACAGTAATGGAAGGGTGGAGGAAACAGACGAGTGTAACGCTCACCTGATTCCCGTAGAGGCGCCGGTCTTGACTGGGCGTATACCGTATCTTCAAAGGTGATGTGTAACACACGGCTGGCTCTTTGGGCTGGACCTCTGTGCACTGTATGTCTGACTCGAAGGGTAAGATTTCTGCAGATAGAAAATATGGGATTAAGGAACTGGGTTATTGAATGTCTCTCTCTTCTTCCCTTTCTCTTCCCCTGTAGAACCCCAAAGGTTAACGCTCTCACCTTAGGTAAGTGAACGCCGTGCTCTCCATCTGCCTCGGGGCAGGGTGCTGTAACCAGTTTCTTCACTCGATAAGGGGAGTAGGCCTCTTGACTTCAGAGGACTGCTGTCCGTCGTTTACTGCACGAACGGTAAGTTTCGAGTAATTCTAATGTCTTTAAAGTCTTTAGTAATGATGTTTCTTGTTTTGCAGGGTTCCGGCGATGGCGGATGACGGGCTGAAGTGAGTTGAAGATGGAGCCCGTGTGATGAATAGAAGCGCCTGGAAGCACGTAAGTAAGCGCTTGTTGCCTGCTTCACGATGCGCTCTAACTGTCTTTTTATTTTGCAGGTACAAGTTCGGAGCGGCTGCAGGGTGCCGGAATACCCACTGGGTTAGATGTGGAAAGGAGTAATGGCACGTGAGTATTAAAGTTCCCCAATGTCTTTAAACGCACCTTGTTTTGTCTTTCAGATGCGGGATGCAGCGCCGAAGGCCTCCGGAGCGTGCGAAGAGTTGGTAAGCTTTTGTCTTTCAGATGCCGGAATGCAGTGTGAAGACCTCCGGAGCGCACGAAGAGTAGGTAAGCCTTTGTCTTTCAGATGCCGGAATGCAGCGCGAGGCGTTGGTGACAGCCGATGGACCAGGTAAGTGAAGAGCTGTCACTGAAGACCGTAATGCTAACCTGTTCTTTCTTGTCTTTATAGGTGTTGCTGAAGACTGGATTCAGGATGGTAAGCCTTTTTCCTTAGGCCCGGGATCAGATGCAGAAGACACGATGAGCGTTCTGCTGCAGAGGATGCAGAATAACGCAAAGCAAGATTCATCCATCGGGTGTGGCTTAAATAGCCTCCTGTAGTGCTTAGGTGTCTCCTTCCACAGCCACGCCTAGGTAAGAAAAGAGTTCCTGCTTTCCAGAAGAGTTCCAGTGTTCTGAATCTAGGGAGTGGCTCCTGCCCCACCCAACAGGAAAAGTAGTTCCAAACAGAAGAGGATCAGAGGCTCAAGTGGCAGGCAAGTAAGCAGCATGGTCTGCTGCAGGTAAGTCCACCCAAGCATTATGAGCCCGGCGCTTCCAGCGCTGGGACTGGGCATATTTATGAGCCTGGTGCCACTGGCGCCAGGACTGGGTCCAAAAGGTCCCAATTGGGACTGGTTGGCACTCGGAACCTGGGTTATGGATCTGCTTCCAAGGGAGTTGGAAAAGCCCTGACCTTTTGGAAGCAGAGATCATGACAGTACCCCCCCTCAAGGCCCCTCCCAAACCGGGCTTCTCCGGGGGTTTTGGCTTGTCAGGAAATGTTCGGTGAAATCTTTTGATTAGGCGAGGAGCGTGGACATATTCAGCAGGTTCCCAGGATCTCTCTTGGGGGCCGTAGCCTTTCCAGTCAATTAGGTAAAATAGTTTAGATTTGGAGATCTTGGAGTCCAGAATGCTTTTGACTTCAAACTCGAGTTCTCCATCAACTAGGATAGGTTTTGGAGATTAGTTAGTCGGGTTTGAGGTTGCACGGGTTTTAATAGAGAGACGTGGAAGACCGGATGTATCTTCATGTGCGGGGGCAAGTCCAACTTGACCGCTACTGGGTTTACTATGGTAGTGATGGAATAGGGACCAAGGTATCTTGGGTTGAATGTGCGTGGCCCTTTTAGAGGTAGATATTTGGTGGATAACCAGACTTGATCCCCTACTTGATATTGAGGGGCTTCCTTCCGATGTTGATCTGCTCCTTTCTTGTATTGTTCTTTAGCCCTTTGAAGGTGAGAAACAGCTTCCTTAAAGGCTTGGGTGATTGTAGAATGCAGGTAGTCTACTGCTGGTGTTTCAAGATCTTGGAGGGGATCCAACTCCGAGGTTCGAGGGTGACTGCCGTACAAAAGAAAAAACTGGGTTTTCCCAGTTCCCGAATGGACAGAGTTATTGTAGGCATATTCGGCTATCCAAAGGATGTCTTTCCAAGTTTTTTCAGTTTGTTGCAGCATGCAGCGTAAATACTGTTCCAGAGTTTGATTGGTCCTCTCGGTTTGTCCGTCGGTCTGAGGGTGGTGACTGGTCGATAGTCTCACATCAATTTGAGCCGACCCACAGCAACTTCGCCAAAAATGAGAAATAAATTGACTACCTCGATCCGAAATTAGAACCGAAGGAAAACCGTGCAGTCGGACGATGTTTTCGAGAAATTCCCGGGCCAGAGTTGCTGCTGTTGGCAAGCCTTTGAGCGGAATGAAATGCGCCATCTTGGAGAATAAGTCCACGATTACTAGAATCGTATTGTATCCGGAGCATGGAGGTAGATCGGTGATGAAGTCCATAGAAAGCGTATGCCAAGGGCGAGGTGGGATGTAAATAGGGTGTAAGAGGCCTGCTGGTCTTTCCTTTTGACTCTTGTTTTGGGCGCATACTCCACAGGACATTATAAAGTCTCTGATATCTTTTTTCCAAGACGGCCACCAGAAGTAGCGCTTGATCTTTTCTGAGGTCTTGGCCATACCGGGATGTCCTTCCATTAAAGAATCGTGATAACAAGAGATTACTTTTTTCTGTAAATCTGTGCTGGGTAGGTATAATCGTTCTTGGAAATACAATAAGTTGTCCTTTTCTGCAAAGTCCTTTCCCTGCAGATGCCAATTCTGTATGTCTGCTGGAGATACAAGTTGCCTGGCTTTATCCTTAACTTCCTCTATGGATTCTGTGGCGATTACACTCAGAATTCTTTGTTCGGGAATGATTGGTACAGGTTTAGGGTTGATCAAGTGTTCTTCCACTCCCATCCGAGAAAGGGCATCAGCTTTACCGTTCTTTGTACCAGGTCGATAGGTAATTATGAAGTCAAACTCGGCAAAGAATAATGCCCAATGGAGTTGTCTAGAGGATTGGGCTTTTGCGGTTTTCAAATATTGCAGGTTTCAGTGATCCGTAATCACAGTAACGGTGTGTCGGGCCCCCAGCAGATAATGCCGCCAAGCCTTAAAGGCAGACTTGATAGCCAGAAGTTCCTTGTCAGTAATCGTGTAATTGATTTCAGGAGGCGAGAATTTGCGGGACCAAAATGCCACGGGATGCAACTGATTGGTTACCGGGTCCTTTTGTGATAGAACTGCCCCCATGGCAAGGCTTGAAGCATCAGTTTCCACGATGTAGGGGAGTTCGGGGCGAGGGTGTTTTAAGATTGGTGCAGAGATAAATTTAGTCTTCAAATTCTGGAAAGCTTGTTCCGCCTCGGTAGACCATTCAAAACGTTTGTTTTTCTTTAACAAGGCAGTGATGGGCTGGACTATTTGAGAGAATTCGGGGATAAACCTGCGGTAAAAGTTAGCGAAGCCTAACATGCTTTGCACACCTTTTACAGAGGATGGTGATGGCCATTTGAGAACTGCATCGACCTTCTTTGAATCCATATGCACTCCGCCAGGTGATAATATGAATCCCAAGAATTCACCTTCAGTCACGTTGAAAACACATTTTTCCAACTTAGCGAAAAGTTTGTGTTGACGCAATCTTTCGAGGACCATTTTCACGTGTTTCCGATGTTCAGATTCCGATGAAGAATAAACGAGGATGTCGTCAATGTAAACAACAACACACACATCTATGAGCTCTCTGAGGACATCGTTCATAAAATATTGAAAGGCGGCCGGGGCATTGCAAAGTCCGAAGGGCATGACATGATATTCAAATAGCCCACACTTGGTGCGGAAGGCCGTCTTCCATTCATCGCCCTCTTTTACTCGTACCAAGTGGTAAGCTCCTCTAAGATCCAGCTTTGTATATATGCATGCTTTTCTGACTTGGTCCAGGAGTTCAGGGATCAAAGGTAACGGATATCTATTCTTAACGGTGATCTGGTTCAGGGAGCGATAATCTATACAAGTTCTAAGGTCTCCTTCCTTTTTTGGAACGAAGAACAAAGCTGAAGAAGCAGGGGACTTGGAAGGAAGAATAAACCCATTTGCCAGGTATTGATCCAGGTATTGTCGAAGGTGAAGGTTCTCAGGCTCGGTGAGGGCATAATTTCTACTACAAGGAGGAGTAGATCCAGGTATCAGGTCTATCTGGCAGTCATAAGACCTATGAGGAGGTAGAGAGTTAGCCTGATCCTTCCGGAAAACATCTTGGTATTCTAGGTATTCGGGAGGTAACTGGGGAGTCTCTGAAGAAATTGCTGCCAGTGCAACACCAGGTGGAGGGTGACAAGTAGAGACACATTCTGGAAACTGGACTGTTCTTGCTCGCCAATCGATCAGAGGATTGTGTTTCTCTAACCAAGGTATTCCTAGAATAATCTGAAACTGAGGGGCCTTGATCACATCGAACACGATCTTCTCATGGTGTCCATCTTGACTTACTAGCGTCACCTCTTGAGTGGTATGCGTTACTGGCCCGGAGGCTATCTCCGTACCATCCACCGTAGTAATGACGTCCTTTACAGCCTTGGGACAAAGAGTTAGATTCATCCTCAAAACCATTTCATGATCCACATAATTGCCGATGGCACAGCTGTCGACGTAAGCTTCAATTGCATGTAATCGATCCGGATTATCAGGGCTAATGAGGACCATAGGTATCACGAAATGCGAGGTCACGGAACTGGTTTTCACGCTCGGCAAGAGGACCTCTATTCTTGTCGGGCGAGGTTGTTTCCCTGCTCAGAGTTTGTAACTTTGGTAACTGCAGCTCCTACTGACTTCTTGGCAGGTTTCACCAGACAGTCTCGAAGAAAGTGCCCTGAGTTTCCGCAATAGAGGCATAATTGCAACTGTTTTCTCCTTTCCCGCTCCTTTTGTGTTAGAGGACCTTTCAGACCCCCTATTTGCATGGGTTCCCCGGAGTCTACTCCTTTGGAAGGAGTTGGCGGTTTGGAAAATACTCGAGCATCAAACTTGGAACGATCGGCCTTCCTGTTCTGCAGTCTGTGATCTATTTGAACGACTAAGTCTATGTAGTCCGAACAATCTTGTGGGGGATTCACTACTTGGGCTAACACATCTTTGAGCTCTCCACGTAGACCTCTATAAAACAGCGTAATCCTTTTGTCCTCAGGCCATTGAGTTTCCACTATCAGTCTGTTGAAAGACGCAATATAAGCCAAAAGGTCTTGATTACCTTGTCGCAACGAAAGAAGCTCATTGTCCAAGGCCTGTCCCTGTGAATGTCTTGCGAACAGTTTTTCCATACTGAGCTGAAAAGCTTGAAAATCATGGAGGACTGGATCATCTTGATTTACTAGAGGGATCGACCAGTCTGCCGCATTGCCACTAAGGTACGAAAGCACGAAAGCTACTTTAGCTTGATCAGTTGGAAAGGCTGCTGGCCGGCATAAGAAATGCAACCGGCACTGATTGATAAATACTGCAAACCTCTTTGGGTCACCAGAAAATCGTTCGGGCGGAGCCAGAGGTACATTCCCAGGTAGGTTGATCTGCACTGGATTCATAGAGGATGTAGAAGGAAGATTTCCCCCAGATGCGGGTAACGGGGTCTGTCCGGCTTGTTACTGTAGCAATTGTCTAGTGAGATCATCTGTTCGCTCCTTGGAAATAATCAGTTCCCTTCTTAGAGCGTTTGTTTCCTGACGGGCTGCATGCACTTCTGCCCTTAGTTCCCCAAGTAACTGGGCTAGCTGGTCGGTATCCGAGGTTTCCATAGCGCCTGGACGGGAGTTTTGTGGTAGGCTTTGCATTCTGTAACGCTCACCTGATTCCCGTAGAGGCGCCGGTCTTGACTAGGCGTATACCGTATCTTCAAAGGTGATGTGTAACACACGGCTGGCTCTTTGGGCTGGACCTCTGTGCACTGTATGTCTGACTCGAAGGGTAAGATGTCTGCAGATAGAAAATATGGGACGAAGGAACTGGGTTATTGAATGTCTCTCTCTTCTTCCCTTTCTCTTCTCCTGTAGAACCCCAAAGGTTAACGCTCTCACCTTAGGTAAGTGAACGCCGTGCTCTCCATCTGCCTCGGGGCAGGGTGCTGTAACCAGTTTCTTCACTCGATAAGGGGAGCAGGCCTCTTGACTTCAGAGGACTGCTGTCCGTCTTTTACTGCACGAACGGTAAGTTTCGAGTAATTCTAATGTCTTTAAAGTCTTTAGTAATGATGTTTCTTGTTTTGCAGGGTTCCGGCGATGGCGGATGACGGGCTGAAGTGAGTTGAAGATGGAGCCCGTGTGATCAATAGAAGCGCCTGGAAGCACGTAAGTAAGCGCTTGTTGCCTGCTTCACGATGCGCTCTAACTGTCTTTTTATTTTGCAGGTACAAGTTCGGAGCGGCTGCAGGGTGCCGGAATACCCACTGGGTTAGATGTGGAAAGGAGTAATGGCACGTGAGTATTAAAGTTCCCCAATGTCTTTAAACGCACCTTGTTTTGTCTTTCAGATGCGGGATGCAGCGCCGAAGGCCTCCGGAGCGTGCGAAGAGTTGGTAAGCTTTTGTCTTTCAGATGCCGGAATGCAGTGTGAAGACCTCCGGAGCGCACGAAGAGTAGGTAAGCCTTTGTCTTTCAGATGCCGGAATGCAGCGCGAGGCGTTGGTGACAGCCGATGGACCAGGTAAGTGAAGAGCTGTCACTGAAGACCGTAATGCTAACCTGTTCTTTCTTGTCTTTATAGGTGTTGCTGAAGACTGGATTCAGGATGGTAAGCCTTTTTCCTTAGGCCCGGGATCAGATGCAGAAGACACGATGAGCGTTCTGCTGCAGAGGATGCAGAATAACGCAAAGCAAGATTCATCCATCGGGTGTGGTTTAAATAGCCTCCTGTAGTGCTTAGGTGTCTCCTTCCACAGCCACGCCTAGGTAAGAAAAGAGTTCCTGCTTTCCAGAAGAGTTCCAGTGTTCTGAATCTAGGGAGTGGCTCCTGCCCCACCCAACAGGAAAAGTAGTTCCAAACAGAAGAGGATCAGAGGCTCAACTGGCAGGCAAGTAAGCAGCATGGTCTGCTGCAGGTAAGTCCACCCAAGCATTATGAGCCCGGTGCTTCCAGCGCTGGGACTGGGCATATTTATGAGCCTGGTGCCACTGGCGCCAGGACTGGGTCCAAAAGGTCCCAATTGGGACTGGTTGGCACTCGGAACCTGGGTTATGGATCTGCTTCCAAGGGAGTTGGGAAAACCCTGACCTTTTGGAAGCAGAGATCATGACAACGAGGTTGCTATCATATTAGGTCCAGGGACAATTCTGATAGAGTAAGTGCATAGAAGAAAGTAAGGGGAGGATATAGGAAAAGGGAGAAGGGAAAGGAGGAGAGAAAAGAGAGTAAGCAGTCAAAAAGAGTGGAGAAGCAAGAGTGGAGAGCGAATACAATTGCAGAAGTCAGTAGTAACACATAGGGCCTCATTACGACCCCGGCGCTAAACCATGGTGCTATTAGCACCATGGTCCATGCCGGGGTCCGCCATGGTGAATGGCGGAATTACCGCCCCATTCCAAGGCTGGCGGGGCGGTAATTCCCCATTCACCATGGGCCCTTCCCCATTCCCATTTTTGCCCCATAGAGCTCAATGGGAATGGGGAAGGCGCTAAGTACGGTGCTGCAAATTGCGGCACCGTACTTAACACCAAGGTCCCTTTGCGGCACCCTACTTTAATGACTGGTAAAACCAGCCGTTAAGGTCGGGTCCTGCAAAGGGACCTCGTAATCAGGTGTTAAGGATTTAACGGCACCAACACCTTTTACGGCGCCATTAAACCCTTAACGCCAGGGTCGTAATGAGGCCCATAATGTTGCAAGCCAGGATACAAGATGAAGATGGGAACAGCATGATTCAGGGCCACCATGAGTACAAGATGCAAAGGAAGTCCAGCATGAGAGTTGAGAAAGAGTGACACATCGTGAATGAATGAAGTCCATAAAAGTCAAATCCAGCATTGGCCACAAGACAGTGATGGTGAAGGAAGGCACCAGGTGGGTGGGGCTTGCTAAGTGGTGAAAAAGAGCAACAGGCAGGAAGGTACCAGGTGGGCGGGGCTTAGGCCAGGTGACCTAGATCCACTTGTACCTGCTCCCCATCTGCAAAGGAAAAGAAGCTGGAGGGCTCCTTAAGTAGGGAAACAGAGCGGCAAGCAGGAAGGCACCAGGTGGGCGTGGCTTGCTAAGTGGTGAAAAAGAGCGGGAAGCTGGAAGGCACCAGGTGGGCAGGGCTTGCTAGCTGGTGAAAAAGAGCGGCAGGCAGGAAGGCACCAGGTGGGCGGGGCTTAGGCAGGTGACCTAGATCCACTTGCACCTGCTCCCCATCTGCAAAGGAAAAGAGGCTCGATTGTAATCATTAATACATTGACATTCCTTATTTCTTTTTAAATGAAAGGCATTTCCCGGTGACTTACCAGTAACATGGTGTCGAACAGATGACATTAAACTATTCACTCAAGCAACTGGTGTCACGAGGTTTGGAAAGCCAAATCTGCACTGAGTGTAGTACTTGTCTTCATGTTTGTATTTTCTTTGACTGTACTTTCCACATGAATGCTTTTGAAACCGTTTCCACATTGTTCCGTAGATCAGCATTCATGCGCTGAGCTGGATAGAACAAGTAACCTATTTGTCAATTAACTCCATCACACAGCCATCACTTTCTTTACCAAAATGAGGAGCATCTTTAATCCACAAAAGCATATGTATATGTGGAGCCCCACGTGCTTGGTACTCTTTCCTCCAAAATAAATGTTCTACAGGGCCCAGTGGACCATTTTCTTTATTACATATAAAGTGTAATATGGCTAAAAATCTGTGATGAAAAAAACGTGATAACACTGGCAGGGTGCATAGAACACAATTATCCTGGTGTCATGTGTTCTATGTTGTCTTTCTCTGCATTAGCTTCCTGAATCCACTCTGCAAGGTCATCCCAACCATACTCAGTGCAACTTAAAGTCGCAAACCAGGTCGCAAACCAGGTTGGAGATCCCATGTTTCTGATCATGCATCTAACCTCACAGTTTAGTTTAGTTTAGTTTATTCAGTTATAATGCGCACCAGACCCAGGGGTATCAGGGCACAACAATTACAGATAATGCGAAGCTTGAGTAACAGGTTACATAATTGGCAGAACAGTATGAAAAAGAGATCACACAGTGGAATATACAATATATACATGTACAAATAATGACAGTTTAGTACACGTTACAGAGGCATAGTACATACAAATAGACTACGCAGGTACTAGCAAATATACAGGAAGAGAGCAGTGGTGCTGGAGTATAATCCAGACTAAGGTATACGTAGATGTGGGCGGTTAGATGTCGTTCGACTTGAGCCAGCTAATGTAGCTTAGCCGGAACTTTGGATAGGATTGATCTTCCCTAAAGTGGTGTGGTAGGGAGTTCCATAGTTGGGCAGCTTTGACTTGGAGGCTGTTCCCACCAACCTTGGAGAGCCTAAATCTAGGGATAGTGATGCAGTTGGTATTGATGAGTTTTGAAGGTCTAGTGGAAGTTCTTCTTTGAAATCTGTTTATGAGGTAACTGGGGCAGAATTATTCAATGCCTTGTGTGTCAGGGAGGCTGTTTTTAAATTAATCTTGTTAAGGGTAGAGAGCCAGTTGTTTTGCCGCCTTATCGCTGAGATGTGTGATCTTTTAGGCACGCCAAGAGCCGCTCTCAGGGCATTTGGATCTTTTGTATGATAGATTTGTTGGCACCAATGTATAGTGCATAGCAGTAGTCGAGCCTAGATAGGATCAGGGCTCTTGCCAGGGTACTGCAATTGTCATCCAAGAGAAAGGGTTTGCCAGATCTAATCAGCTTACATGTGTAGGCTGTGGCAGAGGCTATAGCGTTTACTTGTTTAGCTAGGGAAAGGGTGGAGTCGAGGTAGAAACCAAGTGTTTTTACCTCATTGGCCACCTTAATAAGATTACCATCAATGATGAAGGATGAGTAATCCTGTCCTAGTTTTTTCAGGTTAGTGTGGGTACCCAGAATGAGAAGCTCCGTTTTGTCATCATTCAGGCATAGACCATGAGTAGTCATCCATGCCTGGATGATGAGATACACCCTATTCACAAAGGCCAAATCCTCTTGGTAATCCCCGGAAAGTGGGAGGAGAATCTGGGTATCATCCGCATAATTAGTGTAGGTGATACCAAGAAGGTCCAGATCATCAAAGAGGGGCTTAGTAAATATGTTGTATAGAGTGGGGGAGACGCAGGACCCTTGGGGGACACCACAAGTGATAGGAATGGGGTCTGCTGCCGCTGAGGGAGAGAAAACCCTCATGGTCCTTTCACTTAAGAAGGACTCAATCCATATTATAGCCTCTCTTGAAAAGTTGGCAGCTGAGTCCTCGTGTCTGCATAGGACCTTGTGATCCACAAGGTTGAATGCAGCTGAGAGGTCGAGAAGTAGGAGGAGGGCTGTTGTCCCCTTGTCTCTCAGCTCGTCGACCTGTGCCTTTAAATCGATAAGGGCGGTCTCAGTTCCATGTTATGGACGGAAGCTTGATTGACGTGCTCCTAGGAGCTTGTGAAATTCCAGATATTTTTGAATTTCGAGGTATTCAACTTTATCTAGCATCTTGAGCAAGAAGGGTAAAGTTGTAATGGGGTGGTAGTTGGTGGGTATGAGTGGATCTAATGATTGTTTTTTTAGTAGTGGGAGCACCCATGATTGTTTTAGATTGGATGGGACGGTGCCAGGTGCAAATGAGGTATTAGTAAGTTTGGCTATGAAAGGGGCAAGATCTCTTGCAGCGTCTTTTATGAGCTGAGCAGGGCAGAGTAGTACCTGGCCGTTAGAATGCTTGAGTGAAAGAATTACTTTCTCTGCCTTAAGGATAGACATTTTGGTGAAATTGAATCGGGGGGTCAGGTTTGCCAGTATTTCCTTTGAGAGGATATTCGAAGCAATGTGGTTAGGTGGCCGGTTAAGGGATTGTTTTTTTTGTGATATTTTATTTTGAAGGGTGGTCACTTTATTAGAGAGGGCCTGTTGTATGTCAGAGCACCATGCTTTGTCATTGGTACAGATATCAGGGGTGATGATAGGGGATTCAACTTCCTTGAGGAGGGAGAACAATTCTTTAGTACTGGAGTTAGCAATGGAGATGCGTTTGTTGTAGGAATTGCGTTTGGCAAGGAAGATTTCCTTTTTGTATTGGGATGACATTTCGGTGCGTTTAATTTTATTAGTTGTAGATGGGAGAAGTCTCCAAGTAGTTTCACAACTCCTTTTTAGGTGTCTGACTCTGAGGTCTTTGAGTTGAGGCATGAACCATTTAGTCAGATGTGCTTTAGGCTTGCTAGGTCTAAGTTTACGTGCAATGGTATCTAGTGTGGTTAGCATAATGTTGTTATACACCTTGACAGGTGTACCTGGGTCAAGGTTGTCTTCTAGCAAATTAAGGGTAGGAAGGATAGCTGGGATCACTGTATCCCTTGTTATGTTTTTTTTGTTTCTTGTTGGACAGGGAAGAGCAATAGGTGTAGTTGAGATGAGTGGTCTGGTGGTAAGAAGTGAGAAAACCAGGAGAAAGTGGTCTGTCCAGGGATAGGACGTAATGAAGGTGATATTAGCTGTGCAATTATGATCTGCCACCCAGTCGAGTGTTCTCCCTTTGGTGTGGGTGGGCTCGCTAATTTTTTGGGATAGGCCTAGTTCGGATAAAGTATAAGTAAAATGGCAATGGCATGCTTGTCTAATGGGTCATTGAAGCCCAGGTTGAAGTCTCCCAAGACTAATAATTGAGAAGTAGTTTTAAGGCTGTTGGAAAGAAGAGTATGAATGTCCTCCTCAAATGTTCCAATGGGGCCAGGGGGGCCTATAGATAAGGTGAATGGTTAATGTCTGGGAGTTAGTTAGAGGGAGTTTAGCTGTGAGGGTGAAGAGGGAAAATTGAGATCAAACTCCTGCTCCCTCACCCCAGGCACATCATCAAAAGACAGAACAGCAGGAAGAATAAGGAGCACACTCATCATTTGCATCAGGATCCAGTACGCCCATGGGTGACAAATATGCTGAAAGACACCCACTTCACCAACACTGCAACCTACATGCTACATTAACCTCAATGTAGCAATACCAGAATCCACAAAACTCAAGAATTCCTGTTTAAAAGCTTAGCTTGCAGATGCTTATATGAATTAACCTAATCAAATGGCACAGTGTAAAGCCTTGTTTCAGGAAAATTACAGCCAAAGTACACTTGTCTCACTGAACACCAGCCGCAGTGGGGATTTGTGCTGACTTCAGCAATGCGCCCCACAAACCCAGCAGCAGCCCAAGCTCTTACAGTAAGATAAGATTCCTTTCCTTGAACGACAGTGAACTCTGGCAGACAAGCGTTTTTAATTCTTCACAAATACGAGTAAATCAGAGCAGAACATCCAGTCCCAGTGTTTTTTCTCTGGGAATGAAAGACATTTTCGCAAGACCCACACATCATTTAAAACATAATTGTAACAAAAATGGCTCAGCTCTGGCCTGAACGCTGAGGGCCCAGGGGCGAAAAGCCTGTTCAAGCTAAAACTCGTGCATTTTCTCTATCTTGTCTGATATGGTATAACTATCTGGGACAGCTGGGGAGAGCAAGGGTCCTGCTGCTTCATGCAGCCAAGACTCTGTAATGGCTAGGAAATCACGGTTATTAGCCAGTATTAGGTCTGCAATGTCTGTGGCATGTGCTACTAGTGATCTTGCATTTATTAGTGCTGCATTAAGTGGAAGGGCAGGTGTAGTCATGATGGAGGGTGATGGCGATTGGTCTCGTTTTTTTGGATTGTTAGAGATGTGTAGTTTGGATGTGGTCTGATAGATATAGTTGCTATTATTACTAGTGCCATTTATAGTCTTATGGACAGTGTGGTGGAGAGTTCTGGTGTTGGCTGACGGTAGAGATCTAGCAAGAGGTTCGTAGAGTTTACTGAGACGTGATCGGAGTCTAACGTTTCTAGCCTCTAAAATGCAGGGAATACTGGGGAAAGGGCTGAGTCTGAGGTCACCTGGGTGTACAGTGTGATGAAACCCATTACTTTTCATATGAGACATGGTCATTGGGACTTGTATTGTCAGGGTAATGTATGCCCCTAGCAAAATAAACAAGGATAGAAAGTTAGTAGGGCTAATCTTAGTGGTGAATGTGTGCATGTTGAACAAGGACACACTGGGTATACTTATCTATAAAATGGAGGCAAGTTTGTAATACCCTAGGAAAGAAGGTCTAGAAGTGAGCTTGCGTCGAAGTATCTGGTAGGGGTATGGCCATGCTATGGCACTGTTAACTAGGTTATCCTATGATCGCAGTAGATGCGACTCTTTAGTAAGGGTTGGCTGTCGTGAGTTGACGTTTTGGCTACAAGCTGGTATGGCGGGTAGTCATGCTAATAAGCTAATGCTAGCAGAGATGATAATTTGATTTATTACAAGCAGTAGATACAACAATAGCCTTAGAGCAGTGATAACGTAGGTTACTTGTAAAATTTCCTAGGTGCACAGTCAGCATGTAGGATACGTGCTAAATGAAGACATAAACAAAGTGTCAAATAGGGTAGTTCGATTATGAAGTAAATGGATGCCAGTGGCTATGTAGAAAGGGACATGCTGATACAGTGTAACATGAAGAAGATTGGTTAGTCATGCTGTAAATAGTAATTGGGCAGTGGTTAATTGTACATTCAAAATGAAAAAGTTAGTGAATTGTACTTGTTGCGGTACATACATACATTATGAGTTTACTCACTGAGTCAGCATACATCTAGTGCAGATGACAAATCAGGACATCATGGGGGATAGAATCTTACTGGTAATAGTTCTTAATTGTCTCTGGAGATGGCTACAATTGGGGCAGGATCAGTGTATCCTATACCAATATTCTTTAGTTCCTCTCATTGTAGCAAGAATATTTTCCTTCTAAAACTTCACGTTTTTCTTTCACCTGTTGCAGCATCTCACATGTAGAAAGATTTTGAAATCTAGTTCTGGTCTGAAATGTATGAGCAACAGCATAACATAATGTTGAAAATTCACTTTCATACAATAAGTGAAAAATATATTCAACATTGGTGCGGAATCGTGAATCTTCTGAATACAATGATATTCTGAAGCAGAGATTGGCACCTTCCGATCATCCAATCTCCCTCCGGTACCAGTTGGAAAAAGCATAGGAAAACTATGGGCTTCTAATGTATTTTCCCAGATACTAATTGGTGCACCTTTCGTTGCTTTCATTTGATACAATTCTAAACTGTCTCCCATGACTTCATGTTGGTGTAGAGGACGAATAGTGTAACGTTCATACAAACTAGTCTCTTCTGCAACAGATAGATGCTGAAACTGACCTTCACTGCTTTTATTTGTTAACTCAACATCAAGCATAGACAAGTCTGTTACAGTCAGACTGCTTTTGTATAAATCATTGAGCTCCAATAGAAACGCCAATGCGTTTTTCACTTTTCCAATATCGATAAGCTGTTGCCAAATTCTCTTATCTTTAGGGGCAACACCATTTACTAAAACAAACAGAGAATCTGCAATGTCATGCTTCTCTAATAGAGTATTAACCATTTCTTCCAAATTCAGTTGTAAATAGACAACTTTGCCTCTCACACCTTGCACTAATGACTTCTTAGGCAGATTTGAACTTGAAGCACAAGAAGAATATCAGGCACTACCATATCGTTTAAGACACTTCTTGGCAGAATACGTGTTTGATTATAAAATCCAACACAGTGTCTACAAACATAAAGTGCCTCACTTGTGTCAAATCGGTCTTCTACAAACAAATACAGATAAAGTTCTTTCCAAACATTTTCTACAGTGTGTTTCATTTTGTTTTCAACATACACTAGTTGCACTTAAGACTTATAAAACGTGTGTCTACAAGATACACAAACAATGTCAGGTCTTTCAGTATAAAACAATTCAAACACTGCAATACTGTTTTTATACTGTTGAAATATCTGATCCTTTGAAAGCATAGGATCATCATTTCCACTTGCTGTAAGTGTGTCATATATGTACACATACTCTTTTAAATGCATCATATTTATCAATTGCATTGTAGAAACTAAACTTTCTACGGTTCCAGTCAAAAGTATTTGATTTAAAACTGCAAGAGACATACTTGGTGTTTTGCACTCATACAGTTTAACTAGAGGTTATCTCATTTTAGTATGATGTGCAGCCAGCACCCATATATGATGAAACTGACTCCTACATCTACTTTTAACAAGACAAGCTAGAGAGTGACCCAAAAGTCCTGTTTTTTCACAAACGTCACAGTCATCTATTCTTTGTAGCATCTTGATCTGTCTTTGAACATTATAATTTTTGTCCAATAGTTGCAAAAATCTCTTTAAAACTTTACAAGGAAACTTTTCAATATTGCACAAAAAATTACAAGTCCATACCTCACAATCCTTCTTTCGTTTCATTTTTGACTGTCCTACAGTTTCCATTTCTGTATTATTACACTGTATGATTTCTTCTATTTTAGAAATAACACAATTTCATACTTCATAGCTACATCCACTCTGATCAATAGCTAGTGGAACATTTTTCCTTGAATTTAACTATCCTCATTAAAAAATCTTTCAGTATGAGATGTGTGTTTCCACTCTCCACCAAAGACATCACAAAAGTTTTCATTTGTAAGCACTTGAACTGTTTGTATATTTGTATAGAATGGTGTAGTCACCTTAAGCAATTTCTTAAGTTTATTTAATACAAAAATTAACAATTTACTTTTCATATCAAAAGCTTTCTTAAGGATTCCTTCAACTTTTTTCTTTTGCAAATCATGTTTCACACATATGTAGATTTTGGTTTCACACTTCTCCAAAGATTGGTTAAAACTCGGGAGTGCTACATTTTCCTACATATATATGCATTCTTCTGTTTCAAATTGATAGCACATTAACAACCTTTAAAATTCTTTCTTTTTTTACTAGCTAGTAACACATTTGAATTTTTACATTTTATTTTTACTTTCAATAAAAACATTATCGGTTTCAGCAAAGCTTTGTGTTGGCATATATTTTATTTCAACTTCAAACATTTTCATACTCTCCTCAACACTAGAAATGGTTGCATTATCTACAGGATTTGTAACTACAGATTTGAAAACACTACTTTAAAAAAAATTATACTCTTTAAGTCTACTTCCCTGCAGATGACCCTTTCTTATTGCTCGTTGGCCACCATAATTAAAAAAGGAACCCTTTAAACAAAATTACAACTATTACTCAACAAAACATATCAGCATGTCCACCCTCCCTCCACTACCAATCCCCACTATCACTACAGTTTGAATGGCTCAGTCCCATAGCAGCGCCATAAAACGACTCACAAACCTCTACTTAACAGCTAAACGACAACTCCAAGTTCACAAAATTAAGTATATTAGTGTTCACATAACTGGGCCCTACCTACACCCTTGCTTTTCCCAGCACCACATTCAATACTTCTCCTTAGCTATCCTCAACAAAAAGCATGCACAATTAACTACCTCTCCTGATTCCACCCATTTCAGCATAACACAATAGCCTACTGCACTATCCGGTCTCTCCCCTACAAACTAATAACTACTACTGATAATCAACAAAATGATATCAGCATGTATGTCCTCCCTTGACTGTCTTCCCCCACTCTAGTAAAGTTTCAATGGCCATATGCCCTAACCAGACCCAGAAAACATTCTTAACAAACCTCATCAATAATACTGTTTCCCATAACACACTATGCGCCCCAGTTAATTTGATATCTTATACACTACATTTCCCATTTCTTACATACCATAATAATTCGACATCCACAACACATGCAGAAGAAAAGGGTGTGATATGTCAAAACCAATACATGCCATAACAGAAAACAGGATTTGGAAAAAACAGGATCTAGATAACCTGATACAACAGATGCTGGAAAATCAGCCATTTGGTCTACCTGCAATGCCAAATATAGCACATTAAACCACCCAAATAACCTCCAGCACTACAGAGGTGGGCATGACTGCCACATGCTCTGAAAAGAAGCAGAGGTGCATCCACTTGACCCGCTGTGGACATGACAAGCCTACCTGCACCTCAGACAAGACTCAGAGTACCATACAACCTGGTGGAACCCTGCTGCTGTATCTTGTGGAGCTGTCCCTGCTGATTAAAGGCATAATAACATTCATGCAACAGATGGCCCTGCAAGTAAGCAGGAGAACATGATGGCCACACATACCCAGGGTCAGCCTGTCCCTATAGGGACAAACAGAGTAAAAAATCAGGAGACTGTATTAGCTGCACCAGCCCACCATCATCTACATACTCCAACCCATTGAGACCTTCAATGCAAAGGAAATATACACACTGCCATGTCACACTATTTGAAGTTGGAAGCCATTGTTTTAAACATACTCCTCCCAATACACTGTTGGCATGGTTCATGACCCGATGTACCCAAGATTTCCACACATGCTGACAAAGGTGGTAATAGCTCCCCTACACCATGCAACATTGACCAGTTCCCAAATACCAATGGTTTCCTGAACTGCACACATGTGCAATATGCCATGTGTGTCGCCCATTGGGAGGAAGTATGTCCTCCACAACTGTAAACAATAGCAAACCCTAAATGTACAGATTACATATGATGCACAAGAGACCTGCACACCATGTTTCAACAGGACTTCGTGATACCCTGGATGCATTCATGGCCACACACATGGCACAACTAGCATGTCTCCTTGGTAAGTGAAACATAGAGAGTGACAAGGGAATGACAGAGAGGTTCAAGAGTGAGTGCCTGCTTCAGGTGGAGGGCTCAAGTGGGACAGCCTGTGAGAGTGGGGGTGATGGGACAAGTCTGATTGGTGGTGGACAGATATCATATGACCTACAATTATCAAATATATTCCCAGGAACATCCCAAATGACATGATAGTCATTTAGAACGCACCTGTACATAAGTATATCTAGGAGCGACAAAACAAGGGAGGGAAGACAGAGGGAAGACAGAGGGAAGACAAGACAAACAATCTTACTAGGCCTTGTTTCATTCAGATCATGCAAGTTCAAGAATGAAAAGTGCAAAGAGAAATGGAGGGAGGAAGTGCAAGGGAGAGCGGAGGGGAAAATAGAACACATATGCTCAGAGTAACTGCAGCTAGGGCAGCACAGTTCTGAGTAGTGCAAGGAGACTACTGATGGCTTATCATCTTCAGTTACGTAGTATTATTCTCAGGAATGTTGTCACATGTTCATGAAGAGAGGTGAAAATAATGTACTCAGTGCTTTATTCAAAGATGATGGTGATAAAATGTCTGCAGAAAATCAATCCAGTAAATACTGATACATATACAGTAAAGAGAGTTGTACTGGATGATTAGACCTTTGCCACCACACATGCAGTAACAGTAATTACTGGATGTAAAAACACAACAAACTTGCATTTGAGGAAATCAGTAATGTATCATTGCTTCCAGTAATGCTCGTACTAGAAGCAGAAACACAACATATGCTCAACTAGACGCCTCAGAGGGAAGCCAACATAGGAGTTCAATCCATCAATAATAACAGCCAGGGAGAGGCATACATTTTTCAGGATGGTCTACTTAGATGTCTGTGATTAGCAAGTGTACATTAACCAAGAACTCTTTAGGATGACATTTATGGTTAAAGCCTCTATGCCCATTGTACACATCCATGTTCCACATTGGCATACACAGTATAAAAACGTTTTTGTTTGTACAACCTATTAGTAAAAACTATATGCAGTACAACTTGCTTTAAGATACGTTATTGAATATAGGTAAATTGGAAAACAACCAGGTGCTCTTAGGGTACTGCTCTTAGGGTACTGCTTTTGTGAAACTATGTTGTTAATTACACACATTATACCTCATTTTTCGTCACTGTTCTCCTAAGGAGAACCTTCCGACCCCATTATGGATGATATACATGCTCACAAACCCAGAGAAACCCCACATATGCCCCACACCTTTACAAAGACATCAGCCATCACTCCTACTAGCAATCTTGCAGTAGAAAGACATGTCCTCTGTACACCTCACCTTTAACTACATAATTAATGTGGAATACAACAGAAACAGCTCATATACCATACATAACTTAACAACATTCTACTTTTTGTAAGTGCCCATTAACTTTCCCAACTTCTAATATATCTGTGCTTGGGACCATACCTTTTTCAATGATAAACTAAATGAAAAGTGAGCTAATCTTATACACTACACTGCCCATTTCTTACATATCATAACAATTCTTAATAAAGCATACACATAATACAAGTAATATATACATAAACCATTCATGACAAAGGTATCGAGAGATAAAAATCTGCAAAATAATGCACTGGCACTGAGTTACTCCACCAGCTCCAGTTTTCACACCTAACAATCCTCTGCTTAAGGACCATAGGTCAACTCCAGATAGACAAGATTCAGTCTACTGCTACTCACATAACTGTACTCTGTCACAACCTTCATCCTCCTGACACCCATTTAATCAGTCCTTCTTAGTCATCCTCATCCAATAACATGCAAAGTCACATATCTCACCTGTTTCTATCTATTCGGCTATCACTGGGCCAATAGCCGTACCGACTATCCTACATTACACCTACAAACTAATCACTGCTACTACTACTCATCAAAACATACCAACATCTATGCCCTCCCTTCACTGCCCATCCCCACTGCACTATACTTCAATGGGCATTATCTAAGCAGACCCAGAAAACCATGTTAGCAAACCTCATCCATACTACTGTTTCCCCCAACCCACTATGCACCCCCATTCATTTGACATCTCTCTATGTCAGTGCATTACATAACAACATATTGCATTACATGGAATGGAACCCAAATTGATTCCTGTACTCCCAAAGCACACCGCTTGCAAGCAAATTGGAAAAATGCCAAACATGATTGTTCATTATTATTTCTAAAATACTACCAACCATTACATGACAGTGACAATCCTGCAGTATAAAAAATACTATGAAACCCTACCCACTTAGCCACTATAACTTCACCTTCTTCACTTTGTAATGTTACACTTACACAATTCTAACACAGTAGAAAATCACCAATATAGGGTCACAAAAAACTGCTTAATATCCAACTACAAAGCACACACACAGCCACAATAGTTGTCAAGGGTACAGTTATACTGGTTGGTTCACACTAGGATTTCTGATCCACCCTCATTCATATCACATTTTCCAATGTCACCGAGAAACAACCTTTATTTGCAAATATATTTTCTGGCAAACTTAAGCATAGCATACCATGTCATACTGCTTCATCACTCTCTAAAAGCACTGAAGTAAAATATAGAAAACCGTACTTTGCAAACAATACTTGTAAACTTGACCAAATGTGACACCTAAACATACTTTTGTTTTCTTACAAATACAATAATTCAAACTGTACATAAAATATATAAAAGCATACCATCACTCACCTTCAGCTGCTCCAAATAATGAATAGATCTTCACCAGAGCCAAACAAAGAACATGAGCAAACTCTGAGTTCTTGAATCATATTGTCAAAAGTGCACACAAATGTCACGTTCATAGCTTTAAAAATTCAATAGCACAAAAAGAGGACTGTAGAAAGCAAACACGTAAAATGACAAACACATTTCTATTACACGCTATATCAATCAATAAACCCCAACACAATCCTTCAGACAATACTTTATGCAATATTTACACACTACATTAAAAAAAACTTTAATTATTTCCCTACGTTTTCCCAATAACATAACCGCGCTATAACCCTGGTTACATGATGAAAACCCACTTATAGGTGTGGCTAAACAAACATATTACAATAATTTCAAAATCAATTCACGTTAGCCTTCAGGTGAGAACATCCAAACAGAAAGATATGTACAAATCTGAGCTAAAACATCCATAATATAATATGATCACAGCACCAGAATATAACCAGCTATAGCTGCGGGTACACACACGCGTATATTGAATACCGCCACAAAGCACGATGTGCAATTGGCCCATTCATAGCCGTGAATTGCGTCAACCGTCAGTAGTCGCAGCTACCTGCACCATTTTTACAGATTCAAAAAGACATATCGACAAGCTGTAACAATTCAAACAACATAAAGGTACATATGGGGGCATGGAATCAGAAACACATGTGAAATTGTGTGTTGTAAAATCAATGGAACAACATGATCAATGCAAAGAAATTGAATGGTTATACCCGCGGCTAAAGCGCGATAGTTATAGCCGTGGCTGCACCTGCCAAAAATACACAATATTCCTTTTGTTTGCTTGTACCCATGGCTATGACCCATCTTGCGATTGGTACCCACCGCTATCAAAGACCGTCAAAAGCACGATGTCCGATTGCCCTGTTTATAGCCACAAATCATGTCAACCGCCAGTAGTCGCGGCTACCCGTACCATTTTTACAGATTCAAAAAGACATACTGACAAGCTGTAACAATTCAAACAACATAAAGGTACATCTGAGGGAATGGAATCAGAAATACATGTGAAATTGTGCGGTGTAAAATCAATGGAACAACATGATCAATGCATAGAAATTGAATGGTTATACCCGTGGCTAAAACGCGATAGTTATAGCTGCGGTTGCACCCGCCAAAAATACACAATATTCCTTTTGTTTGCTTGTACCCATGGCTATGACCCATCTTGCGATTGGTACCCACCGCTATCAAAGACCGTCAAAAGCACGATGTCCGATTGCCCTGTTTATAGCCACAAATCATGTCAACCGCCAGTAGTCGCGGCTACCCGTACCATTTTTACAGATTCAAAAAGACATACTGACAAGCTGTAACAATTCAAACAACATAAAGGTACATCTGAGGGAATGGAATCAGAAATACATGTGAAATTGTGCGGTGTAAAATCAATGGAACAACATGATCAATGCATAGAAATTGAATGGTTATACCCGTGGCTAAAACGCGATAGTTATAGCTGCGGTTGCACCCGCCAAAAATACACGACGTGCCATTTGCTTGTATGTACCCATGCCTATAACCTATCCTATGGTTCGTACCCGTGGCTATTATACACCTGACAGGACACAATGTTTCATTGGCACCTACCGTAACCGCAGCTATTAAAAAAAAAGGCATCAAAGGTATTTTCCTTTTCCAATATACTTAAAAAGTTCCCTGTGTGGTTCTTAAAAGAGCCTTTGGGTTCTTTTACCAACATATCACCAACATTTGAAATCAGAGAAATACTCTTCACCTCTATGATGATTCAAAACATTTTGAACAACTTGTCTGTGCTTTTTCTTTAGATGATTAATGAATTTTCTTTTTCAAAAAGAAAAAAAACAGTGCTCCCTGTCAAAGATATTTCTCCAGCATATACCTCTCATTTCAAACACTCCATCTAAAATAATATTATAAAACCAAAAAAACCTTGTAAGCCAATGCTTTGAGAACCTAGGTCCTCAACATCACTATTAACCCCATTCTCAAAAATGCTCCACAATCTTTTGAACAAAGAGATTCCTCTCCTTCTGAAATTGGCTCCATGCTTCAAATATCAAAAGAAACAAATAATTCACCCCAAAAACATCACTATTAAGTCTACAACTCATCCTCAAACTATAAAAATGTACTATGTACAAAAACTCTTAATATAATAATACAATTTTATCTACAATTTTATTGGCATATATGAACATCACTCAAAAAACATACATTCTCGCAAAGCCTTTCTACAATTCAACAGAATCTGAGGTACTTAAAATCCTGTTGGCAACCACCCACCAACCAATCACAAAGCAAACACAAACATTCCACCTTCTCTCCTCATTAATCTTCCTCTATTCCACATTCTAACTCTGAACTGACAAGAAGTGATTCTCTGTACCACTACTACAATGGAACAATGCATGGCATGGCTGGAGGAGAATTACCCTACAGAGGAAGAGATTAGAAAAGAAACCGCTCAAAATAATGCTCCAGAGGAAAATACACCACAAGCAGGATTGTGTAAGTACATTCTATATATTTATGTAAAACGAGACTAACAATTTTATTTAAAGGAACAAATATCAGTCACCAAACACATATAATTGATCTAACGATTATCAAACTATAAAATGTGTATACAACCAACACACATATTTTGAAAGTGTATTATATCTTCAATAGTTGAAAAAGTGATTCAAGTCTCTAGAAGATTAAAAAAGGAAGCACCACAACAAGGACCCACACATCTGATGATGGATTCCTTGACAGAATTAAAAGAACTAGCAAGGAATATTAAAAAGACATGCAATCAATGAAAAGGACGTTGAACGTTTAAACTAATCATGGACAGTAAAAATCCAGAAAATGTGGCTATAGAACAAGATATATTCTGTGTTCTAACTAAAACTGAAAGAAAACCCACAACCACATCTCTCCCAAATAAACCTGTTTTCCACAAACTGTGTTTGCAAACACTACACTCAATACATATTTTAAAAAAGTTCCACATTCAATTTCTTTAATAAAAAAAATGTGTGTAGCCACGGTTACCAGAAAAATCCAATTATCCCCCAAATCATATAACCGGAGCTATACGATTGCGTGTCTCTCTTTGCATACATAAATTTAATGCAAAATATTAATAACAAAAGACACAGTGGCCCTCATTACGACCCTGGCGGAAATCGAAAAACGATGGCGGAAATGCAATACCGCCATCGAATAGCGCTCGGTGCGACTATGACCCGTCACCGCAAAGTACGAAGCCATTAGCGACACCGTAGTGAACGCCAACGCTAACTGCACCAAGCACGCGCGCGCGCGCCATGCCAAACCGCAAACACCACCATGGTGCAACGGTACGCCAATTCCGACCCTAGCGGACATGTACCTAACGCCATCAGGCATGGCGGAATGTACCATTCCGCCATGGCGAGAAGTACGGCATCGCGAATCAACCGTAAACGGCCCCACTGAGTGCCTGTACACCGCTCCCTGCCCACAAAGTACAACTCCCCGTAGGTGCAATGAAGCCACAATGCAACCATTGAAATGTACAAGTCACCCATGCATGCCAACGAACAAAAGAAACACAACAGGGGCCAATGGGAGCTGCAGGGCACAGATGGCACGAATACAGAAGCCATCCCAATGGACATGACCACAGTCCCCCACCAAGAAACGCACGCAAACACAGGCACCTGTGACCAGCAATATTCCGAAAACCACATCATTCAACCAGTCCACCTGGCTGACCGGCATCTGTTACACAAAACCCAATCCCCCGCCCCTGAGCATGACAACATTCAAACTGGCATATTGGCAGCCCCCATCCCTGACCTCACTGGGCTTCGTAGGCAAACGCGCACAGCACAGTACCACGCAACTAAACCCCGAAGCTGGAACCCAATGCAGATCTCCTCACAACACATCGCCCCCCAAATAGGCATATGCCACATCACTTGCAAAGAAAAACGCTACACGGGCCAAATCAGAATAGAAATTTATGCACATCAAAATCACCAAGCACATACAGCCATCAGGCCATGAAATCCAAAACACCAATCACCATTGTGGGCTGCTTCCGCAAGAAATGACCAGCCACTACCTGTGTGTCGCCCTGTTCCCCCATGGTACACAGAGCCACATTCACGTACGAAAAGGCAACATGGAAGCGCACAGAACCGCAGGGCCGTCCCAATGGGGAGGCACTAGTCCAGCTGAAAGGCCGAAATGTTGCTCCGAGCCACCAGTACTGCGTAAGGGCATGTGGCCCATTGGCGATCGTCCCATAAGATCGTAATGCTGCTCCACTGATTAACACGAAGCAGCAGGTGTCGGGAGTAAAATCCATCTGCAGGAGTGGCATACAGATGGCAGTGGCAAAAGGGGAGGAGATACCTGTCAACCAAAAGAAAAGAAAAAGAACAGAATGGCCATCAGAACTACATACCAACAACTCACTTCAATGATCACACGAAATCCACAGCCATATGCATGCTAGCCCACTCCAAAGGAACATCACCACCCCAAAACCACTTGCGACTCATAACCATCTATATCGAGGTGCAAACACCATCACAAACGAGTGTCTGAGGGCGCCTCGAGACAGGGAGGGCTCAACAAGGCCAGATGGACGATGGTCCCACTATGGCAGCCCTGCATCACATAGCGTAGGGGAGGCGGATAGATCCCAAGAAGCCCTGTACATGGCAAACTCTGTATCAAATCACCTGCCCATGCATCCATCCATCATTCCCTCATCCCGGGATCAAAATGCCTGAATAATTACTCACATAACATTAGAAACATCCATTGAGTCTGTGCGTTATGCAGCCTGCTAAATCCACAGTGCCCCAGCCCGTAATTCCAGTGTTGTGAAGTAACATGTATTTGGGAACGGACGGCCTCATCGCCCACGTAGCTATTGCGCATCCCAAACTATTCATATCAATCATTGCTCCCTCGCCATGGGCCCTGTCTCAAGGACATAGAACAATAGAACGTTACATTTGCAGTCAGACCTGTGGGCATCTCCTCGCCGCTAGCTGGAAACCGAAAGCGCCGCCCTTCGAATTCCTCATTTGCAACATCACGTCGAAAAGGCATCTGTGGCCGTTTGAAATCACTAATTATCCCATCGAGTGCGGCTGTGTGTGAAAATGGCAACTGCCTTCACCCACGAATGGGACGCCCCGCCCGTCGTTGCAACTCGGTACAGTGATGCATGAGGGCCCACCGTTACTCGAGTACTACGTCCCACTGACCCCTCACAAGTCTGTTCGCGACTGCACAGATAGTATGTGAAACAATGGGACCACAGCAGAATGAACATATCAACCAATCTTACACGGCCATCGGGTACAAATACATGATTGCAATAGCAAGATACAATTCCCCGAATTGCAGCGTTGTGCGCGGGACGTGCTCGGCCAAAGGGGAGAGCAGTTTGCACAGGTGGAATCAATCACCACAGGTGGAGGCCATACAGCCTGAAAACACATAAATTGCACAGCCAGTCTCCTCCCACAACCACACCGAAATGCTACCGGCAGGACTCGCGATGTTGGCCCTGGGGGACCTGATAGCACTGCAAGTGCTCCGACTCCAAGAAGTAGACGAACACCAACTACAACCAGCCGCACGGAGGAGACGCAGGAGGAGGAGGAGGCCAAGGCAGGGCCAGCAAGGCCCACCAGCACAGCCACTACCACCACGCAGGCAGCCCGCAATTCAACGCCTCCGAGCACATCCGTTCAACCTCACTGATGAGCAGATCCACACCCTCTACCGTCTGGACCGGGACACCATAGCCGCCATTGTGGACATGACACAGGCTGACCTTGTCAGCATGATAGATAGCCCAACCGCCATCCCACCCCTACTGAAGGTGGTGTCTGTACTACACTTCCTGGCCACAGGCACCTACCAGCACACAGTCGGACAGTTGCATGGCATTTCTCAGCCACTGTTCTCACGGACACTATTGCAAGTGCTCGATGCCCTCCTGAAGCACGCAGACGACTACATCTCTCTACCACGCTCGGAGCAGGAAATTACCAACACAAAAGTGGGATTCCATGCACTTGCCGGCATACCGGGTTGCATTGGTGCCATCGACTGCACCCATGTTGAATTGGTCGTCCCACATGCCATGGAGGCCCAGTACCGCAACCGAAAACAATTTCATTCCCTGAATGTACAGATGGTGTGTGACTCCAACAGGATCATTACACATTGTTGTGCCCGATTCCCTGGTTCAACCCATGATTCTATGGTCTTGAGGAACTCTACAATACCACGCTACATGGAACGACACGCAGGGAACAGATCCTGGCTACTCGGTGAGTCTCATTACATGCATGATGATGTGGGGTATGTGAATTGTCAATGACCTGCCAGGAAGGGGGGGGGGTGTGCGTACGTATCAATGGCATTCCACATCATACGTTTCTCGTCCACATACAGGTGATGCTGGATATCCACTGAAGAGATGGCTCCTCACACCAGTCCGGAACCCACGGGACCAGCATGAGGAGGACTACAACCATGCCCACTCACGTACCCGTGTAGTCATAGAACAGGCATTCGGCCTACTGAAGACCCGTTTCCGCTGCCTCAGCAGGTCTGGCGGGGCACTCCTGTACCGCCATGAGAAGGTTGCAAAGATGGTCATGGCATGTGTCATGCTCCACAACATGTGCGTACGTAGAAATGTGCCCATGCCCCCTGACGCAGAACTGCAAGCACCTGATGATGGTCATGATGAGGGTGGGGATGTGGCAGCACCTCATGGAGTCTGCGAGGCACCGGAGGGCCGTGACATTCGTCAGCATCTCATTGATGTATGCTTCTAGCACTCACGCCTGGTGGCTGATACATGGACACGGGACTCGTGGCACTGCGTGTGTCTGGGACATGCACAATATGGACTGTACGCCTATGATGGCCTAGTACACAAAGATCAATGTCCACACTTCTCATTGGTTGATCGTGCACTTTTTATGGCATATGTGATATCATGTTGAACACCCTATCGACCCGCCACCCAAGTGAGCCCAACACACCACCTCCACCCTCCTACCTCCCCCCCGAACACCAGTGCCCAAAGATGCACATTGTCAGTGGGCTGTCGCTATTGCATGCCCCCTCTGCGGGTATCAGGGGCACCCCTGCCTGTGGAGCGCAGGTTCCTTCCAGATCTACGTTGGGGGCTGCCCTGGACGGAACTTGCAACGGATGATGTGTCTGCCTGCTCACGTCCATGCATGTCCCTAAGGGTTTGCGAGAGCTCAGTGAGCACACGGCGCACTGCGGCAAGTTCGGCACATACGTCTTTGGACGTCGCATGCAGTTCCCCCCTCAGGCTCTCGGTGCTACTCTCAATTTGTGCCCTTAGCGTCTCTGTACCTCTCTCCATTTCTGCCCTAAGTGTCTCTGTTGATGTTTCTATGTCTGCCTTGGTGCCCCCACATTCATCGGCATGGCCCTTGAGGAGTGTGGCCATTTGCTGCTGTTGGACGATTAACTTGTCGAGGGACTGCTGCCTCTGCTGGGCCATGGCCATTTGCGGTGGTGTCACAGAGGGGCTGTTGTCCTCATGTTGCCTTGCCACAGGGCTTGTGGGGGATGGCCAGTCGTCGTCTTGTGACTGCACCTGCGTGGTATCCTCATGTTGTACGGGATGGGACAGACAGGGGGATTGGGACAGGTCATGGATGGATCTGACCTCGACATCCCCGTCTTCTGTGTCCGAGCATGCTGCCATCAATGGGGTGTCACCTATGGTGCTGCTGCCACCAGAGGCAGTGCCTTCTGTGGCATCCATTGGGGGGACCTGTGGTGGTGGTGTTGTGGCCATGCTGGCTGCTGGGGTGCCTGTTGATGTTCCCTCCTCTGTGCTGCCACCTGATTTGTGCTGCTGCCGTGTCTTGATGCGTGCAGCTGAGGTGGAGGGTCTCTGGCCGTTGGTCTTGGCCCTCTTTGCAGGTGTGCTGGTAGGGGTGTCCTGTAGCTCGTCGTTTGGATCGGACCCTGTGGTGGAGTAAAGGAGGGCGAGGGTTATTGATGGGTCAGTGGGAATTGGAATGGCATTGTATCACATGCATTGGGGTGGTACCTGAGGGTGATTTGGGTCGGGGTCTTGGAGGTGCTTTGATTTGTGTGTGGAGTGAGGGTGCAGTTGTTTGGCAGCCTGCAGTTAGGGTGTGCCTGCTGCACGTGTAGTGCGTGTATTAGGGGTTTTTAATTATTTATGTATTTATTGTGGGTTTTGACGTGCGCTTTCAGGCCGATGTGTGTGGACGTTCTCCTGGACATGTGTTTCTGTTGCACTATGTGGACGCATGGTACTTCACATGGTTGGACTTTGTGGATTTGGCATTGTTTTATCTGGCCCACCTACCTGAATCTTCGGATGTCTGCACTCCTTTCTCCATCCCTCCGACTCCCTCTATGCTCTCCATTCCGATGGTGGAGGCACAGATTTCTTCCCAGGGGGTCAACTTGATGGGTGATTCAGGACCTCCCCCGGTGGCTGTGGCAATGTTGCGGTTGGCAGAGAGTATGCTGCGGACGCGTATCCGCAGGTCGTCCCATCGCTTGCGGCATTGCTGTGGGGTGCGGGGTGCGGTCCCCACCGCACTTACCCGCTGTGCCACCAGAGCCCATATGGCCTTCTTGTTTGCAAGTGCCGTCCTGGTCATTTGCGTGGAGAAGACGACGGCTGCATTCTCCTGGAGGGTCTCTGTTAGCACGGTGAGTTCCTCACGGGAGAAGTGGACCTGCCGCTTGCGGTCGCACGCTTTCTTCGCTACTTTTCCCATTTTTCGTGGTTTCGCTAGGGTGGTTGACGGGTTGGGGTGTGTTTCAGGGTAGTGATTTTAGTGGTTGTGTGGTTTTGGTGTTTTTATAGGTGTACGCCGGGATGTTTCCCGTTCCGGGCCCATGTTTTAACTTCCGTTTCCGTATATTTCCGGGCACCGTACTTTCCGGTAGGCGCACACTGCGGTGACCGCTAAGAGGGGTGGCGGTATTGCACCTAGGGCGCCGTACGGCGGCGGTGTGGGCCGTTTTGGGGTCATTTCCGCCATCGCGGACTTTGCACTTCCGCCGTGGCGTGGTGCTCGTGCCCGATGGGTCGGAATGGGCCGCACTTTGCTCCTTCGTACAATGGCGGAAACGCTATTTACGCTGTGGCGCTCCGGTCAGTCGCTTTCCGCAAGGGTCGTAATGAGGGCCAGTAAAAAGGGAGTATGTGAAGAATGCACTTTTTATAAATTACAGTTATAGCCGCGGGTATGCGTCATTGAAATCGTGCCTAGGACACCTGCCTGTTGTTGCTGCCATTACCCGACTCTCCCGATGCCAATGGCTCATTGTGCTGGTTCATAGCCGCAGCTATACATCTATGTTAAAAAAAATATAGAATATCCTTCTATCTGAAAAAAAGAAAACAGAATCAGTTCAATGACACACACACTTTAATAAACACAATTTAATACACACATTTTTATGACCCTCATATTGCACTGTTGTACTCTTTGCACATACTAATCAAAAAAACATACAACAATATAAAACATTATAAGAAAATACCACTACAAAAACAAACAGGGATATATAAACCGGGTGAAAATAAACAAAGAACATTATACTAATTGTATGCAGGACAAAGGATGGGAAAGTCAAGTAAATTGGATTGGAGACCAAGAGAAAATAGGGTAGAATAAGTACTTGGAGAACAAGAGAAAATAGTGTAGGATAAGTAAACTTGGATAACAAGTCACCAAAAAGATCAAGTTTATCAAACTACTTTTCCTTTTTAAAGAGAAACCTTTCTATTTTTTGCAGCATTGTCTTTTTTCATTTGTCTTTTTGAAAGTTTTACTATTTCTTTCCTACTAAGCCATTCCTACATGTCTGAACATGAGAGCTCGAGTAGTGGCGACATCATCATTTCGGTCGACAATCCTTCACCACCAAGGAAGAAGTAAACAAAAATGAAAAAAACAGCTGTCAGTTGGCGCTTCTTCAAAGTGAAAGAACACCACTCCAGAAAAGAGCCACAATAGGCACTGTGCACCTTCTGCAATAAAAATCTATGCCGTTGACCGTCAGATGTTCCATCTCAAAGCCTGGGAACATCTATTATGAGTAACTATCTAGTGTGAATCTATTGGAATGAGATTGATGAATACTATCGTAAAGCACATTAACATCATAAAAGAAAAATGCATGGGGCCCATTCCTTGCATAGAAGGAGATCAGCACCGCCTACATAACCTACACCCACCAGTGCATCAACAACTTCAACTGCAAAAGAAGCCTCTACATCAGCAGTGATATCCAGAACACAAACTCCTCTCTTACCGACACCCAATCTAACCATGATGAAAGTCATGTGTACAAAATGCTTCGACTGGGTAGTTAAGGAAGATGTCACATCTAGCGAATGGCAGAATTTAATCGCAGAACACCAGATTACTTGTAATAGTTATTTTTTTTTAAGTGGCACTGTATCCCCCCCTTTTTTTCTAAACTCCAACAGTGATATCATAACCAAGTGCGCATTTACCTGGTGCATTGCCTCATAACTCTTCCCAGATTCAGTGATGAAAGTCCTTTGTGTACGATGCCTCGAATGGGTAGCCAAGGGAGATGCCACAGTTAAGGAATGGGAGAGATTCCACTCCATGTGAAAAATCATGGTAAATACTGCAAAAGTCACTGAGAAAGATTTCCAAACATCTCCTGCTTCCATCTACAACAGTATCACTATCTTTTGAATATAGGTTGACCTTTCACTGCAGGTAACTGTACAGCATCGAATGCAAATCCACTGGGATGATGACAACAATGCAGCTACATGAAAATACAAAAATAAGCACATTCCAAAAATGATGAGCGTGCACTACACCAGCATTTGAACTACCTCAAAAAACACTCCAAACACCTACAAGTACTACATACCTCAAAACACATTAAAAGTACAAAAACAGCAAATGAAGAACATAATGAACACCATCCGATAGCAATGGTCACTACCAGACACAGCACTGCAAATAAACCTTCAAATTTGTAAATAAAGACACACACTTACTTGCACGTCAGCCACAATCTTGCCATGCGCACAGTCAGAGTTCATGAATCAAAAGGACAAAAACTGCAGAAAATTGTGGCTTTTATACTTTTCAAAACAAACACCAAAAAAAAGACTATATACCAATAAAACTACTGAGATGGCTGACACATTTTCAGCACAACCTATCACTAAGCCCTACACAAATACAAAAGTAACAACTACCAATTATAAACAATGAAACTGACATAAGCCCATTTTTACCCCACCTAGCATCTTTCATAATCTCGGCTATTCCACGTGGCTATAGATCTTGATTTGTACTCGCAGCTACACGCACATTTTAGTGCAAGTCCCAAATCAAACTAAATTGGCCTTCAAATCAAATATGTGAATAACTAAGTACATAAAATAAGACACATGAATGAAATGATGAACTATATCATCTACATAAACATTTGATTATTGCACAGAAAATGTATATTTATAGACGCAGCTTTATATATACCCATGGCTGCAGCCGCAATGAATGAAACACAGAATGGTACTGACACGCCTACGCACAGGCTTTTTATAGATGTGGCTATACAAGAGCCCCTATATATACTGATACTGATAACCACAGCTATTCGCAAACTGCAAATTCATAATTGCATTTCCACTGCACCAAACTCCAAAAACTGTCCCCAACATGCCTACCAGCCCCACCTCCACTTCTCATGGTCCTCCTCCACTCCCATAGTCTCTTGCAATACCCCAAAACACTCAATACATATAAAATGCCACCGCACCCAAAATTCAAGATAGCCGCGACTACCACACGTCCACAAACATTCAACGTGTCACTTGCTCGAATATAGCTACGGCTGCAAGGGGAGGTTGCAAGGATGTACCCGCAATTAGCAATGCCCCTCGCTGGGTGGCTGTTGGATAGTCACGAATACTAACAACAGCAGCATCGACCAATTGGAAAGTACAACACCAACACACATCTCACATTCCCTGCTAATACAAATGACTAGAAATTCAAACTAGGAATCATTTTCCTGGAAACAGAGAAATACTACAGATTTCATGGCTGGTTTGAAAACTGTGTGGCTGATTCGAGACAGTTGGCTGTTTTGGTGCTGGCTTTTTGTGAGAAACTAAATATTAACATGGACCTAGGTTTGTGAGGTTTTACAATTAAATGGTTTGGATTGCAGGGAATGCGTTGGTTCCAGGTTCTTACAAAATTGTTAAGTCTGAGAAGTACAGAGCACCCAGATGCCATACTATTTCATTGTGGAGGCAATGGTTTGGGAAATATACGAGGGGTGACCCTTACTTTAATGATGAAACAAGACATGGGAAAATGAATGGAACTATTGCCTCACACCATCTTTCTCTTTCACTCAGAGACAAAAATGGAGATGGACCACCAGATTTAATGGTAAAATTGAGAAATTCCGGAGAAATGTTAATATAGCAGTTTCAGCATTCATGACCGACCACAACCAGTAATGGATTGTAAACAACAACATACAGTTAAACATGGCCAATTTCTGTAGGCATGACGGAGTACCCCTCCGCCTAACCGATGAAGGAAATGCAGGTTCCTTCATAACATGAAAACAGTACTTCTGATGTGCTAAAGTTTTACACTCAGTGTACCCCAAAACAGTCCTTTCTAGGACTACTCATCATACATAAATACAAAAATACAATAAATAATAACAAAAACACATTTTTTATTATACTTGCAGCTACGGTTCATTGACTTTTACCATAACCGAAGCTACAAAAAGTCAGTTAAAAGGGGGACTGATTTCATGTTTTATATTACAATCCAACTTAAATGATGAATACAGAACAACACTACTCATGTACTTATGTAAAGTAACTGAAAAAAAAAAGAATCATGAAAAAATTACATAAAAGCAAACTAGATAGGAAAACATTGCACACCCACACAGCATAATACCATAAATGAGAAAACACAACATAAAATACATTGGCTCTCATTAGGACTCCGGCGCTAAACCATGGTGCTATTAGCACCATGGTCCATGTCGGAGTCCGCCATGGAGAAAGGGGGAATTACCACCCCATTCCAAGGTTGGCAGGGCGGTAATTCCCCCTTTCTCCATGGCCCTTCCCCATTCCCATTTTTGCCCCATAGGGCTAAATGGGAATGGGGAAGGCGGCAATTACGGTACCGCAAATTGCGGTACCGTAATTGCCATCAAGGTCCCTTTGCGGGTCCCTACTTTAACGGCTGGTCCAGACCAGCCGTTCAGGTTGGGAGCCGCAAAGGGACCTTGTAGTAAGGCGTTAAGGGGTTAACGGCGCCGCAGGCTTTTACGGCACCGTTAACCCCTTAACGCCAGGGTCCTAATGAGGGCTCCTTTTTATATTAATTTTGTTAAACAATTTTCTTCTATCTTTCTCCAAAGTCTCACATGTGCAAAAGTCTGAAAACACACACCCTAAATAAAAAAGACTCTTTATGTCCTACCAGGTGACTGACCATGGCCTTTGGCCATGTCCAGTGATTTTTCACCCCTGACGTCACTATACCTAAACAAAGTACTTAAAAAAATATATAAAACACTGACACCCCAAACTATATAGCCATAATTACCGTACTACACATAGCCTCGGGTATTTGTAGTCTTTTGTAGCCTCGGATATAGCCGCGAATATCAGCAAAATGTTCAGAAAGAAAATGCTTTCCTGTCCCCCCTGCACCTCACCAAGTGAGGCCCTCATCTGTGCAAGCACCCCTCAGTCCCCAGATGACCTCCTCACCTCCCCTGCCCTCTCCCTTTCTCCCCACAACACACGTTGATTCTATGATGCAGTTGGCTATGAGATGTCGGCTATTTGCGACTATAGCAAAGGCTTCGGAAAGCTTTGTGTTGCATACTCGGTCCATGTACCTTCCCCAACTCCCAAGTTTCACTTAGTGCCCTCTAGCCATCCCCCCACCTTTACCCTGATGGCATTTGTATTTTTTCTTGCCCACAAATAGCTTTTTACTGCGTTTTATTTCCCCGACCCCTCGGCTATAGCCACGATTATCTCTTGCAGAGAGAGAAAAACAAGACGGCGGTCATTTCATTTCTGAATACCATGATCCTGCAATGCACCATGGGAGATATAACTATAATTTTGGGAGAAGGGGGCAAAAAAAAGGATTGTTTCTGGAAGATCCGTCTCAAGCATGAATCTCGCAAGATCTGTGTCGGAAAGGTCTTTGCATGAGAGCTCATCCTGGTGGTGTAGTTTCTGGATCTTCGGCGATTCCTCATCAATCGTATAGATAGATAGTTCCATTACAGCCTTTGTGCTATTGGCCTCATATTCCAGGGTAGTCTCCATGGCAGAGCAGTCCAATTCTGACTGGACAGCAATTGCCACTTCAGGCGTAATTCTGGGTTTCAGGGCAGGTGGTGTTGTTTGGGGTATAACAGAGAATTTCCAAGTTCCTAAGAAAAGATCTAGATCCGTTTGATCTTAGTTTGGTGTGTGCTAAGTTTTCCGTTTTCTGCACACTTCTCATTTTAGGGGCAGCAACCGAGGTGTGCTGTGCCAACTGATGCTTTTTGAAATATGGTAAAAAAATCTTTTGCTGTGAGATCAGCTGTTCAGGTCAAACCTCGTGTAGAGGAAGTAGAATTTGTCGCTCTTGTTTCTTCATTGGGCAGTATCGGCCTATCATCGCTAATCTGTTCAAGAGAAGAAGTATTCAGCTCTGCTGGGGTCCATGGGATTGGTGTCTTTTCATTCTTGCTTGAAAGTGTTGCCATGGATTGGGCTATAACTAGTCGAGATTGGACCTTAGTTATAAATGCTTCCAGGTGGATTTGTTTGGTGTGTTTTAGAGCTAAAAGGGTTGCTTGGTCTTTCATGGCGTCACTATATGTCTCATATAGTTTGAGAAATGGCGTAAGGGAGACTGTCAACATAGCCATGAGGGTATTTTGTAGCTACATCATTGTTGTCAGCAAGTGCGGGAGGGTCGAGCTTTCATGATCAGTCTCCGAGCTCATGTTACTCACTTCCCTTCTCGTTTCTTCAATATTGTTAGGCATCGTCAATAGGAGTGATATAATTTTGGTTACAGATGCAACTGGTGTCTGTCTGGAGACCCTTTCATGTAACACTGTGTGCATGGGCGTCCTCCCAGTGAAAGGCACCTCCGCATAGCTGGCCGAGCTAGCAGAGGCTGTATACAGAGCCGCCTCATACAGAGCCTGTATGAGGCGGCTTGGGGAAAACCACATTTGTAGGAGGAGGTGTCGATGAAAGGACCATATCAAAGACAGCCGCGTCAGCGGATTGCTCTCAAAAAGGCAGGTCCGCTGCCGTCGTCAGTATCAGAGTTTTTATTGACCTGGACTGCCAAATACAGATTTCCTTTTTGTCATGTTTTGCATCAATGTTTTTATCGCAATGATGTAGAACAAGAGTCGGGCAGCTTTCTGTCTTGGTATATTCAAACCTCCAAGCGGCTGTCCTATTGGTAAAATCAGTAGGATTGGAAGACACAGGCGAGGTGTATAGAACCGGAGTTGGTTGGGCAGACTCACTCCAAGTGTTTGTAGAAAAAGCTTCCACCTCACCATGTGTTAACATTAGATTCTCAAAGAATGTGACGCCAGCGCTACTGTGTACCGGCAAGGTAACTAGTTTCTTGTCCAGCCTTTTGTTGACAATAGTGGGGCATTCAGGTTCGGCATCTACAGGGAGAGGTCGGAAGGAAGATTTGTCTACGCCAAAGCTGTGCGAACAGCAGAGCCCAATCAGTGATTCTGGCTCTTGTATTATATTCAAACTACAAACCCATAAAGAGTCATTCGGAATATTTAAGTCATGTGCTCGGGAGTGGGCAGGTGTAGCAAGCAATACAGGAGGACTGTATAGGGGCGCTCTCACACTCACCTGCAGATTGTTCGCAGCCAGTCCTTCGCTAGAACCATCGTCGAGTTCCTTGTTTTTCCCAGACGAGTTGCAGACTCGGGTGATGACAGGTCCACGGCAGCCTCTTCAGAGTATAGCCGCTTCCGGCGTTGATTTCGCGTCCTGGGGCCGGAATTAGACATGGGCCCGAGACCTCCTTCACAACTCCTTTCAATTCCTTCTAACTCCACACCTAACTCTCGCGCAAGTGCTTCGTGCCTGGCGTGGGTTTTGTAGTAAAGGAGGGAGGAGCTCAGTTAAAGGAACACAGTCCAACAGCACCAGCAAGAAGAAAGGCAGCGCAGAATCACCCTCCAACAACTCCTTCTAACTCCACGCCTAACTCTCTTATTTTGAAAGTAGGTTTTTTCTTATTTTACTTCAGTGTTTTTAGGAGAGTGATCAAGCAGCAGTACATGTTATGGTATGTGTATGAGTGACAGAAAATTGTTTGCAACTAAAGGTACTTTCTCACTGTTTTGGTAAAAGATTTATTTGATCATTTGCTGATATTGTGGCTTTCGAAAGTTCTTTTTTTAATCTTTCTGTATTTGTTCAAAATAACGTGCTGCTCTATATGTAAGAAATGTGTGGTCACAATTCTTGGAAGTTGTTTATTAGGGAAGAAAATGTATTTCAGTTTGAAGAAGTAGGGTGTATTTTCTGAGTTTGGTGGGAAGCAGAGCACAATTCTCTGTAAGTCATTGAACAGGTAGCAGTATTTTAAGTGTCATTAATTCAACAACTAGACAAAGTATGTGCCACAGTAATGTGAACTTTACATACGTAGAAAAACTATGCTTCTTTATTTTTCATACCTAAAGTCATATGAGGTTAAGGTGAGCGTCTTTAATAGTGAAGGTTATAATCGGTTTCATTAGAGCAATATTTACCCAAATTTATTAGGTAATGAATTGGACTCAGTAGAGTAAGTTTGTATAAATAGTGCAAACAAATATGGGTAACAGAAATTAATGTATACATCACTGATATGTCATTATAGAGTGTAGTATTGTAAGGTGCCCTGTCATAGAAGAAGTCACTATTGCCATTAGCATTCAAATATTATGTGAAGTGGAAATGTGTCTTGTAGCCCATATTGGTGTAATCTAAATATCCCTTTACTCACTTTGCAAACACATGATCCACAGAAGTGACCACTTTCTTCATTTAGAATTGTTGCATTATGTACCTCAGCCATGTACAGTTCCCCACAAACATTGTATGGAATATTGAGCCTAGCAGTTAAACACATTGGGCCTCATTACGACCGTGGCGGAGTGGGTTTACGCCAGCGGTATTCGCGGCGGACCCGTCCGCCCTACTACGAGTTCCTGTAGCGCCATGGAGCCGTTTTCCGCCTGGTTTTACCGGGCGGAGAAATCCATGGCGCTACGGGACCTTGTTGTTAATTACGCCACCGTATTTTACGGTGGCGTAATTAACGCCTTCCCCACTCCCATTATACCCTATGGGGCAAAAATGGGAATGGGGAAGGGTAAAATGGGGAATGGGGATTTACCGCCCCGCCAAGGTCGGAATGGCGCGGTAAATCCGCCAACCCCCATGGCGGTATCGGCAGCTTTCCGCCGTGCTCCATGGTGCATATTGCACCACGATCTCCGCCAGGGTCGTAATGAGGGCCATTGTGTCAACACATTATGAGCCTCAGCTGTGGAATGTCTGCTCAATTGCCGTAAGGGTTCATTTTGCCTGATCATGTCATGTAGTATAGTGTGCTTTAAGATATTCCCTGATATTGAAAAGAGCTTTATGAGGTACAGTGGTGAATGAAACCTTCTCATAGTACCGTTTTTTAGAAGAGTAGCTTCTTTAATAGCATATGTTACTAAAGGTTTTATTAGCGCAATATTTACCTAAATATATTAGGTACTGAATTGGACTCAGTAGACAAATTTGTATAAGTAGTGCATAAGCACATGGGTAGTATAAATTAATGTTCACATCACTAATATGATATTATAGAGTATAGTATTGTACGGTCCCCTCTCATTAATGAAGTTACTGTTGCCCTTGGTAGTGAAATATTCTGTGAAGTTGAAAAGAGCCTTGTAGGCTGTGTTGGTGTAATGTAACTCTCCATCAATTCAATTTGTAAAAGCGTGAGCATTAGAAGTGGAAAGATTCATCATTTAGAATGGTTGCTGTATGCGCCTTAGCCGGGCACACTTCCCTCACATATAATGTATGTAACATTGGGCCTAGCAGCTAAATTTGCATACATAAACACCATTAGAATGCTCTCAGCCATGAAATCTCTGATTATAAATGACTTATCATATGAAAAAGCCACAGAATCATTTTTTGTGTGTGAATCTTCCCAAGGGAAACAGGCACACTATGGGCCTCAGCAGTGCAATGTAGCCCCCATTTAACAGTTGCTGTATGTGTTGATTTTGTCTGGTCATGTTATGTAGAATAGGTACTGTGCTTTAAGATATTCTCTGTAATAGAAAGAGCTTTGTGGGGTACAGTGGTGAAAGAAACCTTTTCTTTTTTGTTTTATTTTTTTTTATTCACTTTATTTTCATTTTCAATTACAGAAAAACAAGTAAATACAGAATAACAATGACTAGGTCAATAGTGAAATTTCCATAGAACATCATTTAAGAGATATCAATTAAGGAAAAAGGAACCACAAACTATAAAACATCCCAATAAGAAGTACAATCAATGACCACACATACAGGACCACAAACGACAACATAAAACAAAACACAAACACCCACACACTTTTCTTATCCAGAACAGGACTGCAAGACTTGTCCTTGGCCTCAAGCCCAGGGATCGTATCTCTCCAGGACTGAAATCTCTGCACTGGCTCCCAGTGGCTGCGAGGATTAAGTTCAAAACCCTCTGCATTGTACACAAGGCCTTCTAGGGCCTAGGGCCGAAATACCTTCAACTCTATCTTCCTAAATATCTTCCTTCTCGAGCTCTTCGCTCATCCGCCTCCAACTCCCACAGTGTCAGTCGCTTCTCCAAGCAACGAGTTGGTGGCAGATTACTCTCTTCGGCTGGGGCCTCTCTCTGGAACAGCCTTCCTGCCTCCCTGAAACTCAAGGAGAACCATCTCCGGTTCCGGAAGCACCTGATTTCCTGACTGAAACTGCTCGGGTTACCTGGCCACCCTTTCTGATCTCTGGCCCAGGCCCCGTCAATTTCCCACTTGCACTGCCTCCCTGGCAATCCCTGCACCTGGGGACCGTTGTTCTGTATCCCTACAGTCCCCCTACAGGCACTTTTGTCTGCACTTCCTTGTACCTGCCACTAGCTGGCCGTTTATTTATTTTTGTTTTATTCCACTGGAGACCGTTGTTCTGCATCCCTACATTCCCCCTACCAGCACTTTTGTCAGCACTTCCTTGTACTTGCCACTAGCTGGCCGTTTATTTATTTTCTTATTTATTCCACTTTTTCCCTTGTATTGCACTTTCCCCACTCCCTTCCCCTGAACACTTTTCCTTTCCCCCCTTCCCATGCACTTGCGCGATCTGAATGACACTTGGCCTAGTATGATCGCTGTCTGTCCTCCCTTTGTATCCCCCCCTTGCCTCATCACGCCTTGAAACACTTGTGTATAGGCACGTTATAAATGCCATATCATATCATATCATATCATATCATATCATATCATACTATAGACATTTAAAAAAGGATTTGCTTTGTAATACCCTATGTTGCCATAGGCCTTATTAGAGTAATATTTACCAAAATATATTAGGGACTGAATTAGACTCAGTTGCCCTTTCTATTAAAATATTCTGTCAAGTGGAAAACAGCCTTGTACCCTGTATTGGTGTAATGTGACTGTCCATCTATGCTGTTTGTAGAAGCATGAGTCACATAAATGGAAGCATTCATCATTTACAATGGTTCCTGTATGCACACTTCCCTCACATATAATGTATGTAACATTGGGCCTTGCAGATACACCTGCATACATAAATATCATTACAATGCTCTGTCATGAACTCTCTTATGTAAAAGAGTCACAAGAATAATTCTTTGTCTGAATTTTCCCAAGAGAAACAGGCACTCTATGGTCCTCAGCAGTGCAATGTAGCCCACATTTAGCAGTTGCAATATATGTTAATTTTGTCTGGTCATATTATGTAGAATAGGTACCGTGCTTTAAGATATTCCCTGAAATTGAAAAGAGGTTTGTGAGGTACAGTGGTGAAAGCAAGCTTCTTGTATTATACACTTTAAAAAAAGATTTGCTTCTTTAATAGCATATGTTACAATAGACTTTATTTTAGAAATAATTATCCAAATATTAGGTACTGAATTGGACTCAGTATAGCAAGTGTGTATAAATAGTGCATAACAGCATGGCTAGTAGAAATTAATGTTACATCACTAATAATAGATTAAGGAGTATAATATTTACAGTCTCCTCTCATTGAAGAGGTCACTGTTGCCCTTAATATTCAAATATTTTCTCAAGTGGAAAAGAGACTTGTATCCTATAGTGGTGTAATGTAACTGTCAGTCTATTCAATTTGTAGAAGCTTGAGCCACAGAAGTGGAAGCATTCATGTTTTAGAACGTTGCTGTATGCCCCTCAGACACGCACACTTTCCTCACATATAATGTATGCAATATTGGGCCTAGCAGTTACATTTGAACACATGAACACTATTAGAAAGCTCTAAGTAGTGACATCTCAGATTATGTTAAAGAGTTACCAAATCATTTTTTAGTGTGAATTTCTCCAAGAAACAAGAGGTACACTATGGGACTCAGCAGTCCAATGTAGTCCACATTTAACAGGTACAATATAGGTTGATTTTGTGTGGTTACTTTATGTAGAATAGGTACTGTGATTTAGGATATTGCCTAAAATAGAAAAGAAGTTTGTGAGGTACAGTGGTGAAAGGAAACCTTTTCTTGATAATATTTTTCCAGTAGATGTTTTAGATATTGAAGCATTATAGAATATCAGGAATGATGAGTATGTATTGTAAGGTAATCTTGGTTTTATGTTTTTTTTTTATTTAAGAAGACTAGGGATGTATATAGTAATTATTTTTTGTTTCTTTAGAAAATTGCTAAATTATGCTTACGAAGTAGCGTGAAGAACATGCTAGAAGAAAGGATCGTTTGCAGGGAAGTAAAGTTTGGGAATATAAAATTCTCAAAACTGTTTCAAGGTCTGTACATACTAATAGTAATGATAATACATCCATGGCTGTTATTGATAATACTTTCAGATAGGAGATGTACATACTGAACAAATTAATGGAACCCAGTATATTTTAAGGGAAAGTAATAAAACGTATCAATCCCATTAGTAGTTAGTAAAAAAAACGAAAGGTTTTTACAAGCAAAGAAAGAAAATGTCTGACACATTTCAAACAGAGGAATAAAGATGTATATAGAAAAATGTTCCACTCTCGAGTATTTACAAATCTTTGCAGAAGTGTGAAACCAAAATCTAGATATGTTGTGAAGGATTTTTTTGGAAAAGAAAAAAGTAGAATTAATAATTAAAAGAGCTTTCCATATGAAAACAAAATTGTTCATTTTTGTATTGAACAAATGTAAGAAGTTAATTAAGGTGACCACAACATTCCACAGAAATATCCAAACAGTTAATGTACTTACATGTGACAACGTTTGTAATGTGTTTGGCGAAGACTGGAAATACACTTCTCACACAGAAAGATTTTTTAATGAGGAGAGTAACATTCAAGGAAAGAATGTGCCCCATGCTATTGATGATAGTGGACAAAGCTATGAAGTCCAAAACGGTGTGATTTCTAAAAAAGAAGAAATCCTAAAGACTGTCAGTAGAGAAATTGAAAGTTTAGGACAGTTTGGAATAAAACCTAGAAAGCAAAGTGAGGTATGGACATGTAATTGTTTGTGCAATATTGATACGTTTTCTTGTAAAGTCTTAAAGAGATTTTTGCACAAAATAATAATGTTCAAAGGCAGGTCAAGATGCTGCAGAGACGAGATGGCTGTGAAATTGGTGGAAAGAACAGAACTTCTGGGTCAATCTCTAGCTTGTCTTGATAAAAGTAGATGTAAGAGTCAGTTTCATCAAATACGGATGCTGACTGCACATCATACTAAAATGAGATACCTTCTGGTTAAATTGTATCAGTGCAAACACCATGCATGTTTTTTGCACTTTTAAATCAAACACTTGTGGCTGGAACTGTAGACATTTTACTTTCTACACTTCAAATCATTAATACAATGGAACCTAGCTGCCATGTCGGATGATGTTTTCTTTAAGGATATCAACAACACTCTGGATTTGGTAGTTATGGAGCGCAATGTAAGAGGGATTGTAGTAGCGGGGGATCTAAATTTAAACTGTTTAAGTGAGGTTGGATGTAAGAACAAATCAAGATGGAGAAGATGGCACTCACTTGTTAAAGCTAGAGGGCTAATAATGTTAAAAGGAGCATTTGAATCAGATATCCCCCCCGCGCCGACATGGCAAAAGGGCGACAGTAAGTCGGTAATTGACTTTATTTATGTAAATGTGGATCTATGGCCGGCGGTACTGAATTTTTGTGTGGCAAATACAGAAGCCAGAGACCATAACAAGCTGGAAGTTCAATGGTTGTGCGACCCTATAATTGGTGGAAATGAGTTAAAGCTTATCGACTTAATTGGTGAAGTGTTTGCAGGTGGAAAAAAGCTTCGATGGTCAGAGAGAGAGGTTCTGAATCTGGATCGACTATTAGACAGAGGCCATTTAGATTATGCCCTCTTGTTAAGGAATGATAATAATGAAAAGCCAGATTTAATCCATCGTGGTCGTGCCCAATGTAGCAAGAGCAAGCTACTCTCACTTCATCTTCATGTTTTTAACAAGGAGGTAAAAGAAAGGAAAGCAACACTGCGCGCAGATTTGAGAGCAGTACAAACTGAAGCCTCGTTGAATAGGAAAATTCTTGCCTCTAAATTGAAAACTGTATATAGTAATTGGGTGAGAAACCAGCGTGCAACTCTATTCCAAGAGGATGGAGCAAGCATGCTGAAAAACCTGGCTGGGAAGAATATATCAAAAGTGTGGGCGACCATAAATCATAGCACCTCAGGCTCGCAAATAAGCTTTCAAGTGAATACAGTGCAAACTCAGAAGTGGATTGCCCACTTCTCGCAGTTGTATGCCCGCCCGCCCATGACGGAACTTTGTGAAAAATTTAGACACCAGCTACCTTTCCGCTTAAAATTTGATGTTGAAGATATCTTAATCTTGATTAGGTCTGCCTCCAATTCGAAGGCAAGAGGTCCTGATGGGCTCTCTAACTTCGAATTGAAAAAATACCCGGAAGCTTGGGCGGCCGTTCTTTTTAAAATATTCTGCTCAATAAATGCAACGCAGTCATTACCTTGTTCCTGGATGCAAGCAATTACTGTCCCCATTTATAAAAAAGGGGACAGACAAGACCCAAACAGTTATAGACCTATTTCCTTGCTTGATGTTCCAGGAAAGTTATACTGTCGTCTGATATTGAGGGACCTACAAGCTTGGGTTAAGGCAAAAAAATTGGTAGATCCTATGCAGGCAGGATTTGTAAAGGGCTTGGGTACAATCCCCAATATAATTTTGGTAAATTTGATCAAGGCTCAGCAGGCGGAAAGATTACAACCCTTGTACATGGGTTTCATTGACTTCAAAGCAGCATTTGACTCTGTTGATCAGGATTTGCTGTTTAGAAAACTTGAGGCCCATGAGTGCCCGTCTTCCCTACTGTCCTTGATCATTCTGCTACATACCAAAACATTGATGAGGGTAAGGATCTCCTTAGGCGGGAAGTTGTCTCCGGAAATTGTAACCCAACGGGGACTAAAACAAGGCTGTGCGCTGGGAGCCTTTTTGTTCAATTTTTTTCATCATGGATTTAGGCCATGAATTCATGGATTGTATGGGTGATCCCCCCAGAATAGGTGAACATCAGATACCTTACCTACTCTATGCGGATGACTTGGTCGTATTGTCCCAAACCCCACAGGGATTGCAGCGGATGTTATCAAGGGTAGGGGGTTATGCTGCTGAGAACCGCCTGATTATTAACGTGGGCAAATCGCAGGTAATATCATGCACCCCTTCTGTGGCAATTAGGAGAGCCGGCCCCCGGCATTCATGGTCGATTCAGGGTATTAACTTGGAAAAGGTGGTACAGTATAAATATCTAGGGATTTAAATCACTAATGCACAGGGCATGTTGGATATGTGCTCAGGGAGACATTCCAAGTTGTTACAATTGATATCTCAGTCTAGAATTCTAGTGAAGAGATTTGGTACATTTTCCCTGAAACACATAGTGGAATTTTATAAAAGGAAAGTGACACCGATCTTACTGTATGGCACAGAAGGCGTGGTCTTGGACAAAATACATCCCTGGGAGGCCTTAGAATGAAAGTACTGGAAGGCGATCCTAGGCTTGCCCAATGCGGTGCCCATCGCGCTAATACGATATGAATTAGGGTTGCTGTCTCTTCAGGCTCAGATAAGTTGGAGACAATGCGCGCTCTTACATAAGTGCAATTTAGGAGAAAACAGCGGCACAGTTTTAAATGTCTTAGCCTTGGCTTTACTGAAATCGAGAAACAGATTCCCAATAAAATGGTTGAAGTGTGTGTTGAACCATATGGGAGATGCAAATGTAACACTAGAACTGTTGCTCCAGAACCCTGATAGTGCGAAAGGGAAGAGCTATTGCGCTGATTGGGCGAGGACTTTAGCCAAATGTACTCTTCATAAAGACTTCAATTGTTGGACCTTTGGTGTAAAACCTTATAGAGTGTTGGCCCCATACTTAGAGAAAGCCCCATCACCCGCTATTCGTGCTGACCTTTTGAGGTTCAGGCTCAACTTATGGAACACACAAGACATATTAGCCAGGCGTAAACTAATTACTCATGAAATTAACTACTGCAGATATTGTCTGGATGGCGGGGAAAAGGAAACCCTGCAACACTTGCTAATTGAATGTCCAGCATTAAAGTTGGTACGTGAAAGATGTCTGCAGAATGCACTTGTCTTCCACACTCAGTCCTCAGAAGATCTGAAATGGCAAATTATGTTTTCATCACCAAGAGAAAGAGTGTGGATAGCAATAGTGCAGTATTTGAGATTGGTGCTACCAAGGGGCAAAGATGTATAGTAGGTGAAATAATTTTAAAACTCGAGGTTAAAACAAAGAGCTGTCACCGAAGTCATGAAGTGCGTCTCAAGGTCACTATAAAGGTGTCATTCAGTAATATTTTAGTATTGCGTTTAATATTGTGTTTTATACCCACTGATGGTTTGTGCCATTAAGTCATTATTAACGAGGTTCAGCATGTTCCTAGGGGAGTAGCCCATTTTTATAAATTATGGTTACTTTTGCCCTTTTTATGCATGTGCTTATACCTTGTGTTGTGTTTTCGTATGTGCTTCTGTATAGTGTGGTAGCACTGTCTTTGTTAGGAAATCTGGTTTTTGTGTAATTGTATAAAATATTTGAAAAGCTGAAGCTCAGCTAAATCAAATAAAAAAAAATGCATTTAGAAGATATTGGGCCTCATTCCGAGTATGGCGCTAACCAATGGCGCTATTAACGCCTTGGTTAACACCGTACCCGGACCGGCAGCGCCTTGGTGGATGGCGGAATCACCGCCCCATTCCAAGGTTGGCGGGGCGGTAATTCCCCATTCACCAAGGCTCTTCCCCATTCCCGAATGAGCCCCCATAGGGCTCAATGGGAATGGGGAAGATGCAAATAACGGTGGCCGTTCGTTACGGTCACCGTTATTGGCTTGGAGGCCCCTTTGCACCCTCGACTTTAACACCTGCTCAAAGCAGGCGTTAAGGGCGAGGGCGCAGAGGGAACTCGGAGTATGGCGGTAAGGGATTACCGCCACCGGTCTCGTTACCGGTGGCCGCTATCCCTTACCGCCATACTCGGAATGAGGCCCTATGTGTACATAGATTAAACACTTACAGGAAGTGGAAATGATGATCCTGTGCTTTCAAATGATCGGATTTTTCAACACTATAAAAAATGTATTGAAAGTTTTGAGATGTCTTCTAGTAAAAGCCCTGACATTGTTTGCGTGTCTTTTCAACACACTTTTTATAAGTCTCAAGTGCAACAAGTGTACATTGAGGAGAACATTAAATGCAGTGTAGAAGATGTTTGGGATCAACCTTAACTGTATTTGTTTGTAGAATATGGATTTAACACATGTGAGGCACTATATGTTTGTAGACACTGCTTCAGGTTTTATAATAGAAAAAGTATTCCTCCTAGAAGTGTTTTGAATTAAATGGTAGTGCCTGATATCCCTATTGTGCTTCAAGAACTGAGCATGACTGAATTGATTGTATTGCAAACTGTTAATCCTTTCCAAGTCATTGTGAGATTGCAAAAAAATATGTCAAACCTGCCTAAAAATCATTAATGCAAGATGTGAGAGGCAAAGTTGTGTATTTACATCTCAATTTGCAAGTAAATATGAATCCCTATCACAATTTGTTGATCACTTTTTACTACGAGGGATTCCACGTATGGATTTGTATTTCAAGGATACCACAGCTGTGCTAAATCTGCTGACAGAAATCACCTTTAACCCGCAAAATCAGATTCTGTTCACAAAATTGTGAATGGGGGTATATAATGATTCTATGTTAAGACATAGAATCTTTATATATCCCCATCGCACAGATGGAGACACTAATTGTGGTTGACAAAATCCTGGAAGAACAGGTACCGCCTGTGGAAATCCTACGGCTGTTTCTATTACAACTCGCTGAGATCGCTCTTGCCAAGAATGTTTTCCTATATAAAGAGGATTTTTACGAGCAAACATCTGGCACCGCAATGGGAGCCATTTTTGCCACCACTTTGGTGAACTTATACATGTCAGAATTTGAGAAGCAACATATCTATAACAACAACCAATTCAAAGATCACATCGTTCTTTGGAGCAGGTACATAGACAGCATACCATTGATATACACAGGCGATCAAGAGCACTTCCATGCATTCATCGCTTGGCTCAACACCCACAATAGGTATCTCATATTTACCATTTTGAGCAGCAAGCAGGAAGTTAAATTCCTGAACCTTAAGATCCAAGCTTTCAATGGCAAACTCCACACCACCATCTTCATAAAATCTACAGATAGGAACTCACTGTCACAGTTCCACAGCTCCAATCCCAAAACAGTGACCGCAAACTTGCCTTTCGGGCAATTCCTGAGATTTTGCCGGAATTGCGCTGATGTAGCCAAATATGATGCACAAGCCCTGGCGCTCACAACCAGATTGAAGGAAAGGGGCTATCCGAGAAAACTACTTACACATGCAAGAAAGCGCACACGTAATATACCATGTGAGACAACCTTGGAACAAAATCTGAGATCAGTACAAGAGAACCGAATAACAGCTGTCCTCAGTTACTCCTCACAAATGAATTGAGTGAAAAAGGAGATCTTCAAACTGTGGCCCATCTTAAATGTAGAGTCCACATCGTTACAACCACCACGCTTTTCTAAAAAACGCAAGAAGAACATTAGAGTTTCTGTTGTAAGATCTTACCATCACAGTACAGAGCCTATAACACAGCCTACCATCTGGAATACAACTAAACCAGTCAGTCACGTGTCCTGCAGCATATGCCCAGTATGTTCACTCACCTACCGATCCACTACTGTGGAGTTGGATCTTTCCACTCCTTGGAAACAAAACACATTTAACAACTGCAACTCTTGTAACGTAATATGTATGATTACATGCCCATGTGAACTCAAACACATTGGCATGACAGCTAGGCCTATTAAAAAATGCATACAGTAGCACCAATCCTGCATCCAGACCAAAAGGCTGAATGCTCCTCTTGTTGAACATTTCATGCAGCATAACCATAATGAGAACGATTTTAAATGGACAATCATAGAGAGGGTAACTGTCCCACGAAGAGGTGGAGATATCCAATCCCTCCTGTTGAAAAGAGAACAGCTGTGGATCTTTCACCTCAAAACTGATCGCAAAGAGTTGAATGAATTCATTAACTGGCAACATTTGGCTACCACATAATTGGATCAGCACAGAAGATAATGGGGTAGTACCTTGACAAGTACTACTAGAAAAAGCCTGGCATAATATGAATCAGCGATTGCCCCAGTTTACAGCAACTATGAATACATGTCCACCTTCAATCATCCAGTACAGTGGGATTTCTCTCCCCCCCTCATTAGCCACCATGCGCTTCCTAATACATGGCCACAGGTGGTGCTGTGCAAATGTTTATATTCCATAGCATGGGCCATGACCATCCATCTCGATGCATGCGCACCATTGCAGCATCTGTACTTAACAGCCCATTTTTTGTTTTGCGTCCTACACAAGAACTAGGAGAATCTGACCACTTTGCTGTCCAAGATACCTGGAACTCCAAGGTAAAACATAGCGACTCATGGGCATATCGACCAACTAGCACCGCTCTAGAACAGCACGACGCAGCACTCTGTAACGTGAGGGAGCAAACTCAGAACCGAGCTTGCTCGTAGGGCATCTATGTCCCTCCAACAGACCTGCAGTTTTGCTAGGTTTGTTACTAGCACTGCTTCATTACAGCATGGCGCAGTGCTCAGTAGCTTTAGGAAGTAATTTCAGAACCATGCTTGCCCTCAGGGTGCCAGCGTCCCTCTGCCTGACCTGCAGGTTTGCAACCTCTCCACCTCACAGAGGCAATACTGCCACGATAACACCAGCACTTAAAGTGACACAATAACAGGCGGAAATTAACCCCTGCAGCGCCTGGTATGTAGATAGCCTCCCTGAATGTCTCCTTCTCCTAAACTGGTGCATATGGGACATCATAGGTGGAGACTGCTTCAATCTATTGCAATACATACCGCAAGGTGTACACGAAGAGTGGTATGAGCTTGATTAACTGATGTGCCATATCAACATGAGCGCCACAAAAAAGTTGTTTGACCACTAATATCACTCGCATACTTACAAATATCACCAATGCTAATAGTGTCTACAATATGACACACTTAGACACCTGAATAAAAAAAAAAACTATGTCTTTCAGGAGTAAAAGAATAAAACTACCCGCATCGCTATGGGCGCACTACAGAGCTGCTACCAAGCACTTAGAAGGTTGTGTGACTTGTGAGTACTTACTATATACTACAGAATGTAATTGCTCCTAACTGTATTTTTAATAGATTGATTCAATTACCTCAAGCTAGTATACTTAAACTAGTATTAATGCAGCACCCTTGTTTACACACAGGGCAGCCTAAATGTCTCTAGGGAACTCTGCTGTGGTGAGACTATTCCTTTGACCTGTATGGATATTGGTTACCAATAATTTGAGTGGCCATTTTTCCTTGCTATTAACATTAAGACAGTCCTGAAGAACATGGCTCAAACTATCTAGTCCACTGAAAGCCGTTCAACTTACAAGGGGAGACAGCAATGACATTCACTGCTGCACACCACTTCTATGTGAAGGGTAGAGTGAGAAGCGTGATGACACCACTGCATCTGTAAATATGCCAGGCTGTCCGGCAAAAGGGTCAACAAAGATGGCCACATAATGTTATGGTGTGATGACGTCGTCGCACATAGAAGCGTGATGACGCCACCGCCTCTGTAGATAAATGCTAGCAATTTCTAATGCTGATCCTTATCACGGATCAGCAGTATTGCTACAGGGACAAGCGGATCCCATCCACCAAGAAGCACCGGCAGGAATTATTTGCATTATTTCACTTCTTCTTTGTTTAAATTATTTGCAGGGAAGCATCCCTTAGACATTTAGAAAAAGTAAACTTGAGGTAGATAAATTGACCAAGTCACAAATGAGACTTTCTTTAAATAAAAAAATACCCCTTTCATCTAGGTACCTAACCACTCTGGCCCAAACAGTGGGAATTTAATATTATTATTTGTGTATTTGTTTATGGTTATAAACATAACCTTTACAAAAGATAAAACAGAATAAAACCAAGTATAACTCATCATTATATACGTTGTACATAGCTCTCAAAAACGAAACAAACAAACTGAATATCCACTAAAAACAATTAAACACAATTTTCAATCAATCAACATAATTGTTCAGTTGGAATGTATACATTTGTCAGTTGATAGTTTACAATTTACAATTTACATATGCTTTCTAAAAACCTGACTACAGCAAGCTGTAATGGTTTGCCTCTGCCATGAAGCATTTTCCAGTCGTTCTTCAGAAGGTCTCTGGCATTTTGAAGTCCCCATGTATCAAACAAGATTCCAATAACTGACCCTGTTGGATTTTGCATTATGCAGTGTAAAATCTGGGAATTTCAACATTAAAGTCTCCAACAATCAGAATCATCATATTAGGACAGATTTCTGGACACTCCAACATGGTGTCGCCCAGCTGTTTTAGAGCTGCTTGAATTTCCAGCTTCACGCTCCAGTACACATTAATCAGTAAGAGTTCACACTGTGTACAAAAGTATCAGATTTTACATTGAATCAAAGGCGCCAAGCACCAGTCATGAATCCTATAGATCTTAATAATGCCTGGGCCAATGTTCGAGTCCACAGCCGTGAGCAGACCCCCTGACGGGCGTCCAACCGGCCCCCTGCTGGCCAAAGTTGAATGCACAATTAATCCATCTACCACATACTGCTCAGTAAACCAGGTCTCCTGTAAAACACACAAACAAACACCCCTTCAATATGGAACAGATCTCTGGACAATTCTTAAGAGACCAGTTACCCCGGGAGATCCAACTAACCAGGGTCAATAGTTTCACATTGTTAACTATTGGGCTTCAAACCTTGAAGTTGTGAAATGGAGTCCCGCAGTGTGAGTGCTAAGCATCTCAGGCTGGATTCCCCATCGACCCTCTCCACACTGGGATTATTGTTCATAATTACAGTATTTTTAGATAGTGGGCCCCAGGTAACTCCCACATTGGACCCCCTATCCATAGGCACTTTCTTTAAGTCATATCCAAATTTATGGAGGGCATCCTGTTCTTTTAATACCATATCCACAATTGTCTCTGAATAAAATACCACCCGAACATAGTCATATCTTTGAAGATGAACAAAGTTGACTAATTTTATATCTCCAGAGGTGATTAATGATAGACTTGGAATTTCCCCGAACATAGCCAAGATTTTCGGACGGTTTAATGAGACCCGTTCATCATGAGCAAATAAGTACTGGATAATGATGCTGGGATTTTCAGAATAGCGAGGGGGTCGTAGGTTACTAGCTGTCCCCTCATATGTATGAGGACCATTGGCATTGTTCCCCAAAACTGATCCACAGATTGAGATACTAGTTGCCAGGAACTCCCCCCTGCTTGCGTGTTGGGGTGTTCCATTGCAGGGGGTTCCACAGGTCCAACCTTCCCTACAGTATCCACAGTATCCACTCCCAGGGTCACCTTCAAGTCCATTACGGGCTCTTTCATAACAGCAGATGAGGAAGAGGTAACAATAGGGCATAGAAGGGATTCAGATATTGGTTGCACATTCTCATGTTCACCAACATCAGTTTAATAACCCTTCTTATGACACGTTCCATTACCATGTCTCCCCCCATGTTTTTTTCCATCACGGAATCGGTGAAGCACACCCCTGCTGCATAGACATTACCTGCAATCTCCGGGCCCCCACCCACAAGCTGGGATATTCAGAATCCTTTTTTTTCCCAAGACCATTTGGTTGCAAGGTGTCTCCTTTACCTAAGTTGCCGAAAGTTCTCTCCCCAGGAGGATTCATCCCGTGAGGGGGATTAGTGCAATGTTCCTGTCCCCCCATCCCTGTAACACTTCATATGGTTTCTACCAAACCAGCCACCCCCATCACTTCGTTCAGCATTGGAGGCAAGCAAGGGATATTCTGGGTTTTCAAAGTATTTGATTCTTTATAGATCTGTCTCTCCCCTGGGACACCCTTTACCAGAGAAGGGCCACCAGTTGTAGACACGTTTTTATCAAGTCCTTTGGGAATAAAGTCAAATAGGCTTCCCTTGGCCACCTGATCTTGGGGCAAAGTACCAACTATTTTAATGCCCTTGTTATCCCTAAGGCCCTTATTTTTCAAATTGCCCTGGATAGTATCGGGGGCCACCGAGCCCTCAGTATCTCGACAAAGAATGACATCCTCCCCCTCCACCTCAATGCATGAGTCCGAGGAGGGAGAAACAGCTTTTTCTATGACCTGATTGCGCCAGTTATTGTTTGCTGCTTTCATAAATTTGCGCTTTCCCCCCAAGTCATTTATTTTCTGTCGTGGCTTCTTTTTTTGGTTTTGTCAATCAGTGTCAGTTGGTTCGAGGGAATAACCAAGAGTTCCCTTAAAGCAGCTATATCTTTCTCTGGTATGCCTAAGTTGTACCCTGACTTCTGCTTCCCACAGTCTTCAATGCACTCAGTATTCACTGCTGCCGAATGGTTAACAGCAGATGCTGGGTACATTTCAACCACCAGACCTCCACCCCCAAGGTTAGGTACCTGGAAATTAGAAGGACCCACCGAATGTTTCTCAGGACTCCAATGGTTAGCCTTCAAACAATGATTATTTTCCACTGCAATGATAAGCTGCCTCATGAGGAGCATGTGCAAAGATAATTCTTCTAGGATCTTTGCATTAAATTTGTCATCATGGGTGCTCTCCCCTAGAGTTCCCGGAGCCGTGGGTTCAGCTGAAGACAGTTCCTATTCGACTTCCTTGCCCAGTGGATATTGTGATAATGCCAGAGGAGAATTCTCCATGTCTGTTTGGCATTGGGAGTCTTCAAACATCCCCCTCTCACCCTCAGCATTTTTGTCCCCCTAACCAGATTCAATCAATAAAATAGACTCATCCCCCATTCCCTCACCGTCATTCAAGTTCTGCATAACAATATCCATTGAGGACGGAGGGGAATGGGAAGAGGCATGGCCATGGCCATCCTCATATTTCCCCTTAAAGGAGTAAAGATTAGAGGCGCTGATAGAATGTCAACAAAAGGCCGTGCCTCGGCCATTGTCTCTCACCTGGTAAGGGGTACTGTCCTCTGATATGTATACAGTTCACGCTTGTCCCTCTTCATTACACGTAACATTAACTCAGAAGTTATAGCTTTAAAACCCCCACTCTCAGTTGAGACTATTTCCAACCAGTCGCACTGAGTAGCTTAGGATCTTAACAGCCTGCACAAATTATAAAGGTAAAGTTTCCCAGAAATACAGTCTGTTTTTCAAAATATCGACAACACTTGAAAAATTCCGATACCTAAGGTGCCTCCCTACGGCTCTCCACGACCACGCCGAACAGCCTCTTCACTTGCAGTTCACTTCCGGTGCGCGCTCGGGGCGCGCACCCGGAGTAGATGTAGCAGCCAAGATCCAATGTCTGATTCAGGAGGGCATGGCTTAGGCATGTGACGTGGCGCGGGAGATCCAGGAGGGAGTACTATACTAAAGGAAGAAGAATATGAGTTCTGCCTAGTAAGGACAGAAGGGACTGCAAGGTTTCCTAACAACAAAGAAACAGAAGCAAATAGGTCAGAAAAGGGTCTTACACAGTCCTGCACAGAGTCCAACAAAGATAATTAGGATGCAGTGTTTCCACAGTCAGCGCGGCTTCCAGTTGCGGACTACGAGATCTGCAAAGCGTGTCCAGCCCAACAGCCTCTTCACTTGCAGTTCAGTTCCGGCGCGCATGCCCAGAGTAGATGTAGCAGCCAAGATCCAATGGCTGATTCAGGAGGGCGTGGCTTAGGCGTGTGACGTGGCGTGGGAGGCGCAAGAGGCAGTACCATACTAAAGGAAGAAGAATATGAGTTACTGCCTAGTAAGGACACAAGGGACAGAGAGGTTTCCTCGCAACAAAGAAACAGAAGCAAATAGGTCCGAAAAGGGTCTTACACAATCCTGCACAGAGTCCCACAAAGATAAATAGGATGCAGTGTTTCCACAGTCAGCATGGCTTCCTCTTGCGGACTACGAGATCTGCACCTAAAAATAAGGCAGACAGTCAAAGTGTGTCCAGCCCAACGGCCTCTTCACTTGCAGTTCACTTCTGATGTGCATGCCCGGAGTAGATGTAGCAACCAAGATCCAATGGCTGATTCAGGAGGGCGTGGCTTAGGCATGTGACATGGCGCAGGAGGTGCAGGAGGCAGTACTATAACAGTCCTGCACAGAGTCCAACAAAGGTTAATAGGATGCAGTGTTTCCACAGTCAGCGCGGCTTCCTCTTGCGGACTACGAGATCTGCACCTTTTCCGTTGTATTTGGACGGCTTCTGAGCCTTCTCTCCCGTGTTCTGCTTTTTGAATTTCCAAATTTAATACCTAAATCCAAACCATACACTAACAGATGGAGCAATAGGGTGAGAGAATACTAGAAAAATCAATTAAATACATGAGAAATGTGTGAAATGACTAATGAAGTTAAAATGACCTGAAATCTTCTTAGGCAAATTATATTTAACTAAAAAAAGTGGGGAAAGACGTGTAGAGAGAATGAAATGAGAGACAGAAATACAACAATTGAAGAAATACTTATTGAAACTAAATAAACTACAAAAAGGAATTTATGTTATCATGCAACAATAATGTATGTGGATAATGGGCCTCATTACAACCTGCCAGTCCGGGACCGTGCAAAATCCGTGACGGCGGTAAAAACGTTTCCGTGTCCGCAAGGTTGCGGAAAAACCGTCCGATTACACGCTGTCGGTCGCGCGCACCACACAGACTCGGAAACGTTGTCACCGCCACCACGGAAAACCCCACGGAAATGGAAATAACGAAGCCACAAGTGGCGCTAAACCCGTTTCCGCCTCCGCCACCACGGACACGGAACCGGAAATACCATGATCGCCAAAACAGGAAACAGAGAGGCGGCCATCATATAAAAGCACAAACCATTGCCATCCAGAGCCAGCACAAGCACAATCCTAACTCTGAGAAGCCAAAAGGGACCACCAGCATGTCTGCCAGGATTCCTGCTCAGAGGCAGCGCAAACAGCGCTTCAGCGAGGCGGAGCTAACCGTCTTGGTGGAGCACATTGTGGACAATGCTGAGATGCTGTTCAGCGCCGACCAACGGCGTGCCACACAGCAGCGGAGGAAGGAGTGTGGGCCGAAGCTGCACGCAAGTGCACCGCCGTTGGCGTGGCAGTGAGGAGCGTGAAGGACTGCCACAAGCGTTTGGACGACCTGAGGCTGAGGGTAATCAACCTCATTTCCACGCACCGCCAACGCAGCAGTGGGACAGGCGGAGGACCCCCTTCCCCACTGAGGCTGCAAGCATGGGAGGAGCGTTGCAGCAGCGTCCTCCACCTAGAGGGAATCCATGGGATCGGGCAGGCTGAGGCAGGAGTGAGCCCACCTGCAGATGCCGGTAAGTGCCCAAACATTAATGCCACATGTAAATATGCAGTTGTGAGTACTGGGCCAAAGGACCCATTAACAACCCCCCCCAGGCAGTGCATGTGTGGGCCAAAGGACCCATTAACAACCCCCCCCCCCAGGCAGTGCATGTGTGGGCCAAAGGACCCATTAACAACCCCCCCCAGGCAGTGCATGTGTCTGCCAAAAGACCCATTAACAACCCCCCCCCCCAGGCAGTGCATGTGTGGGCCAAAGGACCCATCATGATCCGTATGGCAACCAATATCACTGAATGCAGACACCAGCAATCAGATGCATGTGACTAACACTATTCAATGTACAATCTCAATGACGCATGTGATGCACCCATCTGCCACCACAACAACACTAATTGCATGCCCTTTGTGTCCCCACAGCCGTTTCAAGTGACAGTGATACTGCACAACAGGCCAGCCAATCTGCATCGGCATGTACACTAGCCACCGCCACCACACAGGAGGATGCTGCCGGCAGATCTGCACCTCTGGCCACATTACCAGCCACTACAGATGTGGGGCACACCACCACCACCGACATCCCCACCGTCTCCACACTGGCTGAGTCTAGACAGGTGCCACGGGAACCTATCATGGACACTCAACACAACACCGAAGGCAGCAGCACTGCAGAGGGGGCGGCCTGCAGTGATAACAGTGCCCCGCAAGAGCACTCGGAAACGGGGCCACAGGGGGAGATGCCCACATTGGAAGACCTGTGCTCCTTCCATGAGCTGGGGTTCAGCCCCACTTCACTGGGGAGTCCCATGAGGTCGCCCACCCCATCCATGGCCGAACTGAATGCCCGCATGCAGCGGATGGAGGACCAGCCGGCTACCCTCACCCAGCTGGTGGAGAGGCAGCTAGAGGAATCCAGGCTGCAGAGGGAGAGCTACAGCGCCTCAGTGCGTCGCCTGTCGAGGTCCATTGGACGCTTTGCGAGCACCATAGTGACCCTTGCACGCCATGTGCGGGAGGGCAATGACCACACCTCCAGGCTTATAGAGGCCATGTTGGTTGGCCAACAGGCAAATCTGGCACGGATGCCCTCAATCCCAGATTCTGGCCCATCAAACACTACCACCCCATCCAGCTCCACTACTGCCAGTCCAAGGAGGCGCTCGAGTAGGCTAACGGGTCCTTCGGGCAAGGTTGCACAGGCACAGAAGCGCACGCGCAAGTGATGGCATGTGTGTGGGGCAGTGCAGGACACATGTGGACTACAAGGGTGTGAGAGGGGTGGGCACGTTTGGGTGGTGGGGTAGGTAGTTTTGGGGGTTTGGACAATGGGCTCTGGGTGGGGGTGGGCACGTTTGGGTGGTGGGTGGCCCCGGGTGTACAGCTTCCCTAACCAATGCACCTTCTTCCCTGTTGTTATCACATCAATACATCACCATTTCAAATCAAGACATACATGTGTGGACATTGATCATTTATTTAGCAGTCCAACTATTAATTCATTGTCGTCACCATGTTTGTGCATTTCTGTGAATGTGCCGTGACTCAAAAGTAAATGCCAATCAGGGCATCCCGTGCTCTCTGGCCATCATGTGGACCCCCAGGGGGAGGCGGTGCCATCCCATCCCTATCTCCATCCCCATCCCCATCCCCATCCCCATCTCCATCCCCATCCCCATCCCCATCTTCCTCATCTGCGTCTGGTGGCATTGGGATGTTCCTGCGCAGGCATATATTGTGCAGCATGGCACATACGAGCGTGATTTTGCCCGTCTTCACTGGGCTGTACAGCAGTGATCCGCCAGATCTGCTCAGACAGCGGAAACGGGCCTTCAGCAGTACAAATGTCCTCTCAATCATTCCACGTGTGCGGATATGTGCCCTATTGTATGCCTCTTCATGCCTGTTCCTTGGTCTCCGTACAGGTGTCATCATCCATGGCGTGAGTGCATATCCCGCATCACCTACATGGGATGTAGATGGGGGAACATGTCAGTGTTTGTGGCATCATGTCCTCATCTGCTGCTGTGCATTCTTGTATCATCATTCATTCATGCATATGTACCATGCAGTGTATGGAGGTATGTCTTGGGCATCACGAGGTATGTCGCTGACTGCATATGGGCCTACACATTAACTTGCATGTTTACTGTGCCCTGCGGGTGAAATGTGATTGTGTGCATGCCATGGTGCAGTGCTGTCCACACATGGCAGAGTGACTCCACTGTACGGAAGTAGTGAATACACGTCGTCTCATTTACACGCCTCCCGTGCTTTTTGGGGCAGTGTTTCAATTGAGGGTGGGTGTCTGCAGTGGCACAGGGTTAATGGGACAGTGACGTGATTGGCTGTGGCAGCGTGTGCACGGGCACATTGTGGTGCTCTGTCATGTCTTCCTTCATGATGTTTGGCATCCGCTGTGTATTTGGTAGATGGAAGGGGGGGTGATGCATGTGCGGTCACAGCGGCACACTCACAATGCTCATTGGCCTGGACACACACACACACACCACTCCGACAGGGTTGTAGCATCGTCAGCTGTACTCACCCAATAGCCACGTGTTTTGTCCGGCATAGCGTTCCATGTACCGTGGCAACGTGGAATTCCGCAGTACCATTGAGTCATGTGATGAGCCTGGGAAACGTGCACAGCAGTGTGTAATCAGTTGCATGGCATCACAAACCATCTGGACATTCAAAGAGTGATACTGTTTCCTATTGCGGAACACCGCCTCAATTGCATGTGGTACTGTCAGCTCGACGTGGGTGCAGTCAACTGCGCCTATGCAATTTGGCATGCCTGCTATGGCAAGGAAGGCCAACTTGGTGGCAATGACCTCGGGGAGGGTGCGGGGTAGGGCTATGTGTTCCGACACATGGCGCAACAGGGCATCCAGTACCTGTACCAGGATTTTTGAGAAACACGGTTGTGATATGCCGTGCAGCTCACCAACCGTGTGTTGATAGGTGCCAGTGCCAAGGAAATGCAGAACTGAGACAACCTTCAAGAGGGGGGGGGTGGCGGTGGGGGTGTCAATTAGGCTGCTGATGTTGTCCTCAATCATGGCGGTGATGTGCAGGATTGTTGCACGGTCCAGCCGGTATAGGGTGTGGATCTGTCCTGGGGTGAGGTTCCAGGGTGAGGCCCTGATGCGTGGTATTGGTGGCTGGCGGCGGGGTCGGCCTGGCTGGGCAATGGGGTTTGCCATAGCTGCAGGGTTGGCTGGTTGCCGCCTGCGCCTCCTCCGCCTACGCCTCCTCCTCTGCGCCATTACTGCCACCATGTGCAGTACTGCCTGTTGGTTGAGTAGGCCCAGTCCCAGTGCTACTAGACCTGCTGCCTGCATGGTTCTGTGTTGTGTTGGGCTGGGTGTGGCCCTTTTGTGTGCTCCCAGTGGCCTGCTAAGTCCAGCTGGGCTGATTTGGTGCACCTGTGCCCTGATTCAGTTCAGCAGGCAGTGTATAACGCCATGTTCGCGGTGGCGGCGGTTCCGCCACCGTGATCACGGTCTTTACGCCATTTTTTTCCCGGTATTTCCGTGTCCGTGCTAGTTGTGATGCTCACGGTGTTTAGTGTTGCCGGTAAGGGAGGGGTTTCCGTGCAGACGGACTTAAGGGGAACCCTATTTCCGCGGTGGCGGTTAAGGGTGGTGCTATTACCGGGGCCGCGGGTCATGATTGCGCGGACATGGAAACGGTGCCGGTATGGTTTTACCGGCAGTGTTAATTCCGGACCGGAGTACTTGTAATGACGCACAGTCTAAGAGAGAAATAAAAGAAAAAGAAAAAAAGAAAGTAAAATAAAGAATGGAATAATACCCGTTTGCTCTGTTGTATAAACAATCTATATGAGGCTGGCACACTGCGACTGATGTACAGTACATTGCTGATGATACAACAGCTATTGGTCATTATGTTACAGCATACATGACAAAAGCTGAAAAGAGCAATGCAGCTGAATTATGGGCAGATTTATCAGCAGATAAAAGTCATAGTCAGAAACGTCTAGCTTTGGTCTGAAGATGCTCTCACATAGTGAGTGTGGTGCTAGGAAGCTGCAGATCAGCGAACTAATTTGTTTCTCTATGGACGGAGCATTCATGTTCTTTGGTTAACTCTTGGCCCAGCTACTACTAGAAGTCGGGTACTGAAGCCCTTCAGTGAAATTCAGCAGTTAGAACTTTTGGCAGCTGAATTGGCAAAAGAGACTCCTGAGGGCAGTCAAGAATTTGTACAAGGAAGCCAAAATGTGCTAGGTGAGTCAATTATTCAAACTGATGTTGAGATTGCCATGGAAGAAGTAAAAGGTGCAATGCAACAAACTAAAGTTGCAGATGAAAATGATGAAAATATGAAGGGGCACCTGGCAGCACCCTGATCTAACCAGATAATTGTGTATTTACATATATGAAAAAGATCAGGGTGAGCCTGGATAGAAAATAGGTATCCAGTTATTTTACTGAAAATAAAACAGAGTGGTAAGTTTCACCGAAGGCCACAATACTGAAAAAATACCAAACATTTTAATAAAATATATATATGGTAGTGGGGTAAGGGGTTACAATTGGTGGGGATTGAGTTGGGTTGGGGTAAAAAGGATAGGAAAGCGGGGGCTGAATAAAAAATAAAAAACAATTCAGTATTTTTTCAGTATTTTGACTACTCTGAAATGTACCACTCTGTTCTTAACTTAGGTAAAATCACATATAACCGATAAAGAGTGACCCACTCTTGTTTATTACATATGCCACATATATACAAAAGATGTGAAAAGTCACCAAACAATTTAATACATTGTGAGTGTTATACAGGACACAAAATATATAATGTGGTGCATTATATGTGCATAACAATAAAAGTTATCAGAAAACACAAATATGACTCATGTGAATATGAAACAAACCTTCTCAATGTCTTGGGGTTGTATGAAACAACAGCTGCCACATAGGTTTGTCAATTATGCAGAGTTATAATCAGACCTTGCTATTTTGTAAAGTTGTTGACACAACTGTGTTTCAGCCTATAGAGCAATCGAGGGGCGCTCTTATTTCAACGGCCTTCATTAGGACAATAAATGATTTCCGTATCCCATTCAAGGAGGAATCCTGTGGTCACTGATCTAAAACGTAAAACAAGTGTAAATCTAGTGTTACAAGGGGGGGGCCTTTTCCAGGTAGCATTTAAGACACTTATGCTTAATTATTTATTTTTCTGATCTTTTTCATATATATAAATAGATGAAAATGATGATACATTATTAAGCAAATGTAGAGTAGAAGGGATTACAATACAAACCTCGGTTGATGTATGTTAGTGGACAAGCAGGAACAGGGAAATCTTTTAATTCATGCATTAAGAGCTATGATACAAAATGTAACTCATTGCTCTCTGTCATGTATTGTAAGTGTTCCAACAGGTTTAGCAACTTTCACTGTTACATTGCATCGACTGCTGATGCTACCAGTGGAGCATGAGAATAAACCAGAGTATCAAAAATGTGTACCAAGTGCAGCACAAGAAGTAGGAAAAGTTCTAAGAAATTAAATACCTTGATTGTAGATGAAGTAAGCATGGTGTCTAACTTGATGCTAGATTTCATTCACTTGCGAATGCAAGAGGTTTTGAAGACTGACGTTTTGTTTGGAGGTACACATGTATGTTAGATCAGCCACCAATTCCAAAAAACTCCATCAAATGTGGGAACAGCATGAGGAGGACGATAGATAATGAGAATACGGTATATAGTGGATGTCATAATGGACACACAAACCAGTAAAGCTTCCATTTTAATTTCAACAAGCAGCACAACCGTGCAAGCAATAGAAGATCTAAAAATAAGTGCAAGACCAGCGCCGGGATGAGCAGATACTCTATCAAGGCCACAATAGAGTTATAATTTGCTGGTAGGGCTTGCACCAGTAAAGATCAATCAAGTAGCCATTTTTCAGTGACACATACTAAGTCTGGTGCATGCGCAAACAGAAGATCATAACATTCAGCAGCACAAGATACAAGGGAATGTTCATTAAATAGAAAACATTTTAAACAATCAGTAGACCGGGCTCCAGAGACTGAACTTGCTGACGGTAGAACCTTGAAACCAGTGGGGAAAACTGTATTAGTGGGATCAAGGCGCAATAACGTACTTGTTGCCAACTGGAAACACCTTTCCTGTGTTGGCAAGTGTTCAGGAGTGTGCACTAGTCCAGTACTTGGGAAGGGAGGGGAGGGTGAGAGGGGGACACTCCTCTATAAACTGAAAAAGCAAGGATCTACGGAAGAAACCTGGCGATTGAGGTCAACTGACCCTTCTATCTCATCTCATCCCAAGAGCCCGCCCTGATAGCTGCTTTGCCCTGGAGCAATTCTCCTCCAAATTCCAGAAGCAAATGAATATACAGATCTCAAAGGCTTACAACAAAGCAAAATACATTAGGCAAACCCTTGTGTATAGGCGCGTTACAAATGCCATATCATAAAACCGACTATTGGATGAGCACGATTGAGGCACTCGCTAAGCAGTTAAGTTGCTTTTCAACTCAGTGACATCCAATACTGCGTGTAGAAACAGTCTCCAAAGGTCATTCCTAGTACTGTCTGCACCTAGTGTTGCCAAATACAACATCACCCACTTCAAAGACACCTTTTCCTTTTGTTCCCTGTGCCCCGGGTTCCAAAAATGTTGACTATTATAAGCTGCCTTGAGTTTACAGGATGCCAAGCCGACCTGATCCCAGCTTAACTATTAGGATAACATGTTGATGCCTTTGCCACATTAATTACTGATTTGAGTAACTATTTATTCTTAGCTGGGGTTGTTCCTTACACCTTAAAAAAGGTAGAGTATGACCTGTGTTTTATAAAAAAAAAACGTTTTGTACCCAGTTATCATTGCCACTTTTTAGCATATCACCAATCTTCGTTTGGTCGCCAAAATCATGGCGAACATTGTTAGCTCACACGTGCAATCTTTCTCAGGAGATCACTCTTGTCTATCCCCCTTACCATCATGTTTCTGTCCCAGGCAGAGGTCGGCGATGGCCCTGTTGGGTTTTTGGGTCAACTGTCCTGGGTAGATCAGAGAGAAGGAGTTATGTGGGATGTCTCTGCCACCATTTTCATCGTGTACCATAACCTATTGCTTTTACAAAGATTGGACACTTTGGACCATGTCTCCAATGATTTGCTCCTTTCTAGGTGAGCCATCACTGAGAGTTAAACATGTACTTTGCACCCCTTTTTTGAGGTCCTTCGATTATAGTCTGTCTGGGTTCAGTCATATGCTGATAACCTCCAGGTACAAATTCTAAATGTGAACTCTCATTAGAGTTACCTGCTCAGGCGAAAACCTTGCCACCACGGATGATGAACGGATGCATGTGGAACAGAGGGAGTTCAGCCTTCTTCAAACGAACGAAAAGCTCAAGAAAGGGCAGCAAAACTTTGTGAAGATTTGCAAGAATCTGCCCAGATTCAAAGAACATCAGTATGAGACTTCAACCAAACTCTTTACCCCACTCACGGAAGACTTGTATAAAGCTACCCTAGGAATGGACTTATTGGAAAATGAATTAAGATTGAACGTGCATCACAAGGGACACCTTGTGGGAATGTGATCAGGCATGCACAAAGAACACTGAAAATTGCTGACTCACCAACGCTTCCACGCATGATGTCCAGTACACATTCCAAGAAGATGCCAAGCTAGAATCATAACTTTGAAACTGACTTTTTCCTTGTTTTTTTTTTTTAGGGAGGGGTTTGCCTGTTAGTCGATGTGCGTAGCACGCACGTGATAACACTATACCACACCACAGAGGAGACCATAACAGCCTCATTTCAAATGAGGTGGCGCATTAAATTGCGTAAAAGCAAGGGTAATGCCTGTGCACCTCTATTTAATGCACAGCTTCCTTTTGGAAAACTGAGGAGGCAGAGGCGGGGCCTGGAGCAGAGATAAAACCTCTGCCATGCAGTCCTTCTCCATCATAGCCACATTGAACACCTGCATGGGATTTTCATGACTGAATACAAGTGCAATGGAATCCACCTCGGATTTGCACTTGGGCAAAACTCCACACCTCCACCTATACCTGACCTACTTCATGAGAGTCCATTAGTAAATGCCGCCTGAAAAGCATATTTGCACATGGCGTTTACGACACCGACACCGAGTGTAAAATGGAAAGAGTAAATGCAAGTTCACCTCCCTTTTGGTTTTTCCTTGTCCTTACCACCTGGTAGTTCTGTAAAATGGTATGCAGACGACCCCACAGCATGTACGTGCTACCATTGATGGTCCCCTGCAACCTAAGATTTCTTTTTCTAAAATGACCCTTGAAGTGCCGGTGTGGTACTTCTGTGCGGGACCCAACGGAGGCAGCAACTCACCCGTGTATGTCCCACACAGTTGATATGCGGCTCACTTTGAAATATTGATTCGAACTTTGGGGAATTTACATGTACATAGCTTGTGTGGCACACACATGTGCTGCAGCCTCATTGCTTTATTCATGGAACTCCAACACAGCACTGTCAAGGCACTGGGGAGGTTCAAAGGAATTTTGATATCACTTCTACTTCCCTTGTAATTCTTTCTGAAGTCATATCACATATTGAGAAACCCCCAGTTCATTACATTTTGTTTTGAAGATGGTGAAACCTCACTTTGACATCATAAATATGACGGTGCAGCATTTTCATAACCGTTGTGCTATTGTTTAGAACGCTACATTACTGAAATTCTGCATCACTTCAAGTGCAATTGACACTAGGGCAAAGCTTTCCCTAGTGCAAGAACCATATTTTTTCAAAGCATTTTTTTTAGCACCAGCGCAAAGGACTACTGTTAGGGAAAACATTGCCCTAGTGCAAACATGTATTGAAATAGTATGTTTTTTGCACTAGAAAAAGTTTTCCCCAGTGCTAATTGCCCTTGCACTGATGCAAGGTTTCTATAAGCCCACCCCACATGGTAGCCCTCCTGCTCCACAGCCTTCCTTCTGTTGCAAACTCATCCCCTCCCAGATGCGACCCGACAGATAAATGGGCCTCAGGCTTCATTGCAGTCCTAGCCCAATATTCCGCATGATTTGAGCACCAGCCTCTGGTACTGTTTTACCTTTCCATGGTGTTGTGATTGTCTCCATGAGACGACATTGGAACTTGTCAGGGCATTTGATAGCACAATTCAAAAGCCATGCGTGGCATATATTGTGCACAACGATGACAGCCTAGTAATAGGGTTTGGAGAGTTTTCAAGAAAATGCAAAGCCATCTTGCAACTTTCTTCTACTTGCTAAAGGTTTGACCATTTGTATACAGGCGATCCGGAGAAAGTTACGATGCCTTTTAGAAACACTAGACAATCCTTTTTTTAAGATGCCTATGTACAATTATTTTGTCAACATCCATGGATCGGCCCTTGCTAATGTTTGTTGCTAAAACTTTGTACCTGCCAATCCAGTGCCTTGCAGTTCCAAGAACCCATCTAACTGGTTTCTAAAAACATTAACCCAGGCTTTCGTGAAGAGCTGTGACTAATTATTCTCGATGTAAACCACCTTTCGGTATAGTTAACAATTTCTCTCCTACTCCTCAGAAGGGCAGGTTACATGCAAAAGCTTAGATCTGACCAATTTCTGGAGCATACTCAAATGCCCTCTAGAAGATAGCCACAAACCAGTGAGGGCCTCATCTTAATTCATCTACTCCTGAGGCGATGAAGGAGTCCATGATCCGCCCTGTGAAAGAGCAAAACGGTTTGATGGAAAAGGTCTTTATCGCCTTAATCAAAACACAAGCAATCAATATTTATTTACAGTAGAAAGGAGAACTTTTCTGAAAATGCTCTGAGGGATGATTGGCGAATTGGGCATGACCACACAAAGCCCCATGCGTGGCACCTGCCGAGTTGGTACACATGCCATCCCGATTACAGCTAGAATCATGAAATGAGTGGAAGAACACTGGCCCACACTAGCCACCAGGATCTGAAACCCTGTGGCCAACTCAGTATGATCGCATCTTCCATGAACAGATGGCCGATTGTGGGCGCACAACAACCCACACCCACAACCTTATGAGAGCTATTCATTAAATGAGATGCGTTTACACACCTTTCAGCTCCTAAAATATTTTAACGGGTCAGCTGAAGTTCTGCCCAGATTCCCCCAGCGCAGATATCATCTATTAACACCACCATGCCAAGGATTGCTCCTATGAAAATATGAATGCCCTCTTTAGATAAATGTACCATCAAAAAACATACATGAGCTCTCTTCCGAAGGGATGACCCATGTCTGATATTCCCAACAACAGGAAATGTGTTCGCTTTGAAAGGTCAATTTCTTTACCAATGGATTCAAGGACGATGCTTGGCCTCCTTCTCCCCAAGTGCCACAAGCCGGGCAATGCGCCTCCCACCCTTGAAAATCACTAAGATGTCACTCCCCTCCCCCTGCATTTTATTTTTAACACAAAGTGTCGTCTTTCGCTAGATTATTTGTTCATTCTCCCCTTAGTCTCTCCGCCTTCTTGTTTCTTCTCCTCTCTGAGCGCCCAGTCGTCTCTCTTTTCTTTCTTGCCTTTTCATCCACTTGGCTTTCTTTCATCTTTCACTTCCTTCATACCCTCCTGCTCACCTCCCGGCCACTCTTTCGTCGTCTGACTCCTTTCTGCAGTTGCCCCACCTCTCTCTCCCTTCTGGTCTACGTTCCTCTTTTCTATTCTCAGACATCTGTCTCTTTATTCTCACACTTTACCATACCATCTCTCCCTTCCTTATCACCTGTCTCTCCCTGACACCTCTTGCATCTTCACTCTGTAAACACCATCTCACACCATCAGTTCTCCCACACACTGCCTGTGCCCTTGAATGCCGCACTCTTGCCATGAAGGGTGGGAGAGCAATGATGTACTGATTGAGAGGTCATATTTTCTGTGCAACGGCGAGGTTATCATACATATGAACAGAAAAAACGACTACTCCCAGAATTCCCACTGGCACACCTCCCCTTTCCCACTGTCCAACAATAGTGTCCCAGTTTCTCAGATACCTGTTCATCATGGGCAATGCACATCTTATTTTGAATCTGCGAACAACACCATAGCAAGCAAGCACTAGCCGTCTTGAGAGAATGGGCCTCAAAGGAGTCTTTACATGGGCATAATTTTAGGGGGGGACAGGGGGGTTTGTCCCCCCCAACTTTCCTGGCACACCATTTTGTTCCCATTCGTTTGGCTGGGGCACTGTAAGAATGGCCTCTGGAGCAGCTCCGGCATCTCCAGCAGCGCCTCCGCTCCACCCAGCCCTGGGCCTCAAACCGTCCGCGTCGGCGAGGCCCTGCTTGCAGGGAGGGGCTGGGGTGGCGCTGCGGTTGTAGTGAGCGAGTCTGCTCTTCACTTGTAGCGGACCGCGGACAGACGCCGTGCCATGGCGGGCCCCCAGATCCCCATCACCAATGTAAGAATGGCCAGAGACGAGAGGTTGAGGAACAGAGGTAAGTTTATTTCTAAAAAGGGGCCCGCCGTGCCCGACCACTCCTCTACGCTTCCAACCGTTACTGGGTCACGCGAATCAAGCTCCGTAGGAATACAGGGAGATTGGTTTGCGTGTCCCCATTCTAAATATGACATCACTACAGGCACCTTTTCTTAAGATGTCATGCCCCCCTAACATTTTCAGCAAAGTTACTCCACTGAGTCTTTAGTTCTGAAAAATGTCAAAGATGGGCCCTCACCAAATTCTATCAAGTAAAAGAAAATATTGTTTTGAGGTGAAAAAGGGAGGGAGGGATAATACTTAACTCTGTACCTTTAATAGAAACAGGACTGTCTGCTGTAACCTTACTAGGACAAGTTGGTATTCTATGGCATGGCACAGATGCTCCTATTATGCATACACCAAAGCCATGTAAAACTAAAGCGGAAGCATGAACAATAGGTTTACAATAACAAATATCGAAGGTCCAGGCATTTAGCCTATTAGCTGACTTAATAATATTTCCCAGCATGGCCCCTGCCCAGAACGGGTTGGAAGCCATGGAAATCAACTCCTGCTTTCATATCCCCTTTAATCCATCTGACTGCGGTACTATTAGGTATCAGAGCAAAACGTTTACAGAAGTAAATACAAAGATCTGGGAAGATGGTCTCAAATTAGCTTTCCCTGCCTCATGCTGTTTTAAATACCAGACAGCACGCAACCTGTGGTTATGAGGAAAGTTGCAAAATTCAACAATCATTAAAGAGGTACGTTTACATAGATGGAGGAGTAAATACTGTATGTTTAATGATCCAGAACTCAGATCAGAAACCCGCCAAAAAGCCACCAAACACGCCAAAGTGACTAACCGGGGCGATAAAGACTTTAAAGAGATATGCACTTTATCAGGCCATCTTTCCAATAAAGCTCAAATTAACATCCCAAACATGGGAGTACTGAGGGATGGGAGGAATTGAGATCCAGACCCCTTTCAGAAGCCCACATTTGCATAGATGCTCCCCTACTATCAAATCATCTATGAAATCATGATGGACTGAGATAATCACTACAGCTGTGGGATATGGATCCATATCCCCTCACGGCCACAAATTAGCCATAGGAATTACGGGCAGTGGTGTATGACAGAAAAGTACGTGGTGCCCAAGATTAATTGTTAGGAGGGAAGCTGATTGAGACAAGCCTGCGAGTGCCAATCTATCCCTGGTACCAGCCATGGCATGAAGACCAGATTGTCACTCTGTAATAATGGACTTCACTTTCCTGCAGGATCTCTGAGAAGTCTGGGGTAAGATAACAAAAGAATCGGGCAATATATTGCTAAATCCAACTCTATCAGGTACCAGTTCCTGGGAGAGCAGCCAAAAGGGTGTGATGTGAACTAACGTCACTCTCTGGCTCTGTGGTTGCAGCCGAGCCTGCGGGATCATTGCAGAAGGGAGAAAATGCTTAAAGGGTACACAACCCCATTCCTACGAAAAAGCGTCAGTGGCCAGGGTTATCTGAAGAACCACAGAAGCTATGTGTTGGGATGGGATGTGAATAGATCCAGATGGAACAGGCTCTATAACCCCTGCATTTTCAGAAAGATCTGTATCACAGGAGTAGCCAATCTGCTGGATCCCTACAGTACCAAGAGCACTAATCCACACCCTTATTGCATGAACCCATAATTCATTCTATTTGGTGTTTAATCTATCCGGGAACTCAAAAATCCCCCAAAACCTTGGTTTCATGGATCTGGTTCCTGCTACATTTTGATGTACTGGATTGCAGATCGGTTGCCCATCTGTAACCCAATTGTACACCGTACCATGCCTTTTGCAAAACATCGAACCATAAAGGAACCCAAACTTGTCCTTCCATTCCATAGCCACATGTGCTTTAGCAACAATTGTAACTCCTTGAGCACTTTGGTAGAAAGAAGGCATGATCTGATTAGTCTAGTCTGAACCTTGCTTTATCTCTACATCGCCCTATTCTGAAAGTAGGAAGGAAAATACACTGAACAAATGAAGAGAGCACCACGACTATCCTGCCCAGGTGTCTTAGAGTTGTCATGCTTGCAAGCATCACGTGGGCTATCTCCCTTCTGATTGCCCTGATCTTACCTTAGGGAAGGTGAATTGATTTTTTTTTTGAAGGACAAATCTCTGATTTTTTCCAATGTTTGATAAAGCACAGGGTCATCAAGAGGCTGGTGGCCATATGCATATGAACCAACAATATGGAAGGATACTGAGCCACAATAAGGATATGATCTAAATAAATCAATAACCTGACATCATTTACTTGCAAAACACCTACTAGTGGCTACAATAGGTTGGTTGAACACAATGGGATGAAGATAACACATAGGGCAATGAAAAAAGCAGAAATGGATGTCGGCACCATTAGAAGCAAATCGAATGCCTGTGCTCCTGAACACATGGAATTGTTAATAGATGTCTTTGTGATCCAGGCATACAAACCAATTGCCTGGTCTCAACACATCTTGTAACAATGCAACTGTCACCATTTTGAAGTGCGTGTATATCATGAACTGATTGAGGGATCTTAGATTGGAGACTGGTCTTTCTCCCTTTTCAAAAACAAATAGTTTAAAAAAATATTCTGACACTCGGCCCAATTGTAAGGCTCTCTTCTGCCACAATTGTGCAATCTCCTGGTGAAACCAGACGTGAATGGGACTGCAGAACCTGAAAAGGAAAAGAGGGTTTGCTCAGGAGTGGACTGGGAGCCAAAAGAGGCCTTGGAAATAATGTTCAAAATGGCCCCATATTACACATTATCAGCAATCTCAGCCCTTTTCCTTTGGGAACATTTGGAAATACCACACAAAATAGGCCCAGGTTGCAGAAGCCTATCGTGAAATCTCCAGTGCTCCCTATAGGCCAGTCCACTCCTGGTGTTGCTGCTTGGGAATTGACACAAACTCTATGAAAAACCTTTGAACAGTCAAGCTAAGCAAGCATATCCCCAAGTTCTTCTTAATCTACGTACTGTTTACGACACAGTGGATCACTCTACTTAATGTTCCTCACTTTGAACTATTGGTATGCCTAGTATTGTTTGGTTCTGGTTTTCTTCTTATGTCTCCAATCGCAAATATTCTGAATCATGGGAGGGAAGGCTTCTTCTTCTCTTCCTTTATGTTTTGAGGTTCCACAGGGATAGGCCCTTGGACTCTTTGGTCCTCATTACGAGGTTGGCAGTGTTGAAAAAAGTGGCAGTAATTCAGTTTTTACGTTCGGCTTGTTGCTGGAGGTGAATCCTCCACTTTACCTCCAAAAATTGGTGGATTTTACCACAAGGTATTCCGCCAGCTGTAAATCTGCCAAAACTCCTCACAGGTTCCTATGGACTCTAAAAATGGGTAATTACCACCACTTGGAATCCGTTGGTAACTCCACAGGACCAAGTGGTGATAACAGTAATTCAGTTTAGTGATAGTTCAGCAGATGTACTGCTAGAATAGCGCCAAACTCGTAATGAGGCCCTTCATCTTTTCTTGATATATTATTCTCCCTCTTCTATTTTTCGGTCTTGTTGCTTTTACTGTCTCTTTTATGCCAATGACTTAAGATGTCAGGATACTTTTCTTCCTTTTGTGATTCACTCCACTCTTCCAGTTCTGTCTCTCAATTGTGAACCTATGGATACTCCCACACATTCTTCACCTCAATCACTCCTGAGTCTCACTATTTCCTGTCTCTTTCCCATCCCCTCCTTCATTTAATTCCTTTGGTCCTTAACGGGCCCGTTATCATCTCCCTGGTACCTTAGCGGCTGAGAGCAAATAAAATGACTAGAATAGCGTGATTTGCACAGACTGAACATTTACGGAACATAAAACAGGAGATTCCGGGTATAGGCATTTTCTAAGTGATTGCACTGTGGTACTTTAACATGTCTTTGGTTTAACTTGCACGCAGAAACTTTGACTATAGGTACGGAATTATTAGCCCCCATGGGCTTTATTTAATTCGTATAAAATATTTGCTTAAGATCTGTCCAAGCAATTGCATTGTGACACTTTAGCATGCTATTGGTTTAATTTGGACGTAGACACTTTAGTATTTGACTTAAGTTACGGTATTATTAGCCCACATGGGCGTGACTTAGACTATGCAAAACATCTGCTTGGGAGCAAGGACATAGAACGCTTTACGAGCGTGTCATGCTCATTCACTCTCAAACTTACTAGCTATATAAGGAAGTACAACATACCGTTACTTGCACTTCATTGTTCTGGTCAATGGGCCTCATTACGAGGAAGGCGGTAGAGGGTTACCAGTGCCGGTAGAGCTGCCGGCACCATTATCCCTCTACCGCCTCATTACGAGGTCTGCTCGTGGGTCCTGCTAAGGACATCTGGTAAAACCAGACGTCCTTAGCGGGACCCGCTAGCAGAACAGGATGCTAACAACGGGCCCGTTAGCATCCTCCCCATTCCCATTGAGTCCTGTGGGGGCTCAAATGGGAATGCGGATGTACCGGGCCCGGGTTCCAGGAAAGGGAATTACCAGGCCCTCCAAGGTTGGAATGGACCGGTAATTCCCTATTTCTGGAAACCGGTACCCGGTATGGGGGTAGCCATGCCGCTAAAAGCGGCATGGCTACCTCCACACTCATAATGAGGCCCAATGTGTATTAAAGTAATGGAAATGACAGAGAATTGTATGTTTTGCACAAATTGAATATACGCAACAGTCAGCACATTAGTAACTCGGATTGCCCCTTGGGACATTACTGAGTTCACAGTATTTTTTATGTGAATTGTAATATATAATATGCATTTACATGTAATGAGATTAACAATTGCTGTCGTTCTTTTTTTGGCCTCAATAAGCTGCGGGGGTTTGCCCGCGGCCTTGCAGAATGCACTGCATTAGTATTTCATATTAGCCGGGATACTTTATCGATTGCATTAATGTAGATTGTATATGGATATACAAACAGGAAGACATTATAATATGAATATTCGATTAGTATGAATGTTCGAGATTTTTTGTTAATGCAAACAGAGCTATAGATTGCAAGGATTGACTAGTACAAGATGGCTGCTCTGTTTTACCCTGATAGATGGGTATTTTAAATGTGCCACATGATCGGAATTAATGGATTTCCTGTTTGTAGAACTAAAGGTAGCCCACAAGCCAAAGGCTGTAAGAAAAGCCTGTCGAAGTCCCTGAGTTGGGATGGAACGCGTGGCATCACAATAGCGGTTGTGGAACCTTGCAGCTGGTTTGTAAGTCTGTGCTGACTTTAAATGTTTTAAGTGATGACATTTTATCAACAATAAAAGTTATGTTTTAGCACTGTTTATCCGGGATTGAGTGTTTGGGCCTCATTACGACCTCAGCGGTAGCCATGCCGCTATTGGCGGCATGGCTGCCGCCGAAATTGCCTCCGGGTCCGGGTTCCCAGAATGAGGAATTACCGGCCCATTCCGAGTTCGGAGGGCCCGGTAATTCCTCCCTCCAAGGACCCGGACCCGGATCTTCCCCATTCCCATTTCAGCCCCCATAGGGCTGAATGGGATTGGGAGAGGGAGCAAACAACTGGCCGATTACGAATTGGCCCGTTGTTTGCTCCCTCTTCCCCTTGCGGGACCCGGTAAGCACGCCTGGTTTTACGAGGCGTGCTTACCGTGTCCCGCGAGGGGACCTCGTAATGTGGCGGAACGGGTTTAACGGGTCTGCATCCTTTTGCGGCACCCGTTAACCCGTTCCGCCAGGGTTGTAATGAGGCCCTTTGTGTTTTTTGGACTGTGCTGACTAGTCGGTACCTACAATGGAGTCACTGACTTTGTAAACACAGTTTGTGTGTATTTAATTACGGTTTCCCTTAACCGGTACACGTGCAGACAAGAGCACCACTGTGGGGGAAAGTTTTGGAGAGACCTATATATATATATTTATATACATATGTATATGTATATTCTCTGCTTTATTTCGGATTTCTTTTTATCCATAATAGAAACTTCTTACATAGTCAAAATAAATGAAAAATTCAGACAATGGGCCTCGTTACGAGTTTGGAGGTAGCCATGAGGCTATTAGCTCCATGGCTGCTGCCAAACCGGGCTCCTTTAATTTCCCAGAATGAGTTACCAGAATGAGGAATTACCGGGCCATTCTGAGTTCGGAGGGCCCGGTAATTCCTCCCTCTGGGAACCCGTGCCGGACCTTCCCCATTCCCATCTGAGCCCCCATTGGGCTCAATGGGAATGGGAGAGGGAGCAAACAACGGGCCGATTACGAGCGGCCCGTTGTTTGCTCCCTCTTCCCCTCGCGGGACCCGGTAACGACGGCTGGTTTGACAAGGCATTCCTTACCGGGTCCCGCGAGGGGAGCTTGTAATAGTGCGGAATGGTGTTAACGGGTCCGCACCCATTAGCGGGACCCGTTAACCCATTCCGCACAGGCCGTAATGAGGCCCAATGTCTCAAAAATACTTTTGACTAATCCATCAAAAAATAACATTCTAATGAATAGATTGTTCATATACACTTATAACTTTACAGTCCTCCAGTTGCAGCCACTTGATATAAAATGAATTACATACTCTACATCAAAATCACACCAAGTAGATTTATAAATTAATATCACTTCTCCAAAAGGAAGTGCCACACATTGTGGATAAATGTTTGAGCCACAATATCCTTTATCTTTTGTAACCGAGGACAAAAAAAGAAAAAAATTCTTAATGCCCTCAACTTCATTTAGGCAAAACAGAAAAATGTGGATTAAGATTTCTGAAAAACTTTACTTAAAAGTGAAGTAAAATCATTGATTCGAAAAATATCCAGTTTCCGACGGAATAACATATTTTTCCCAAGTGAATGCTTGACATTATCTAAATAGCTTTTCAAGGAAAAATAGTCTTTTAAGAGCAGTCTGCCAAACGTTTGACATTAACATTTGAGACAATGGAGTAACTTTGCTTAAAATGTTGGAGGTGGGGGGGAAATGACCTCTAAACGGAAGGGGCCCCTGCCAAATGAGTGGGACAAAACAGTGTACCACAAAGGTTCGGGGGACAAACACCCTTGTCCCGCCTAAAATTACACCAATGTTTTGAGATGAGAATTAAATAGTACACACATTCCTCATAGGCATCCTTAATTACATGTTTGCCACCTTTATCAATTAAGCCTGGATCATTTCACATATGCCTCAAGTTAATCTGGTTTTAACAGGTGTGAACCAAGATCTTAATCATAACGTTGGACACTTCAGGCACCACGTAGGACTAGCTCTGTGATGGGCAAGATCATTTGAGGAGCACACACAGGGCCGGTACAATACTGGGCAAAGTTGTGGCACATATTAGATATCTATTAGGCCCAGTTCAGATTTCACTGGGATAGTTGCAGCACTTTGGGGTAAACCCTGAAGGATTTTAAATACTCTGTTTTCAGCACCAAACGGTACTGTAATATCTCCATAGCCCCAAATGTCTGTGCAATAGAGAGCAGTTGCAACTGCCTTGACTCTGTAGACCTTCAAATCAGGCGCAAAAGCATTGTCAACAAACCATCTAGAGAAAGCTTGCTTGAAAACTTGTATTTGTTTATAAAAACTTCAAGTCACAATTATACATTACACATAAGAATTCACTAAAAAAGAGATTCCACATTTTGAGTCTTAAAAACGCAACCAATAATAAAACCACATATTATTAAAACAGTCCGCAGAGTCCTTGGTGTCTGGGAAGCTCTGCCTGCGAGCGTCCCTGCAAGGGGTTAACTTTTCTGCCTGGCGAGGAGGAGGCGGGTTCACCAATACAAAAACCCCCGGAAGCGCGGAGCGTGCGGAGTCCGCAGAGTCCTTGGTGTCTGGGAAGCTCTGGCTGCGAGCGTCCCTGCAAGGGCTTAACTTTTCTGCCTGGCGAGGAGGAGGCGGGTTCACCAATACAAAACCCCCCGGAAGAGCGGAGCGCGCGGAGTCCTTGGTGTCCTTTGCGGCTTTGGGTGTGGGAGCAGTTCGCTCTTGTTGCCTGCGCTGCCCTGCACTGACTTGCAACTTCAGCCCTCTGCCCACGGATTTTCGCTTTATTAAACCCGAAAGCACGCAAGGTACGATGTTTGCTGTAAGCTGTATGCTGTGACTTCTTACCATCTATCGTGGTTCACTCGTCTACAATTAAGGCTTGCTGGAGGGGCGGGGGGGAGAGACGGACTACGGCAGCTCCTTAAGCTGTCGGGCGTTCCCCGCCCACCAGCCCCTGTGACTTTTTGTGCAATGTGTCTGTGAGCCCCCTGGGCCCTTGACCGGCTCTGCAACCCTTGTCATTGTCTTTTGAGTTCACAATCCCTGTTCATATATTTATCTGGAAACTTCTTTTGACTCTGCTGCGGAAGAAAAAGTTGTGCTTTAAGCCTCTGCCACATTGACTCTTGTAAGGGTGGTAAAGCATTTTGCTAACCTTAAGCAACCATAAGTTTGGGTCCTTACTTGCCCTTACCTGCCTACGGTCTCTCCACCACCTATCTACTCATTAATTATTTATTCATGGTTTGGGGGTCGTGAACCCCCTTGCTCTATTTAGCACTATTTTATTTTCCATTTTATGGTTTTAATTTTGTATAATATTTGCTCAATTGCACGTAATCCATTTTAATATTTATATATATATTTACATGTATTGTGAATTATTTGGGGTTTTAATAAGAGTGTAATTTTCTTTTTATAGTGTTTAGTATTTAGTGCTTACTTCTGAAGAGAGTGTGAGGGGGCTGCGAGATTTTCTTTTCTCTCCCCCTCTTCTCCAATCGTTGCCTTACCCTTGGCTTTTACTGGCTTATCCGGTTATTAGCCTTTTTAATTTTGTTTTTTAGGAGCCGGCTACGGGGTGAGTCCCCTTCTTAAATCTACCCATTTACCTATTTTATTCTATGGGGAAGAGAAAAGCAGGGGAGGGAGGGGTTGGGGTTGTTAGTAAAAGGGCGAAAAAACCTAAAAATGTTACTTCTACCCAAATCACTAAACCCCCTAAAGCAGCAACTAAAGCTAAAACCCTTCCGAAAACTGGTGTAATCCCATCCCAGAGATCCTTGGACTTTTATTTGGATGCTATGGCAAACAAAATAGTTAACTGTATGAATGCGGCTGTACCCGCCTCTAGAGAGGTTGTTCCCCGGGGCGAGGGATTGGCCTTGGAGGATTTGAAGGGACAGGGGGATGTTGATAGTGGCGTTATGTCTAGGGGGGATGCGACTGTCCCTAGTGTGGTGACGGGGAATTGCCTGACGCCTCCACAATCACTGTCACAACCTATGCACCCCGTGGAGGGGGCCCCCAGATTTAATGGTAGGATCCTGGTAGAAAGGGAATCTGGGTTACTAGACTGCTCCACCGCCAGTGAGAGCGATAAAGAATGGTTGGAGGCCTTACTGGAGGAGAAGCTTAAGCCTTTACAGCAGCTGTTAAACTCTTTGAAGGGGCTTAAAGAGGGGGTTTTAAACACCTTGGCCATTAGGGATGATTCCATTAGGGCTGTTTCTCTTAAACTGTCTGACCTGGCCGTTATTGTTGAGGAAAGGGGTATAGAGGACAGGCGGTGTAAGTGCCCTTCAACGGCCCCCTTATCTAGTGAAACCGCTTCCAATGGTAAGAAGGATCTACCTCCACAAGGGTGCTGCCAGGAGGTGCTGATCATAGAAGACCAGGACGACGTACCAGGGGACAAAAGGAGGCCAAATGGGCCCGTGAGGGATTGGGAGAGTGGTAAACAAGAAATAACTGTAAGTGAAAAGGGGCTGGGGTGTGGGTTGGGGACCAATATAATTCTGAACCTACCCCCGGAAGCGGTCCCCTTTGTGGGGATTATTACTGGTCTGCCCGGGCTGCCAATGGGAAGTTTTGAATCCACTCTTTCTCTGATTAATAAGGCCTCGCACTGGATCAACTCGAATCTGATGGGGCCTAAGATTGACCCCAAAATGATTCGTATGGCCAGGCGAGTGGGATGGGTGGGGAACAGACCTAAGAATCTGAGTGGGGACTGCGTGGTAATCACCTTTACTGATGCTCAGATTTCGGATTATCTTCTGAATACCAATTTAGCCCGGGGCCTTAAGCCCAATGGCAACAAACTGTCCAGTAAATTACTCCCTCTGGATTATTTCTATATCCCAGGCGGGGGAAGGAAGATGCCGATTCAAATGTTGGGAAGTAGGCAAGATGGAGGTTTTGGAAATCCAAACACCAATATGAGTAGAAAGCTACCGATTAATAGCCGCCTGGACGGTTGGAGTACAATCTCTTCCAACAACGGCCAGCGTAATGCTCCGGTAAAGAACGTTCCAGCACCCCTGTCTCTGGAAAACCATTTTGAGATCTTGACGTCCTGTGAGGATGTGGAATGACAAGAGGTTGTCATCAAGGCCGGGGTAATGGTGTCAACCCCTTTAGTATCCCACGGGAGTTCGGCCAATGATAGTCTGCAATTGCGCCTGCTTTCTTGGAATATAGCCGGCGCAACGAGGAAACTAAAGCTGGGTCCAGTGATGGAACTCCTTCAAGCTAACTCTATAGTCCTACTTCAAGAAACCTGGGCTCTAGAACCCCCACACCTAGATGGATTTTTCTCGTTTGATATTCCAGCCAATAAAAAACCGAGAGGTAGATTCTATGGTGGTCTGTGTATTTTGATTAAGGCTGCTCTGGAATGTGGGATTGAGGTGATCCCCACAGGGCTGGACTTTTTGCAGGTAGTGTCTTTAACAACTAGGATGGGGAAGGTAATCTGTATCATCAACTTTTATAATAGCCCTCATATCTCTGATTTGGAGAGACTATCTAAGGTCAAAAGGTTTATTGAGAACCTGTTGTCCAAGGAAAGAAGGAAGTTCACCTCCTATATCTGGGGTGGGGATTTCAATTTAAAAAGGGGGGGGTTGGATTTGGTTGTTCCAGACCCCATTGAGGATCAGGTAGAGAACATCCCGCCCAGGAGTATGAGAGATGGGAGAGTCTGTCCAAAGGGCCTTCAGTTTAACTCTTGGTTGCTGGAATGGGGGTTCCGTATTGTTAATGGCCGAATGGCACCAGACATACCTGGGGAGGGGACGTTCAAGAATCATCAAGGCTGTTCAACAATTGATTACTTTTGCATCTCAGTAAACCTATGGGAACGCGTTGTGAGCTTTGAGGTGCAGGCGGATACCCATAGCGACCATCTGCCCATCTCTCTTACTCTTAAGGGCGTGTTGGGGGAACGGGATTCGCTGGCCACAGCCCCCAGCCCACAGCTGGGAGTACCCTCGGGTTCTATAAGAATTAAATGGGGCACTATCTTAGAGGAGGGACTACACTATATCTCCTTAAGTGAGAATAACTCGCTTGTGATGGACATATTGGGCAATCATCAATCTGCATATGTAATTGTAGAGAAATTTGTAGAATTATTGGCAGCAATCACATCAAAATTCTCTAAAACCATAAAGGCCAATGGTAATATACTAAAAAGAGGATGGTTTGATGAGGCCTGCAAAAATGCAATGAAATCGTTGTTGAGAACCCTAAAGGACCCAATTAGCTGCAGATCGAAGATCGCACAAGACAGGAAAACCTACCAACAGGAGATAAAGAGAAGGAAACTGGAGTTAGAACAGATAGCTTGGGAAGGTTTTTTGAATGCCGCCATGAAGGGGGATCAGAAGGCTTTTTGGGCATTTGTAAAAAGCGGACCGGAGGGGTGTTGGTCCAACGTGGGGAGTGGCACCCATGTGGAAGAAGGGGCATGGTTGGCGCATTTTGGTAGCCTATTTGGGTCTGAACAATCAGAAGTCGAGTCAGACTTTAGTGGCCCCTGCCTGACGTTTGAGGTGGAGGAGATTGCTAAGGCAATCAGGCTTCAAGCGCATAACCGTGCCCCTGGCCCGGACATGATACCCTCGGATCTGTTCCAGGACCCAGTTGATTTGTGGGCCCCACTTCTGACTGTGGTGTTTAACGCTTGTCTAAAAGCGAGGAAATATCCTCCCTCGTGGAAGAGGGCGATAATTTTTCCCATTTTTAAAAAAGGAGACTTGTCTAGCCCCGGTGCATATTGGGCAATTTCTTTGCTAGACTCCTCGTTCAAAATTTTTGGGAGAATACTGCTGGCCCGAATTGAATCCTGGCTTGGGGAACAGTCAGTTCTTTCCGACATTCAATTTGGGTTCCGCCCTGGAGTGGGCACTATGGAACAGAGTCTTAACTTTTATTTGCTGGTGGCCAACTCTGTGTTTTGTCAGGGCGAGGCAGTTTATCTAGCTTTTATGGACCTAAGCACTGCCTTTTATAAAGTAGATATAGCTAAGCTCTGGGCAGTGCTTGGGTCCTTAGGGTGCCCATGGGAAATTTTACAGGCTCTGGTTGACCTCCACACGGATAATGAGGCCTGTGTACGCAGTGGCTCTGGGGGGCACTGCACGGCTTGCTTTCAGGTGGGGTGTGGTGTGAGGCAGGGTTGTGTACTGGCCCCCATTTGCTTCTGCCTCTATATTAATGGCCTCTCACAGGACCTGATTGGTGTATTGGCTGATTTTCTAGTTTTGGGAGGAAGGGGGTTCCCAGTATTGGCCTATGCTGACGACACTGTCCTTCTCGCAAAAACACCTAGAGCCCTACAGGTATTGATCAATGCCTATTCAATGTTCATGGACAATTTGGGCCTAAAAATAAATTCTAAGAAATCTGCAGTAATGGCGTGCGTGGGTAGAAAACGTCCTGTGCCCATGAAACCCATGCTATGTGCAGGTGAAATCATCCCCAGAGTTAAGACCTTTGACTACCTTGGAATATGTTTTTCGGAGGCCGTAAATGGCAAAGACCATGTGGCCAAACAATCTGTTAAGATGAGTCAACAGATAGGCGGAATCTTTCGGTTCATGTCGAAGTGTAGGGGCCGGCCTTTGGATGTGATCCTTAAGATTTATGGTACCCAAACTGCGGCTTCCACTTTGTACGGTGCAGCTATCTGGGGCTTCCAGAATGTGGCAGAAATCCAGATTAAGGAGAGCAAATTCTTTAAAAACCTGCTCGGGCTCCCGTCCAGTGCATCTGGAATAGCCGTCCACAGGGAGCTGAGTGTGGAGTTTTGGGAAGATCAGTGGGCGCTGGCCCCTCTTTTATTTTGGGTCAGGCTGTGGGCTAACGAGCATGCTTCCTTGTGTCATACCATTATACGCACTGTGCTGGGCAAATGTGGCTGGAAAAAAATCCCCTGGCTAGCGTATGTCTTTTCAACTCTGGGTGAAGCCAACTTAGGTGCCCTTTTTCCGCCTGATACTCTTTTGTCCAAGAGTGAGGGGACTGTCTACAAAGCCATGTTGGGTGAAACCATAGTAAGAAAAAGAATTTTGCTAGAGTATGGCCATATAAATGGCGAATTTCACTCAAGCATTAGCTGCCTAACTGGAATCCAACTTTACTTGCTTTGGAGCACGTTAAAAAAGGACAGGTGGTTGATTACGAGGGCAGGGTTTGATTGCCTTCGGCTGCATGGTAACACTCATAAGTGGAAGGGTTTTCCCGACACAGCGGGCTGCCCGGTCTGTGGACACTGTAGAGAGGATCTCTCTCATCTGCTATTCTTCTGTACAGGGTATGTTGGTATACGTAAAGCGACCCTGATTCCTGCCCTTAAGAAGACGATGATCCGCACACACAGGGTTGCTTTTGTGTTTCTCTTGAGTGCTGAAACAGTTTACACCGCATGGGCTCTCTTGACGTTCTTGAAAAGAGCGATGTATTTCAGAAATAGCATTCTGAAACTGCAAGGTGGTGGAGGTCTGTAATAAAGCATAATAGCACTCGTAATGGGTTTAAGGATTTTGTACTGCTTTTTGTATGACCCCTCACTAAACTATCTTTTAATGTAGCCCATGATGAGGTAACCATTCGACTGTTGATTGTACTTTTATGCTGCCTTTGGAAATGTTTATCGATCCTATTTCTATGGAATTGCAATTTTAAGAATTTGTAATTTGGATCTGTGCAATACTGTGTTTATTTGTCGTTTAATGGTTGCTTTTATACAACCGAATAAACTTGTTTGACCTTAAAACAATAAAACAGCTAAAAAGAGGAGAGCTATGCTCGCAGCTTCAGACCACATGCTGAGAAACTTCCAACGTACCCTGCTGGTTTTTTTGTCAAATGTATCACTGTACCTGAGTGCAAGAGGTGGGATAATTCAGTTTCAGAATCTATTTCAGAGCCCTCTTTCTTTACAGCCAAGCCCTGTGTAGGTATGGCGCTGTTGCGAAGACAACACAAGATGACACTGGTTGTCTAAGCAACTGCACGGTTTCCACTAGGGAGCAAACTCCCATAGCCCTCAGGATTGGTCTCAAATATAGCTTTCTCAGAACTGTTGTGCTAGGACAGATCAATAGAAAATATGTCCGGGTTTCACAAGCTGCCCCACACATGTGACACCTTCCCCCTTTGTAGTTTTCCATGGTCTCATGAAGAAGGCTATTGGGAATATTCCCAACCTCATCCATAGGTACAAAGATCTTTCATATGCTGGATTAATAATATCTAAGCACCGCCAAAATCCCTGTTCCAGGCCCAATTCCATATATTCTCTCCCAATCTAAAGAGACTGGGCTTTCGTTACCAGTTAAGCCCCTGATTTGTCTTGGGCAGATATTTCAATTCCCTAACCGACGATGGGATTTTGCCAAAATTCACCCACTTCAAGTGTGTACAGAATGTACTTAACATTGAACGCCCAACCCAATCTTTTACCTCCCTCTGGGGCCATCAAATACGACAACGCATCCCAATAGCTCTAAGGGCCCTCATTCCGCCATAATTTTAACCAATATAGGACTGGTTTGAGGACCTGCTGGGATGACAATGGATTAACATCAAGTTCTAGATATATCAACGCTGATGGGCCACTTTCAGTGAGTAATAGCAGTTTCTTCAAGAACTTGCGTTCACAAAGATCCAATTTCCTTGGAGCAACGTACCCCCATATTTCCAAACCGTATAAGGCTGCTGGAAGGCCCTGTTTTTTATAAAGGTTAAGGGCCTAAGACACTGATCCACTCTCATGTCATGAATGGAAGGCTCTAATATCCCCACTATACTTCCCCAAGGCTATTTCTGACTTTTCCACCTGCATGTTCCAGCTCCCCCCCATCCTCCGTCTCATAGAACCAGACTCCCAGAATATCAAAAAACCCAACCTGTTGCAAAGGGACACCGTTAACCCCAATTGGCAGGGCATTACTTTTTAAAAACCTTGGTTTGAAAACCATTATTTTAGATTTCTCAGTGTTTAGATCCAAGGACAACTCTCTACATTTTGATAAAAAAACATTCAATATTAAACTCAAGCCTTGGGGTGTGGTGGAGAGAATAAACACTTTGTGTAAAAAAGTACAGGATATTTCTTGTCTGCCATTTTGGGGCAGTCCCGGCTTTCTCTACATTTAAAAGAGAGGAGCCAGGACACACCCCTGCCTGACGCCTTTATTAACCTTAAACGTATGCGTCTCCTCGCCCCTGAGGCCGTAGCGTACTGTTGCAAGGAGTTTGTGTATAGTGCCCAGTTTATTGAGACCAAAGAAGAGGGTACCTTTCTTCTTAACAGAATCTTCCATAGGTCTTCTCTGGAGACAGAGTCAAAAGCTGTGCGATGATCTAGAAACAGAATATACTTTCCGATTTTGCAGTGCTACATGTTTCTATATTAACAGGTACAACATGAAGCACTGGTCAATTGTCCCCCAATGCTTTCTAAAACCCGCCTGGGTGTCTGTGATAAAATTATTCTAGTCTACCCAATCCTGTTGTTGACTCAAGATTATCTTGGTGAAGATTTTTCCTGCTCTGTCCAGAAATGATATTGGACGGTAGTTAGCAGGGCTTTCCCTACCGCCCTTTTAAGATACTGGGATTATAACAAATCTTTGCCAAGATAAAGGGACCGTGTACAGCACAATAATTGCGTTGAAAACTTTATGCAGGATCGGGGCCCATACTCCTATCTCATCTTTGTACAAATCTGATGGAATTAGATCAGGTTCAGAGGCCTTCGCTGTTTTTGTGCTCTCAGGGCTTCCTCCAATTGTTGTACAGATATAGATGGGGATCCCAAATTTAGAGTTGAGGGCTCATCACTCATCAAGGCCATTGATGAACTTCTGTCTGCCATTTTGTACAGATTTGAGAAATGGAGTTGCCAGTCATCTACATTAATACTGCAGTGAAGCATACAATCACCCTTCAGGTCCTTATCGGTGACCAGCTTCTAAACTAATGTGTTATTCCCGCACTCCAGTTCATTATGGAGAGCACTCCATTGGTCCTGGACAAATGCAATTTTCTTTGTTATGATGAGGCTTTTATGTTCTGCTCTTATGGAGCGTAGTTTTGCTCTGTCTAGCCCTGGGGCTGTATTGACACAAATCATAATTGTTTTTTTCGCTTCCCTGCAGGTATGGTCAAACCAGCCTTTCTATGACAGTGACTTTCTCTTTACTACCACCGCAGGCAATGTTAAGTGAGGAATCAAATTGCCCTCGAGTTTCTCAAACTCACTCAGCGTCTTTAGGTGTAAGGTTTATTCTCTACCTATAGTTACCAAATTGTCCAAAATAGCACCATAAATAGCAGGCTTACATTCCTGGTCCATCAAATGGGGCAATTTTATTTATTTACGGGCATGGTCCATGATGAGGCTCCTGAAAATTTCCTAGACCTAACCAGCCTCCTTGCATTTTTATTTCTAGGGGTAATGGTCACTTTTGGTTTATGGCCAGACCTTAAAATCTCTGACCCAAGCCCAGTTGTTTCCCGAGATTAGAGTATAATCAATGAGTGAATCCCCCATGTTTCCCCTAAATATTTTAGTCATTGGTTGGTTATTTTTGAACCACCCATTGCATGCACTCAAGTTCAAGTCACACAGAAAACAGGCCAGGTCTATTGCTAACGGATTAACCTTGCTGGGGGAGGGGACAACTGAGATGGGAATATCCCAGTCTGTGTCTTGATCTGCCCATAGTTCCTCCAAGCACTTACTACACCTCCTTACCCAGACAAGGTAACAGAGCTCTTCTCAATTTTGTTAGACCATTTTGTATTCTATTGAGTCTAACCCTTAGGTAGTCATAGAATTGCACCTTCTCTAGCAACTCATTTTGAAGGATGGTCTTCAGCTTAGCTTTCTTGCCAACCTTGCAAGCCATACATGTGTACTTTTGGATATTATTCTCAAGACCCTTGGCTAGGCATCATTGATGAAAAACATCTGTTTCTGGAGGACTGATTGGGTTTTGGAAATCAAGACAGTGTCAATGGCAAATAAAATAATTCTGACCTTACATTTATCAATGGAGCATCTACCTCAGGGTTTGGGATGGACTGGACCAGGGGGCTAATGAATAGCAAAAACAGCAAGTTGGGCCCAGCCACAGAACTGTCTGAGCCCCTTAGTCACTGCAAAGCTGCATTTGTATTCTCGCCTGTACATATCTTACAGAAGCCCCAGTGTTAATGTTTAAGAGGTTAACAACCTCTAGAGGATCTGCTGGAACACCCAAATCATATAATGTCTGCCACTATCGAGGGTGTGGCACAGTGGTTTAAGCTGCCTTTAGGTCAACGAATACAAAAGAGTGGTTAATTCCTAACTACTACAAGGTAATTGTGGAGACTGTGTGGGTGGGTGCGGGACGTGGAAATTGGGGTTGGGGTGGAAGGATGGGGGAAGGGAGCGCAGTGGCACATTTACCTTATTCCTGGCGAGGAGGATGATGGCCTTCCACTTCCAAGGAGGCTCAGAGCAAGGTTTCATCATGTGGTAAACCCCTGTTCTGAGACTCCTTATTGGCTGGGAGGCCGCCACCCCCGCCCCTGCCGTGTACTAATTAGCTTTATGGATCATCTCTCAGGACTGTTCTCTCCGTTCTGGACTCTGGAGACTGAGTTGGATGTCCAAGCACAGCTTGGACATTTAACAAGATTTACAGTATTATCCATGTGCAGTATCTTTAAATCTATTATAATCCACATGACTCTTTCACGTGAAAGCAAAAAAAAAAAAATGAAGTCCATACATGTGGATGCAATTAATGACATTTTGTTAGCTTTCTTTACTTCCTCCGGGTAATACCCGGTCCTCTTTTGGAATTTACATTAAAGTAGAGCTTGGTTGTAATATTTAGTCGAGGCAGTCGTAGGGTATTCGCTGAATTGACTACAGGGACGCATGGATGGGACTTTGCTTGCTACAAAAATCTGCCTGGGTTGTCGCAGGGAGTTGGCTGTAGGGACACTCCACATTGCTGGTGGTCTTGGAATTTACCATTCTGAACAATCTGCGGGCTCTACCTGTTCATATGTCCCACAGATTGTCCAATGAGAATGCTAAATTAAAGTTTCAAGGGATATAATTACATTGTGAACTCTTACAATTCTACCAAATCTGCCTTGGAAACATACAATTATAACAACACTTTGGTCCACCTAACAGGACTGACATAGATCCCTGCTATCACAACACATTCCTCCCCCACAGTATCCCCAAGAAAATGTTGAATAAAGTTAGCCAGAATTAGTCCATTTAAGGCATGTTTTAAACATATATGGATTAAAAGGTCATGTTTTAAATACATTTCCGATCTCTCAACGTAGAACTTCAATGATAGTTTGGCAAACCCCGAGTGCAACATCAGTCTGAGTAACAGTAAGAAACATACTAAATAACACATTTGGATCTAGTACACACACAGGTCTCCAATGTCCCCAGCCTGCACATACATCTGAGATCCCCCCTCTGAACTGTAAAGTACTAATGACATTATAACCTCGATTTGCATTGCAAGGCCGCAGGGGTATATTTCAGAAGCACCCCAGCAACATGAGTACATTATATGAAGGCTCCCCACTGACAGTGGACTTTTTTAATCCTCAGCTGCCTGCACCTAGTACTGCTTTCCCTTCCAGTTCCACCAAGCCCACATTGAAGATGTAACCAGAGTTTACAGGAGCCCTGCCAAAGCCACTTTTCTGTAGTGCATTTCATAATGGGGGGCAGGGTGCAGCCAGTTGACATGCAATTCCTATTACCACACATTGGGCCTCATTACATGGATGCCGGTCCAGAATAAACATGCCAGTAATTCCGTTAACTGGCACGCTTCTGGACCGGAATACTCCAAGTTTGATGGTGGGGTGGCCAGAATTACCTCCAGCTTGGAGCTGGAAGTAATACCGGCACACCACCATCAAAACTGCTGCTTTTACCGGCGCAGGTATTACCTGTGCCGGTTATAACATCAACTCCTGTGACAAATCAACTTCCCGGGCACCAGTGGTCCAGGGATGAAAAGCGGTTTCTAAACAAACCATCAATCAGGCCCACACCTCTAGTACACCAGAAGGGATCCGAACAGATTGGAAACACAAGCAAATTATAAACCTCCATGTCCAATTTTAGTAACGTGGATGGAACGGCAGGCTTATCTCTGAACGGTTGTGGATTGTTGGTTAGTTGCAACACAGCAAAAATACAATTATTACCCAATGATAAAAGGGAGTGTCCAGTCAAGTTTGTATACAAATATCTACTTTATTATTATCATAACAGACAGTTCTAGCACACTACCAAATACAACCCACTCTGTAAGGGAAATCAGAGGACAGACAGTTTCAAGAAGGAAAAGGGATGCACTCTGGATACTGGCAGGAGGGTAGTCGGTAAAGTAATTAATCACAATAGTTCACGGGTACTTGGTTTCAACACAAAGGGAGCAATGTGTTGCAAAATGTCACTAAGGGCCTTTCGGAGAAGGACCAGGGGGACAGAACCACAATGTACCTTGTGCTTGTAGAAGGTCTTGGTGCTTGACAGAGTAAAGTCGGTTTCAGTTTGATTTGCAGTTTCTGCAACAGAGTTCAAGATGGGAGACAGCTGTGGGTATCAGGTGGCAGGCAGTTCAGCGAGCGAGGCTGGACAGGTGGCTGCAGGCTGGCCTACATGGCAGCTTTGGGTCAGGAATCGTTTTCTCAGTGCTGTAGGAGGGTCTGAAGCACTGGTGGAGGCATATCTGACGATGTTAGCGACTGTGATGTGACAACAGTCAGGGTTGCAGTTGGTTGCAGCTTGAGGGGCTCAACTAGCTTGAAAATGTCCTTTAAGGCAGATACTGGTTGATGCTTGTTGATGCATTCCTCCTAGCTTCTTCACTGTGCTAATGTTGTTCTTTCAAGCGGATAGCCCAAAGCTGAGGAGAGTGTTGCAGGCAACGGCCTTGTCCTGGGTTTGGTTCAGAGACTCTCTGACACTTCCCATCTAGGAAGCTTGCTTGCAGAGCCTAGCAGGGCACGCTGTGTGCTGGCTGGGTACTGGTTCTGGAGCTGCTGGAGGGTCCTCTGGATTCAGTATCTCCCTCTATTCCCTGGGAGATGTTTAGGGGAGGAATCTTGCTTCCCTCTTTGGAAATCATGGCCTTCCTTCACTTGTGGAAGCTGTAAGGCAGATTATACCTTCAGCCAGGGTCCACATTAGTTCTTCTTGTTACTCCTTGTGACGTCTTCAGACGATCTGCCTAACGTAGGGGCTCCTCCCTCTTTTTTTACCATTTAAAGTTTATTGAATCATGTACAATAATGCATCCGTTACCATAACATTGAAGCCATTACAAGTCAGAGTTTAAGTATTGCAATTCCTTTTTTTGTTAGTAAGATCGTATCTGACTCGAGCATCTTGCTGGTAGAATATGATTCCATATCTGTCAAGTTTTTCATCAATTTAAACAAATCATATCCAAAAGCACAAACCAAATAAAGAGCAAAGCAAAACAAAACAAACTTGTAAATACATCCACAGACATTGTTCATGAGTATATAGTGAGTTGTGGCTTGCTGATTAGGTTACAGGCAGGGACACCGGTGAAGCAGCTTATTTCCGCTCATTACAGTAGTGAAAAGGAGGACATTTCATGGGGCTTATGGTGAATGTTAGGGTTATCTGAGTCACTCACAAATGTAATCAGTGGGGCACAATTCGCCACAAATTGCGACATTTCACCCCTCATTGCTCCCTCAATTTGGACATGGCACCCACAGACCACATTATGGCACACCATTCCTTTATACCCGGCATGATTTGTGACTTCCAGTGTTGTGCAATTACTAAGTGTGCCGCTACCAGTAAGAATTTATCTAGTGTGTAATTTCCTGTTCCTGAGATGCTTTCTGACTCTCCAGATCCGGCACCAGTTGGACCGCATATAGATAGCTTTCGATATCTGGCACTGATAGACCCCGGCCCCTTTGGGTGACATCAATGTACGTCTAGCTACTCTTTGGCCTCTTTCAGGACCATATAAACCTAAATATCTGCGATTGTAGTTCCTTCAGGACCGTTCTCTGTACTCAAATTGCCAATGTCTGGAACACATACAGTAAGCGTAGTAATAGGATCATCTTGAAAGCTGTTATCTTCCCCAACCAGGAGATTTCGGACTCCCCGCATCATGCTAAATCCTGTTGGGCCTTAGCAAAAAGTGTTATAATATTGACTGTATAAAGATCTGCATATCTTGCTGTCAGGAACACCCCTAGATATTTCAAGGTCTGCAAAGCCCATGAAAAAGGAAACGCTCCCCTCAAATGTGTAACCACTCCTGGTGACTCTGAAATATTAAGATTTCATTAAGATAATTTTAAAGCCAGAGACGGCGTGGAATCTTTCCAATAATTAAACAATATGTGGTAAAAGGGTTCTGGAATCTTGCATATAAAAGAGGAGGTCATCTGTGTAACAACGCCAATTTATGTTGGTAGCCCGCTATATCCAGCCCCTTAATATTCCCAGATAGGCGTACCATACAGGCTGAGGGTTCCATAGACCGGGTGAACAATAATGGGGACAGCAGATACCCCTGGCGGTATCCCTACACATTATCCCCCCAAAAAATATTGCCGTACATATGGTTGTTTGTCTCGCCATAGGCAATATTTTTCGGGGGGATAATTTGTGAGAGCGGGGGTTGCAGGGTTGTCCCCTGCACATTTAAAAATAATGCAGGGGTTGCGGGGGTGTCCCCCGCAGGGTCCATGGCTCAATATCACCGCATAAATATGGCAATATTTTTGTATGGCAATATTTTTGCTGGGATATTAACACATGGAACCCCCCCTGACGGGTTCCTCTATATAGCTCCATTGGATTAGAGAGAATCCCATTTTCTTTAGTCCTCGTAGACGGTAATACGAAGTGGGCCAATAACAACCTGTGGAAACGCGGGCCTAGTCTGAACCCGTCCAAGACCTTAGACAGATAGGAGCACTCAATGCAGTCAAACGCTTTCTCTGCATCAATTGAGAGCAAAGCCATAGCTCGCTTATATTTCTGAGCCCAAGCCGAAATATCAATTGTATGCCCAATATTATCATATGCTTGGCATCCTTGTATAAACCCTGTTTGGTCCGCCGTCACCAATTCTGACAAGATTATGGCGAGTCTCGTGGCCAACAACTTTGAGTACATTTGAGAGTTGTAATTGAGGATTGCGATTGGTCGGAAGGATGAGCACAAGGTGGGGTGTTTATCCAGTTTAGCGAGCAGAGTCAGGGTCGACTGCCCCATAGAAGGTCTGATTGAACCAGTCTCAGGAAAGGAGTTAAACAAGTCTGCCATACGGGGGAAAGGACTGCCAAGCATTTTTTATAGAAAGCAGCTGTAAGGCCATCAGGCCCTGGTACTTTGTTGCCCGGAAGGAATCAAATGGCAAATGCTACTACCCCTGTTGTAATAGGTGTATCCAGGGAGTGTCTGTGTCCAGCTGTAACTTGGGGAAGCCGGGCTTCTCGGATGAACGCCTCTTGTTTTGGGCTAGAGGATGGGCCCGTTGCAAACAGCTTGGAATAGTATTGGGATATAATTAGTATTTTCTCAGATTCAGTAGTATGCAGCAGCCCACCACTATCTTGTAAAGCACCTATAACAGTGCTATTTCGCTGCGCTTGGAGTTTGTAATCTAGCATCCGAGATGCTTTATTGGACATGCTAAAGTCGAAGTGCTTCGTCTGAAGCAATTTATGTGAGATATTGCCCACCCACAGTGCATTCTTCTCGGCCCTGGCTACTTGAAGCTGCCTTTAAGGTTTCCTAGCCCCATCTCGTTTGTATTGGGATTCCCATTTGGTTAACCTCTCTACAGCTCAGACTCTCTGAGCGGACAGTAGCTTTTTACAGGCTGTGGCTATACTAATCAGTTCCCCCCTTAAAGTGGGGTTAAGAGCCTCCCATTCCCCTCAGATGGGCCCCTCCCCCGTGATGTTCTCCTGAAAGTACTGTGTGGTCCTTTCCACAATGTCAGAGCATATGGCTGGGTCTACTAATAGCAAATCATTCATCCTCCATTCCATGGACTTTCGGCCTCCTAACCCATAACCATCCAAGTGTACAGTAATAGGTGTCAGAGCACTCTGGTCCTAGGCGCAGGAGCGACGCAGTACCAACCACCCCCACTATGGTCGTGGAGCCTGCAAGTCGAAGCTTATGCAGGCTACCCGGACCAGAGCAGGGAAGGAGGGTTATCGTTGATTGGATAGGTTGGGGGGAATATTAGGAAAACCGGATTGAGGATTGGGTAGTGGTTGTGGATAGGACGGGGAATTTAGGGGAAAGGGTTGATTGTTGCACGCCTTCAATTGTGCTTGGTACCAAGTAGCTATTTACACTCCACTTCCACTTAGTCAGACTGAGGCCCACTGATTAATTCTACATACAAGTCAAAACCATGCACCTAGTTCAGTGCACAACTAATTAGCATTTTCAGCATGCACACTTAGCTCTGGTTTTCAGTGTCCTGTCCGTAGTGTTCAGTGCAGGTCCAAGAAGCTAAAAGAAATAACACGAGTTAGGGTTTTGCCTCTGCATTCCCATATTCTCATTCATTCCTCACACACATACAAACACACAACATTTCTTGTTGCCACCCGAGCTCAAATCACGGGCTTCTCAGTGTGCCCAAGTTCGCCACTTTTCTGAGGCTTCTCCACTAGTTCCTGATGTGGAAAAAGTGCTGTTATTTAACTTCCACAGGGGTCTTCCTTCAGACCGCCGCGGAAACTTTGCCACGTGTGTTTTCGCCTCCCGTGCCCCCTGTTCTCCCTGGTCCCAGGAGGCGGGAACACACGTTCAAGCCTTTCGTACGCTCCGCTTCCCCACAACAGATTGGCGGCGCGTCTAAGATACACGCGCACTTATCTTTTCGGTAGGCGCAGGGGCTAGGAATGGGCGGGCTAAAGCCCCCTGCGCTTCTCCCCCGATCCCTCTGATTCCCAAGATGGGTTTAAGAACTTATCTTGCAGGAGCGAGGGGCCGAACTGCTTCTCCGGCCGGGCGGGGCCCCTCGCGAGTGATTCTGGAGGAGCTGGGCTCTGCACGTCCTCTCCTTCCGAAGTCTCAAGCGCAAGCCCCGTGCCTCGGGGCTTGCGCATGCGCGTTGACGAGCCACACCCTGCTGGACTCCTGATTGGCCCGCGGCGCCCCCGAGCATGCTGGGAACTGTAGTCTTTGAAGGCTGCTTTTCTGCAGAAGGGGCACAGCAGCCTTTTAAATGGATACACTTTTCTGGGAATAACTCGTACACTCATCACAGCCCCCATCATGCCCCTCTGCACCCCATGCCTAGGTCTGTTCTTGGTTTTGGCCCTGACAGCACTCCCCCTCCCACGGAAGGTAGACCCTCCGGGTTTATCTGGATAATTCTTATGGAAAGTGCGCAACAATCGTGGAGCATGAACGTGATGTGAGGGCTCCCACGAGCGCTCTTCAGGTCCATACCCCACCCAGTCCACTAAATAATACAATTGGCCATTGGCGCCGTTTTTGGAGTTTAAAATTGCACGAACTTCATATTCAGGTTCTCCGTGAACCATTATCGGGGGGTTTTTCTTGACGGGAGCTCCATACGGGGCAGGTTTTAGCAGGGACGTGTGGAACGTGGGATGAATTTTCATTTGGGATGGTAATTCCAATCGAACTGCAACTGGATTCACGATTCTTACAATTGGGAAGGGGCCTAAGTAACGGGGCTGTAATTTTTTGGGACCATCCAATCGAATATTGCGGGTGGAAAGCCACACTTTGTCACCCACACGATAAGAAGGACCGGTACGGCGCTTTTTGTCTGCATAATACTTATAAGAGTGTTTTGCTCTAACGAGATTACCCTGTACCTCCTTCCATACTTGCTCAATTTCAATTCGCTGTCCCGCTAGTGTGGGCAATTCCACTTCTAAGGACGGGACAGCTACAGGAAGAATATGTGGATGTCGTCCATAAAGACAGTAAAAGGGAGTTTTTTTTGTGGACATGTGTACGGCATTATTGTAGGCCAGTTCAGCTAACCAAGTATGCTGGACCCAAGTGGTTTCTCTGCTTGCAGCAAAGCAACGCAAGTATTGCTCGAGCCCCTGGTTCACACGCTCTGTTTGGCCGTCGGTCTCAGGATGGTACCCGGATGACAAATGGATTTCCATCCCAATAATCTTACAAAATTCACGCCAAAATCGTGAGGTAAACTGTGGGCCTCTGTCGGTAATAACATGGTATGGAAGCCCGTGTAGGCGAATGACGTGTTGCAGGAAGAGTTCCGCAATTGCACTAGCGGTTGGGACCCCCTTGCAAGGAATAAAATGGGCCATTTTAGAAAAGGTATCTACTATCACCAATATTGAAGTGTGACCTTGTATAGGCGGGAGATCCACAATGAGGTCCATGGTTAGTGTGCCATGGTACGTCCGGAGTTGGTAAGGGACGCAGAAGACCCGCAGGCTTTTGGTGACTGGCTTTATTACGGGCACAGATGTCACACTTCAATATGTGTTGTTGAACATCCTGTCGCCACTTTGGCCACCAAAAATATCTAGCCACCAATTCTTGTGTTTTTGATCTTCCCGGATGACCTACAAGGGATGAATCATGACACCACGACATGGCCTTTTCTCGGAGTGCCGTAGTAGGCAGATACAGTGCATGAGCGTGGTAGGGAAGTCCTGCAAGAATTAAGTTCCGAGGGTCCTGTTTGCACCAATGGTGCAGTTCTTGCATAGAGATTTCTTTCTGAATGGCTTCAAAGAAGTCAGAGGTCGCTCCAATGATGTGAGCGGGAGGGATTATGGACTGGGGCGTGGGGTTCGCCTCTCGAATTGTCGGCTCAGGATAGCGTGATAAGATGTCAGCTTTCTGGTTGCTGTTTCCGGGCCTATATGTGATGATAAAATCGAACTCCGCGAAATACATGGCCCAACGCAACTGACGCGGGCTCAAGGTCTTGGCGGTTTTGATAAATTGCAGGTTTCGATGGTCTGTGATTACTGTTATCGTATGACGTGCTCCCATCAGATAGTGCCGCCATTCACTAAATGCTGCTTTTATTGCCAAAAGTTCTCGATCTGCGATGATATAATTCACCTCAGCTGGCAGCAGCTTCCTCGAATAATAGGCCACCGGATGTAATAGACCTGTCGTGAGATCCCTTTGAGACAGAACGGCCCCCAGAGCATAACTGGAGGCGTCCGTTTCAACCACAAACGGTCTGGACAAGTCTGGGTGTTTTAGTACCGGAGCGTCGGTGAAGGCCTTTTTGAGCCGATTGAAACCCTGTTCGGCTGAGGCATCCCAAACAAACGGGCAACCCTTACGAAGAAGCTTCGTGATTGGAGTAACCAATGCTGAAAAATTCTTAACAAAGCGTCTGTAGAAGTTTGCAAACCCTAGAAAGGATTGTATATCTTTTACATTAGCCGGAGGTGCCCAATCCAAAATTGCCTGCACCTTTTTGGTATCCATTTGTACGCCGGTTGGGGTTAGGAAATAACCTAAGAACTCTACAGTGGTACGATGAAATTCGCACTTTTCCAGTTTTGCGTAGAGGTGATGTTCTCGCAATTTCTGCAATACCGCACGTACATGTTGGACATGTTCCTGGAGGCTACTGGAATAGATGAGGATATCATCGATGTACACCACGGCACATACGTCTAAATATTCTCGGAGTACCTCGTCCAGGAAGTGTTGGAAGGCGGCGGGGGCGTTACAGAGGCCGAATGGCATGACCTGATATTCATACAATCCGAACTTGGTTCGGAAGGCGGTCTTCCACTCGTCTCCTTCTCGCACCCGTACCAGATGGTATGCGCCTCGAAGGTCCAACTTGGTATAGATGACCGCATCCCGAACTTGGTCAAGGAGTACAGGGATTAAAGGGAGCGGATAACGGTTTTTAATGGTTATCCGGTTCACTCCGCGGTAATCAATACAAGTCTGGAGCTCCCCGGACTTCTTCGGTACGAAGAACAGAGGTGACGAAACCGGAGAATTAGAGTGCCGTATAAAACCACTCTTGAGGTTGGATGCTATATATTCCCGGAGGTGGTCATTTTCAGCCTCGGTCAAAGCGTAGATGCGGCTGCATGGCAATACCGCTCCTGGCTCCAGGTCTATCCGGCAATCAAAGGGCCGGTGTGGAGGCAAAGACTCGGCAGCCTGTTTATTAAACACGTCCACAAAATCGGCATATTCTTGGGGCAGATCTTCAGGACGTACCTCTGGTTGACTATTAGCAATGCTGATGGAGTGTAAGCCCGGCAAAGCCTTTTTAAAACAATGTTCTCTGCAAAATGGAGAATTCAGGTCTATCGACCCTGAGGTCCATTGAATGTGAGGGTCATGCTTTTTTAACCATGGCAATCCCAGGATAAGCCCAAATTGCGGGGCGGCAATAATGTCAAAGGCAAACTTTTCTGTATGCCCATCTCCACAGTGAAGGATCATATCACAGGTACTATGGGTAACGGGACCTGAACTAAGGGGAGTACCATCTACTGCATGTACCAGTTCTGACTTGGGTTTACATTGCACCGGAATTCCTAAAGTACCCACGAACTGGGCATCGATGAAATTGCCAGTCGCCCCCGAGTCAATCAACAGTGTAACCCCTTTTTTCTTTGTCAAGAACTCTAGGTAACCCTTCTGGGTGATATATGGGCCATGATTCGAATAGCCTGCAATTGGGGCCCTGCTAACTAGGCTCGACCGGGTGACCCCCACTACCGGCGAGCCGAGGCGTTTCCCTGGGTTTTTGGTTTGGCAGGGCATTCGCGAACGAAATGCCCAGCCTTACCGCAATACATACAGACCCCGTCTTTTCTTCTCTGCTCTTTCTCTTCTTTTGTTAGGGGGCCCCGGATCGAGCCGATTTGCATCGGCTCATCCCCCTCAGATTTGTCCACCGTCCCTCGAGATCCTTTATGTTGGTCTAACCGTGGTACAGGACGGAAGTCTCCTCTTCTCTTATCGCCTCGCCTTTCCGCCAAGCGGTGGTCGAGACGCAAGGCTAGATTAATCATATCCGAACACTCTCTTGGCTGTGGGTCAACCTGAGCTATAAGATCCTTTAACTCGTCTTTCAGTCCCTGATAAAATAGGGACATCCTTTTTTCTCTGGGCCATTCGGCTTCTGCCACTAGCCGGTTGAACTGCGTGACATAAGTCACCAGTTCCCTATTTCCTTGTCTTAAACTCAGCAATTCCCGATCTTTACAGAGGGTGGCTGCCTGTCGATTAAAGATTTTCTCAAATTCCCCAAGGAACTCATCCCAGTCATACAAGACAGCATCGTCTTTTTGAACTAAAGGATTCGCCCAAGAGGCGGCGTCCCCTGTAAGGTACGATATCACAAAGGCAGTACGTGCTTGAGCAGACCGAAAGGCTGACGCCTTGGTGAGGAAGTGGAGACGACACTGGGTCAAAAATGTGGAGAATTTTTGCGGATCCCCTGCATATCGCTCTGGAGGTGCAAGAGGAACTATGGCTTCCGGGGTTACATGTACCTGTAACGGGGTAGACGGTTGACCAGGTAAGGGCGATGCTTGGGCTGCTAAACTCCGTACTTGCGCGGACAAGGTAGAGTATTCTTGCCTGGATGCGGCTAACTCCCCTTGCAAATCCTGCAAGGCTTTAGCAATCTCTTCCATGACTGTTGTGAGGGTTGGCTGTGCCGCTCAGGCGCCTGGAAAATACGTGGGCTTGCGCTTCTGTCAGAGCACTCTGGTCCTAGGCGCAGGAGCGACGCAGTACCAACCACCCCCACTATGGTCGTGGAGCCTGCAAGTCGAAGCTTACGCAGGCTACCCGGACCAGAGCAGGGAAGGAGGGTTAGGGTCTCGTTGATTGGATAGGTTGGGGGGAATATTAGGAAAACCGGATTGAGGATTGGGTAGTGGTTGTGGATAGGACGGGGAATTTAGGGGAAAGGGTTGATTGTTGCACGCCTTCAATTGTACTTGGTACCAAGTAGCTATTTACACTCCACTTCCACTTAGTCAGACTGAGGCCCACTGATTAATTCTACATACAAGTCAAAACCATGCACCTAGTTCAGTGCACAACTAATTAGCATTTTCAGCATGCACACTTAGCTCTGGTTTTCAGTGTCCTGTCCGTGATGAAGCCGTCAAGTCTTGTGGCAGGTCCGTAGTGTTCAGTGCAGGTCCAAGAAGCTAAAAGAAATAACACGAGTTAGGGTTTTGCATCTGCATTCCCATATTCTCATTCATTCCTCACACACATACAAACACACAACATTTCTTGTTGCCACCCGAGCTCAAATCACGGGCTTCTCAGTGTGCCCAAGTTCGCCACTTTTCTGAGGCTTCTCCACTAGTTCCTGATGTGGAAAAAATGCCGTTATTTAACTTCCACAGGGGTCTTCCTTCAGACCGCCGCGGAAACTTTGCCACGTGTGTTTTCGCCTCCCGTGCCCCCTGTTCTCCCTGGTCCCAGGAGGCGGGAACACACGTTCAAGCCTTTCGTACGCTCCGCTTCCCCACAACAGATTGGCGGCGCGTCTAAGATACACGCGCACTTATCTTTTCGGGAGGCGCAGGGGCTAGGAATGGGCGGGCTAAAGCCCCCTGCGCTTCTCCCCCGATCCCTCTGATTCCCAAGATGGGTTTAAGAACTTATCTTGCAGGAGCGAGGGGCCGAACTGCTTCTCCGGCCGGGCGGGGCCCCTCGCGAGTGATTCTGGAGGAGCTGGGCTCTGCACGTCCTCTCCTTCCGAAGTCTCAAGCGCAAGCCCCGTGCCTCGGGGCTTGCGCATGCGCGTTGACGAGCCACACCCTGCTGGACTCCTGATTGGCCCACGGCGCCCCCGAGCATGCTGGGAACTGTAGTCTTTGAAGGCTGCTTTTCTGCAGAAGGGGCACAGCAGCCTTTTAAATGGATACACTTTTCTGGGAATAACTCGTACACTCATCACAGCCCCCACCATGCCCCTCTGCACCCCCTGCCTAGGTCTGTTCTTGGTTTTGGCCCTGACAATAGGGGAGTGATCTGATACAAGAGTTCCCTCTAAAGTGGCTGCTGAAATCCCAGGTAATAAAGAATGAGACACCAAGAAATAGTCAATCCTGGAGTAAGTACGATGTACATGCGAGAAGTGAGAATAGCCCCGATGCTGGGGGTGGAGGTGTTGCCACGCATCAATCAGGTTCATGTCAGCCAGTGAGTGGAACTGCTCTTGTTATCTTAGCGGAAGTCTCAGAGGCCAGACCTGTCCAGGCTACCATCTGGAACTAGATTAAAATCCCCTCCCATTACCAACTCCCCTTGTTGGAATTGTGTGATTTGAGGAAACAAGTGTGTGTACAACTGATCCTGATTGGAACCATACACCAATATTATGTTAATTGCTGCCACTATCTACAGAGGGTAAACAAACGAACATAGCAGATCCATGGATTTGATATTTAATTAGCCTGGCCATGCCAGGGGGAAGGTTTGGCCCTCCCCTTCTGGAGATGCATTGTGTACTCCACCTGTCAGATCCCAAACTAAATAAGACATGGAGGACTGTGCTTGTAGGTTGTGTTGACCCAGAGTACACAGATCTTGATCTACCATCATTCAATTCCATAAACAATTTAAAAAAAACCCAGGTGAGCGCCCACCCACTGTGCGTATGGTCGAATTCTTCACAACTGCCACCGGATTCCTAGGGGACTGCATGGAATGGGGAGTACCAGCCCTTAATGGCATTTATAATCTACTGGTAATTCCGGCAGTCCAAGTGCCAGTAATAGCAATTCTGTTTGGTGGTATCCCACCGTATTTACCTCCTGTGCTGGTAATACCGGCTACTCCCACCATGGAGTACTATAGGAATCCATGGAATGGTGAGAAACAACCCTTACTGGCACTTGGAATCTGCCGTTAATTCTGGCAGTACAAGTGCTGGTAACGGTTATTCCATTTGGTGGTATCCCACCGGATTTACTGGCGGTATACAACCAAACATGTAATGAGGCCCTTTATCAGTACTGTTTGAATACATGCTGACGTTACCTCCTCCAGCCAGACACATGGGAAATGCTAGTATGCCACTCTTCTCAAAACCCCACCTAAAAAAAAGGCCATACAACAAACATGGGCTGGAACAACACCCTACTTCATAGAATACACAAGCAATGACAACTTCATCCCCCTACAACATTGGCATACAAAGAGGATTCAACAACAGTTAACACGAAAGCACAAGTACATACAAGCAGAAGTAACCGTAAAATAAATAATGCATTGAAAACTAAAAAAACAAGCAATAGATAACTCTACACAACACACAATGGTGCACAACTATAGTCCCAAAAAAGCAGCTCCTATCATTTACACACACTGCAACTGCAGTACATAAAGCACACATATATTGATCTAAAATAACAGGTTATGCAATTATGCAATTAACTGAGCACCTAAACAGCAGTCAGCTGAGTAGCTACCCACAGACACAGGGTCCAAAACAGCACACACCTACAAGCATAGCGTTAGTCTGAAAATCCACCACATAGACACACAGGGTGGAACCTGATGTGTTTTATTTTACCTCAAAGTTAACCTCAAATAGCAGCCACCACCTAAACCATGACAAGGCAATTTCAACACTCAGCACTCACCTAAACAAAGGCGGGGCTGTAACAGCTGTCCCACAACACACACATTGAAGACAAACAGCATGCCCTTGGCTATAACTCACACACTGGAGAATGCAACCCCACCCCCAGTCTCCCTCCCTACAACGCACACACACATACGAACCCAAAGACGCAGAAATAATGCAAGAAACAGCTGTCGAGCACAGTTCTTCCAACACCCAACACCTTTAAAAAAACTATCTTGAAGCAGAAAAATTATTCACAGGGCTCCAAATGTCTAGCATCAGTGCTGACTCTTGCGGAAAGCAAGTGACAACTGAAATACCGACTGAGAACCTGCTAATTAAGATAATGGGCCTCATTACGAGTCCAGCGGTAACCCTGCTGGTGCTTCCGGCGGTTTTCTGCCGGACTTGTAACATTTGACCAGCACCTAGCTCACCTGTGCCATCAGGACATTCTCGGCAGAGCGGGAAGCTAGGTGGTGGAAAATGTTAGTCCCATAGGACTCCACGGGAATGGGTTCACGGAAGCACCGGCACCGTTAGTAACGGTGACAGTGCTTCCGTGATCAGTCTGCCTACCGGCCCGCTGCGCCTGGCAGAGTCAGACCTGTCAGGCGCAGCAGCCTCGGCAGGAGCAGGGTTTGACATGGATACATGTCATTCATGAACTCTTCCCTTTCTTTGTGTGCTTTTCCTCGTTTGGATCGCATTTTCTTTTTGCTTGGCTTCAGTGCCATGTTGTCCCCCGATTATACCCTTTCCCATTACGCACTGTGCAAGAGATCATCAGCACCCCCATGTCTGACCCACTCCACTCCCTGGCACAGTTAGTCAGGCTATGCCGGTGGCAGCCAATGCACCCTGATTCCATGGAATGCACGGACCGCCTGGTACTGCATGTTAGTTGTATTCAGGAGCTTAATGGATAAGATAGTCAACACAAAAGAAAACAGGAATACTCAGAAAAGAACAGCCTTGGCACTAAATCGAATGAGCAAAAAGAAAGTCAGCAAAATAAATCAGATGTCAGACATGGTGAAGAACAGAATTGTATGGACAGTTTATGGTGTATCTAAACGTGAGCACATAACATCTTCTAGAAGGGCATTACACTGGCATCCTGGAACAAGGTCCAAACTGCAAGAAACCAAAAATATGGATCTAAATGCCATATGTCAGAGAAACGCCTTCGTCACTCAGTCTTTTCCCCCCAAAAACAATCTGTACCTTCAGGGGTGCTTTCAGAGCATCTAGTTTTGGTGTCACTTCACTGCGCTTGCACAAGGTACGTCGATTCCACCCTGCGGAAATTAACTATACTGTGTTATCAAACTTCATCTGGTTGACACACACCCACATTTACAGTATAATACCTTTCAAACTGGGAACAGCACTCGCCTTTAATCACGGAAGAAGTATTCTTCCATCTTCAAAAGCCCACTTTTTTCATCGCAATTTATTGGACCTCTTGACCTTCATGATCTAAAGCTAAAAGACCTCGCATTAGGTATCTGCAGCATGGAGATCGTAATGGTATTATGTTCACAGAGTGATATCCCGCGTGTGTGGATTGGGCCTCATTACAAGATTGGAGGTAGCCTTGCCGGTAAAACCGGCAAGGCTACCTCCAAACTTGCAACAGGGTCCGGCACCCGCGAATGGGCTATTACCTGGGTATTCCGGTCCCACCGGACTCGGTAATTGCCCTTTTGCGGGTGCCGGAGCCGGTAGATCCCCATTCCCATAGCACCGGCACGGTTCATTACCGTGCCAGTGCTACAGGCTTGCTGTGCTCGCGAGTGCCTTTCATTCCGCCAGGTCAGACCTGGCGGAATGAAAGGCACCCGCAAGCACAACTCGGAGTTTGCCGGTCCGGATACAAGTATCGGCCTGGCCAACTCGTAATGAGGCCCATTGTCTTGGTTACTGTAAATCAGCTACTGAGATGCCATTGCTGTCAATGTTTACAATTAGCCCCTACATATTGAGCATCTTATGGTGTCTCTTAGACGCCCTAAAAAATGTTTATGGAATGGTGACTTTGGCAATACAATAGCTTAGAACCTGAGAATGAAAGTGAAAGCTGAGAAGAGCTAAAACATGATTGCTCTGGAATAACAGTATAATGCTTCAATATAGCCTCATGGCAGATTCCTCCCAGATGTAAACACTGTCATAAAAGGATTTACTATTGCCCAACTTAATGGTTGGATAATAATGTTCCTATCCTGTGATGAAAAATATTGTAACTTCTGGTTCACCTCCCACTGTTTGAACTTTTCAACCTTGTAAGCGCCCTAAGATCCTCTTTATAGGGCTGAGAAAAAATTCAAACAAAATATGGCGGACTGAGTCAGCCCTATCATGACCTGAACTTGCAACCGAAGTTTAGAGTAAGGAGCTTCACTATTGCTAAAGGCCAAGAACTTGGAACATTGCTGTTCTGCATACATTTGTACTTTTTGAGCACCTTAGGACAGAAACTATGACTTGTCCACCTATTATAAGCCTTGAAGAAGCATACATACACATTGATTGGCTCACCGTTTTTTGAAAATAAAAAGAAGAATGGAAAACGTGTATTTGTACCTCCAAACACATATTTGGTCTCAGCTAAAAAAGACGTTGGAATGCATGGTTATGAACAGTCTGAGATAAACTTCAGGCATCCAAATCACTTCTACTCTTTGAAATGCTTCAAAAAGAAACGTCTTCCCAGTAGCGACTGGTTAAACCTTGGGATTTCGCTGAGCCACAAGGCTGACAATCGGCACCAAACGCCTCTGTGTTGTGGCGAGGTGGGTCTCGTGGAAATGATTGGATGTGTAGCAGAATGGCTCGTGGCTGTCGCAATGTTTGTGCGTTGATGTTGATCTATGCGTCATCCCTATCTTTTCCTTTCAGATGGCGCTTTACTGCCAAGCAGGCAGAGATTCGACCTTGAAGCCAGCTTGAAAGAAGAGAGCAAGGATAAGAGATAAGCACGTGCCACTCACCACCAATGAATGGGACTAAGACCGCCAGTGCCGTGGGTGAAAGACAACTCTCATCCGGACACAGCATTACACATTTTCATTTCAGGTGGGGGCAGCACCCATTGTCAATAGAAGGCTGCGCGTTTGTTAGCGGTTATTAAAGACTGACTGCACAATTGCACGTGTTGAACGTGTTTCAATTTCCTTTCATATTATGTTTTCACCTTCAGTTAAAATACAAAGAGCCAAACAATGAGTATTTCACCCTTGTCCTTCTTCCTTGTCTGACTCCTAAAAACACGAGGCATTTGTTACGTTTTACTTATGGCGGCGTAATGATGTTTTGTACATCACGCACCATTAATAAATATGCCTGTCCCCAATAATGTTAAAAAAGACAAAGGCGAGGCGCACACTCCAGTTCCCAGTCAAAAATATCAAATGCAAGTAGTAACTGGGTTAAATCCAAACAATTCAACAAGTATTAACAGGGTTGAATCCCTTCTGCTGCAGTTCAGTTGGTCTGTTGTTCTTCTCCTCCTAGCGCTTTCTTGTCACAAACAATCATCATGGAGGCTGTATTTCTTTACAGGTGTTACTAATTAGTTGCACTTTCAGTCTCTAAGGATTCTAGTAGCTGTAATGATCACATATTTACAATTCAGGTGACCAGGAACCAACATCCCTCCAAGAGCACAATCTTTCACAAAATTGGGGGAGGGGAGAAAACCATCAATATGGCTCTCTAAAGTGGGGCACAGTAACCCTGTTGCTGTCCCCAATAATGCGCTAGGCAGATAGTACGAGTGTCCAGCCTGTGTGTGATGTGCCTCGTTTAGCACTCTGCGCCTCCCTTTCCCATTGTGCAGTGGGAGTGCAGAAGGCCTGGCACGTCATAACTGCCTCCTGCCTGCCAGTGGCTAATCTAAAGATCATTAAAGGAGGGGGAAAAGTTTGGGGGCACAAACAGGGCTAGGAGGGTGAGTGGGGGCACACGAAAATGAGGTGCACAGGCCAAAACGAATTTAAGTAAGCGTATCTTTTACCAAGCTTTGTGCATTTATAAAAAAAAAGGTGACATTATGCACGTTCAGAGTAGATTTAAGTCAGTAAAAGTTTTGTATTAAGTTACTGGGCACCCTAAACAAAATAACATGTTCAACAGTTGCAAAAAGGCCCTTAAAAAACGTCCAAAGACATTTGGTTTTACACATTTTTTAAATGTGTGAGTTTTTTTGAAGACATTTCATCCTTTGTTGCCATAGTTTAAAATCATAAATGACAAAAATACATAAAGTGATTAGTTTGTGATCACCCCCACATCTACCCCATATCAGGTACCTTTAATGCCCAGCCCACAGCACCCTGAATTGCATCTCAGCCATACTTGGATGTTGCAAATCCATCATGAGTTTTGCGCTCTTACTAAAGGTTCCCACTCAGTGCTTGAAACAGGTAACCCTTAACAATGTTCCACCTAACCCTTGTCCATTATTTAAAGTTTAACAGTAATAATAGTGTCACATTTGTATATAACAATTCATGACAGATACATCCCTTATCTAAGAAATGTAGTAAGTGTTATTATGACCAATTGTTTTGCTCTTAAATGTAATGCAATTTATTGTGAAGAGGTTTTGTATGGCACATCTTTGAAATGTGTGGTGGCCTTGTGACGTCTGGTCCTGTGAAAAAAGGGGAGCATGATTATAAAAGCGAGGTCTGAAACATGTGGCATTAATGAGTGTGGTCCGAAAGTCCGAAGTGCTGGTATGGTTCCATGAGGTTTGTGGCATAGAGACTTGGGTATGTGTTGTTTCCAGAGGGAACAAATGCAAAATCTATTAGATGACAGTGCTGGAACACTGGGAGTGCCCCTGCTAGGGCGCACTTTGCGATGGAACCAATGCTGCAGCAGGCCGTGAGATGAGCTCTGGGACACCTGCTCCCACCAACATTCCTGTGCGTCAGGTGGTGGTATGAGACGTAAAACATCCATTTGTGTTTTGTGCTTTATGAGTAGTTTAGGGTTGCTACTAGAGTGAAATGTGAGTTAATCAGCTGGGGAAAGAGAAGGTGTTTTGGGGAACCCAAAGAGTCCCATTATTGGAAATGTATGGCTAGACTAAAGAGGTAGAGTTCAAGTTATGTTTCTATCAATCTAGATGTGGTATTGCTACTGTTCTGGGTTCTAGTTTATGATGGTTGTGGGGTGGAAGAAGGGGATTGTTTAATTAACACTAGTTAATTAACACGTTAGGGTTCTCCGAACCCCCCCACCTCTTGCCCCCTATGAGTGTTTCTCTAAGCCCCCCACCCATTACCCCCTGTGAGTGTTCTCTAAGTCCCCCCTTGCCTCTGTGAGTGCCTCTTTGCCCTCCTCCCACCCACTGCTCACCTTTTAGCGCTCTTTTGCCCCCTCCCCTTCACCTCCCTCTAACTCCCCTCCCCTCCTTCCCTTCCTTTCTCTCCTTCTGTTTCAAATTCTGGCACTACCTCAACTGTCTTTGCAGCTGCCCGCCCTCCACTCCTTGCTGTCCCTCCCCTTGTCCTTCGAAAGATAGGCAGTACACCAATTACTGTTAGGCATAGTAATCATAGCTGCCTTTGATTTACAGACGTCTGCCCTCCCCTCCTTCCTTTCCCCCTCTGTCCTGTGGAAAGCTTGGCACTACCTCAATTGCCATTATACATAGAACTAGTAGCTGCCGGCCTTTTGCAGCCTTCTTGTCCTCCCCTGCCCCTCCTCCCCGTTTTTCCCTTTCTTTTCATTTTAGCACTTACTCTTATCATATGTCCCTCGACCTCTGATAACAGCTTGTCTGTCTCACGCCCTTTCCCTCCTTGTCTTCTCCTCCCACTCCCTCCCCAGCACTACCTACAATAGTCATTAACCGTTAGTTACTTGTTCTGTTCCTCTCCTTACCCTTTCTCTCCACCCCCCCTCTTCTTGTCATTCATGCACTGCAACAATTGTCATCAGGCATAGTAATGTTACTGCTAGTCTTGTCTCCTTTTTTCCTTCCCCTCCTCTCCCTTATTGTTCCATGCACTTGTACTATCTGATATTATATGATAATTTATTTTTCACATTCTGATTTGTTTCAAGGACCTGTAAGAATGTAACTGTATTCTCACATGTTCCTTCCCTCCTTGAAGCGCTTTGAAACACATTGTGTATAGGTGCTATACAAATAAACAATCAAATCAAATCAGACACTTGACAAACTCTTCTTATAGATGTATTACCCTGATGAAGATGCAGCATTAGTTAGCTGTTCACGTCAAAACTGGTTTGTGTTCATTAGAAAAAGGTTTCACTGAAGAAACTGCTGATTATGGGAAAAGGGTTTCACAGATGACGGTGTCACTAAGTAGGGTGATGATTATTATGCAAAAGTTACACAATTCTAATTGTGAACTCATAGAACAGATGTGTGTTTGTAAAATAGAAGTACATGAAGAGAGCCATGCACGTAAAAGGCTGTCTGATAATATTTACGATTGTACAATAGAGGAAATCTGTATATAGAGGGTAGACTGTTAGAAGAAATTTGTTCAAATATATATTCATTTAATGTAGATTTATTTTACCTATTTGTTGTTTATATGTTCATATTGGAAATGCAAATGTATTTTACGACATTGATGTTTGTACTTTTGCATAAGAGTGTATGGGTGTGTTTGTATGAATTGTATTGCTGCTTATAATGTGCATTCTATGATTTTCATTATTAAAATAATTGACTAATATTGGTTTTATTCTCCCATATTTACAATGTTATGCATACATTGTTAGTTCCCTGTTTTTTATATGGGTTTGGGCATATACACTTATTATGAGTGCATGTGATATGCCAGGCCCTTGGCTATGCAGGTTTGTCAATATTGTTGTCCTTAATTAATTTAGAGGTATAGAGCACCAGCACTTTGGCACAAACCTAGTATGCTTATATAGATTTATCATGGCAGAATGAGATACTATTATGCTCAGTCACGAGCAAATAGTGAAATATAATTTGTGACCCTAAGTTTTTGAGAACTTAGATACATAGGGAGGCGGCAGTACAATAGTATCAAGTTGTGCCCTTTTGCATGGACATGTAGTGAAAGAGTATCGTAAATCGAATGTCATCCCATTGAGGTTACAAGGAAGGATTGTCCCTTTTCTTTTTCTAGATGATGTAGAGTGTAATACTGCTTTTAGGCAAGTAGCAATACAATGCAGTCAAGATTTGCTGGTACTAACGATTCCTACTGCAAAGAGAGTGACATGTTTTGTAGTGAGAAATTCTTGAAAACTATTTCACCAGAGAAAAGTGAGTATTTTGATGGTTGTGTGGCAGTCACTTGCCCAACGTGTGGGTGTCTAAGCATATGTTGTCATTCTCTCCTAACAGGTTGAAAATTCATCATCCTGTTATACATTAGTAATCCAATTCATAATTTGGTTTGTATTATAGAAGCAGAAGAAGGTTAATTAAAACCAGACATATTGTTCTTATAGATTTATTTCCCTGATGTAGATGTGGCATTAATTGGCTGTACACATCGAAACCGGTTGGTGTTCATAAGAAAAGTGGTTCACTGAATAAGATCGCGGTTATGGGAGATAAAGGTGTTCCTAAATTGGATGGTAATTAATGTGCTAAAAATACACAATTCTTATTGTGAATATATTTAACAGATGTGTCTTTGTGAAATAGAAGTAAAAGAAAGGCTGTCAGATAATGTTTACATTTGTATGATAGCGGGAATCTGTTTATGGAGGGTATATATGTTAAATGAAATGTCAACACAAATGCATATGCTTGAAGTATGGAGTAATTTCACATGTTTGTTCTTTATATGTTCATATTAGAAATGTGAATGTATTTTACAACTTCAAGGGGGTTACCTCAGTGGTGCTAAAGTCACTCCAATATTACCTAAGTTTGTCTCTTGTTCAATAAATGTGCCAAAGTCTAGCTCTTAAATGCCAGTGGACAATTTATTCTCTCAAACGCCCATATGTTGACACGTGTTTCGGCCTTGCTTTGGCCTTTTTCAAAACTGTGCTATTCATATCAACCACATTAAATGAGATTCAAATATTACATCATCATAGTGTCATCATGCTGTCAACCAGTGTCAACCAGTATCATATGATGATATTGTAAAAAGGTATCTAAAGCAAGGTGCTCTCTACCAAGTCTCATTTACAACATGGAATAACACACTATAAACCAACAGAGGTCAGGGAATGAATGCCAACGTAATGAGACCAACCATTATCTAAGAACACATATAAAGCCACTAGATGAGAAAGAGGAATGCAAAACTATGTGTTCTTATCTACTTTAGTTACACTGTGACAAGAGGGCAAGAGAAAATGGGAGACTCTTATCGTAACAAAGGCGCATCAGAGATAACTTAGTCTTTTGGCTTGATGGCATAAACATTTGTATTCATCCTGATGAGCGGAGCTCACCGATGTATAATTAATCCTGTAGATCAAACTTGCACCTATCAGACACATGCCTGTTGCACTAAGGGGTAGACTATTATCTATCCGTAGGAAGATCCAAGTATTATTAAATATACCGCCGCCGCCCTGGTTGCCATAGAAACCAGGAATCAACAGGCCACTGCTGAGGCCCGCAATTGGTCCCTTGGCCCAGTCAGCCCCTCCCCTCCTGCCTTTAATGGAGGGGAGGCACACCGCCAGGCGAAGCCGCAGAGGAGCGAAGGCTAGGAGAAAAGGCCAAGCTCACTCTCTGCAGCTCTCCGCTACGCGAAGGCGCAGAAGGCCACCAAACTATACCCATCACTAGGTAAGTGCAACCTGATAGCCCCTGATGCCTGTATCCCTAGCATAACAATGCAAACTGACTATACCCCAGGCAGTATGCTACGACTATCTCGCCTCAGGGCAAGACTTGATAACCATTCAGGGCCATGCCTACCCCCTCAATCGTGGCTGAACACTTGCCTGTACCGCCCTGCACGCACAGCATTCACTAAGGCGGCCCACACTCACCCCTGGGCTCCACCCCCCACTAAAGGATACACCCACCTCCTCAACCAGCTCTTTCCCAAGCCCAACAGGCCGCAGCACGATAGGACAGGCGTCCACCCAGCTGCCCACAACATACCGTTACATAACAATGTTGCTCCGCTCATGGGCGTACCATCGGCACTGCCGTCAAACTCGCCGCCTCATCACTCCATCACTGACCTTCTGGGAGACAAGGAAGCACCAAACATCACTCAAGCAGAAATCGACGATTCTGCCCGTAATTATGTATCTCCCACCTGTGACACGCCTACCACAGTGGCTTGCGTGCCACACATTTCTGTGTCCTCTAACAATACCCTGTCTACTTTCATTATGCCTTGTACCATTGCCACTTGCACTGCCCTACCATGTATGGCTGCTAACACCACTTGCAATGTTCCCACACCCACCCCAAGCACCCCACTGCTATGCAATGCTCATCATGCTATCCTGCCTACTGACAAGATGCCCTGTACTGTTCAGCCTCCATGTACTGATGTGGCTATTCACTTGTATGTGCCCTGTATTGACTTGCCACCATGCAGTATTGCTCAGCCTCCATGCACTGATGTTGATATTGACTTGTATGTGCCCTGTATTGACTTGCCACCATGCAGCATTGCTCAGCCTCCATGCACTGATGTGGAAACTGCCTGCAATGTACTCACACCTGTCTTACACGCCACACTGTCTTGTAACGACAACCTCAACCCCTTAAGTACTACTGCTCTACCCTCTCCCAGCTCTTCCTCCCTTTCCCCTCACCCTGAAACCAACCTCAAATGTGCCCTAATTAACTCTCGTTCCCTGCCATCCCATGCACTAGATATGCATGACTTGGTCACCAGCAACAAGCTTGGCCTCCTCTTCCTTAGCGAAACATGGCTATCAGAGTCCTCCGGACCCGCCCTCACCCTTGCAGTACCCGAGGGGTACATTATCTACAGACAAGACCGCTCCTCTCACAGAGGGAGTGGTGTCGCCGTCATCCCCAAGGACTCCCTATCCATCAGGACCATTGAGAAGGACCTTGATCAGAACTCTGATTACCTCCTACTCAAGGTTAAGCTCTCAGACATCTGCACCTATACCATCCACCTCATTTACCGTCCGCCCGGATAATCTTAGATAAATTAAGATAATCTTAAAAACGAATCTAAAATTCTGCTCTTGGGGGACTTTAACTTAGGTCTTAATGACCCTAAATATTCACAATCCAAAAACCTCATCAAATCTCTGCGCACGTTGGGGTTCGCGCAAGCCATCTCCAGCCCCACTCATACCAAAGGACGCACCTTAGATTGGGTTGCCCACCATAACTGTTCGCTAAGCCACCCTGTGATCATCCCACAACCCTGGTATGATCACCACTGTATTATGTTCAACATCCTCACCTCCAGAGGTCCTCCACCGCCCACCATCACTCTTCCTGCATCCATCGCCCGCAGCTCCAAACTGCTCACCCACGACAACCTATCTAAGCACCTCAGGGTACCTGCTCTACTACCTCCCTTCAATGACGGCCCTGATCACCTTGCCAATGACTTCAAGACTGTCATCACCCAGGCTGTTGACCTTGTGGCACCCCTGACCCTCAAAAAAGCTAAGACATCCAAACACTCTAACGCCTGGTTCACTCAGGATCTCCTAATATTACATGGTAAAAAAAAGGACTGCTCTCAATACATGGATCAATAACCCCACTGAGGCCACCAGAATCGCCTTCAAATCCATCTCTAAACAATACAAAACTGCCATCACCAATGCTAAAGCCTCTTCCTACAACATCAGGATAGCTAATGCTAAATCCGGAAGTAGAGAAATATTTGCCATTTTCAGAGAACTTGGGACCCCCACCTCTCTGCGGCCTCCAATAGTGAAGGATGAAGCCTGGTGTAACGCCATTCAGTCTGCCATGCTAAGCAAACAGGATACCTTGCAAGCCAAAATCCTTGCACAGCAACAAGAGCTCACTAAACTGATCTTCAGTACTCAAAGTGACCTCACACCAGGAGACAAGCCCACCTGTTCCCCCATGTTCGACTTCAGAGATATGAGTGAGAAGGAGGTTTCCTCACTTCTCCAATCCATCAAACCCTCCAATTGTAAGGGTGATGTCTGCCCCGCACAAGTCATCAAGGACTGTGCCCCCTCCCTAGTCCCTATAATCACAGCATTCATCAATGCATCCTTCCGTTCTGGCTACGTCCCAGTGGGACTCAAGGAAGCGTGGGTTTGTCCGCTCCTTAAAAAGCCCTCCCTCGACGCCTCTAACCCAGGGAACTACAGGCCCATCACCACCGTCCCGTTCCTGTTAAAAATTAGTGATAAAGCAGCCTATCTGCAAATTCAGAAATTCCTAGAAGACAACCACCTCCTAGGACTCAGGCAATCAGGATTCAGACCTCGCCATGGGACCGAAACAGCTCTCCTTGACCTCAAAAACCAAATCGATGATCTCAGAGATGCAGGCAAACCTGCACTTCTCCTACTGCTGGACCTCTCAGCAGCTTTCGATCTGGTCGACCACAAAACCCTCTGCCAGCACCTTTCGTCAGTAGCCAACTTCGCTGATAGAGCTTGCAAATGGATTGACTCATTTCTTAAGGACAGAGCAATGAAAGTCTTCCCTGATTCTTCTAGCGCCAACCCCAGCACCATCAAATGTGGGGTCCCGCAAGGCTCCTGTACTGCCCCCACCCTCTACAACCTCTTCACAAGGCCAGTGTTCATAATCTTAGACTCCTTGGGCATCTCATACACGAGCTATGCTGATGACACCTAGGTACTCATCCCCCAGAACACCCTCAATTCCATCTACACAACAATCCAATCCTGGATGGCAGAAAACTGGCTATGTCTCAACAGTGAGAAAACCGAACTACTGCTATTTGGTTCCCCCCTCCACTTTGAGCAAATTGGATAACAAATATTCCACCTTCTCCATTGACAACATCCCCATCACTGTGTCACCCTCCATCAAAACACTAGGTGTTTACCTTGAACCAGACCTAACCATGGAGAGGCAGGTCAATGCCATAGCCTCCTCATCTGCCTATCACTCTAAACTCATCAACGCAGTCAGACCCTTCCTATCTCAACAGAACTGCCTCTCCATCGCCAGGGCCATAATTGGCTCCAGGCTTGACTACTGTAATGCACTACTCATCGGCACTTCCGCCAAGAATGTTGCCAAACTCCAAATCGACCAAAACAATGCGCTCAGTGCCGCCACCGGCCTCACGCGTAAAGAACACATTTCGGTACTTAGAAGACAGATCCACTGGCTCCCAGTCAAGGAGAGGATCACATTCAAAGCCCTGTCTTTGACTCACAAGTGCCTTCACGACCTTGCCCCCCCTGCTTGTCATGCAGAATCACCAAACCCGCCTCCCTTAGACCTTCCAGATCCCCTTACTCTAACCTCCTAGCTGTCTCTAGAACCCGCAAGGTCCGGGCAGGCAGCTCCAGCTTCCCTACAGTCGCCCCCCTACTCTGGAACTCCCTATCGCCCCACATCAGGTCCATTGAATCCCACTTAGCCTTTCGCAAAGCCATCAAAACTAACCTCTTTGTCTGACTGTTTTAACCTGGATTCTATGACAATTTGCACCTGCATGTACTTTGTGTTACTCTGTAAACACTTTCTCTGAACTGAACTGTAACAAGTAATACTGGGTGGCTTCTTTGTAACCCTTAATCAAGCCTTCTTAAGCTCTTACATAGCACCTAGATGCCTGCGGGCTGCCGTGCGCGCTACAAATTTAAATACATAAATACATAAATAAATACTGTCAGACAGATATACCTTGGTGATATATGCAGCACATTGGGTAGCCCAATTGATATAAAAGGCTTACTTTTTATATATATGTATATCCTCACATGATTGATATTTGATACATTATTTTTATCACGTGCCCTTGAGATACTACTTGTAGTTGTACCGCCTAGTATGTGGGTAAAGGACAGGCTTTACTGTAGATCATTGATTATTTATAGTTGAACTATCGACTTTGTGGATAAAAACTACTGTTATTATAAATGATCAAATACGTGTTAGATAAAATAGCAGAGTTAATATTGAAAGTTGCTAGTAAAACGAGCAGCAAATGGGCGCTCGAAAAGAATGCCGACCAAAATGGCCCCGCCGCAATGTGTGATGTCACATGTAGAACATGTGACATCAACATGTACAACATGTGACGTCATCATTTTTCACAAAATAAACAGCCGGTTCAAAAGGGCGCGCGCAGCGATAAATCGCACGCAGAGCACATTGCATTATGATTACCCTTCTCTAACAAGGGGGTAAAGAACCTGAAATAAGTTAAGCATGTTTGTGGGATGAGTCTCCAGTTTCAGCCAGCTGGCCATCAGTTTAAAAAAAAATCCTTAAATGTATAATTCAGAAAATTACATGGCCAACATAAGCAAGGTGCCATGTGTGGTCATAGACTTATGTATTATCTTGCTGCCAATGTATACAGAAGAGTGACTACCTGAGGGTACCTGTACCTGCTAGTAGGGTTTGATTTAGTGCTGGAATGAGACACCAGTAATACATATTGGATGCTAGTCATATGCTGCTATGCAGTTTTAAATGTAATATATAAAGGACACAAGGGTTTTTGGAACAATGCCTCTCAATGTGCTAGGACCAATGTTACAGCTTTGACATGGTAGACATTATATATTTATTCAGGTGCAAGGGAACTTTCTCATATATTTCTGACCGAGAGAATTCACTCTTAACCCATCTAAGAGCCATAGGAAAATAAGCGAACATGCATGTGGTAGTATTACGACAGACATCCTTAGTTTGAAAATATATGCTCCTTTTTTGGTATGGTATTCCACAGGTCTTTCCATTGCTGTTTGTGGATTTCCTCCTCCAATGTCTTCGTCCACTTGACCATGTATGCCGATTTGAGCTCCACCTCATGCGAGTTGATGTAGGTGTAGAGTGAGGAGACCAGTTTCCTTGATCCGGAGTTGGATATTAGGAACTTCTCAAATGGCGTGAGTTCTCTTGTGGCTGCTGTTTTGACGCCTGGGGTTGCCAGCCAATGCCTTAGCTGTTCATATTTGTATCTGTCTGCTTCCGTCAGTTTTAGTATCGATTTGCATTCTTTAAACGTTCTTATTTCTTCATTTTGGTACATTTCCCCTATTTTTGTGTATCCCGCTGCCTCCCATTTCTCATAGGCTCCCTGCTCCATTCCTGGTGGGAACTGGGGGTTCCGGCATATGGGTGTGAAAGGGCCCTCCACTGTGGTCATGATGCCTTTTCGTGTTTGTTCATCCCAAGCCTCTAAATGGTTTTCAAGATCTCGCTTATTCGGAGGTTGGGGTGCCTGTGTTGTTTTGTTTTGCATAGAGTTTCCTCTAGGGGGGATCTGGCTACCGCCCGGTCTTGTGACACCCACACTAATTGTTGGTTATCTCCCAGCCATTCTCTTAGAACCCAGAGTTGTGCCGCCTGGTAGTATTTGTGGAAGTGTGGCAAGGACATTCCCCCTTCCCTTGTTGGAGCTGTAAGGGTCGCTCTGGCGATCCTTGTTTTTTTTTATTCCATATATAGGATGAGGTTGCTTTGGACAGAGCTTTAAAGAAAGATTTGGGCATTTTGATTGGGAGAGCCTGGAAGTGGTATAGCAATTTGGGAAGGACGTTCATCTTTACTGCCTGAATTCTACCCCACCATGACACCATTAGGGGGTTCAAGCGCTCTAGATCCCTCTTTACCCGTTCCAGTAGGGGCGGGTAATTCCCATTGTATAGTGCTTCTATGTTGTGTGTCAGGGTTATCCCCAGGTATTTGATTCCCCTTTTCGCTATTGTCAAGTCGAGTGATGCTGCTATTCTCTCGACCTCTGGCCTCTCACCAGCTAAAGGTAACAGTTCTGATTTTTTCTTGTTTATTTTTAGACCCGAAATTGCCCCAAAGGTTTCCAGCTCTCTAATCGCTTGGGGTAATGCCGTCCCCGGGTTCGATAGGGCTAGCAGCATATCATCTGCGTACGCTATTACCTTGTGTTGTGTGCCTCCCATTTCTATCCCCGTTATGTTGACTGATTCCCTTATTCTATTTAACAGTGGTTCCAGGAATATGGCGTACAGGAGGGGGGACAGTGGGCACCCTTGTTTGGTGCCCCGTGTTATTTCTATTTTGTCTGTGACCGCCCCATTTATGGCAATCCTGATTGTTGGGGAGGTGTAATTGGCTTTAATCATTTTTATAAACTGTTCCCCAAATCCCATATGCTTCAAAGTTTTGAACAGTATTGACCACTCCACCCTATCGAAGGCCTTTTCGTCGTCTAGTGAGAGCAAGGCTGCCGGTGTGTGGGTGATCCCGGTTTTCTCCACTAGGTGAATTATTCTTCTCAAGTTATCGTGCGTTTGTCTCGCTGGGATAAATCCTGATTGGTCTGGGTTTATTATGGACGGGAGAAGTGGGGATAGCCTATTTGCCAGGATCTTGGTGTACAATTTGGCGTCCAAATTATTTAGTGCAATGGGGCGGTATGAGCTGGCGAGGGAGGGGTCTTTCCCTGCCTTGTGGAACACCAAGACCTTAGCTTCATTCATTGAGTGAGTCACATTGCCATTTTCTTTGAAGGAGTTTAGGAGTCTCGTCAAGACCGGGATAAGTATATCTGCGTATTTTTTATAAAAGGAGGCGGTAAAGCCGTCCGGGCCTGGTGCCTTATCGTTCGGGAGTGCCGCTATTGCCTTTTCTACTTCCTCTTCCGTGATCGCGCTCTCCAATGCTACTCTGTCTGCCTCGGGGATTTTCATAATGGGGAGAGATTGCAGATATGTGTCTTTGTCGGTTTCATTCGGATGTTCTATGGTACATAGTGTTTGGGAGAATACGCGGAAGACTTTTCCTATGTTCTGGGTTTGTGTTTGTAATTCTCCCTGCGAGTCTCGAATGCTCATTATGTTCATTGTCTTTTGTTTTTCTCGCAGTTGTCTTGCTAAGAGTCTGTCTGCCTTATTGGCTTTTACATATATCCGTTGTTTAAGGTATTGGAGGGATCTTTCGGCCACTTTGGTGCGTAGCATTTCTAGTTGTCCATGCGTGTGTTTTAAGGCTTTCTTTAGGGTTCTGGAGGGATGGGTCATAAGTTCTTTTTGAGTGTCCGTTATTTTCTTTTCGAGTTCTTTTTCCTAGCGGTGTCTCTGGTTTTCTTTAGTGGCTTTTAGTGCTATAAAGTGGCCGCGGGTTACTGCTTTAAATGCCTCCCTGACAGTGCTTAGTGGGACCTCGCGTGTGTCGTTTTGCGTAAAGTATTCTGTTATCTTATCCCTAATCGTTTCCCCCAGTACCGGGTCCTGGAGAATATCCTGAGGGAGCCTCCAGCGCCACAGCCCTCTCCCCTTTTCTGGGGTCGTTATTTCTAGCCAGAGCGGGGCGTGATCTGAGAGAGATATCAATCCCTTTTCTATATCTTGGATTTTCCCCATGAGGCCCACCGACACCCAGAAGTAATCTATCCTTGACATCGTATTGTATACGTGCGAAAAGTACGTGTAGCCTCTCGGCGGATCCTTTAGTTGTCTCCATACATCGCATAGTGCCAGTTGGTCCATCTTTTGTTTGAGAAGTTTGGAAGGGGCGCCCTGGGTGTTGGGTCCCCCCGTGCTCCTATCTGTTTGTGGATGCCATGCTAGGTTTAGGTCTCCTCCCATAATCACTTCCCCCTTCGCAAAGCCCTCGAGCTTCTCTAGCGCATCTCGGAGGAAGCCATCCTGACCCGTGTTGGGTGCGTATATGGAGGCCAGAGTCAGGCGGCATCCATCAAGTTGTACATTAATGATCGCGAGCCTCCCTTCCTTATCCGTCAGCCTGTCTGTAAGGACTACATTCGCTCCTTCTTTTATTCCAATCAGGACTCCTGCTTTTTTGTCTATGGCATTAGAATGTGCCCATATACGGTATCCCCTGAGATGTTTTTTCTGTTTGTCTTGAGCTTTAATATGCGTTTCTTGCAGTAAGAGAATGCTCGTCTTTTCTCTCTTCAGCAGGGATTCTACTTTTTTCCTCTTTATCTGGGAGTTCAGGCCTCTTATATTGTATGTTAAGATTCTAAGTTTTCCCATTATGTATTACGGCATTGTGCATTTCCTGTTTCCCTGTGCAGCGAGATCTTTTGCTTCTTCCGGTGCATTTCCCCCCCCCCCTCTCCCTCCCTGGCCCCTCAACTTCCCCCCAACTTCAAACTTTGAAACAATTAACTTCCCGAGGAGGGCCCGGGTACCTAGAGTTGCTAGGGCGTTGAGCCTATCGCTCCCGGCCCTCAATGCACTTGGTATTAACTTTGCGGGGGATCCTATACCCCGCATTTCCTCAGACCTTCCTGAGTTTCTGTTCCAAGGGCTCCTCACCGGGCCGCCTGTTTGTGCTTACCGTGGACATTTTACTATGTTAACTTGATTACCCATTTTGCTTCTTCTTTTGCCTCATCTCCTCCCAGCCCCTCATCCTTTTATGGGTCCCAGCTCGTGTTCTGTTGGGCACTCCCGTCGGTCCCTCTGTTTGTATGTCCATTATGTGTAGACCTTCGTCGCATGTGGTTACTCTTCTTTGTTTGCCTTCCCAGGTGAATAGAAGGCCGATTGGGAATGTCCATTTGTATCGTATTTCCTTCGCCACAAGTTCTTTAACTAGCAGAGCCATATCTCTCCTTTTTTGCAATGTCACTGAGGCCAGGTCTTGGTACAGGTGGATGTCCGTCCCATTCATCCTGATATGATCCAATTGTCGCGCCCTCTTCAGAATTTGTTCCTTTTGTGGGTATGAGGAGAGGGCTGCTAGGACATCTCTTGGTCTTTCTCCGGGCGCCCCTGTTCTTTTTTGGCCCACTCGGTGGACCCTGTCTATCCCTATGGAGTCTGCTTCCTGTTCATCCAGAATGTCTCTGAACACTTCCTGGACTGCATTTTTGAGGTCTTTGTCTAGTACTGTCTCCGTAATGTTCTTGAATCGAATGTTAGATCTCCGGGAACGATTTTCTAGGTCTTCGCACTGGATCTCTAAGTTGTGGGTTAAGCGCACCAAGTGTTCCTGGGTCTCGCTGTATTGGCGATTTTCATCTTCGAGGTTTTGGACGATTTTCTCCACCGTGTCGGTCCTCTCTTCTAGTTTGGCTATGTCTCTCTTGACTTCTTGGACCGCTTGTTTTATTTCATTTCTCATAGATGTGAACTGGTCCTGGACCGCGGACATGAATTTATCCTGGAGCTCCCCAAACCATGTTTGCATATCTTCCCATGAGGGGGGGGGAGTGGGGTGGCTTTGGAGAGGTTGTGGTCCTCTGGTGAGTCTTCCCGAGGGTTTCCTCGTGTATGGACTTGGGGGTCGGCCGACCACATTTGTACTAGGTTTGCATCTTGTTTGGCTGGCTGTGAGTTCGGGGAAACCGTGTTCCCTTTCCCCTTTGCTTTGACATGCCTTCCATGCTGTATATAGTTCTCCTGCGACTATCGGGAGGCGTGATGCGCTTTGAAGGGACCCAGGGGTAGTCTCCTGGTTGTCGTTTTATGGCCTTCCCCCTTGCAATGTTGATTGCTGGGGGGGGCGTTGGTCTTCCTGTATGGGGGGGCTGTTGCCCTAGCGGGGGGCTTCCGCCTGTAGCAGAGTCGTTCCTTTGTTCCCCCTCTGCCCCTCCCCGTCTCTCCTCGGGCCTAACTCTGGGCCTTCTGTGTGGTGGGGGTCGTGTGAAAGTCCGCTGGTGTTGAGGGGTGGGCGCTCACCTTAGGCACCTCCGCCTGTAGCAGAGTCGGTCCTTTGTTCCCCCCTTTGCCCCTCCCCCTCTCTCCTCGGGCCTAACTCTGGGCCTTCTGTGTGGTGGGGGTCGTTTGAAAGTCCGCTGGTGTGGAGGGGGGGGCGCTCACCTTAGGTGCCTCCGGGCGACCGATGGCGTGTGGCATATTGTTCGGGCCGCGGCCCTTCTCCTCAACGATACGGGGCCTCGCGCTCCTCAGCTGTTTTTCTCCGCCCCGTCGCTGCTCGACTCCTCGGCTGGGGGGCGGATGCACACCGATGGTGGGGGCTGGCTCACGCTCCCTCGCGTGCCCTCACCGGGAACCTTGCAGCGCTCGGGATGCTTCCACGGCCGCCTTTGTCTCCTGCTGGATCTCTGCCCTCGCAGAGGATTCTGGCTGTGTCCGGAGGGGGAGGGGCGGCTGTGTCACTCGACTTCTGTGGTCCCTCGTATCGCGGTCCTCGCGAGTGGGATGACGACTTGCGCATGCTGGGTGGTGCCCTCTACCCTTCGGGTAGGTTTTAGTGGCGAATCGTTAGATTCTGTCCTGCTTTATTATGGTTTTGGCGGCGGCCCGGGCGGGGAGAGATCTACATGCGACTCCCGGTCCCGGCGGCCATCTTGGAATGTGACGCCTGCACATTTCTGTTGCTAGTGTTACAGTCACACAGAGGGAATCTGGAATCTAATATTAGCTCCCTGGTCTGGATAGAATATTTTCTGGAAGTTTATTCTGTGGTAAGATTAGAACATGAGTTTGATTGTCAACAAACTATTCCCAGGTAATCAGGCGAGTGCAGATGAGGGAAGTAATTGTAGCCATTATCGCACAGGCTGGCCACAAAAACAAAAACCCTGGCTCTGATGCTATCCCGGGTTGATCTTTTTAAGTTTAATTTAGACCCCTAAGCACCCTTTTTATGTAATGTTTTCATTGCTATTTGGGCCACTGGACGGATTTCTGCAAGTTGGAGAAAAACCTATTATACCAATATATAAAAAGGGCAATCATGCACTCGCACAACCATGCCACCCACTTTTGCTGCTGCACACAGTTAGTAAGCTCTTTGTAAACTGTTATGTGTTAGATAAAATGGTTAGGTCCCAGCCAAGGGATATTAGCAGAATCGCAGGAAGGATTTTGATCAGGATTAGGTCCAAGAGAGAAAATTCTCAATTTACATATATTGGTGGCCAAACATTATTATGTGTATAAATCTCCAATTTATTTGCCATTTATGGATCTTACTTCTGCCTTTGAGATGGCGAATAGGGCTAGGCTCTGGGTGGTGCTAGAATATATTCAGATGCATCTGCATCTTTTATTTTTATTGAAGCTTATGCATCATGACACCCAGGGTGCAGTATGGTATGGATATGATGGTGAGTGTACTGATTACTTCACCGTAGGTAGTGATGTGAAACAGGGGTGTGTCTTGGCACCACTCCTGTTCAACCTCTACACTTGTACCTTAGAGCTTGAGCTAAAGGCTACTCTCGCTGATGTTCCTATGATTAGTGGGATGCATATCCCGGTACTGAGTTATGTGGATGAGAGAGTTATAATGTGGCATTAACACCCCTTTCCAAGGGCTGGAACTGGGGGTAATGGCCCGGCAGTCCAAGTTAACGGCCCGAACGAAGCAAGGGTGGTTAATGAGGGCTCTGGGCCATTACCGCCCGTTCCAGCCCTTGGAACGGGATGTTAACGCCATTCGCACCCTGGGTTACCAAAGCGGTAATCCGGGGTGTTAAAAAAAAGTATTTTTATTTATTGAACAGGACATTTCACGCGTCCCGTTCAATGAATGAAAATACTGATCCAAAAGATATGGGAGGCCTGGGTGGGAGGAGATGGTAGGTCGCGGGGGAGGCAGCCTGCGGGTTCCGTGGAACGTAGGCTGAGTTTATAGGTTCAGCCTGCGATCTGCAGAACCTGATTGGCTGCGTTTCCCACCCAGGATGCCAATTGCTGAAACGTCCAGAAATCTGCTTTGATTAATAGATATAGTGATTTTATAGAATCAGGAAGTTTAAAGGTTAATGCTACAAACTCCAAGGTCGTCGTTTACTCAGAATAATGTTAAGCTTGAACATGTGGACTTTTTCACTTACCTGGTTTTGGTATTCTCACATAATTGGTATGGGAGGGATCATGTGCACAAACAGATACAGTCCATGGCCCAAGCTTGTGGAGCTATCAACAGCAAAGTAAACTGTTTAGGGTATCAGTCTTTTTCAACCACTGTGAAAATCTATAAGGCAAAACCGCAACTGATTGCCAACTATGGTGCAGAACGTTAGGGAAATGAGGATGTTCACACTATTCAATTAAAGGAGGATACCTGTCTTAGGCGTCTCCTTAACTTCCCTTCCTCAGCTCCTCTTTTTTGTTTGCAATGTGAAGTAAATCAATCCTTTTGTTACTGATGAGCTCAGACTAAGGCTCATTTGTATGTGGTTAACCTTATAAACTAATCCAAAAACTATTTTATCCCAAAAAAACCCTTAAGACAATATCCTAAGAATGTTGTGGCTGAATTTTGTCTATAACTCTTTATTGAAAGCAGATGAAAAAAAATATTTTTTAGGAATCCAGGCACTGTGTTGGGTTAAGCAGTGGGGCATTAAAATCTATATGGGACGCTGAGAGGCGGGAAAAGAAATTGCTCAAATACTCTGATAGAAATCAAGCTACTATCTCCAATTTAGGTGGAAGGATGGAGTACCTGGACTGGACTGTATCATGTAGGGGCAGTTCCCTAATAACGCGCTTTAGATTTAAGTTCTTGCCAATCAGTCAACAGATTCTTTTCCCACTGTTTAGAGTTATGGGTATTGGGAAACTCAAGTCGGACTTGTTCTACCTATTATTGGTCCAGGATATGGCTGGTTCAGTTCATCAGCACTACATTGCCTTAAGGTTGAGAAATCGTTATGTTACTAATATATCGATTTTGTAATGTTCACTCTCAAAATGTATCCTTAACAGTATCTGATTCATCTTATTGATGTCGAGTTTATCTTTTTTTCCTATGTATTTTTGACTGTTTTTCTTTTCGGTGATGTTTTCACTTCTGCTGCCTGTGCACTCATGCTGCCGGTGTGTGGCACTAACCCAATTTCTTTCTGTCGGGGGTGGAGTGGTTACTTGCAATAACTCTCCCTATGCAGCAATGAACCCTACCTTTTGTAATCTAGGCTCTTCCATCCCCAAACTACCCTTAAGGGATTTTACTTGCTTTTAATGTGCACATCATATTTTTGCAGTTGGGTGTCAGTGGGGGAGAGCCAGGGAATCGACTAGATTGAACAAATAACTACATGCCACTGAGACACCCTTTTTCCAGACCCTTTTTAGCCCTATAAAAATCAGAACAGTCTGGAGGAATGGCTATGGGAGCAAAGGACTAACCCGCTGTTGCTTAGGCGCACATTGTTTTGATAATAAGCAGAAACAAAGCCCTTGAGTTGGGTCATGAGGGCTGAGGTGTTCAACCACCGACTTTAAGCACACTTAATTTAGTATTCTTGCACAGTAATTGTAGTTTTAGCTTCAGAGAATAAAGGCAGCTTTATAAGAACCAGAAGCAATGTGATGTAAAGAGCTGGTTTAGCATCTGAACCTGACATGGGCTAATTTGAGATGTCTTTAATAATCTTTCACTGGGTTATATATCTGTGTGGTAATGACCTGCTTTTTGTCATTCTTTGATGCAGGCATGCAGCTTGTTGTCATGGACGATGTGCATACAAGCAATAAGTAGGTTCAGTGAATATTGCTGATATAGCTGCCTGTAATACATATGACTTTTTGCTATTTCTTCTAAAGCAATATGTGCTGTAAAATTCACCATTCGACAAGGGGAGGAGATGGCCTGCTACTGGCTCAGCTGTTGTTTGAACAATGGAAGCATTTAATTTAGATTTAGCACTTGGACAATACAGTAACATCTTTAAAAATATGCTCTGGGATGACATACTCAAGGAAGGGGAGCTAGAATGGCAGAGTTTGTGTGGGTGTCCCACAAAAAATAAACACAGATTAAAGAACTCAACTTGTGGCTTTAGATTTAAGAAAAGCCCGCTTTTACAATAGGTGGTCCATCTATTCCTGCTGTCTGCACCAGGCCGGAAGAAAGGAACACTAAGTAAACAAAGGGACTGTTAAAATGTGATGCCTGGACGGTCAAAGTAGCACCTTCAAGGCTGCTGAAAGTATCCGTAGGTAGATGTGTAGTGAAGAGCACATTTAGGGGGCAAAGCCCCGAGTGAGGCGGGCTTGCCCCGCTTTTCCCCACTCTGCGGACACCTGTCCTGCCTGCAGACCTCTGCCAAGTAGAATTACCCCAAATGCTTTATCAGACTGACAGGTGTCTAGGATAGTTATTCTCTTCAAAAAAATTGCACAGCTCAGACTGAGTTCAACACCTTCACCTGAATCCTGGGAAGCCATGCTAACCCTGCAATTTGTCAGTAGTTAGGTGCCAATAGATCCTGAGAAGCTTTTTGAGTAACAGTGTTAAGATGGATTGCTTCAATGCTGCAGGAATCACCAGCTGAGTCAGAAAGGGATTCACAAAATCAGTTGCTATGAGAGGCACTGTTAATCACCCTGAGCTCTTGCAGCAAAATCAGGAATCATATATTCCTAATTTCAAGATGGTTTAAGTGCATAGTCCTCAACTCACGTGCCTCTGGTGGATGTCACCCATCACAGAGCAAGTTCACACACCTATCAAGCCCCTTCCCTGCCCATACAGCTCTTTGAAGCCACAACGAATGGCAGGAGGCTCTATACAAATATCAAGTAATATAACATACATTTCAATGGGATCTCACCCGCCAAAGGAGAAATCTGTTCTTTCACTTGCCCTGTAAACTCAAAAGGCTGAGAGGTATCTAAGTGACCCGAGCAGCAAACATATTTCAGGAATTGTAGTGGGGCGCAGTCTAAAGGTGGGCTCAGAAACAGATCCCATGCCTGAGCATTGCATAACATCAGGAAATATCGGGATCTCATGGAGAACAACCGATTGGCAATGGCGTGTGTAAACAGAGAAGGTGGACTTCATTCAACTTGTTAGCATGAGTGGTTCGTCAGTTGATTTTTTGAGTGGAGAGGAACCAGATCTGCCTCTCAGCAAATGACCTTCCTGTGTAATTGAATATCAGTGTGATGCTTTGGCCAAGATTATTCTCTCCTCTCGGTCCCTGTCAAAACATGTTCACACATATGTCCCAGAGATGTGTGGGTTCCTTGACTGGACCTTTTTGCTTCCCACAGGGATTGTCACACACTTCTCTACTGTGAAGGTGCTCAGACCTTCGGGCATGGACTGTAGACACCCCTTAGTTTCAAGGAGTTCTTTTTGCTTTTCCTCCCTTTCCCCTGAGCCTCAGGTCTTTCTCGAGATCTGGTGGGAAGCAGAACTAGTTATTCTGGTGGTGCAGAAAAACCTGAGTCACTGATTCACTGGACTTCTAAACCTGGCCCAAGCTCAAGGTTGTTGGATCCCTGTCTCCCTTATGCCCATGAGGTGGTCTATTCTCCCATCTTACTGCCTTTTCAGGCTGTTTATGTCCGTGTCTTCGCTTTTATGCTGTCGTCCTTCACAGATCCCTCCCTTTGAACACTTACTGGAGGTGGTATTAAAAAGGGTTTCCTCAAATACTTTCTTCTTAGTTGCTCTCACTTCTGTCCAACAGCTTGGTCAATTGGATGTCCTCCTTTGTTGGGAACGGTAGCTAGGTATATTCTTTTTTAAAAAAATGTTTTTATTTATTTGCATTGGCTATTAGACAAGCCTTAAGCAATAGTTAAAATAAAAACAGGATACAGAAAGCAAAGAAAAAAACAGAACCCAAACAGCAACGTAACTACAATAAAATACATGCTATGGCATGATCATCCAAACATTTATACAGTAAATTATTATTTGTTTAAAATCCATGGTAAAAATATCTATATACAATCTGAATGAGATAAATAGCTAATTTACAAGTTTATCGTTTGTTCTCTTGGTGTGTGGGTTCAGCAATATCAAGTTTTTGCAGGGCCATTTTCCAAATTGAGTGCGCTGCTGATGTTATTACTACTGATTCAGAAGAATTTAGAGTGCTCCAAAATTGGTCGAATAGAACGTGATCTATATCATTAACCAATGAGCCACACGGCTAGGTTAATTCTGGATTTTCTGGTCTTCTGCCCTGTCCCTCTGTTCTCATTTTACTTGTCCCAGGAATTGATTCTCCCTACCTTAAATCCAGAGAATCTTGCCTACAAATAGTAATAGGCTGCTTTGACAATGTGATTCCAGATAGATATACCAGAGGGGTGGTTGCATTCTGGCATGAAATCAGGTGTGCATGCACACATGACATTTGTTAGTCTGCCACAAGGGCTTCCCTTTTACATTTTAAGGTTTGGTGTCAGCCTCTGAGTGAGCAATTTCAATACCGTCCTGTTTTCGAATCTACTAAATTTTGCCCCTCTTTGTTTATTAAGAAGTATTCAGCATACACATGTTTTTCTGTTTTGATTCAGAGACTGAGCACCAGGTACATTGCCATTTCGTTAGCACTGGAACAAGGGAGTGGGATGAGGAGGCAATGCCTTCATTACATACAAGCAATTTTTCAGTACTCTGAGGCCTACCTTCCTCATAGAGGTCCTCTTTTCCCTCTGTCTCTCCTGTACCATGGCCATTCTTTTGTCCTTATGTATGATTGATAATGCATAGGAGGAGCCTATTTGTAATCCTGGATGAATGTAGCCTTGGCAGTCAACCAATGGCTCTCCAGGTGTTTTGAGCTAGGACTCTTGTGATCCTTCATCATTGACTATGCAGGATAGGCCTGATGGGAGTTGTAGTCTGAAACATCGCGAGAGCCAAAGGTTGCAGATCCTTGCCCTAGCTGGATGATATCCCGGCAGGAGAGGCTTCTTTAAGGTGCCACGCTGATAAACAAAACATTTGTTTTTACCTATTGCTTGGCATGCTTATTGCTTGGCATGCTTCTCCAGCTGACAGAATGTTGGGAATGTCATGTGGAAGGGTAGGACTTGGAGTAATGAGGATTACTGCTAAGTACAGCAATCAGGGCATCCAGGAGATACCCAAATATTTGACAATTAAAGTTATTGATTGCCTTTTCATGTCCCTAATGTTATTTTAAATCCCTGGATATGCTAATCAAGCAATAAAAAGTGTACGATGGCTTTATTTGAATTGTTACCGAAAACATAGGACCCAACTCTATGGAGGTTGGAGGTTTTCGCTCCTCCCTAACCCACTTCTGAGAAACTATTTAGGGGCACCAAGTCCCTATGGGAGCATCAAAGCTAACATCAGAAGGACACATGCTACACGCCCATTCAGACCAAAAAGTGCCATGGGCATGTATGTTCGTCCTAAATTCCCATAAGGAATCATTGTAGGCTATGCCCACTCCAGCAGTTCAGTTAAGCTGGGCTGGCAATTCTTTCACAGCCCATTCACTTTGAACACTGTTTATTTAGGACTGTGGAATATACAGCAGGCAACATATTGGTCATTAGCAGTGGTATCTACACTTCTGCTCATTAAAGTGAAATTCCCACATTGCCATCACAGTAAACACTAAATAGACTGAATCACCATTTATGTACATTTTGTAAAGCCATATAGTTCTTTTCCAGGCTCTCATTGGGCTTCCCATCCTGAGCCATATGAACATACCACGACCCCATACACAACTTGTGAGCAAAAGACTATTGGAGAATGGGCTCCTTCAGGTCGGACTCCACAGGAAGAACATGGAGTCAAACCAATATTTCCCCAATACTCGACTAACGGACTCACCTTTAATTCTCCTGCCACCAGACACTTAAAACAACTCCCCCCACACCCAAACATGGCATCTCATGCCTATTTGTTCTGTCAACATTAATTAATGGAGCTGTGACAAAGCTCACTCTTTAACTCTATCCCACACTCCCACCTAAATATAGACTTTACATTACATAACATTATATAGGAATGACTTTAAATGGTATTTATATCATGCATCACAAACATGAACCATAGCGACTTGAGAGCCCAGATGCACTGCAGAAATTGCTATCATAGCTCCTGATTTTCGAATTTATACCAAGCAGAACCACAAACTAAAAGGCCCCCAGATGCCATAGCAACTAAATAGCAACCCGGGATAATTGAGCTCCCGGGACAAGCACATATTGACTCAAATAAACAAAAAGGTTTTCACAGACTTGCAGTAAGTAAATAAGTTGGACAAAGCCTGAATCTCTAATGGTAAAATATTCCACAAAGTGGGGGCATGAGAGGAGAATCTGGAAGCCTTGCAGTGAACAGCACAGATATGACACCTGTTGCCATTTGTTTATTTTTTTAAACAACTTTATTTAAAAAACACACTGCTTTTTTACACAATGTTGACAGGCATCAACTAGACCGCAAATAATACTCTGCACGAGAGCGCAATTATACAGATGATTACCAACAGCATAGCCTGATTAGAGTTGCCATAAATATCAGCCCAATTAGGAATGTAATGATTGGCTGGTCCAGACACATCCCCCTTAGTAACTTAAGGTTCTGACTCAGTCTGCCCCTTCAGGCCCGCCAAGTAGAGTGGGAGAGCCGACCGTATGTCCTCTGGTGGCTGATGAGGTCCGAGAAAAGTTCCAATAGTTAACTTCCATGTTGCAACTCCAAATGAGATACCTCAACCATACCTCAGTCAATGGTGGAGCCTTGTGGGTCCAGGCTAAACGAACTGTACAATTACCCAATGAGAAAGCCTGCACGCCCCCCAAGAGGCAGACCAAGGGCTCGGCCAGAATGGTCTGGCCCTGTACCTTGTTAATTTCACTGAGGGATTCAAGCCAGACTTTTATAATGAGTGGACAAGACCACATCAGATGAACAAAGTCTGCCTTTTCTTTGCTGTGCTTAGGGCACTGACCACTGTATGAAGGATCACATGTGGTCTGCCTGGCTGGAGTAACATACACCAGGTGCAGCACTCTGAGGTGGATCATTTGATATCTGGCGTTCAGAGACACCTTGCGAGTGTAGAAGCATGACCTCTTCCACGTATTCTCATCGATTACAACCCCCAAATCCTTCTCCCGTGCAGCTTTGATTCTAACGTATTGGGGGAATAGGGTGTCTTGTGCCATTTTGTACAATGTAGAGACTATGGGCCTCATTACGAGGTTGAAGGTAGCCTTGCCGGTAAACACGCATTCGGGTCCAGCACCCATGAATGGGCAATTACCACGCTATTCAGGCCCAGCCAGACCCGGCAATTGCTCTTTCGCGGGTGCCGGGCCCGGTACATCCCCATTGCCATTTGGGAATGCGGAGGGTGGTAGCACCGGTACCGTTAAAAACGGTACCGGTGCTACCATCATGTTCTGCTCGCGGGTGCCGTGATGGCCACCAGGTCAGACCTGATGGCTGAAAGGGCACCCGCGAGCAGAACTCCTAGTATGGCGGTACAGTAGCAACAGTGCCGGTAGGGATACCGGTGCTTTTGTTGCCTTAACGCCATACTTGTAATGTGGTCCTATGTGTTTGCATTCCACAGAGACCGCAATATATTTCAGCAGGGAAGAAGGCGTGGGCTTGACAAAGAACTACAGGACCCAAATGCAAATGTTTTCCCTCATACAATGGTATTGAAACAAGGACACAAGTTGATGCCCATCTTCTCTATATACTGCTGTAACGTAACAAAGGACGTGCCCTGGAACATGTCGCAAAAGTGGGCTATAGCCCTCTAGGCCCAGGAGTTGGCGATTCCCTTATGACACGCTAGTGCTTGTTTCACCCACAGACCAACTACTGGGGCGTACAGAAGTTCAACGTGTATGCATCTGTGTAATCTACCCCAGGAATCAACTGTGCAACTGACCGTGTCAAATTTACACCCATCCCGACCTTTAGCAGGAAATTATTATGGACTGGAGAGGGTAAGAATGTTCAGAGGTCTGCTCTGCTCTAAGATGTGGATGTGGTAAATTGCCGGGCATCCAATAGGATGCAAAGTGGGCTTGTGTTGCAAGTTAACAGTTCTCCATATCAGGGGCAGCAAGTCCCCCACTGCTTGAATGAGTGGATGGGAGGCTCCTCCCTGATGCAGTGGTTTTTGGGATGTCAGGTCAAATGAACCAGAAGGGAGCGCAGCTGATTTAAGAATGCTCTACCCGGGTACACCGGAAGATTTTGAACAGGTACAGCATTTTGGGGAGGATAAGCATTTTGGCCTGTGATATCTTCCCTACATAGAGATTGCAAGAAGCACCCACTTTTCAACTTTATGATACAGAGCATCAAGTGTTTGCCTATGATTGTCTCCCAGTAACTGCATGTGGCTATGACTGATAGTGGTACACAGGTACTTAACTGGACTCGTTTCACACCTGAAATCGCCAATATTTTGGAGGGAATGAGGTGCGATTGGTGAGTGGGAACAGTTGTGACTAAGTCCAGTTAATCCTCAGTCTGGAGTATTGCCCAAACAGGTCCACTTCTTGCGCTAGAGGGACAAGGTTCAACTTTGGGTCCTGTACATAGAACAGGACATTGTTATAGTAAAGAGAAATTATTGCCCGCACCCCCTATCGCCAGTGCCCTACCCGCTCAATTAGATCTTATTTTATTAGCACGGGGTTCTGTTGCGATTGTAAAAAGGAGGGTGACAGAGGGCAGCCCTGCCTAGTGGCCCTTCCCCGGGTAAAAGAGTCACTCCTACCACCCAGAACCCTGACTGTAGCTGACAGATTTTACTGAAGTAACCATATACCATCAAAGAAATATCTGGACAGCCCCTTAGTCTATAGAACCGAGAACAGGTATTACCATGACAGGGAATCAAAGCCCTTTTCTGCATCTAAGAGGGCGATTACAGCCTGAGCCTTGGGCTCTATCTGCACTAATACTGCAAAAAGCCTGCACAAGTTTAGGGAGGTTGGTCTGCCGTGGAGAAACCCTGACTGGTCCAAATGAATAAGTGGTGCAGCGTATTTCAGCAATTGGGAGGTCAAGACCTTTAAAAACATTTTAGTGTCCTGGTTTATCAATGATAGAGGTTCTTTTTAGTCTTAAGAATCAATGTTAGAAGTGCCTCATTCATCAATGGGGAGAGGGATCCAATTGCAAGTGCTTCTTCCCATACCTGTACAAGGTGAGGGATATTTCAGGTAGAAATTCTGCATACAGGGCATTTGAACCTGGAGATTTTGGAGTCAGAAGTGTGATATGTAAGCCTTGGGGTTGGTCACCCTAAGTTACCTGGTGGAACCCAGAGGTGGACCCCTTGCTCACTGTGCTCAGAGAGGCACAACTCCACCTGATGAGGCCCGACTGGGCCGAAACACGTGTCTGTGGTTGCTGTTGGCACGCTTGTTCAAAGGAGGTTTGCCAGGCATTTAGGTGCTGGACTGCCTTTGTGGGCGGGATAAAGACTGATATGTAAATGGTCATTCCTCCTTTGTGAAAAGTACAGCGAGCAAAAAGGGATGGCACCGGACTCTCAAAGTGGGTAAAAACCACAGAACAGGTTATCATGCCATGTTCTTTCTAGAGAGGGGTACCTGCTAACCTTTTTTGTATGTAAGCCTTCATAGCTTGTTCGGATATTTGGGTTTTTGCTGCGTACAGCTCAGCGTAGTATCCACGCACCGTCTCGGTTATTGCCACAGGAGATGTTTGAAGTGTGCCCATGTCGTCCCTAAGGGCTGCTATTTCCATGACACTACGCTCACCCCTTACCAATCATGCCAGGGCCTGGCCAGGTCTATTGATTTCGCCATGTTTCCATGCAAGTACTGGGCCTCGAGGAAAGCGCACCTCTCTTCTGAAAGACTGAACTGATCAAGCTTATCCTTGAGTGCGTGCGGCTCAGATTTATCGTTGGTATAATCTATATGAAGTTCAAGCACCTTAATTTCAAATTCTCGATTGGTCATTTAACGCCTCACTGCACGCAGAACCCCAGTCTCCGTGCCTATGCACACCCCACGAACGTGCAACTTGAAGGCTTCCCATATTGCAGCCATGCACGGAGTGGAGCCCAGTTTACTTTAGACAACGTGGAAATTGTGCCTTATAACTCCCCTTTAAATGCCACGTCTAGGAGTGACAATCGTTTGAACCTCCATAGTGGGGGATCTCTGGGTACGTTAGCAAATTCTAGGTTGCATTTTATGGGGGAATGATCAGAGTGGGTCCTGGGAAGAAGAGTGCACGAGAAAGCTGTATGCATCAAAGACGGGGAAGTAAGGAACAAGTTGATGCAAGGGTAAATGTCATGTGCTGAAGAATAGACTGAGTAATCTTATGAGTCCCCAGTGAGCATGCGCCATACATCTAGAAGATTGAAGAGGGACATAGTTCTCTGTATCTCACGTGCTGCTAGTGCTTGAGTTCTGGCTTTTGAACTAGAGCGGTCTCTGACAGGGCCCATTATGGTGTTGCACTTGCCTGCCCATATTAGTTGAGTGTCTGTGTATTTGAGGCATCTGTTGGCCAGAGCCAAGACGAATCAGGGGTTGTCTATATTGGAAGCGTTGATAGCCACAAATGTAATTCTTTCCCCAAACATAGTGACACTGAGTATTACAAATTGTCCTTCTCGGTCAGCTTCCCATGATTCTTGGCTAAATAGGATAGATTTGTGGATAAGCATAATGGCTCCCCTCGAATTCGAAGAGTAGGAAATCTGGCTAATCGGACTGGCCCCGGCCCCTTATAATACGACTCCTGGATCATAGGTATTTTAGCTCCCTGTCTTTCACAATATGCCTGCACTTTCCTCGCTTTGATCACATTATTGAGCCCATGGACATTCCAGCTGATTATAGTGCAACGCCCGCCTACAGCTCCCTTGATTTATATTCAATATTCACACAAAGAGCTAGCAAGAAGAAAGATCCCATGCAGGTCACCATCCCCATATACCAAACAACAGCACTGTAGTCATTTTAAAACAAACCCTCGTAATCCTGTACTCCCAATAACCCCAAACTGTGACATGACCGCACCCTCACTGCCCAACCCCATCCAGCAGTGTCAATCCCATCCACAATAAACACAAATAGTGGGCTGCCGGCCTGTGGGGCATCAAGAGACAGCAACATTCCTCTGCAGGCTGGAGGATCAGCGCCCGGAGATGTTATATCAGTTAGTCAGAAAGAATGGATCGCTATATGCATGCCGAGGAATGTATGGGCCAACAGCTCAGGAGCTTCTATGCTGCATGTTAAAGGAGTATCCAGAACGTTGTGCTTCCAGCAGGGAGCGCCGCTAAGGAATAATGCTGCTAAAGTGTTCATCCAATGGCTGAAGTCCCCAAGGCATCCAGAAAATAATGGGCTTCCTCGGGCATCATTAAGAAGTCAGTTTTGTTGTTATGCACCCCTCACAACCTTGCAGGGAACAGCATGGTGTATCTGATGCCTCCGTCTTGGAGCTTCTGCTTGACTGCAGCAAATGTCTGACAAGCCATGTGGGTGGCCACAGTGAGGTCTAGGTCAAAGGAGATTCAGGCTTCTCCGTGCCTCAGCGCTTCCAGTTCCCGAGCACGGCACAGTATGGTGCCTCTGTCTCTGCAATTCAGCAAACAGACTATTACAGATCGAGGATTCTGCCCAGGTTTCTGCACCAGTCGCAGCGATCTGTGAACCTGCAGCACCAGAAACTTCTGGGAGAGAGGAGGGTCCTGAAGGACTTCCCTGATGAAGGATTCGATAAATGCTTTCATCTTTCCAATTGCGGAGAATTCGGGAAGTCCGTCAACGCTCACTTTGTTTCTGCAGGTTCTCGTCTTGAGGTCCTCACTCCGAGCTTGGACCACCTTCATCTTGGATTGCAGGTGCTGCAGAGCGCATTGTGTTTGTGTCTGTCATCTTCCAAGGTACTAATGCAGGCTTCAGTCTCGGTAATGTTGCCACTCTCCTTCTCTACGAGCAGCTGCATTAGCTGGACTTTGCAGACTAGGCGGTCAAGCTTGCCATTGACTGAGTCGAAGCCTGCATTCATCTGGGATAGAATCAAAGCAATATCTGAGGGGATTGACTGAGTTGGTGTCTCTTCGGCCCTTCCAGGCGAGAGACCAGGGGCCTCTGCATGGCAGTTTTCCCTGCTGCACCCCCAGTCATCTCCCTGCAGCCCCTGTGGGCTCCGCAGCAGCTCTGTGTGGCTTGGAGGGGAACTGAAGTTGTGTCTGATGCCTGTTACCCTTAGCCACAGGAATCTGCTTCAGCTCGTCCAACCCCCTTGGCACTGCTTCACTGCGATGAGGCCCCTTGGTGGTCTGTCCACTTGTCCCTAAATAACTGTGCCTCTGGGGAGCAGAGGTAGAGGTGGCAGCAGGATCCAGTTCGGCGGATGGCAACAGGCACCAAAGTCATGGCACATGTGGGTCACCTTGTTTGGTCCCAGAAACAGGAGTGCCTCAGCACTCAGGGTGGTCCCCAAGCTCTTGTCGGCTGCTCTGCATGGTCGCAGGCCACTTATAGAGGCAGCATGCCCTTGGGCGCCTTCCTCACAGCCTGGAGCTCCGCTAACACGCTGACATCTTTCTGTCCGCTCTCTAGCACCCATCATTTTTTGGACCATAAAGTAGCCATTAGGGAGTGTTTTATGTACACTGCAGTTGTAGTTGTTTAGCAGGGTGGCCTGAAGCTACCCATAGACTGAAGCTACTGGGAGCCCATTTTCAATTGAGCTGTAATGTGAATGGAAGGCGTAAAAGTCTTGAGTAATGCTTTAACACCTTACATTCACACCATGGCTCATTTCAAGCTTTTGTATGGCCAAAACGAGGGTCGGAACCCAACTTGCGTTTCTGCCGCTCCCTTCCTCTCTGCCATACATATGCTCCAGAATCTGCACCGGCATGGATTTTCATGCTGGCGCAGATGCTAGAGATCTCTATGAGGTTCACCAGATTTCATGCACCAGCATATGGATCCATTGTACATGCTGCCTGAAATTCAAGCATAGCAGGGAGTGTGTACAATTGAAATTAATCCCTCCCCGACATGCTTGCACGTCAGGGATGGTTTAATTTCAATTGGGAAGACTGCTTAACATGAGTGCATGGTATACAGTGTTACCAATTGCATGGTAAACAGTGTTCCCAGTTGAAATGAAACGCTGTGTGAACAGGTCAGGGAGAAATTTGTTTATTTGTGAGCTAGCATGGCAAGCTGCGCTCACAAACAAATGTGAACAGGCAGCGGGTACTCACTTTGCATTGCAGAGTGCAAATGTGAAGGGCAATGTGCTGTGTACATGCTTATACGCTGCCTTTTGCCCCTTACATTTGCACTCTGTAGTGCAAATGACAAATATTTGGTTGCACTGAGCCACTTACGTTACAGTGTAAACACAATGGCTCCCCATCATTAAATTACATTTTTATGGAAAATAAGTCCCCTCGTGTCTAAAATATATCTACCATTGCATTTATTCCCCAGGGCAATCTCCCCAGTTACCGAACCATATATTAAGAGGTAAACTAAAACAGACTGTAAAGATATTAATTCTCAGCCATAATTCTCTGCAGTTAGCCAATCCTGAAAATAAATATACTTTTGTGCAAAGAAGAGACATATAGGCAGCCGGCTGGGAGTAAATTTGTTTAATCACTGCTTCTTACAGCTGAAAAAGGAAATGTCTCATCTTTGTACTGCCTACATCACAGTTGTATTAATGGCAACATATTACGCAGTTACATTATGCTTATATGAACCTTATTTTTCAACATCCTTTAATAGGCCATTTTGCTTAAAGGTCAAAACATCACTTGTTTCCCATTGGACACAAACACTTCCGGAAACACATGACTTCCTATGCAAATTAGCAAGACTAGGTAGTTTCCTAAATTTCACTGAACACAAGATATATGTTGCAATGTTAAATGTTGGACAGAACAGATTCAGCAAATTACACATTTATTTTCCAGATTTCTAGTACGTTCAATTCTAAAGCCATCTGCTATATAGCTGTACGGTGGCTTCTGCCAATATACTCCCTTTTCTGCACACAGCACCTTTTCTATGTCTGCTTAGCACTCTTAAATCTCCATGGAGCTGTTGAGGCCTGTAGCTATCTATAATACAATATCCTGTTTTAATTATGCTGTGTACAATGTAAGCATTCCTTAATTTCTATGTTGCCCGAAATAGGTGTGTCCAGTGTTATTGTAACGCTTACCTTGTGCCTCGTCTCTGTGGGAGCGTCTGAACTCTTGGGGCAACTGGTGCTTTGTGGACCGCAGGGTGTGGCTGTTTGAGCTTCTCCTGGGAGTCGAAATTGCTGGGCTATGCGTCCTGCTATTAGTTGCAGGGGCGCTATCTTCGGTAAGCACTGCCAGTTACTTCACTGGTGTCATGGCACAAACCAGCTGTGGCCAGTTTGTGCTGTGTTTGGTGGTTTGCTACTATCTGATGGCCTTTGATTCAAGGGGTCCTAAAGACCTGATCAATGTCCTTAAAACTGGGTTGCACAGTTTTGCTTCCCTGTAATCCTTTTGGTAGGCTACAACAGCTGCTTGAAGTGTAAGATGAGCCGCGTGTTCCTGGAATCCTAGCTGACAATATAGCTGTGCGTGCGAGGAGCAGTGGGTAGGTGTGATTCCATCTGTCAATGCAGCAACACGCTGTGTCTTGTCTGAGTTAACTATAAGCTGGAAGTAACAGCGGTTTATGATTTGCATGCGTTGCACGATTGCCTGTGTCCTGGTAATAACGTTGTTATCTCCCCTTCTGCAGGTGTTGACCGGTGTGCAGAGTCGGAGCTCAGAAGAACCTCCTGCTTGATTGAGGGATAGCCGGTGCTGCCAAGGGATAAACTCCAGAGTGCAGAGGAGTCAGCAAGGATTTGACTGGTATCGATGAAATTATGAGGTGCTGCAGTTCACCTTTCTTTAATGTTGTTTTTCCTTTCTTGCAGGTTGTGGGAGTGTGCAGGTGGCTGCAGTCGCCCGGGTAATCATCAAGCTGCCTTGCAGACTAATGAGAAGCGAAGCTGCACGCCTGGGTGTGGCTTTTATAGCCAGCCACTCCCATCAGCTAGATGAGGACTTTCTGATGGTTGGCCATCTTAGTGGAACTAGGAAGTTCCTCACTGTTCTGGCCTCCTGAGCAAAATAAATTCCAGGTTTGCCATAGATGGGTCCAGCTGGCCCTAACGGCAGTGTTCCTTAGCCTGGAAGAATGTAATGGAGAGGACATGTAAACCCTTGAATGTGGTGAGGTTTGCAAGTGCGGGTTAGATCTAAGAGTGGTAGAGAGTTACCTATTTCTAATGTATTTGGCTCAAATAAGGGCAGCATAGCAGCCTCAATAGACAATACTCCTGATTTTTGCAATGTTGGGCAGGAGAGAGGGGTATTGGCCCTAAATAGCATATTTACCTGTCTGTCATCAGAGAACGGGGGGAGGGGAGACTGCTTCTCAGATTATCTAGGATGTAGGTGATCTATACAGTGTCATGATACGATGGTGGTAATGTAGAAGTGGCAGGGTTTTAATTGAGCACAGTAATAGCTGTGTTCACCGTCCATGCCACCTTACCTTAGTTGTAGCTGTAGGTTGCTCTTAGTCATCCATAGGTGAACAGGGGCAAACAGGGAAGGGAGCTGCCCAGAGGGGAGATGCACTTTGCCTCTGGACATTAGCCGATGGCTTCCCAGGCAAGGCTGCCCTGGGAGGGTCTCTGAAATGCAGCTGTACCGATTATGTGCGGCAACATGGACCAATGAGAATGAAATGTGCGGGTAGAGGGGAATGAGGAGAGAGGGTCAGAGAATGGATGTAGGTGGATAGGAAAGGGCAGAGGGAAGCAGGGATACATAGCCACCAGGAAAAAGCCAAAGAGACACCTGACTTCCTAAGCCAATTGTTTAGGGGTTGGGTGGGGAAAGGAAAAAAGCCAGAAACAAACAAAGGACTACATCACAGGGCAGGGCTCTCTAAATGCAGACCAGCTAAATAAAGGGACTGGGAATCAAAGGTAAATACAAAATAAACCCCTCAGAAAACAAACCACCAACCAGGCCAAAGGACGGATTGCAAAGAACCCACACATCCCTCCAAAGACACCAAAAACCACTCACTAAGCAACAGCCAGGCCCTAAGACTGCTTACCAAGTGGTTATTATTCAAGATGGCTACAGATTACAGTCAGGAATGCAGGGGAAGCAGGGAGAGATGACCACCAGTACAAGGGAAAAGAGACACGTGACTGCCAAAGCCGATTTCTAAGGGGTAGGGTGGGGGAAAAGACAAAATCCAGAAACAAAGGACTACAGCACAAAGGCATGGCATGGCACTATGATGCAGAGCAGCTCAAAAAACGGACTGGGAATCAAAGGGGAACACAAAATAAACCCCCCAGAAAACCACCAACCAGGCCAACAAACAGATTGCAAAAAACACACAAGTACCTCCAAAGGCACCAAAACCAAGCCCAAAGAAATGGATTGGAATCAAAGTAAAACACTCACGAAGCACCAGCCGGGCTCTAAGACTGTTTATCAAGTGGTTCTTGTGCAGGATGGCTACAAATTAGATTGCATTATGGCGATCTCAAATTGTCAAATGGCTGGTGTGAGATTACCAACTAGTACTGGCATTTAGGTTCCCTTTGTATCTGGTTGCTTGTTCTGCACTAATAGTGGAAAGATACAACTATACGTACCTAACAAGAATACAAAATGACACAGGCTAAAGAGTGAGTACTTGAACAAGATCTAAAACCCAAAAGGTATAAGTTGAGATTTTTTTTCATGCATGCTCTTCAGAAATGTGTGTAAATAATCACCACTTTTTGTGAGGTAGTCATTAGTCTAGATTCCCAAACTATTGGAATGTTTCAGAGTGATAGCGAGTGGAACAGAATTTTTTTTTGTTTTTACAGGATAAACATTTTACATCTTGAACCCAATATTGTCTTGAATCCAATACATCTTGGCACAATATTACTTTTGCTTGTTATTTGTAAAGCACTCATCTGACATTGCTGCAGGCTTTTTCACTTTGTTAGAGCAGTCTGGGCGTGCCAGCTTGCACACTTCTGGGTTACCAAGGATTGTCATCCTGCATTGACTAATTTCTAAAATTGAGTGAAGAAATTGCAGAATGGTGAACAGGTGCCACAATGATACTTTACAAATGGGCATTTAAATAATATTTGTAACGAAGTGCACTGATGTACTCAATACATGTTGTTCTGATTAACCAAAGCCTGTTATTAAACAACATAAAATGTGGTTCAGGTAGAGGAGAGTGAGGAGTATAACTGCAATAAGTATGGGAAGAAATCGTTAACTACATGTGGGCTTCAGTTCAGCTGAGTCAATGTTCTCTCTGGTGTTCGCATTCTCACACCTGCGAAGTGAAGTTAATCGTGAGATGATGAGACACAAAAGGCATTTGCAAAGAAAATGTTTCTCCAAATCGTCCCAAAACAAAGAAACCAGAATGTGAAATCTAAAATAATGACTCATGAGTAAAGGAAAAAGCCTCTTAGCAAGTTCTAAATCTGGCCTCATTCTGATCCAATTCTAACATCCAGTGGTATTCCCAGGTCTTTGTCTTCAAGTTGCAGGATTACAGATTACCAAACCCATGTCTAGCGAGTCTGTGATAAGGGCCCTCTACCGCCAACACACTGCAGCTTTGCAGAGTTTCAAGTTCTCTTCCAGAATTCTGAGACGGAGGTGGATCTCTTTCTCAACACTTGTTGGAGAGATCACTCTCCGCTAACCCCCTCACTACTCTAGGGTCATGGTCCCTGGGATACTACCTTCCTTGCTCCTACTGTCATAGCCTTTCTGTCCCTTTGTAAGTTTGCACCGTTTTGTACCTTCCATCTCTGAAGTCTGCCCTGGTCCACCAGAACCTCCTTGGTCTCTCTTGCTATTAAGAGTTCTGACTCTTTTTCAACCTCCTTAAATCTTGTTGTTTGATCACCTCCTGTAGATTTTCTTCATCTGCATCACCAGGTGATATTGGTTCTCTCCGCCTCCTTCTCTCCAGTTAATGCGCCCCCTGAAACCACCTCATAAGGTAAAACTTCTGCTTCCAACCACCTCAATGCTCTGCCTCTAACTGCCTCAACATGTCTCTCTCCTGATGGAAACAATTATGCTTCCCATCTGTTCAATACGCTCCTTCCTACCTACCAAATGAGTTTATCTCCATATGGTAACAGCTCTTTTCCCCACTGTCTCAATATTCTCTCCCCAGATGATACAAGTCTCCTCCCAACAGACTCAATAACTCTCCCTCCAGATGTTATCAACTCTCCATCCAACTTCTACAATGTTTATCAATAGCTCTCCTTCCAGATAGTACAAACTCTCCTTCCATCTGCAATATTTTTATACAAAAGAACTTCCCCCATCCGACCCCCAAGCCTCTCCTCCATCTCACATTTTAAGAGACCTTTAGCTCGCCAATCTTCTCCAAATATCTTTCTCCTGGTCCAGTTCAGCACGCCAAACCTTTGGCCTGAGCAAGGTGACTTTTATAGTATGTCTCTCTTCCGGTTGGGTGGCGCTTAGGGCTGTAAATTGCACCTGTTTGATAAGTGAACTGAAAGAAAGTTGGTTTAAGTATATATTAAGTCCTGCCACCATCTTGGATTTTAAAACTGTCCTAAATATGTTTGAGATTTCCTTCCATTCCCTATGAAGCCCCACTAACATTTTGTGCTTTGAATTGGGCCCCTCTGTAATCCCAGAGTGCAATTTAAAAGTCAGAAAAGCTTTTGGCAAGTGAGGGAAGCTGTTCGGAGTGAATACAACATGTTCTTCATGGAGAAATGGTATCTTTATACTCCCTTTGATGCTAGCAGTGCTCATTATTGTTTACCCTGGCACAGTCAACACATGAAACGTTTCTTTCATTCTGTTCACTTGTTGAGTGCAACTTTATATCTGTGGAATCAAATGGTCTGCACTCATCTCACTCATGCTCCCACTATTAGCGTCACAGAATAAAAGACATGATTTTTTTCAACATTCCACAGTGAATTCAGAATGTTGCAGCTCCTCCGCTGGTTGTTTGAGTCTGGCTGGGGTCGCTAGGAGTACCAATGCTAAGATTAGTGTTATCCTCACGGAGTTTATCCCTGACCCCCTTCCCATAAGTGGTCATTGGTCTTAGGGGTTGTTTTCCTGTAACGGCCCACTGCCTTGGTGTGGCGTCCCATTGGGGTTGTTCTGGGGATCCCCAGTACACCTCCTACGGGTCCAGCATCCACTAGATTGTGATGTTCTACAGCCCCTTTGGCCATCCCATTGTCAGTCCCCAAGGTTGGGGAGGGGCTGTGTTCCACCTTGCATCCAGACTAATAGCATAAATCTGCAGATCATAGTACAATATCTTTTAACAGAATTTGTCATTAACATAATAATACTACTATTATGATATGCATGATTTCAGTGTCGTGGGTGATTGGCAATGTCAAGTGCCCTTTCCACCCCCATTTTAACGTGGCACAGCCATTGCAACCCCTGAATAATGCAGTGGTTGGAATGGCTGCAAAGTAGCAGCGGCCAGTCTAAATGGAGGCCCCAGTTAATTGATTATAAATTGCCAGCTCAGAGTTCACACACTGAAACAGGGCTCGATTCATGGAATTATTGTGCGGAAAATAGGGTGTTTGTGCGCCAAACTGCACGCAAATCTGCATTTGTCAATTCATGAAATAGAATCTGCTGAATTTTTCCAGGACTTGCGTCGAGTTTGCGCATGCTCGGCATGTCTCTGCAAGCCGTTGACGGCCTTGCACGAGACACCACCCAGACAGTTGGTGAGGCCTGCGCAGAGGGCGGAGTAGGGGACAGAACATGGAAAATGGGGAAGAACATGCGAAAAAGTAGGTGTTATGACCGACGGCCCACAGGCAGTCCATTGCATGCCCACAATTGCCAGGCACAAGATGTTTTCATGGATTCGAGTGCGCAAACTCTTGGCAGGGAATTGACCACGCAAGTTCTTCATACTATCTTCCACCCGAAGGCAGGCAAAGAGGCATTTGTGCATGGAATCGCCACGCGATTGTAAGATCGCAAGGCGGATTATGGGGTGCGTGCATGCAGTCGGGGTTCCGATCGGACTTAGGGGTGCGCGTAGGCAGAGTAGCAGGGTGCAGGAACAGTTTACGGGGTTTTGCAAGCAGCACATTTTCTGAGTAATCACAGAGTTACAATGTTTTATACGCATGTTGTTGGGGTACCAGCAACAGTTACAGGGGCCCCTGAGCAGGGTCCCCAAGATGAAGGCCTGCTTGCGGGGGACCCGATGCACTGTTTGAAGGGTGAGTGTAATCGCACCCGGAGAGCACGCAAAGGTAGCTGTTCTGGTTGTTTTTGCTTTGCGTTGGTGTGTGTCGGGGACGTTCCGGGTGTGACTTGCAAATATGGTTACTTTGCAAATTGAATTCCGTGCGCACATTTTTTATTGTGCAAGCAGGATCGCACAGTGTCCTTCTTGGTGTGCAGCATTTGCAGGATTTCTGCGCACATTTCCATGAATCGGGCCCACACTGTATCACATAGCATGTTATAAACAAACATTGCATAATAAAGCCTTTCACGGCATAGAAAGGCATATCATAGAACAACAAAGCATGATAATGCATAAAAAGAAGCACATTGCATAGAACAGTATAGCATGGCCTAATATCATTTGGTACCAATGTGTTTTGATAGTATGAGCAATGACATATCAGGTCAAACAAGTTTATTCGGAAATAAGAAAATTTCCATTAAACGACAAAAAAAGAAATATAATTTACACAATTCCAATAATACAAAAGCACCAATTGAATAAAAGACGGATAAAAATAGATACCGAATATTGCAAAACACAATCAGCATTGATAATCATAACTTACACTTGCTTGCCAGTCAGGAGGGCATATTTTAAAATTATACATTATAATCAAGCATAAAACAAGACTCAACCACTTTTACCCCAACATAATTCATTATTAGAATTGGTGGCGCTAACTACCCCCATCTTGTAGATTCAATAGATTCATTCTAAAATGCATCGCTCTTTTTAAAAAAGACAACAGGGCCCAGGATGTAAAAACTGACTCAGCACTCAGAAGAAACTCGAGTGCTGCCTTATGTAAACGGATCTCCGTTTTCTTGAGAGCGGGGACCAAGGTCACTCTGCGTATACCCGCATATCCTATACAAAAGAACAATAGGTGCGAAAGGTCCTCGCGCTTGTGACCACAGACCGGACAGCCGGCATCACTAGGAAAACTTTTCCAATTGCATGTATTTCCCTGTAGCCGGAGGCAGTCAAAGCGGGCCCTCGTGATCAACCACCTTTCTGATTTAAAAGTGCTCCTAGTCAAATATGGTTGAATTTCGGAGAGATTACTAATACTGGAGTGAAAAGAATCAGATTTCTGGGTATATCCCAGGAGAATTTTCCTCCTAACTACAATTTCACCCAGTTTAGCCTTATAAGCTGCCCCCTCTGGCTTAGTGATTAGAAATTCGGGCGGGAACAGGGCACTAAGGTTGACTTCCCCCAATTTTGCCGACACATAAGCTAACCATGGGATTTTTTTCCAACCTGATGTGCACAACACTGTACGTAAGATGAAATGGCACAGCGTTGCGTGTTCATTTGCCCACAGCCGAATCCAGAAAAGTAATGGTGCCATCGCCCACTGATCCTCCCAGAACTCTGCCCCCAATTCTCTATGAACAGCTAATCCGGGGGCGCTGGTCGGTAACCCCAGCAGGTTTTTAAAAAATTTATTTTCTTTACTCTGGATTACAGCCGCATTCTGGAAACCCCAAATGGCTGCGCCATACAGAGTAGTTGCCGAAGTTTGTGCACCATATATTTTCAGAATCACGTCAAGAGGCTGAGCTCTGCTTCTTGACGCAAATCTAAAGAGCCCACCTATCTGTTGGCTCATCTTTGCCGATTGCTTTGCCACATGAGCCCTTCCATTTAGGGTTTCAGAGAATATCATAACATTGCATGCAGAATATCTTAACATATTATTAGTCAACCACTATAGTCTACAATTTGCCAGTTTCTGGCAGCAATATAATCCTCTGGTTACAATTAAATGTTAGTTATACTGCATGTCTGGCTACGTAGTAAAACAAAAGAGGTGATGGCTGGAAGGTTTCGAATTAATCAGAACCTTTAGCATTGCTCTGGACAACTCTGCAGACCATCATTCCTTGCCTGCCAAGCCCTTACTGAAAAGTGAAAGACCATGTGCAAATTAGGCTCGGTCCCACCCCAAAAGGCGGAGTCCAGCCCGAACTGCTTTATCACATGCCTTCTGCACAAGACCGCCAGCAACCCCAGACATGTTTCTGACTCATTGGGCATCATCATTGAGGTATAGCTTGTGTCTGTAGGATGAGCAGGCACGGGTCCAACATGTTGACATAACCGTCCCACTCAGGGCGACTAAATCAAAACAAAAGGGATGATGGTTAAGTGTTGCTGCAGTTAAGAGGGTGCATAGTGGTAGTGAGCAGATGGTAGGAAGGCCAAATGAATACAAGTTGTGGGGCTTGTATTCATTTGGTCTTCCTACCAGCTGCTGAGTCCTATATACATTTGCATGTATAAATAACTTTTCCTATATAAATAGAATGATACGTTTCGCTTCAGTTAAGAAAGAGTTACAGTAAAACAGCTCAATGCAATAGAAGCCTTGAAATTCAGCAAAAAAAAAAAACCTTACTTGATATGACATTAACGTGCCGGTTTAATCCAGGAAGGAGGAAGGATAGCTCAGGTGCAACGCGGCGCGTTATAAATTAACAATAAAATAATAAATAAATACATTCAAGAAACCCTGCTAAAATTCAGCAGGTGGTGGAAGCAAACCATCATTAACTATGAGCCCCTGTTGCGCAGCACATAAGCACACTCATGACATCACTCATGCCATTGGTAATAGAATCACTTTTCGGTGCAGTCTCAAATGGCTACAGCTCTTTCCAGAAAAGTATCCATTGGTCCATTCTCTTTCATTCTTGACACTTCTGTAATAAACCACATTACTCACCATTGCCATTGAGCACATGAATTGAGTTTCTTTTAAACAAGGGAGTAAACACCTCAGTATGTTCTTAAACATTGCAATGTTTGGGAAAATAGTCCTTGAATTTCTTCCTACATGACAGAAAGTCCAAAATGTTCTATGCACAGACTCTAACAATATACAATAAACCTTTGCACTTAAGATGTGCAATCCTTTCTCTGTTCTTGACTTCTACCGAAAAAAACTCAGTTCTTTATTAGTTTTTTTTACACATTGCATAGACACAAACAACTAAATGTCACATTGACATGTGTACACAGCCGAACACAGAGATGTTGTTTTGTCTGGCAGACATTGCAAATAACACATAATGGATACACATGCCGAATGCGATCACACCTCTCTGGCGTATATGTGGAAATGCAAACTACTCCCTCTCTTGACCATGTTTTGCAAACTCCAGTGATACTTTCTAAATATACTTAGAATATTCATCAATCACACACTAAGCTCTCCCTTTATTCCCATGTCTCGATTTTAATTCTGCATCTCTTTCACTTTTCTATTAAGCTAAAACATTGAGATGTCACATTGAAATGTTGCAAAATCGCTCTGAAAAAAAGATTTTTCATACATTTGAAAACTCCTGTCCTTCACTAATCCTACTTGCTAGCACCCCCTCCACCACCGCCTCACTCACCCTGCCTTTAACTGTAAATCTGGAACCCCATTTATGCTATTTTTATCAGGTCTTTAGAAAAAAAAATGGGAGTTTTTTTGAATCAAGGAAAAGCATGCAGTTGTCAATGGTGGATTTTCAGAACTGAAAAGTCTATGCTTCTGCAATGCATCATTAGAGAAATAGGTATTGTTTGGGTGCCAGTGGCATCCCACTCACTTAGTTAAAAAAAAAAAAAAAACACTAAAAGGGGGTTCACCAAACCAACAAAGAAATGCACCTCAGGCTTCCCGATACTTTCGAAACAAACCTGGTGAAAATACGCCCAGCGGTTTTCGAATGTGCAACTGTCTACTGATTGTGAATTTTCCCTGGGAAAAAATGCAAAAGGTTAAAAAAAAAAGATTTTCACACTTTATATCTTTTCGACAGTTGAATGGATTTGCATTAACTTTTCCGGTTTTTAGGAGCCCAGGCCAAAGAAATGTGAATATTTCGAGCGGCTCAAAGGTTATTTGCCAAATCCAATGGCTCGTATGTTTTCTTTTAACTATATGGTTACAATGTTTGGGCAGAGCTGTGATCCTAACCGTCAGCCTGGCTTCTCCTCTTCTAGAATCCTGTTTTTATTGTTATTGGGCCCTTTTGGAGAGGGGAATCAGGATGAATTGAGTGACAGCTATTTTATCCTCACATCTAAATCCAAACGCTGTTTTCTTCCTTTCCTTGCTAGTAGTTAATGGACAACTTTCCATGAGACTTCGTGGCCTGCACTCCTTCGTGTACATTGTTGTATATGACATTTTCTTTGTCTGTCTCCAAGATAAATTGAATCAGTAGAAATGGTTCATGATCACAAATACTTCACTTTTAGGGTGAGTCTTGTGGAAAATAAAATTATCCCATGACCAGTGCACTTTATGTACATAGTCAGGAATGTCATTTCACCAAAATGCCAGGGGTAGTGGAAGTGACATCACACGATCCTTGACCTCTGATGACATCACTGGAAGTGATGTAATTTGATCCCACCCCAAAGTGACATCACCGGAAGTGATAGAACACGACCTTTCACCCCTTGACAAAACAGGTGGCATCACATAGCATTGTTCCTAAGTACACTACGAAAAATATGGTTACGATGTCACTGTAATGTGATATCCATTTCATACAAGAATGGATCATCCTATGTATTAATAATATCAGTGTGTATAGGCCAATATTACCATATTACTGTGAATGCAAACAGACGTCTAAGGCCAAATGATAATGTGTTATTATATAGCAATTACGCTAAAGCAGTTTATATAGAACAAATATACAATCAATATCACCCAACCTTTGTTGGCACTCATTTATCAACCTCTGAAGTATAAAAGTCAGAGTTGGCGTTGCCGGGATTCAAAACTGCAACCTGCAGATCACACACATATCACAACAGTGAGCGCTCAACCCACTGAGCTATCTTACCTGCTATAGCTATCTTACTGTCTATAGTAAAATGAGCAATTACATGTCTGAATTTTCAGAAAGCAAATTACACCCTGTAGTGGATACCATTAAACTGGTAACTGAGATTTAAGAGCAAGCCAGTTAATCTGCCGGTCTGGTGCAAAGTTGTCCACGTGTCAAGCCTGTATGGATCTTCATTTCATGCTTCAGAGTTTAATACCATTGGGAAAGCAGCGCACTCACACAGCATCCCGTACTTGGGGCATTCGTTACCTCATACATGCAAACAAATATCCTGAACAGCATGCCAGGGAAATAGGAAAGATAGACACAACACCACATTAATTGTGGCACAATGAAATCAAGGACCACTTTATGTGCTATGGTCAAACATTTCTACACTGTACACAAGCTTTTAGACACAAGTATTTTGTCAAGTGACGAGGACACTGAGATGGAATATCTTGTGATGACGAGGGTTGCCATGGAGCCTTGTACACAAGGCTCTTGATTGGCCTGACCTTGCTTCTTCTAGCCCAATCAGAAGCCGGCAGGCGTGGAAGCCAGCCCCCAACTCGAAGGCCCTCACCTAAGACCCCCTGTCTGAGCCTGTCCGGGCCATGGCAGGGCTTGGAGGGCCTGCTGCCCATAATATCACCTGCTGCCCTCACCCTTTTCACCATCATGGAACTATTCACCAGCCTGCAGTAATCTACGGCACAAACTTGCACCCCCTCTGCTGCCTTTCTTCTCTTTCCAGACGACACGCGAGCGGTTCTACGTTATTTAATCGTGGGACTTTTAATCGCAGGGTTTTTTACCGTGAATTTTTTTTAGAAAAAAAAAACATCAAATTATTATTTTTTTATGGGGGGTTACCCCTCAAACCCCCCGTTCACTTTATTTATTTTTTTATTCCCTTACACAAATGTTTAAAAATTTTTAACCCCCCCCAAACAAAAAACCAAGAGTTTTTTTTCGAAAATACATTCGCGGTAAAAAACCCTGCGATGAAAAGTCCCGCGATCAAAGGACGGTATACCACGTGAGCTATGCCCTGAACTAGCCAATGCTTATCCACTCACTTACAATCCTTTACCTAGCCCTGCCTTAAGCCAACCTCTGTGGCCTCTGCCTATGCCTCATTCCCCACCTCTTTCCTCTACTACATTGTGTGCCTCTGTGAATATTCCAAATCTAGGTGTGTTTTCATCGCAACATCTCCATTTTGCATTGCAGTATGTGCCTTTGTGAATATCTCAAATCTAGGTGTGTTTTCATCTCCACATCTCCATTTTGCATTGCAGTATGTGCCTTTGTGAATATCTCAAATCTAGGTGTATTTTCATCTCCACATATCCACTTTGCATTGCACTATGTGCCTTTGTGAATATCTGAAATCTAGGTGTGTTTTACGGTATACCGTCCTTTGATCGCGGGACTTTTCATCGCAAGGTTTTTTACCGCAAATCTATTTAAAAAAAAAAAACTCATGTATTTTTTTTTGGGGGAGGGGGGTTAAAACATTTTTTAAAATGTGTGTAAGGGAATGAAAAAATAAATAAAGTGAACTGGCGGTTTGGGGGGGTAACCCCCCCCAAAAAAATAATAATTTGATGGGTTTTTTTTCTAAACAAAATTCGAAGTAAAAAACCCCACAATGAAAAGTCCTGTGATTAAATAACGTAGAACCGTGTTTTATTACATCCCCACATATCCATTTTGCATTGCATTGTGTGCCTTTGTGAATATTTCAAATATAGGTGTGTTTTCCATCTTCACATCTCCATTTTGCATTGCATTGTGGGCCTCTGTGAATATCTCAAGTCTAGGTGTACTTTTCCATCTCCACCCCTCACCCATTTTTTGCATTGCTTTGTGTGCCTTTTGAATATTTTGAGTCCAGGTGTGTTCTTTCTCAAAGTCTGCACTTCTGTGCTCAAGTGCTCCCATTTTTATATGTCTGCTCTCCCTTGGCTACTAGGTCGCCGGTGGAGTTCAGCCTCTTGCCCTATCCTCCAACCTGTCTCTCTCAGCCACCTCTATGGCACTCACCATCTCCCCCAAATATTCGGACTGCTATACTATCACCTGTCCCCCTTCTCTCACAAAGTCTGGAAGGAAAACATTTTAAAAAGATTTCTTGACCACTAACCCTGGTCTGCCCATCGCCAACACCTACGTCAGTGCAACTTTCAGACATATTGTCAACAATATCCTCTTTTCTGCCCTCTCCAGATCTCTGGACTCCTCACCTTATTTCTACTCTCTCTCCTGTTGCATCCTCTCCCATTAATGGTGGCACTAGATGGGAAGTACTCTTGGTGGGCTTCCCATCATCCAGATGTATCATTAATGTTTATCGTAATAGAACTATCATGGCTCAGGGTCCCCAAACCAACCTCCTCTTCTTTGACCGATGCCTGCCATCTCTTATCAACTTCCTTCCTGCGCCTGCTACTTCTTCTTCCTCTCTCTATGTCCTTCCTCCCGCTCCATATGGGGTACCACTCACCTGCACCGCCCATTGTAAAATCTTTACAGGCATGGACCTACTTCACCTGCCTACGCTAAATGCCCACTCCTCAATCAAACACTCTGATGACATCTTCCTCCTCCTTGAAGACCTGTACCTCGACAATCTCTCCCTCACCGATACATGGTTCAAAGCCAGCACAGTCACTTTTTTTGACTCCCTTCTCCCTGCTGGCTACAAGATCACCTCTAAGCCATGCACAATGGAGATGGTGGTAATGTTTCCCTAATTTTCCCAGAGTGGGTCCCCTCTTCCCTCATACCCACCCATCCATACTCCTATTTCGAGAGCCTGGTCTGCAAGCTGGTCATCTCTACTACCTCATCCTTGACCATTGCCACTATCTATCCACAACCTAGCTGCATAACACTGGTCCTCTCAGAATGGGCAGATTTCTCCTCCACTCTCCTGTTATCTACCTTTAAACTCCTTCAACTTGGTGATTTCAACATCCACCTTGACTCCTCAATCCCGACCACCACTCTCCACTCTGACCTTTGCACTTCGCTCTACCTCTCCATTATCCCCTCTGATCCTACCCACTCGGCTGGACACATTCTCGATGCCTTCATCCACACCAATCTTCTGCTCTTCCCCCCTCTCGCAAACCCGTTCTCATGGTGAGACCACTCCCTTCTATCCTCTCACCTGGGCCCTCTCAGCCCCCTGACCTCGCCTCCTCCAGGTTTGCCAAGCTTGTTTTCGGACATGCGCCCGATGAAACAAGTGTCAGCTGCTGCCTTCGCATCACCCTTCTTCCCCCCCCACCTGCCACTGCAGACTCTACTTCTGATGCTGCTTTCAGAAACCTCCACCTCACCATTACCAACACTCTCCTTGCCCCAGTCATGAGTATCCGCATGAAAAATGCCACCAAGCATAACACCAGGTACAACTATGATCTTGAAGCTCTGAAGTGCAGGTGCAGAGCTGCAGAGCGAGGTGGCAGACATCAAGCTCATCCTCTGACAAACCGGCCTGTCGCCTTCTCCAAAGGCAACATCGTCTCTCCATTCGCTCCCAGAAAAGAGCCCACATTCAGGCTCACATCTCTGGTGCATCCAACAACACGGCTGAACTCTTTAAAATCTGCAAGGAACTTGCCATTCCCCCTGCAGTCTCCACCATGCCTCTTCCCTCTCAAGCTCTCTGTACTGCACTGGCCACCCACTTCACTGCCAAAACTCAGGACATCCTGAGCACTCTCTCCTCCCCTTTTCCCCCTCACCCCTCCCATCCCCTGCCACCCCTGCCCTCCACTTCTCCCTCTGCCTTCCTCTCCTCCTTCTCCCCATCACATTGGACGAGGTCTCCAGGGTTGTCTGGTCTATAAGGGTCTCCCCCAAACAGGCCCCCCCTGTTCTTCCAGAACTATTAACAACATTGGCTTCCTCGCCCCGGCACTTACTGACTTCTGCAATCACTCTCTTGCTCCTAGGTCCTTCCGTTCTTCCATGAAGCACTCTTTTGTGCGCCCCCACCTAAAAAAGCCTTCTGCAGACTCCTCATACCCCGCTAACTATCTCCCCATCTCTATCACCCCCTTCCTTGGGAAATTCCTGGAGAAATTGGTCCTCCCACAACTGACTAAGCATACTGAGCTGGTTGGTTGCCTACATGATCATCAATCTGTATTTTGAGCATCCAGAGGCACAGGAACTGCTCTCCTGAACACCTGTGAAGAACTGCTCACATCTCTGGATTCTAACTCTCCTGCTGTTCTCATTTGACTCGATCTCTCCCCTACATTTGATACAGTCAACCATTCCATTCTAATAAAAAGACCCCATCATACCCTTGGTATCTCGGAGAGGGCACTGGACGGGCTGAACTCTCTCCTCACTGACCGCCCCTCCCAGGTGATCTTGGGCTCTCTCTCCTCTCCCACTGCCATCTCTACTTGTGTTGTCCACCAGGGCTCCAGCATCTCACCCTGGCTCTTTAACGTCTATCTCACCCCACTTGCTCTCCTTATCTCTACTTTCTCCCCCCACTTCTAGGGTTATGCATATGACAACCAACTCTTCTTCAAACTTTCTTCTGACCCTTTTGCAACATCCTCTGGCATTCCTGACTGCCTCTCTACTATCCAGTCCTGGTGTGCTTCTAACAACCCCAGCCTCAATGCCAGCAAGAATGAGATCCTTCCCATCGGGACTCCTGCTGCAACCTTCCTCCCTTCTCTCTGGCCACCCTCTATGGGCTCCCCCCACCTCCTTCTACTGAAACCCATCTTTGACTCCTCTCTTTCTTTCCTCCCTCACATCCTCGACCTTGCCATGAAGGCCCATTCACAACTCTACCTCCTCAGAGGCATCCTTCCTTTCCTCACCTTTCCACAGAAGCTCAATGTCTCTAGAGCCCTGGTACTCTATGGGCAGGACTATTGCAACAGCCTCTTCCTTAATCTAACGTCTTCCTCTCTCCGCCCCCTCCAGCTCATCCAGAATAGGGCTGCAAGACTTATCCTTAGCCTCAAGCCCAGGGATTCTAGCTCTCCAGCCCTAAAATCCCCCCACTGGCTCCCTGTTGCTGCAAGGAACACATTCAAATACCTCTGCATCATTCATGAGGCTGTCTGGGGCCAGGGACCACCCTATCTACAATCTGCCCTCACCAAATAGTTTCCCTTTAGGTCCTTACGTTCTTCTGGCTCCAACTCTCTGTGCGTCAAGCGCTTTTCTAAGCAACATGCTGGTGGCAAATCTCTTTCCTCGACTGGCTCCTTCCTCTGGAACAGCCTCACCATCCCTCTCTGTCTTGAGCCGGATCTCCTCAAATTCCGGAAGCATCTCAAGACTTTCCTCTTCACCACCTCCTTCCGCCTCCCATTACAGTGCTAATCCCCTCAGTCGGTGAGATTGGTGGCCTTGGCCCTTTTGTGTCCTCCTAGGTCATTGCTGTCCTCCCATTCACCTGCAGCCCCTCACACTCGCAGCACTTGCCCTTGGGCACCCACAGGCCTGTGTCCCCCACAGGACTGCACTTTATATCGGCAGATGACCATTATTTATGCAACCTTTGCCTAGCACTTAACCGATAGCTGGCAACCTACTCCCTGGCACCCCGGGCAATCTCCTTAGCAGTTACCCCCAACACCCCTGCCCCTTCTTTCTCTCTGGACTTGCTCACATGGCCTAGTAGGACCACCTCTATCCTGTCTATTGCCTTCATCCCATGTTTCCTCCCTTTGCCCTGTGGGCGCTTTGAAACACAATGTCTTGCTGTATAAGTCCCTTACAAATGCACAATAAATAAACTAAATAAATAAATAATGGCAGAAAAAACATGCTATAACTGCAATTTATGAAAATGGATGCTCCTTCTGCTCAAAATGCTTTTAGTAACTTTTTGTCTGCATTGTAAATTTCAGTTGTTTAAGAACACACTAAATCAGTGACTCACCCCCTGAAGTGTGCCTGAAGTAAATCTTTAATGAGTCTAGCAATTATTGTATAGAATTCTAGGAAGACAAAGTATTTGTTATTCCTATTCGTTCTTATTTAGGGTCACTGCTCAAAGTGTTACACTTGTGGAACCCCCCTGTTTTTTTTTTAAAGAGGTCTGAGCAAGAAAGCCAGCCACTCCAGAAACAAAGAGCCACATGCTGCTGGCCACAGCCCAGGAGCTTCCATTAAAAAAAAAAACGATTTTAATTTTTATTTTATTTTTTAGGTGTAGCAAGGGAGACATATGGACATTGAGAATCAGACTTTGAACTCTGTGATGCACTTGCCATGGCATCATCAGAGATGCAAACTTTGATAAGCACTTACCACTATGTACGTTTGTACATTCAGTAAATGACCTTGATAAAGATATATATTTTAAAGGGATGACGATAGCTCAGTGAATTAAGGGTGTTCATCTAGCACCCTATTACAATAAATCAGACTTGTTTTAGTCGGCAGCTTTTCATATCTTTAGATTGATTTAGAAGGTGGTTTGTTGGTGCTTTGCATAGTTTCTTCATTAAACACAGATAACTGGTTCAGCTCATGGAAGAACACAATGTAGACAGCTTAATGTTTGTGTTAAACAGGACTCAAGTCGACGGTACACGAGGGGGGATGGGGTCCACCCACTTCTTTCCGAGGGTGGACTCACTCCCCCCTAGCTAAAATGATAAACATTGAATGTCCTCTTTGAATTTATGCATTAAAGCCGACCACAGAGATCAAACCACAGTCATCAGGTTTGTAGGCCGGACACTTCACCACTGCACTACAAAACCTCATGAAAAATAACGAATTAAAGGTAAAATGTCTCATTTCGGTACTGCAAGTCCCAGGGAAAACATTTATATTGGTCCTTGGAGTTTAAAACATGCACAACTTTTAACGTTTTCAAAAACATTATTGGAAGAAAAAAATCCTCTCTGGGCTTTGTGTGTGTGTTGTTTTTACGAAAGGCAAATGCCATTCGTCCTGTGCAATTTGGGTGGTTATGCAAAGCCAATTTAATGAAATGTGCATATTTCACCTTGAAATGCTACTTTCTCGCGACGTCACATCCCATTGCATTTGTTGATTAGTCTCCCACTTTAATTTTTACGACTTGACCCCTGGTGTTAAAGTTTTGATGCTAGGAGATGTGTTCTATTGGGTTAATTGTCGACAGTAAAACAGGTCACCTGGGCACAGATTTCAGCTAACCCACTATACTGAGTTGACCTAACTCCCCATCCTGACATAACGAAGAAGCAAGCCCCCAGGGACTGTTATGCCACCCAGTGGGTCGATGGAGGAGGGATCTTGCCTGCTCCCTATCCCCACGTAGATGTGGGAAAACAGCCATAGAGGAGGTACTGTGGAATAATGGCTGGAGGATGGTGCAATATTGATTGCCTCAAAAGGACCCAGAAGAGTGAAAGGACAGGCTCCTGTTAATGGTGAAGCCCAAAGATGTCACTGAATCTGAGAGCTGCGGATCAAATCTTTCTAGGAGGATATGATTGAGCCTCTGCTGGAGAATTTAATGTTTAGCAGGGCGGGCCGATGAGGATGAATTCGGTCTTGGATGGGTTACGTTAGAGGTAGGCAGTCAACACACAGGACTGGATGATGGTTAGGGAATTGCAGAGGAAACTCCTGTCCTTTGAGCTTTTACTCTCATGTACAACTGAGTATTGACTGCCTATTGATGGATGGCTATATTGACATCTTTGAGGAGCAAACCCAGAGGCTCCATGTAAAGGTTCAAAAGGATTGGTGAGAGGATGGAGCTTGGCCTGAGTAGCTTAGAAAGCAACCTGTTCATACGGACGGCGTGTTGTCTGCTGAGAGGTAGGATGTAAACCAATTCAGGACAATGCCAGAGAATCCCATCCAGTCAGCAAGGAGGGAGATGCAGTGGTCAGTGGTGTCAAACGCAGGCTAGAGCACAAAGAGGATGAGGACGCATGAGGCACCCGCATCCATGATTTGGGGGACATCATCTACCGCCACGATGGTGGCAGAGTTCTCAACCCTAAGATTTTTCCTTCAAAATATCAGTGTTATTTCTCTAACACCACAGGAGTTCACCAATAATGTGCTGCAACACCAACAACTAACGCTATTAATTAACACCTGTGTGGTCCATAAAACGCATGCAATGTGTCGTCAAAAAGACTGGTGTTGCACAAAAACACAGGCGTGACCCACACCTTCCTTAATTTACTGTTTTACTCGATCAAAAGTCTTGGCCACTTTATTTTAGCTGCTTACCATCGAAAAACTGCGTATAGCGTCCCAGTCATTTACAGAGCCATCACTCTCTTCTGATATTCATTGCGCTGTTTACAGCTCGTTGATTTAACCGGCAGCCTCTGCCATGCACGCGTCCGAAAATGGTAATAGAAAGCGGACTGCCTAGTTCATACATTCATGGCAGCATAATCGCCCACAGTCATAAACAATGGAAATAAAAAGAGGACTATTTCATACCTCGAAACACCAACACATGCAAAACTGCATATGCCCACTTTCCAATATGATCTTCCATGTCCAGTCATGTCACCATAAGTACCATTTGTATACAACCACATGGTATCACACAAATAAATGAAACTGAACTAGCAGGACATCCTGAGACACACGTTCCATCTAATGCAAGACTTGCCCCTTACAGACCGTTTTCAATCGGATGCAATGCGATTAATTTGCACCACACCTATGTGTAAAACCCAACAAATCCCAGAATGGGATTTTACACTTTCCTTGGTATTTACCATCACAACAAAGCCACATTTGTAACATTTATAACAGACTTGGCATTTTTCATGACCACCTAGATTTTTGCAAAACAAACCAAACTGTATAATTTCATAGTTGTTGTTATACAGTCCAGGAACAAAATGCAACACAGAGAAGTTATTACATATTCATTTGTGGCCCGCTCAATTTTAACAACAAAGCTGCATATTGACGACACAAAAAGCGGTCTATTACTAACGATGGCAAACATTATGCCATTCGATGTCCTCATTCAGACCGACTATATGACTGTGTGTTTTGAAAATACATTCTTGTTGTAAAATCATCAGCTTCTGGTCAGTTGCTTCTTTACCTCTACCGTGTACTTGTTTCAGGATTACCCATGTAAAGTCCTCATGAGAGTGGCCTTTCTCAATAAAATGCCTGACCATGGGTGCTTGTATCACCTTTGCTTTAATGCAGCTTCTATGTTCAATCAGGCGGGTCTTACACTTGTGATTTGTTTTGCCTATTTAGTGCAATCCGCACGGGCAGGTGATCAGGTATACAACATTAGTGCTGTTACAATTACAAAACTCTGTAATGGACCATTTGGATGCAATCCCAATATGAACTTCTTTGATTATTGATGTATATTGAAACATTATGCAGCAGCCACGAGGATGATTACCCACCACCAGTGGTAAACCCCACAGCGTAGTCTGTTTAACTATGGCCTGATTCTTTTCACTAATGTCATTTCTGATTAGAATATTCCTTAGGTTGTGACTCCTCCTAAAGGCTACCAAATGTGTTGGACTTTCCTTATTATTCACCTTCTTCCAGATCTTGGAAAAAGCGTTTTTGATTTTGTAAGACAAATCAGAAAACGTGTTGACGAATACCAAAGCATTCTGCCTCTTGGTTTCTTTAGATGTTTGTTTTAGAAGGGCCTCACGATTGTTATTATATGCCCGTTTGGCTGAGTCTTTAGCACATTTTTTAAGGTACCCTCGTTCTACAAGTTTATTTTGAAGTGTATTCGCACTATCTACAAAATGTTCTTTCAGACAGCTGTTGCCTTTAACCTTAAGAATTGGCCAAATGGTAAATTACATTTGATATGTTTTGCACGATGGCTCGAAAAGTACAAAAGTGCATTATGATCTGTGATCTTGCTGTATGGTTTAACCCTTAGAACACCTGCTTGGTGGAAAATAGAAATATCAAGAAAATTAATTCTCTTGATTTCTTAGGTAAATTTTAAGTACCCATTTTGACAATTAAGCCATGTCACAAATTCTTCCGCTGAGGACATGTCGCCTTCCCACATGATGAAAATATCATCAATGTATCACGACCACTGTCGCAAGTTGTCTTTGTACGGATTGTTATCTGAGTAGATGGTGAGTTTCTCAAACATCTCAATGTACAAGTTGGCCAAATTTTGAGCCATGTCTGCCCCCATGGTGGTACCCTCGGCTTGTTGGTAAAAAGTACCTTGAAATTGAAAAATATTCATAGTCAGCGCACACTTTGTGCACCACATGATGAAGCTGTTACTAACAGGATGATTGCCTGTGCGTCCCAACAACACTTCCTTAACAATCTCAAGGGTAGCTCTTTGGGAAATGACTGTATAAAGGGACTGAATGTCCAAACATATTAATAAATGGACCCCTGGAGTGAAAACAACACCCTCAATCTTGTTTATGGCATCAGTGGTATCTCTAAGGTAACTCTTAATCTGTAGTACAAATGGGCATAAGTAAACATCAGCGAACTTGGATAAAGGCACCAAAATGGAGTTGACCCAAGATACTGTAGGTCGGCCCGGAGGGTCTGTCTGATTTTTGTGGAGTTTAGTCAGAATATAAACCACTGGCACTCTACCATTTTTTCTTTTTAGATATTCTGCTTCTTGTCTACCGATCATGTTGTTTTCAAAAGCCAATGTCACTTTGTCATTGATAACCTTTATCGTTGCCTCTGTGGGATCTTCATTCAACACCCGATAGCTGTTCTTATCTATCAGCAATTTATTGCACTCCTAAACATAGTCTTGGCGGTTCAATAACACAATTGCTCCACCAGTATCCTCCTGTGGGACTATGATCTGATTATTCCTCGCCAGTATTTGCATAAGACTTCTTTGTTCCTTATTAAAAATGGAATGGACCCCCCTTTCAACGCTTTCCAATTTCGAAACCTCTTCCAATACCTTCTTTTCAAAAACCATAGATTCATGGAAAAAGCTATGTGAGGGAGTGTTAAAGGTAGAGAGCTTTTGAAGGCCACTAAAGTTCATTGTTCCTGTGTCATCCTGACCCTCAAAGAATTATCTAAGATGTACTTTGCACATAAATTGCTGAAATTGCATCCTAAACTCGAACGGATCATGTTGTTTGGTGAAAACATAAATTAAGGATGGTTTGGCTCATGCCTGTGTTTTTGTGCAACACCAGTCTTGTTGACAACGCATTGCACGCGTTTTATGGACCACACGGGTGTTATTATTTGTTGGTGTTGCAGCACATTATTGGTGAACCCCTGTGGTGTTGGAGAACTAACACTGATATTTTGAAGGAAAAATGTTGGGGTTGAGAACTCTGCATTTGGCTTTTTCAGATCTTTGGAGAGAGCAAGGTTGAAAAACCACAATATGTGCCGCTTTTGACACTGAGGCATGATTTTTAAAGTAGTTGCTGGTCCATGATATATGGAATATCATGTTATTGAGAGGTATGAAACTGGGATGTTAGCCTATTGTGTGCCTTATGAGTGTGCACTGGAGTGTACATTTTAAATGGTAATGCAGTCTATGTATTTTGTGGTTGTTTATACAGTGTACTTATCCGGTACCCACGTGAAGGGTTTTGAAGAACTACAGAAGTACGACTCTGAAGGGTTTGATATTTTATTTCCAAATGAATGGAATATTGAAACGTGACCTTTTCAGATACTTCATAGCGGAAACGTTGTGCTATTGTGTTTTTTGGACACACATGGGGTGTTTTATTAATAAAGACAGTTTTTATGTTTTTTATAGTGCTTCAAAAAAGAATCCAAAAAAGAATTACCCTTACCAGGATACAAGTGGTCGTTCACGGATTTCAAGTTGACAAGAGGATCCCCTGATGAATGTCTGACACTAAAGGTCTTTAGACAGAAACATGTTGGGTTAAATGAAAATGCAACAAACAGACCTAGTTTTATTTGAAATGTTTGCATTGTTGTGGTTCTAGTGAAGTGTCAAATGGTGTTTTGTGTAATGTGCATTTATGTTTGGAAGGTGCTCGTATTTTTGACTAGGATATAGTGTTCTAAAACTAAAAAGAAAAAAAGAAAAATGTTTTTTATGAAATTGTGAGTTTTTTCTACAGGATACTGAATCATTTTAAAAAAGAAGTGTATATTTCATGCTGAATATGAGGTTTTGAGTACATGTTGGTTTTTTGAAAAAAGCAAATTTGGCACCATGTTTAAAAGATAGACTATTAGAGTCTGATTTCCTTATATGAATATACTGTACATTGTCTTTTTTTCCCAGGACAGTGGAAGTCAGCAGGGTTGTGCAATAGACCTTGTTTAGGGGATCTAATTTGAGTTACCTGTATTGAATTTGCAGTCTCAATGTAACACTTGGGGCGGAACCCCGACTAAAAGTCATGGAGGAGATGTAGTTATTGAATTCTGGCAAGTAGTTGTGGAGTGACTGCTTTTTCAAAGATGTTGCCAATAAACTGGAGTTTCGTAATGGTCCGATAGTTGGCCAGGTCATTTGGGTCTATGGTCCGTGCTTCAAAAAGAAATCATATGAGACCAGTCTCGCGGGTGTCCTGGAATTACTCTTCTGTGACGGAGGAATGTATGATGCTGAGGAGTGCTTTGAGTGCTATGCCCATCAATTGTTTAATGATGGAGGCCAGGATGATATAATCAGAGTAGGAGGTAGGTTTGAGGGAAGCAATTGTTTTTAGGAGGTCTGGAGGAGAGAGGGGAGAGGATTCAGTACAGAGGGCAGTGTGCATTTGGCGTGTGAGGGGCGGGGCTAATGGAATGCTGTATGAGGTTGATTTGATAATCTGTCAGACTTTGTCCAATTTTTCAAAAAAAGAAGTTGTTGATTCTGTCACATTTTCCTGAGTTGCTGGCACCTCAGGGTTGGGTGAGGGTTTGGTGCAATGCTTTACTACTTCAAAGAGGGAATTGCCCCTGATAGAGGCTGCCGCAATGGTGGTTGAGGAGTAAGCAGACTTGGCCTCGGTAATCAAAATCCAATGATTAGAGCAGAGAGACTTGAGGTTGGTGAGATCTCCAGGGTTATTTGTTTTTGCACCACTGTTTCTCTAGGGCTCTGATTGAGCATTTGTTGAAGGCCAGATTGGGGATGTGAAAATATACAAGGGGAATGGGTTGCTTAACAGGTATTAGCGGGTTGTGCCCAAGCACTATGCAGTAACACAAAAAATGGGGGGGCAAGCAAACCCTAGAATCATTTCTACTCAACAAGCATGTGTGATGTTCGTGAGTAATTGTGTATGTCTCAAGGGATGGGGGAGAATGAGGCCAATGCTTCCGTATCACACTGTAGAAATTGCTACTGATTTGCTATATGTTCTGCAGAGAACAGCGAGAATACCTAGGCCTGTCATCAAACAAGACTGTATTCGGTCAAAAAGGACAGAGAAGGTTCTATACATCCCTTCCTACTCTTGATTCCATCCCTAGTCACTGCTGGTGTGCCGCCTATCTAATAGTGGATAGAATAAGAAGAAAACCATTTATTAGTATTTCAGCTATTTTTTTCTTTCATTGATTGGTGCTTGATTGGCTAGTGACCCAGGCATTGGGTTGTTCAGAGCTATTCGTGGTGTGAATCAGGTGGAGAGCACTGGTCAGAAACCCTTGCTACTGAAGAAATTAAAATAATGGGTAGGGACAATTACCAACCAGTATTAGGGCAAAATGATCCCTTTATTTGCCATTAATGAAGGTAAAGGACCCTGATTAAAAAGTTGTCTCTAGTTACAAGACTAAAACTATCTTGTTGTGAAGACTATGCCAGGATGATAGATACTAGAATTTCTTAGTCTCCTTCTGGTACTAACGTGGTTTGCGGACAAAGCCTTACTGCTGTCTTCACACATGTGTCAACCGGTTTCGGTGGCCTAGGTTAATGCCACCTTCTTCAGGACTGTCTTCATAATATGCTTGCAAAGTAAATCTGCTACAGTATGGCTGGACATATGTAGAACTCTCATATTCTGTGTCCAACATTCAGTTGTAATAGTGGTACAGTCTCACCTCGGACTTGCGTAAGGAGATATTCAGACTGAACCTGTAAATAAACAAGGAAACAGTGTCAATGCTAGGTATACTTAACTAGCATTGTATCAGTAGCTAATGATGAGCTATTGATATTACATTTGGAGCATATACATTTATAATTTGAGAATACTCACAGGCCAGTAAACTGACTTTGGTGCAGAGTGGAAGCTGTATTTGGTGCACATGGTCACAGAGAAATGTGGCGTTACTGTACACCTCGGAAGAATAGAGTACAGTATGCTTGAACCATTGTCCCAGCAATGGTAACTGGTGTTGATTAAAGAAACGGCACCTACGAGGAATCAGGGACAGATATACACTAAGTAGAGGTAAAGAGTCTAGTGACTTGAGCCTTCGAGTATGGTATCTCCTTGTCTCACCATTATTGTGCCTGGTCTTAGTATTGCTCTGTTAGATAGAGGCTCAACGCGGTTGGAGCTTCCTTTAGGATGCAGGAAGCATGCTAGTCCATAAATAATTGCTTAGTTGTATATGGTTGCCCTGTTGTTGGGCTCCACATGCATGCTATGGATACACGCAGGGGAAAAGATAACCACAGTGACCTCAAAAGCTGAGATCCGAGACTGGATGGCTAAAACAAATGCTCGGTGTTATGCTATCTCTACTTTGTCTACTTTAACCCGTGACAGAGAAGCGGTCGAACATGACAGGGCTTTACGTGATGTTTGTATGCTGCGGTTAACTCGTGCTTTCTAATCGCTTACCTCCCGAGTTTGAGATTCTGGAGTCCTTGCAGGGCTCTCGCTGACGATCACAACAGGCCGTGAAACTGAAAACGGATTATCTAGATGTTAGGTGCCATTGCTCAGTGTCACGCACATGCACATTGGCATGCATGGTAAGGCAGTAATTACAGTAATTGTGCTGTCCCAGGCGCCATTTTAGGAGAGGTGTTAGGGGGTAGGCAATAGCCGCTATTGCATATGGTGTTAGTGTACACCTGTGCCAGAAAAGTTTGCACTTTCAACTTTTAGTTACAGTTAACAAATGGTTGTTATGATGCAGGTTGTTCTAATTCATTAAGGCAGTTGAAATAAAATGCACATCTTGAGATGGGCTGTCAATCAAGATGTTGAATGTGGCTGTAAGATGCCTATATAGTACAATGTTGCCTGTGTTCCTAATTCATGTTGAGTTGTCGTGTAGGCATCAAATGGAAGAGTGCTATGGTGGGATGTGCTCTATGTGGCAAGAGTGCTTGTGCAACCAGTTAGTTTATGTGAACTTGGGATCACGGAAGATATTTGTGTGGTATTGTACAATCTGGTTGTCATTTTTGTCTTGGGATAGACCCTGGCAGCGGTAGGCACGTCTATGTAACTATTGGTACCCATTCATTTCGAAGAAGGGGTCCATGAAGCAGGCCTCAAGTTTAATCTAACCCATACATCTCGTAATGAGGTATAGGTTGTCGTAATCTCTATTGCAATCGTAAGGCATACTCAGATGGTTGTCAGGGTTTGCCAGTTTATTGGTTCATTCAGACCTTGTTGATCAGTTTTCAGGCAAAAGATCCACCTTTTCTATTTTAATAGGAGAGATTGTATATTTCCGCCCTAGGTGGAACAGTCACCTTTTCTAGGACTGTCCAAGTCAGGTCATTCTGATTGTGTCTTTTTACCAGTAAGTGTTCTACCAGAGGTGCATTAGCCCTTTTCGTTCGTATACAGGAATGATGTTCCTGTATCCTTTTCTTTATTGGCCTAGCGGTCATACCAATGTATTTTAGATTGCATGGACATGTAATGAGATAGATTACATTCCTGGAGTTATAGTATGTAAATGTAAGTTGTCTCCAGGGAGTATGTAGGCCCAGGTCTAATGAGGTAGACCTGTGAGTTAGTGGACATATTGAGCAGAGACCACACAGCGAATGACGAGCCGGTTCTGTCATGTTCCAAATAGTAAGTTGCGCAAGTGGCCCTGAACCCGGGTAGTAGGAACTGGCAAGTTAATCTCTGATGTTTCTCCTTCGTTTAATGGCAAAATGAGGAGGCAGTAACAATGTGGAGCCCACATTAAGAATTGGCCACAGCTTTAGAATCTCTTTTTTACTCAGTTTGTCTGTGACAAATAGCTTAGAACTTCTGTTATCTGATTCTCCTGTGTTTGTCTCATATTTTGCTCTAGAGTGGTGTCTCTGGGAATATTCTATGCATGCTTTCTTGCATGTCTCAAATGTTTCCTCTGAATACCCCGCAACAGGTTCCTAAAACTCACCCATTCCAGCAGTAAGGAAGAAGCACAGTTTCTGGATCTTAAAATACAAGCTAACAATAGTAGACTCTGTACTACTGTCCTTGCAAAACCGACAGACAGGAACTTGTTATTACAGTTTGACAGTTTAGATCCCAAAACATTTACGGCAAATCTCCCCTTTGGACAATTTCTGAGATTTCGACACAACTGTTCAGTTACTGCAGAATATGATGAACAAGCAACAGCCCTGACAAACAGACGAAAAGAAAGGGGTTATCCAAGGAAACCTTTGAGACATGCAAGAAAGCATGCACAGAATTTTTCCTGAGATACCACTGTAGAACAAAATACGAGACAAAAACAGGAGAATCAGATAACAGCAGTTATAAGTATTCGTCACAGACGAACCAAGTGCAAAAAGAGATACAAAAGCTGTGACCAATCCTTAATGTGGGCTCCAGAACTTTACTTCCCCCTTGTTTTGCCATTAAACGAAGGAGAAACATCAGAGATTCCCTTCTCAGATCCTACTTCCCGGGTTCGGAGCCAGTTGCACATCCTACCATTTGGAACATGACAAAACCGGCTGGTCATTCGCTCTGTGGTCTCTGCTCAGTATGTTCCCTAACTCTGAGGTCTACCACATTAGACCTGGGTCTACATACTCCATGAAGACAACTTACATTTACAAACTGTAACTCCAGTAATGTAATCTATCTCATTACATGTCCATGCAATCTAAAGTACATTGGTAAGACAGCGAGGCCAATAAAGATGAATATACAGGAACTTCAATCCTGTATACGAACGAGAAGAGCTAATGCACTTCTGGTGGAAGACTTACTGGTAAAAGGACACAATCAGAATGACCTGACTTGGTCAATCCTAGAAAAGGTGACTGTTACACCTAGGGGTGGAGATATACAATTTCTCTTTCTAAAAAGGGCACACAGGTGGATCTTTCACCTGAAAACTGATCATCAAGGACTGAATGAACCAATAAACTGGCAAACATACGATCACAATAGAGATTATGATAAGCTATCCCACTTTACGAGATGTATGGGTTAGATTAAACCTGAGGTCTTCTTCATGGACCCCTTCTTCGAAGTGACTGGGTACCACTAGTTACCTAGACATGCCTACCACTGCTAGGGTCTATCCCAATACAAAAACGACAGCCAGATCGTACAATATCACACAAATATCTTCTGTGATCCCAGGATCACATAAACTAACTGGTTGCACGAGCACTCTTGCCGCAGAGAGCACATCCCACTATAGCACTCTTCCATTTGATGCCTAAACGACAACTCACCATGAATTAGGAGTATGGGTAGCATTGTACTATATAGGCATCTTAAAGCCACATTCAACATCTTGATTGACAGCCCATCTCAAGATTTAAATTTGATTGCAGCCGCCTTAATGAGTTAGAACGACCGGCATCATAACAACCATTTGTTAACTGTAACTAAAAGTTGAAAGTGTAACCTTTTCTGGCACAGGTGTAGACTAACACCATATACAATAGTGGGCATTGCCTACCTCATAAAGCATCTCCTAAAATGGCACCTAGGACAGCACGATTACTGTAATCATTGCCTTACCATGCATGCCAATGCGCATGTGCGTGATCCTGAGCAATGGCACCTAACATCTACATAAGTCCGTTTTCAGTTTCACTGCCTGTTGTGATCATCAGCGAGAGCCCTGCAAGGACTTCGGAATCTCAAACTCGTGAGGTAAGCGATTAGAAAGCACAAGTTAAACGCAGTATACAAATATCACAGTAAGCCCTGTCATGTTTGGCCGCTTCTCTGTCACCGGTTAAAGTAGACAAAGAGCAGATAGCATAACACCAAGCATTTGTTTTAGCTGTCCATTCTCGGATCTCACCCATCGAGGTCACTATGGATATCGTTTTCCATGCATATATCCATAGCATGTATCTGGATCCCAACAGCAGGACAACCATATACAACTGAGCATTTATTTATGGGCTAGCATGCTTCCAGCATCCTAAAAGAAGCTCCAACCGCATTAAGCCTCTATCTAACAGAGCAATACTAAGACCAGGAGCCATGGCATATGATAATGGACCTTCTTCGAATGATAATAACAACTGGATCACATAGACCTACTTGCAGCAGGCCTTGCCACATTTTAAATCAAGCATTATGCTAACACAAGGAGATACCATAGTGGAAGTCTCAAGTCACTATACTCTTTACCTGTACTGAGTGTATATCTACCCCTGATTCCTCATAGATACTGTATGTGTAATCAACACCATTTACCATTACTGCCACAATGGTTCAAGCAAGCTGTACTTTATTCGTCCCAGGTGTCCAGTAACTCAACACTTCTGTGTGACCACGTGCACTAAATACAGCTGCCAGTCTGCACCAAAGTCAGTTTACTGACCTGTGAGTATTCTCAATTTACATATGTATACACTCTAAATGTAATATAGATAGCTGATTAGTAGGGAGACTCAGACATTCTAGTATCTATCCCCCTGACATAGTCTTCACGACAAGATAGTTTTAGTCTTGTAATCAGAGACAACTTTTTAATCAGAGTCCATTTACCTTCAGGACTGGCCAATAAAGCGATACTTTTGCCCTGATACTGGTTGGTAATTGTCCCTAACCGATATTTTAATTTCTTCAGGTGCAAAGGTTTCTGACCAGTGCTCACCACCTGATTCACACGATGAATAGCTCAGAACACACCAATGCCTGGGCCACTAGACAATCAAGCACCAACGAATGAAAGAAAAAATGAGTTGAAATACTAATAAATTGCTTTCTTCTTATTCTATCCACTATTAGGTAGGAGGCACACCAGCACCGACGAGGGTTAGTATCAAGTATAGGCGGGGACAGATAGAACCTTCTCTGTCCTTTTTTCACCTAATACAGTGTATTTTGTTGACAGGCACAGGCATTCTTGCTGTTTTCTGTAGAACATATAGCAAATCAGTAGCCCTTTCTACAGTGTGATAGGGAAGCACTGGCCTCATTCTCCCTCATCCCTTGAGACACGCAAAATCACTCACGAACATCACACATGCTTGTTGAGTAAAAAGGATTCTAGGGTTTGCCTCCCCCCAGGGGTGTTGTTAGGTCTGGAAAAGATCAGGGGCTAAACTAATGTCGAGATTGGCGGGACTCAGGGCTAGCTATAGCCTTTTGATGGTAGCCCCGGAGTTTCTATCCGGGGCTACAACCAAAAGACCCGGGGCTATAGCCCCCTCAGCACCCCCCTAGCAATGCCTCCACTCCCCCCCATTCGTGTTACAGCTTAGGGGTCTACCAGGGGATGGTATGATATGATATGGTATTTGTAACGCGCCTATACACAAGTGTTTCAAGGCGCGATGGTTAGGCCTTAGTGTGGCTGGTTTTTAGCGATGCATGAATCTCCACTGCTTTCCTAGCGAAGCGATTGAGTAGTTCTAGGAGGATGGATGCATTCCCTGAGGTGGGGAAATGTGCAAAGTTTTGCTTCTAGTTCCTTGACCGGAAAGGCTTGGAATGAGTGGCGCTGAGTGAGGCTGCATTTAGTCTGACCTTTGTGGCCCGTGGTTGAGTGGGTGATCCGCAGTGAGTCGACAGCATGTTCAGTCCAGTTGAGTGTGATAGGGTCTGTGCATTTGATGAGGGGATGACGTAAAGACTGAGTCTAGGGTGTAGCCTTTGTTGTGTGTGGCGGAGAGGTCCATGGATCCAGTCAGTGCGAAACGCATGCTTCAAATGTGGCCGTCTGAGTGAGACTTGGGGGTGTTAAAATCTCCAAGAAATAATGTTTTACTTTGTGCTATATACCTCCTCTGCCTTTTGTGAGGGAAAGCTATGCTCTTGGACAGGGTGTGAATGATATGATATGTTATGATATGGCATTTATAACGCGCCTGTACACAAGTGTTTCAAGGCGCAACAAGGCAAGGGAGGGGAAACAACAGAGGGAAGACAGAGACAACGATCTTACTAGGCCAGGTGCCATTGAGATTGCGCGAGTGCAGGGGAAGGGGGAAAGGGAAAAGTGCAGGAGGAAGGAGGAGGGGACAGTGCAGAACATGGGATCAAACAATAACAAGAAATAATGTGAGCCCGTAGCGGTGAGCGCTTTTTCATAAAAGGTGATGGGGCACTGACCCACCCATTTTGGGTGAGCCACCCAGCCAGCTGTGTGAAAACACTAAGAACTTCCTCAGCTGCAACAAGCAGCTGAGGGAGTGTTTCTGTGTTGGCTTGAACTGTCAAAGGGAAATGCCGGTTCCCTTTGACTGTTCATACTCCTGCATGCATGTCCAAAGGGACATGCATGGCCTGGGGTGTTTTGCTTGCCTAGTGTTGCATGCCGATTGCAGATGTAGGCTGGAGTACTGCAGCTCTGAACGTGCAAGGGGGCACGTTCAGCAAGGATGTGTTTTTTTGGCAACTTCATTTTTTTAACTGTCAGTCAATCTTATTCTCTCAACAAACAACAACAGTATAAGCCATGCTGATGCTGCTGTCATAGTTATCCACTTTAATAAATAACAATGAGCCAAAAAAAAACAGTCTGTGCCCTCCTGCTGGTCATGCTAGATCACTACTCTAACCAGCCTACATGTCATTGTCACCACTCCACTACTTTAATAAATGGTGGTCTTGCTGTAGCAGGGTGGGTGGCTTGGCTTGTGGTGCAGATATCAGCCCGCAGTAGCCAGGTAGCCACAGCACCAAGTGCAGCTGCTAGTTCAGTGGGCAAGCAGGCACGCATATGTATATGTATCAGTGTCAGTATGACGCTGACTTTGCTGGCGTGGACACTCAGCGGGTACAGTCAGGGCTTTACACTTTTTCTTATGATATGTAGCTAGCCTGGGGTGCACCAATAAGCAGGTGCATGCCAGGCCAACAACTCATTGATACTTAAGCACAAAATGGAATATGACTGCGATTAATGCTGCACAGTTGCCATGGCCCCCAGTGGGTCACCAAGCATAGAGAGGACAACATGACAGTCACCAGCCAACAGCAGCACCAGAGGCAAAGGCCAGGGAGAAGGTCAATGACCATGTAGGGGAGGAAAGAAAACACAAACGCCCCATCCTACCATGGCCCCGCCGCACATGCTAGTGTGACGATGCCAGGCTTAGGGTCAGTGGGAGTGGCTGACCCAAGAAATAGACACCCTGGAAGTGTGCTCTCTATATCTTTCCAGAGAGCATGCTTCCAGGGTTTGAATCCAGCTGGCAGAACGAAACGGGACCGGGATTATAAGAGGTAAGGAGAGGGGCCCTGGGATTGTTTTTTTGAGCAGGTGGAGGAGCCCTGGGGTTGTTTGTGGAAAAGGGTGGGTGGGTCTTTTGTATTGTTTTTGGAGTGGGTGGGGAGCCCTTGGGTTATTTTGGAGCAGGTGGAGGAGCCAAGGGTTGTTTGTGGAAAGAGTGGGGGGTCTTTTGGATTGTTTTTGGAGCAGCTGGGGGAGGCTTGTGGTTGTTTTTGGAGAGGGTGGGGCTTGCAACTATGCAGATTGTGGGGAAGGGGAGCCCAGGGACTATGCAGGGAGTGGGGTAGGGAGGAGCGGGGCATAGGGAGCTTTGGGCAGGGGTGGCTCATCCATAATGGGCAAGGGGGCGTTGACCCAGCAGCCCCCTAGCCCATTATGGTGGAGACAAGGAGCCAGCCCAGTGAAACACTGAGCTTTTTCCAACTAAGGGAGTACTCCTGTGCTGGCTGAACTGTCAAAAGGAAACACTGTTTCCCTTTGACAGTTCAGTTCCCCAGCTGTACATGCTCAATGAGCCATGTAAGGCTGGGGCGTTTTGAGTACCCAGTCTTGCATAGGTCATTGGAAATGCGGGCTGGGCAACTGCATGTGTGCATGTGCGAACGGGCACTCCTGCGCATCTTTGCACATACAGAGAGAGCAGTCTGAAGCGGGGTGTTTCAGTACCCCAAGCTCTTGCTTCCCGATTCCTGTTCATGATGCAGGAGCTGGAGCGCTGGGGAGGAAACTTAACTGTTAATTAATTTTGTATTTAAATATGTGTATGGGTGTGTGTATGCTTGTGATATGAGTGAGTGTATGATGATGGGTGCTTGCAGAAATGATTGTGTGCTTGATGTGTGAATGCTGTGTGAATATATGTGTGTGTGTGTGTGTGTGTGTGTTTGTGTTAGACGGGTGGAGCTGATTATGGCGAGTGGGTGGGGAGGAGGGTTGTACAACAAAGACATTTAAAAAATGCCTTTGTTGCACAATCTCCCTATCCACCGGCTAAAATCAGCTCTCCTTCTTAGGTGCTGTGGAGCCCAGGGAACAGGGATGGTATTTTGCACTGGACATTCATCATAGATGTCCAGTAAAACATACTATGTTTTCTCTCTTGGCCCTCCAGGGCCAATTGCAAACTGTTTGTCTGTTTACCCTTTTTTTTTTAAAGTGTTCTATAAAATGTAACATTTTAGCATATTATTTTTTAAAAAATCCTGGGGGGATAACCCCTACGCCCCCTGACCTATGCTTGGTTACCATCGCATATCTGGGGGAAATATGTATGCATTTAAAGGATTAAGGAGGAACCCCGGAGGAGCACTCATAAAGCAAATAACTGAGTGCAGTCTCTATCTATTTCCGGGTGGGGTTACCTATTAACAATCATAAGATATAGACTAGAGATCATAAAATAGAGACTGGTCTGACAGATTATCCAAATAGATCTTTCAGTATCATTAAAAACAATGTAATCATCAATACAATAATTCATACAAAAAATAAAAACATGATATTCTAAAAAACCAAACACCAGGAACTATTCACTGGTCCTGCTCGTTTACAATTTCCACAGGGGTGGCCTGAGTAATATAACATACAAGAATTGTAGAACGACTTTTTAACACAGTTGTCTTCTGGTTGGGAATGTGGAAAAAAACAGAAGTCCTACATGAGCCATAATGCTCTTCTTGACACTGTATATTAGTTTACAGTTTGTATTCTCAATGATTACATTGTTTTTAATGATACTAAAAGATCTGTTTGGATAATCTTCTCAGTGTTCTAATTTGTCAGACCAGACTCTATCTTATGATTGTTAATAGGAAATATGTAAGCCCCTCCCCTTAAAAAAATCACCAGCTGCCACTGACCCTAGGACTGTGCTGGGAGCGGGGTAGGGAGAGACCAGGCACTGTGGTGGGAGCATGATGGGGGCAGCCATTGGATAGTTATTAATTATTCTTACTATTGTTATGGTATTTATTGAGCGCGCCCCGAGCTTTGAGAAGCAACAGAGCGCTTTACAGAGGTATACAACAATACAGATACATAAGGGAGCACTTTACAAAGTTATACAACAGTACAGGTGCAAAATAGAGCACTTTTCAGAGGTAACAACAGAACTGATTTACAGTGGGTGGTAGGATACAGAGGGGCACAGAGGAGGGGTACAGCTGTATCGGGCGGCGGGTGGGGGATGGGCAGGCGGCGTCTAGCGAGTCAGGTGGCGCGAGGAGCGACGTGATGGCCTAGGTGTTGAGGAAGAGCCACTCTTTGAAGAGGTGGGTCTTGAGTTCTTTTCTGAATTGTAGGAGCGTGGGGGCGAGTCTGATGCTGATAGGGAGGATGTTCATAGTCTTGGTGTGTAGGCAGAGAAGGCTTGTTTTCTCCTCCTTTCCGTTTTGCAGTGGCAAATTTCAAATCTGCAGGTGTCCTGGCTCCTGGTGGTGCACTGTCCACCTGAGATGCTGAGTTTCTCCATGAGGTAGCTGGGTGACTTGATGGTGACTGCCTCATAGATGATGCAGCAAGACTTGAAGGTGATTTGTGCATGCAGTGACTGCCGGTGAAGGTCGATGAGGTAATGTGGTTGTATCAGCGTTGACCCTTAATGAGGCATGGGGCTGCATGTAGAACACTTCTCAGGCACACAAGGGAGGATCTAGGTGGGAATGGACCCATATAGGTGAGATAGGACCAGTGCTTGAATGGTGGATCTAAAGCTGTCTGGAGGGAAGAAGGGCTTGACTTTCCGCAGGAGGGAGAGCTGATGCCAAACTGGCTGAGTTTTCTTAGCTATGTGTGAGGAGAGGTGTTCGTCGATGTGGAACTCGAGGGACTTAGCGCAGTAGGTGAGTTCAGTTGGCCGTTATCAAAGATGTTGAGGGGGTCATCGACCACCTGTATGGTTGCTGTCTCCCTGCTGCATCTGGGTCTGCAGTTGTGTGGCTACAGCTTTCTCGATGATCTTACCTAGGAAGGGAAGATGGGTGATAGGGCGATAGTGGTGGGAGCAGGGTGGGGAGAGCTGAAGGACCTTGGTGGGAGCAGGGTGGGGAGAACCCAGGGCCAGGGCTAAGAGTGGGATGAGGAAGTCCAGAGACTGTGATGGGTGCAGGTATGGGAGCCTGGGTGCTAATCTGGGAGTAGGGTGTGGTGATGGGCATGGTAGTCCATAGCCATTTGGATTCACTGTCCATTTGGCATTTTTGGGGGGCCTGGCCTGCCAACATTTTGCTCAGGGGTGCCCATGGCAAAAAAGTTTGAAGACCACTGGTTTAGAGCAAAGAAAGAGGTCAGGAGAGATTTGAGGGGATCTGCTTGTGTTGCATCACTTCTGCGTACGCACCTGTTAGTGGTGCCAAGTGTTGGCAAAAGGACATTTATTTGAGTTGCATCCTGAGATAAAAATACACTAATTACTGCTAGGGAGCTGTTAGCAGGGGAGTTCAAGGACTAAGAAAGATGTACTACATCAAAGCTAAGTATTTTTAAGAGCTGGCTTGAGAAAGTGATTCAGAGAAATAATCAATTCAGACATTCTACTAATTCCTAATTCCAGGGAAGAAACTGGCCTAGAGCAGGAACTGTCTTGCCAGAATGGTGTTCCATGTAGAAGGCCCAAAGATGAGAAACTTCTCTGTTCCTAGCTGCCCGAGGCTCCTGAACACCTGTTGCAGATATAAGAAACTGATTTACAAGCTGCAGCTGAAAGTGTTCCTTTGCTCATCCAGGTAGGCCAAGCGCAAACTGTAAAACAGTCCAAAGTTGTATATATGTCTCGTACTTTGCACACGTTTCACTGTTATGGTGAGTAGTCTGATAGATGAAAGGCACAATACCCAGTTTGCATTGTATGCTCAGAATAAATGGATGTTTGAATATGTATCCCAAACATGTTTTATGCATTTGCTAACATTCTGTTCCCAAAATGCACTTTGTTTCTACGCAACGTAGCCAGCATCCGACATTCCGGGCACTCACATTATTGGACACCTACTTACGTCCCTCAGCCTTCCCCCATCACTCTGTGAAAGGTGGGGGGAGGGTGGGGATTGTTGCCCCAGTTTATTTTGTCAATTGTCAGCACTGACTGATTCACCAGTGCTGGCAGCTGCTTTACAGTGTTTGGCTGCGTGGCTAAAGAAAAGTGTTTTTTTTGGTTTCTTGTGACTGAGATTTTCTTGCCTGTTTCTCTCCTTTTTCCACCTATCTGACTCCATGCATGACTTGTCTCGATGTCCCTCCCTTTCTCTCCATAACCTCAAAGGTTCGAGACTGAACCAGTGGCCGAAGTATAGTCCAAGGCGTCTAACCAGTTACAAGTTCAGTTGAACAAGGACATAGAGCCACTGGCCGGCAATATGTGCAAAGGACAGTATACACCAATCTACCACAACTTGGTATAAGGGTCAAAATCGAAATACATACATAATAAAAGAAAAAAAACGTTCACACATGTTAGATATCCTGACTGTTCGTCAAGATATAGTGATCATTCAACCGTTGGCCATAGAAGGTAGAACTTGCGCTCAGGCTGCCCACATCTAAGAGTCACAGGTCCTCCCTTTTACCGGAACTCTGCTTGCCACTTGCAAGCGTGTGGATCTGGCTACTGGAAGGCGAGTGTACATGTATTTTTCTGATACACTGGTACGATGAGATGGTGGTGTCCCTCACTGAGTAGAGCCAAACCCATTCTGTATTAGAGCGAGATTAAATAATGCCCGTCTACGTTGTGGGGGGGCAAAGTTGACAGACCAGTGAGGTTAGAGGATGACTCAGAGATGCAGGTAGACCTGGGTCATAGGTTTTTTTCGATTTATCCCTCACAGACATGTGGGTTAGGAAAGGGTATACTTCAGATGTGTTTTGCCCAGCCTGTGTACATTTGAAGGTTTGATCAAGGGATCAGAGGGCGGGACTATCCAGTGAAATGTCCAGGGCTCTAGTTGAGGGTACCCACGGGTCAACACAGTCCAACACTTTTTCCAGAGGGTGGACTCAGCCCCTTCCCCCAGCTAAAATTAGAAACATTGAGGGGCTGATTCATGGAATTTGTGCGCCGAAAAACGGGGATTTGTGCGCCATTCTGGCCGCAAATCCCCATTTGTTAAACAGGGATTTGCGGGCAGAATGGCGCACAAATCCCCGTTTTTCGGCGCACAAATTCCATGAATCAGCCCCTCAATGTTCTCTTTGAATTTATGAATTAAAGCCGACCTTGTGGATCGAACCACAGTCGTCAGGTTTGCAGGCCGGAAACTTCACTGTATAACCTGATGAAAAAAATGTAACTAAAGTTGAAATGTCTCATTTCGGTTCTGCAAGTTCCAGGGAAAACATGTATATTGGTTCTTGGAATTTAAAACATGCACACCTTTTAACGTTTTCAAAAAACACTATTAGAAGAAAATATCCTCTTGGTTTTGTGTGTGTGTTGATTTTATGAAAGGCAAATGCCATTCGTCCTGTGCAATGTGGGTGGTTATGCAAAGCATATTTAATTAAATGTGCATATTTCACCTAGATATGCTGATTTCTGGTGACGTCACATCCCATTGCGTTTGTTGATGAGTCCCCCCCACTTACTCTTTTAGAACTTCACCTCTGGAAATGTCTAAAATATAACCTGATTGTAAAGCTCTTTGTCTTCTGAAATAGGAAGGGTGCGAAAGAAACATCATAAACACAAGGGTTAGGCCCTGAGCGAAGAAAGCATGATACTGATGTGCTTTGTACAGAAATGGCACTGTCGGTGTCGGGGTTGTCAAACAGAATTGTTTCAGTACCCACCAGAGTGCAACCTTCTCACCTACTCTTAATGCATTCATTTTCCCAATCAACGGGTTGCTTCCAATGAGGATCCCCGATACCTAGTATTTGGGCACACTTCAAGAGGAAGCGCTTGTAACCGACAGACGCCAAAGAAGACCACAGCCCATAATACCAAGCCACGCTACAAGCGGAAACTCTCACAGCAGGCGCGCAGCAGAGAAGACGCCAGCCAATAGTATCAAGCACATTACGAGAAGGTAGGCTACCACAGGGAGTGGCATAAGGTTACCCCAGACCATACTGCCAGGCCACACCACAAGAGGAAGCGTTCTCAGGAGGCGCCTGCCAGATCACACTGCGGACCACAGTAGCAGGTCACACCATGAGAAGAAACAATCTCTGAAAGTAGCCACCAGAGTAGGCTCCAGCACATTGTAGCAATCACCACTACAAGAGGGGCTTCTCCCAAAACGCAGTCGCTATAAACGATGCTGGGCTCAACTACCATGGCACACCACAAGAGTGGAAGCACCCAACCAGCAGGCGCATGGGATGACTACAGCCAACAGCGTTTGCTGGTCTTCATTGGTGCTAAGACTGCCAGTGGTCGTTTCCACAGAGTAAAGGCATTGTTTTTAAAGTATCACTTTACAAAACGGAGAAAGACTCTCCGCCAACTTTCATTTTTTAAAATGGCTCAATTCCATCATGCCCCTTTTTTAAAATAGTGTTAAGAATGATAGTGCGCCCCGTACCACCTCCTTTTTCAAAATAAAAAAGATACTTTAAAAACGATGCCTTTACACGAATGCAAAGACATACCGACACCTTTGGATCAAAGCAAAGATATGCCACATGTACAGAGCAGACCCCAAGACGAAAAGCTTTTGAAAGGTGTGTGACAGAGAATACTCCAACCCATAGTATCAAGCCACAGCACTAGAGGAAAAGCTTCTAGCAGGGAGGCAAGAGAATCCTAGCCGATAGAATGATATGAAACCTCAAGCAGAAACCCTTGCAACAGACGCCTGCCAGGGAGCATGGAAACCACAGGATCAGACCACACAGCTAGAGGAAATATTCTCAATAGGCTTCCCCCAGAGAAGACTGAAGCTCATAGTATCAAGCCACACCACTTCTGGGAAAGCTTGCAGCAGGTGTCATCAAGATCTGGACCAGCTCATTGTATTTCTCCTGTTTTCCTCGCCCGAATGCCGTTCCAGCATCACGCTCAGCACCTGATCCTAGCTCCAGACCTGCCTCCGTTCAACCAGAGACCCGGAGTGGTGAAGCCTGGGGCGGATAAGGGTGGTGGCTGTTTGAGCCGTAGGCTATTCGAGAAAGTGGGCGTCACATGGTGTCTTGTCCACGGGGTTGCGGGGGGAGTTGACTTTGGCATCAGGAGCCTATCGGTAGAACAAGGAACAAAGGTAGGTACGATTCAAAAGCAATAGGGAACACGAACATGATAGCTGTGGGCAAACTCTAGAAGTCTAATGCCCGAAGACTGAGTGGCAGGGGTTGCAGTGACCGGAGTGGTGGGTGCTCGGGAGCTTGGGAGCTTGGGCTTCTAGTGCTTCCAGCATTCGCTCCTGCACTTTAATTTATCAGCCATCGTCAGATTTGGAATTCCAGGCCCAATTGCAAATATTAGCATACCTTGATTTTGGGAATTGGGCAATTGAACTGGTGGAATCTGAGGCACGCAAATGCTGTCTCCCAGCATAATAAGCACGTTTACTCCCTTTAAGTCACCTTGCCCTCTTCATTCTTGTTCTAATCAGAATGATAAAAACGCAGCATTTGAAGACCAACATTAGCAGTCTACAAAGGGGTTACTGTTCTAGTACATACAGGATACTTTTTATCAATAACATCCAGGAAGGTAGATGTAGTATTAATGCAGGACCATATGTAAAAGGTAATTGTAACCCATAATAGACATAGAACTCACATTAGCTGCCTCACAGAATGAAAAAGTGCTCATGCATGGATAGAGAAGACCAATTGGAAGGATGGAGAATGCTGCACATACCGTAGCATGGATAGTGGAGGCAGATTAGAAGCTACGAGGAAGGTGTCTATATCCAGACAGACTGAGATTAGAAGTGGGATATGGTTCTCAAATAGTGTTGCTATTAGATATCAAAGGCCTGTGGTGTGCAATATAAATATGCTCACTGTTAACACAGTGAAGCCATGAATAGGGCTTTTATGAAGAGCATACCATGAGAAGGAAATCACTCGGAAGGGCTGACAACTTTGAAAGGTTTAGGGACTGGCAATATTGAAAGATTAGGCAATACAAGGTTAAATGAAATTGTTATTGTTATTGTTATTGTTATTGTTATTGTTATTTTGCATTTATATAGCGCCTTATATACCATTGGTATGGTCTGAAGGCGCTGGTAGGTTGAACGCCCTTGGGAACCGAAGTTCGGGTCAGTAGAGAGAGTAGAGAGAGTCCAAAAGGTGCGTGTGCGCACCAGGTATGTGTGCAGCTGGTGCAGAGTTCAAGTGGTAGCTGGTAGGTGTGGTGATTGAGAGATCAGGAGTATGTGTTCGCTCTGGCCGGCTTTATCCAGAATGAGTGTGGCTGCGTTAGGCCTGAGGAGAACGCCTGGCTGGAGCGTGTGAAACCAGCAATGTTTATTTAGAGTGATGTGGAGTGAGCGGGAGATGTAGATATGAGAACAGTTATACCGAATGGTGTCATAGTATCTCTGTGTTCTAGTTGAGTGGTGGTGTAAGGGAGAGAGTAAGCGTGGGGTGTGGTATGATGTATGTTTTTCTAAGTGCAATTGGGTACACTTCTAAATGCAAATGCAATTGGGTACGCTTCTAAATGCAAGTGGGAACAAATTCTAAATTTAACTTTCTCAGAGAGGCTATTGGGTGCAACTTCAAATGCAATTGGGTACACTTCTAGATTCAACTTTCTCAGAGAGGCTATTGGGCGCAGCTTCTAAATGTAATTGGGTACACTTCTAAATGCAATTGGGTACACTTCTAAATGCAAGTGGGTTCACTTCTAAATTAAACTTTCTCAGAGAGGCTATTGGGTGCAACTTCAAATGCAATTGGGTATACTTCTAAATGCAAGTGGGTACAATTCTAAATTAAACTTTCTCAGAGAGGCTATTGGGTGCAACTTCAAATGCAATTGGGTATACTTCTAAATGCAAGTGGGAACAATTCTACATTCAGCTTTCGCAGAGAGGCTATTGGGCGCAACTTCTAAATGCAATTGGTTACACTTCTAAATGCAAGTGGGAACAATTCTAAATTCAACCTTATCAGAGAGGCTATTGGGCGCACCTTCTAAATGCAATTGGGTACACTTCTAAATGCAATTGGGTACACTTCTAAATGATACCAGCAGCATGCAAGAAGGCAAACCTCACAGAAGACAGCACAGTAATGTAAGATATATTAGATGATTTGATCAGGATCACTGTATCGTCTGCTGGCAAATCCAGGATACAAACATGAACGCTGTCGTTCCATAGTCTTGAATTTGGATACTTAATCACCTCTTGGACTAACAGTTTATGCCATCGTTCGAACAATTGCCTAGGTTTTACAACACCCCATCTGAACAAACCAATTTCTAGACCTTCACCATACGGATGATATGTTAGTTTTTCTAGCAACCTCTATCTGGGACAGGTACATTGCCGATAATGTTATGTTATGTTATGTTATTTTGTATTTACATAGCGCCTTATGTACCATTGGTATGGTCTCAAGGCGCTCTTAGGTTGAACGCCCTCGGGAACCGAACTTCATGTCAGTAGAGAGAGTAGAGAGAGTTAAAAGGTGCGTGTGAGCACCGTATATGTGTGCAGCTGGTGTGGCATTCAAGTGATATCTGCCTCATAGCGGTAGGTGTGGTGGTTGAGAGATCAAGCGTATGTGTTTGTTCAAGCTGGTTGTTATCCAGACCGAAACTGGCTGCGTTAGGCCTGAGGAGAACGCCTAGGCTGGAAGGTGCGTAACCAGCAATGATTAGTTAGGGTGATGGGTGGTATGGGACAAGTGATGGTATGAGAACAGTTATACCGAATGGTGACATAGTATTGCTGTGTTCTATTTGAGTGGTGGTGTAAAGAGGAGAGTAAGCGTGGGGTGTGATATGGTGTTTCATTTTGGTGGTAGAGATTGTGCCCATTCCAATAGTGCCTATTCTCTTCCACTCCATGCGCTCATCCGCTCCATGCCCTCATCCGCTCAATGCCCTCATTCATTCTGCGCACTCATCTGCTCTACGCACCCATTCGCTCTATGCACCTATATGCTCTACACACCCATACGCTCTAGGCACTTATACCCTATAGGCACCCATACGCTCTATGCACTCATATGTTCTACACAACCATCTGCCCTTTTTACCATACTCTCTACATACCAAATGCTCTACGCACCATATGCTCTACGCACTCATCCGCTCATAGGCACTTCTCCACTCATAGGCACTCGTCCTTTCTAGGCACTCATCCACTCTACACACTCATCCACTCTACACACTCACCTGCTCTACACACACATGTGCCCCACACACTCATCCGCTCTATACATTCATCCACTCTATACGTTCATCCACTCTATACATTCATCCACTCTACGCACCCATATGCTCTACGCACCCATATGCTCTCCTTACCCATACGCTCTACAAACTCATCTGCTCTACTTACCCATACGCTCTACGCACCCATACTCTCTACGCACCCATACGCTCTACGCACCCATACGCTCTACGCACCCATACGCTCTACGTACTCATACGCTCTAGGCACCTATCTGCTCTACTTAGCTCATCTGTTCTACACAACTCATCTGCTCTACACAACTCATCCGCTCTACACAACTCATCCGCTCTACACAACTCATACGCTTTACACAACACATCCGCTCTGCGCACTCATCCGCTCAACGCACTCATCCACTCAACGCACTCATCGGTTCAATGTACTTAACTGTAATTACTTGTTTTATCCACGCTACCGACTTCATCCGCTCCATTCACTTCGTTTATTCATCATGCATTATCGGTTGGCGTACGCTAACCAGTGGGTTGGTTAGTCCGCTCCATACACATTCTTCATCTGCTCCATACACATGTTTCATCATTTCCATCCACATACTTCACCTTTTCCATCTACATACTTCACCCTGTTTATCAATTCCACCCTCTTTATCCGTTCCACCCAGTTCATCCGTTCCACCAAGGTCATCCGTTCCCACTGTGTTCATCCGTTCCCACTGAGTTCATCCGTTCCCACCGAGTTAATCCGTTCTACCAGTTCATCCATTCCACCCAGTTCATCGGTTCCACCCACTTCATCCATTCCACCCAGTTTATCCGTGCCATCCAGTTCATCCCTTCCATCCAGTTCATCCCTTCCACTCAGTTCATCCGTCCCACCGACTCATCCGCTCTACCCACTCATCTGCTCTACACACACATCCGCTCTACACACACATCCGCTCTACACACCCATCCGCTCCATACATTCATCCATTCTGAGCACTCATACGCTCTACGCACCCATACACTCTACGCACCCATCTGCTCTGTGCACCCATCTGCTCTGCTTACCCATAAGCTCTACGCACCCATACGTTCTACTATACTCATACATCGTCCGTTTACTCCACACTTGACACCCGCTCCGCACTCAACAATTGGTCCGCATTCGACACCTGCTCTGCTCTCTACACCCGGTCCTCGCTCCACATTCTATAACCACTCTTCACTTCGCATTCTACATCCGCTCCGCAGTCTACACCTGCACCATACCCCACATCCGTTCAGCACACTACATTGGCTCAACACCACCGCACCATACATCTGCTCATCATCCTAGATCTGCTCAACACCCTACATCTGTTCAACACTGTCAGGCGCTAAATCTCCTCAACACCCTACACCCACTCTATTCTATTATCCGCTCTTACCCTGCATCCACACCACAACCTATATCTGCTCCATGCCCTCATCCGCTCTACACCCTCATCCGCACTATGCACTGGTCCGCTCTATGCATTGGTCAGCTCTACGCATTTATCCGCTTTATGCATTCGTCCGCTCTACGCATTCATCCACTCTCTCGCCCCCCTTTTTTTCCATTTTTATTTTTTTCACTCATTTGAATTTGTTTGTCCATTTTACCCAGCCAATAACGGTTATTAGTTTCTGCTTTCTCACTCGGATCATGATGCTGATTTGCTATTTATGCTCAAGCATATTTATGCTCAAGCATTTGGTAAAGTCATTGCGGTGCAGTTATTAGGATTGAGTTCTTTTTAGTTTGTGGTCGGTTTTTAAGGGAAGAGCCAAGTTTTCAGTAATTTGCGGAAAGACAAGAGGTCTTCAGTGAGTCGGATGTGGGCGGGAATGCATTCCACAGCGTGGGGGCCAAAGCTGAGAATGATGATCTGCCTAGCCTGGTTGAGTTTGCTTTTGGTAGGAGGCCAGCTTAGCTTGATTTTAGAGTATGTGCAGGGTGATAAGGTTTTAGTTTGTCTTGAAGATATTGAGGTCCGGTTTTATGCAGTGCTCGGTGAGCAATGCATAAGGTTTTGAAAGTCACCCTTCGGGTAACTGGGAGCCAGTGCAGAGTTTTGAGGGCTGGGGAGATGTGGTCTCTCGGGCCAAGCGCTAGTAGCAATTTGGCTGCAGCGTTTTGCGCTCTTTGTAGTTTAGTCAGTTGGTATGCGTGGACTCCGAGATAGAGGGGGTTAACGTAGTCCAGTCTTGATATTACAATTGATTGGACCGCGGAGAGTCTGTTGGGAAAGGAGAGGTATGGGAAAATGCATCTAAGAGTTTTTAGGTGGTAGTGGCAGGACTTTGAGACGTTGTTGACTTGGCGCGAGAGTGTTAGGTCCGAGTCTAGGGTGCAACCAAGGTTTTTTACAGAATTGGAGGGGGTCGGTGAGTTGCCCATGGCGGATGGCCAGGATACTGGGTGTGGAAGAAGTTCGGTGTTGCCACATACCATGATTTCGGTTTTGGAGGGGTTTAGTAGGAGGTGGTTTGTGGTTATCCAGAGTTCTATGTCGAGGAGGCAGGAAGCAAGGTCAGGTTGGCAGTTGGGCTTTGAGTTCAGGAGTTTTAGAATTAGTTGAGTGTCATCAGCGTAGTTGTAGCACAGGATGTTGTGTGATTGAATTATTCGTGGGAGGGTGGCCATGTAGAGGTTGAACAGGAGGGCTGATAGCAGATGTTGTTCTGCAAAACCAAGTACATATGCAGGCAGGTTGATAAACTTCAGACATAGGAAAGGCTCAGCCAGCCTTGCTGCAATGTGATATTCTAATTTTGCATATGAACACATATCTCTGCAATGGGTGCTTCACACACTGAGCTAACTTCTGAACCATTGTGGCACTCAATTTATCAATATGCATTTCACTGTTGCCTATTGCACATGATCAACATAATTCCCACAATGCTAGAGTTGTGCCATAAGGAGCAGACAAACTATGTATAACACGGTGAACATAGAAATCAATACATGATGAATCGATCAAGGCAAAATGCACTTGCCAAAACAGAAAGGCAATGGTTTTAGAGCCTCAGTAGCACCCCATAAAATATCCTGACTGGTGAACAATGGAATCTTACTTCTTCAGATCAGCTAGCCTTGTGGGGCCACCTTCAAGGTGGGGGCCCTGGGCAAGTGCCCCTTTTGCCCTCCCATTAAAACGTCTCTGAGGCACGGGCTACAGAGGAGTTGCCAAGGGGGGGGGATCAACGGACTAAGGTAGCCCCTCAAGCCAGTCAGGCGTGCCCGAGGTGTAAATTTGACTTGTAAAACTTTTAACGGAAACGTTTTGACATTTATCCTACGCTTATATATATAGCACTGTTTTTAATGCTTTTATGAACTTTTATGAACATAACGATTCTTACGCCACAATGATTTCCCCCTTCTTTTTATATAAGATGTGGTGATAATCTGAATTCTCACTATGCACTGTCACTTTATTGCGCTTTTGCCCAGCTTTGGCGCTTTGTGTAATTAGAGGATTGGTCTCTTATAACAGATTTCAATACTGGAGAGGTGGCCCTCTCTGAGCTTAATACTTGCTGTTTGTTTGGAACAACATGACAAAGCTCAAGGCAAAGGACCAGTTGCCAGTTGAAACTAAAAAGAGTAAGCAAGGCCAAAATGGTCACATCACAGAAGCTGCTGCCACTGCTCTTCAAGCCACGTTGAATGATTATATGGCGGGAAAAATAGAAGAATGCATTTGAACACAGAAAGGGCTATAAAAGAAGTTTCGCATTGCACAGGTAGGCCTGATTCCTCAGAAGGCACACCATATGCTTCTCCAGTGCGAATTACTAATGTTCAGGGGTTGCCCTCTAACCACGACTTGAGTGGACCTTTCTTAAAGGCGAACTCTAATTCTTCGCTTAACTGCCCACTGGTGAATAGTGAACAACAAAGTGAGTGCAACATAGAAGTGGAAGCCGATAGTGCTGGTCAGTTACACTCACATGGGGATGTTAGCTCAGTCTTGGCATCTAGCGACTTTAAAGTGCTGGCGGAGGTCTTGGACAAGAAACTTGGCCTGGCTTTGGAAAGCATTTCCCAATTTAAAAAATCACTTAATATTTCACTCACTATTCTAGATGAGGGATAAAGAATGATTTATTGGAAGTAGAACAGGCTAATTCTGGCACTGATTCTGCTGCGGTCACACAGGTTACAACCCAGGGGTGCAATGTGACAACAGAGAAAGCAGATAATGAGGTGGTATGCTAAAAATCTGCCTTCCAAGTAACAAGGTATGCACTCGTGTATCTGATGCATTGTAAGACCCAGTCTTTTTTTTGTTATCTTTGTGGATTTGAATCAAGCCTTTTTATGTTTTTAGCTTATATATGTGCTCATGTAGGCTTTGCATCTTTTACTAAATGTAGCAAGAGGCTTTTTCAACTGCTGAATGACGAACTGTCTTATATTAAAGGTAACTCTGTTGTTTTTAGGATAATGTATGTTTTGGTAAAGCAAATGTATTGTTATGATTTTAACCTGAGTTTATATTATGTGTTTGTAAAAGTTTGTTTTTGACTAAACCATACACAATAAAAAAATTAAAATTAAAAAAAGCAGATAAAGATTCACCTCCCCTCCTCACTATAAGGCAGCCCAGTGTAGAAGCAGAGTTATGCCCCTGGAAGGGCTTAGAACACCATATTATCAAAAAGCCACATCCACACTTAGGTCAATCAACCATGCGGGGAGTCAGGTAATCATTGACCTTCCACCCGAGGGAGCTCCACTGGTAGGGGTTATTACTGATATTCCTGTATGATGAGTTAGGTGGGGGAATCAACTGCTTCACTAATTAACAAAACGAGCCACTGGATTAATACCCTCTTAGTTGGCGCAAAAATCAACATGAGTAATATTCTTATGGCAAGAGGGGTTTCATGGGTTGGCAAAACGGAAAAATCTGTGGAGGGTGATTGCGTGATTGTCATAGTGTCTACCCCGGCAATGATGAATTATCTGGGGACTGCTCTAGACTTTAAATGCTATGATAAAAATGATTTGACTTGGGTGAGCAAATTTGTTCCATTGTCTTTTTTTTACCCGTTATATCCTGGCAAAGGTCATCCTACAGCCCCTCCTAATTTGGGATGTGATAGATCAAGACCCCAGAACGGACATTGGGAATGGGTCAAAAGGCAGGCAAATGCCAGTTGTAAGCCTGGTATGGGTGCAAAGGGGTGGGAACCCTTGGGTGAGACTGGGGCAGTGATAACAGCCAACCGCTTTGACTCTCTATCAAGAATTGAAGAAATAGACTGACTGAAGATGCCCCCCCTTAATTACCTCAAACTTACAAGGCTTGGCATCAAACCCCAATCCGGTAGGACAATTGACTAGCCATCGGGCAGAGATTTTTATAACCATCCATAGCTGGAAAATAGTAGGGGCTGCATCGAAATTTAGGGATCCATATACAGTGGCCTATATTAAACAACACAATATTGTCCTTTAACAGGAAACGTGGGCTCTTGAGAATCTGCTGTTGGATGGGTTTGTTTCTTTCTCTGCCACAGCAACTAAGAATAAAGGAGGATGGTGCTATGAGGGTCTGATGATACTAATAGGATCATCTATGAACTATCGTATTAGGGTAATGGCAACCAACACTAATTCCAAACAATATGTTAGCATGGTGCCTGAGCAGGAATGTCATTTGGGGATCATCAGGGATTGCAACTTTGACCGACCCCTGAGTTCTCCCTTGCTACCACTCTGGTCCTCCTGTTACCCCTAAAAAACGTTTTTATTATTTAATTTGTTTTACAAATGGAAGCTACTTGGCTTTGGCCTTATACATTGGAAAGTAAACAGTGTGTTCAATTGTTATTAGATTGAGTTTTTGTTCCCCTGCAGGCAGAAAGAAAGGGGTGACATCATTTGGTTGATTTTGAAAATTCCAGCTAGGCATCCTAAAAAAAAGAGGAGCAGTCTGGCACTGCCAAATGAACGCTCAACTTTATTTAGTAGCAATTTTGCATACTATCATTGTACTGTAAAGGTTTTTTAGTAAACACATCACTATTGGCTTTTAGTTTTGCATAGGAAGGGTGTTTTTATTAATCATTTTTTGTATGGTTTTACACTTCAGGTAGTTTTAGGATGATTTTTAGAATGTATATTGTATAAACTGTGGTTAAGTGTGCTCTTTTTATATGTCATTTGTTGTCTAACGTTTTTGATTTGTGTATGCTTTGACATTTAATTTTGTTTTGAAGAATTATTAATAAAGTGTATGTTCAAAAACAGAATTTCAGACTCAGGACCTATTTGGTACACGGACCGAGCCGTTCAAGTAGTGGATGAAAGAAAACGACAGACACTCTGGTTCCCTAGTGGTTGATTGTCCTTTGGCTGTATCACGGCCGAATCTTGGTGTCTTCAAATTGGCCCCCCTGTCTCTTTTGGTTTGATGTACCTGAGCAGGAAAGTCATTTGGGGATCACCGAGGGTTGCAACTTTGACCGACCCCTGAGGTCTCCCTTGCTACCCCTTGCTACCACTGTGGTCCTCCTTGCTACCCCTACAAATGGAAGCTACTTGGCTATGGCCAAGCGCCATGTGGCTCTTTGTTTCTGGAGTGGCTGGCTTTCTTGTTCAGGCCTCTTATAAAAATCAGCAGGGTTCCACAAGTGTATCACTTTGAGCAGGGCCCCTAAATCAGAAAGAATAGGAATAAGAAATAATTTGTCTTTCTGGAATTCTATACAATAATTGCTAGACTCATTACAGCTTTATTTCAGGCACACTTCAGGGGGTGAGGCGTTGATTTAGTCTGTCCTTAAACACCTCAATGCAGACAAAAACTTCCAAAAAGCATTAGAGTAGAATAAGCATCCATTTCCGTCTATGTATTTTGCTTTTCGCAAGTTGCAGTTATAGCATGTTTTTTTCTGCCGTTGTCTCTGTTACAATCATACGACATTCCTTCATGGTCACCTCGGTCACTTGGCAAAATCCTTCTGCCTAAAAGCTTGTGTACAGTGTAGAAATCTTTAACATTAGCACATAAAATGGCCCTTGATTTCATTGTGCCACAATCAATGCTGTGTTGTAATGTGTCTATCTTTCCTATCTCCCTGGCATGCTGTTGAGGATGTTTGTTTGGATGTATCAGGTGAAGAGTGCCCAGAGTATGAGATGCAGTGTGAGAGCGCTGCATTTGCCGTGCTGATCTAAATTCTTTAATACAGTGTTATTAACCCCACCAATGGTATGTATTTTGCCAACCTGTGAAGCCTGAAAAGTATATCCATGCAGGCTTGACAAGTGGCCAACTTTGCATCAGAATTATCAGTTTAATGGTATCCGCTACAGAGTGTAATTTGCTTTCTGACTTTGAGAACATTCAGACATGTTATTGCTCATTTTACTATAGCCGGTAACATAGCTATAATCGGTAGGATAGCTCAGTCGGTTGAGCGCTTGGTGCTGCAATGTGTGTGTGATCTGCAGGTTGCAGGTTCGAATGCCGGCAAGGCCAACTCATCCTTGTGAGGTCGATAAATGAGTACCAACACAGGTTGGGTGATATTGTTTGTATATTTGTTCTAAATAAAGCGCTTAAGCACGAGTACTATATAATAACACATCATCATCATTTGGTCTTGGACGTCTGCTTGCATTCATAGTAATTTGGTAATATTGGCCTATACACACTGATATTAATGTTATATATGGTGATCCATTCTTGTATGAAACGTATATCACATTACAGTGATATTGTATCCATATTTTTTGTAGTGTACTTAGGAACAATGCTATTTGATGCCACTTCCTGTTTTGTAAAGGGGTGGAAGGTTGTGTTCCATTGCTTCCCATGATGCCAATTCGGGGTGTGATCAAATTACATCACTTCTGGTGATGCCATCAGAGTTCAAGGGTCTTGTGATGTCACATCCGCTACCCTTGACATTTTGATGAAATGACATCCTTGTGCCTGAGCAAGGAGAGCATCTATTGATTGTCAACTTTTATAATAGTCCACATGCACATTCACACAAGTTTCCAATATGGATCACGGGAGATTTTAGTGCTGATATTGATCTCTGTGTTAATGAGTTCAATTTAATATCTGAATCTGCACCCATAAGACAGACACTGACTAACCGTAAAAGTAGGGCATGGGTATCAGTTCTAGAAGCTTATGGTTTTATCTGCCTAAATGGTTTTTGCGCGGGTGATGCAAACAAAGCATACACCCGCGTTAGTGGCAAAAGTGCCTCCACCATTGATTATTTCTTTGTCAATCAAGGGGGCTTATCGTTGGTGGAGGACATGGACATTTTATCTCACGAAGAAAGTGATCATTTGCCTTTGTGTGTACTCCTTAAACTCCTCAAGATGATTGCTCGACCTAAGCATTACGATCTAAATGGCGACATATTTTTTAATAATGGAGGCAATCGTATACATTGGAACCCCCACAATCTGGAAAAGGGAAGAAAATGTCTCTGATAGACTTTTACCCACCTTTATTGATCAATTTCCTGTCTCTTCAACCACATCACCCAACATTCTCGTCACTGACTACCATTTGTAAAGGAACAAATTACAAGCAAAGACTCTATAAAAGCCTGTATGAGCATTGCAATAAAGTGTATAACAAGTGATTTTAATTAAGATCTGCGGATCACAGCAGCCAAAAAAAATTTACGGTCGGATATTGTGGCCTTTATATTCCCCTCTCTGGGTGTATATATAGTTCTGATGAAATTAATAAACTCATCAAACTCCTTAAAAATATTATGCTCGCTGACTCAAAGAACACATATCTAGATGTGAAAAGGAGAGATGGCTGCGCATTGCATCTTTCACCATCTCTAGAAACAATACCGACATTTGGAAGGTAATGAGGGAGGTATCAAAAAGTGATCTACCAATAAACTGTGTCCCTGAGTCGGTTTGGGTATCTCATATCCAATCCACTCTGGGGGCCAGTATGCCTGAGGATGAGGAGACGGTTATCCCACAAGTAATATGGACCTGCAAAGCGACAATTTTCCACATTATTTTAATCATAGAACATCTAAACACATTGCGTGCTGCTGGCCCTGACGGCATATATAATGGATTGTTAAAAATGGCCCCTGAATTGTGGGCCGATGCCTTACATCTTCTATTTATCGATTTTGGAATGTCTGGCATATTGCCTGCTACGTAGCTTGGGAGCCATATTTTAGCAATCTTTAAAAAAGGCTCACGTGATGCTCCAGAAAATTATCGAATGTTAGCTATGCTGGATATTCCAGCAATATTTTTTGCAAAGGTACTTCTAGCCGAATTGGACACATGGATACATGGCAATGCTATTCTGAGCCCCAATCAGATAGGCTTTAGAACTAGAGCATCTATGTCTCATAATATGTTTATCTTGTTGTCCTCTGTAGAATATGCATGGCTGAGAAGAGAGACTGCAGTATTTTGTGTGTTTATAGATTTCTATGCCGCGTTTGATACTGTGATGCGGAACAGACCATTGTGGAAATTGGTGGATTGGAAGATTCCGCCCGGGCTGCTAAAAATGCTGGTGGCGCTCCACACAGATACCAGCGTTAGCGTCCGCCTAAATGGGGTTGGTAAACTATCAGCATCTGTACCCATGGGTCGAGGTGTGAAACAGGGTTGCATAGTTGCAGCCACCCTCTTCACCCTATATCTTGCTGACCTGAATATAGCATTTAACTTGCCCAGACTCAGTTGGTTAGTCTATGCTGATGATCTCTTACTGTTGGATCATACTCCCAAAGGTATGCAAGTCCTGATCGATGCACTTGGTGTATTTGCACATCACAACGGACTCAAAGTAAATATCGCTAAAAGTAAGATTATGTTTTTTTCCAGTAAACACAACTTTAAACCCAGAAACTACATGGGTTTTGGATGGCACTAACTTTTAATGTGTTAAATCCTATCAATATTTAATGATACAGGTTGATGACTCTCTTAATTGGAACTCACATTGGTGCGAAACAAAAGCTAAATCTATGCTAATGGTAAATTCCGTAAATGCCTTCATTGGGAAGAATAGTGGCTATTCTGCTCACACTCTCCTGTTGTTGTATACCTCGAGAATCCAACCTGTCCTGACTTACGGTATTGCGATTTGAGGTCATGAGTTTACCGCCGACCTAATTAAATTTGAAGGGAAAATTCTGCGCAAGTTGTTCCATATGCCGCAAGCATTGTCGATCGAATGCCTATATATCTTAAATTCAAGATATATAGGCATTCGATCGACAATGCTTGCGGCATATGGAACAACTTGCGCAGAATTTTAACCGGGATTATGGCTGTCTTTATATTGATCGAGAGCGTATGCACACTTAATGATGGTACATTAATGGCACAATATATACAGGCTTTTCTGTGTATTGATCAATGTAATACGTTGGGGACTTTAGGAAAAATAGTAACTCTACAATAAATGTCAGGCTGGACGTGAACTTCTCGCAGTACCTAGCATTATTTATGTGATAAAACGCAGGATAAAACAGAAGTTAACCAGGTTCAGCCTTGATAATCATATTGTACAACTATCTATAAAGTCTAACAGCGGCCCGTTTGCTCGGTATCAAATTGACCGCATTTGTAAGCCTGTATATATAGATGCCTTTCCTACTAGCAGTATCATTATAAAGTATCTATTATTAAAATGTAATGTTTGTGAAGTTATGGAAATCAAGGGCGGTAAAATCGGTATCCCACAATCTGATCGTAAATGCAGACTGTGTGGCGAAAATGTAATTGAATCACTGGAGCACATTCTTGTTAAATATGTGAGTCTTGCGTCTATAAGAGCAACATTCATCAAATCGTATAATAATCATGTTGATTTTACTGATATATTTATGATCTGGCCTGCATTTATGGAAGGCAATGACCTCAATTTTATATATTTTATGGTAAAATTGTATTTTAATTGTGAAGAGATTTTAGATATTTTAGGAACTGGCGTTTTAGGTTGACTCTATGCTTACTATTACATGATTTTTGATGAATGTTTTGTATTTATATTTGTACTGTGTAAGTTGCTTGTTTAATGTTCTGTATATACAAAGCCATAAGGCTATTAGTATATTAAATAAATAAAATAAATAATCATTAAGGTTTATGTGCAAATAGGTTGTAGAAGAGCAGCTGCATGCCTCTGTAGGCAATCCCGCCCCCTTCCTAGTATATGTTGGAGGCCTGAGATTGTGCCATGTATGACACCAGTAGTTGTGCCAATATAGCAGCGGATATTTGAAAGAAGGTACCCACCGAGCAAACCCTATCAAATATATCCCCGACTAGACGACAATCTGAGGGAAGAACTCTCTGAAGGAATATGAAAAGGAGCAAAGAGAGAAGCTAGCGACTTCACAAGAAATATGTGTGACGCCCCGAGAATACTAGCTGAAGAGAATGCATGGATCTTAGAGAAACTGATGACAAAGTGAAGAATCAAGTAAACTTTCATATGCAAAAAGAAGATTGCATGTGTGCGATGTGCTACAGAAAATCAACTTTTCAATAATTGTACAGGTGCTGAAATGCAAGTAGACTAAGTCATTATAGAAGCTGGCTATATGTAGTGAATAGACTGCAGGCAAAGCCGCCATTGTATAGGATCTGGAAATTGGTGTCATGAATTTAATAAGCCCAGACCCATAAAGAGGAAAGGCTGACAATTGTGTCACAGCAAGAATAAGCTAAGATCATGGAAGCGCCTGGCGAGGCTGTCTGGCCTAAGATCAAAACTGAAGCAGCCAAGGTCGGTTATCTTTTCTTGAAAAGCAGTGAACGTACAAAGGATGAATCATCCCTTATAAAGGTGCAAAGAAAGAACACCAACAGTGCCAAGTTTTATTAATTTAAGACATTTAAATGATGCAAAATGGACCAAATTGTGGTCTCCCATCAGGTGAGCCAAGGATGGAAATAGAGTTGAGCTTGGAGTCCAAGAACAACGATAGTGAGAGCCTGCACTCCCCTTTATTCCCGCAGACAAGGATACTTTGCAAGGCCAAGTGCAAAGACAATCTTCATGGCAGAAGGCAAGGGTGATGAGAGATGTTGGGCTAATTGGGTGGGGAGGTAAAGTCAAGTCCACCCCCTGGCACCTGGGTCTGAGCTTACGTGCTGCTAAGTGAACCGAATGTTCCAGACATTGCACAAGCGTGCCAACCAATTGTAGAGGGCCATATAACGAAGGGCCTTATAGTTTGGAGACCAATGATAAATCGTGTACTTAGTAGTGTTAAAGGTGACATGTTTTAGAGGTAGGCATAAGTTGCCCACCTGACAGTGGGCAGCCAATCACAATCCTTTTCCCTATAAAAAGTATACTTAGATGTTCCCCCTTGAACCAATTCCAGTCTCTTGTACGTTTTCTTATTTGCCACATAGTATGACATCACATCTGAACATTTTTTTGTATAATGTCTATGTTTTATGAGAAAATCATAGACAGTTTAGCGAAAGTCTATTGATGTCTGTTGTAACCTCCCTGTTTTAGATAATTGTTAATAAAACTGACTCTCTGCCACATTCCTGAGTTGGTTCGATTATTTGGACTCAGAGTTATTCTGAAACCCCATTCATTGTATGCACATTACTAAAGGGCCATATGCTCATGCGGTAGTAGTGCAGATGGTTGAAAAAAATCCAAGCTAGTTTGTCTCCAGAGTTTCAGATGATCGGGCATCCTCTGCCATTAGATGGCAGATCGCAGGGTTTCCTGTGGAGAGCGGCCGATAGAAATAAACTTTCAAGAAGAACTGAGATGGTGGGCAGGTCCCTCTTTAACAAAATACCTGCCTGTTTCCATGGGTGCTCTGTGGATGGAAACCAAAGTGGTCGGATTGAAGGAGGAGTCGATACTGATGGCCTAGAATCGATTAACGAATGGTGAGTAGACTAAGGTAAAGGGCATGGGATTGTGATAATTTTTTTGAGTAACAGGAAATATTGTGAGGAGAAAAGGTAGCAACTAGGAGTCCTGACTCACGGGAGTTTCAGAAGGAGACATCTCAAATTCCAGTGGGGGTAGAGCTGAAACCTAAAACGCGTAATCAGGATTATGTAAGTTGACGCCTCAAACCCTGTATTCGGTATAAATAAAGGTGAGAAAGATAAGGTGATTACAGTGTTTGTAAATGTGCAATGTCGACTAGTCTGAATGTTGTTTGTTGAGTAAAAATATCGAAGAGCGATAGAAGTTGGGAATAAATTGGAAAGGTTGAGGAGCAACAGTGTTTGAGCGTAGCAAAGGGATTGGCGCCAATCAAGAAATTAGAGGCTTGAGCAGCGATTGATAGTGTGTGCTCATATTTGTTGTTTAAAAGCATTGAAAAGTGGTGATTTAAGCAAAGGTATAAAGTTTATTTTAACAATCTGGTAAGTATTGACAGTCAAGTGAGACTTGTCATTATGGGAGACACTGCTCTTATGCACTTATGCAAAACATTACCAAAGCATATGCCCAAGCTTAAAAAGTGTAGTGTGCAATGGGTGAAAGGCACGGCAAATAAAATGTTCATGCCATGGCCACAAGGGGGATTATTGTCAAAGGCGGTATTGCAATACATGACCACATACTTGCACGCTGCGTACACAGAAAAAAATTTGAAAAAAGGTTAGCAATTTTAGAGCTTTGGAAGATGTACCAAGAAGAAAGAGAAGACCCGCCACCTGAAGAGTGGATGCTTAGTCAACGAAAGGAAGGTGTTGATCCTTCAGCTCCCCCACCTCACCTGAAGCAAAAGGTGCTAGCACAGAAGAAATAGGGTTATATCCTTTAAATGAGTTGAAAGCGGCAACGGGGTATAGTAATCCGATCTATGAACCCCCCCACTTACAGAAGTGACGATAATCCAGAGGAGAATAAGAGAAAAGAAGATTTATGAGATCATACAAGACAAAGAAGAAAGGAGTACGCGGTTGAATCTGTCGACAGAAATAGACAGGGGGATTAAGAGATGGAAAGGAGAGAAGGATAAAGCTGACGAGATAGCGCTCATGCAGAACAAATGGATGGGAGGAGAGATATTACTTAAAATAGATGGGAAAAGTATGGAGCAAGTTAGGCAAAGAGAAGACAAAGATGAACAAGAAAGAAAGGATAAGGAAAGTGAGAAGAGATTGAGAGAATACGAGCAGAAAAGGAAGAGCAGAGAGCGACGAGAACAGATATATCAGGAGGAGCAAGAAAGAAAAGAAGAACAGGCAGAAGAACAAAGAACGTATGACAATAGACAGATAGCGATGGAAGAAAGGGTTAGACAAGAAAGGAAGAGAGAAGAGGAAGAAGGGCAAAGATTAAGGGACAAAAGATTACAGAGATGAAGTGAAGAAGAGGAAAGCAGGGAAGGAATAAGGAGAGGAGAAGAACAAAGGCAAGAGGAAGAAAAAAGTAGATGGGATACGAGAAAGCAAAGAGAAATAGATGAAGAAATGGAACAAAAAAGGAGACAATGAAGTCTTGAAACCAGTCTCATTTGTAAGGAACCAGTAGGACCAAGCCCAGAAATACAATAGGATAGAATAGAAGAGTTCCTTCCGGCGTCAAGAGTAGTATTGGAAGAAGAAACATTTGATGCGGCAAGCATTGGAGAAAGATCGACAAGGTCTATCAACAGTTAAAGGAAGGTAGAAAGTATGTTATTCAAGGGAAGAGTGATCAATCCCTAGCATTTCAATTACTAGGTGAAGAAGAAAATATGTTCAGTAATGAAAATAGAGCATTGTCTTTAAGTAGACTGAATCTGGATAAGGGTGAAGGGGATGATAGTCACACTGGTTGGGGACAAGACATGTCGGACGAGGAAACAAAGTCCAGTCTTGGGGTAGACGGAGGGAGCATGTGCGTCCCTGAAGGAAGCCTGCAAATGGATAAAGAAGTGAGATGGTCAGATCTGGAACAGCCAAAAGATAGGATGCCAGATCCCATAGTATATTCAGAATGTCCCGAGGATGATCGTATAGTGAGAAGGGAGAGTCGCTGCCATATGTGAGCAGGATAAGGTTGTTCCCCATGAGGAGACAGACAGGGACAATCGTCTCACCATGCATACACCAATTATGGGATCTGACTCCGGGAGGGGGTAAACTCAGTTTCCCTTATTGGAAAAAGGGGGAGCAAGACCACAGTATGTCCGATGGCCACAGATAGACAAGTATAATTTAAGGTGTAAACGCCCGAGTTTCACTTCGGGCACTGGGAAATGGATATAAAAATTAGAAAAAATGTCAGAAGGAAACACGTAGGCCATAGGGGACATAAAAGGTCTCCTGTCAGCTATTCTTGGAGAGAGGGCTGATGACATATTGAGAGGAGCCGGAAATTCAAGTGTGACAACACAGAATACAGTGCATCATGGAGCACGGTTTAATAATTGCAGAGCAGGTGTTTGGAGGGCACTCAGGGAACAGTATCCAGATACATCAGATATGGTTGCAATCATGACACGACAAATGAAGGAATATGAAGATCCTATTGCTTAGATTCAGGATATTCAGGAGAAATGGCAACTTGAAACTCGCAGTGGCATTACTTTACCACATTTTATGCCAGGGGTGGTCTGAGCCAGTACAGAGGCAGATGAAGAAACAAGTAGGGATGGAAGCGAAGCCATGGCCTGAGATACAGCTGGCGATAGTACATCATTGCCAGTTATTAGAGTAAAAAAATAAGAAAAAAGATGTGTATAGGAAAATCGAGGAAGCCAAGTTAGTTCAGAACAAATTTCAAAATTTGCCATAAAAGGGGCGGTATTGACAAGCGGAGAAGGATTGGGAATGCAAAAAGCAATGGGTGCATCGCAGGCAAGTAATCTGCACCCGATGGATTAAGGTGGATATGGGTTTGTGCCACAAGGCAGAGTTATAGGTAATAGAGGAAGAGACGGATTTCTAAATAATCAAGGTGGGTTTCAATATATACAAAATGAGAACCAGAGTACTCAGGGAGGATATAATCAAGGGGGGCTTGTCAGAGGGGCACCTCCAGTATGTTAGACTTGTGGGATGACAGGACACATTGTGCACGTATGTGGGAGCCAAGGGCATGTACCGAATGGCAAATTTTCAAGAGGGGGACAGCTTATCCTCCACCATATAGCACAAATACTAGAGAAGGATTTCCCCAAGGTCACACATTTTATCAGACAGAAGTGCCGCAAGTACAGCAGGTACAGAAACAAGAATGAGTGCAAATGAATCCACCACAAGGGCAGTCACAACAAGCCCCTATGCAGACACAGTAGTATGCGAATACAGTACTGACACCCCGGATAGGAGGTGTCACTGTGTCAGGAGGAAATCCTTTTACAGGGATGTGGATGACCCTGTACCCACAATAGGACAGCTCACAGGGTGACTTGATGTGTTCAGTACTATCTGTGACACCAGACCCCCAAGAGGAACCAGTGGTCGATGTGACGATAGGAGGCAAATCTTTATCTTTTCTTGTAGACACTGGAGCATCTCAATCACATAATACGAGAGGGAAAATATCTAATGTTCAGAATTTCCATGAATGCTTAAGGATTCTCTGGCGCTATGAGTCGAGTTCCTTATACTGATGAATTACCAGTCTCTATAGGAGAATGTGACATGTCTGTTCCTTTGTTATACTCACGACAGACACTGGTTAACATTTTGGGAAGAGATTTAATGACAAATCTAAACGTGAAAATTTAATTTACTGATCAAGGAATAGTGTGCTCCACTCCAGGAATACACTATTTAAACATGGGAGAATGTATACTGGCGTTCACAGGGCAAGTGGCTCCGCGAGGCGTTCCAGTAGATCCTGAGATTTTTCTGTATGGGGTGAGCATTTTATTGACATGGCTACCTGGCTTGGTGGGAAAAATTGTGAGGTATCCTGATGTGTTTTTGTTTAGACCATGAATACCTATGGACAAAGAGGGGCCACAGACTATCCCTATAGAATTGGAAGCAGCCATACTACAAAGGAAAATGTCAATGCTCGAAGGAGTAGATGATGAGGGTAGACCATGGAGAACAGTAATAGCTCTCAAGGAAGGGTACAGGTCGACTGACATAATGGATGACGACATGTTCAGGGAAGACCAAACAGACGATGAAGTGTTGTTCTTCATGAGCATCACATGCTAGATAAGAATAGAGAAAAGGGAAGTCCCACAGAGAATGGTGATAACCACAGGCCCTTATGACGTAGGTTTATTAAATGGAATAGAGGAGGTTGTAATAAAGCTTGAGCCAGGAGTGATTTTACCTCGAGCAAAACAGTACCCCAGGTCTCGAGAAGCTGATGAAACAAGGGATTCTGGTGCCATCAGAATCATTGTGTAATAATGTGGTGTATCCTATTAAAAAATCTAAAGCACGGTTGTGGAGATTTATACAAGATCTGAGACAGATTAACCAGATTGTTGATGCAGAGTTTCCTCTAGTTTCTAATCCAGTGACAATACTGTGCATTATCCCGATGGAAGCTCAATATTTCACAGTGATCATTTGAAGAATACATTTTTCTTGATACCGTTGCACAATAACTCACAAGATTTGACTTCTTTAATGTTCTGCCAAACCCGACTGAAACATACTTGTTTACCCCAAGAGTACTGTGAGTCTGCATCAATCTTTAATAGAGTTTTACAGATGGATTTAGGCAATATTATTCTCAAGAAAGTGGTTTATACACAGCGGTGTCCATTACAATGGCTTTGTTTTTTGCACTCAGAGCAGTAACGACAGACTGCAGGACTCGCGCTCCCTGCTCCCACAAAGTAAGTGTTTTTCTAGCCCAAGATAAACATTCAGACCCGTTGAAGAAATTCTTTTCACATGGGATCTTTGGGTATTTTTAGAATTAATCTTCTATTACAACACCTATATGAGGGTGTATTCACAGGCTTAGGACCACACTATGGGTGCTGTACTTTTAGATCAATCTCACCCGGTAGACATCACCATTAATGCCTACCATCTTACACTCTTTGGGGGTGTTTGGCCACCATAAGTATTCACACTGGTCAGTCTTTTATGGTTAGTGACCCTGTGTATCACACCACTCCCTCCACAGATTTCGTGAGCCATCGGCCGATACACAGTACAGCCGTGTTTCCACTTGGGGAACCAGCTACCCGCTTAAGACTCACCTAAACAAGTAATCTCTGGAGGTAAGATCCTACATGTCTCATACCAGTTAACCTCACTTGAGCAGTTTAGGCTAGGTTTCTTATAAACCTTTTTATGTTTTCTTGTGTCGTTTTAGGTAGTTATCTCCCTGCCACAACCTTTCCTCCTTTTTGGTGACTCATACGCCAGGTTGCATCCACGCAAGAGTGGACCACCGGACTTACCATAGTACAGGATAGTCTACAGTAAGACACACACCATGCTAATCTAACACAGCGCCCCCCCTGTTTTTCAATTGTGAGCATCTTTTAGAGCCATTTGGATTATGTACTAAATATCCTCGAGGTCACACCACCTCTATTCAACACCTCTCCTATTAATACTTGTAGATAGAGAACCCAGGATTTGGACCTACCATCCTCCACACATCCTGATGAAGGCCTGCACACACGAGCTTCACTGAACAGCTTAACTCTGGGCCGAAACACCATAGTGTCAACAGTTCTATTACCACTTCACTGTTGATACAACACACTCTTTTATGTTCACTGAAATTCATTTTGTGTCCACAATGTGTTTGTTAAACACAATATGTCGATGAATGAAAGCAAAACATGTTGTTCGTTTACCGAAATCCAGTTCAACTGACTGGGTTGTACTCACTTGTATTGTATACTTTTCAAAACCAATTTTGAATGTTTCCGGGTACTTTATCCCCACATTTGTCTAAAAAAAACATGAATTAAACACATAAGGTCGAAACACTTTCTGTGATTGATTCTCCTTTTTCAACATCATTAATACTCTGTCATGAAACAAATATGAAATGAATGTGCGACCTCTCACCCTGATTTCTGTGCTTTTATTTTACTTCAGTGCACACTTTGGGGGTCATTCCGAGTTGGCCGGTAAGGGTTAGCCGGCACTGGTAAGGATGCCAGCGCCGGTTAACCCTTACCGCCCAATTCCGAGGTCCCTTAGCGGGAACCGCAAAGGACGTGTGGTCAGACCACACGTCCTTAGCGGGTCCCGTTAAGGGATCTTGGAGCTAATGACGGTACCGCAATTTGCGGTACCATTATTATCACCTTCCCCATTCCCATTGAGCCATTTGGGGGCTCAAATGGGAATGGGGAATGGTTTACCGAATGGGGAATTACCGGGTCCGCCAGGGTCGGAATGACCCGGTAAGTCCCCATTCAGCCAGACCAGACCTGGACCCGGTATTGGAGGCACCCATGGTGCTAATAGCAACATGGTTACCTCCAATCTCGGAATGACCCCCTTTATTTCAGTCCAGGAGTGATTTTATTTTACTTCGGTGCTGGAGTGCTTTTATTTTACAAGAACTTTCCAGATACTAGAAGCCTTTATTCCAGAGAACATCTCCATGTGCTGACTCATCGGGTGTGGCAGCAGGCAGGCCAGAGCTACTGGGCATGCCCAGGAACAAGACTTTGGCCCTCATTCCGAGGTTGGTGCTAGTCATGGTGCTATTAGTGCCATGACTAGCACCAATACCGGTACTGCCACCGACTTGGTGGTATGGGGATTTAGCGGTCTATTCCGACCTTTGTGGGACTGGTAAGTCCCAATTTGGAAAGCCATTCCCCATTCCCGTTTGAGCCCCCATAGGGCTCAATGGGAAGGCGTCAATAACGGTACCGTTATTGACCCCGGTATGCCTTTGCGGGTCCCGTCCATAACGCCTGGTAAAACCAGGCGTTAAGGGAGGGTCCCGCAAAGGGACCTCGGAATAAAATGCAAAGAGATTACCGGCACCGGTGTCATTACCGCTGCCTGGTATCCCTTTGCGCCCAGGTCGTAATGACCCCCTATATAAACCCACCGATCCCTCAAGCAAATGCTTCACGTTACTTTGCACCACCGTGCAACGGGACGCTCATCGCTGCCTGGACCAGCTACTTACCTCGTGATCCTGCAACAACAGCATCCTTACCTGGACCCTGGCTTGCATCTCACGGCAACGCTCCATCTTCTTGGCAGATCCCGAATCGATCCTGAAGCACCTGCACTCTCTGTCCCATGATGCCGAAGTCCTGAAACGAGAAAAGAAGACAAGACAAGGTTAGAACTCCCCAAAAACACCCAACCCAGGCATTTAAAACCCAACTTGCACTCTAAGGCACCATTAAAGGTTACTTACCAGCTGTCGGACCATCTCAGCCCCGCTCCACCGTATCGCCGTCTTCACTTCTTCTACCGCAGATACCGCCGGCACTGCTACACCACCTGCAAGGGGAGAGAACTGAGAAAAGAGACATTACAAACAAAGGACAGAGAACTAACTTTACAAATACAATTACAACAGTCGGAAGATAAGCAGGGAAGTGGAAACAAGGGAAACACTTACCCACAAGAGAAGTGGACTAGTCGCAGCTGGCCTGGACTTCCACGACAAGGGACCAGTGAAGGAATTTGGTTCCCTTCAACAAGCGCCCCTGCCAGAAGCAGCAGGACGGAGAGCTCATCATCATCATTTAGCAGGTGAGCCTCAAGAGTAGTGCAACTCCATGGAAGCCACATCCAGGGAGAAGAGGTCTGGAGACGGCGTCAGGGACCACAGGCTGCATACTCATACAACCCCCCTTATATTCACACAGGAACCACACTGCTCATCACCGCAGTTCGCCACACAGATGCAGAGGGAGGAACAGACAAGAGGAGTTTCATCTCTGGGAGGGCTGCGACCATGCCCCAACGCCTCCGCAGAGACCAGGTGAGCGTAACAGAATGCGAAGCCTTCTACGAATCTCTGCCTGGGCGTTATGGAAACTTCAGAAATGGACCAGTTGGCCTAGTTACTGGGAGAGTTATGGGCTGAGTTCATGCCTCAAGACAGGAAACCAATGCCTTAAGGAGGGATCTCATTGTGAATCGAGAATGCACGGTCGATTTAGCAAGGCAGATGCTCCAAGCACAGGCTGGCCCAGCCCCATTACCGGGCTGGCTCACCCTATTCTGCCACCATAGTCAATGCCAACGCCTGTACAGGTGGTTCTTTCAGGGGCGGTTCCCTTAGCTCCGCCGAACGCTTCACTGGTGATCCAAATAAGTATGCTGTATCCATGAATCAATGCCTTCATTTCATTTGCAGACATGGGGCCTTTCCCAACGATCAATCTAGGGTGGCATTTGTACTTTCATATTTGGGAGGAATTGTGGCGGACTGGTCTATACCCTTGGTAACTCAAGATGACCCCTTGCTTCGGGACTTTGGGGGTTTTCAGCGTGAAATGGAGAAACTATTTGCACAGCATGCCCAAGGTCAGGTTTTGGACAACAAATTATTGTCACTCCGGCAGGGTAACCAAGATTTGTAAACCTACATCGCCAACTTCAACCGTCTTATAGTCCAAACAAATTGGCCAGAGGGAAAAAGAACTATGCTCTGTCTCCGTGGATTACGATGGGAGCTTAAAGACGTTATAGCCCAAGCAGGAAATCCCCCGGAGGGGTGTGCTGAATATATTGACCTAACAGTTCAACTAACAGTTCAACAGAATCGGAAAATGGATAGAGCCAGAGCTGAAGGGCGGTCGGTCTATGTGCGACCCCGTGAGAATCAGGCCAAGCCGCATGAACGGTCGGAACCAATGCAGATCGTGGGCTTGCAGAGCCCTCTCAACAAGGCGGAAAGAGAAAAAAGAAGACAGCAACAGCTCTGCTTGTATTGTGGCAAAGGACACTTTCTCAGAGAATGCCCAGTGAAACCACCCAGGAGAACAGTCGGAGCAACTGACAAGAGTGAAGAAGAAGAACTGGACTCGGGAAACTCCCACGCTCGGCAAGCGTAGGGGTCCACTTGTCGAGCGGTGAAAAGGAACCAATACAGACCTCAAACCTAGTCATCCCGGTGCTCTTGCTAGACCACAAACACCCATCGAAAATGCATGATTTAGAAGCATATATTGACAGTGGAGCTGTGGGAAATTACATTGACCAAGATTTGGCAACCCGGATAGGTCTTCCTCTCCGACAGAAGCAGAGATCGGAAAATGTTACAGAGGTTGATGGATCTCAGTTATCTTCTGGCCCAGTGATGCATTATACCAAAAAGGTTACGCTTCTGTGTCAGGGAGGTCACCAAGAGGACATCACCTTCGATCTCATTGGCGCTCCTCAATTCCAAATGATATTAGGGATGCCTTGGCTGGAAACCCATAGTCCCAAAATCGACTGGCGTAAAAGAGTTCTGACCTTTCCCCCAGACTGTGCTAACACCTGTTTCAACAAAGAATGCTAAGTGAAAGATCACACTAAACCAAGTTCAAAGAAAGGAATCGTATTAGGTCTCACCAGTTCTTTACCCTCTGAATACCTGGATTACCAAGATGTATTTCAAAAGGAGCAACTAATACCTTACCCCCGCACAGAACGTACGACTGGCAAATTGATCTTGTACCCGGAGCCCAGATTCCTTTCAGTCGGATTTACACCCTAACGGAGCAATAAAATCAACATTTAAAAATATACTTGGATCAGTATTTAGCCAACGGCTTCATTCGCCCGTCAAAATCCCCTGCTTCCTCAGCCTTATTTTTCTTGCCTAAGAAGGGGGGAGACCTGAGAACTTGTATTGACTACAGAGCCCACAATCAGATCACGGTTAAAAAAAACGGTACCCGTTGCCACTTATTCCAGAACTTCTGGATCAAGTAAAAAACGCACGAAATGTATACCAAATTGGATTTACGAGGGGCCTACCATCTGGTAATAGTCAAAAAGGGGGATGAGTGGAAGACAGCCTTTCGCACAAAATATGGCCTTTACGAATATCAGGTTATGCCCTTCGGGCTATGTAATGCTCCCGCAGCGTTCCAGTATTTCATGAACAACGTGCTCTGTGAACTCTTGGACGTGTGCGCACTCGTCTCTATCGACAACATCCTCATTTACTCAACCACCAAAGAGGATATGTCTGGGCTGTTTTAGAAAGACTTTGACAACATCGGCTGTACGCCAAGTTGGAGAAATGCTTCTTTCACGTAACGGAGGTTGAATTCCTCGGGTTTATAATCACACAAGGGTACACATGGACACGCACAAAGCAGATACCATCCTCCAATGACCCTCACCAACTTCCATGAAAGGTGTACAAAATGCGCTCGGGTTCGCCAATTTTTATCGTCGTTTCATCCCAGGATTCTCCCAAATTGTTCACCCCATCACATCCCTGCTGTGAAAGAACAAACGATTTCAGTGGACCACAGAAACAGAAGAAGCCTTCCAGACCCTAAAACGAGCATTCACATCAGCACCCATTTTCCGGCATGCCCGACCTGAATTGCCATACGTCGTCAAAACCGATGCTTCTAATGTAGCAATGGGAGCGGTTTTGTGTCAGCGAGATCCTGAAACAGGACAATTACATCCCGTGGCTTTCTGGTCTCGTAAGTTCTCCGCTCCTGAATTGAACTATACGATCACAGATAAAGAACTGTTAGCAATAAAAGCGTCACTCAAGCCATGTAGGCATTACCTTCTTGGAGCCGGGCACACAGTCACCGTCATTACAGACCATCGTAACCTACAATATCTGAAAACCGCAAAAGCATAATCATCACGTCAACTCCGCTGGGCTCTCTTTTTTGCGGAATATGACTTTGTCATTACCTACAGACCCAGAGTACGCAATGGAAAAGTGGATGCCCTATCACGAATGAGCGAAGACGAAAAGGCGTTCACCACACCAGACCCCGTGGCAATCATCCCTGAAGAACGAATCCTGAACACGATTGCAGCAACTGCCACTTTGGACGACCTAAAAATTGACCTTCAACACTTGATGAACCAATCAGAACAGCAGGGATGGCTGTCAAGAGGAGACCAATACACTATCGTGAACAATCTACTACACTTTCAAGGGAGACTGTACGTTCCAGATAAAGACCTGCAAAACCAAATTATAGCAAACTACCATGACTCTTCAATAGAAGGACATCCAGGAATGGCTAAAACTCAAGCTAAGATAAAGAAAAATTACCGGTGGCCCACTTGGCGAAATGATATTGCCCAGTTCATCGCGACCTGTGGTGTTTGCGCTCAGCACAAGTCTCAAAAACAAAGTCCTGCAGGCCTTCTACGTCCGATGATGGTGCCCCTGGCGCCTTGGCATACGCTGTCTATGGATTTTATGACTGATCTTCCCCCGTGCAACGGATACAACACCATCCTGGTCATCGTGGATCTGTTCTCTAAGATGGCCCATTTCATTCCTCTAATAGGGGTCCTGACACCCTCTACTCTGGCCACCGTCTTTTTGGAACAAATTGTCCGACTACATGGATTCTCATCAATATTGATATCAGACTGCAGAACTCAGTTTGTATCAACTCTCTGGAGAAGATGTTGCAGAATCGCCAAAATCGACCCTCGATTGTCCACAAGTCATCATGCCCAAACCGATGGCCAGACCGAACGCACCAATAAAACTCTAGAGCAGTACTTAAGGTGCATGTTACAACAAACCGAAGATACCTGGAAGGACATACTCTGGTTGGCCGAACATGCATACAACTTTTCCATCCACACCAGTACAGGACAAACGCCATTTTACACAGTATATGGTCGACATCCACAAACATCTGTCTTTGATTCGCTTGAAGCACTGGAGATGCCAGCGGTAACAACCTTACTTGAAACCATCACTCGAGTCCTTAAGCAGGCAGCAGAACATTTGACCAGAGCCAAAGAAAAGCAGAAACAGTTTGCAGACCGACACCGAAAGGAGGCTCCAAATTATTAGGTCGGGACAAGGTTTGGTTAGCTTCCAAAAACATTTCTCTGAAGGGGCCCACAAATCTTCCGTCCCAGATACCTAGGACCCTATTCGATCAAAGCCGTGATCAACCCTGCAGCCATGAAATTAGAATTACCGGCCCACATGCAGATCCACCTAGTGTTTCATGTCTCCCTCCTAAAACCATTGAGACCAGGTACACGGATCGATACTCCACCGGATCCCGAAATAGTTGAAGGAGAACCGGAATACGAAGTTAAAAGGATCCTAGACTCTAAGATGGTCCAGTCCAAGCTACACTACCTTATAGACTGGAAAGGTTATGGACCCCAAGATCGGACCTGTGAGCCCAGTGAACATGTCCACGCTCCACAATTAATCAGGCAGTTCCACTTCAATAACCCCACTAAACCAGGGCCGGGGGGGGAACCCCCCTTGAGAGGGGCCTTGAGGTGGAGTGCTGTCATGGCCATGAGCCCCAGAACTCAAAAACCACACCATCTAGTGACAGGGGCAATGGGTCACTTGACTCACTTATGTCCCTTTGGGACTCATAAACACAGGGGCCCTGGATGGACTCAGTCCTGGCGCCTGTAGCACCAGGCTCATATAGAGATGTGAGCAGGAACACTTTATTTCAGTGCAGGAGTGCTTTTATTTTACTTCAGTGCATACTTTATTTCAGTGCAGCAGTGCTTTTATTTTACTTCAGTGCTGGAGTGCTTTTATTTTACAAGACCTTTCCAGGTGCTGGAAGTCTTTATTCCAGAGAACATCCCCATGTGCTGACTCATCGGGCGTGGCTCCCTAGGCCTGGTCATCAGGTGCTGACTCATCGGGTGTGGCAAGGCATGGCAGCAGATAACAAGGGGGTCCTGGGAGACTCTCTGCCAGACATGAGTCCTGGTTACAAGAGCCTTACCCAGAGTTTTTAGCTCACTATCTTTCGCAGAGAAGAAATATCCCAAACATATCAGTCTTTGTCCTGCCCTGGGGCAGACCAGCACCGAAATGCTAGGCATAAGGCCCAAAGCATTTGCAGTAGTGGCAAAGTGGTACCTGGGTTCTGTCAGGATTGCCTTTGAATGTTGCCACTCTGAAAGCTGCCATCTTGAGGTTTCACCACTTTGAATTTTCCTACTGTTAGAATTTCCGTTATACTACATTTTTACTGCAATATCGAGATGGTACAGTCAAAAGGAGCTTTGCGGGTGGTATCTTTATCTTAGTTGACAATTGTGCATGTAATTTGCTTGTTGACTTGCATATTAGACATTGATGCATGTGTTCTGCATGTAAAGTATAGCAGAGCCCTCAACTGTAGACGGTTGCCCAGGGATTGATAGACTATTTACAATACCCTTGCCCCCTATAGCGCTGCAACCTATAGAAAACAGCTCACTTGTATGAAAACTTCAGTCCAGCTGTCACATAGCAACATAGTCTCATGCCCTTGCAATATGTGCTGCATGATTTTAAAATGCTTCAACCTTGTCATCTCTGCTCATCACAGAATGTAAATTACTGTTCACTCGCATTGTATTGCACCTTTTATTTACACGTACTTTGGTCTTCAGAAAGGGCATGCATCCACTGCAGCGCTCCGAGTCCATACCAATGACAGAAGGCACCATACAAATATCAAATAACATAACATGTTCATAGACTGAATTTTTTGGAGACGTCTCATCACTAAACAATTAAGACAATGGAGCTGGAGCAGCTTTCCTCTTAAGAGAATGAAAATAATCTGAAAAACAAAAAGACAGACGAACACTGACCGCATTTGACCCTAATGTGAATAGATGAAAATCTCAGGAAAGACATTCTAGATTTTATAAAGCATATTATCATATTAATGTTTGGTTCAATAGTCGACTTAACTGAGCAGTGTCATAGAGAGCAGGAGAGAAAGAGGGAGAGAAAGAGAAAAAGATAGAAAGAGGGGAGAGGGAGGGAGAGAGGGAGAGAAAGAGAGAAAGAGGGAGAGAGAGAGAGAGAAAGAGAGAAAGAGAGAGAGAAAGAGAGAAAGAGGGAGAGAGAGAGAGAGAAAGAGAGAAAGATGCAAAATTGTTGAGGGGTGGGAGAACACCTTGCAAACTGTGCAGGGTATTCAGGGCTGTGTGCTAACTCTGTGCAGTTCGTGGTGGGTGTTTATGGTCCAGCACTTCCTAATTTGACCTGTTCCTACTGGAAATGAGAGATGCAAATTCAAAAGCCAATATGGAGATACCCTGCCATCACACCATGTACTTACCCTACTTGGAGGCACCAACCCCAAAAGAATGACTTACCACGATGGTGACTGGTGAGTTGAGCAACACAGTGTTTATCCAACATTATAATCATCGCCAATTTGATTGTCTCAATAAGGTATTCAGTCATATAGAGCTAGACACGAACACTGGAGCCAAGTTGGGGAGGAAGGCTGGCACCGAGACAATGAATCGACATGTGGAGGCTAACTGGAATGAGACATGTAAACTGAGACAGATGCACCCATAAGAGCATGGAGATGGAGTCAGAGAGATGCAGACAGAGAGGAAGACAACAGATGATAAAATGCTGAAGTGATGCTGAATGCACAAACAGAGAGGAGACAGGCAAAGTCTGACATAGAGACATAGCTGGGCGAGGATAGGACTGAGGAGAAAAGAGACAAGTGGCAAATTACAGATACTGACAGTCACACAGATGGGTTACATGCATAGGAATAGAGGGGGGCAAAGAAGCTGAGAGACAGGCAGCGGAGGCAAACTGAAGAGTAGACAAAACAGAACTGCAGACAAAAAAGACAGAAGAGCAAACCGACAGGCAGGCGTGTAAGTGGAGAAATCCATCGAGATAGGGAGAAGCTAAGGGATGACGGGATCAGAGGCTGAAAGATAATCATTCCAGAGAGTTAGTGATTGAGTCAAACAACATACATGCTATGGGAAACAACAATGCAAACATTAATGAAAACATATTTTAAGGGATCTGCTTTACAATCTGAAGGTACAGAAGTATGAGCACGATTTAAATAGAAAATAGAATTTGCCATATGGCATTAACTCAATGCTTTGTTTTTTCTAAATGCTCTAATGGCCTGATTATGGGTATGATGCTAACATATTAACCCTATGCTGGACTTTCTATGTAACTCGTCGGTAAATATTCTATATGTTCCCAACTCAGAATAAGTTGGTATTTTAAAGACCTGTGGCATTTAGAATATGTTATGTTATATGGCATTTGCATAGCGCCTAGTGCCATTGCTATGGCCTCAAAGCGCTGTGGGAGAATGCCCTTGGAGGACCGAAGTCTGAGGTATGAGACTAGATAGGAGGATTTTAGAATGCGTGTGTGCATTTTAGCCAGTGCGAATGTAGGCAGGGGCGGCTACGTCCGTGCTACCAACCCATGGAGATCCAGCTAGTGGGTGAGTGCTGCGATGGGCTGTCTGGAAAGAATGCCAATCACAGACACTGACTATGTGCCCAGCTGGATGTATGTGGGTGGCTGGCTGTTCCAGGGATGGACATGGCTATCTTTCATTGAGATGGAGTGTGATGCCTAGCCGGGAGTAGTTGAGATGAGTGAATGCAGATCATATCATGCGGATGGACTGGGATCCTTTCTGTGCATGCTCAGATTCATCGAAGCCCCCACAAGTATGCCTGGGGGGGATACTTCACTCATGAGGTGCACTAAGTCCGTCACCACTAGTTTCTTCAGTTACCACCATACGCATGATGAGCACTTAATTGTGATGTCTATGGAGGTCATTTTACAAAACCTTGTATATTGGACAGTGGAGACCTGCTGCATTTGCATTTACGTGCAAGCAGGTCCCCTGCCGGCAATTTTAGTCATTTACTCTGCGAAATGCAAAACAAAAGTGTAAGTATAAGCATAATCGTATGCCTTCACTTTTGCACTTATATTGCAAATTGAGTAAATGCTGCCTGCCATTTGTGCATGCCAGGCAGCGTTTACAATGGTTTCCTGTGGAATCTGCCTGCTTTAGATAGTATAAAAAGCAAGCAGGTCCATTGAGATTCCAAAGCATTTGCACCAGCATGAAAATGGCATGCTGACGCAAATGCCTGCGCACTGGTATGACGAAGAGGTTGGCAGTGTTGAATTCAGTCCCCTGCCCCCTCTCTGTCACACAAATGACTGAAAATGGGGAGAGTAAAAAGCATTCATAACATGCATTTTATGCCTGCTTTTAACTCTGCTCCGCAAAGAATCTGACCCCGTGGCTGTTTTTTTTACTGTTAAAACGACTCAGGGAAAAGAAACACAATATCAACAATCGCGCACAAGTAAATCAAAATGCCTGAATTTGTAATTGTGAACGGATTTAGCCCCGTGAGCTATTTTGGAAAGACTTGATTCGATAAGCGGACCTCTGGGTGGGTGGGCGAGCCAGTGAGTGGCCAAGAGCAGCATTCCTTGGCAGCGGTGGCTCTGTCATGCCTGTTGCTTCACTGCTGCCTGTACACACCTGATAAGGAGGAGGAAGTGCTTGATGATAACAACTGGCAGCTGCCAGCGCCTCTGGCCTTGGGCATGAGGCAAGGGCCCCCAAAGCTATCCGTGAATGCCAGGCTCCCGGGTGTTGAACGTTATGTGGCTCAGCTGCTCCAATGGTGTATTGGAGATAGAAGTGGCATTCTGGCTCTGCCCGTGAAGCCTGGGGGCATTTAAAAATATCCCTGCATAGAGGCCAATATGCTCCGTTCCATTAAGGGGGCGCTTTTCAAGTCCGGTTTGTTTCTTTGCGCCATTGGGTTTGTCGGCCCGGAAGTCACAGAATGCAAAGAAAAACCCAGGACTAGACAACTACCTACCTAGTGGGTGGGGCTAATAGGTTGGAGGTTCAATAGATCACAAATCTGTGCACGCTGAACAGGATTCATAAGCAGCCATGTGGATAACACAAGACTTTGTGAATGGGTTGAGCAATCGTATTCACGATTTGCAAAATGAATGCAATTTCATGTGTTCCTACCTGGGATAGCTACTAGCTACTGATATGTTGTGTTTTGTTACAAGTTAACGCAAGACAACTTGTAAGTTCAGAAAGCTCATGCCCCTTTGTGGTGGATCGCCATCTGCAAGGGTGTGAACGTTTTAAGTTTCTTAACATAAAATGATGCAAGTAATTCTTTGCCCGAAAGCGAGGTCTGCTAATCAGACCCCCGTTTCATAAACGCTCCTGAAAAAATTGTGATACAAACATATACCTTTGCTGAGATAGCCTACAGGCATCCACAGCCCTAGAAAGACACATGTGGGGTTCAAGGGTCACATGTGTTGGCACATAAAGGTGTCTTTTTAATCTCCTGCCCCTCTGTTTCCAAATGTAATTGCTTGCCTTATTCAATCCGGTGGCACATAAAACTGTACATATATGTCATGTCTAGACACGGCATGATGACTACAAATAGCACACAATTATACAGCCACAGAAATTTGATATCACACAAGTCTTGGCTCTGTGAGCTGGGCCCAGCTATGACAGGACAGATTTATATTGGTGTCTGGTCTGTCTCTACAGCTGCCCCGTGGAACAATGACCAGGATGCTTCCTCTTTGATCCCCATGCAGAAAGGACAACACGTTCCTCCCAGGCCACAGGCACCGCCCCCAGGAGATCTCCTGTGAACCTGTGCTTCAAAGGCAGCACTGACATAACAAAGCCACTCTTGAGCCAGTGTGCTGACCACTGGAGCCTCTTTGAAGTCAGCAGGCAGAGAAGGGGTGGGTTTAGAGCAGCCAGATGGAGAGATGGTCTAAGAGAAGGTTAAACCATTTTAATTTCTATTAGGGCTCTCTACCTCTTCATGCCCATCCCTCCCCCTCCCACATTCCTTGTAGGCTTGCTTTGGACAAATCCCCTGCAACATGTTGCCTTTTACAAGGAAGGGGGCACCCCTTCCTACATTGATTCATCGCTGTACTCTCAGAAGAGAAAGAAAAATTCACATGGACCTCTGTTGGTATACAGTCTATCCCAGAGTCCTCTGTGAAGGAGGTGGAAGCAGGTGTGTTCCAGTATTTGTGAAGTCTCTCAATTGTGGAAAGCATGTGCTTGTTTGTTAAGAGATTGTTTAAATCGGCCACAATATAGCTGGCAAAGAGTGCCCATCAAGCAAAGAAATGAGAGCAAGATATGTTTCAAGCTTCAGCCAGTGTTCCCTCACCAGAATTGCCTTCATAAACTCTAGCTTGGTTCCTGAGTGGGGGGCAAAAAGGGAGATGTCTCTGTATAGTTGACCTTCAGGATGCTTTCTAGTCCTAACACCCGAATTTTAAGAAGTGTGGGGCATACATTACCAACAATAAAAGGCTCTCCCCTGAGGGCTCAATTTTATCCTGGGGTCTGCTTGGATAGCCTGGTTCAAATGACCACTTTCCTGGGAAGAATGATGTTCAAGTTTAACCATATTTGGGCAACTGGCTCAACAGACCTCACTTTCCGAAAAAGATAGGGGTGAGTATTCCCAAGGCGGTAAACACCCTGTTCAACTTGAGGCTTGCAATGATTGTGTCCAAGTCCTAGCCAAGCCTATCACAATGATTTCAGTTTTCTCCTGGGAAAAGATTTGGATAGCACTTTTCTGAATCAAAGAGGGGTGGTCAAATTCCAAATATACAGGGCTAAATTCTGACAAAGAAGCGCAAATGAAAAAAGTGCAGAGCATACACTTTTTTTATTTGTTGCAAAAGATGTTCTTGCTAACCTTGCATATGCGCTTCAACACTAATATATAATGTTCGACCAGCACCCACATGACTTCTGATTGCATATTCCACAGTGACAGGCTCTTAAAAGGCTTGTAATTGTGAAATACGGAGCAAATAAAATAATGTCTATCATTGTCTGAGGCATAACAATGTAAGTGCGATAGAAGCGATTTGTATCCCTGCTGGATTAAAAATCAAATGCTTGATGAAGTTAGGAATGAGCCGGTTTACAAACAGGTGGTGTAGGAGGATGTCTGTGTTCCGTGTGCATTTTCAAGCGCATCCCGTTTATGAATAGAGGATGCACTTGAAAAAGCACGGAAATGCTTTCTGACTTGCGCAAATGTAGGAGGGAGAAAAAGAAGGCATTCGATTGCCATTTTACTTTGCTTTACTTTATAACATGTGCATTGCGCAGCCATAGACCCGTGGGTATGAGGGTGCGGACAAAGACAAACATAACAAAAAACAGGCAGAAGGTATCCTGAGGTCAAGGAATTGCCGGAGAGAGGATATCAGATGGATGCTTATTTGAAAAGGAATGTTTTAGACCCTTTTTGAAATTACTCAAGACTGAGGAATTACTCAGGTGACTAGGTAGGGCATTCCAAAGTGCCGGGGCCACAAACACAAAGGCACCCAATTGCGCTTTTTTGGTTTTAAATCTTGGCTGGTTAAGGAGGTTAAGATTGTTAGATCATACATTTCTGAGGCAGGTATTTTTTCTTATATACCTTTGTAAGTAAGGGGGCATCGTTCCCTTAAGACATTTGAAGGTGATAACCAAAAGTCTAAAGGGTATCCGAGACTCCACAGGGGGCCAGTGTAAGGCTCAACGCGCTTCAGAGACATGGGCTCTATATGAGAGTCCCACTACGACTTTGACCGCGCCATTCTGAACCACCTGGAGACGATTGATGGTGGATTTACTGGCGCCTGCTAGCAGACTGCAGCAATAATCCAGTTTGGCTCCTACAATTGCTCGGGCGATAGACTCGGCATTCTGTTGAAAGATGAACGGTCTCAAGTGTGCCAACAATTTGATATAGTCGGTGGCAGATGAAACTATACTGGCTACATAGGGCTTCATGTTAAGCGACTGATCCAGGACTACACACAGGATTACTTTAGGGAGGGTGGGGATTTGATCATCCCCTGACTGGAAATGCTTATAAGCTGGATCAAGTTTAGCTAAAATGCCCTCCGATCCTACCACCATAAGTTCAGTCTTACCGCGATTGAGCGCAAGGTTATTTAACATCATCCATTGTTCGATAATGGTGAATATGCGATTGAGTTCCTTCTCGTCCCGGTCATGCTGACCCGTGAGAGGGATGACACATTGTGTGTCATCAGCATAATTAGAAAATAATATACCCTCTTGAGCAAGATGGGTGAAGAAGGGAGCCATGAATATATTGTAAATACAAGGAGATAGGCTAGCTCCTTGTGGAACTCCAAAGAGCACCTGAATGGCCGGTGCCTTTGCCTCACTGGCATACACCCTGCTGATTCTGTTTGATAGAAATGAGAGCAGCCATTTGGTGGCGGCCTGGGAGCAGTTGGCAACTGACATAAGCCTGTCTGTCAGAATGGAATGGTCGACGAGGTCAAATGCCGCAGATTGGTCCAACGAGATTAACAGCGAAATCTGCTGGTTATCCAGTCTCTGGAGCAATTGAGATTTAAGGTCCAGTAGAGAGGTCTCGATGCCAAAGCCTTGTCTGAAACCTGATTGAAAGGAATTGATGATAGGGTGTGTATTAAGATGTTGGGCAATTTGAGTATATGCAACCCGGTCCAATATTTTTAACAGAAAGGGAGTGTTGGTTATCGCCCTATAATTGGTAGGGACCGTCTGATCCAGGTTGGTTTTTTTTAAAAGGTGAGTAACCCAGGCTTGCTTCATCTCGTCTGAAACAATGCCATTGAGAAATTAGTGTGCAATTGGTGGCTTTCAGTTTGGAAATGATAGATGCTAATTCTTCCTCCGATATAGGAGTGAAATCGAAGATGGGAATATCTGGGCTCCTAGTAAATATGTTGCTGGCTGTATGCATGCCATGGGTCTCGTAAGCACTTTTTTTGCTGCTACGCCTTCCCGGATTCCAGCCAATTTGTTAGCCATGGCGTTCTGGATATCTAGGCACCAATCACCATTTTTGGTGATTGTAGATGCTACAGGCTCTGGGATGACCTCTTGTTCTTTCAGAATTTTAAACAATTCCCTAGAATCGGATGATGCATGTGAGATTCTAGTGTCCAGATGCGATTTCTTAGCTTCTGTAATGGTTGTTTTGTATGCTGTTTTGTAATTGGAAAGAGCTGATTGCGATTGATTGGCTTTCCATATGTAGAATAGCTTAAGGGATGCAGCTTTGAGAGTTTGAAGTTCAGGGGAGAACCATGAGTTAGTTCTTTTGGTTTCTACAAGTTTTTATTTTTATTTTTAAGAGGCGCGAGGATGTTAACCACCAAGTTCAAAGTGGACTTAATTTTCTTAGCTAGAATGCCTGTGTCATCAGTCTCCAAAGTTGGCATGGCCTGTGATGTCAAGGCTTCTATTTTTTCCAGCGTCAAGAGTTTAGTGTTGCGATATGAAATCGCTTCAGAATGGCTCAGCTTGGCTTTAGTGACATAAGGTACTGTGGTCGAGAAGTGGCCAAATGCATGATCTGACCAAGGACAGGGTGTTATCAACACTTCATGACAAGGGCTATTAATGGCAGAAACCTAATCAAGAGTATGACCCAGGTTATGGGTGGGGGCTTGAACCATTTGTATAAAGCCCAAATCAGAAAAGGATTGAGCTAGTTCAGCTGCAATATAATCGTCGGAGTGTCCTAGCCAGTAATTGAAATCTCCCAGTACTATGCAGCGAGCATTGGGTTTCAATAGTGGGAGAAGATAACTGGAGAGTGCCAAGGAGAGGTTGCCTGAGCAAGAAGGTGGACGGCAAATGAGGATGAGATTTACAGTTGTTTTAGAATTCATCCCAATTCTTATGTGAAGGAATTCTATTCTTTCCATAAGATGTCCCTTAATTTTCCAGGCTGATAGGGATTTCCTAAGAATATAAGCGACACCTCCCCCCCTCGACTCTCTGTCCTGTCTAAGCATGCAGTACCCATCAGGAATGGCTAGATGAAGTGAGGGGCCTGCAGCAGCAGAGCCCCACGTTTCTGTAATAGCGCGCAAACGTTGAGTTTTTTTTCTTCGATATAGGCGGATACTTCATGGGCATGCTTAACCAAGGATCTGGTGTTAAGCAGCATACAGTTAAGAGAGCCAACGGGCTGAGTGGTAGTATGACCTTCTTCATTTTTATTATTCAGAAGAATACCTCATTGTGGCAATGAGGTTATGGGTTCTAGATACTGTTCTGTGGGTATTTTGTAGGGCATGGGCTGAGAAAGGGTGTAGTCTGGAGTGCTCAGCAAAAGAGGATTTTGTGAACATAGTAACTCCATAACATTGATATTGGGGAATGGAAAGGGTGGACTTACGGCAGTGATGGAGGGGTATACGAGCCCAGCACTGCAGAGGTTTTTTTTTGCCTCCTCTGTGGCCGCCTGGACTTCCAGGATTTCTATCATAATCCAAGACCCGAACGCTGACACGTCTGGCCATGGACCAGCACAGACCGGCCTGCCTCCTTCGCGCCGGCGCGTTCGCGCCAGGTTTAAGGTATGTAGCAACTAGGACTACAAGGCTGCTGGGAGATGTAGTTTGCTTCCCAGTCAGCACATGCAGACAAACAAAGCCCTGTTAATCACACGATTTCTAATACAGCTGACACAATATATTTTGTAGTCTAGCACGTTTTAACTAGTATGCTAAATTGTAAATTTTAAAACAAGTTAATTACAGGTCAAAGCTAATAGCAGCTAATTCATTAAAATCAGACTAAAAAAACAAAATACGGCGAAAGAGAACGGCGCTTATGGGCTAAATGATACTTGTTTTGTGAATTAGCCGCATCTTTTTTTGCTGCAAGTGATGAGATGCACAGTTGTGCCCCAAAATGTTTTTAAGAATCTGGCCCACTGCTTGTGCTCATTTAGCTTTGGCCAATGTCATCACGGTGCCTCATGGCATTAGGATTTACAGGAGACTACTCCAGTCCCATCTGTCATTATATTCGGCAGATGCTTCTTCCCATCTATGGGGTAAATTATGTGCCTCCTTTATGACTATGACCCCTCAAAACTCACTCTGACCTCTGTCCCACAACTGTGATGTGTGACCCTCCCATGTGTATTACCCTTTTAAGGGGATGTGTCCGCCCACGTGTATTGCCCTTTTAAGATGGGCCACGACTGTGTCATGGCCCAAGCTAATAAAAGGAGCCCCGTCAGGCACGTGCAGTAGACCGGCTGCAGACTCCATGATTGTATGACCTGAGTCTGTGTCTCATTTCAGGCCTGCAGGCTCACAACATGTGACATGGGGCCATCTTGCCAGCAAGGTGGCCAGGGTCTACATCTGCTGGGCAAGGCCCGCCCTGCACACATCTAAGACCAGGTGTCCTCCGGCAACCCCATGAGGCACTGGGCCTCCGTGGTGCTGGTGTCCATTAGTAGGCTGGCTCGATGCCAATGGCCGGCCCCCACAACAATGGCGACAAGGGATTGGAGCCCTGCAGTGTGTGCCGTTCCCTTGCTGTCCCTCATTTCTTTCTTCAGAGGGATGAAGGAGAAGGGAGAAAGGAGGAGGAGAAGCATCCACTGCGCTGGAAGAGAGGGGTGGATGCTATACCTGGTGCCCCGCTGGCAGATCCTCCCTGGCTGTGGCCCTCTCAGAGGAGGGTGCTTATGCTGCCAGGCTGGGGGTCCGGCCGTCAGGCTGGGGGTCCGACCGCAGCCCACGGAGGCATCTGCAATTAAAAGAAGAGCAAAATGGGTCTGAGTGTGTGCCGGCCCTCCAAGCAAAGGAAAGTGCTTGTTTGCCCTCTGGGCAAGCCAGAGGTGTGGCAGTCAACCAGTGTGCCGTGCCAGCTTGCCCAGGGTGCTCCCGGGCCCCCGCCGGCTTTGAAGGGTAAAGTGCTCCAGACCGGAACAAAAAGAGAAGCGCAACCTCTGCGCCAGCTCTGACAGTCTGCTGCATCGGTGAAGAGGGTGGCGGATCGCTTTTAAGAGAAACAGATCCTGCCCGTGAAAAGAGGAGTGGATGCCTAACCACCCAGCCAGCCACTTCACCCCTGGCCGCGGCCCCCAGCACAGAGAGTGCTTGTGCGGCCGAGTTGAGGTGAGCCTGCAGCCCCACTACGGGAGCTGCCACCAAATATTTTGTTGTGCTCCCCCTGGGAGAGAAAGTGTCCGACCACGTCCTGACAACCAGAGGGCGTATTGCCAACGTGCCCCTCCGCGCTCAGCTGGGCAGAGGCCCGCCATGTTGGAGACCCGTGGCTGTAGGAAGTTTGGTATGCCTCACCTGGCTCCACAGAAGGAGAGTGCCCGCCCCCACCTCCTGTGGGGGGTGCTGCTGGTGGGTGTGCTTCGATGCGCCTGCAGCCCCCTCTCCCACCGAAACCATGGGCTGCTGGGCAGTGAGCAATGGAGGCTCCAATCCGAAGCGGAAGGAGGAGTCTGCTCGGGTTCACCAGCAACACTGTGCTGTGCAGGCCGCCCCTGCAAGATCCCGGGCTGACTGGTGGTGAACAGCTGAAGCGCTCCATGAGAGCGCCAACAAAGAAGAGGGAAGCAGCACTGCACACAGCGCACAAGACATAAAAGCGTGTGGCCCTTTCCAGATCCAGTGCCCATCAGTGGTGAAGTGCCTGGCAGCTCCACATCAGAACATGGGAAAAAGGGTGCAAATAAGCACTAGAGTGATCCCGGACCTCTGATGGAGAGTGGCTCAAAGCTCTGTGTCGGAGCATAGGTGAAAGGACATCCGGTGATGAAGGCGATGAGGTTATGCTATGCTCCGAGATCAGAGTTGCACGGATTACAAAGAAGAAAGTACAAGTCTCTTGGATCCGTGATCTCAGTTTGCACAGCGTGCCTGCCTAACACCCAGGAACATGAAGGTGAAAGAAGCTGCTTGCGGCCACATACACCATGGGGCAGCACTCTGCTGTGCTAACAGCCCCATACCTGCAAGGGAGAGCCAGGAGGGATTCCTAACACCCTGCCATTGTGTGCGTCCTTTGTTGCTGGCAGATTCCTGCTCACACTCCGGCCTGAGGGAGAGAACTATAAGTAGTTAGTGGCCATGGTATCCTGCCACTAAAGTGACCCTCCCTGCCATCACATCCTTGTGCTACCCCGGCACCCCGGGCCATGTGAAACACTTGTGTACAAGCACGATATAAATACATTATCATATCATATCATATCATGGACAGGGATCCTTGACACACGTCACCAGGAAGCAGTGCAACCGGCAAGGTAAGAGTAAGAAAGGGGCTGAGTGATATCCTGTCACCCCATACCTTGTCAACATCATGTGGTACAGCCTAGATGCACCGCTCCCTGCGTCTTACTGCCCTGCCCCGACATCAAAAGGGGACTGACTGAGCCTTAACGTGGCGCAGTCTGGAAGCCCTGCTACCCACGTCTCGCTGCCTACCCCAACATCAAGGGACTAGGTCAATGTGACCTCTGATGTCCCCAAGTGCAGCTTTACCAGCCTATGGATTGTGCCATGGGCTGCCCACGACCCATGGAAGTGACTACCTTGCACTGACACTGATGGAAAGTGAACTGGTCTCCTGCAGTCCTGCTGTTGCTTAAAGAGGACTCAGTAAACACGTGTTATGATGCTGTGAGTCTGCATCTTAGCTACATGCCTGAAGTGGTCTCAGTGAAGAATAGGAATGTGAAGCTGTGTTTCCGCAGTTTGTAGGTGTGCTCTATATGGTGCCAGCAGCTAACAATGGCGCCATTCAGTGGTTGCAGTTCCACAGGTTAATAAAGGGTTTTGTGAAATGTGGTAGGACTGCCACCACCCCACCAGCAGTTCGCCAACCTCAACTGTATCCTGCTGAATAGGCATAGAGTATTTGATGTGTTTTTTGTGTATAATCAAATTTACCATCACCCAAGCTGTACACGCTATCGCCCCTCTCACCTTAAAGAAAGCTAAAAAGGTTAAACATTCCAACGCCTGGTTCTCCCAAGACCTGATGGAACTTCGCTCCAAGAAGAGGTTTGCACTCTCTTCTTGGAAAATGAACCCCACTGACGGCACCAGAAGGGCCTTCAAGGCCATCGCTAAAGAATACAAATCCAAAATAATCCAGGCTAAAGCCACCTCATTCAACTCCAGGATTAACAACGCAAAATTAAGGTCAAAGGAAATCTTCACCATCTTTAGAGAGTTGGAAAAACCGTCCACTCATCCTAGTACACTATTGAAAGACGAAAAGTGGTGCAATAGCATTCATTCTGCCATGCTAGACAAGCTTAACACCTTGCAAGCTAAAATCATAGGCCACCAAAAGGCCCTGACACACCTCATAGCTGACCTGCACAGTAACGTGCCTACGGCCACCAAGCGTAATCCATCTACGCCCTTCGACTTTAAAAATATGACTGAAGTAGAAGTCACTGCCCTGCTCAAATCAATTAAACCCTCCAACCGCAAAGGCAATGCCTGCCCAGCCCAACTTATCAAAGACTCCGCCCCCATCCTTGTCCCCTTCATAACAGCTTTCATTAATGCATCCTTCCAGTCTGGCCATGTCCCAACTGAACTTAAGGAAGCCTGGGTATGCCCGCTCCTTGAAAAACCCTCCCCTGCCCCAACGGTTCTGGGGAACTACAGGCCAATAACTACTGTCCCATTTCTTCTAAAAATTTTGGACGAAGCAGCCTACCTGCAAGTCCAAACATTCCTAGAGGACAACCGCCTTCTCGGCCTTCGACAGTCTGGTTGCCGCCCACGACATGGCATGGAAACTGCTCTCTTAGACCTTAAAAACCAAATGGACGACCTGAGAGATGCAGGCAGACCAGCGCTCCTCTTGCTCCTCCACTTATCCGCAGAATTCGACCTGGTGGATCCCAACACCCTTTGCCATCATCTCTCTACTGCGGCTAACTTCTTCCCTAAGGCTTGCGCATGGATCACATCCTTTCTCCAAGAGAGGGCCATGAACATCTTCTTCGACTCAGCATGTGCCACGCCAAGCCACATCAAATGTGGAGTACCTCAGGGTTCCTGTATCGCACCCACTCTCTATAACTTGTTCACTAGGCCCCTGTTCAGCATTCTTGACGCACTGTGTATTTCATATACAAACTATGCAGACGAGACACAGGTGCTTATCCCACTCACCTGTGACTACAATGCAGACATGAACACCCTCACCACTATCTACTCCACAATCCAGTCCTGGATGGTAGATAACTGGTTATGCCTCAACAGCGACAAAACCGAACTTCTGTTAATCGGATCACCCACCACCCTGAGCAATCTGGACAAATTATACATGTCCTTCACCATTGACAATATACCTATCCTAGTATCCAATAATGTCAAGACCCTCAGCGTCTACCTTGACTCATACCTCACTATGGACAGACAGGTTAATGCCTTTGCCTCCTCATCGGCCTACTACTCCAAAGTTCTCAATGCAGCTAGGCCCTTCTTATCTCGACAAAATTGCCTCAGCATTGCTAGGGCAATGATCTGATCAAAACTCGACTACTGCAATGTCCTACTTGTAGGGACCTCCAGTAAAAACTTGACTAAACTCCAACTGGTTCAAAATAACATCCTCAGGGCGGCAACAGGAACCTCATATCAAATACTACATTTCTGAAGTGAGAAGGCAGGCTCCCTGTCAAAGAGAGAATTGTCTTTAAAATCCTATCCCTCACGCACAAATGTCTCCATGATTTGGCACCCCCATACCTGGCCCAAAGAATTGCCAAGCATACCTCCTGCAGGCCCCTGAGAAAAGATTACACCAACCTGATCGCCATGCCTAAGACAGGAAGACTCCGTGCTGGGGGTTTGAGCTTCCCCACAATGGCTGCATCACACTGGAATGCTCTCCCCACTCACCTACGCATGATTGACTCTCACCTAGCATTCCGCAAAGCTATTAAAACTATGCTTTTTGTCTAATGGTGCGTCACTGCTGTCTTCTCATCTTTGCTTCTGTAATCAAGCTTGTGACCTGTGTTTCTGTAATCAAGTAATCATGACTGTTGACCACTGTCATTTGTAACGACTGAATCAAGTCTACTTATAAATTCAAGTAACAGCGCCTCAATGCCTCCGGGCGATATACAAATGCAAATAAATAAATAAATAGTTGAGTCCCTATGTATGCATAAGATGCATATTCTAGTATCGGTCTACCCCATAATTCCCAAGTGCTATACGTATTGTCGTTCTGTACAAGGGGGAGGATCATGTATTTTTCAGCAACTGTTTGTTCCTTATGAAAAAGGAGGCGTGTGATGTTTGACCCTCCCATGTGTATTACCCTTTTAAGGGAATGTGTCCCTCCCAAGTGTATTGCCCTTTTAAGATGGGCCATGACTGTGTCATGGCCCAAGCTAATAAAAGGATCCCCTCCAGGCACATACAGTAGACCGGCTGCAGACTCCGAGATGGAATTACCTGAGTCTGTGTTTCATTTCAGGCCTGCAGGCCCACACCATGTGTTGCCATGGGGCCCTCTTGCCAGCAAGGTGGCCAGGATCTGCATGTGCTGGGCAAGGCCCGCCCTGCCCACATCTAAGACCGGGTGTCCCCCGGCAATCACCTGAGGCACTTGGCTCCCCTGGTGCTGGAGTCCAATAACACCCACAGGGGGCCGGCTTGATGGCAATGCCCAGCCCCCACAACAACAACCTGAGGTGGAAGTTTCATATCAATCATTGTCGTACCACAAGTTCATTTGTTTTTTCAAGTACGTACCTTGAGTTTAAAGGATCAGGAACATCTTCCAGGCACATTTTGTTTCTTCCAAGGCAAATCCACAATCTGCTCAGCTTGCAAGATCAAGTACTGCCAGTTTCCCCAAGTCACAGCCCCCCTGAGACACACAGGCAGCGTCCCTGGCTCTGCAGCAAGTGCCGTAATGAACTGACAACACGTTTCTTTTGTCATCAGCAGCATAGCCTTTCTTATGCATGATGGTGCATTTCAAACTGAAAGACCACCTGCCACCTTGCAAATCTGTGAGATTTAAAGCGAGCAACACACCAAAGCACCCTTTGAAATATTTGTTGATACCCACAACTTAATACACTAAAGAGGAACGTTTGCTTTGCTGTCCATAGTTGAATGTCCTTAAAATCATACATTCCACCACGCTGGAAGTTTGTGACGAATTTCCAAACCTAACTGAGTTTATTGCATAACTTCTTCTATTGTGTGTCTTAAAGCGCTGAAAGTAAAGTGGGTAAATAGATTTTTCAGGCTTGCATTATTTTACATTTTGCATCTTACAGTTTTTCATTCAGGATGTGGAAAATAGAGGTATAATGATATTAGTTTGGCTCAACATTTTGCTATACGGATTTACATATTGTCATGATGTTTTACTGTGCAATTTGTGTATTTTGCAAGTAAACGCTATGACAGTATTATTGTAGGCTCTGACACCCACAAGTTAAATATGTGTTCTAAGTCAAATGTGGAAGGAATGTGGCCAAGTGCCTAAATTGCAGCAAATAATGTAATCTCACCCTGACTTCAACTGCAAAAATTGTAGTACTTTTAAATGATTAGGTGTACACCTTTAAATTAGGACATATTCAATAAGTGTAGGACAAATTGGTGCACCCTGGTGCTCCTCTGCTAGTGGCTCCCAATGCTGTCACCTAGAATTGCATTATCGTTGCAATGGCCCTCCCTTAGTCTCCAAACACTTGATTTGACAGGCAGACTTGCCTTACTGTTTCCACCACCTGATATCCTAGTGCTACCAGTATATTAAAGGTGGCGGAGGAATGGCAAGTTCCCATTCATGTGGAGTCCAATAGGACCACATGGGAATGGGAACCCTGAAGCACCAGCACCGTTAGTAACAGTGCTGGTGCTTCAGTGAAAACTCTGCTGGTAGGGGCCAGAACTACTGACAGGTAAGGCCTACCAGTAGTTCAAAGCCCCTACCAGCAGACTCGAAGTGAGCCGGTCTGGAAAAGGTGCCGTAAGGTTGTTTCCTTTATTTCCGGACTGGCTTAACGTTTCCAGCCTTGTTGCTAATATTTGAGTAAATATCTTTGCGTCTAGGTTAATGAGGGCTATGAGCCGGTACGAACCACATTGCGTTCTATCCTTATTGGGCTTGGGGAATATAACCACTTTTGCCTCCTCCATGGTCTGTGTAATGTGTCCTGTGGCTCCAAAGGAGTTAAAAAGTGAAGCCAACACTGGGGTCCATATAGCTCTAAACGTTTAATAGAACGTTGCCTGGTAGCCATCTGTGCCCAGGTATTTGTTCATTGGCAGGGACTGAATGGCCACCCGCACCTCTTCTGGGGTAATTTCCCCTTCCAAGCCTTCCCTTACCCTTGATCAATTGTGCGTAGCTGGCAGAGCTTACGGTAGGTCTCCTGGGATTCCTCACTGTGGGAGTCCGTGGAGAATAGTGCAGAATAAAAATGTGTGAAAGTCTGCATTATGTCCTCCGAGCAGGAGCTAACGGTGCCCGGTCCTGTTTGTATCTGGAGGATTGCCCCCCCTGCTTTCTTCTTCCTCACCTGTCGCGTCAGCATGAGGTCAGCTTTAGTCACCTCAATATAGTACTGCTGCCTCATATATAGCAATGATTTTTCGGCCTGCTCAGTCTGTAGTAAATCCAGTTGTCCCTTGATATGTCTATATTCCCTTCTGATGGCCACCCCTCTATTTATAAGTCTCCATTCAAGTCATCACCCCCTTCAATTGTGTTTCTAACTCACCTTGGAATGCCGCAAGTTGCTTCTCTCGCTGGGCTTTCCTTGCAATAAACTCCCTCCTCATAGTTGCCTTGAAGGCATCCCATACTGTCTGTTCCTATATTCCCAGGGTTTTATTTGTAACAAAGAACTCCTTAATTTGATCCTGTATTTCATCCCGAATCAACAGGTCTTTGAGCAATTGAGATGGGAATTTCCAACTTCATAGCCCGGATCCACACTTTTCTTGCTGTATATATATTATTAGCGGGCCATGGTCCAAAATATTTATGGGTCCCATCCCCATTCCCTCTACTTGCCCCAGTATCGTGCTAGACACCGAAATATAATTGATCCTTGAAAACCCCTGGCCCACTTCTTTGGGTTCTCTGGGTTTGTGCCTAAACATCTGTGTGTAATAGCTTGGGGGTGCGTTATCCTTCTCTTCTCATGACGGTCTTCAGAGCTATGCGCATTTTTTCTGCCTAATTCCGCACCAAACTTGTGGGCCGCCTTAGGGCATGGGCTGTCCTCCCTTCGCACAGTCGAGGCCTGCCAATTCCGCCCCGGACCAGGGCCCTCGCACCTTCTCTGCTTGAGTTAATATGTTGTGGGGCACCGTGTGGACCCGCTTGCTCCTCTTTCGTCTGGCCCTGGGTGTGAGGCAACAGCCCCCTCTCCAGTTCCTCTGGGCCTCAATAGAGGTGCTGCTCCCTTTCGGCCCCATGGCTACTTCCTGAGAGTGTTTCCGTTGTATGGTGGGAGAGACGGGGCACGAGCTACTAGTGAGTCTCCCCTGTCAACTTCCCCCCACACCCACACTCACTGGGGTGTCTGGGGTTATCAGCCCCTTTGGTCTGCAAGTGTCTGGGTGGCTGGGGCGCCCCTCATTGTGGGGGTGCTACCAGCATGTAGGGAGCTTTTCCGCCCTGTGCGCATGCCTATAGGGCTGCTCCACAACCACAACCAGCCATATGGACCTCAGCATCGGCTCTGTTCTGCGCTGGAGTTAGTGGCACCTGGCCTCGTCTCCCCTGGGTGTGCTTCCAGTCTGAGTCCGCTCACAGTTCGTCGAGTCTCTGCTGCTGGGAGGCCAAGAAGTCCCAGTCCAGGCCCTGCGCCAGCCATGGTGCAGGAAGGTCGATCTGAGGGCTGTGCCACAGTACTTGTGTGTTTCCCCTCCTTCAGGGAGGGGGGGTCAGGTGGGCACACTGGCCACTCCGCTCCTGTTAGCGACTCCGATGATTGCGCTCGGCCGCTCAGCCTCTGTAGGTTCATGGGGCCCCACTCCATTGCATCAGTGCTCCAAAGTCCTTCCATCTGGGGTTCCCTGTGGCTATGTGGTTGCCGATCCCGCTGCCCAGTCTACTTCGCATATATTCATCGCCCTAGGGGGCTGCTTAACTTGATCTCCTTAGTTGTTTTGCGGCACTGGGTGGGAGTTCTGTCTTTGCTGTGTTCACGTCCCGGAGGCTCTCTTGGAATCGTGGCTGGTCCAACTGATCTTTCCACACACAATTAGCCTCCAGCCCGACCCCCAGGTAGTTATAGCTTGTTTCCTGCTCTATGGCCCCACCTCTTAAAATGGTTACAAATCGTGGCACTCTCTTGGCCCGATTTCTTCTAAGCGCCATTGACTGTTTTTCTTAATGTTTACAGTGAGTCCACTTTTCTCACAAAAATTCTCAAAGGCTGCCAATTGCCTTCTTAAGTTCTTCAGGGTCAGTTAAAGATGGACTGCATCGTCCATGAATAAAAGGATTGGGATGTGCTCATCTGCCAATGATGGGGCATCAGTATGCTCAGCCACAAGCAGATACAATGACCTTGTTGATGAAAAGGCAAAACAACCTTGGGGCAAGGACACAACCCTGCCTTACTCCGAAGTACATTTTTATTCTTGGGGTGGTATGGCCATCAGGCGCATACCTAATTACAGCCCTGTTATTATTATAGAGTGATTGATAATATCCCAGGAGGCATGCCGAATTTAATCAGTGCGTTCCACTAGCCTCTTCTAGGTACACTATCAAAAGCAGTCTTTAAGTCTACAAAGATTGCATGGACAGAAATGTCACATATTTCTCCAAGATCAAATGTAGCCTTAGAACTTGTGGTCTCCTGTGCTTCTATTATGCTGGAAGCCAGTGTGGCGGTGGTGCAAAGCCCCTCCTTCTGACTCCATGCATTCAGATGGCCCAGCACCGCCTTAGCAAATACCTTGCCCCCTGCCTCAAGGAGGGAGATGGAATGATAGTTAAGTGGACAGCCCCTGTCTTCCTTCTTATGAATGGGGACAATTATTGCTTGGGTCCATGAATAGGGCACTGTATTTGCTTCCAACAGGGCATTAATAGTTTGAACAAGTAGGGGAGCCATGTGACTACCTCCTGGCGATACCAGTCAATGGGTACCATATTTAGTCCCGGGGCTTTCCCCAGTTTCTGCGACATGAGAACCTCCTCAATATTGGCTACAGTCAGCACCAATGGTTCATTCACCCCCTCCCTGGGCCTATCAGGAATAACCCTTGTTTTCTTGTTATTATGGACCTGGTTTTCCGCTTGTAGAGATTTAAAAAAAGGAACAGCCAGACCGCCTCTGAGATGTTATTCTGGGCTGAGTTTCTGTCAATAGTCCTCCCGACCCTAAGACATTGCAAATAAAACCTTGAGTCTCCTACCAGAGTGGCCTGGAGGAGGTTATCCCATAATTGAAAAAAATGCTCTGTCCTCTTGGTTTTAAGTAGTTTGCGGTATGAGGCCTTTGCCCCAACCTAAGGCCCTTGGCATGCTCAATCAGTGCCTTTTTGGCAGCTCGACATTCCTCATCATGCCATAGGGTACTCTGTGCTGCCCTACTGCCTACAGTAGTCAAAGGCCTAGACAGCCAGAAACCCATGATAGTAACAATTACCCCATGTACCTGTACCAATTGTTCTACATTATTAGCCTCACTTTGACAAAGGATCTCAAATGGGGGCAGAATACTGGCATATACTCCTAGTAATTTAGACTCTGCACCTATTGAGCGCCACTTAATGGTGTACCTGGCTCTAGCCTTTTTCCCTATAGGTACAGTGTTTCCTCTGCTGTGCCCCCCCTCTTAGACCAAAGAATAATCCTGCTATATGGGCTATAATAGGTTAATGGTCACTTTCTGGCCTTTTCGGGACATTAAACTCCTGCAGATATTCTCAGGATTCGACTTTCACCAGGATGTAGTCTATCAGGCTACACCTGGCGAGTGTTCCAAATGTTACAGCAGTTGGGTGATCACATGGGAATCTTCCATTACATGCCCTGAGGCCAAGTACCAGAAACACACTTGCTGCCACCTCGGCGAGTCTATGAATCCTTTTCTGGCAACCCGCCACCAGTTCCCCCACACCCCATAACGCATCCTCCTCTTCAGAAAGCCTCTGCATGCTTTCAAGAGGTTCAAATTGGAGATTTAAATCTCCACAAATGACAATTTTTATCGGGCCAGCTTGACTAGCCCTCCACATTATAAATCTTTCCTCCAGTAATGGGAACACTGAGTTGCTTACAGTGCTATCGTAATGATTATACAAATTAATAAGTAAAAGCTTCGACCCATCCAGACAGCGTAAATTTATTTCCATGAAATTCCTGGAAGGGTTTGAGTGCATGCCCATTGATGTGAATAACTTCGTCTTGACCCAAAGGTTGAAGCCACCACTTGGACGCCCTTCCGAACCCTTAGTTGCTGGCACATGGAAAGATGCAATACTCTGCAAGTCATGGGCCACCACGGAACAAGTTTCTTTCAGGGCAATTATGTCGTAAGAACACACCAGTTCTAACCAAAGCGGGTCTACCAGATGTTTCTGGAGACCGGCTATGTTCCGCGACATCAATTGCAACATTTCATTTTGGGCAGACAAGGGTAATGAAGGTGCAATTGCAACATTAGGATCATGGGCGACCAGATAAGAAGTTGTTATGGGTCCTGTGGCAAGCAGGAGAAGCCCACACTTTAGCTCTAGTGGAATTACTGGTGGGCCACATTGCCTGAGGCATGAAACCCCTACGTCAATGTTTATATGAAACGGAAGTCGGGTGTTCTAAGGGAGAGAGAAAGCCATTTAAGCGCCCACTATCCCACATTGCAGACCACTGTCATTGCCTATTCATATGATGGGAATCAGGGGCCAACCTTCTACTCTATCTAGTGCCATGTGCAGTAAACGGCACACCTTCTACCAAGAAAGGCAAACTCGGCCTTACTGAGGAGTAGTCAGTGGCAGCCTTGTGATATAAAGGAACAGGCACAGGGCCCCTAGCAGGGCCCCCAACATTAACATCAACATATTTCTCAGGTAGTTGCTTCTGACTGGCTGTCAGCCGAAATCCCATATTTTGCAATGCATTAGAGTACAAATGTAGCAAGGTGGTTATCGCTGATGATGCAAACTCGATTAGGACCTAGTTCCTAGCATCAGACCAATTGGGGAGTTCGACATGTAAAATATCAGCGCTAGTAAAAGACTAGAGGCCTGCAAAATGTTTCCACAAAGTTAACAGAAAAGATCTATTTAGAAACGGGCTCTCGGCTTTGGTATACATTTCCTCGATTTTTACTATCTTCCCTAGGCCTGGCACATTACCAAAATCATTAAATGGAGGTTTCCAAGATGCAGGTAAAGAGTTCAATTTGGCACACGCATTTGGTGGCGTCGGTGTATCCCTTTGTCGCAATGGGCGAGTTACCATAGCAGTGTATTCTGGAAGAACATTCAGCTGGGTGGCCAAATTTGACCCCAACTCCTCGTTATTAGTGGCTGTTTGGGATGGCAGTGGCACATCTGATGGTGTGATCATGGTAGAGGAAGGGCTCAGAACAATATAGCACAAGGGACCAGTGGATGGAGGATGACAATAAGCCCTTATTCACCGATTTCTTTCATAACAAAATGCATATTTATTTTATTTCGACAATTATTTTTAAAAACGACAAAGTAATAATCACACAATTCATTCTATGATTCACTAAATTCACAAAATCAATAAAATCACAGCAAATTCACAAAAATTCTCAAAAAAGTCTGCTCACTTTCTTTTCCCATCATTCATTCACATTCGTACACCCCTTACAGCTGTATATCTCCATTTTGTACCAATTGACAGTATATCATCTTTCACTTATCACAGTTGTTCATTGACACAGTATTTTAGTTCCCTCTATTTAGTTTAGATAACACAGTCTGTATGTTAATATTCCAACAGTTTTTACAGTGAACACATGTTTCGGTTGTCAGAACAGAACATCACCAATAGTGTCCTTCTGTTGATGCAACCTTCTTCAGGACGAGAAACAAAATAACAATTAAGTCTTGCTTCACATACACTGGGGTGAGCCACACCATCTCCACCTATAATTCATGGGGGAGATCCAGGTGTACAGGACAAATCCTAACTCCACTCAAAGAGTTAAACCAATTTCTTTAGGTCTACATTTGAGTCACAACCGCAGCCTTGTGAGTGTTCCCAATTCACCTCATCGATTATGTTCTATTTGTTGCCGCACAGGTCTATCTTTTAATGTAGTGTTGGTTCTTTTCAATAGTACTGGTCCAACAATGTTTATCTTCTTTAGATACGGCTCAGTCTCAGTCTATATGGACTTGGCACACCAGATGTGCTTGCAACACTTCTCATAGTTTATCGCACGTCTTCACTCGATCACGGGCGTATTGAATCAAAGCAACATACTGCTGTAAGGGGAGTATGAATGTGAATGAATGATGGGAAGAGAATGTGAGCAAAAACTTAGTGCGAAAACTACAGCATTGCAGTACAGGTAGGAGGGGGTGGCATATGAGGATGGACCACTCTTTTATGAGTGTGTTTGCGTTATTTATCCACCCATTGACTTGCCATGGCCATGCTAATCCCTATGGCCAATCCCACCCACTAACTTCCCCTCCCAAAACACATCCTCCTGGGCCCTCTTTAAGCACTCTCCATAAAGCATTAACATCAACCATTAGCCGTCCAAGGTTATTTCTAAGCAGACTGCTGAGGGTTAATGTCCTAATTACAGTTGCAAATGACTACTTGTGTAATAAACATCCTCAATCAAGTTTGCCTTCATCCGCTAGATCTAGATCTGTTCCATGCACTGAACTCTTTAAAAGCAAGCAACAACAAAGCCAACAGTTTTGGGTTGAGGTATTAGATAGGCATTTGACAGTTAATGCCATCACATGCCTAGGTAATCACTCAGTGTTTCAGCCGTTGCCATCTTATCGCCAGGCAATACCACCATCAGAGGTATTTCTCCATTCCTCACTTTCCTCCAGAAGCTCACTGTCTCCAGAGCTCTGGTCCTCTCTAGGCTGGACTACAGCTCATCCAGAACAGGACTGCAAGACTTGTCCTTGACCTCAAGCCCAGGGACTGTATCTCTCCAGCACTGAAATCTCTTCACCGGTTCCCAGTGTTGGCAATGATCAAGTTCAAGACCCTTTGCGTTGTCCAAAAGGCTTTCTGGGGCCTGGGACCACACTACCAACTCTCTCTTCCTAAATACTTGCCTTCTTGAGCTCTCCACTCCTCCACCTCCAACCCTCTGAGGGTCAATAGCTTTTCCAAGCAACGAGTTGGGGGCAGATTTCTTTCTTCGGCTGGGGCCTCCCTCTGGAACAGCCGCCCTGCCTCTCTGAAACTTGAGCAGAACCATTTCTGGTTCTGGGAGCAACTCAAGACCTTTCTCCTTGCGAATGCCTTCTCTCTTCCTCTCCCTTGCTGATCAGCTGCCTGATCCATGCACTGGTCACCTGGTCACCGTCTGAATTGGGCCCAGGTCCCTGAAGGTCAGCTGCAATCTGTGACTGCCTCTTGCCCCCCCTGCACGTGTGGTCTGTATCTGTAACCCTACAGTGCCCTCTCTTGCACTTATTCTCCATCCATTGGTTGCACTTATTGGTACCCGCACTTGCCACCTGTATGTTGCACTCTTGTTTTTCTCCTTGTCCCGCACTTCTCCACCCTCGCCGCACCCTCTGCACTTCTTCCCTACCCCTTTCCCTGCTCTTGCACGATCTGAATAACATAAGGCCTAGTAAGATTGTTGTTTTGTCCCCCCCTTTGTTTCACCGTCCTTGTCTTGCCGCGCCTAGAAACACGTGTACAGGCGTGTTATAAATGCCATATCATATCACACATCAAATAACATATCATATCAAATAACACATCATTATCATTATCATCATATCATTACATCAGTGCCTATCCCATACTTACACAAAAGCCCAAACTGTTGGCTTTGCCAATGCTTGTTTATTATTGCAGGCACTGTCTAGTCTAGCCATAAAGCAACAAGAGACACTGTAGATGGCAAACCAAAGGTCAAACCCCATCTGGCAGAGTCCTGCCTTCCCCCCTCTCCCACCATCCCACTCCCTCTTTTTCAGGTGCCGCCAGAGCATTAGTTCTTTTTCCACCTCCAACGTCCACCAGACTGACAACAAATGCGTCGCAGCTGAGTTTTCGGCTATCCATTGTCAGGACTTTTCTTTACACAACCTCTGGCTACCCCGTGGATCAATGAAAATCAATTATACTTCCTCCAAAGGCTGTCCTTAAAGCTTTGATGTGTCTATAGCCAACACCATAACCTTTACTTGTATGCGCAAACAGAGAGACACGCATTCTTACATGCTCAGCAATCTAAGCGTGCAGCTCGGATTTTGAGCCTTAACTAACAGCAGTAGTGAGTGGTACGGACCCTTGGGCGTGCCTTTTTTTACCATGTGACATTTGCCACACTTTTTTGGTGCGGCCAGCTTTATTTTCAGCCCCGCATTCTATGCCTTGCATTTATTTTTATCGTAAGTTCGTAACCACTTAATTTTATCTCGCTGAACCTTACCAGCACCGATAGCACAGTGGCGCCGCCAGTGGGGGGCCCGGGGTGCCCGTGCCCCCCTTTGAAACCTCGTGCCCCCCCTTTTCCCTCCTACCTAAGGGGAGCAGTGACCATGTTGTGTTCTCTGTTCGTGGTGTTATTTGTGACACTCACTAAGGCAAATGTCTGCATATCACACGGCAAATACTCTCCTTTTGTCTCAAAGCGAGCAGTGATCGCCCCTCCCTTCAGAATGTAACACACAAAACTGCTAATGATGGGCCATTAGTCACTAATAGTTTTGTGCCTCCATTATGATGGGAGGGGAGGTGCAGTGGGGTGTGGGTAGTTGGCGTGCACAAAAGCTTCACTGCAGGAGTGTTTGTGACGTCACACATTAGCTTTCATAGGCGCCCCCACCCCCAATTCTTTCTGTGGTCCCCCTTACTTTTGTCCTTGGGCCCCGCTGTGTCCCCCCCTAAGTTTGATTCCTGCAGACGCCACTGCCGATAGGTCCCCGGCCCCCACCTCCTCCCCTGACTGGCTGGGCAAATGCGCTGCACCGAAATGTTCCAGGCGAAGTAGCTGCACCTAACGAGGGCGTAACCTGCCATGAGAGTTCTGAATCAAGCAGTTTAGCAAACCTGCTCAGACATGCGACTGTCAATTGGAGATTCGTCATGAGGTGCTCCCCACGTCTTGGGAACTGAGTGGCGGGGAGCGGCAGGGGGTACCCCACTGAACCTGTTTACCACAGCAGTAGGTATCACAGCTGTAAGGTACTTGAAACTGGCATTGTGCTAGAAGGGTCAGAAAACAGCTCTTCACTGTCCACCTTTCCTCTGTAACTCAGGATGACAGTTTTATGGAGTGACTGTTGTCTTATCTTGATGTGATTTGGAATATAACTTGATGCCATGTTTGTTAGTGGACAATGTGATGCCTGTCTTTACCTGCTAGTGATCCATATGGGGTGTGGCCATAATCATTACTTGCCTACTGCAGTACTAACCGTACCTCTGCTGGGCATGTAGGGACTTCCCAGTCAGGTTTCTGGCCATTTGAGACTCGAATGATCTACTTACGGGTCATAGGCAACATCAATTTCACTGGCTGTGTGGGAATATTTTAAGCTTTACACTGTCTATATACACATACAAAAGACATGTAGCAAAATACTAGCTGGGAAAAATACTAGCTGGAATTTATTTTTTCTGTATTTTTATTTTTGTAACTAGTTTATTCAATTTGCCATCTTACAAACATACAGAAGAATACATTCCAGTGAAAAGCTCCTATCTATAAGACTTACAATACATTTAGAACAAGCAATAATTCTTCCCCTCCTCTTATTAAATACTATCAAAAACCCAGAAGTTAAATGAAGGAGAGAGAACAAGAGAGAGAGAAAAAAAAACACAAGATACCCCCAACCACCCCTGCCCCCTAGACCACCATCAAAAGGAAACGACCTAATACCTTCTCAAGTACACATTTCAAGCTATGAATAATAGTGTCATTTCAAATATTATAAATGAAAAATGTACTTATCTTAACATTCGTCATATCTTCTCTTTCTTTGCCAGATGAATCCAGTTCCAATCTCAGGAAACCACCCCAGGTCTTCTCAAACATCTCCCACTTCTTTTGTAACGACATTACAATCCTACTACTAGCTGGGATTTCATTTTTAGAGAAAGAAATGACATAAAAACATTCCAGATATGGGTGTAAATAAATGACAGTTCAGACAATATAAGGCTAACATGCTGCTTTTACATGCCATGTGGCCTTGCAGAATTTCATAAGAAAGACATGAGACTGAAATCCACAGTAAAAAGGGGGGCATCAGTGGACTACCGTTTCTGTGCTAGGATCCCAAGCCTTGGGACCAGGGCCGGCCTTAAGGCCAGCAGCGCCCTGGGTGAACTGGCACCCCCCCCCCCTCGCACACCGCGCCCCCCTGGCTAACAGGGGGCGGGGCGGGAGGGGGCGGGGCCAGGATGGGCACCTTTTTTTTTTTTACCTCCTCGCTCCGGCGAGGAGGTTAAATAGGTGCCGTTAGCACCCCATTGTCATTGAATGAGCCTGCCATCGCAGGTTCATTCAATGACAATGTGGCGCCTGCCACACCTTCTGCCACCACGCGAGCTTGGGGGAGCGCTTGAAAGACTCCCCGGAGCTGGCGTGGTGGGTGGCTAATGGTGCCTTTTCTTATGAAAAGTGTCCACGGCGGAGGGGCGCATTTAAATGCACCCACCGCCACGGGCACCTTTTACAGTAAAAGGCCGCCTGCTGCGCCTTGTCCCACAACGCCAGCTCAGGGGAGCCCTTGAAAGACTCCCCCGAGCTGGCCTGGCAGGGGCAAAAGGCACCCTGTGGGGTGTGGGCCCAGGGCGGTCGCCCGGCTCGCCCCCCCCTAAGGCCGGCTCTGCTTGGGGCCCTGGGAGAGATTCTTGGATTGCCTGAAAACCCAGGACAGCTTATCCAGAATCCTTTAAACAGGGGTCTGAAGGATGTCCAGGGGGGAAGGGACTACAGCAACTGCATTTGCTAGGAAACATAAGCAGATATTGCTTTTTGGGGGGGGGGTGCCTGGCAACAATATTTGCACTCAAGGGGGGGCTCGGCAACAATAATTGTACTCATGGGGGGGCTCAGCATAGATAGGCTTGAATACCACCGGCTTATCCTATGGTGGAATAGCTGGGTCGCCCTGATGTCACTCTTAAGTGAGGTTGGGCTGGACGTTTGCCTCGTGCCTGCTCGCCTGGCACACTTTCTTGTCCTGCCAATTTTCTTTTGGCCGTCCACTGGTGTTGCACATGTACACCCCCACTTTATGCAGGGACCCACCCTTCTGGGAATCATCTGCCTGTACCACCCCTTCCCAGATCCCGCTTCATGGTGGCAACAGAGTGAACGCTGAGTGTGTGTCCAAAACCTAAATAAGAGCTGTCGGGAGCCGTGTTGAGGATCTTCCAATACTTCTGGAGGAAGAATCTGGCTGACCTGAAGAATTACCATGTCCACTACAGAGAGAAACTGAAAGTGTGTGAGTTAGTGAGTATCTAATGTGTGTGTATGTGTGTACATGTGTACATGTGTACATGTGTGCATGTGTGTCTGAGAGTGTGTGTATGTGTGTGTTTGTGTGTGCATGCGTGTGCTTAGGCATGTGTGTATGTGTTTGCGCATGCATACATGAATGTGTGTGTGTGCATGTGTGTGTAATTTTACTGTTTCTTACTTTAGGCTGCTTGGTGCAGGGGAATATGCAAAAGATATACAGAGGAACAAATCAATGTGATTAATCCACGAGCTTTATTAGTAATTGATGCTGTCAAAGCTTCCCTTTCGTCAATGACCTATTGATCTATCTTTGCTTCTGCCCAATGACATTTTATGCTAAGTCGTTCAATACTGCACCATAGTAAAAGGGCATCCTAGTGGGTAGAATTTCGCTCATATCAATGCTGCCTGTTATTCAGAGCTATGCCCTGCTTTCCGTCATCAGAAAGTGTGGCACAAGGCACATACACCACTCTTGACCCAAAAAGTTCTCTCCTCCTTGCATATTAATCAGGAGATTGCTATTTCTGAGTTATACTATCTCCTCTTCAGAAGAGCAGCTTCATAACCTCGATGTTTGGAAGGCACTTCAATTCTACCTTGCCTTAAAACCTTCATTCAGAGACTTCTTCCATCTCTTTGTTGCTTGGATCCTCGCGTCTTCAACTTTGGCCCCGAATCCGCGACTCCCACATGGGTATTAACCTACAAGGAAGGCATTTGTGACTGCGTCCAGGCAAAAATGGAAAATCATGCAGAAAGAGCCAATGGAGTTTCAGTGTCTTTTTCTGGGCCTATCACTGTAAGTGTTGTCTGTAGGGCAGGTTCCTCGAATAACCCTCAGGTTTTCTTCAGGCATTAGACATCCCAGTGCCCGATATTGTTCCAAGTGTGACACCATCACAGTGTATAATCATTAGTGTACTAAGGTACACTCCAGAAAAATACCCCATATGTCGATGAGCAGGTTTAAACTAGACAAATTGCTCCTTAAAAGGTTCCAATAATCCTATATTATTAGTGAAAGACTTTAAAGATATGTTCCAGTCATCTTGTCTATCAGTGGGCTTAGCCATTCAGCTCTGTCACATATATGTTTCAATTTGCAGCCTTTGACGCCTTCTGGAACCCAGACTTAATTGATGTAGCAAAGGAAACTGAATCAGAGACAGGACATAGGAAGGCATATGACCAGGTAATTCTTGTGGGGATCACCCGGGCTAGTAGCTGCTACCTGTGGCTCCCTCTTTGCTATTCTTGTTTCCGTTGTTGTGATTCTGAACTACAGGTCCCAGTGCTAGGGACATAAAGCAAACTCAATTCTCTGAGAGCTGTGTTGTTCTCGTCCATCCTACAGCAGTAAACAGAAGGCTCTGTCAATGAGTGGTCACATGGGTTGGACAGGGATTAGTCATACTACTCGCCCCCCCAATCCGCAATCCTCCAACAGATTCCTATTTGATACCTGGATGGAAGCAGAGGTGGCAGGGATAACAGGATGAGACTGTTCCTCTTAACCCGGGGAAAGGGTCCTTTAAGACGAGTTAACAGTATCTGAGATGGATGGGGATGCAGATCTTACTCATACATCAATAATCAGACCGACTCAGGAAGTTTGGCAAAAGTCAAAGCTGTTTTAATAACAAGTCTTTAAAACAGGGAGTAAAACGGACATCAATGGACGCCGAACAGAATTATCTCAACACATTTCATAAAAAACAATGCTTTTATGCTAAATATTCATCATACGTGATGTCACACTACGTGGCAAACTAAGAAAACCTATGGGAGATTGTGGTTGGTCAACAGGGAACATCTAAATATACTTTCTATGGGATACAGGGACGTGATTGGGTCTCTAAGATCAGGTGGACGATTAAGCCCATCCTAAGTGCAAGTCATCTTCCCTGCCAGTCTAATACACAACATGCTATTGGCTTCTCAAACTGTAGGGCTCCTTAATATGTGGCCCTCTATAATTGGTTGGCACGCTTGTACCCTTAGGGAATCTTCTCAATTGCCCTCCTTTTATACACTGGTTATCATTCTGCATATTCATAAACCCACCTTGGTTATTTTGAAAGCTACCCTAATTATTCTGGAAACCACCTCTTCCTTTTAACCCTGTGCCTCTGCCTCTTGGCATGAACCCATTCCCTCCTTGATCTGATTGGCGTTGATTACTCACATGGGACATACCCATTGTTTGCTGCGTTCCCAGCCCTTCTCCGCTTGTCAGTACCGCTCCTTCTATGGTGTACTTTGATAATTTCTTCTGGACTAACTTAGCTTCCTCAAGTTTCCTAGCATACTCTTTCTTCTTATGTTTCACTTGCAGCAATCGGCAATGATGTGCGATAGTCAACTGTATCTCCGCCAATGGCTTCGCTTCCATTCCCACTAGCTTCTTGGGCTGTCTCTGTACCTATTCTGGCAACCCCTGACACAAAATGTGGTAAAATACTGGCAATGATTTCCCCCAAGGCTCTCAAGTTTCCAAAGTTCACCGTTCCTGAGAATTCTGAATGTAAGCAAGCGGATCCACTTCATCTTTCATCTTAAGTGCCATAATTAAACCCATATCTGATGTATCAGGATACTGTACCCTAAGAACTTTCCATACAGCCGCCCTGCAATTATTAAATGGCGCTCTGTCATGCGCTGTGTTTTGTGCTATAACACTCGAATAACCTGCTCTCGTCCAAATATCATCAGCTCTTTCCCCAAGAATGGCTGCTAGGAGACCCTTAATGTCCCCTATGGCTAACGTATTTCCTCCTGTCATCTTTTATAGCTCATAAATCAATTTTCCTGTACCCGCCATTAAATTAGGGAGTTTGCATCTTAAATTATCCTTGCCCATTTGGGGCCAATGGCTGTACTGCGGTCCGGCCCCTCCTTTCTCCAATAAGGGGAATTGCATGAACACAAATCCGCAATCCGCTCCCATTGTCTGCCTACTCATAGTGGGGACAATCATTCCTGATTGCCTTCTACCTGGCAATGACCTCAACCTGCTCATACATGGTGGTGATGCCCCCCTCTCACTATACGATCGTCCTTTAGGTTGCTCTGGGTACTCCATGTGGTCTGGCGTCCTATTTTTAGGTTGCTTTAAATCTGACCATCTTACTTCCTTATCCAACTGCTGACATCCCTCAAGACCGCATGCACTTTCTCCCTCTTCCTCACGGAAGGTTTCTCTGTCTTTGTCTGACATATCTAGTCCCCAACTAGTATGACTTTCATCTTTCTCATCTCTGTTTAAAGTCAGCCTGTCTAAAGACAAGGCTCTATGCTTGAAACTAAACAGGCTTCCTTCCTTGCCTCGTTACTGGACAACTGTGGATCGATCTTCATTTCCCTTACCTCTCGATTCACTTTTTGTCCTCATCTCCTGATAAGCTTTATCGATCCTATCTCCAATGCTTCCTACATCAAAATTCTCATCTAGGTTTACCCTAGATGGTCCTGGTATTGCTTCTTGCGATGGGAGAAACTCCACTATGTCACCCCATGATATTACTGGACTCAGTTCCATCAGCTCTTTCTCAATGCGATCAATGTCACATGCCCTCTATCTCCTTTTTCGTTCCATTTCCTTGTCTAATTCCCTTTGCTTCTTCGCTTCCCATCTAACTCTGTCCTTCTCCTGTCTTTTTTCTTCCCTTCTTTCATTTGCTCTATGCACTTCTTTGTCGCTTCGTCTTTGCTTTCTTTTGTCTCATAATTTCTGTTCTTCTTCCTCTTCTCTCTTCTTTTCTAGCCTGTCTCGTTCTTCGATTGCTCTCTGTCTGTTGTCATACTTTCTCTGTTATTCTGCCCTCTCTTTCTTTCTCTGTTGCTCCTCCTGATACATTTGCTCTCACTTTTGTCTACTCTTCCTTTTATGCTCATCCTCTTTCAATCGCTTCTCTCATTCTCTGTCTTCTCTATTTTGTTTGTCTTGATCTTCCCCTTGCCTTACTTCCTCAATGCTCTTCCCATCGAATTTGAGCAATATCTGTTCACCCATCAATTTGTTTGGTACGAGCGTAATCTCACCAGCTTTATCCCTTTCTCCTTTTCATCTCTTGTTCTATATCTACGGATACATTTGGTTGTTCGCTTTTCTCCTCTTTATCCTGTAGGACCATAAAGGTCTCCTCCTTTCCTTTAGCCCTTTCTCTTTCTGGACTCTTGTCACAGCTATAAGCAGGGGGTTCATGCATTGAATTACTATATCCTATTGCCGCTTTCAATTCCCTTAATAGATACAATCCTTCATCTTTTGCACTATCGCCATTTACTTCAGGCGCGGTAGGGGGAGCACAAGGCTCAACACCTTCCTCCATGCACTGATTAAGCATCCAATCCTCAGGAGGTGGATCTTCTCATTCCTCCTAGTACATTTTCCACAGCTCTAAGCTGGCTTACCTTTTTTCCAATTTCTTCCCTGTGTACGCAGCGTGCAAGTATGTGGTCATGTGCTGAAAAACGACTTTTGATAGCGATCCCCCCTTCTGGGCATGGCATGAACATTTTATCTGCGGTACCCTCAACCCATTCCACACTATACTGTTTAAGCTTGGGTGCCTGTTTGGCAGTTGCTTGCACAAATGCATCAATGGAGTAACATACCCCATTTTGACAAGTCTCAATTGACTGTCGATACTTACCGTTGCTTTACACAAAATACGTTTCAGAAAAACAATAAATATGAGCGCACACCAATAGTCGCTGCTCAAAGCCTCTAGTTCACAATTTTACTCAAATCTACATACTTCGGTCGGCGCCTACAATGGCTAAAACAAGTAGATGATAGCTTTTATGGTCTCTACTTAACACAACCTATCCTTGTTGCTCTTTGACATTTCACTTTTTCTTAATACATAAAATACATAAAATACACAAACAGACAAACTAGTCGACTTCCAACATATACTTCCTTAGCGCTCTTTGCTGCTAGTACTTGCCTCTAACTACTCCGATAAGAGTTTGAATCGTATCCCCTCACAGATCTTATCTGTGCGCATCCTAGTTTACCCACTTGGGTTTTGAGACGACTCCTTCTAGACACACCGTGAGCGTAGGACACCTCTGCTTATCTAGACACTTATCTAGACGCTCCCCATCATTGACGCTCCTCGTCATACATTGACTCAATCAACCCCCGTTACACTTTACTATTGTCACAATCCTCTGTCCCCACTTCATTTGCCATTCTCTTCAATCCACTCACCATTCGCTTTTCGGCTCTTGACACTCGGGATCGTCTCCTCCTCCAACCGGACACTTTCACCTTTGGTCCGCTCAGCGCATGTGGAAACCAGGAGGGATTTTGTAAAAGAGGGGCCTGCCTCTCCTGTATCTTCTTTACTTGAACGTTTTATATATTGGCCACTCTCCATAGGAAACCCTGCATTCTTCCAGCTAGATGGCGGAAGACGCCCAGTGTTCCACAATCTCTAAGAGCTTACTGGTCGATGGGCCTCGATAACCATCCTCTCTCTGCTACCAAGTGAACCTGGGGAATGGGTCCTTTAAGACGAGGTAACAGTATCTGAGATGAATGGGGATGCAGATCTTATTCATACATCAATAATCAGACCGACTCAGGAAGTTTGGCAAAAGTCAAAGCTATTTTAATAACAAGTCTTTAAAAGAGGGAGTACAATGAACATCAATGGACGCCGCACAGAATTATCTGAACACATTTAATAAAAAACAATGCTTTTATACTAAATATTTGTCATACATGACGTCCCACTATGTGGCAAACTAAGAAAACCTATGGGAGATTGTGGTTGGTCAACGGGGAACATCTACATACGCTTTCTATGGGATACATGGACGTGATTGGGTCTCTAAGAACCGGTTGGACAATTAAGCCCATCCCAAGTCATCTTCCGTGTCAGTCTAATACACAACATACTATTGGCTTCTCAAACTATGGGGCTCCTTAATACATGGCCCTCTATAATTGTTTGGCACGCTTGTAGAGTTCTGGAATATTCCACTTGCTAGCAGCATGCAAGCTGGTACCCCAGGTGCTGGGGGGGTCGGCCTGGTCATGTCTCCACACCCAATTAGCCCAATATCCATCATCACCCCTGCAGTCTATGATTCAATTAACTCCTTTGAACTTGGTTTTGCAGAGGCTCACTATGCCTGAGAATAAAAGGGAGTATGGCATGGCCTTATCTTCTGGTCTCGGTGTAGCTTGCCCAAAGTCTCTTTTCATCTGACCATGTGACTGGAGACCACTTTTATTTTAGCTCTTCATACTTTTAAATACTATTAAAGGAAGAAATCTTGGTATCCTCAGTGACTTTCGTTGCAGCTCAAACGAGCTCAGCTTGATTCTCACGTTATTGTATCTTCTTGAGTACATGGCAAGGCTCTCTGCGGCCCCAACTCTTGACACTAGGCCAGGCAAGCCTTTCTCGAATCTTCATTCGCTGCCAGCTATCTTTATTCTGCTGTGCCACACTTCCAGCCCTTTCGTTCACATGGTCCAAGTTTGCTAAAGTGTGTTGTGGAACATCCAGATTCTATACATTCCTATAGGTATACTTTGGCGCATCACCGCAATCTATTCACTACGTAGCCAGCCTTATGATTACTTTGTCTACTTGCGTTACTGCGTCTGTACAATTGTAAAATGGTTTTGCATTTTCTTCAGTGCTTCTTAACATGCGGTATCTTCATTTCGCTGCCGAAATGTTGCTTACTTCACTACTTCATCATCAGCTTCTATAAGGTCTATATTCTTACTTCATTTGCATCTCTTCTGGGTGCCTCCCCTCTACTTCATATGACATCACCTGTCTTCTCTTCCATTCGTTTTAAAATTTCTTCCGGAATTTCCTTCAGAAGATCGTCATTTCTCCTCGGATACATATAGGGTTTTCTCACTGGATACCTTGTTTCAAGTACTTTTTGCAGTCACTGGTATTGCACATGTCGCAATTTCTGGTTGCCAACATATAGGCAGAATAGGGGCGGAATTTCCGGTAGAGGTACTTGGCTCCTCCGCTACACCTCTCTCACAGATAATACATTGGTAAAGTCATATGGGGGTCCTTTTACCCATATTCCTAGTTTCTTTAAGTGGTCTTTCTTCCCCTGTAATATGTTTTGCGTCTCTGTTGGAGTACGGTCCAATATTCTTTGTAATTGTTTCTTTCTTCCTGAGTTGCCTGAGCAGTATAGGAAGGAAGATTTTTTTTTTGTTAAAGTCCTTTCTGTTAAAATATATTTCCTTTGAATGTGGGAACAAAGTGGGGAAACTCACACAGACTGGTATGGCTTCAAGGAAGAGCATATATTGGACCTCATTATAAGTTTGCCGGTCCGGGAACTATGGTAACGGTAAGCATGCCTATGGGGCTCAAATGGGAATGGGGAAGAATATTTTCTGGTGCCCAGGAATGGGCAAATACTGGTACCAGCAAGGCCGTAATGACCCAGTAATTGCCCATTCCTGGGCGCTGGAAAAAAAATAATGCTGGCTGCATCCGTGCCTGTATTACAGGCACAGCTACCACCAGCCTTGTAATGAAAGCCTCTTATGCCTGGTGTAGTGGGAAGATGTAGTGGGAAGATGAATGGTAGATCCTTATATGTCCAGGCACTGTTATAATATGCCAAAAGCAGTGGCACTCACTGTTATACTGTTACATTATCACAGCAAATGCATCATATGTCTGGCATAGTCATTTCATGCAATAGACACACCCTTGCAGCTCCACTTTTCTATCCCTCACAGCCCTCCCACTCAGCCACTCAGTTGTCTTTTCGAGCACTGCTCATTGTGGGTGGAGGCAGTATGGTCAACAGGAGCTTTGACTGTGCTAGGATGAGGCCTGTTCTGCCATGGTGTAATCATAATAGAAAGAGCAGGTATTCTTTCCTTTAACTCGTGAGGATTTTGCTTACATCTCACGAGGATAGCTCAGGGGCAACGCCTCATCTTGCAAGCAGGGATGTCATTTAGGGGACGCACCTGAGACCCCTGCAGTCTCCCTTGCTACCCCTGTGGTCTCCCTTGCTACCCCTAACAATAACTATTATTTTTTCCTTTTTGTTTTTTACATTTCAGACTCCTGGTCTGTGGCCAGCAGCATGTGGCTCTTTGTTTCTGGAATGTCTGGATTTCTGATAGCTTTAGCTGGTAAGAGAGCTCAGTGGGTTGAGTGCACACAGCTGCAGTATGTGTGTGATCTGCAGGTTGTAGGTTCGGCTCCCTGCAAGGTCAACTCAGCCTTTCATCCCGGTGAGGTTTTTAAATGAGTACCAATACAGGTTGGGTGATATTGTATGTATATTTGTTCTATATGAAGCGTTTAAGCATAAGTGCTATATGGTAACACATCATTATCGTTTGGCTTTGAACGTCTGCTTGCATTCACAGTAATTTGGTAATATGGGCCTATACGCGCTGATGTTAACGATACTTATGGTGATCCATTCTTGTATGAAATGTATCTCACTTTACAGTGATAGCGTAACCATATTTTTCGTAGTGTACTTAGAAAGAATGCTATGTGATACCACTTCCTGTTTTGTCAAGGGGTGAAAGGTCGTGTTCCATCACTTCCTGTGATGCCACTTTAGGGTGGGGTCAAATGACATCACTTCCTGTGATATCAGAGGTCAAGGGTCATGTGATGTCACTTCCGCTTCCCCTGGCATTTTGGTAGAATGACATCCCTGCTTGCAAGCAGGACGACACTGAGCAGCACAGGCTCGATCCCCAGGTCTGCGCTCTTCCCAGCCATTTGTTCCCTCTCAGTATACTCCTTCCCTTACACGAGTGCGAAGTAGGCTGATGAGGTGCTAGAAGTGAAACAAAAGGTAAAAATATGCTAAAGGTTTACCTGTTAACTATATTGCTGAATAAAAGTTTTTAATAAAAAAAGGTTCTGACCCTTTTTTTAATTTTGGCTGCCACCTACAAACTAAAACGATTGCATTGCAGTTGCATTGCAGTGCAGCTAGAAGGGAGATGATACGTGAGGAGGAATACCCAGATTTTAGATGTTATTTGGTTATTTACCCGCCCATTGACAGCTCATATGGCCATTCCCAATCCCTCCTCCCCCCTCAACACCAAAAAACACATTGGGCCTCATTACGACCCAGGTGGAATGGGTTTAACGGAGCCGGTAAAGGTGCTGGTGCCGTTAAACCCATTCCGCCCTATTACGAGGTTCACTTGCAGGATCTGCTCTGGACGTCTGGTCAGACCAGACGTCCTTTGCGGGTCCTGCAACGGGACCAGGGAGCTAACAACGGGCCCGTTGATAACGGGCCCGTTGTTAGCTTCCTCCCCATTCCCATTGAGCCCTATGGGGGTCCAAATGGGAATGGGGATGGGTAAACTGAATGAGGAATTACTGGATCCTCCAAGGTTGGAATGGCCTGGTAATTCCTCATTCAAGGAATCCGGATCCGAACCCGAGTTTGGAGGCAGCCGTGCCGCAAATAGCGGCATGGCTACCTCCAAACTCGTAATGAGGCCCATTGTCCTGGAATCTGTTTCAGCTAGCTCTCTCCAGCAGTAACATCAAACGTTGACCTGCCAGGGTTATTTCTAATCAGTCTACTGCGAGTTAATGGCTTAACTGCAGTTGTCAATGTGCAACTGGTAAAATTTAAATAACTATCAAGTAGGCCTTTGGCCCACTTGTTTTTTAGCTGTTGCTTGCAGTTAAGTCCTCATTAAAAGAAGCACTGACAAAGCGAACAGTTTGGGATTGTGTGTAGGTATCAGGTAAGCATTTGTCAGGCACTGCTATCATATGCCCAGGTACTCACACCATTTTAAAGGTTTTGCCATCTTCTGATCAGGTAGTTTGCCTTTATAGCAGGGCCTACAAATGCCTATCGCAAGACTAAACAAAAAAAAAACTGTTGCTTTGCCAATGCTTGTTTACCCTCGTGTATCTTCTCAGCAGAGTTCGATTGGATTGGAGGGAAGCGACAAGAGAAAAGAGACAGGAACAATGGAAAGTAAACATGTCTTGAACCGCCCTGGTTGCTTTCTTTGCCATCATTGCTGATGTGAACTCTGACCCACGGGTCAAAAGGACAGCATCAAAAGTACCATTTGGTACCCCTGGTGGCCCCAAATTGGCATGTTTCTGTGCAGATGGTGGCCAGTACAGCAGCCTCTGAAGTCTCGCGCTCATCTTAAAGTGCATGTCCAACAAAACACAGAATAAATTAAGGCTGCCTCTGGTTGTCAGTTCTCCATGACAAAGACACTGAGTACTTTGAATTTCGCAGGACGTGAATCAGGTGCTTACAGGAGATAATCAGTCTTTCTGCACTATTGATTGCCTCCAACTTACATCTGATCCCACCAGACCCTCGACGACGGTGTGCTTCTCTACACAGCAGACGATGTCGTGGCCCACACCCACAATGGAAGGAGGCCTTTATTGCCGAATGAGACAATTAAAGTCTATGATCAATGTGTTTCTAGTTAAGAGGTGAATGTGAAATTGAGGGTCCATATGTTATATATTTGAAAAAAACGATAGCATAAATAATCGGTCCCTTTTCCTCAAATGCATCAAAAGATGCGTAATCTGCAAGCTCTCCGAATAAACCTTTATGTGAAAGGCCAGAACGTTAGATTATTGCCTTTGCTGTAGAGTGTTATTATGCTTATTTAATAATCATATAGATTGTTGTATTCACTTATAAATCAAACTGCATATATCAAAAGTAAAAAAATCCATAAACAAATTGATGTGTTTTATCAATATTTAATTTGCAATTGTCCTTCGTTGTTGTTCATAGCCTTTAAATTAAAGTCATCACCTAACAGATATCTTAATTCTCATATCCGTGGTTTAATAATTTCATATCCTTAGCCTCTTATTGCCATATCCTTATTGTCTATGCCTATTACTGCCCTTGCAACTCATGAAGTTATGGGCGCACAAAACCGGACTTGTTAAACATATTGAGTGTTCCTTGTTCGGGATTACTAATGAGTACTTGAATTCCGATCCTATGCATAATAATCTTTTTATATTTTAATAATTGAGCCAAATGCCCTCATGTTTGTGTGGTGGGACCAGTGTTTCTCACTGATCTCCATTGTTTCAGACTACTGCGTGTAAACACAGTGTTTGCCGGTAACCTTTTTCATGATGTCATTTTGCATTAATGTCTAATGTCCAAGCGCCTTGAAGCATCCATCTGGTGGCTGGCAGCACTCCTCCAAACACCCACATCCACCCCTCTAAAAGTACAAGGTAACTACAGCCCAGCGGTATGCCATGTTTTGGTGCAGTGTTTTTTCGGCCACAGACGTTTTTGCAAGGTGCCTTCTGCGCATGTCCCTTTTTAGGTGCACACTATTGGCCGCGCCCAGCTGGGCACTGGGACCTGCGTGTCAGTGCAGGGAGCTGTCCTGTAAGTGAACGCTCCATGCACACATAGGTTGCTGTGTCCCGCAAACATAGCATTGCTGTGATGGTTTTCCACATGACCAGGCTCCCAATGACACCCTGGCACTGTGGAAGGCTTAAAGGCGTAACCACTGCGGTGACAAAGACAGTGCTCAGAATGCTTAAACATCTCGCACAAATGGTGAAGCCTAGGTGCTGCGAGATCACTGCAATAGTGGTTTGGTGCAGTATAATAGCATAAAGAGGGAAACAGCAAGGGCACTTTTTCTCATTTTTTTCAAGGAGCTGCAAACATGGCCAGTTCACATTTCTGACATACAGCCTCTCTCAAATGTTTTCATTAAAAGGGTTCTCATGTGTTCAAGCTGTGCAGATCAACATTTCTCTTGCCTGCAAGTCCGTTTTGGGGTGCATTCACTTCTGTTACACGCCCATTCTCTCCACTTTGGCTTATTGGCTGGTTGGCTGGCCGACTGGCTGAGGAGAACTTCAGAATGCTGTGATGGCGTTATCATTGTTGGCTGGCAGCCCATAATATTCCTTTCCTGCCCCTCAGTCCTGTGAGGCGGTATTAGTGCGGAATAAAGGGTTAGCAACAGTTAAGGCACAGTAGCATAACTCAACAGAAGGGTGAAGGGCTGTCAACAGAAACAGAAATACCGCCATCTCTGCCTTCTCCCTCTAATGACCCTATTTGTCCCACACCGGGCTCCGCATTTCACACAGTCCAATGAACTCAGACAGCATAGGGCCCAGGCTATATTTCCTCTCTAAATATGGTTATTTATTACTATTAATACAAATGTTTGTTTTTTTACTCCGTTCAACAGCGCAACACTATATTATTATCCAATATACTACTGCATTAATTTGACGTATCTGACAAATGTGCAGGTAATTTGCATGGGACAGCGTGCTATTTATTTGTTTATGTATATGGCTTAAATCAAACCTTACACTTATCAAGTACAAAACAAGATAAAAACGATAACCATACACAACTCATATAAAACAATACTAAAAACCCACTTTCCAACGTGACACACAAATGCATATGTATACTTGTGGCATATGGAATAACAGTAAAACCCAGATAATGTACCTATCTGGAATTTGCAACAAATTCCAATTTGTGAAACATCTCTTTTAAAAATGACACTAGGGCAAGTATCATGGTGACTTGGTTCCCATCCATTGACCTTGCCCACAAATTAGGAGCAACAACAGAGGAGACTGAGTGCAGAAATGTACCTAAACTGTACCTATTCCCGTCTGTAATACTGGGTGGCATTCTACACTAAGTGATACAGAGACACTGTGCATCTCATTTGACATTATCTGCAGGTTCGCTTATCTCCTTGAAGACCAATCCACGGTATAATTACCTCCAACGTGTGACGGCAATTCAATCTGAATTTTATGTACCATGCACTAACATTTCCTGAAGGGAAATGCTTCACGTATGGCCTCATACCATTCAAGGCTGTGTCCCATCCATATACAATGTTAACCTTGGCTGATCATTACCATCATGAATCTTATACCAGACTCTCATTCTGTTCTTGATTATTACTTTCGAGGAGCTTGTTGCAATTCCCGCTTCCAACAGGTAGCCTTCACACATCTTCATGAAGTTCATTGGAAAGTCATTAGATTGCATCCTAACAACATCCCTTAGTTCAACATAGAGAGAGGCCCCCATCCCCTCAATAATTTTAAGATACAACCCTATGTTTTTGCCTGCATAGATCGTCCACCAGGATTGAAGACCACATGCAAGTCTTATAATGCTAATAGGCACAGATGGCGGCAAACCCAAAACAGCCCTCCATGTCTTTCCCTCCATTTTCTTTTTGCAAGAGGTGTGAGCTCTAATCTGCAGAGCACTGCTGGTGTCGCCTTAGCTTGGTAAAATGTTATCAACGGAAAGAGAAGTCACACATCTTAGATCCAATGACCATAGAAATGAAGGCCACCACCTTAGCCCCTTACTTTCCCCTTTATCCTTTGCTTGTTGCTCTTATTGCTAAATATGAACCCTAGATACACAAATTGTCCCATCCTATTGTCATAGAGTGACGACACACGTTTTCGATATGTCTTATTACTATGGACAAACATAATTCGAGATGTTTCCACAATAATGGCCAGATTTTTGCCACGTAAATAATCAGCTGCCCTGTCCAGTTGACTTTGTAAGCCAATGGGGGTTTGATCCAAAAGGGCCAGGTAATCAGCGTGGGCCATAGAGCCCACCCTCAAATCTCCCAAACTTGGGGATAATATGCCTCTACATTCTCACCCAGGATCCACAAATCAAAAATGTACTGTTTGACAAGGATCAATGCCAAAATACCCCATGTCTTAGACCTTTCCCAACGTGTACCGACATGGAGAGCTCCACCTCAGCAATCAACCAAACTCATGACTGCATGGTATTCAGTTTGCAAGTGCTTCAGATGTAATTATAGCAGAGCTCTCAGCTGTGGACAGTTCCCTTTGGAGTGCATAGACTATTGTATAATAGTGCATTCCCTTTTTGTCACTATGACCTACAGAAGATGAACTTTCGGTCAAGCTGTCACAAAGTCACTGATAGAGCATACCCCTCTGCGCCTGAACACTCTCCACTGAATGAGCAGATACAGTGACTTTAAATTAGTCATCTCTGCTAGTAATTGAACAGTTGCCTACATTCTAAATACCATTTGTACGTGATACTCTTTTGTTTTCATGTTTTGTCAGGCTACAGTCTGTGGAAGGGCCATTCACCTCATAATGGTGGTAAAAGGTGCAAAACAAATTGTAATCATAATTGTAATTGTTTATTTGCATAGCGCTTATACACAAGTGAAGTGCTTCAATGTGCTTCAAAGCGCTTCAAGGCGGGAAGGGAACAAGGGGATATCAACGTCATTCTTATGCCTTGAAGATTCTGAATGATCGAACAGCATGGGGGGAGGGCATGATGTGATATGATATGATCGTTTATTTATGTAGCACCTATACACAAAGTGTTTCAAAGCGCTTCAAGGCAAGGGAGGGAACAAGGGGAAATACAGTGACATTCTTCCAGGCCATGAACAGTAAGGATGTGAAATTAACTATCATACTCGGCCTGACGACATTTCAGATAGTGCAAGAGCTAAAACATAGAAAAGGAAGGGAGGGGGGATTGGGAAGGAAATGGAAACAGACAGGCGACTACCATACTAGGCCTGATGAAATTTCTGGTAGAGTCAGAGAAAAACAAAAGGTGAGGGAGAGGGGTGCAGAAAGGGAGGGGAGGAACAAAACAAGCGACTATCGTACTAGGCCTGACAATGTTTCAGATAGTGCTGGAGGGAGGGGAGGGGGACAGCAGGGGATGGGGGAGCAACAGACGAGTTTGCTATCATATTAGGTCCAGGGACAATTCTGATAGAGTAAGTGCAGAGAAGAAAGTAAGGGGAGGAGGGGAGGAGATAGGAAAAGGGAGAAAGGAAGAGGAGGAGAGAACAGAGAGTAAGCAGTCAAAAAGAGTGGAGAAGCAAGAGGGGAGAGCGAATACAACTGCAGAAGTCAGTAGTAACACGTAATGTTGCAAGCCAGGATACAAGATGAAGATGGGAACAGCATGATTCATGGTCACCATGAGTACAAGATGCAAAGGAAGTCCAGCATGAGGGTTGAGAAAGGGTAACACACCATGAATCAATGAAGTCCATAAAAGCATAACATGAGAAAAAGGTTGGTCGACCTATGGGAGGGGAGCGAGCAGGGAGGGGAGGTAGAGGAGAATGTGACAGACAAACATGCTAAACCAAGTGCGGCAAGGTCGTGTACGTGCGCAGACAGAAGTGCGAGGGAGGGGGCAGGGACAAGTGTGCCCAATCCAGCAAGGGCCAGGGTTCAGGGAGGGTGGTAGCACTCTCATGGAGCGTATTCCGAGTGCAAGTGGAAGGCTGAATGAAGCCCAGACGCAAGTGCAGGACTGGCGCGGGGGGGTCTGGGCCCTGTGAAGCTCTGGAGGTGCACCAGGCGACCAGTCAGCTGACTGAGCAGGTTGGGGATGAGAACAAAGAGGGAAGCAGTAGAGAGGAGGAAGGAGGTTAGCAAAGGAGAGGGAGAGAGAAAGAGGAAGAGAAGAGGAAAGTCTTGAGGAGTTTCCAGAACTTAAGGAGGTCAGGCTCAAGACGGAGAGAGGCATGTAGGCTGTTTCGGAGGGAGGCACCTGCAGAGGATAAGGATCTACCCCCAAATCTCTGTTTGGAAAAACAGCTCACCCGCAGTGAGTTGGAGGAGGCCGAGCGGAGGGGTCTAGAAGAAGAATATTTAGGAAGAGAGCATTGTAGATAGTAGGGGACCCAACCCCAAAAAGCCTAGTGGACTATGCAGAGGGACTTGAACTTGATCCTTGCAGCCACAGGGAGCCAGTGGAGAGATTTCAGTGCTGGAGAGATGTGGTCCCTGGGCTTGAGGCCAAGGATAAGTCTTGCGGTTCTGTTCTGGATAAGTCACATAGCTAAAGACTCTGGGTAAGTCCCTCGTAACCAGGACTAATATCTGGCAGAGGGACTCCCAGGACCCCCCTTGTTAATCTACATAGCATAACATACAGGTGGCACTTGCCCTCTCTTCTCCATCCGAGGCCAATTTTGTATGGCTTGTGTGGATAGAGACCCTTTTTGCCAAACAATCCTTTTATGTCCCCAGGCACTCATTCTGCACACATCCAGTTCCTAGCTCAGATACCGCCATCAGCGGGCTCAGCTTTACCAGAACCCGGCAGGCAATCAGCAACTCGAGAACCAATATGTTAGTAGCCACTACAACTCCCAGAAACGCTTGAGCACACCTCCAAGCTGTCACACAGCCACTACATGGCTTAATATAATACCACTCCACACTAGTAACTGCCCCCATATAAGTTCTGGGAGGCAATTGGGGAAGCGTTCTCCCTTCTTTTTTGCCTTTTCCTCTGATAAAAATAGTGAAAAGTCCTCCAAATGATAACTATCACTCGCCCACATGTTTTAATGTCCCTACATCTTGTGAGTTAAGTCTGTATGTTTCTGACTCCTTGAATTTTCCCACTCTTCCCCTTCCCTGCTTCCGTTGTCCCCATTTCCTCTTCACCCAAAGACAAAGGTCTGACCGCCACATGTAAAAAGCTCAGCGCTTTAAGACCGCTACAGTGGTGACGTGTGTATTATATAAGACAGATAACATAACACATACAAGGGTACATATATGGAGCTGTGACCAAAAAAGGAACAGGAAATCTGTCCAAACCATTTTTGTCATCATCTTGGGTGGTCACGTGAAATGCAACTTCAAATTTAAGAGCAGATCAAAATGGGACAGTGTGTACACAGACAAGCACGGCAGCCCCATCTTGGCATGCGACCAACAGCCCCGCCTTGACATCAAACTCGACCTGAGTGCAAGCAAGCAAGTGAAGTCAATCAAGACATTAAAGCTTTAAGACATCCTAGATGCAAACAAGTCAGTATTCACTCTCACCATAGGCACACTCAAGAAATACACACACAAAATTAGACTGAAGAAAAACACAATGCCAGTGAAACACAAGGTGGTAAACGTGTCGGTCACAGAAAAAACAGAACTTGAAGAAGTACTTGCAAACCTTCTCAAAGAAGGAGTCATAGAATTGGTTAAACTCAAGCCACTGAATGGCTCAGCCCTAAAGTGGTCTCCCACAAATCAGATACACAGAAAGTACGGCTATGCGTCAACCAGCAGGGAAGTGTTCTGTAACAACTTCCCACTTCCACATTTATTAGTACTTGTACTAGCCCTGAGTGGCTCCACAGTCTTCTCAAAGCTGAACCTGAGAAGCACCTTTTACCAGATAAGACTACACGAGAAATCCAAGCACCTTACCATTTTCGGGTCTACCAAAACACTAGAAGGCTAATTGTCTGTGCTCCACCGTCTCTGTCTTTCAGAGACTAATTGCAATCACAATGTAAGGCACAGCAGGAGTAAAGAACTTTGGAACGACATATTTGTCGATGGGAAATTGAAGGAAGAACATGACAAAACGTTGGACAAAGTATTTATATTTTATTACATTTATAAAGAACCTTTCGCCAAAGGTGCTGCACAATAAAAGAATCAAAAAAACAGTACCATCAAAATGATAAAAATGAATAAAAATGTACATCAACAGAGGAAATAGAACATTTTGTTTTTCATTTTAAAGAACTAGAGACGCAAGAAGGTGAAGTTTAAGATTACATGAAAAACAAGAGGGGGTGAGGCACGCACTCCAGTTCCCGCCAATATACTACCTGAAACAAAAATTACTGGGTTAAATCCCAAAAGTGTCCAGTACATTCACATGGTTAAATCCCAACTGCTGCCAAAATGTTCATAGGGTTGAATCCCTTTGGTTGCATTTGTAATGTTGTTCTCCATGTTCACAGGGTTGAATCCATTCAGCTATATTTGCACTGCTTTTCTCCTCCTAGTTGTCTATCTTTACAGGTGATTCCACTATAATTGCTATTGCAGTCTCTAAGGATTATGGTAGCTGTAAGTTTAAGATTAGTTTGGAAAATACGAAGAGATGAGGAGGAACGAAGTGCGAGAGGGAGGGTGTTCCAGTGCTTAGGAGCTGAAAGAGAAAAGGAGCAGAAACGAGATGAAGCACAAGATGGCCTAGGAACAGTCAACAGAAATAGATTTGGAGATTGCAACGGGTGTGAGAGCCTTTAGAACGAAAGTAAAGGATAGAGATAATGGGACGCCAACCCCTGGGTACACTTAAAAACAATCAAGAGAAAGTGATACAAAAGACGGGATTGAAAGGGAAGTAGTGAAATGTAAAGTAAAGAAGAAGTAATAGGAGAATTAGGGGTAGAGAAAAAGGGAGTCAGACAGAAGAGTTATGAATAGAATGAAGAGGGAAAAGATGGCAAGCAGGCAGGCCAAGTAATAATAATGAACAGTAGTCGATCCGAGAAAAGACAAGAGAAAAAAGAAGGTTTGTTGCATAAAAAGAGAGAGAAGCACAAGCATGATGAATGTTAAACAGAGCATAGTGGCAAGACAAGCCATAGAAGCAATATGGAGAGAAAAGGAAAGAGAAGGATCAAAGATAACATCCAGGTTGCACACTGTGGGAGAAAAGAAAAGAGCGGATGGAGGAAAGGAAAGATAGAGAGGAGAAGGGATGGGAGAAATAGTGGAAGAGGGAAATAATAGAATCTCCGTTTTTGCAGGATTAAGATGTAGGAAGTGAGAAGACATCCAGTTCTGAACTGCTAAGAGACTGTTTGAAAAAGTAGAATGTAGGACATATTCAAAAGAAGAAAAAGGGAGAACAATCGTGGTGCCATCAGCATAAAGATAAAAGGAAAGGTTGAAAGAGGAGATAAGAGCAGAAAGAGGAGCAGTATAGAGAGTGAAAAGAAGAGGACCCAGTACCGAACATTGGAGGACACCATAAAGAAGAGGGAGTGAAGAAGAACACCGTCCAGCCCAAGTAACAGAAAAAGTGTTACAATCTATGTACCTTTTTATTCCAAAGGTTTGGTGTTCACAGTCCCTACTGCAGATATCAGATAAACAACAAGACAACACTAACCTGGTCCAGTAGGAATTCGTAGAGAAGAATGGAAAGCTCACCTAACCTCCTCTCCCCGCGCCGGAGAAACCCAGGTCGAGGAGGGGAAGCCAGGGAAACCCTCGTGGGGGAGAAAACCCTGTTGTGCCAGGAACTCAAAAAGAAGCGATGGGCGAGTCTTGATTCCCAGGAGTGACTTCGGGAGTTGGACTTGCGATCGCGAACTATCCTGAAGAGAGAAACCAGGTGGTGTTTAGAAAAGGGAGAGATTGCTGCAGTAGGACTCTGGTGAGCGATATACCTTTAAGTCTGAATGTTTGTTGAGGGGGTGTAAGACGGCTTGCACGAAGGTTGTATTCTGTTCAGCGCGTGGTAGAAAGTAACTCCCTGTCCTTGCTGAAGAGACTGAAGAATGGAGAAAGGTTAGTCATGGAATGAATGAAAGTATGTTGTATGCTGGGGGGGTACGGAACTATAGGTACTGCAGAGTGTAGAACCAATGCCTTCGGTGTAAGTGTGTGGAGAGCTGATAGGGAAGAGGACCAAGGACAGAGGAGTCTGATACTGAGAAAAGGGAGAGACGGTTGAAAGATTACAGACAAGCGGAGTATTCGAAGGGTAAAGAGAGCTATCATAGAATTACGAACTCACGGAGCGTGGCCTCTGAAAACAGTAGCAACGCGCTGGACCGAAGACGCCGCCGAAGGAAATCCATTCTGCGAGGTTGGGGGCGGAGTCATCCGACACTCTCGGATTCGGAAGGCTGGAGCGCTGCTTTTCCTTGCTACCGCCATGTTGGAGGAGATAGAGGCGATGCATGAAATTCGTCTCCACCTGTGCCAGAAAGTCCACGTGAGCCGCCCCCTAGAGGGAGCGGACGTGACAGTATGCCCCCTCCGAAGGGCGACGAAACCCGGTTTACCAGGATGTAGCCAGTAAAACCTGCTAACCAAACGGGAGCATGAACCGCTGAGGCGGTTCCCAAGAACGAACGTTCTGCCTGAGAATATCCCTTCCAGTCTATAAGAAACTGTAGCACCCCTCTTCTATAGCGTGAATCACAGATCGAGGAGACTTCATATTCCGGTCCTTCACTTGTCAGGACCGGAGGGGGAGTTCCCTTCTTGGACACATGGAATCGGGATTGTACGTCAGGCCAGTAGTTTGCCAATAGGAGAAATCCTTGGGGTCTTGGTTTGTAGACACACTGGACAAGACGCGACATAGTCCATTACATCCTTGCGAAGTGTCGGCCACCAGAAGTACCGTTGAATTTGTTCTGTAGTATTGAGAGTACCTCTATGCCCGGCTGCCTTGGAGTCATGACACATTTGAAGTACTTCTAATTGTAGTTCTTGATCGGGAAGGTACATCTTGTCTTCCTTGAAAAGAAGACCCCGATCAGCAGTAAGTCCTAGTTCTCGCAGGGTAGCGTCCTGATCCAAGTCCAGATTTCTTGTCCTTAGTGCTACCTTTTGAAGAAAAGAATGGACAACAGGCACTGTGACCAGGTTGGGAAACATAGGTTCAGGCTGAAAGGGAGCTCCTTTTCGTGGATTACTGCAGGATAAAGCATCCGCTTTGAGATTAGTCTTGCCCGGTATGAAAGTGAATGTAACCCGGAAGGGTGAAAAAAAATGCGCCCATCTAGCTTGTCTACTATTGTTAGTTTGGGCATATTGCAGTGCTCGGAGGTTGTGATGGTCGGTTCTTATTTCATTAGGAAATAATGCTCCCAAAAGTAAATGACGCCATTCTTCAAAGGCCCTCTTGATCGCGAACTCTTTCTCGAGAACCATGTAATTTACTTCTGCCGGGGACAGAGTCTTCGATAGGTAAGCAATGGGTCTTTTGAACCCCCTGTCGTCCGGTTGTAACAGAACCTCTCCAATACACTGGTCTGAGGCATCTGATTCCACTATGAATCTGTGAAGCTGATCCGGCATTGCCAAAGTAGGAGCTCTAGTAAATAGGGCTTTTAGCTCCTGAAAGGATTCCTGTGTTTCATTTGTCCACCGAAATACAACCCGTTTCTTTAGCAGATGAGTGATGGGATGGGTGAGGGTAGAAAAATGAGGAATGAAGCGCCTGTAGAAATTCGCGAAGCCAAGAAATCGCTGTATTTCTTTAACTGACTTGGGGGCTGGCCAATCAAGGATAGCTGACACCTTTGAGGGGTCCATGGAGACTCCTTGATCGGACAGGATATATCCTAGATATGCCACTTTATTTTTATGGAATTCGCATTTCTCTAATTTACAAAAGAGATGGTTCTTCTGTAGTCTGTGTAAGACTTCTTTAACATGAATGACATGGTCTGCAAGGGTGGATGAAAATACCAAAATGTCATCTAAATAGACAATGACAAAATGTAGGGCTATATCTGCAAAAATGTGGTCCATAAACCTTTGGAATATTGCCGGGGCATTGGCTAATCCAAATGGCATTACACTATATTGGAAATGACCGAATGGTGTCCGAAAGGCGGTCTTCCATTAGTCTCCTTTTCTTATGCGGATGAGGTGATAAGCACCGCGTAGATCCAGTTTAGTGTAGAGTCTAGCTCCTCTAAGCGCTTCCAAGATATCCGGAATAAGCGGCATGGGATACTTGTCCGGCACTGTGATCTTATTTAACCCTCTGAAGTCAATGCCGGGACGTAACTCGGTCGTGTTTTTCTTTGGAATAAAGAAGAGTGACGCCGCTGCAGGAGAGCTGGATTCCGTGATTAAGCCATTTTCTAGATTTGTCTTCAGATATTCTTTCAGTGCCTCTTTTTCCTTGGCGGACAATATGTACATGCGGGCAAAGGGGAGAGGACTATTCGGAATCAGATCTATACAACAGTCACCTCTGCGGTGAGGTGGTAATTCGGTGAATTCTGTTTTTGCAAAGACCTGGTGGAATTCCTGATATTCCTGAGGAAGAGTTTTTACTTCATTAAGAATCTTATTTGTGACACAAAAAGACTCTAGAGAGTGCTTGTTCTTGGAGGTGGAGGCGACTAAGTTATGGCAGTTGTGAACACAATGTTCTGACCCCAAAAAAAGAGTACCAGCTCTCCAGTTAATAAAGGGGTTGTGAAATCTCAGCCATGGCAATCCTAAGATTAAAGGATAATGTGCAGTCTTGATTAAATCTAATTTCAGGATCTCTTGATGTGCCGCTATAGTCATCGTGAGAGGAGAAGTGTGGTCTTTTATGGGACCGGAAGTAAGAGGGCTACCGTCCACACTCTCAAGCGGGATCATTAATGCCTTGGGTACTTTTGGAATCCCCTGTTTAGTAGCAAATGTGGCATCTAAAAAATTTCCTGCGGCTCCGCTATCGATAAGTGCGGGCACGTTTTCCAATCTTGTGCTACCCCAGGCTAGCGTAACATCAAGTACTATCATCTGGTTTTCTGTGGATAAATCTTGTTGAACCCTGGGAATGCTTTGAAGGGAACTAGTAACTCTGGAACCCTGCACCGTCGTTCCCCTTACGGTCGGGCGCTGGCGTTTCCCGCCTTCCTAGGGGGAGTATGGGGACATTCCTTGACCAAGTGAGAGCTCTCTCCACAATACATACAAAGACCCTGAGTACGCCTTCTGGTACGTTCACCCACGGATAAAGGGCCTCTCGTATTCCCTATTTGCATCGGCTCCTCGGAAGGAACTGGTCTAATAGGAGACAGGGTACCTTTGGTGGTTTGTCTGCTCTTTCCTTTTCTTCTTTCCTTCTGTCTTTCTTGCAGTCTATAGTCTAACTGCATAACCAGTGAGATGTATTCCGCCATGTTATGTGGACGTGGGGCTCGGGACACCTCGTCCTTTAAATCCTCAGAAAATCCTCTTCGGAATATGGTCATCAAAGCTTCATCGGCCCATGCCCTGTCAGAAGCTAGTTGCTTAAAGCGTGTGATATAGGAAAGGAGATCCTGACTACCCTGTTTACAATCCAATAACCTTTCCTGTGAGGCAATGGTTATCTCCTGTCTCCCAAACAAACTCTTTATGCTGTTACAAAAAGCAGGGTAGGAATCGAGTATGGGATTGTTATTGGTAACCAAAGGAGTGGCCCAAGCTAATGCAGCCCCTGACATTTGGGCAATCATATGGCCCACCTTCTATCTATCTGTCGGGAAAAAGGCTGCCTTAAAGGCGAACTGTACAGAACAGGACTCAAGAAGTTCCTTGACTGCATGGGGATTACCATCAAAACGTCCTGTGGGTAATGGGCCAGGAGGTACTTCCGAGCTATGGGCTGCTCGACCCACCTGTTGCCTCAAGCTGGTATTCTCTAGCTTTAATTGCTGGACCTCGGATGACAGGGACTGAACCGCTGCCATTAATTGTTGTATTTGTTGGTCCATAATGGATCCTCTGATTCTATCAATAAAGACTGTGAGGCCGGTATAGTCTTGAAAAAATTAGGGCGTTGCTAACTGTTACAATCTATGTACCTTTTTATTCCAAAGGTTTGGTGTTCACAGTCCCTACTGCAGATATCAGATAAACAACAAGACAACACTAACCTGGTCCAGTAGGAATTCGTAGAGAAGAATGGAAAGCTCACCTAACCTCCTCTCCCCGCGCCGGAGAAACCCAGGTCAAGGAGGGGAAGTCAGGGAAACCCTCGTGGGGGAGAAAACCCTGTTGTGCCAGGAACTCAAAAAGAAGCGATGGGCGAGTCTTGATTCCCAGGAGTGACTTCGGGAGTTGGACTTGCGATCGCGAACTATCCTGAAGAGAGAAACCAGGTGGTGTTTAGAAAAGGGAGAGATTGCTGCAGTAGGACTCTGGTGAGCGTTATACCTTTAAGTCTGAATGTCTGGTGAGGGGGTGTAAGACGGCTTGCACGAAGGTTGTATTCTGTTCAGCGCGTGGTAGAAAGTAACTCCCTGTCCTTGCTGAAGAGACTGAAGAATGGAGAAAGGTTAGTGATGGAATGAATGAAAGTATGTTGTATGCTGGGGGGGTACGGAACTATACGTACTGCAGAGTGTAGAACCAATGCCTTCGGTGTAAGTGTGTGGAGAGCTGGTAGGGAAGAGGACCAAGGACAGAGGAGTCTGATACTGAGAAAAGGGAGAGACGGTTGAAAGATTACAGACAAGCAGAGTATTCGAAGGGTAAAGAGAGCTATCATAGAATTACGAACTCACAGAGCGTGGCCTCTGAAAACAGTAGCAACGCGCTGGACCGAAGACGCCGCCGAAGGAAATCCATTCTGCGAGGTTGGGGGCGGAGTCATCCGACACTCTCGGATTCGGAAGACTGGAGCGCTGCTTTTCCTTGCTACCCCCATGTTGGAGGAGGTAGAGGCGATGCATGAAATTCGTCTCCACCTGTGCCAGAAAGTCCACGTGAGCCGCCCCCTAGAGGGAGCGGACGTGACAAAAAGTGTGTTGCGAAAGAGAAGAGCGGAACCATTTGAGAACAGACACATGAAATACCCAAAGTGGAAAGAGAGGAGATAAGAAGGCAGTGATCCATAGTGTTGAACGCTGCAGATAGATAGAGAAGAATAAGAGTAGAGGAAAGCTTAGAGTGGTGAGCAGTGAGTAGAGAATAAGAAACGTGCAGTTTTGGTGGAGTGATACGGGTGAAAACCAGACTGCAACGGGGAAAGAAGAGAATGAAGACTCAGATAACTGGTTATGTGGGTATAGGCAGCCTGTTCAAGAATTTTAGAGAGATAAGGTAGAAGGAAAATAGGACGAAAGTTAGCCAGGGAAGAAGGATCAAGAGAAGGCTTTTTGAGAATCGAGAGAATAAGCACATGCTTGAAAGCAGCAGGGAAGCAAGAGCGTAGAAAGGAAGAGTTAATGAGAGAAGTAAGATAGGGAAAGGATGGGGATATGCTTGGGGAATAAGAGAAGAAGGAAGAGGGTTAGAGGGAGAAGCTGTGGGATGAGCTTGTGTTAAGAGAGGAGAAGTGTGTTGTGTTTAGAGAAATGTGTCCTGCTACTCTGCTGGTGTCCTACGACTCTGGTGAAAAGCATAGCAGAAGCTCCCCAGCCGACAGATCACAGCTAATTGAAGTCATTCTTGGGCATGGTGTAGTATTATGCAAAATGTATTACGGACCTCCCTACCACCACTGAATATATGAGAGCACTCCTCTGAAAGGGAGCTTAATATGAATAGTCGAAACAGTGCAAAGAGGCTTTCACAAATGTCAAAGAAGCAATTGTGAAAGCACTGTGCCTACGCCCTTTCGGTTTCAAATTACAGGCGATATTGTCTGTGGATGCCAATTGTCTTAACGCAGAAGTCATTACTGAAAACGGGGACTATAACATTTTCATCCACGTCTCTCGCGGAGTCAGAAAGACACTGCTCAGTGATGAAGAGGGGAATACTGGCTGACCCAAAGGAAGTCCCTAATTCTTTTACATACCCATGGTGGAGATCCTTCTGCCCATAATCCTTTGTCAACAACCTAGGTCCTAGAAGCACGAGATACCTTGAACCCCAAGTGGCCAGGTTCTCTTCTAAAATGCAGTAGTTCAATATCACTTGTATACATACCAGGATGGGAGAACACATAAACCAACAGCTTGTCTAGGTTACCCTTGGCTACCAGTGAATGTGTGTCCTATCTCAAAGATGGGAGCATGGCCACAAGCATCCGAGACTTATCTGAGCAGACACAAGGGCCCATATTGCAAGAGATATGGGAACAGATGAAAAGCGACAGCACCCTGAAAGCGGTAATAGACTTTGTGAAACAGGGATGGTTAGTGGAAACTAACACCTCACAAGGAATATAACCATTCTGCAAAGTGGTCAGGGAATTGCTCACCAGTGGAAATAAGATGCTGAGAACTAACACATGGATACCTCCATTCTTAGCAAGAGCGGCCCTAACTAGACGAGCTCTCGGAGGTCACCTAGGAAAGACCCCCTCAAAGAGATGGCTGAGAGAGCATTACTGATGGCCTGGCACAATAATTATAATTGTTCTTTTATAATGCGCTTAATACCAGAGACAGTTTCTAAGCGCAAGACCGAGATTCAAACCTGTGTTACTATTTGTTGTCTTGCTTCCAACACAAACGTGTTTCCCCTGAGCTATCCTGCCGGTCCTCGTTGTCCATGGACCAGGATGTGGCGCTCTTGGTTGAAGACTAACAGGTCTGTCACAAGAGCGTCAACCAGCTATCCACCAGGACTGTGCCACTACAGAATGTGGAGCCGTAAGTTGAACTATGGAAGCAGGTAACATCGGACGTCATTGGAACTATGGAATGCATGGTGCATAAAGAGTGATTTGCCATTGTGCTCATTGACTATTCATCCAAACGGGCTGAAGTAAAATTCATGGACACAGCATCACTGCACCGACCATCTAATTCTTCGGAAAAGTGTTTAGCAGAGGAGCCCCTTCTTAATTAGTGACACCTACCAGTGTCCAGTTCCTGACAAGTGAAATCGAATAGTACCTGCAACAACAATGGCTATTACACATTAGGGTTGTGGTTTATCATCCACCAGGAAATAGACAGGTAGAGTGCATGAATCGACTTTAAAAAAAGTGCCTAACATGGAGCATTGGTGTCTCGACTGTGTTGCAAAAACGCTGTATACAATGCAATCACAGAACATCGTAATATACCGAACACTGTCAATGAGGCGAGGGGTAATCGGTTTTTCCAATTGAGCGGAAGAAGGGTAAGAACCGCACGGACATGGATTCTGAAAGAGGCCAACCCAAAGTAACAATATACACTGAAATAAAGAAAAGAGTGATGGGACATCAATGCAAATGGAAGCAAGTATACAACAGCTGGATACATTCCAGAACGATGCCATTTCACAAAGGCAACTGTGTAAAAATAAAACACCAGAATACACTGAACACTGTCAACAGGGTAATATGTTCTTCCGAATGAGAGGAAGGAGGGCGAGACCGCACTGACATGGATCCTGAAAGAAGCCCAACCCAAAGTAACAATATACACTGAAATAAGGAAAGGAGTGAAGAGACATCAATGCAAATGGAAGCAAGTAAACGACAGCTGGATAGGCACCAGAATGTATGTATGTATTTATTGTTTGCTTAGCCGCTTATACAATAAGAAAATACTGTTTCCAAAATCACCCACAGGGCAGGGAGGGAGCAGGGGTGGGAAATACATGAAAAACACAATATTTAAGAGCAGTGGGGGAAAAGGGTGCGGGACGAACCTACTATGCCTTGTGAGTATTCAGAACGTGCAAGTGCAGCAAGGAAGAGGGGGTAAGTGCTGAGGAGTCCGAGCTCATGGGTGAGCCAGAGATGTAGTGCTCAAAATGTTGAGTGCTACACTGACTGGGGCCACGGGAGGTGTAAGTGTGAACCTCTAGAGAGGAGAGTGTGCAGATGCAAGTGCTCTGGATACACAGGAGCTGGGCAGAATGGGTGTGGGAGTTCAGGGCCCAGAGGAGGGATAAGGGCCCAGGACACCAATGCAGCAACTGTAGGATTAGCAGAGGAGAAAAGAAGGGAAGGAGGAGGAAAAGAGGAAAGTCTTAAGGAGCTTCTGGAATCTGAGAAGATCCTGCTTAAGGCGCAGGGGGAAGGGGAGGCTTTTCCATAGGAGGGAGCCCGCTGAGGAAAGTGAACAACCCCTAGCCCTCTGTTTTAGCAAAACGCTTTACACACAAAGGGTTGGTGCCAGAGGAACATAGTGGTCTAGAGGGAGAGTATTTTGTGAGATAAAGTTGAAGATAATGTGTTCCCCGGGCCCAGACAGCCTTGTGGATGAGGCAGAGGGATATGAATTTAATCCATGTAGCAACCGGTAGACAGTGAAGACTTTTTAGTGCAGGAGAGATGAGATGATAAGACTTGCTGGCCTATTCGGGATTAGCTGGAAGGGTTGCAGAGTGGAAGATGGTAGATTCATGAGGAAGCTATTGCATTAGTCAAGCCTAGAGAGAACAAGGGCTTGGGTCACATTAAGCCTCTGAGGGAAAGTGAAACAAGATAAAATTCCTTTGAGAAGGAAGAGCTGAAAGTGGGACTTCTTGAGAGGAAGGAGAGAGAGGAGTCGAAGATGACTCGAAGGTTTCTGGCTTCAGTTGAGGCGCAGGGGGAGAGCCCAAGGAGGAAGGCCAGAGTGAGGGGAAGAAGGAGGAGGGAGCAGGGGTCCCAATGGGAAGGATCTCAATTTTATAGGCATTGAGGCAGAGATCGTTAGATGCACACCAGGACTGGATGGCTGATAGGCAGTCAGGGATGAAGGAAGGTGCAAGAGGGTCAACAGGGAGTTTGAAATATAGCTGTGTGTCGTCTGTGTAATACTGGAAGTTGGAGGAGAAAGAGGAGCGAAGGCGTGCAAGGAGAGCAAGATAGATGTTAAAGAGCCAGGGGGAGAGTACAGATCCATGATGCCATTTCACAAAGGCAACTGTGTAAAAATAAAACATGCCCACAATGACGAAGTGACACAATTTCGTTTTAGTACTGCCCTTCAGGTACAAGACATTCTAGGGAGTATCATAACCACAGAAGGAGTGAAAAAGTGAAAAATTACTAAGACGATAGCAATTTACAACAAGGAGAAGAATCTGAGACCTAGTCTCCGGCTGGATACCCCTCCAAGGCTGGGAACCATTAAAAGACACTTCAGCAGAGAAAGGCCCACTGAAGAGAACAAGAACAGCCAAGACGAGAATTCCTCAGATCAAGGGGATCATTTTGATGATATACAGCACATTGAGACTGACTCCAAGAAGAAGGCTGCACAACCAAGAAGATCACAGAGGTGCATGCATGTACAAAGTTGTGCAGAGACTATAAACTGTATGATAACTAACATTCATCAATGCATCACACTATTTTCTAGGATGATGGACGGTGTGCACACTCACTCGCACTGGGTGCAACGTGTCACAAGAGGACATCCGTGGACAGGCCCAACATGGGGAGCAGAGCGGTGAGCAGGTGAGGGAGTGCCGGAGTGCGGAAGAGAAACGTAGCCACTTGCATGTGACATATAAAGCTGATATTCTGCACATCAAATTAATAAAAAAGTATGTTTTTCCACTCTTCATTTTTTGAGTGACCAGCTTTGTTGCAAATAGTGCTAGTACGAATTCCCCATCTCACATGATAACGCCCATACTACAGTCTGATTAACAAACCGGCTCTCACAGGGAAATTAAGGCAAAGATATGTGAGTGTTAAAGAAGGGGAAATACTCTAAAAAAAAAAGTCAATATATTCAACAAATCAATTCCATGTGAAAATGCCCTCAGGAAAATGTAGCCATGTCAAAAAGTATTCAGCAAAAAGTAGTTTTCCAAAATGTAATTATTCAATACAAGCAAAGTGTGAAAATGGTGCTGTTGATAAGGTTACCAAAAAAGTTATTTTTAAATACACCAAAGTACAAGGCTGTAACTTTAACAATGGCCAAAACCAAAAATACTCCACAATCAACCCAACTCCATTCCTACACCTTACCGTAACTAATTACAACCCTTACGATAACCTTAACCCTTACATAACACTAAACCTTCAGCATGCTAAAGCATTTTATTTGCATGTGACTGAACCGTGAACCTAACCCCAGCCCCATCATCAGCTCTCTACAAATTCCATAGACCTTGCCCTAATCCTAACCATAGCCTTATCCTAACCGCATCTCGTACACTTACACTAATGCTTACTCTACCCTAACCCCTATGATCATCCTAACCCCATAGTATGCCAGCATCACCAGCATACTCCAACTTTCCTATCTCTTTCTCTAAAACGTACTCACCACAATTACTCTATTAGCCCTAGCCTTACAATAACCCCTAACCTAACACTTTCCTTCAGACGTTATCTACCCTGAGCTCTAACCAAACCCCAACATCACCAGCCCAACAAACACTCTGGCCCTAGCCCTTATCCTAATTTTAACCAAAATATTTACCCTAACCCCTATCCTTAGCCTAAGCCCTATCCCAACCCTAAATCAGACAATCACAAGCCCACGAACCTCTCCTTGACTGAACACTTAAGTAGTAGAGAGAGCCCCCTTTTCTCGCATGTTACATTTTGACAGGTGGGAACACCCTCAATTTCTGGTCGTAGTCCCTCCACCTTTTGATAGACTTTGATATGAACTTAATTTAAATTTGATATAAAAATGATATAAAAAATGTTGATATCGATTTTATATCAAATATATATTTCACATAAGTGGGTATACATTTTATATCATTTGTTATAAGTGAATATACATTTGATATAGAATCTATGTAAAGATGGGAGCAGCGGGCAACTGTTTTGCTTGGTCGGGCGCTAAGAGCGAAGTGAGCTCTGAAGACAGGGAATGTGACTCTAGGGTTTTGCAGTGATGCAGTGATGACATCACAGAGGGGTTCAACCCAATGTGATAGAAAGCAGATGATATCAAACAATTTTGATATCTTTTTAATATCAAAATATATATATACAAATTGATATAAAGTTATATTTTTAATATACAAAATAATATAGAAAAGAATATAAAAAATAATATTTTTTTATATACAAATGTATATTAAACGCAATATAAAAATTACTATTTTTATACAAAAAATGTATTTCTCATACAAACATGTTTGATATCAATTTTGATGTAAAGATGTATATCAATGATATATGGACTGGTTTTGATACAGAGTGTAAATAAAGAAAAGTAGTTTTCTCTGTAAGTACAGGGTGCTTACCAGAGCCTGCACAAAAGTTCAAACAATAGCATTTGACAAGGCGTATTTCTTTTAAATAATGAAAAACAGTTTCCATTATAAGTAAAGTGTGTTTGCCAGACCCTGTACAAAAGTGAAAGTATTGTTTGTATGGGGTCTGCAGCACCTCTGTGGCAACCTGCATGTGTCCCTCTGCCACTCTGTGACCCAACAAACAGCTATGAAGCAGCATTGCTAGGGGGTTTTATCTGCGACAAGGCCTGTGGAATCCCAGTAATGTGGTGACTCACAGAGCAACATTCTAGCCACATCAGCAGAAAACACAGGCAGATCTTTATATTTAGCTCCCCAGAATACAGGATGTCCGTGACAGCTGTGTAAATACACCCCAGCAAAATACACGAGGACATTGTTTATCAACTAAACCCAATTGATGCAATGCTGGCACAGGAAAAATCTGCAGGCTCAGGCTAATTTTAGATGCTTCCTGGGGGTAGTGTTTAGCAACTAAACCCAACTGATGGAATGATGGCACAGGAAACATCTGCAGGCTGAACCTAATGTGAGATCTTTCCTGGGGCCAGCACTGCTCTCTAATTTTGCTGAGTATGCACAAAATAGAATGCTGCGCTTTGTTGATAAGACACCCCATTTCTGCAAAGTAAGCAGAAATACATAAATCTGTGCATTGTTGATAAGAAAAGTGTTTCAAAAAATGTAGCAGGCACTCCTCTCCAGAAAGAACATTGCATGATAACCTGTTCTGAGATGAGAGTTTGCAGCACACGCTTTTTGCTCACTGTACCTTTCACAGATGGGAAATATCCATTTGCATATCAGTCTTTGTCCCGCCCAGATGGCAGTCCAGCACCGAAAAGCTATGGCAATTCCTCTCTGAAGAAGAGTACCAACAGCAACCCCATACACGTGTTTCAGCCTTGTTGGGCCTCATCAGTGAGGTGAAGCTGTGCCTCTCTGAGCACAGTGAGCAGGGAGTCCACATCTGGTTGCCCCCATGTAACTCAGGGTGACCAACCTCAAGTTCCTTACAAATATTTCAAAAAATGTAGCAGGCGCTCCTCTCTAGAAAGAACATGGCATGTTAACCTCTTCTGAGATGAGAGTTTGCAGCACACGCTTTTTGCTCACTGTACCTTTCACAGATGGGAAATATCCATTTGCAGATCAGTCTTTGTCCTACCCAGATGGGCAGTCCAGCACCGAAGTGCTATGGTAATTCCTCTCTGAACAAGAGTACCAACAGCAACCCCATACACGTGTTTCAGCCTTGTTGGGCCTCCTCAGTGAGGTGAAGCTGTGCCTCTCTGAGCACAGTGAGCAGGGAGTCCACGTCTGGTTGCCCCCAGGTAACTGATAAGAAAATTGTACAGGGAAAGGTATGTGTTTTCACCCCTTGAATCTGTAGTGAAACCTTGCTTTTTGGCAGGATTTGATTGTGGGTCTGGGGACACTAGGAGACCACCTGCAAGGCTTTTTGATTGGAAACTGGACCTAGTGTTTATTCGGATTAAAACTAGTTAAACTTCATATAAAATAGGGTGTCGAGTTTATGACTATCATGTTTCAAGGTGCTACATGCTAGTAAAAGTGCACCCCATGCAAAAGTGTTTTGACTGTACCTGTTGTGGGGTTAAAGAGTCCATGATCTGTGTTATCCTGAACCAACTAGTGTTTTCAATTTGTATAAAAAAGGAAAATGATTGTTGGGAAACAAAAGCATTTGGGCCACAGAGTGAGGTGGTGTAATTGTGATTTCGTACAAATATTAATTTTCCTATTCATTAATAAATATATATTATTTCTGTACATGGCCTGCTTCTAGGCTTATCCATGGCACAGTGGTGGGGGGAATGCGTGGTGCTATATGAGTCATAGAAAGGAATAGATTGAACCAATATGAATATTGGGGTGGCGCTTTTGACTGGTGAGGGAAAGAATTAACTTGGTTGCTGCATAAACATCACTAACAATTTTATATGACTTTGGTCTTAAATATGTGTCAACCCCAAACTGTAAAATATGCTCTACTAATGTGGATCATTGAGCAGGCCAAGTCACAAGTCTTTCTGCATGAGGCACTGGAACACTGCGTGCAGAGGGGCACAGAGCTGCAGAGTGCAGGTCGTCAGCTTCCCTGCTCAACAGTTAACAGCTTAGGAAAACAAGGATGGCTCAATGCTGATCAAGCTCACTGGCTGTACACTGTATTCCTCCATCACTTTGTTTGTAGCATCCATTTCATGCTTTTACAGCCTCACTCTGAAACCACTACTGTGGCGATTTGGCACACTATAAAAGCCAACCACCAGCATAATACAACACAAGCGAATGAGCACTTTACATCTAAAGTTCAGCACTAAACCGCCTGTTTCCTTGCTTATCGGGATGATGTTAAAAAGGAAGGGGAAATTCATTGAAACAGATATATGTTTCAAGCTGCATTGGGTGTGTGGGGCTTTTTATTATGGTCATAGATTTCATTTGGATATGTGCATTTTATTCCCACTACGGTCACTGCGGACCTTGTGGCCTTACGCTTGCCCTTTTTCAGTATAAACAAAAGACACCTCTTTGTGAATCAGCATTTAACAATGCTGCTCAAAAATCCGATATTATTTAATGTAAATATTGTGCAAGATCCTTACCAAGTGTTGACCAATTAAAGTATCCTCGTGTGTGGCACACTTTAAAAAGCGCAGCATGGTTTTTTTAGACACAGATCTGCTACTGTATTTATGGGGAAGGTATGTTTCCTGAAACTTACAGATAATCATTCTTTAAACAATCTGACTTTTCAATGGTTTGGTGTCAGACTAACTGAGTCTTATACTTAGGAACACATTTGTGGGATCAATGTAGTCATATTGTCAGTCTCCTGCAGAAAGAGAACCCCACAGTGATCTACTTTTCTAACCATCCCATTTAGTCTTGGCTATTGGAGGCGCTTTAGCACCACTCATAAGCAAAAAACATTGGCATGGGAGTACAGGCCCAAGGGAGAAGGGATTGGAAGTTGGACTCACATCCTGTGGTTGTTTGACCTTTTACCCACCCGTTCTTCGCTGCCGATGGTGCTAAATCATTATGGGCATTCCCAGCTGCTACCTGTCCACCTCCCCCAACACACAACCTTATGGGATCTCTTTGAGTAGACACTATAGCACACTAACATCAAACTCTCTGGTCGTAAGGGTCTACCATTTGTAAGCCATCTTCTTAAAGGTACTGGCTTAACTGCAACTGTAAATCTGCTCATGGTGCTAAAAATGTCTTAAGCAAGTGCTGCTAGTCTTTGAACGGGAAGCTGGTTAAAAAACAAGCATTGGAGAAGCCAACAGTTTGGCTGTTGTATTGGCATTAGTAGGCATTTACCAGCTGTTGCCATCTTATGGTCAGGTAGTACAATTATGGCAGTGCCTGGTAAATGCCTATTACATGCCTATACAAAAGCCAAAATGCTTGTTGATTTTTAACTTGTCTTACTTTAATAGTCGATTGGCTCGGTATAAATGCTTAATACCAGCCACTGGTCCAACTAATCCGCTCCTTCAGCATTCCTTTTCACAACTACACTGATATTATCTAGATGAAGTAAACATTCGTGTCTGCACCTACTGCATCCTAAACTCATGTTTCTAAATGGTATAACCAATTATTTAATGGTTATTTAATGGATGGCTCATAACAACCTTAAAAAAGAAATCACCCAAGATGGAAATATTAATCATTAGTGTCAATGCTGCAGCCTGGACTCTTGGGATATGCCTCCGGAGGTGGGAACTGGTCTACTTATATAGTCAGAGGTGTAAGGTATGATGTACAGTTGTTTCATCAAATGAAATTACTTTTCACAAATCCACTTCAATGCGTTTGCCTCATGGGGAACTATTTTATATATGCACATTTGGAGACAAGGGGTATAAGATAGGGGGTAGCTGGATAGGAGAGTACGGGTGGAACCCCCACTATACAAAACATTGCAATAAATGCATCAAAGCTAATCACCACAAAGTAATTAATTTTGATGAAAAAACATGAAGAACACCAGTATATAGAATAATGAAGATAAGATTTTTCTTATAGCAAATACCTACTTTTCTCACCACCCTCCACAAAACCCAGTCGATACCCGCCTTCAAGAGTTTATGAGTGAATTGGACCATCATTATCTACAGGCCTCTAGCAAACGTCATGACTCATGGACCAGAGAATGTCCAGAGTTTCACACTGGCCCTTCACTCTCTTCCATGATCTACAATTGCTCTGCTTACTTTGGGGTGGTATTGCAGTATCTATCCTGGTCTACACATTGTAACTCTTAAAAAACAATGTTTACATGTGGGAACCATGGCAAGTAATGAACCGCTAAGGCCATTACTGTTAGGAATGTAATGCTGGGTGGAAGACTGGTGTCATGGTACCAATGTGGCAAAAACTCTCATTCTTTTCAAAGCTTTCTCTACAGCAGGCTCACCTTTTTTGAAAAAAAAACAGTATGTGTAGTTTACTGAACCTACATCTGTCACCTGTGGTGCCTCTTCCTTAAATTTTCATGATGAATTAGCAAGAAAGAGGGTGCCAAATAAGCATGTTTAATAATGATCGCATAGGCGTAAAAGGAAACTAGATTAGTGGAGGCCTCCAGGGCACGGAAAATGCAAAGTTGAAAAGGGAGTCCTCTGGCTTCTGAAACAGCGAGTGTTTTCTTCAAATTACCTCCTGTCATTAAGATTTCATTCTGCCACGATTGACAGTCTTTCAGGCCTCAGCTTGGCTTTATACCTGAGATTCGACAATCTGATGGAAATGCTCAGACATAATCTCTGCACAACTATGCAGAGACCAGGAACAAACAATACGTCAGTGGCACAGAGCCATCTTTGTGGAGTTCCCCAAAAACCTGCATTCTAGGGAGGGAACTTGGGTTCCCTCTGGCCATTGACGCACATCGGATCCTTTGCATGGAAAGAGATAGAAGAGGTCTGCCACTGTGTAGAGCTCTACATTTATATCCAGGCTAGGCTGTAATGGCTTCTAGAAACTGCCTTTTTTGTTGTAACCATACACCACACTGCCATTCATTTCCATGCAATTCTGAGATGAGACTATTTTCACCACATGTATTCTCCCAAGAATGTATTTACATGCAACACTGTTTGCCAACTCACTTAAACATTCCCTGCACACAGGCACTCACTTTCAGGAAGACAAGCTTTTAGCCCCCCTTTTTCTATTCAAAGTTGTCATAACCTTTGTGGAATCTAAGGGTAGTCATACAGCACACGAGTATGTGAGGACACGCTGCTGAGCACAAATGAAAGAATGTAAGTCTAGTGATTAAAGTTCTTTGTGTAAGATGTGCTTTACAATATTTAAGCTTAAAATATCATAATGGCTACAATATTTATAAATGATATGGTTTTAGCCCACCCATAAAAGCAAGCAGAACACTTTCTTCTTTTATGCTTCTCTCATCATATCTAACAATATTACGCAGTTTCAAAATAAGTCACGATGAGTCAAAGTGCATTTCTGGTTTAACTCAACACACACACAACATACACACCGGAGACACAGGTGCGTGATCACATGTATATTTGGGATTTAGGAGATATTCTGAGCTTACTTTGCGCCTTCGTTCCTTGTTTTATCACAAAATTCTCCACAATCATTTGGCCAGGTCCACACTTCATGAATATTAGGTGGCCCAACTGCCTAATGTGGCCCTAATGGTCCTAGCATCATGTTGGTCCTGGTGTACCAAGTGGTGCATATGTCTTTGTTTTGTGTGTGCGTGCGTGCGTGCGTGTGTGTGTGTAATGGATGGCATGAAGAAGGCATTATTTTTTACCACTGGGTAGATATGTCAACCGCAGCGGTTTGTGACAATCAGAGGTATCAGAAGTCCTTGGCCTGCTTGTGAGAACGGTTGTGCATGACTCTGGCATGTTTCACATTACAAAATGAGGGAGATGTTTGAGCTATGCTTCATGTTAATTCAGTGCAAGCCCCGATTTGTGTTAGTCACAAAACCACTGCCCACAAAAGGAATTTTAAACCTTACTCAGTAATTTCTAATCATTGTGTATTATTAGACTCCTGCCACAGTTGATTTGGTATGATACCACTGTAAAGTACTTAAATGAGTAGACCAAAGCTGTGAATGTGCGGCAGCATCATCAGGCTTAACGTGTGATAATTATGTGGGGCTGCTGCCAAAGGGTGTTGTAGCTGTTTTGGTAAACGTACACCCCAGCACAGGCACAGACAGTGCCTGTCAAGAATTTGGAGTGATTTTCATAATCACAATATTGAAAGCAAAATGTCAATAAACTCTATGAAAACTCTAAAATAGCTGCTGCATGGTGTGCCATCCTTTTCAGCAGCAAAGTTACACCCCACAAGCATGCACATGTTGTAACTCTTTTTGGCAGTGGGTGCTGTACAAAAATATCAATATGTTTAATTAATAAATAATAGGTTTTAATCTTAAAGTATAAATGTATCCTTGCCTCGCCGTTATAAAGCCTACATCTCCCCTATATACCAGAAACTACATTAAATCCAATTTTCCCATTTTCCCTACTAACAATTAATTGCATGTTGCACATTTGAGGCATCTCATTTGCCCTATCTCTCAGGTGTCAGTGGCAAAAATATTGTTACACAAAAGAAAAGGACCTGTGGCACAGGACATCATTCTGCCTGTAGCCCTATAGTCAGTGCTAAAAGAGTTGTATACTTTAACACTCTAGATAAGTGGTAATTTTGTTTTTGCACAACACTTGTGATTAAAAGGCTATGATATATTTTACAGTGTTTGCTTTCTATGGCTGGAGAGTGGCACAATAAAAAGTCCTGGCTCTCATTGTGGACATGCCCAGCATCCATAGCTCAGATATCCTAAGAGAATTATACATATACGCTGTAAGTATATAACTAAAATGCATTATTTCATTTAACCCCTCGCCGTCTGCCCCAAACGTGTTACTGTGTCACAATGCCATGAGAAATATTTTACTGTGTACGCATGCACAATAATCTCTCACCAACAGTATGCACAAAATGCACCCAGTTTTACGTGAACATGCTTGTAGAAGTTTAGAGTTCTCACTTAGTTTGCAGCCCAGCCTGATGAATGAGGCCTTAACATTTCCAGAAAGGTTGGCTTTTAACATTAAAGTGCAGAAGGAACATGCCATGTGGTGGCTGATGCTACCACACATTTTATAGCTGACAGGATCGTCGTACAACATCTGATAACCCAAACTATTGTAAAAAAAAAAATCGGAATATAAATGGCTGTTTTAAATGTTAATAAAAATGTGTTGTTTATAACACCTAGTTGTGTCTTTATGTTCAGTGGTTATGGTACAAACAGGCATGAAGTTGTTAGAAATATTTTAAGACAAAGGGACGTCAGCAGGTATGGAAGGATGTTAAGAGCTTGTAGCATCATCTGTGAAAATTTAAAAAAGCCAGCATCTGGAAGAACAACACTCTGTGTCTTAACCTACAACATGTGATTAAAACATAGAAACTGTTTCTTTAGCCCGTATTGGATTGCTGGTCCCCATCCTACTGTTACACCTCTGAATAAAATAACTTTTTAAAAATCAACAAGCAATGGGTGTTATTATACATAATAAAGAGAGTAACTATTTTACGATTTTCAACACATATTTATTTATATAAAAATACATATTTAATACATAAAGAGAAAAGGATTATGCACAATTAGGTCAATTCAGAGTGAAAAAGGTTTAATGTAAAGAAAAAATAAACATGCAGATTCAAACAACCGACACTCAGCTAGGACGAGTGCATCGCCTGTGTGACCTAGATGATTTAAAGGTATAAACTGCAGGGGTGCTGTGAATTAGTGAGGGGGTTGAAACCTGCAGGACAATGCTTCACACTTAAAAACTGTTGTTGCCTCTGTCACAATATGTAGCGCCGGTTGGGGACTCAATACCACTACCTATAGCATTTCATGATTGAGCCTTGGTAGCAGCGCTATCCCAAATGTATAACCCCTTGTGACAACAAAGTAGTGAAATGCGTGGTGGTTCCTTGGGCCTGCATCCAGAAGCCGAGACATTCCCAGACACTGATTACCGAGCTCCACTGAAAAATTAAAAATAAAACAATCTCCATCTTTGAACTGCCCCATTCGTTCACCCATGTAAAAGTGCCACCATAGGTCATTCCGAAACTGTGACTGATGCCCATCATCCTTGGGTCTTACTGACCACTAAACCAGATGGGACATGTTGAGTTAGATTAATCAATCATCATAAATCCAATGGCTGCAGTTTGTCAGTTGCCACAGTCCACATCCACAGAGTCTGCCGGCTGTACCATCCATCTGTTTGGGTACATGATGTCACTAAAAATACAATAAAATACACAATGAGCATGAGCAATGAGCATTGCAATATTCACCAACAATATTACAACCCTAGCAACACACCGCGCATTGCAATGTCCGCATCAACATATTAAATCCAATGTAACAACCAAGTACAGGGCCCCTTAGAAATTTCAATTTCAATCTGTTTACATAAATGAATCTCGGCTACAGCACTTCATCAAAGGTGTGATCTTTCACACATATTGCAAAAGTTAGAACTGTATTTTAAATTGCTAGCATACAATTAACAAAGCACTGCTTAGAAGATGTGGAGATATGGGCCAACACTCTGCGCTTCCCTTGCAGACAGAAAATGGACACATTTTGTTTTACTTTGTGCCATTCTGCACGCTGAATAAAATAAATTGTAGCGCCTACTTGGAAGACAAAATGAATCCAGCACAATCTAAAACATACACTGGACCAGTCCTGAAAACGTAAAAGAAGCTGGGTTTTACACCTCTCCAAACATCTGAAACCTGGTATAAACCATGTAATATGCCACCCTTTAAAAAATCCACCATTCCAGCATTCTTTTGTTAAACACAACATGTGTGATCTTTGGCAAATACGTACTTCACATTGTATGCATTTCAATACAATCTGATATTTTCACACACTAAAAATATGTTATCAACTTATCGGCGCTGAGAAACTGAAGCACTGCATTGTGTGCATGCAAATATGGCGCATCACAAAAAGACAAATGCTCCAAAAGTGCAGTGTTTATTTTGTGCAAAGACTTTGGCTTTTTTTTAAACTGAATGTTTGGTATGACTATAAGGGCAGTGGTGAGCCCATAAAAAGAAATAAATAAAAAAGGAATACTAACTAGAAATGCATTCTTTGCAGAATATGAAAATGTTTGCACCAGTGCTACCAGCACCTCTTCTTTATCCTTGCTCATATGCAAAACCACAGAGCATTTTAAGCAAACTTTACATTTTTAAAAATGTCATTAAAAGTGCATAGCTGTTTCATTGAAAAATGCACAGCCTAATGTCTTTGAGTGCCTCCTCATCCCCGGCCCGGCTCATAAAGGGCCTGAATATCAATAAGTACAGTATCACATGCCCTTAGCTTCATGCTTCCAATACATTAAAATCCAGATCTTAAAATACCCCCATGCTCACTTTTTTAATGTTGTTGAAGCCAACTCTGAATAAGCAGCAGGCCCAGTTTTCAATTAAAAGACTTTGCAGGGGGTATCCCGGTGTCCACAGACCCATAAACAAATCCAGCTGAAAAGCAAGGTTGCCCGCAGAGTTGCCATTAGTTGTTCCAAGTCAATTAGTGTCACAGTAGTGGATCATCAGGCCAGCACTCTGAGAGTGGGTTTGACAGTACCCCTGCTGGAGTGAGAGACCCCCCTCTTAAGAGATGAGAACACATACCTTTTCCCGAACAAGTTTCTTATGAGCAATGCACAGATTCATGTATTTCTGCTTACTTGCGAAATTGTGTTTCTTATAAACAAAGCACAGCATTCTATTTCAGGCAAGAATTAGAGATAGGCACTGGACCCAGGAAACATCTAAAATGAACCTTACCCTAAAGATGTTTCCTGTGCCGTCCTTCCATCAGCTGGGTTTAGTTGATAAACACTGGCCACAGGAAACATCTTAAATTAGCCTCAGTCAGCCGATGTTTCCTGTGCCAGTATTCCATCAGTTGGTTTTAGTTGATAAACAATGTTCTTGTGCATTTTCCTGGGGGTGTATTTACACAGTCATCACAGAACATCATGTATTATGTCGAGCTAAATATAAAGATCTGTCTGTGTTTTCTGCTGATATGGCTAGAATGCTGCTCTGTGAGTCACCACATTCCTGGGATTCCAGGTCTTGTTGTAGATAAAAAAAAACAGCAATGATGTTTCACAGCTGTTTGTTGGGTCACAAAGCGGTAGAGGGACACATGCACGTTACCAGAGAGGTGCTGTAAACCCCATAAAAACAATACTTTGACTTTTGTACAGGGTCTGGGAAACACATTTTACTTATAAAGCAAACTGCTTTTCATTATTTACACTCTGTATCAAAGCAAGTTCATATAACATTAATTTACAGTTTTATATCAAAATTGATGTAAAAAATGTAATCAATTTTTGGGGGAACATTATATAAACATTTTAAATAAAAATGTTATATAAAAATAAAAAATCTATAAAATGCTATATAAAATATGATTTTTATATTGGTTTTTATTTAAAAAATGTATTAAAAATATGACTTTTCTGCTTCCTATCACATCGGCTGGAACCCCTCCGCGTCACTCTGCAAAACCCTAGAATCACAGTCCCCATCTTCAGAGCTCACTTTGCTCTCAGCGCTATCATGCCAACCATGCAACACTGTCGCCCGCTGCTCCCATCTTTATATAGATTTTATATAAAATGTATATCCACTTATAACAAATGATATAAAATATATACCCACTTATATAAAATATACATTTGATATAAAATCGATATCAAAATTTTTTTATATCATTTTTATATCAAATGTATATTAAGTTTATATCAAAGTCTATCAAAAGGGGGAGGGACTAAGATCGGAAACAGGGAGTGGGCCACCTGTCAAAATGTAATATGAGAGAAACAGGGCTCTCTCTACCACTCACCCTAGAAGCACTGCATTTTGGCAACTTTTCAGCTGCATTTTTGACTACTTTTTGGATTGTGAGGTATTTTCACTACAATTTGGCAACATTTTTACTGGATACCAAACAATCTATCCCACCACATAAAAAAGTGCCAGTTTGCAAGTATTTGACCCTTTTCCTTAGGTGTTACATGTTGGCACTGTATAAAACACTGAATTAAATAAATAAATATGAGATTGATGGTGACAAACTGCATCCTTTGGGTGCTGGGAATAGTTTGGACTCATCAAGCAAAACAATATTTTCCAAGGAGATATTCAAGTTTAACATTTCTTTTCCTCACAGCACCCTGACCCAACATTGACCTATTATTGTAACCTTTTAGAAATATATTGACTAGAAGCCTGTATTTTTTAGAGGAAGTTCTGAAGAGTTGCATGTGAAATAATGCAGCGCCTCCACACCTGCCAGTGTCCAGGAAAGTTAGTCATCTGCATTAGCATAGACATTTAAATGAAATAAAGGAATGGTGTACTGCAAGGAAAACCACTAGGCATGTGATATACAAGAAATGTTTCCTTAATGGCTAGGGTGACCAGACGTCCATGTTTTGCCAGGACTGTTCTGGGATTGGGCCTCTGTCTCCCTGTACTGAGAGTTTTTTATTTAAAAAACCCATCCTGGTTATGGATAAAGTGACAATAATTCCAAAAAATAGCCATCTTGGCATTTTCAGAATTGTGCTGTGGAAGGCTGGGCTCAACATCCAACCTTTCAGATACCACCCACATGCATCGACTGGTTGTGCCACAGAGACACATTGAAAACCAAAGGAACAGAAAGGCCTGTCATATCAATCAGAGCAATAACGCCTTTTGTATTAACATGCATACATCTGTAGAGTAAAGGACTTCAAGGAAGTCCTGGGCGAAGTCTTGCAAGAAGTCAATGTGAAATGTGATGTGGGCTTCATGCTTCTGACATTTTGAGCGTGGTGAGCCAGGAGAAGGAAGGCAGCCCAATGCTCCTCTTTCAGCCTCCTTTGCCAAGGGCCCACTCCATTACCAGACATGCAGGTGCAGCCAGCAGAGACTGCATATGTATATAGTATATGGATGTTATGCTAGTGTTGTGCTTAATGAGGTAAATCTAGTGTTGTGTGTGCATATTGAATAAACAACGACTAACACCTGTTTCTACTTTAATTCCAAACATAGCTGTGCCTTTGTTTGTAATTTTGAATGTCACACTTTGTGGTGCTTTTGCATTTTTGATTTAGTCTAAAACTAGCTGTGTTACTGTGCAGACTTGTTGTGCCCTTTGCTTGAATTGGATTACTTCTCTGCAACATGCTGGCCCAGTGATTGCTCCATACCGCTGTATTCATTTTTTCTCTCCACGGCTACACTCTCTACTCACCCACAGCGCTTTCTGTTTCTCCTATCTACTCCAACTGCTTCTCTATCAACTTTCCTTCCCTTCTCACTAAGTCTGGAAGGAAGAAGTTTAAAAAGGATGTCTTTGCCGCCAACCCAGGTCTCCCCATCGCTGATTCCTATTCCAGCGCTTCTTCCAGACAGACCCTCACCGACATCCTCTTTGTCGTTCCTTTGCCAGATCTATGAACTTTTCATATGATCTCTGTGCTCTGTCCTGTCTCCTCTTCTCCCATTAATGGTAGCCCCCGCTGAGAAGCCCTTATGGCCCACTTCGACTCCTCTAAGGTCATCATCAAGGTCTACCTAAATGGCACCGTTATGGTCCAAGACCTTCAGGCCAATCTCTTCCTCTTTGATAGAGATCCCTCGCCTCATCAACTTCCTTTCATTTCCTGCTGTCCCCTCACCCCTTGACTACCTTGCCCTCTCCTCCCTCCCCACCTTGGTCTCCTTCCTGACCTCCGCAGGGCGTACCTCTGATTTGTACCCCTCCCAGGAAGGTCTTTAAGGCTGGCAATCGTGTTAATCTTGCCACTCTCAACTCTCGCTCTTCTGTCAAACAGGTCTTACTGAGACATGCTTCACAGACAGCTCTGTCACAAGCTTTGAAACTCTCCTCCACGATGGCTACAAGATCCTCTCCGCACCCAGATCCACCGGACACAGAGGTGGTGTAGCCCTGATCTTTCCTGAGTGGATTCCTGTCTCTATCATTCCCACACAGACATACTCCTCTTTCAAAAGCCTTGCCTGCAGACTCTCGCTTTCTCCTAAAAACTCTCTTACTGTTGCTACTCTCTACTGGCCCCCTGGTCAGATCACCTAATTTCTCTCTGAATGGCTGACCTCCCTTCCTCCATCCTGGCTTCAACCACTAAACTCCTCCTCCTTGGTGACCTCAACATACACCTTCATTCCCCCTGCCCTTGTCTGTACTCTTTTGCAACCTCTGCGATTCCCTCTCTCTTTATATTCTCCCCTCTGGCCTGATTCACTCTGCAGGGCACACATTTGATCACTTGATGTCCTCAGACCTTCCCCTCTGCATCCCTCTGACCACTCCTCTCGCCTGGAGGGACCACTCTCTCCTCTCATCTCTCCCTGCCTTCCCCCCAGGTCAAGCCTACCCCAACACTGCCACCTACCTTCTCGGACACCCGTCCCATGAAGCGTGTGTCAGTTGAAACTTTTGCTGCTACCTTCTCCCCCCCCTCCACCTCTGGCTGACTCACATCCTGATACAGCCCTGTCTACACTCTACTCCTCTATCTCAGATGCTCTTGATGCTCTTGACCCTGTCATGAGCATCCACCTGAAGCCCAAAGCCAAATGCGTAAGTGTAGGCGGGCTGAGAGGAAATGGAGGGCTTCTTGTTCATCCTCTGACAAACTGGCCTGTCTCCTGCTCCAAAGGCAATACCGACTCTCTCTCCACACTAAGAAGAGAGCCCACATCCACGCCTGTGTGTTCGCCATCTAACAACTCAGCCAAACTCTTTAAAATCTGCAAGGAGCTGGCCAACCCTACTGCAGTCTCTACCTCTCCTGTCGCTTCCCAGGCACCTTGCCTCCCGCTTCATCTCTAAAACCCATGATATCCTATCCTCCCTCTCTTCCCTGCCCCTTCGCCCCTCCTTCTGTGAACTCTGGTGCTCCTACAGCCGCTCCCCCTCCTTTCTTCTACTCTTTTCCTCTTTTCTCTCCTGACGATGGTCTCTAGACAAGTCTGATCTATGAAAGCCTTGTCAAAACAGGTTTTTCCTTGCTCTTCCAAAACCATCAAGGACCATATTGACACCATCACTCCTGCCCTGGCTGATTTCTGCAACCTCTCCTTTGCCTCAGGAGCCTTCCCTTCCCCCCGAAGCACTCTCTTGTGCACCCTCTTCTCAAAAACACACAGCTGACCCTTCTTGTCTGGCTAACTATCACCCAATCTCCATTACTCCCTTTCTGGGCAAACTCCTAGAAAAGCTTGCCATCTCGCAGTTTATCCTTCACCCTGAATTTGTTGGTTGTCTCCATGACCATCAATCTAGCTTTAGAACTGCCAGAAGCATGGAAACTGCTCTCCTGAACATCCATGAAGATCTGCTCTGCAACCTTGACTCTAACATCCCCTCTGTCCTCATCTTACTTGATCTCTCTTCTGTCTTCGACACGGTCAACTATACTATCCTGCTCAACCGTCTCCGTGACAACCTGGGTATCCGCGATCAGGCTCTCGCCTGACTGACCTCTTTCCTCTCGGATCGACCCTCCCAGGTCCAACTTGGGTCATTCCTTTCATCTATCTCCCTCTCTACCTGTGGTGTTGCCCAGGGGTCTAAACTCTCATGCTGGCTTTTCAACCAAAACCTGCCAATTCTCGCTCATCGCATCACCATGTTCTGCTCCCATTTTTAGTGCTATGTTGATGACACTCAACTCATTTTCAGGCTTCCCTCGGCCACCTCCTCTCCTTCTCTCATCTCTATTTGCCTATCTGCCATTCAGGATTGGTGTGCCGCCAATGATCTCTGCCTGAATGTCAGCAAGACGGCGATCCTCCTCATTGGCATACTGCCACCCTTCTTTCCTCTCATTCTCTGGCTAGACTCACTTGGCCCTCCTCTTACCCCTACCTGCGAGGCTAAGAACTTCTGGGTCATCTTTGACTCCAAGCTTTCCTTCTCTACCCACATCTCTGATGTCTCTTAAAAGTCAAACTTCCTACTACACCTCCTCAGAGGTATTCTGCCTTTCCTCTCCTTCACCCAGAAGCTCACTGTCTCTCGAGCCCTGGTTCTCTCTGGGTTGGACTACTGTAACAGCCTCTTACTAAATATACCTGCTTCTTCTCTCTGCCCTTTGCAACTTATCCAGAGCAGGACTGCAAGACTTGTCCCTGGCCTCAAGCCCTGGGATCGTAACTCTCCAGCCCTGACATCTCTCCACTGACTCCAAGTGGCTGCAAGGATTACATTCAAAATCCTTTGCATTGTCTACAAGGCTTTTTGAAGCCTGGGTCCAATATACATTCAGCTGTCCCTTCGTAAATACCTTCCCTCTTGAGCTCTTCTCTCCTCTACCTCTATCTCCCTTAGGGTCAGCCATTTTTCAAAGAAACAAGCTGGGAGTAGATCTTTATCTTCAGTGGGGACCTCCCTCTGGAACAGCCTCCCTGCCACTCTGAAACTTGAAGAAATCCATCTCTGGTTCTGGTAGCACCTCAAGACCTTCCTTTTTGCTTCTGCTTTCACCCCTTCTCTCCCCTGCTCATCTGCTCTCTTGGCACTATGCACCTGGCCTACCTTCTGATTTCCGGACCCAGATACCTGCTCACTGTGCAACCCACCTGCACTGACTCCTGGCAATCCCTTGCACTGGGGCCTGTATCTGTAACCATATAGTCCCCCACCCCCTTTTTTCTTTCTGCGCTTACCAGACTCACCCTGCCTGTTGCCTTACCCCAGTACTTGCCACCTGCTGGCTGCACGTGCACTGTTTGTTGTTTATTATAATTTATTTATTTATGTATTTATTTTGTATATGTTTTCCTTTGCTCTGCACTTTCCACTGCTCCCCCCTCCCATGCACTTCTCCCCTTTTTCCCTCTCCCATGCACTTGTGTGTTCTCAATGTCGCTGGGCCCAGTAAGATCAATGTTTTGTTTTCTCCCTTGTTCCCCTCCCTTGCCTTGTCGTGCACTGAAACACATGTGTACGACCGTGATATAAATAAAAAATCAATTAAATTCAACATATCCTCCTGCCTGCACGTGATCCTTCTCCAGACCTGAAATCTCTCCACTGGCTCCCAGTGATTGCAAGGATTACATTCAAAATCCTTTGCGTTGTCCAAAAGGCTTTTGTGGCCTGGGTCCAATATACCTTCAGCTGTCCCTTCATAAATACCTTCCCTCTTGAGCTCTTCTCTCCTCTATCTCTATCTCCCTTAGGGTCAGCTGTTTTTCAAAGAAACAAGCTGGGAGTAGATCTTTATCTTCGGTGGGGACCTCCCTCTGGAACAGCCTCCCTGCCACTCTGAAACTTGAAGAAAACCATCTATGGTTCCGGAAGCACCTCAAGGCCTTCCTTTTTGCTTCTGCTTTCGCCCCTTCTCTCCCCTGCTGATCTGCCCTCTTGGCACTGTGCACCTGGCCTACCTTCTGATTTCCGGACCCAGGTACCTGCTCACTGTGCCACCCACCTGCACTGACTCCTGGCAATCCCTTGCACTGGGGCCTGTAGCTGTAACCATACAGTCCCCCGCCCCCTTTTTTCTTTCTGCACTTACCAGACTCACCCTGTCTGTTGCCTTAACCCAGTACTTGCCACCTGCTGGCTGCACGTGCACTGTTTGTTGTTTATTATCATTTATTTATTTATGTATTTATTTTGTATCTGTTTTCCTTTGCTCTGCACTTTCCACTGCTCCCCCCTCCCATGCACTTCTCCCCTTTTTCCCTGTCCCATGCACTTGTGTGTTCTCAATGTCGCTGGGCCCAGTAAGATTGCTATTTTGTTTTCTCCCTTGTTCCCCTCCCTTGCCTTGTCGCGCACTGAAACACATGTGTACGAGCGTGATATAAATAAAAAATCAATTAAATTCAATTCAAGTCAACATATCCTCCTGCCTTCACGTGATCCTTCTCCAGACCTGCAATCTCTCCACTGGCTCCCAGTGGGTGCAAGGATTACATTCATAACTGCTGAACCCATATGCATGCAAATTGTATGGGCCGAACCCTTACCCTCACCAGTAATAAGCAAGAGCACACATTTGTCAAGGCCGTAGGATTTTATTGTGCAGATATGGTTATGGAATAACAATAATCACATATCATAATAACATCATACTTTTGGGCACCGGGTCCAGAGGTTACCCCCTCTGGCCCGTGCTGTTTTATTGTCCCACAACTTTTAGTGGTCACCGTACAGTGTCCTTCTTTGTTTTTTCTTTGTTCTTCTCCCTTCTTTTGTAGGGTGGGTGGGTTTTCTGGTAAAGAAACAAAGATTGGAGGACGCTGAGTGCACAGCAAACCTCCTGTTTGTTTGGGTCCCCGTTCAGAGTCCACAAACAAGTAGTGTTTTCTTAGAGCATGCTGCTCTTATTTATAAGAGCCAGGGGAGCCCTGGGTCTTTGATGTGCATAGTGGGGGAGCTGTAGTCCAGCCCCCAGGCTGGTGTAGCCAACTGTCTATGCCCCCAGGAGGGGGGCGGCAGGTCCTTGACCCTGCGCCCTGCCTGATAGCTACCTTCCTGGTGCTTAGCACCTTGTTGCTTGGTGGAAGGGTGAGGTGATTGTTCAAACCTCACCCTTCCCTTGCTTTTGTTTGCTGGAGACTGCGTTTCTCTGTGTCCGTGGGGGGTGGGAGGGCGAGCAGGCTTGGGTTTGGGGCCGCCCCTCTCCCAGGCCTGCCACATGGTAACATCAGTTACCCTCCCTCGCCTTGGGCGGCCCTGCGGCATTGCCCATAACTGCTGAACCCATATGCATGCAAACCCATCCCTCACCAGTAATAAGCAAGAGCACACATTTGTCAAGTGTTGGCAATAAAAGGCCGTATTGTGCAGATATGGTTATGGAATAACAATAATCACATATCATAATAACATCATACGGGCAGGTTGCCGGCTGACAGCGGTCCCCCGAAAGTATCTCTACTGGCAACTCCTGGAGGCTAGGGTAGCTGTGATTTCTTGAAAGAAATGTTCCATGCCCTGGTTTGATAGGTGGGTGCTGTCTTTAAGAAACAGATCTAGGTCACCTAACGTGATGGCCGGGTGTTTTATGAAACCCAGGCCTCGTGCTATACAAAATCTTTCCAGCCCCTGTTCAGTTTTCGTCTAGAAATGTCTACTGATTTGTAACAATTGGCCCCTCGCCATTTCTTTCTGGGCAGGATGGCCGAGAAGTAGATTTCTGTGTCCCTCCAGTTATGCAAAATGCCAGCTAAGGAGGAGCAAGTTTCTTCCAGTAGTTTTCTCCTTCCTACAGACACTAGGTTGTTGCCCCCTAGATGTACCATCAGGAATTCTGGCGGATCTCTCTATGCGACCAGCTCTGCTAGTGTGTCATGGATGTTGGCAAAGAGAAGACCTCTGTATCCCCACCAGGAAGCTATGGTGTTCCTAACGGGTGGACCCTCTTTTGTTTCTTCTGCCCATCGGCCTGTCCTGAAGACGAATGAGTGGCTGACTATCCATGCTGATCGGAGTGGTGTCCTCTCCCTAGCAGTTGTTTCTAGAAGGGTGGAGAGAAAGAGAAAGGGGGGGAAGGGCTATATTAGCTGTGGTCTGATGTATCTTTTGTAGCAATCTGACTTCCATCCCCCTATGTTTTTTAGTTGTTCTGGTGCTAGTCCTCCTTGCCATGCTGAGGTGGCGGCCCCGATTCTAAAGGAATGGGTGCCAAAATCTTTAGGGTCCCATCCTGTTTTGCTGATTGCTTTCATCAGCACCCCTTTAAATTGGTATTGGTTTAGTGCAGAGGCATCCCTGTGGATTAAGAACCTCCCCCAACTCTTGGCCTTTGAGCGTAGTAAAGGTTGGTGATACACACCGGGCAGTTTTCTGCATCGTCGATGCAGCAGATATTGATGGTTCTTTTTAGCCCCTGTTTTGGACTGTTGGATGTCTATGCTGATGCTGTCTTGTCTGGCCCTGGCCTCCATGATGCCTACCCCATTGTTGGCTTTTGTGATGGAGGTGATAAGTTCCCCTACCTGGAAGGCCCCAAAGTACGCTAGAATAAATGCTGTTTTAAATAGCATGGTCTCATAGGGTTGCCAGCGTATGGCCTCCAGTTGCTCAGCTATTTTTACTAGTTTGTTGAAATCTAAGGGGCGGTGGGTGTCTACCTGGGGTCCCTCTGTTCTGCCCCACCCTTTCATGGCGTAGGAGATCAGAGCGTTCTGAGTGGGGTCTGAGTCTCCCCGTATTTTGGAAAAATATGAAATTGCTACCAGGTGTCTTTTTGCCCAGTCCCTCTTGAAACCCTGGTTGTGAGCCCATTTTAAAAATATTTCAATGTCTTTAATCGTTATTAATTCTACATGGTTTAAACCTGTAGCTTTGAATACTGTTTGTAGGCACTTACTGTATTGAGCTGTGGTAGTGCCTGCCAGTGCTTTCTCAGCCATCTCTGTTAAGAACCCTGTGTCAGGGTGTGTGTTCTTTGTGGATAGCGTGATGTTGGCACCCGTTTTTGAGGTGCCTGGTTCTTGTTGGGCATCCCGGCCTGGGCTCTCTGGTGCTGGCGTTCATGCCGTTTTTCTTAATTTCCCATTATTGACCAGCATTCCGCTGTTATTGCCGTCATCTGTTTTCGGGCGTGTGGTGCTAGCTCCCGGAACCTTGGCCACTGAAAGCGAGATAAAGCATCTGCAATGTTATTGTCTGCTCCAGCGTTGTGTTTTGCTTTGACCACAATGATTTCCTGCAGTGTGACTGCTGTAATGGCTCGTAGTACTTTCAGCACTAAATGGCATTTGGTAGATCTTCTGTGTATGAAGCCTACCACCGCCATGTTGTCACACCAGACCAAGAGTTCCTAGTTAGTTAGCTGCCTGCCCCAGATGTGTATGGTTAGCTAAATGGGAAATATTTTTAGGAGGGTGATGTTTTTTTGTCCACCCTGCCGTTTGCCATGAATTGGGCCAGTGTCCTGTCACCCATTCTGCGTCAAGTATGGCTCCAAACCCCCTGCTCCCGGCTGCATCAGTAAAAGGACCCTTTTTGTCCATGTATTCAATGGCGTGCGCCAAAGTGAGGTCCCGTTGAAGTTTCTGAGGAAATTCCCCCAAACTTCCAGATCTTGTTTTACTTCTTTGCCTAGCCGGATGTGTAAGTGGGGTTTGGTGTATGATTTGATTTTTAGTTTCAGACTTCTGGAGAATATCTTCCCCTGGGGGATTATTCTGGCTGCAAAGTTAAGGCTTCCAGCCAGTGACTGGATTTCTTTTACTGTGGCCTTGTCTTTTGTTGTCAGGCCTTGTATTTTTTCCAGTAGTCCTGCTAACTTCGTTTTTGGAATTCTGCATAGGCCCCGTGCAGAATCTATTTCAATACCCAGAAAGATTATGTTGGTGGCTGGTTTGGTCATCTTCTCTGTTGCCAGGGGATGCCCCACTGTGCAGCCATTTCCTCTAACTTGGCCAGAGCTCTACTGCATTCTTCAGAATTTGCTGGTCCCATTACCATGAGGTCATCAAGGTAGTGAACTATTTTGGCTCCTGGCTTTTGTTTTTGGAATGCCTATTGGAAAAAAAGAGCTGAACTGTTCAAATAGGGCACAGGATACTGCCGTCCCATGGGGAGGCATCTGTCTATATAGAATTTGTTTTTGAACGAGAACCGTAGCCATTGCTGAGAGTCTGGGTGGACTGGCAGTAATCTGAAAGCAGATTCTATGCACAATTTGGCCATAAGGGCGTTCGTATCACACTCCTGTATGAGTCTCACTGCTTTTGGAAGTGTGTGTTGGATACCGCAGATTCTGTGTGCGGGATGCCATTGTTCAGTGATTGGCCTTTTGAGTAGGACAGGTGGTGGATTAGTTTGCAAAGGTAGCGGGCGCCCCTCTCTTGACAGAACAAGGCCTGATAACCTGTTCAGTGGTTATTAACCACTTGAGAGTTCGCAGCCACTGCTTTTACTCACTGTGCCTTTCACAGATGGGAAATATCCATTTGCATACCAGTCTTTGTCCTGCCCAGGGGCAGTCCAGCACCGAAATGCAATGGCAATTCCAACCTGAACGAGAGTACCAGCAGCAACCCCATACACGTGTTTCACCCTTGTTGGGGATCATCAGTGAGGTGAAGCTGATGCCTCTCTAAGCACAGTGAGAGGGAGACCACGTCTGGTTGCCCCCAGGAGACCTAGGGAAACCAATCCCAGGTTCCTTGAAATTTAGTTTGCAAAGGTAGCGGGCGCCCCTCTCTCGACAGAACAAGGCCTGATAACCTGTTCAGTGGTTATTAACCACTTGAGAGTTTGCAGCCACTGCTTTTACTCACTGTGCCTTTCACAGATGGGAAATATCCATTTGCATATCAGTCTTTGTCCTGCCCAGGGGCAGTCCAGCACCGAAATGCAATGGCAATTCCAACCTGAACGAGAGTACCACCAGCAACCCCATACACGTGTTTCACCCTTGTTGGGGATCATCAGTGAGGTGAAGCTGATGCCTCTCTAAGCACAGTGAGAGGGAGACCACGTCTGGTTGCCCCCAGGAGACCTAGGGTTACCAATCCCAGGTTCCTTGAAATTTAGTTTGCAAAGGTAGCGGGCGCCCCTCTCTCGACAGAACAAGGCCTGATAACCTGTTCAGTGGTTATTAACCACTTGAGAGTTCGCAGCCACTGCTTTTACTCACTGTGCCTTTCACAGATGGGAAATATCCATTTGCATATCAGTCTTTGTCCTGCCCAGGGGCAGTCCAGCACCGAAATGCAATGGCAATTCCAACCTGAACGAGAGTACCACCAGCAACAGGTGGTGGATTAGCCTCATTTTACCGGGTTCTTTTTTGGGGACCAAGCCTAGTGGGGAGACTATGAACTCCACAAAGAGCATGCACTTCCAGGGGCCTGCAATCCTCCGTAGTAGTAGTTGTTAAGAAAGGAAGAAGGCAATGAATATGGCAAGGGAAATGTGCACGGAATCACACAGTGAACAACTTTGAATCTAACAACGTGCATACAATACCCAAGACTCGTGTATACTAAAATCCAGGAGTGCAAATAGAGTGAAACTATAATACCAATATATGAAAAGGGATGTGGGGTAAGCACTTAGAACCTCCTTATGACTGAAAGGAAAGTCGGCAAACTCCTTACCCACTATGCTATTACAGATACTGACAGCGCTAAGCCCACGTAGAGGGCAAGCAAGGACATGATCTGTGAGCTGACACTCTGGATGATACTGAATAAGGAACTTAGAAACAGTACTCACGAGGACCGGAAAGACCACTTGAATGTCAGTAAACCCACGAACCCAGTTGATCAAACAGGGACCCTGAAGGCTATAACAGCAATGGGTGGAGGAAACTAAATACATAAGACCCTAGTCAAGGGGCAAGTAGGAATAGTGATTATAGAATAGTGAGGAAAACAAAGGGCATTCACACTCGGACTAGTTACAACAGAACCCCACACCTAATAATCAGTGGGAAATAAATGCAGAAGTGCAATGGATCCCAATAGAAAGTAAGGATCAGGAGCAGGGAAAATGATATCACAAAAGGAAACCTTTCCCACCCATCCAAGGAGAAAAGGCAGGAAGCTAAATCTATAAAAGGGAAAGACTAATGCATCAGGTTTTTCAGTAGCAAAGGACAGCTTCAAAGAAACAGAGAACACAGGCAAATTGGGCAGCATCAAAGGGTAAAGCACAGAGAAAGGCTGCCTGCAGACAGAGGAAGACAGAAAGGGAAATCCAGAAAGCAGAAATCAATTAAGCACACAAATTCGAAATCCAGGGCAGAGGAACAAGAAACAGGAACTAGGAACCAGGCACAAAAACTAGGAACCAGGAACAAGGGACCAGTCACAACAGGAACACTGCAACAATGACCAGCGCTGGACTGAAGTAAACTGAGGCTTTTAAAGCTCCTTAACGAGCACACCCCTCAGGTGTGCCGCCTGCTGCACCTGCAGCCACAGGTGTTGCCTATCCTCCACCCAACCTTGTCCTGCAAGGGAGGAGGTGAGGCAGTGAGCCAGGCATTCTGGGAAGCATAGTCATTAGATTAACGTAGCATGCTGGCTGCCAAAAACCTGGAATGGATCCGGAAGGGAAGTAACTTGGAAAATAAGGTTTTAGCGCTCCCAATTCATCACAGCACTGTAGCATAGGGTTCGGAGGAAATGTCCAGTAGGGAAAAAACCCCAAAACATGCCCCCAAGTAACGGGAACGGGAGCGAAGGGAGTGAGCCGTGACACTATACCCCCTCCCTCGGCCGACTCCAGGCAGTCGTCACCCGCACAAAACATCTTCCTTTCATGACAGGAGCGCTTTGTCTTCGGAGGTGGCACTGACGGAAACAATGACCCGCGGGCAAAAGCAGAGGGACTGGAATGAATAGAATCAGGCCGCAGTCTAGAAGAGCCATAGGCAGGTTTTCGGTGAGGAAGAGACTCATGGGTCGAAGAAAGGCATGAAGGACTTGCAGAACCCAAAGCAGAGTTGGAAGGTCCAGGAAGCTCAGTCTCTGGGAGCGAACACTCATACATCATTGAGGAGGGAGGCAGGCTGGTGCAACATGCTTTAGACAATGGTAGATGCTCTGGTAGCTTCCATGCTGAGAGCGGACACACAGGAGGTGAGAAAATAGCAGGTTTCAGGAAATGTTCATGTTCAGAAAAAGAAGGTGGCGGCCGAGGTAGAGGTTCGGATCTTCTCCCATCATCCATCTGGTTAAAGGCCTGTGGTTGAGGGTGACCAAGGTTCGACTGCATCTGTTCCACGCCTTGGGGGCCTGGAAGTCCAATGGGTTGTACGAGGCTGGCACTCCTGGTGTCAGTCATGTAGCCACCTCGTTGCATGTGGGATTCAACCGCAGGGACGTTTGGCATACCGATAGGAGTGATAGACGCAGTACTTGGTACATCAGGCACACTCGCAGCAGGAGCAATAACAGGCACATCTTGAACTGCAGCAGTCATACCCTTCCTTTGGCTACTAGCACCCAGATGGTGCAGCAGCTGGGGGGCCGTGTCCGTCCCCTCCCTCAGGCTCATGTGGGATCCGGCAACAAAAAAGCTGTCAAGCGGCTGATCCAAACCGGCCCCCAAATGCGAACCGTCCAGCCCGTTATCCTTATCGGCTACTTGTTCGGTGACTGGGCCATGGCGGATGGTATCCGTCTCCCTCTCGTAACACTCCAGGCAAGTTCAACGGCCTTGCATGTAAGGCCCTCCCGAGTCGTGATTCAGCTTGATGTTTCTGAAGAGAGAGCTGGCAGAAGTCTCATACTCAGATGTTGCATATTCGGGAGGCGCTGATTCTACAGTCAAGCAGTTGGGAGAATCAACTTGTGTAAAATGCAGGCCTTCTGGTGATCCTCCTGAAGCATAAGAAGGGCAGGCTGGACGTTCATCCGTAATAAATGGTTGGGATTCAGGAGGTAACTCTGAAGTAGAAGAATATGCAACATGATCAGACAGAGTAGACAGGTGCACCTCCGATATTGGCAGCGAGGCTGAGCAGGATACAGGTCTCTCATGAACTGAAGCCAAACTAGCAGTAGGCTCTGGGACCGAAGACAGGCACTCAGGATGTGCTACCGGAGGCTCCATGGCTGAAGGATAATCCGTTGGATGAGTCACTGTAGCCGAAAACAGGCATGCCAGAGGAATTTCTGAGGCTGGGGGCATGCAAGCTGGAGCCGTCTCGTTAGCTGAAGACAAACTTGTCAAGGTCTTTGGCTCTAACCACGTACATGGTGAAGGCTCTTGAGTGACAGGCAGACATAGCAATTGTTCATTGATTGAAGAAACGTTTGACAACGATGACTGCAGAGCCGTGGACTGGATAATCGAAGAGTCAATAGTTGTAGGAGGACAGACTGAAGTCCCAGAAGTCGACAGACACATTTGTGGCTCAGGAATGGAAAGCACCTTTAGGGCGGCGGACTCCTTGGCACCAGTAACCAAAGACTGAGCTGTACCCCTGCCGTCCCTCTCCTTAGTGGATGACACAGAGTCTCTTCCTTTGTAGAAGTCAAAATCAACCAGAGGAATCACCATAGTAAAGTCTCTGTTAATCAGGATTTCGTCAAATGTCCATTCCTCTGTTTTAGCTTCTGAAAGTGGCATATTAACAATCAACAGTTCAGGAATTGCCTGCCCGGTCTTTGGTTCAGTATACTGTGGAATGAGTCCATCAAAACATGAATTCTGTACTGTCTTTGACTGTTCGTTGTGACAAAAATTGGCAGAAGGAGGAGCGCACACAGAGGTAGCATTAGCTTTCCACATCAGCTTGAATGTCTACTTCAGTCTCAGCAGCTAGATCAAGGGCAGAACCTAAGCCTACAGTAGTGACTGATTCTGTGTATGCCACCATTGTGGATTGTGTTTGGGAATCAGAAGCATGTATGTGTTCAAGCTCAAAATTATGACAAACTGCTACACAGGAAATCTTAGGTAAAGGAGTGGCTTGTAAATCTTCAGCTAACGGCAATTCCTGACAAACGGTAGGACAATTGTCAAAACCTGTGCCCTGAATAAGTGCTGTGCTAGAAAAAAGACTTTCACTCCCAATAGATTTTACATATTGACAAGTATCATGACCTACAAAAACCTCTGCACTCAGGGACTGAACAGTATTCACTTCATCAACGGATAAAGTTTCAGGTGTATTCAGAAAAGACTGTAAGGTTTTATTCTGCTCTTGTAAAGTAATGTATTCTTGTTTTAACTCCTCAAGTTCAGCTTTTAGCATGCCCCGCCTTAACTGTACATCCCTAGCAGTAGGCACAGGGGAAGGCATGGTGGCATCACGGCTGGATCCTGCCCTAGCCATCCAGATGTTCACTGATTGTACATTGTCATTTACTGCTTGCAGGTTTTGTGATCTATACTCTCTCTTACCGACTTGGTCTGTGTTACCCTTAAGCAGACTACTGACATCAGACCTCTTGGCATTAGGGACTACAGTAAGTACTTGTGCAGAGGAGTAAGCAGTAGACTGTGGGCTGAAAACAGAAGATATGCAATGAACCCCTCCATTCTTTATGTTTGAATCATGAAACTGTTCAATCTGAGGTAAAGCACGACCGGAATCATGGGGTTCAACAACGGACATACTCGTGTGTAGTAAAGCTAGCAGTGTGTTGTTTTCCGATGCTAAGGCTTGTGCGGACATAGAATCTGGATCAAAATTAAAGACAGAACTAGGATCAGGCAATGTACGATGGGCCATCCTGTGGGAAAAATACTTTGCACGTAAATACCCATTTGTAAAAAGGAGTTCATTTAAGTCAGGGTCAGTGATTTGATTGTCACAGGTAAACTTAAGGGAAGCTTTCTGTACAAACTTGTTAGTGGCCTTGCTGCCTTTCTTTCTTAAACTGGCCATATTCAAACGGGAATAATGGCTGGTCATTCTGTTAAGAAAGGAAGAAGGCAATGAATATGGCAAGGGAAATGTGCACGGAATCACACAGTGAACAACTTTGAATCTAACAACGTGCATACAATACCCAAGACTCGTGTATACTATACCCAGGAGTGCAAATAGAGTGAAACTATAATACCAATATATGAAAAGGGATGTGGGGTAAGCACTTAGAACCTCCTTATGACTGAAAGGAAAGTTGGCAAACTCCTTACCCACTATGCTATTACAGATACTGACAGCGCTAAGCCCACGTAGAGGGCAAGCAAGGATAGGATCTGTGAGCTGACACTCTGGATGATACTGAATAAGGAACTTAGAAACAGTACTCACGAGGTCCGGAAAGACCACTTGAATGTCAGTAAACCCACGAACCCAGTTGATCAAACAGGGACCCTGAAGGCTATAACAGCAATGGGTGGAGGAAACTAAATACATAAGACCCTAGTCAAGGGGCAAGTAGGAATAGTGATTATAGAATAGTGAGGAAAACAAAGGGCATTCACACTGGGACTAGTTACAACAGAACCCCACACCTAATAATCAATGGGAAATAAATGCAGAAGTGCAAAGGAAAACATGGAATGGATCCCAATAGAAAGTAAGGATCAGGAGCAGGGAAAATGATATCACAAAAGGAAACCTTTCCCACCCATCCAAGGAGAAAAGGCAGGAAGCTAAATCTATAAAGGGAAAGACTAATGCATCAAGTTTTTCAGTAGCAAAGGACAGCTTCAAAGAAACAGATAACACAGGCAAATTGGGCAGCATCAAAGGGTAAAGCACAGAGAAAGGATGCCTGCAGACAGAGGAAGACAGAAAGGGAAATCCAGAAAGCAGAAATCAATTAAGCACATAAATTCGAAATCCAGGGCAGAGGAACAAGAAACAGGAACTAGGAACCAGGCACAAAAACTAGGAACCAGGAACAAGGGACCAGTCACAACAGGAACACTGCAACAATGACCAGCGCTGGACTGAAGTAAACTGAGGCTTTTAAAGCTCCTTAACGAGCACACCCCTCAGGTGTGCCGCCTGCTGCACCTGCAGCCACAGGTGTTGCCTATCCTCCACCCAACCTTGTCCTGCAAGGGAGGAGGTGAGGCAGTGAGCCAGCTATTCTGGGAAGCATAGTCATTAGATTAACGTAGCATGATGGCTGCCAAAAACCTGGAATGTATCCGGAAGGGAAGTAACTTGGAAAATAAGGTTTTAGCGCTCCCAATTCATCACAGCACTGTAGCATAAGGTTCGGAGGAAATGTCAAGTAGGGAAAAAAAACCAAAACATGCCCCTAAGTGATGGGAACGGAGCAAAGGGAGTGATCTGTGACAGTAGTTCCTTCTCAATTTTGGTATCTATCATTTCTGGGTTGTCCATGGCTGATTTCAGGTTTTTTTGGGATTTTTTGTGTCCCTGTCCCTTTGAAAGTGATGATGAAACCATTGGTGAAGCCTTGCAGGATAGCGCTGCTGGTTTCTTTATCTGGGTAGTTCCTCAGCGCATCTCTAAAGTTGTTAGGATTGATGGGGGTTCTCCCTGGTTCTAAAAATGGGATTGGTAGGGGGGTGTTGCTGCTAGGCTTTTGCATTTTTGGCTAGGAGTTTGGTGCAATTGCTTGCTGCATGGTCACCATTTCAGTTGGTGCACGTGTCTTTGTACCAGCATTCCTTCCCCCAGTTGCACTTATTTTACCCAAAGTTCCTGCATGGGATATTGGCTTTGGCGGGGTGGTTTTTGTTCTGTTTGTGGGCATTAGACTTAGCCGCCCATGGCTGGTTCTTCCGAAAGGGCTGCTTTCCCTTCTTGTATTTTTCATTTTCAGAATTTCTGGGGCCCTGTGAATTTCTGTTGTTTTTGGGTATTGCTTGGTTGGCCTCTTCCTCTGATGGAGGCTCGGTGTTTAGCATGTATAGATCATTCTGTACCTCGTCCCATTATATGGCTGGCCTCTCTGACATACTCAGTCTGAATCTAATATCATATGCTAGCCAGGTTTTTCCCCTTTGTGTTATTTTTACTTCTCTGATCTTGTCCATGTATGCCCATAGTTTTCTACCATCCCTGGGGAATTTTTCCTCATAGATGGTTGCTAGGATGGCGAAAGATTGTAACCAGTTGTCCCAGTTCTGTTCTACTTGGGCGTTCCGAGCTATGGCTTTTTCCTCTATCTTTTTGGGATCCGTGAAAGCATCCTTTTCTTTGCGTTGGGCTTCTATAAGTGAAAAGATTTCGATGAACTCTTTTGCCCATATGGCTTCTTTGATTGTAATGTCAATGTTCCATGCCACGCAGCTTTCGTATCTGTTCAGGATTTCTGTTAGGAAGGATTCCAGCTTTAGGTCTAGTTGGGCACTGCTGATCATTAACATGTCTGCTGGGTTGTTGCTGTTTCCCCCGTCTGCCCCGGTGTGTTTGCACTGGGGTTTGCCCATGCTTTCAGTGCACCTGCCAGATCTGGTGATGCCGCTGTTGGCGCAAGTGGACCTATAGTGGCTGCTTTTGGTGTTGTCATTGTGATCAGCAGGGGTGCTGTTAAAGGTGGTGACATAGGTGTTGTTAATATTGTTGTGGGCGGGTGAAGTGGAGTGGTGGGGCTTGGGGAAATGGTCCCGCCTGGGGGAGGTGGCTATTGACCCCTGATTTAAAGCAATAATTGTTGCATTTCACTCATGTTTACACATAATTGAGACCATTTTTTGTTTTTGTTACCTTTTCCCATGCCTTCTGTCGCCTTTCTTTTCTTTGTTGGGGGTGGGTCGTTCTCCAGGCCTGATGGCAAGCTTACCCCTTCTTTAGGTAGGCTGTATATGTTTTCCCTGACCCAGGCCCAGCCATAATGCTCGGCTGCTTCTATTGCATCCAACAAGTGGGGTGATTTGGGCTTCTGTGGTGGTGTTGTGGGTTCTTGTGGTTTTCGCTTGGGAGCTATTATTCTTTGCCTTTTTAAGTAAAAGAATTGCAAATGCTTTATTCCCTTTTGAACTTTGTGCGGTTACCTAAATGTCTTTGTGAACACATGACTAATCATTCACCATTCAATTTGTTTGTTTGTGTCACAACACAAAATTCTGTATGAATGAACATTGTCTATGCTGCTGCATGCTTTGGGTAGCTGGCTGTTGTTGGGCTTGTATCGTCCAACTTTGTGCACTTTATCTGCTATCCAGTTTCAGTATTATGGAAAACCCCCTTCAAGAAATATCAAATGGCTTCTGTAACGTTCATTGGATTGTGAATATTATTGTCCAGGGGTGTGGTGCTTATTTATTGACCTTGGAGGGATAAAAGGCTGAATTAGGCCCTGCCACGATTCGAACGTGCATCAACAAGCTCTGCACGGCTGTCGACGCCAGCGCTCTATTCGCTGCGCCACTTGACCGGGTGTGGACAACGAGGGTCTGCAGATAATTTTTGACACTTTGCAGCTTTACCCACACACCCTTTAGAGTATAAGCATCCCCGTGCCCCTTTACACAAACAAATGTTGTCCTGCTGTTTCTATTTCGGCCGCCCCCCATGCTCCTGTTAAATTTTATGATTTGTTATAATTTTGTACCAAAAAATGAGCAATATTGAGTGTTGTCCATTAAATTATACTTTGCCACTGACCGCGAGGCTCGAAACCCCGTCTTCAGGTTTGTAGGCGGGACGCTTCACCTCTGTACTATATAACCTGGTGGCTAAAAATGTTATTTTCTGGCATTTACTAATCAGTCAACGTTATCGCGGACCATGCTGCTATGTGTTGCCTTGCTTCCACTGGAAGCAAAATTAATGGAGCTCCTTATTGTGGCGTACGCGCCCCCCGTCTAGATAGGGTGGCTGCGTACTAGCAGGCCTGTTTTGTTGCCTTGCCTCCAAACAGAGGGTTAGTCTATTTCATTTAGTCGCTCTTCATGAGTGGCGGGCACCGCTGCCTCTGCCCGGCACTGCGGCCGACTTACTTGAAATAATGTTGCAAAGTCGCTGCGGCGCCGGGTTCCTTCCTTCGCGCTTCCTCAGACCGCTCCTGCTGCAGCTTCACGACTCCCTGGATCACTCAACTGGACCTCTCACGTTCGCTTTGTTTATCCACGCTAACGGCGAAGCGAGGTGTCGCAAGGGATTTACTGAAACAGTACAATGTTTCAAGAGAGAAAGTGACGCTGCGTGTACCGCGAACACTAGAAGTCAAGAAATACACAATGCTGAGTGCACAGCAAAGGTGTTAAAGTAAAGAAACAAAGATTGGAGGACGCTGAGTGCACAGTGAAACTCCTGTTTGTTTGGGTCCCCGTTCAGGGTCCACAAACAAGTAGTGTTTTCTTAGAGAATGCTGCTCTTATTTATAAGACCCAGGGGAGTCCTGGGTCTTTGATGTGCATAGTGGGGGAGCTGTAGTCCAGCCCCCTGGCCGGTGTAGCGGACTGTCTATGCCCCCAGGAGGGGGGGCAGGTCCTTGACCATGCGCCCTACCTGATAGCTACCTTCTTGGTGCTTAGCACCTTGTTGCCTGGTGGAAGGGTGAGGTGATTGTTCACACCTCACCCTTCCCTTGCCTTTGTATGCTGGAGACTGCGTGTCTCTGTGTCCGTGGGGGGGAGAGGAGCAGCGTTGGAGGTAGGGGCTGCCCCTCTCCCATTCCTGCCACATGGTAACATCAGTTACCCTGCCTCGCCTTGGACGGCCCTGCGGCATTGCCCAAAATCCTTTGTATTGGCCACAAGGCTTTCTGGGGCCTGGGTCCAATATACCTTCAGCTGTCCCTTTGTAAATACCTTCCTTCTTGGGCTCTTCACTCCTCTACCTCTTTCTCTCTCGGGGTCAGCCGTTTTTCAAAGAAACGAGCTGGGAGTAGATCTTTATCTTTGGTGGGGACCTCCCTCTGGAACAGCCTCCCTGCCACTCTGAAACTTGAAGAAAACCATCTCTGGTTCCGGATGCACGTCAAGACCTTCCTTTTTGCTTCTGCTTTCGGCCCTTCTCTCCCCTGCTAATCTACCCTCTTGGCATTGTGCACCTGGCCTACCTTCTGATTTCCGGACACAGGTACCTGCTCACCGTGCCACCCACCTGCACTGCCTCCTGGCAATCCCTTGCACTGGGGCCTCTATCTGTAACCATACAGTCCCCCGCCCCCTTTTTTCTTTCTGCACTTACCAGACTCACCCTGTCTGTTGCCAAAACCCAGTACTTGTCACTGGCTGCAGTTCCACTGTTTGTTGTTTACTATAATTTATTTATTTAAGTATTTATTTTGTATCTGTTTTCCTTTGCTCTGCACTTTCCACTGCTACCCCCTCTCGTGCACTTATCTCCTTTTTCCCTCTTCCATGCACTTGTGTGTTCTCAATGTCACTGGGCCCAGTCAGGTCGCTGTTTTGTTTTCTCCCTTGTTCCCCTCCCTTACCTTGTCACGCACTGAAACACATGTGTACGAACGTGATATAAATAAAAAATCAATTCAATTCAACATATCCTCCTGCCTGCGCATGATCCTTCTCCAGACCACAACAACATCCTTATTTAAAACCACACTTTTTATATAGCAGGATATGTGCTGGAAATACTGTGGGAGGCAGGGGACGGGCGTTTGGATTGGAGTGGCTGGGAGGATTGTGGGGCGTTGTGAGGGGGGAGTGCTTCATTTATGTTGTTGGCCGTCCCGGTTTTTCTTCTTGATAATCTGGTCACCCTAACCATGGCTTTAAATGGGCTGAGTACCCTAACCAGGGTCTTTAAATTTGGCCTGGCGATGGGATTTGCTCCAGGGCTACTAATCAGAGACAGAAAGCCTTATTTCTCCTGAAATGTAAGTCCCTATGGCAGGGCTTAACCTTCGACACCTGGGGGCGCTGGAAAACGAAAGAAGTTTGATATATTTACACTACACCGAGTGCTGCAAAGTGTTGCTAGAAGGAAAGCGTTCGTTTTGCTAAAACATGCGTAAATCTAAGGTGAGACATGTGCAAAAAAAATGTCATGGAAACTATATTTTCAAGATGTTTGGGGGGATTGGCTGCAACAGCGAGGGTGGTTCCAGAATCTCTCCTGCTGTTATCTCTGCAGCGCACCCTTTAACACTCTATTGATTTCTTTTTTATATTTGAATACTTTTATTTGGACCCATTTATTTTGCCTACTGAATAATTATCTTATAATTAACAGACCTTTTTGTTTATTTACATATTAAACACCCATTTACCCAGTTCTAAAAACCCGACCACGTCCGATAGGCTGGCGGCAAACCACTAAAATGACATTCTTACATCTTGTCAGGAAATTCTTGTGTCCATTCCCTAAATACTGTTTCTTGTAAAGTTAGGCAGCCCTGCCACCCTACACGCCCATTTCTCATCCTACTTAAAGCACTGCAAGTGGAAGGAAACGTGCCTCTCATAAATCCCGTTGCAGGAGCTACAATAGCCATCACTGTTGGTGTGCTTGGCACCTCTTCTGTATTCCATACATGCAACTGCGCTTGGAGGGTGAGGAGGAGATAGGCCATGTCACGATGTAACAGTGAATGACAATGTAGAATTCCTCCTGGGTGACATCACCGGCGGGACTAGAAACGTCTTATCAGCCAATCGTGAATCGCTCCTTCCTGAACATCGGAAACGATTGCCCACTTGTTAACATTGCTCATGGCTGACGTCAGAATTAGATTACATCGCGCGGCCGCGGTCTGCACTGCATGATAAAAGTACCTAGGAACCAGCGGGGTTAAGTAGAGGATTAAGGCTAGGAATTTCCATAAATATCCGCGAACCATTTGCACAGCGAGCCGAAGGGCTCTGCGTGCCCGGAAGGAGGGGACGCGTATGCCGCTCGGCCGTGTAATCTGCACGTGACTTCGAGTGCATTGCTCGGAAAAGCACCTCTTACAATAAAATATACGGAGGCCCAGAGCGAGCATTTTATACGTGGCTGCTTTTAAACACTTGGCTAGTTTTCTTTTTCTGCAGAATTATGTGCACCAGGTGAGATCCTAATGTCAACTACACATTTGTAGACAATGGTGCTTTCAATGTGCCCAGACAAAGGAAAAAAAACAGATTAACAGAAAAGTGAACGCAGACGAGATATGAACGGACTTGGAGGGCCTGTTTCAATTACCTCATAATAATGAAGCCTCTTATACTGCTTATGCCTTTTCACAAACGTCCCCTCTAATAGTGAGAGAAGCGAGTAGGCAGAACGAGAAGACAACTGTGGCAAAGCAAAAAGAAACACAACGCAGGGCTCTTAGAGTCAGGTGCCCGTTTGGCAACAGGCAGGATGACTACATAAACAGAAGAAGATTTCTCGAGCTGATGATGCACAAGGCCATTCCCCTGCAAGGTATAAACAACAAAGACATAAAACTAGTGAATATCAGAGGAAATGTAAATATAGAGACATCACATATTCATTTAAAAACGAATGACATCATTGATTACCTTGAACAGCATGACACAGCATTATTGAAAGAAGGATACACTTGCACCGGTGCAGAGGTAGAAGAAATTGCTGACATCAGGTCAAATACCTCGACCAAACAGCGTGTGAAATGGGATGAGGAGAAGATACCGAGTGGCGCACCACTACCACGAGGTAGTAAATTGAGTCATAAGAGTATTGAGCAAAAAGAGGATATGGATGAAGAGGGTTGGGAATGGTTGATTAGTATAGTAGGCAAAAAAACGACTACCTATTCCTAATCAAACACCAATCCTGTTACCATGGAACACCAGGGGCTCAAAACACTTATTTCCACAGGTAGGGCTACTAGAATCAATCAATTGATACTTTTAGTATTGTTGCCCTGCAAGAAACATGGTTAGCCGTCCCGCTCATTGTGGATGGATGACATTTCTTACTAAGGAGGCAATCCACGGCCACAAGGAAGGCCGAAGGGGGGACTGGCTTTAGGAGCAATTCATCCCCTGCAACTTCTAGAAGTGGAAACTAACTCAAACGATCTCTTGGCAGGCGAGACACTACCCCATGGTAATGATGTATGTGGGTCTTTAAGGCAGGGGATGGTAATTATCACTGTATAAGATTCACTGATGACAAAAGAGCACATTGAAATCCTAAGATAACTGGAAGCCTTGTTATTGAACAACATGGGTATAGCATTGATAGTAGTATGTGGTGACTTAAATGCCATAATCCCTAGAGATTGTTTAGAAGATGAATCGAAATCTATGCAGTGTCCCTTAGTGGCACGAATGGTGCCGGTGCTTCATTGTTCGCATTCCCATGGAGTCCTATGGGACTCTATGGGATTGGGAATTTACCGTTCCTCTGCCACCCGTAATATCCCATTATTACGGGGATATCGGGCAGCTGGAAATGGTAGGGTGAGTATGCCAGTAACCTGCCGGGGGTTACTGACAGACTCATAATGAGGGCCTATGTCCTTTGCACTAAATGGTCTACTTTGGTGGATATGTGTATAATTCACAGAGAAGAGAGTGACGATCTGCCTCTCCTTTGTGCTCTGAATTGCTGACATCAGGTCAAATACCTTGACAAAACAGCGTGTGAAATGGGATGAGGAGAAGATACCGAGTGGCGCACTGTAATAACCACAGATAATTGTGGGGAGAGTGGTGTGCTTGCAACTAACGCACAGAATAATCACATTACTTTGACCTAAAATAACTTAAGTGCGGCTGTTGAAGTGGCAACGGAATTACTTGCCATTCATGTCAATGAGTGTGCATGGATACAACACAATGGTATGGCCACAGATATGGCCAAACATAGAATTGTAAGATACCAGAATTATGTAAAAAGGATCAGTACAAGTATCATGAAAGGTAAGAATAGGATCAATATTCAAGGAGCTGGGCACACGCTTATCATAGTTCTGGAACTGCATGGCCAAATCTATTTTCATCCTTGGCTCACGTGACAGGAGACTGCAATTTGCCCCATTTTGCAGCATTTAATTGTATTAAATGAATAAAACTTGTCACTCATGGTGTGCTTTCTTTGCACCTTAACAAGGGATCATTCAGCTTCTCACGTTCTCTGCCTTCAAGAATAGATAACCAGTCTTGGCTACATTCAGTCTTGACACCAGGCCAGACAGCCTTCTCGATTCTTCTATGCCCCCAGCTAATTCTCTGCTGTGACACAGCTCTCAGCCCTTCTCTTCGTGGTTTGTACTTTTGTGACACTGATGTCCAGCTTCTATACACTGGCGGCTCCGCCTGCAGTCTATTCACTAGGTATAGCCAGCTTCTATGATTACTTAGCCTACTTGCGTTGTTGCATCTGTACAGTTAGTGAACGATGTGCATTTTCTGCAGTGCTCTTCACATGGGCAATCTTGGTCTCGAATATGAAAGTTTACTCAATTCTTTACTTCGTCAACAGTTTCTATAAGATCCCTACATTCTCTTCTTCAGCCAGCCTTCTCTGTGCATCACACTCGTTTCTTGTGATGTCACCAACTTCTCTTTCCCTCTTTTTCATATTCCTTCGGGATCTCCTCCAAGAGATTGTCATCTCTTCAATAATACATCTGCTAGGGCTTTCTTAGTGGATACCTTTTATCAAAGATTTGACACGGAATAGTTGCAACTGCTGGTGTCAAACATGGAACAATTTCAGGCTGCCAGCATACAGGTAGTATGGGGCGGGACTTCCTGCAGAGGCATTTGGCTGCTCCTCTACACTGCAGTGCTCAATTCTTTAAGACCTGCCTAGAGAAATGAAATCAGTAAACTATGTGAACAAGTTAGACAATTACTTTATACGTTTTGAGCACATTCCATGCATGTTTTTTTATTGCAGCTTGTTTTTGTGGTTTTATTCCTATCTTTATTCATGTGTATTTGACAACAACTGTGTTCTTGTCTCTGTATTCACTATATACTTTTATGCTTCATAATTCAACTCTAAAAATAAACATTTCTTTTGGACAAAGTTCATGTTTACATTGGGATCCTTAGAGGGAAAAAGTGTCAAGTGATATCTTTTATTAGGATACACTCATGTAAAAAGAGGATTAGATCCTAAATCAATACTACAGCAGCTTTGGAACTATTCATATTGTATAATTCTTTAAGAATTAACATCAATAAGACTAAAATCAAGGTGTTTACCGTCAAAAATCACTCACTGAAAGGGTGCAAACATTGGAAATGAACATTAAAGGGAGAATTAATATAGACTGTCAGCTCCTATAAATATCTGGGAGTGATAGTTGATTCTAGGTTGAATGGAAAACACCAACTGCAAAGTGTCCAGCTCAGGACTGTCAAGCTGCAGGTGCTATTAAGTCACTGACCTACAAAGCAGGAGGCTACTCCATAGGAACCATCATTAAGTAAGATACTAGCAATTATACTTTATGGGGTTGAACTTTGGGGCCTAAAGATGGTGGCCAAATTAACCCTACTTGAAAAATGTAGCCTGCGGAGGTTATTGCACCTAAATAAAAACACACCAATAGAATTTATCCCGTTGGAGTACGATATACGAGCATTTCTGCAAAAATTGACCAGTCCAGCATATGCATGCACTGGAAAATCGTGAATGGCAAAATTGGCAGACTACAAAGTTTTCTTAGAGATGCATACATTAGTGAAAATGCTTACATGAGAACTAGTAATATCACTAAACTTGTTGAATGTCCTAACTTGTGGTTAAATGGGACAACTGATAATGAGTTGACCCTACCTTATAGAGAGTTTAAGAAAAAGATGGCAAACCCTTCTTGAAGAACATAACAGAGAACACAATCTTGTTGAACTGGTGGCTAAATCTACTGCTGAGCTATTTGTCACTTACTATCAGGGGCGTGAAAGTACACCAACATATGAAAAAAGTTTCATGGGAAATCACCTCATATGGACATACATAAGAATTAAATTTAATGGTGTTCTGACCCGTGAACTTCTGGCGGCTCGCTTGGAAGTAATGAGGATGGAAAGAATGTGTCGATCTGTGGTGAGAACCTTATTGAAACTGTAAAACATCTTATTCTGGACATTTGAAGAATTACAAGGAATCAGATGCAGGTACATGCAGCCCTGGTTACACGAGAAGTGTCCAAAGGGAATGGAATTTGGGAAATGTTTATGTGTGGAAACAATGACACATGTGTATTTCACTAACAAACTTTATATTTCTATTGAAAATATTCTCCAGATTTGTAATTTTAATCTGTAAATACTGTGAATGAACTTCTATTTTCTTTTATTATACAAATGAGACGAACTGCATTTAAAGTTGACTATATGTCATACTGAATAATACAAAAATAAACATGATGCTATCTTTGTCTATAATTCTCCCAATAAGATGCTGACCTTCCTTTTGATCTCCTAGCCAAGTCAACAATTTGCACATTTTTTCCACAAATGGATAATTTCTACTCTACGTAAGACAATTCAATATATTCCATAGGTTGAACTCCTCCCTCTTCTTTAGTAGCTACACATGCAGCTCCCCATTGCCTTGATGAATGAGACCCTCCTCCAGCAACCTTTGTGCCCTGTCCCGCTGTTGTAATTTCATGATTTTGTCAGTGGTGTTGGTCTTTGCTTGTACCATGGCAAGCCCACTCTGTGCTGTTATGAAGGCTTCCCATGGTCATCCACCACGATTCATGGTATCTTATGGTGACTGAGTCAGTCAAGGAAAAGACGCTGTTTTAATATACTGGCCAGTTCTTACCCCTTCTAACTGTTTGCTCAGTGGTCAAAGTGATCATGGAAGTCACATCTTCTGTCTCTGCAGTATTGAGGGACTGATGAAGTAGCCTGAATCTAAATTTAGTAGTGGTGGGTTGTTCTGCTATGTGGAAGGGTTCATAGTCTCCTAATCCCATCACTAACCTAGTATTAGACAAGGGTTGGGGTGTGGCTAAGGGTGAAATTGTTCTATGTCATGCTATACCAATGAACGTCAGTCAGGGTTTATCGGGACAAAATTAACATACCTGTGTTCAAAATGTATTTCGTGTTCTCACATTCACCAATGAAAATTGTTGGCATATTTTGTTTCCTCACCATAAACAATGCAAAAGGAAGCGTTTGTTTTCTTGCTAACATGTTTGAATATTTTCAAATCAAGTGCATAACTGTGAGCATGTGTGGTGTTTTTTTTGTGCTTAGAGCCTGTTCTATTCATGGTCACCAGTATTGCAGGGACATTATGTGTCTGGCACAGTACAACGCCTGCCGATGTCTAACCAATTATCCTGTGTTATAATAAAATACTGAAACAAAAAAAAAAGTGATCAGATGCCTGTGGCCAGGAATTGTATATCTTCAACCCTGTCAAGGTCTTGGCCTGGTATGAATTAATATTAGTACCCGGTGAGGGACAATCAGATCGCTACAAACTATCTGATTGGCTCTCTCCAGTTCCTTATCAGCGCGACAAAGACCTACCTGACTTTGAGGGATGTGTGCCACGTCCCTCAAAGTTCCTTCCCTTTTCTTCGACTGGCCGCCATGGAAAGGGAGAAGGGACTACATATAGTCCCTTCGCTCCGATCCATGACCCTATTTTTTTATTCTCCTATCTTTTTAATGGCTGCCATGAAACGGAGAAGGGACTACACGTAATGCCTTCTCCCCGATCCATGTTGGCCATTTTTATTAGCTTTTTCTGGCTTGAGTCCAGAAATGGTTCACACGCTGTTTCGCGACTCGAGTAAAAAAAAAATGCTAATAGTACCCTAGTACAATGTGCCAGGGTGCTAATAGCACTAGAACCTTTGGAGGGGCGGTGGCATTACCAGTTGGGTAATTCCCCCGGGGCTTCATTAAAGCCCTTGCTTCACTCAGGCTTGTAACTCTCGCCCCAGGGGCATTACCTGACCGGTAATGGCCCTCTCCTCCTGTTCTATTGCTTTAATCTAATCTTGAAAAAGCCTCTTGCCCATATCACTGTCCTTCTCTCTCTTTCAGTCTCATTCAGGCCTACAGTCTTTGTGAAAGCCCTGAGCATGGTGTCTCTCCTTCGGTCACACATGGACCTCATGATTTACCCCTGAGTAGGTACGTAACATCATTCAAATCTTCTAATCATATTGCTAGAACCGCTGTCCACACTACTATTATCTCTTGAATCTCATTCAGAAGAACATGCAAGAATGGAGAAGGGGCATATACTAACGTGGTGCCATCCTCCCCCACATATAATGTTATCTTAAAGTACCTACCACGGTTTGTATGGGGCATGCAAGCTGGGAAGGAACCCAAACACATTATCACAGCTCCTTTGCATCCATTCCGAAACCCTTCATGTTCCACTTGGTCATAATCAAAACTTTCCAGTAAACTGAAATTCAGCGTAGTGCTATATCCAGTTCATGTCATTGCAGATTTTGCTCTATAACTTGAAACATGATAATTCTGTATGATATGATGTTTGATCAGCTTTGGATAATTCCTATTTTTCATGAGAGTGAATTTATCTTCATTTCTGAAATATGGGGAAGTGTTTAAACCCAGCCGAGTTTTGCATCTTCTTGGTGAATTATCCCAAGCTAATTAAACATGATATGTTACAGAATGATCACGATTCAAGTGTTATAGCACATATTGATGTAATGATGCATTTTCAAGAATATGAACCTACGACTCAAACATATAGGATCATGTATATTGCATGCCTTGAAAAAGACCCAACGTCGAAACACGCGTTGGCAGATCATTTGTAATAAATTATAAATTGACAAGTCACAATTATAAACTAATGATATTTCGGACACAATTGAATACGTAGACAAACATACATCAAGTTTTTATAGGATTGTTGGGGGGATAGCGCCCAGTGGTACACAATCACTCATCTTTCTCATCCTTCGTGGACATTGGGTAGAATGTCCAGTAAAGCCCAGGCAGCAATTACACTATGTAAATTGATTAAAGAAGAAGCAAAAGACATTTATCCTTAGGCACAGCAACCAAGAGGTTCTACCAAAACCTCAATACCCTATGATTGCTCAGAATTTTCCAAGACTGGCTAGCTCAAAGCTGCAAGAATGCTGCTCACATCGTCCAGTGTTACTAGTCTTGAACACATTCGTTTGATAGGTGGGGTGATGGGAGGGATCTAAGACTGGCTTTCTCTGCTGTTAATGTTATCCCCAATCTTGCCTATTTTGTTGGTGAAGAATGTGCTCATTATGGTGCATTTGTGATGGAGTCAGAGGCGTAGCCAGGATTGTCCAACAAGTGGGGACTGAAGCTAATGTAGTTGGGCCCGTCACAGTGACATTAACATCTGGATCATGTGACTGTGAGTGCTTGGACTCAATGGGAAGGCTCTAATACGCCGCTTTCTTTAATCGTTGTGAGGTGTGCAATTGGAGGTTTAGGCAGGAAATGACATGAATGTTGGTGTTGACGGTCACATGGTTTGCTAGGCCAATCAGGCAGCAGAAACGGCTAAGGAGGAAGTAGGAAGGAGGAAGGAGGAAGGGAGATGCACTTCTCAGGTTGTGGAAGGGCGTTTGTTTTCTTCTTTCAGTGAGAAGTGATGTTAAGGTGAGTGGTGCAATGACATCAGTAACAGAGGATATATGGTGTGAAATGTGTGAACCCATCCATAAAGTAAATGAGGGTAAAATAATTGTTAAAAGAATTGGTAACGCAGCACGGGTCTAAGCTTTGCCGTGAGAAGACGCAGGGTGATCTTCAAATAATTGGCACGGGTCTACGGACGTGTTGTGCTTGGAGGATCATGCTCTGATAATAGCATGAATAAACTGTAAATGAGGATGAACTGCTCTCTCATAGATGACATGAGCGCGCAGGTTTGGGAATATGCAGATTGTCAAATAAAATGAACAAGGATCACTGAGGGTGAATCTCTGGGGAAGTCACAATCTTATATCGATGAGATGTACTCTTTTGGTAAAAATATGCTAGTGTTGCCACGCAGAGCTCATCGTGGGCTGTGAGGTGAAGATATATGAAGGAATTATGACATTTTGTGTTATTATTATTGGTTATTGAAGGCATAACAAGTTGTTTCAAGTTTATCCACATCACACGCCATGTGTAGTCTGGTCGGAAATATATGCAGACAACGTTGGAAATATACGAATGGCAGACACTCTAATGGGTGAGCGTGGGGAGATTCCTCTATTGGTGAATCTCATTCACAGTGGCCCCTATAAGGAGTTGTGGTCTGGATTAATGGTAATCTGTAAATTTGTGTTTTGTGTTTTGGAACACAAGTAGGAACAAACTCGAGTCTGAAGCTGGAGTGGACTCAGAAGGTATTAACGAAGGTCTGAAAATTGAATTGAATGGAAAACAAGACGTTTACCATCAACTGAACAAGAGGATGATTTGTATTTGTTTCTGATGATTGAAAGACCTTGTATGACCTTGTATTACCCTTGGTTCCTTGGCAGCTCTCCGTCATGGTTTATTGGCGGATGTAGGAATACTTCCAGATGTACACTGACTGATGGTTTGTAATATATGTGGGGTTTGCTATATTCACTGTGATCTGTTAATTTTCACCCCTTTTTGATCTCCAATTCATCTGTTATGGGTCTCCATGACATCTGTCTGGGCTTGCTTATATTTACAAATGTCAGATAAATGTAAATTGTAATTTTTGATCCCCATTCTCAGAGATTTTAAATTGTTGGCTCTCTCTATTGTTACATTCACTTGATGCTAATAAGGGTTGTTTACTGTCGAGGCACCAATGTAATGCTAATGAGACTTACATTTGTTTAAGTCACATTGCCTAACTCTGTGTCAGACCTGTACTTTGAATGACTTCAGGGAGATGTTAGTTGAAAGGTAGTGGTAATTCTTTAAACATCTTTTTTCAATCTGAGTTTATTATATTAGTACACAATTGTCTCACTGGTTTAGACACATTTGTAATTTTGCTGGAATCTATACAGTGCGGCAAATTAACTGCCGACTAACTGTTCCTGATTTGTTGTGAGACGGTTAAATGTTTTTACTATTGGTAGAATGCATAACTGCATGAAGCTAGTATAACATTTATTTTATTGGTTTAGGTCCATTCATTGCTTGAATTCGGCATATATGATAGGATGAGAGGTTATGTTGTGATTGAACTCTAGCACGGATGGCATGGGGGGGTATATGTATGTGAGTTCTATATTGACTAATATGGGATATAAAGTGTGAATATGGGTGGGGTTTAGCACATATACTTATCTTTGTTTTTATGGGTTTTTATGACTAAGAAATATAAGGGGAGAGGTTATATTTTTGTGAAAATAGTTGGGCATAGGATTCTAGGGTTACAGTTTAGTAATAGGGGTTGGTGTTTGTGTGACTCATCATATTGCCCTGGGTATGGGCAATTTTCAATTTAAATGGTTAGACTTTGTTGTATGTTGTGTGTATGTGTGGAGTGTATTGTGTAAGTGGGGGTTGAATTCAATGTTCTACTATGTTTTTTCTCTGAGTCTCCTCCTAGTTAAGAAACTTGATAAGCTATGTATACAAGATTTATGTCACATGTGAGCAATGAAGAGTTGCATTCAATAGGTCTTATTTTGTTTTGCTTTTTAACTGCTTAGGATGGGATCTTTAACATTTGCTACATGGAATGTTAAAGGGCTTAACTTCCCTAAGAAGGGAAGGAAGGTAATGGTTAGATTGCGACGTGAGAAGGCGGATATAATTCTTTTACAGGAGACTCATCTGACGGATAATACAGATAGGTTTTATGGGGCCTCTAAATTTATGAAGGTGGTTGAGAATGTACTTATGGATGCTGAGGGTCGTTTTCTATTAGTAGATGTTAAATATGAAGGGAAAGTGTTGACCCTGGGTTCGGTGTATAGTCCATGCTCTAATGGCATTAGTTTCTTTGATGAGTTGAAGACTTCTTTAAGAAACATGAACGTTGAACATATTATTCTTGGAGGTGACTTTAATTGTATTTTAGATGCCACTTTAGATAGGCTACCAATGTCCAGGTTTATGGGCTTTAGATTTAGTGGTGCTTTTCGTGATTTTATTGATAATTTTGCCTTGGTTGATAGTTGGAGAATGTTACATCCATCTGAGAAGGGATTTTCCTTTTTTTCTCCTGTCCATAACTTTCATTTGAGGTTGGATTATGTATTGGATCCAGAGAGATTGGTTGATGTAATGGATATTGTGGAAATAGGGGAACAATGCCTTTCTGATCATTCATTGGTGAAGTTGATTATGAAACAGACCATGTTCAGACCCATCAATATTAAATGGAGGCGTAAAACATTTATTTTACAAGAGGAGAAAATATGTGATGCAATTAATGCTTCCATTGCTCATTTTCTTTGAGGATAATGAAGGTTCTGCCGACTGGTTGGTAGTGTTGGACACTTTCAAAGCAACTATACATGGAGAATTGATCAATTGGACGGCTAGGGTGAGAAGGGAAGGTGAGGTGAAGACTAAAAATCTGGAATTTGATTTTAAGAATATGCAGAAAAAATATGCTTTGTCTGGTAAAAGTGCAGAAAGGTTAAAGATGGAATGTGTTAAGGAAAGATTGAAGAATACTTTGGATGAGCAGGCAGGGAAAGGGTTATATTTTATGAGATAGAAATTTCGGGAGGAGGGGGATAAGGGAGGAAGTCTGTTGGCTAGGAAATTGAAGAGCTTGTCAGAGAGATCGTTTATACAGAAGATTGTGGATGAAACAGGGGGGTTGAAGATTAAAAGTGCAGATATTTGTGAGTGCTTTAGATTGTTTTATACTGCTCTTTATTCGGATGAGTCACAGATTGAGGTAGATAAATTGAACACGTTTTTTGACAAAATTGAAATCCCCTCTCTATCGGAAGAAGGTAGACAAGCACTTGATGCTCAGATTTCAGAAATTGAAGAAGGAGATGCTATTCGTCAACTAATTTTGGGTAATTCTCCAGGTTCAGATGAATTACCTGTTGAGTTCTATAGATCCTTTGATACAGTTTTGGTGCCCAAATTATGTGTTTTATTTAACCAGTTTCTTTCTGATGGGGTATTATGTACCTCTATGTTGGAGGCGATTATCACATTAATTGCTAAACAGGGAAAGGATTCTTCAAAAAGTGCTAATTATCGCCCTATTTCTTTACTAAATGTGGATGTAAAGATGTTTGCAAAAGTTATGGCTACATGGCTACAAAAGTATACAAGCGATTTAATAGATAGTTCGCAAGTAGAGTTTATGGACAAGAGACATGGATATGACAACATTAGGATGTTATTAAATATAATAGGTTTGTCTCGTGAAAAGGAGGAGGAAGTACTTCTTATCTTCTTTGATGCTGAAAAAGCATTTGATTGTGTGAATTGGTGGTTTCTAAATTTTACATTACTTCGGGTGGGTTTTGGTACACAATTCTTGAATGCAATAGGTGCTTTGCAGTATAACATTTCGGCAAAAATATGGGTTAATGATATTTTATCTCAAACTTTTTGGTTATACAGAGGAACTAGGCAAGGTTGTCAGCTTTCACCCTTCTTATTTAATTTAGTTCTTGAACCGTTGTTAATATATTTTAGACAGGAACAGAATATTTGTGGATGGAAATTAAGGGAAGGGGAAGTTAAAGTTTTAGCTTATGCTGATGATCTGACAGTAGTTCTGACAAATCTGGAGATAGGGGGGCCGTTACTAAGGGACATGTTACAGGAAGTTGGGGAATTATCTGGGTATAAGGCGAACTGGGGGAAAACGGTAAATGGAAGATCATTAAACTGGGAGTGTCATTGGGCTGAAGTCTCAGTGAAATATTTAGGTATTCATTTGGTACGTGATATTAAAAGAATAGTTCAATATAATATGGAGAAACTGAAAGAAGTACTCATTAAGGATATACAAAGATGGGATAGGTTGCCGTTGGGCATCTGGGCTAAAGTCAATGCTATAAAAATGATGTTATTGCCTAAAGTTTTATATTACATTCAGTCTGTCCCTCTTAGGTTTACCAAGAAGGTGCTCAAGAGCATTGATAGATTCTTTATGAATTTCTTGTGGGGGAAGGGGATGAATAGGGCGAAAATTCCACGATTTCTTATGATACGTAAGGTTAAGGATGGGGGTTTTGGCTAGCCTGAGTTAGAAAATGATTATAAGGGTTTTCTATTAAAGAAAGCATTCTATTATTTTGGAGAAAGAAGGATTTCAGATCCTTATTGGCTTATGATGGAGCGGGAGCTGCTCTTGCTTCTTGGATTGAAGGATGTGGACAATCCTTGTTTTTCATGATTCGGCATCAATTTGGCTGAATCCTGGTCTGCAAATCGAAAATAAAATGCTTAATTGGAGAGCCTGGGCTAATAAGGCTATTTTGAGAATAGGAGATGTTCGGAGAAAAGGAATGGTGGTTCCTTTTGATGATTTCGTCAATTGTTATGGCCTGAACAATAGAGAATTTAGGAGATATAGATCTTTGGAACAGTTGCTAAGGGTGAGGTTACAGATGTTAGATGAGCCTTTGAATTATAGACCTCAAATATGTGAATTGTTTACTACACCACCATGGGCGGTCTCAACCTTTATCAAATTGATGACTATGCAGGAATGTATGTTGAACTCTTGGCATAAGTTGAGATTGGAATGGGAATCAGAAATGGGAACAGAGCTAGCTGAGGAATCGTGGCATTATGCCTGGAGGATAGCGGTGAAAGCTAAAGTTGACCTGAACCTGAGATACATTCATCAACGCGTTTTAGGACGAATTTATTGGACGCCTGTGAGGATGAATAAGAGAGGATTAGCAGATCCAGATTTGTGCTCGGGGTGTAATTGGTCAAGAGGAACCTTTCAGCATATGCTTTTGGAGTGTAGTAGAGTATTAGATTATTGGAAGGATGTCCTGGATCGAGTTGATTTAGTGGTAGATGATCTATTCCCTCGAAGGTTTAAATCAGTTATTTTTCTTTTGGTTGATGACAGAAGTGGAGATCTATGTGATTCTTTGGATTGGATTGATAGGGCACTGTTGATGGCTATTAAGCAGATTATGAAGGTGTGGAAATCTAGGAAGAAACCTCACTATGAAAATTGCTTATTGGACATACACTATCGTGGTATGAAAAGACACAAGCCTTGAAGCGCGATCGGGAGGTTGACTACACTGAGATGTGGGGTTCATTCAATAGCCTGTTTGATTAAAATGCAGAACTGGTTTTATAAATGTGTAAATGATATTGGGGGCGGGTAGTGGGTGGGAGTTTGTCTTGTCTATTGTGATTTTTTTATTGTATTTGTAATAAGGATACGCTATGGGGAGGGGTTTCTTTTGTAGAGATATGATAAGATGCTTTGAAAAGAATTTTGATCTGTTATACCTGATATTGTATACTTATTGCAAACTCACTCTTATATGTGTGTTTTAATGTTTTATGTTTTTGTGTAAAATAGTAAATAAAGTTGAAAAAAAAATAATTGGTAAAAGAAGCATTTTTTAAACATTAGTCAAAAAGGGAAGTTCGTCATAGTCACCTATATCCTCTGGCCCACATCCACTTTCACTCTGCGTTAATCTAGAAGTGGGTGCAGCCCCCCCTCTCAACAGTCCTTATTGGCAAGATCTCTCCATAAAAAAATTGCTTTTTTTGTGGTGATTTCACTGAAGCAATGTGCACTGAAAATACGCATATGCAGTTAGTATGATCTTACCAAAGCTCCTACTCATTTAACCATCTCGGAAACATGAAAGGCTGAGTTGGTCTTGCCTCGATTCACACCTGCTACCTACAGATCACACACAGAGCTCAGCAGTGAGCACTTAACCTGCCGAGCTATCCCATCAGCTCTATCGGAATGAGTTATTAAAACAGCAGGCTTTTAAATGTGTGCTTATTTATTACTCCGTTAGGGGCCTACTTTCAGCGCTAGACAATGCGACCGGTCTTAAGAGTTTGATTTTTGACTTAATCGTCTACCACCCAGGCTTGAGAAATTATGTCAGATGTTGTTTTGCTAATTTGGCCAAGATGCCACACACAAGCAGCCTAATCTTCCTGTGAGTGTCCAAATGGAAAATAATCCCCTCTGGTTTCCAAGTAATTATTTTCATCTGCCTCTGGGAGTCCCACACTGCCTCATAAACCCAGGTTGTGTACTTTAATAATTCATTAAGTGCTTGTTGTGGTGTTTATTTGTCTTACGGCCAAGGATGTAAGAGGGTAATTTATCAGTACGAGGTTTTCAAAATTAATTGTGACTGCAATTGGAACAGATTGTTAAGGAAGGGAGATGCATTAGGCGGCCCTTGGAATGCAGTCCAGCACAGAACATTGGCAGAAGGCCCAAAGGCCGCTTACAGTACCTCGCTCACCCTTTGCTTTCGATAGAACATTTGAAAAGGCTGGATGTACGAGACCCACTGAGAATTTAAGTATCACGCTGCACCTATAGTGTAATTTTGAGAAAATATGTGGTAAACGTTGCAATTTAAAGCGCGTTGAGCCAGTGACACTGGCCAAAACTGCAAATTGCACAATGGACTGGGTGATCAAATTGACCCATTTTTGTGTTTCTTTCTTTTATCTCCTTTTCCAGGCTCCATCGCCCTTGCAATCATTTCAGACGCACAGCCCTTTCTATTACATTTCTATCGCATCAGTTCAGTTTTGAAACTTTTTGTCTTCCTTATGCATCTTGCTTTGTTTGTAAGCCGATGCAGTAGGTAGCATGTGCTTGCGTTATACTGTCTTCTGTGTTCATGTCATTGCCAGCAGGGCTGGATTCGGCTTCTGGGGGGGATCTGGTGTGTAATCATTCGGGAGCACAGGTGATTGAGAGAATCCCTGCAGCAAACGCATTAGCCAACTGAGTTATCTTGCTAGGACTGTAACCAGCAGTCTACACACCGATCTGGGCAGGAAACATCTTAGCTGCTAAGCTATCTCAGGAGTTTCCATGGCGTGCACAGTGATTCGCGTACAGCTAGGGACTGAGGGCTATTGTTTAGAAGCACTCTATGCAGCACTTTATATCTAAGTGCTGCATTATTCAGACAAAATAGAATACATGTGACCTGACCTCCCTTCAGGCGGTTGCTAGCGTGTACTGTTACCTTCTATAATAGCACTTATGTTATCACCCTGGACAGGCTAAGATGTGAACACTGGGTAGTGGGTTTTGTGGGAAGACTGAAAGGTTCACACTGTGTTAAACTGGCTGTAGCATATGAGTGATTGTCAGTTTGATTCACTGTTTTCAGAAAGTAGATTTAGATACAAACTTAAGATTTCGGAATGTGGCATTGCTCTTTTTATGTACAATACTTTAGTAGTTTATGCAGGATACTGATACAACTTAATAAACAAAGTGTGAGGATAAGTGTGTCTCCAAGTGCCCCCATCTGATGTCAAAGGGTAGGTCTCTCAACAGCACATGGTTCTCCCTCTTGCTCCAGGTCCATCAAAACAAGACTAAAGGCCTCATTACAAGTGTGCTGGTCTGGTAAAAATGACAGTTATTCCAGCTCTGGCATTTCTTCCAGACTGGCAAACTTCAGGGTTGCCGGTGGGGGCCACGGATATCACGGCAGGCCTGACCTGCCGGGAGTTCAGGCTCCTACCGGCAAGAAAATGCCTGAATCACTGCACTGTTATTAACAGTGCTGTTGATTCAGTAAATGCCATCCCACGGAGTCCTATATGTGAATGGAATCTTACCATCACTACGCCACCCGTAATATCCCGGTAACACCGGAATATCTTGTCGTGGAGCTGGTGAGGCAGGGTTGACGGTATCCCAGCGGAATTACCGGTGGGATACCGGCAACACTGTAATTAACCCCTCAGTCTCGCCATCAAAGTTCTAGCAAACGGTTCAAAGTAATCCAAAGAAAGAGATGGGTGAAAAATAAAGTTCCTTGGCATCTCACCAAAAAGATAAACCTTCAATCAAATGGTATTCTTCGTGGAGAACCAACTTTGGACCGGTGGGGGTCATCCTGCTTTTTGACCCTTTGCTTTGGGCATAGATGTTTTCCCAGCCATGGACCAACAGCTCTTGTGCAGCTATATGCTTTCTGGGCCCTCTCGCTTGCTACCCTCTACCCGGTGTTTGTGGGGAGTCCGGATCGGACTGGGCCATAAAATTGTCTCGGGCACCAATGAAAAAGTGGCCCACAGTTGTAAATGGCTATTCATTTCTTCTGTGACACTGTTTGAATAGTACCCAAGGGGGAGATTTTTGATAAAATGTGATGCAAATTGTGCATTTTAAAGAATATTTATTCAGCAACACTGGCCAAAACGGTTAGCCGCATAGTGAAGTAACTCAACAAACTGCGCCACTTTGGCCAAAATAAACGTGCCCACACCAGCATTTTACGTTTTTTGGTTAGGCCATTGGCCTATTGCACTATCGGCCAGTCCGAGACTGTGGTCTGTCCATCGCTCAGAATTGCAGACACTTCCTGTTGATATTAGTACATTTGGCTGAATGGTGCATTTGACTGAATTTGGCCTGTACCATTTGACCGAATGTATTCGAGCAAACTGGCTAATACACACCGATGATGGGGAGCGGAGGTTGCAGGGGTGTCCCCCGCTCCCCACGATTGGTGTGTATTGGCCTTGGGGATTGCGGGGGTGTCCCCCGCTTCCTCAATATTGGAGGAGGGGGACTAAAAAAAAATAAAAAGGCCTACCCGCGTTAGAGGGACGGATTCAGTGCAGCAGGACTCACGTGGCCAGGCCACAGGAATCAGGTAAGTGGGGAAAGGGTGTCGGGGGCTTGGTTTCAGTGCGTTTCAGCCTCTGAGAACTGATCGAATGCGGGCTGTTTTTTTCGGTCAGTTTGCCGCGATCAGTTATCAGACAGCCAAATGTACCCAAACTTTTCTGTTAGGTTAGGCTCCAGATTGGCACTTCTGTGAGTGTTTAGCGCACCGTGGTGGGTGTTTGGTGCAGAAGTATGTCCCTACTCTCTCCTTTCTCCTCCCTGCTCCTCTGGGAGTTCCCCTTTGGCCCGGCTACTGCTCGGACGAGCCGTACATGGTTCGTCCTGTGCTCTGGTGTGGTCTTGCGTCTCATTCGTACACCCGCCTTTCTACTCTCCCCTGGTGCAACATGGGTCTCCTTGACCTCTCTGTGCTATCCCCCTCTCTCTATAGCACATATCCCCTTTTCTGTCTTCTCTCTGGTAGGCTATGCCAGTGTCCCCCTTTTCTGCATCTCTCGATAATATTCACCTTTCAGTTCCCAATGCTCTTTCAATCGCCTCTCATCTCCCTCCTTCTCCTTATGACAATCATCTCTTCTGCCAATGTCTTTAATTTCTCCCCAATGGTATCTTCGCCTCACATCTCTCCAGTAATGTCTCCCCGCTAATATCTGCCTCTGTTCCTTCTTCCAGAATATCTCTTTCCAAGCTGTGACCCCCTGCTGGCAGCTTCACCATAATATCCATTTCTGTCTCCTTTATAATTTCCTCTGCGTCTTGCACTACCACCCTCTCTTTCTTTTCCCAGATGATGCCCCTGCCCTTGCCTTGGCCTTGACGGGCCCTTGCCCATCTCTCACAGGCGGTGCCCCTGCTATATAACACTCTCTGGCTATCTCTTCTGTTCCAACTCTGTATCCCTTCTGCCAACAGGATCTTTTGTTTGGCGTCACTGTCGGATACAGCAAGCACAGAACTCCCATGGGATTATTTCAGGGGTCTCCGAAGCACTTTGTTAAAGTTGCAGCACTTCATGGAGGATCATACCGAGGCACTCACTCTGTCATTGCTACCATTATGGGTCAAAACCAATGTCCAAAAAGAAAATAGAATTATTTTCACTTTCACATTTATGAAGTAAACCAATCTAGGCCTCTAGTTACAGCAAATGATGACATTTTGGCAGCCTTTTTTCCTCTAGCTCTTAACCCCTTAAGAAGTGATAATGGCAAGAATGTTAGTTCAATTTGCATAGGAATGTATGCAAGCCCAGGTCTGCATCACATTAAAAGAAGATACTAATTATATGTACAGAAATGGTATCTGCTGCACAGAATGTCTCGGGAGGATAGCTTAGGGGCAACGTGCTCGCCTTGGAAGCAATACGACACGGAGCACCACAGGTTTGATCCCCGGGTCTGCGCTTAGAAACCTCTGGGTATTAAGCATGTTATAAATAACCTATCATATCAATGACGGAAGACAGCGTGCTCACGGTCCAGACATTTCACAAACGTTGAAATTAACATGTTTTAATGTCCGATAACCGCACGGGCACGTCTGAGAAACAAAAATGTGACTGCAAGTAAAAACAAAAAGAAAAGCTGTGAAATGTATTTGCATCAGGCTGGGGGGGCCTTTGTGATCTGGGGGGCCTGGTGCAGATGAACCTTTTGCTCCATGGTGAATCCGAACCTGGCTGTAACTTAACATTGGAGTATAGTCACAGGGAAAGATCAAAGAGACATTTGGGGTTTCTAATTTAGCTAAAGGAGGACCAGCATAAAGTCTTTACTTTAGCTTCATACAAAGAAGAGGGCCCAAGCAACCTTATGTTTTTTAAAAAATTGTTTTGGTTTGAATTACACTGCTCTGAGGTCACTTCGAAGCATAGATTTGTAAAATAGTGGTCTTCAAACTTTTTTGTCCTCGGTCCCCCTGAGCAAAATGTGGGCAGGCGGGACCCCCCAGAAATGCCAAATGGTTAGTAAGTCCAAATGGCTATGAACTATTTGTACGCTGTCACTGCACCCTACTCCCAGTATAGTGCCTGGGCTCCCCCACCTGCTCCCATCAAAGTCTCTGGGCTCCCTTATCCCACTCCTAGCCCAGTCCCTGGGCTCTCCCCACCCCACCACAGACCCTGGGCTCTCCCCACCTTGCTCCCACCACTATGCCATGGCTACTCCCATCCTGCTCCCACCAATGTCTCTGCGCTCACCCCACCCCACTTCAAGCATAGTCCCAGGGCCAGTGACGGCTGGTGAATTTTTTAAGTGGAGGGGCATAAATAATTCCCACAAAAATGCCATAGCGGCCGAACGCAGCAAGGGAGCCCGAACCAATCAATCAGGGTTCGGGATGGTTCTCCCCTGGGGAATTTTCTTTAAATAATGGGGGAAAATGTTGCATCATAGAGCATACTTTAAAAAAACATTGGGAAAAAAGCCAGTTTCCAATTGGTGCTGGGTCGCTTAGAGGGCAGGCATGGTATTTTGTACTGGACATCTATGATAGATGTCCAGTAAAAAAATACCATCCCTGTCCCCTGCGCTCCACAGTGCCTCAGAAGGAGAACTGATTTTGGCAGGTGGGTAGGGGGATTGTGCAACAAAGGCATTTTAAAAATGCCTTTGTTTCACAGACACACCCCACTTGCCAAAATCAGCTCCACGGACCAACACAAACACACACACACACACATGTTTACACAACATTCACACAGCAAGCACTCTATCATTCACACTTGCACCCATCATCATACACTCATTCATAAAACAAGCATACATGCACTAATACACATAAATAAATAAAAAATAAATGAACATAAACGTACCTTCTGCCCCGGTCCTGATGTTTCATCCCCAGCGCTCCAGCTCCTGCATCATGAACAGGAATCGGGAATCAAGAGCTTCATGGTTCCTGCATGCAGGGGCCTGAGTGTGGGTGCTGAAACGCCCTGCTCCAGCCTGCTCTGTCTGTATGTGCGAGCAGATGCAGGAGCTCCCCCTCACACATTCACACATCCAGTTCCCCAGCCAGCATTTCCAGTGAACTATGAAAGGCTGCCGAAAGCAAAACACCCCAAGCCTTGCATGGCTCATTAAGCATGTGTGGCTGGGGAATTGAACTGCCAAAGGGAAACAGTGTTTCCCTTTGACAGATCAGCCAGCCCAGCAGTGCTCCCTCAGCTGGAAAAAGCAGCTGAGGGAGCGCTCAGTGTTTCACTGGGGTGGCTCCTCCATAATGGGTGAGGGACCACTGGTTCGATGCCCCCTGACCCACCCATTATGGACGAGCCACACCTGCCCAGGGCTCCTCCCGCACTGCTTTTTTTCATGGATCTATGTGATCACTGCGTCACCCATAATGGCGCCTTTCAAAATTCCGACCTCCATTATGGCGCAGCGCAGCGATCACATAGATCACTGTGCTCCGCATGCCCCTACCCACCTCCCCCCAACCCACTTACCTTTTCAGTGGCATCCTTATGTGTGTGCTGCCGTCTCTCCTCTATCGATGCAGCATCAGTTCTCTCCCACCAACGTGGGTCAGAACTGGCACTGCAGGGCCCTTTATTCTTTTTCTAAACTTTTTTTTCTTTATTGTTCCCCGCCACCATTGAATATAAGCGGGGGACACCCCCGCAACCCCTGACCCTCATTACACTGACTAAGCGGAGCAGGGAACACCCCCAAAACACCTGCTCCCCTTAGCCGGTGTAATGAGGGCCATGATTTCTGTTCTGCTCAAGCTTGTAGCATTTGTAATGTCGCCCCAATTGTGGCGATATTTTGGTACGTTTCCCTTTTTCATTCCTCCCATTAAAATTCTTTTTTTTCTTTAATTCATTTAAATTCCAGGCTGGGGATATGCACCCCCACGCCCCCCATGCCCTGGGAATGTCGCCATGCCCCCCAGTGGGGCGCACCCCTCAGTTGAATACCTCTGATGTAAGAGGTCAGAACAAGGAGACGGGGCAATAGAGATGGTAGGAGGGGTACAGGTTGGGCCTTTTATTTTGTTAGCTGCCTGTATAGTGCTTCATGACACTTTGAAGACTGCTTCACGTTGCTAAAAAAGAAACGAGGCAAGCGAGAAAAGGGGAAAGCAAGAGACAAAGGAGACAGTATGTGGAGGAAGGGGTTATGCTTAGGGCTACCTAGGGGTCATTTGGTGGCAGCATATGGATGTTTTGTGATGTATGTGGGCGCCTTCTTGCAGACTATGTGTATTGGTATGTTTGCAGCTTTGTCATACATGTCAACCTGTTATATGTCGTTTAGGAGTTATTAATTAAGACCTGTTTTTTCTTTGCATTCTGGGAATTGCAGTCATGTATGTATAAGCTGAAAGCAAAACTACATGAGGTATAAGGTGAAAGTAAAGAGAATAAAAACAGGACAGACTGAGCATCTTCTCAATCATGTGGTGCATGTGAGCTATATGCGCCCTGGAGCGTGCTCTGTGAGGCTCTGGTGGTGCTGGTGGTACAATATGCAATTTACATGTTACATGCACTCTGCAAACTAAATTATCTTTTGGTACCTCATGAGGTGGCCCTGGAATTGCAGGGTGATAATCTAAGAAAGACTGGAGCCACAGATGGAGAGGATACCAGAGTTAGGGAGGGTATAGGAGGCCCACTTTAATAATAATACATGTGAAATAGCAGTGTATAGGCTGGATGAATCGGATTCCATTTGAAACTGCGAGATGTTTTTGAGCACACCAGACATTCAAGATCACTTTTTAACCCTAGCCTTATAACCTGTACCTCTGAACCTCCGTGCTCTGAGCCATTGCAGGCGCGCTGTGTTCTCTGTCTCTTCAATTATCTCTGTCTCTTTTTTACATTAGAAGATACATTGTGCACTCAATTACAGTGCATAGGACATTACAGCATTAGCCTTCCACTTGCTAAGGTTTGGTGTTTGTGGGAGAATTGACAGCATCTCAAAGGAAGGTCCTCTTCAAGGCTCTGGATGGCAGGACCATCACTCTATTTTTCCATCAGTTATGCCTGTACTCTCCCTTGCTGATCTCCTGGCCGAATCTGAAACTGCACTGGTTTATCTGGCTACCCTCTGATCTCGGGCCCAGATCTCCCCCCCCCACCACCCTCGCCAGTTGCACACCTGCACCGTCCCCGTGGCAACTCTTGCACTCAGGGACTGTTTCTGTAGCCCTACAGCCCCTACTAGCACTTGACACCTGATGTCTGCATTTACCCTTGCACTTGCCACCAGCTGGCTGCACTTCTTTTTATTCTATTTATTTCTTTATTTAATTCACTGTCATCCTATGTACTGCACTTTTCCCCTTCCCGCCTCCACTGCACTTGCGCAATCTCAATGTCACCTGGCCTAGTAGGATCGCTGTCTCTGTCTTCCCTTTGTCCCCCTCCCTTGCCTCGTCGCGCCTTGAAACACTTGTGTATATGGGCGCATTATAAATGCCATAATCATGTCATATCAAGATGCCATGCTCGGTTGGGCTAAATAGGACTTTATGCCAGCTGGAACTTGAGGCTGGCCCAGGCTTGAGACAGATGGTGAAGATGATGATCGGGGCTGAGGTCCAAACCGCTGCTCGATTCGCCCCTGTACCTGCCCCGCTGGATTAACGCAAGTTCTTCTGCACCAGCCTCCTATTGTGAGAAAGTAGAGGTCGGTCAGCGGACAGATTTTACATTTGCAGGAGTGGGGCCTTGTGGCTTGAAACCACTTGTGAATCAACAGGGTCAACCCCGCATCAGTTTACAGAGATAGAACCTTGGCACGAGCTAAATAATGGCATGGAATGGTGGAGATATATTACATGTGTCAGAGATGCCCACTGGATGAATTTAATCCAACACACATTTTACAGTCCTGGTCAGGGGTGAAGTCCTAAAAATTAAAGTGGGGGGACTCATCAACAAACGCAATCGGATGTGACGTCGCCAGAAATGAGCATGTCAAGTTGAAATACGCGCATTTCATTAAATTGGCTTTGCATAACCACCCAAACTGACCAGGATGAATGGCATTTGCATCTCATGAAATCAACACACACACACAAAATCAAGACAGGATATTTTCTTCTAATAGTGATTTTGAAAACGTTAAAATGTGTGCATGTTTTAAACTCCAAGAACCAATACAAATGTTTTCCCTGAGACTGGGATACTTCACCTTTAGTTGTTTGTTATTTTTGATCAGGTTTCATAATGCAGTGGTGAAGTGTCCGCCCTACAAACCTGACGACTGCAGTTTGATCGCTGAGGTCTTCATAAATTCAAAGAGGATATCCAATCCATGTTTCTCTTTTAGCTGGGGGGGACTGAGTCCACCCTCTGAATAAAGTTGGTGGACTCCGTCCCCCCACGTGTACCCTCGACTTGAGCCCTGGTCCTGGTGTTTTAGCATATATGAGTTTGGAGTCACGGCCCCCAAATCAGTAGTCGAGCCCCACCTCCTCGCACTTGCATCCAAGAAAAAAAACGAAGCAAAGGAAAGAAATGTGGCACACTGACGTTCCTGCCCAAGACACACGGTGCAGGAGGACTGTATGTCCGATCTCGTGTTTTCTTCCTCGCTGCTCGAGGCATCAACAGCAAGTCTCTTCTCCACTGCAGCAGATCCTGCTAGTGCAAGCATCACCTCTCCCTACAGCATACTTGCCAACATTCTGTCACCTAAAAGATGTAGGATTTTTGAAATTTGAAAAATAATAATTCCCATAACAATGACATCACAGGAAAATACAAAACATACAATGTTGGCACCATTGAAACATCCTAAAATACACAACCCATCAAACAGCACGATATGGAAAGATGTTCAAATGTTAAAAATGTATACTTCTGAATGGTAACACCAAATTCAATTACCGAAGTTCACAGAAAGTAATCACACAGCGCTGGTAGGCAACGTTTGCCACTGCTCTGTAGCTGGAGTCCAGGCAGTACATATTTATTGCAAGTTGAACACTGAATGGCATGGCGACTGATAACCCCCTGCAGTCTGATAGGCAGATGCTGTGTGATGGTGTTACACTCAGCCACTTGCCTTCACTGGTTGTCCCGGCAAGAGTGCAGGACAGAGTCAAGTGGCTGTCAGGTCAGTGGATTGGTTTGAGTCCAATCAAAGTAATCATCTACCAGTCCACTGCACAGACAGACTAATTAATGTGTTGCATGCTTTGTCAAGGAGCCTGCCTTAGAATCACATAAATGACCTGCCACTGTAAAAAGCAGTAGAATCTGTCACTGAAATCTGTAGGCGGCAGGACTGCTTAAAAAGCAGTAGCCTACTGCCTAAATCAGTAGGGTTGGCAAGTATGCTACAGTCGTGCACTGACGTCATTAGCAGAGGCCCCGCCCCAGGCGCCACGCTGAAGGGAACCCGGACACCTGTGGCAGTTGGTGTCTATGCATGTGCCAAAAAAGTACTTAAAAAGGGTGAGGGGGTTCGAAGTGCCGTGGCGTGCCCAAACTCATTTGCCTGGGGTAGCCCAACAGGGGTGCTGACTTATGCAGGGGTGGCATGAAGTATGAGCGCACACACACATAATTATCATAGTTTAGGAAAATGGAGTGGCACCTGTGGTGGCCAATCAGATTCCAGAGGTTGCACGTGCCAGCCCAGGTCCCTCCCTGGACACGCCCCTGCAAAGGGCAGGCCCATTCAGCGCCTCACAATGGGATTCATATTCCATACCGTTCACAGTGTCTCTCAGTTTTAGTAAATGTATTTGTAATGGGCGCCTCTTTTATTACAGGAAGCAAACACACCGGCAGAGAGTGACCATTTTCCATAATAGGTAGAAGCTCTTCTTCAATGTAATTTGTATCACCGATGAGCCATATGGTTTCAAAGCCCTCGGGATCCTCAACCTACCCATACACGCAAGGAAACTGAATCCCAAAAAAACATCTTATCAAATCTTTAACACGCTGATGGGTCCATAAAACCTTCTTGCCTGACATAAAAAAAATACATGTCCGCCATTTTATACATATTGACATGCCTCATAACATGCCAGAGAGATGCTGAGGCAGTCCTTTCCCGTCTTTGCATGCTGGGACTTGGATTTATTCAGGGAACAGCAGCACCACAAGAGGCAGAATTAAAAAAGAACAGGACTGGGTGAAAACTGACATGCTGACAAGTCGCACGTTTTTTGTTGAAAAGCAAATGTAGTGAACATCACAAGCTGCACAAACTTACATACAGCAGGTGACTTTATCACACAGTCTCTTCTGGGCTCTGTATACCCATTTGAAGCGTTATAATTCCCAGGACAGTTTGCAGAAATCTCAACTTGCCCAACGTCACGTTTAAGCCAATGAACAACTCTGCATTTTACAACCATTCGTCTTCTTTCAATTACATTCCGTATGCCTTTTATTGCAGCGTTTTGTCTTAAAGCAATGCCATTCCAAAATGTACACAAACGTGCTTTTGGCAGCTCGACTCGTTGTTTGACTCTTAGAACCAGGCCAGCAGTGGACTCCTGGCTCGGCCCTGGCTCGGCTCTAGCCATGGAATTCATGGCTCTCGCGCCACTGCCTAGAGCAGTGGTAGTCAAACGTATTTATACTGCTGCTGGGCCCAGCCTGGATGTCATTTCTCTTTGTATTTTCTATTAGAATCAGTCACCCTACTCCCTTTTGGACGAGCCTCCTGCACCCTCGACCCGCCCGGGCACTCTTCTGGCCCCCCCAGGGAGGCCAGCCCCACAGTTTGAAGATCACTGACCGAGAGTGTTGCCTTGTATGCTTGAATAAAGTCCCAGCAGGGAAATCCTGGTAGCAACAAAGTCAGGACTGGAGAAATGTGCCTTTAATGTCATGGTGCCAGTTGCCAACTCCAGGTGCTCGTATTAGTTTTTAAAGCTGCAACTCATCCCAAACAGAATTCAACGTTTGTCACAACATTAGTAATCCAAGCTACAATAATGGTTATGTGCCTACTTTTTTCAAGGGCGTGTTTTAATTGTATTCATTTGAGAGCTATGTTGGTGGGTTGGTTGAAGGGCAATGTGGATCAGTCATGTGTTTTCTGTGGGACACCTGAAGAAGATTTGGCACACCTTTTTCAGCAATTCGAGAGTGTACATTGAAACCTGTTTTGCAGGGTCTGCGTTTTCGATGTTATGAGCCAGCAAGCATTGTAATATCTGTTATGGGTGGACTCTGACCAGGTGGGGTGGGCTGTTTTGATGTTCTTAAAGCGTGCTTTGTTTTTGAGAGAATGTTTATCAAGATTTGTTTTTTTTTTTTAGTTTTGAGGTTTTGTTTTCAAGGGTTTTTTTTATGTAATTTCAATAATTTAAATTCCTGGTTGTAATATTGTTGATTGTTAATTTTTGTTGTGTTTTTATGGTTTGCTTGTTCTACCGAAATAAACTTTTCTTGACTGACTGGCCTCCATTTTATATTGAGCACTTTAAAGTCGATGAATAGCAAAAACGCTGGTTATTCTTGTTCTGTCAAAGGTAGCTTTGACGAACCAGTGGGCCTTTGTGTGTCGCCATTCTGTTCATGAAATGGCTTGATCAGCACAGCAGGTCCCCGATGATCTCACTTGTTTTGTAAACATACACCGAGGTCGACCTTGGCTTTGTGTGGCTCTTGGGTGCGTATCTGGGTGAATCGGATTAGTTCACTGCAGTAAATCAGGTTTTTCGCTCACTATAGATGGGTAAAAATCACCTGATCACAAGTTTAGTGATATTTCCTCTGAAAATACCACCATACTGTTGTACCATTACCTCATGTGGTAAGCACGCAGCAATTTGAAGGGTGCGCATGATTCGGAGTCATGAGCACCCTTCGATTTTTCCACATTTTGCAGTTGCTTAGGGTTCCATGGGGATTTTTAATTACTACATGCAGTAATTATCACATGTGGTAATGCTTTTGTGTGATGGTAATTAGCTCCACAAAATAGCTGACGTAATTTAATAATTTCATTACCGAAACGAGTAGTTTGACAGAATGTTAAAACGACTCGTACTCTCTATTTGCAATCTGCAGCTCAGAGTAAATGCCAACTGCCATTTATGCATATCAGGCAGCCTTTACAATGATTTCCTATGGAAACAATCTACTTTTTGTAAACCACCTAATTTGGTGTCAAAAGTAGTCCGTTTCCATGGGAAATCATTGTTTCACGCCATTATGTTAAGGCCATTATGAAAATCTCATGTTGGCTTGAAACCAAGTTGTTTTCGAAGGCAGAGGCAAACGGGAGGTGGAAGATTAACTCGTGTTACGCCCCCACCCTCCACCTTCAAAAACAATGAAAAAACAAAAACACTGAAAATCCCCTCAGCGTGTATGGAAGAGTACATTTATGCTCCGGGAGCTTCGGATATGAGCACCATAGCGTTTTTTTCATTTGAGAAAAATGTAAAAGTGGGGGTTGTCACTGTACACTCACATAGGCCATCTTGTGGTCTTCTACTCTTTTTAGCGTCAAAACCCATGATTTCTAGGGCCTTGGTTTATCAGTAATCAAACATTGATATTTAACTTGATGAAGCAGGACACAATTAGGACGGCGTGGTATGGTGACTTGTGGACAAAGCACACACTGCTTCCTATATACAGAAAATAACTTTCACTTTAAAGATCACAAATGGATTCAGAGAATGCAAGTAGATCAGCATGGACTGAATGAATATTCGGATTGGCCATCTGTCATTATGGACAGTAGTTTCCGACTTGTGCTACAATAAAAGGGTTTTATGTTGGCTCTTGCCCATGTGTGACAACCATAAAACTAAATTTCGACTAGGATAATATGTTGGATTATAGAAAGTGAGACTCCAGTACATCTATAGATAAATACTCTTCTTTTGTGTACATTCAAACAGCTTCAATTTCATTATAACTACTATTTTCACAGTCTGCTTTTGCTAGGATTACAAAATTGGGTATTTTCCCTGATTTTTATTTTACAGGGGATCAGCTTTTAAACTGGAAAAATTCGGAAAATCTACAAAAAACTAAAACTGATTTCGGCTCTCTCTGTCCAAAATAGCGAAATTGGTACTTCAAAGGAGTTTTATATCCTCATGATCACCGCCATGAAACATGAGCTAAAGCAAATGCTTTCCATAATAAAATTTTATTTTATTCAAAAACATAAAAAAGTTATTTTACCAGCACAACATTCGTGATGTAAATTAACAATAATTAATAAGGCAATAACTTACAAAACACACCTTTGATCAAAATTAACAAATAAACACAACAGAATCGGATAAAAAGACTGATATATGGGGTAGCACAAAGAAAATGGAAAATGGGGCAGAACATCACTATTGTCAGAATCTTTCACCTATCTTCCTAAGGTACGCAGAGCACTCTTTAGTGCTTATTTCACACTTTTATCACTGTTCATTTGAGCATTTCATCGTGTATCACCACCCCTATTTATATAGAACACTAAACTTCATCTTTTTGTTTAGACAAGAGAACAAAAAACACAAGACGTAATATGTTTTGGTCTTTTTTAGATAGTCGACATGTTTCGGCCACTTTCCCAATAAGACTCTATCTCTAGTATCCCTTTGACGTAATTCTGTTGGCCTTCTTCAGGACAAGGACATTTCTTTCAACATTGCATTTATCTGCTATACCCCCATGGTATACAAACTGCCTGAACGCTGATAACACGTGGAATACACTAACATCAAAATCATTCAAATAAGTTATGTGTCATGTGCCAAATGTTAATTAACCACACAATAATTTTCGTAAAAGATTACCACTAACCTGGTTTCCTATGCAACAATATGAGGTAGTGAAAACTCCCCGGGTTACAATACTCCCCCGACTCAGTAAATGAGACAGAGGGGGCAGGATTTCCCGGGAAACCCTCTGGGGAAGAAAACCCAGGATGTCTTCTCAAGATGTTGATCTTCGGTTACTGATCTAGACTTGGGTGATATCCTTTGGGTAGATTCTTGAAGCTGGCTGTGGCCCTTTAGTCCGTTACTGCAGTGAATCACAAAGAGGGCTGGGTTAAGTCGTGAGGATAGGACGGAGTTACTGGTCCTATTAATGATCAAGAGAGTCTTACCTGAAATATTTGAACTAAAGGTTTCAAGTTTTGACTGTCAACAGATTAAGGAGAGGGCACATCTGTGACAGATCGCTGGTATACAGAACAAATACGTGAGAATAGACTGAGAAGGAACAATATTTAAGCAGCTCAATGGCGTTCTCCGTTACTGTGGAAACACCAAGAGACGCGGAAGGGTCTGTAATATGAGATGTATAAAAATAAATTGCCTCTGTACCTCTGCAAAGGCGCCAAGATGTGTTCTGTATTCGGAAGGATCGTGGGTGGTAAGTACTTCCGTTTAATGTATGGGAAATAACAAACGATACGTTAACTAATCTGAAATTTGTCTCGGGAGAACTTGGGTCGCTATGGGATTCCTAATGCTTCCCTATCCGGAAGGACGTGAAAATCCTTGTGAGACCTTGGCGTTCAGGTACTGGTTGTTGGTATTTTCGAAGTCTGTGTGAAGTCTGTAAAATATAGTAGGAATCAATGCGGGTGACAGTGAATCCGATCAAGAAGGAATTAAATTAAACTCAAATGGAAGCCTACCCTGTGATACGCGGAAATACGTTTGCGGCACAGCCGATCATAGCATGAATTCTTTGTCGGTAGCTGGAACTGATCTCTATGCCTACGGAGTGACAACGAGCGATTAACCATTAAGGAAGGAATCAAAGGACAGATTAACTTAGAGATAGTAAGGAGACACATTTACGAGCGTTGGCTGTAGAGAGTAGCAACGCACAGTGGATCCTCACACACAGGCAGAAGAGGCGTCCGAGTTGCAGGGGGCAGAGTCACCAGACCAGGACGATCCAGAGAGTCTGGAACCACACAGGAGAGAACGGGGGCCATCTTGGGTGCAGGACAAGAGACAGCATAGATGTGATGCCATCTATGCCATAGGGACCAGTGAAAATGATCCCTCATAACAGTATGCCCCTCTGAAGGGGGGAACTACCCGGCTTGTCAGGGTGAAACAAATGAAAGCGATGGACCAACTGTGGGGCATGAACTGCCTCTGCGGCTTCCCAGAACCGATCAGCCGGAGTATAAGCCTTCCAATTGATCAGATACTTTAACTTGCCACAATGATACCTGGAATCGCAGACACCAGCCACCTCATAATCAGGACCATCATCAATAGAGACCGGGGAGGATTGCAGGCCAACCCACGGCCTAACCTATCAGGCACCACTAGCTTAAATTGCAATACATGAAAGACTGGATGAATCTGGGACCAAGATGGAGGTAACTTCAACAAAAATGCAACCTCGCCTCTCTGGGCAAGAACCTCAAAAGGACCGAAATACTTCGGGGATAATTTGGAAGGAATTAAATGTTGAGGCAAAACCCGAGAGGACAACCAGACACTGTCCCCAGGCTGAATAGATGGAGCTGGCGATTTTCGACGATCCGCCTGGAGCTTGGCACGGTCCTGGGCCTCCTGTAGACATACCCGACCTGTCTTGTGGCCTAGCTGAATTCTGTTGAGCAAATCGTCCAAGTCTGGAAGAGGTGTGGAAGACGATGCACAGGTCGGAAATCTAGAGGGGTGGACACCATAAGTCATATAAAAAGGACTGGCTTTCAGAGAAGTGTGAAAGGCGTTGTTAGGAGATCCACCCAGTTATCGTGTGCTGCTCCGCATAAGTCACATTTAGTGTAAATGGTAGAATCCTGGACTGCTTCCAAAATGTCAGGTATTAATGGCATGGGATGTTTTTCTGGAACAATTATTTTATTGAGAACCCTGTAATCAATACACAGGCGAAACTCTGTAGTATTCTTTTTTGGAATGAAGAATAGAGCAGCCATTGCTGGTGATGTAGATTCGGCTATCAATCCATTCCGCAGATTGATTTGTAGGAAGTCTCGAAGCACCTCCTTCTCCTTGGCTGACAATATATACATTCGACCTAAAGGCAGGGGGAAATCTGGAATCAATTCTATGGCACAATCATCCCTTCTATGTGGAAGGAGTTCAGAGTATACAGAAACGGAGAACACTTCCTGAAATGGTAGATACAGTTCGGTAATTTCTTGAACATGGTTGAGGATAGATGCTTTGGTTGGTTCTGTACTGGTTGTAGTGGGGATATGAAATCCAGTAGCTGCTCCAGACAGACAATGTGAGACACAATATTCTGATGCCAGAAAAAAGGATCCCGCAGACCAATTCACATAGGGATTATGTACCCTCAACCAGGGTAAACCTAAAATCACTGGGTAATGAGCCATCTTTATTAAGTCTAGCCCAATCTATTCTTGATGAGATGACATAGACATGAGTCTAGTTTGTGTCTGTTCCCAGATGGGCCCGGAGGTTAAAGGGCTGCCATCCATGCTTTCTACGGGTATGGCTACTTGTTTAGTAGATCTAGGTACCCCTTGTTGTTTTGCCGATTGATCATCCATGAAACAACTAGCTGTTCTGCTATTAATTAGAGCAGATACTTGGGTAATCTTTAAATCATCCCAGGAAAAAGAGACCATCACTACCATCATCACAAGGTCAGTACCACAAAAGGCAGAAGGGGTTATCTTAGTGACCGGGAAGCTTGTAGAAAGACTCAGTTCTGTGGCTCCCTTCACGGACAGGTCTTGGAATTTCCCGACCTACGGGGAGGCACAACTGGACAATCCCAAAGTAGATGGGTATTGTCTCCACAATACATCCATAGGCCTTGTGACCTCCAATAAGCTCTCTCCTCGGATGACAATGGGCCCCTAGCAGCACCAAGCTGCATGGGTTCCTCTGTGGCCGGGGCTCGGCCTGGCAAAACCGTCTTGTCGAAGACATAGGAGGGTTCCATGTGAGACCTTGGCGTTCAGGTACTGCGTGTTGGTATTTTCGAAGTCTGTGTGAAGACTGTAAAAGATAGTAGGAATCAATGCGGGTGACAGTGTTCAGGATAACACCCCTCCGGCTGCGATGTTAGCAGATAAAGTGTGGAGGAGTGAGAAAGAGTGAAGCCAGTAGTCAGAAGAGCAGAGAAAGGATTGAAAATGAGAGAGAAAGAAGAGGTTAGGCCTTTTCCTGCTAGGATAGAGGATAGGCTACGAAGAGTGGTAGATGTGCAAGACCGGGGAAAAATGAAGGAAGCGCTAAGACTATTGGAGGAAGAGGTAGTGCTGCTATGGTGGCAAAGAGATGAAGAGCATGGAGGAAGTGAGAAGTCAGGTGAGTGTAAGGGAGGCATGGTATCACAAGTATGACACTAACACAAGAGTTACATGTTTCAAAACCTTTATTCAATTCTCAGGGTTTGGAAAAACTCCCACTTTGCCCTATAGCTATGGTGGGAGTAGTCTCTGCCATCAAATAATAAAGCAAACACCATCCTAGTCAGTCTAAGTCAAATGGCCTAGCTAACAAAACCTAATGCCTGCCCTATCTCTTATATAAAAAAGTGTGTCCAGGGGGATGTGTATGCAAAGGAAGATCAGTGTTATAACATAAAAGATCAAAGTGGTTGAGTCAGCTCTTGTACCCACATTGGACAGCAGAGAGTAAGGCAGTCCCTTAGACAGAATGACACACTTTGGTTCAGGTTATCAAAACAAAGGCAGTTCAAAACGTGAATCGAGGCCCACTTGGCCTTCCACGTTAAAGTCACTTATTCCAGTTTTTCAAAAGTTCTTTCACAATTCAACAAAAGTTCACATAGATCTCCCTCAGTCGGGCTTGGACCTCTTAACACAAAAGTACCTGGTTCAACGTCACATAGGTCTCCGTCAGTCAGGCTCAGACCTGGCAATCACAGCACATGCAGGGGTTCCCGTCGCCACGCTTTATTCAAATTTTCAGGTGTTCCCTTCCCCTAACCTATCTTATTTTCCAGGTCTCCCTTGGTCGGGCTCGGACCTTTCACTGATGTTGAAGACTTTCGAATGTGCAAGGCTTTTCCCATGGACCTCAGCAGGACCACTTTGACTTTCTCTTTATCTCTCCGTTATGGTATTTGCCCCAGTGTTTCCAGGTCTCAGTAGTTCCGTAGCACAACCAGAAAAGTTCCTAGAAATCTTTCTCTCAAAATATTCACCCTTTAACTTCACCTCTCAACAGGGTTAATCTTGACCATTACACATTTCAGAATTCGTTCACTTTGTCGCTTTTTAACAAGACATCAAAACATTTAGCAGAGACTTTCGAGTGGACAACTTTCTTTGGCCGGAACCACTCAGTGACTCTGTATCTCTGGCTTCACAGTTATCAGAATCTTCAAAGTTTATTACTGATTTGCTTTCTTTCATTTCTCATTAGTGTTAGAACTGATTTTCTATACTCTGGCCTGTTGGACAGATGTATAGAAGGCCAATCTATATTGTGACAGGGACAACACTGGGGAGCTGTAGCCAAACCAGTTCAAGGTAGTAGTGACAAGGGTCTAGGCTAGGTTTTAAGAACTGGTCTGCTTGTAAAGTGTCCACAATGTTTTTTTTATATTGAGTCAAAGGTGCTTTTAGGAGGGATTTAGTGTCCTTTCACACACATCTTATGAAATACATAATACAAATCACAAAATGCACACGAGACAATAAAAATAACGAGGAAAATAAATGATGACATATATAAATTACAATTCATAAAAGGATTAAAATCACAAGTTTAAGAAAATATACCTGATGTAATTTTTCATACTTAAGATTTTTAAAAAGAAATACATACAACGCTATTGATTCGTAAGATAATGTGAACAGTGATAATACTTTGAGCCAAACATGAATCTGCAGTAATTATGTATGATTCTGCTGCAAATACTGCACTCCAAAACTTGTCCAAGCCATAATTGCCACATTTGGAGTATCCCCTAATATATATAGCACAAAGGTTTGGACAGCCAGTCAACACATGGCGGGCAGTTTCCACTTTTGTAGAGCAAATTCGACAAAATGCGCTCCTCGCTTTTTATTCCCCTCCATGCCCCAGTATTCGCTAATACTGGGAGAATATCAAAACGTAAACAAAGCATGAAGCGAATTTGCACAGCTAGATGCTGAGTAATTAAATATTTCCTCTGGGATTCCTTGAAATGTCCCTGGCACGAATATACAATATATTTACGTTTTTTCAGCAAGTTATCTATGGAGACACATCGATCGAATTTGCAAGTTTTAAGGTTTATCCAACTTAAAAACAGAGGGATATCAGAAACTCCTGTACAAGGTAAAATAATCTCTTGACAATGTGCGTTCATCATGTGGTTGAGATCACTAATCCATGTACTCCTAGATAACAGATCATTATGGGCTAAAGCATTTTGAACCAATGATTCAACCCCCCGCCAGTTAAATTTAATTTCCGACCACAATTTACAGGCAGAAATGTCCACAAAGCTAACAGAGACTGGAGGCCTAGTTCCAGTCTTAATGCCTCCACTGGGACGGAACTCGACATGTTCAGAAGGGAGCGAAGAATTATAGCCCCGAACTTGGGCAACCAAAGAACTGCTCTTAATTCTAGTGCATACAGGATTGTAGGGACTATAACCCTCTTATAGGCAATCACCCACCTAATGATAAGCCATTTGCTCCAAGCTTTTGTTTACAGCCTGTACCTCAATGTGTGACAGCGACACAGAATACCAAAGTTGAACACACTAATATTTATATGACACCACCGCCTCTAAAGGAGTGCTGTCAAGGGTCCAAATAAAGGGGTTCTTGCCCATATGTTTTCTTCCAGAAGACATTATTTTTGTTTTTGAAATATTCATATTTAGCCCATTAAATTTTGAGTAGCTAGTCAAAGCATTCACTTAACGTTGTAAACCAATTTCAGTTCGATCCATAATCACGGTGGCATCTGCATACATGAAGCATACAGTCTTACCTTTTCTAAATTTAGGGGGAAAATTTGCACCTGAAGTTTGCACCTGGGTTAAGTCAGAAACATAGAGATTATAAAGAAGCGGTGCTAATGTACACCCCTGTTTCAGGCAGACATTTGCCTCATAATGTCCTGACAGAGCCCCCTGCTGCGATAATCTGACCCTTACTCGTGTGTCACCATAAAGTAATTTCAAATAATATAGTAGAGAGTCGTCGATTACCCACGACGTCAATTTCTCCCATAAGCGCAAGCGAAGAACGTTAGCAAACGCTGCGCTATAGTCTACAAAGCAGAGGTGCAGAAGTGCCTCTGCATATATGTAAGCATCCGAGATTGGGGTCTGAAGTTTCTATATAGATTGAGAAGTATTAAAGCCCTTACGAAATCCTGATTGATGGGGGTGTAGCAGATTATTTTCGTTTGCCCAATTAGACAAAAGTTGGAAAAGCAATGCCGCGAACAGTTTAGAGCTGCAATCCAGCATTTCCAATAGTCTGTAGCATACAGGGTCAGTTCTGAGTCCATGTTTAAACACGGTACCAGAACTGACTCTTGCCAGGACCTAGACACCAAGCCAGTTCTACTAAGATGTAAACATTGATAACAGTTTTTAATTGTGTTTATCCTTGTCCATGCAGTGGAGGACTCATACAATGGATTACGTTTGATGGATCGAGTCGCTGCCCCTACTTCTCTTTTCTTCGCAGCAATAGCCGCATCATAGGGGGCATCCCATCCCAACATATTACCCTTCACCAAACAACTCCTCCCACTTGGGAAAAAAATCTCCATCAACCTACCAATATCCCCTTGGCACATATCAAGCATAGTGCCAATCAAGCGGTCCCCACTATTCACTGCCCTATTAAAGTTGGCCATACTTGTGGTAGTCCAGATTAATCTATTTCCCTGCAGGTTCACCTTGAGGCTCTCCCTCAAATATGGCACCAAATGTGTTATTTCTTGATTGCAAGTTAATCTCAAGGTCACATGATCGCTCATATTCACATATTTTGTGCTCATTAAGGCACACGTTTCCTAATCGTGGCATTTAATTATAAAAGAATCAATTCTGCTAATAAGGTACCATTTGTCCATGTATAGTGAGGGTCCTCAGCTCTAGTCAGAAGGCGGCTTAAGTCAAAGGCATCCAAAAATCCCTCCATTCTCTCGCACGTTTACGCAAAGCGAGTTCCACGTGTGCATGCATGTCAATCGGATGATCCAGCATACAATCCACATTAAAATCCCCAACAAAATCATCCCCCCTTGTTTCTTTTTACACACCCTGCTTGTTAAGTATCATATACTATTTTCATGAGGTGTTTTGTTTCCTTGCCGGATGGAGGGTCGTACAAAGTTGCAACCAAAGTACCACCACAGCTAGGCAAAAACATAGGCAATACTGCAGCCAAAAAATTATCATCCTCCCTAACACCCTTCAAAGCGCACGAGGAAAGTTCACACTTAGCTGATATGCAGATTCCTCCTTTTGGGCGTCCTGATAGGGGAGTGGGGCCAGACGATGAAACAGCCTATACCATCACGGAAAAAGGCGGAAGTAAGCCAGGTTTCCTGAAGACCAAAAACCTGAGAGGATATTCATTCTTGTAGGCGTAATTGGTTAGCAAGAAATGAACGATGACCACGGATGTTCCAGGATAACAAAGAGAATTGTTGAGGCTATCTCCCAGAGCTTCAAGCCGAGGTACACAAAGCTTGTGACAAAATGCCGGGGAGTCTCTGTTTCACACCCCCATTGGCCCTCTTAATTGATGTAAAGTCCCTTAGACCCTTGTGTATATTCTGCACTCTATTTGCCAAAGGGGGTGCATAGCCGAAGGATAAAATACATATACATCAAAGCCTAAATCATACAAATCTTTAGCATTCAGACAAATCCGTTTGGTAATCAGGGGAGAGACCGTGGTCAAAATTACCCTATTTAAAAAAACTGTCATAAGTCAGGAGTTCCAAATTAGAAATGTCCTCAAAGCTAAGTCCACGCAATTCAGGTATTAGATGTAATGGGTGAAATTACCAAGTACGGTTTAAGAAGGGACTGTATTGTGTGGGTTCACGTTCAACTAACTTAATGCATTTAGAAAAGAAACTAACCTTCAAACGCTCCTGATGTCGTATTTCTTTTCTAGATGATAAGTTCACTGTATTTACATAAGATTGCCATATATCGGATGGTTGTTGAGTTTCGGAGGGACATGAACCCCCTTCCTGATCGTAGGGAGGCCTTGGAAGAGACTGTACTTGGACATGACTATTTAAAACACCGTCCTTGCTTCGTCCAGGGCACTCACTGTTCAAGTTCTTTTCATACTTAGCACCTTCAAATCGAGTATTCATGAACAATTATTTGCCGGCCTTAAGTTCATCCCCATGCTGGTCCAGTTATTTCACTGCCCCAGGGATGGTGGAGGTAATAGGTTTCCTCATTTAGACCATTTGTTCCTGACCAGATTTGATACGGCATTGTGTTATCCTTCTCGGGGACTCTTTTGGACTGTTTAGCAAGGCTTCTTCCATGTCCGAGACTTCCCTGGCTTGCTCTCTGGAACCCGCTGTGACCCTTAACGTGGGCCCCTGTATTACCACTGTATGTGGTTTGTTAATGGGTAGGTCAAGCAGGGTCTGCTGGCACCGACTTTCATTAGTTATGGCTCGATTATTTTAGGGGAAGGAGCATTGGGATCAATGGGCCAAGCAGAGAGTTTCAAGAGAACTTTCATGCCTTCTATTAACTCTGCCATATCATGTTTATAAGCCAAATTGTCCTGTGCAAGATTGGAGCATAGTACAAACACAGCCTCTATTTTTGGCACCACCACTTCCAAAGAGGTTACTAAAGAAACATGGTCACGTCCCATAAGACACTTGGAGTTACCCTCCTGGGCAAATTATGATTCACCTTCTTCACTGACTAAATGATAGGAAAAATCCAGGGTTCCAGATTAAATTAGGGGTTGCAAATAAATTGGTGCACCTCGAATTTGTAGGACTGGAGTTTTTGGGCAGTAGTTCAGTAAAGATTCATTGTTATCAATGAGGAAAGAACTTTGGAAAGGGGTAACCGGGTGTGTGTCACAGTTATCCATGTTAGCAGACTCATCTTGTGCTTGCTGCACACTTGTATTTGAGGTTTTATTTGCAAAATATTGTGTTAATTTCGTTTGGTCCGGCGCAACAGAGACACTCAGTGCCTGCTTGGGTTTCTTAGAGGGATGAATTAACAGTTTAGAGACAGCCATTGTGTGGGACTGCGGCCCCGTTTTGATTCTCTGGATGCTTTAGAGTCTATATTCCTCATGGGTGGCTTAAATAATTGAGGAAGTTTCAATTTTCCTATAGTAGCCACACCTAATCCAGACAGGACACTCAATAAGGCCGGCCAAGTAAGTATCCAGCAGAGTTGCAAAGAGATCTTTGTACAACTAGTTCCCCTTCCTTACACCATCCACTCACCGTTTGAGACTGTTAGCAGTTAAGGGACATCTCCAAACCGTGTGGAATGGGCTACTGGAAGCTGGTGTCCATGAGGAAAACGTCCCTCGGCGAGTTTATGGCTGCCACGGCATTTGGGCCCAACTAAAACACTGAAACACTTCTACCTCACTTCCGCTACGCTCCACATCAGAAGTGCTCTTTGTATGTTTCTCCACTTAAAGGGGCAGCTCCTTCACAGGACCGCAGTGGAAAAAAAAGATGCAGATCATAGCTTCTGTACTCTTTACAGCAATGGGGGAAGCCACACACCGAAACACTTCTGCATCACTTCCGCTCCGCGTAGGAAGTGCTCTTTAGATGTTTATCCACTTAAAGTGGCACCTCCTTCACAGGACCGCAGTGAAATAAAATGCAGATCACAGCTTTCGTACTCTTTACAGCAATGAGGGATGCCACACACTGAAACACTTCTGCCTCACTTCAGCCAATGAGTACACACAATGGGAATCCCTGATTACACTTAGATAGTAGATATAAAAATACAGTTACTTATTTACGGGCAACAACACTGTGAAAAATGACTACTATCAGGTAGAAATATCACACTACACTAATAATATATTACATAAATACAGTCAATGAAGTAGGGCATAACCCAAATCAAACCCCTGTAAAATAAAGTACCGATGAGGTTTTGTACTACAGGTCCACAGAGAATTAACCCTATCTTCAAAAGTTCTTCCCTAAGTTGTCTGGGTGTCAGACTCTGTAGCTTCCACCCTCCCTTCCTCCTCACCTTGATCTTCAGTGGAGCTGTCTTGGGTATCTATCTTCTTTCTTCTTCTGACTTTCTCCTTTTCTTCTCCCTTCTTGTCTTTCTTTTTCACCTGTAAATAATTGCGCTCTCCTCTCGAAGCCACGTTGTCGGGTTCTGAGAAACAGCCGGCAACGGGGATTCCTCAGGAGCGTACACCTCAAGAACAGGGAAAAAGCCTCCTTGATGAAAAAACCCTGCGTGTCTCTTGTGTGTTGAGGGGTGAGTAGATCTGGTGACAAAGCTGAGGAGCTCCAGCAAGGACGAAGCGATTCACCGGGAATTCTTCCTGAAGGAAATACAATCCGGTTCTGGAGTGCAATACAGAAGTGTCTCCGCTGTTCCAAAACGCACTTGCCACGTAATGACTCCCGGCAAGCAGCAGCAGCCGGGATGAGGAGAGCGGTACAGCTTGAGGGAAAGAGGGGAAGAACGGAATACGAGAGGTCAGAGAGAAAAGAGCAAAGGGCCAGAGTTGCTGGGGCTAGACCCGGAATGAGGAGCCTGGAGGCAGGCAAGAGAGCGAGAGAGAGATTCCGAACAGTCAGGATTCCAAATGAGAGCCAGTGAGCGAGGCAGCGAGCAGAAAGCACGGCGAGAGAGGAACGTCCTGACAGAGAAAGAGGAAAATAAAGAGAACGCAAGGAAAGGGCGCATTGGCTCTTGAAATGGAAGCAAAACTAGCGTCTCACCGATGAACAGTCGAATGTTGCAACGCGCCAGAGCTGTCCACTAGACACAGGATATAGTGACAGCGGCCATCTTAGAATAAACTAGACCGCTCAGCTACAAAATGAATGGCGTAATGGGCATCCTTTATGGAACCTCCAGCGGTTCCATACTTTCCATGGGGAAGGCATGGCACTGGGGGCTTATGCCCAAACGTTCAGGAAAGTTCTGACAATTTGTAATGGAACATTGGGGCAGGTGTCATGAGATTGTTGAGGTGGACCACAGTATTTCAACATGGGAGCTCAACAGGTGCAGGCCCTGACCCTGCCACATGCCCCAGGCTCTGTGCAATCACAGCAGGCACGGGTTGAACAAAAGTACAGAAAAAGATGCCTAAAATTTCAAAGAGTTTTGTCCAAGCGACGTGCACATTACACAAAAAGTTGAAACAATACCCCAAAAGTAAAAGCTCTTAAGCAACAAAAAAATCACGTAAATCACATAAATCACGTAGCGGTCCTGATATGAGGGGCGCTATGGATTACTCTCAGGAGAGACTCTAAAATGTGAGGTGCATACAAAAGAGGACAGAGGGGAAATTCTAACTATCCCTACCTAGATGCCCAGTCATAGCAAACACTCTACAGGTTTGCACATAAGGGTTGGGTAATTTCATTACTCGGTTTTATTAAACTGATGACTCTGGTTATCTTTTATTAACACCTGCACATTCCTAGCCAACTCTACAGGTTATTAAATTAGATTTTCACCGTAAGTAGACTTACAAAAGGAATGTGACTGAGCTTTATCATTCTATTGTTTTGCTCATATCTTTTTACTGCCTAACTGTCGGACACTCTTGACATCCATATAATGTGGCTGACTCAGGTGTGAGACTCACTTCTACCAATAATTATTCAGAGGTGCATACTAGAAATTGTTAGTTATTCCATTCCGTTTCCTGTCACTGTTATATGAGCGGCACATTAGCGCTCTCTAGCAAGACTTGGCATCTAGGCAGGGATAGTTAGAACTCACCTCTGTCCTTCTGTCCTCTTTTGTATGCACCTCACATTTTAGAGTCTCTACTGAGAGCAATCCGTAGCGCCCCTCATATCAGGACCACTATGTAATTTACGTGATTTTTTTGTTGCTTAAGAGCATTTACTTTTGGGGTATTGTTCCAACTTTTTGTGTTATATGATCGTCGCTTGGACGAAACCCTTTGAAATTTTAGGCATCTTTTTGTGTACTTGTATTCATCTTACGGCGGCAGCCGTGAAATATGCCTAGGTGAATACCGAATCACCCAAACTGTTTTGACTCTATCTGAGCAATCAGCATCACATACACACTTTCTGTCAGAACAGTAGTTACCTCCTCTTAGATTCTATTATCTAGTACTTTAGATCTAATTACATCATGACGGATACCATTGTTAACATCACAACCGAGTCCAACTGCTTGGCCTTCGCTGAGGAGTTGGTTGAAACCATTTTGTCAGCCCCCTCTTTTATAGATACCACCTCGATTCCAGTCACACCGTCAGGAGGGGACGAATGGAACGAACTAGAGGGACTCAGGAAGAAAATCATACGAACTGAGTTACATGGCATCTTAATTACTGAGTATTTACAGGCACAAACCGCACCAGACGGGCTAATAATATGGATCGAACCCTGTATCATTTTAGACCAGATACAATTCAGAAAGGGCTGGAGTTATATAGCCAACAAATGTACACGGGACTGGCTCATTCTGATAGTCAATACAGCAAAATCTGTTTCTACCAAACTGATGGCCTAAATAGAAAACAAAATTGACAGCTTAAAGGCCAAAACAACATTAGACTCTTACAAGAAAAAAATGTTGTTTAAGAGCACTTACTTTTGGGGTATTATGCCAACGGGTTGAACAGAACCCATCAACTGGGGCTGCACAGACCTTTGGGATTCCACGGACAATGCCAGCACAAGTATTAGTGCAGACATGGGGCAATAATCCTTTACCACAAGGAAGAGTGACACACTGCACTGGAGCAAGTGTTTTTTTGGGGAAATCCTTTTTCTCCCCCAGGTGCTAATATGTACCAGGAGTAGAGCAGCCCGTATGGGTCTCTGAAGTGTCCAGTCCTATCCATTATCACCGATTGGAAGAAGAACCCCAGATAGGTGTGCAGGTAGGTGACCAAACGTTCTCATATATGGTTGACACAGGGGCTACAAAATCTTGCATCAAGGAAGGAGAGTTCCCCTTGTCAGGCAAAATGATGGACACGGGGATTCTCTGGGGATATCCTGTCCATTCCTTAAACTGAAGATCTTTGTATCAAGGTGGGTAATCAACATTTATCAGCCCCTTTGTTGTATTGTACGGACACCCTAGCAAATCTTTTGGGAAGGCACAACATGAGCTATTTGCAGATGTCAATTGCTTTCATAGAGGAGGGTATAGTATGCTCAACCCCAGGGTTCCGGTAAGGGAAGCAGTGCATTTTCAGACCTATTGTCGTGACAGCGCGATTAGGGTAATTCCCGTGCAGGCAGCAATGTTTCTTTATGGGTTGATGGTTTTGTTGAGTTAGGTCTAGGGGATCAGAAATCAGGCCTGGCGTGTATCATTTGAGTTTTTATTTCAGCCTTATGTGCCGCAGGAAGTAACACCAGGCATCATTGTTATGATTCTCTTAGAGGCCGTAGTGATCAAGAAGAACACAGTGGTTCTCTCATGCACAGATGAGGAATGTGGAAAATGGTGCACAGTTCTGTGCATCAATCCGACCTTGTTGTTAAGGGATGTGTACAACAAGCAATTGTTCGAAGACACTGAAGACACAGGAGAGATGGTCTTTGAAATTGGGGTGCTTTGCCAGATGCTGATGACACTCAGCTCTCCTTCAGGCTCCCCTCAGCCTCCTCTCCTGTCTCACTCATTCCTGACTGTCTCTCCGCGATTCAGGAATGGTGCACCTTCAACGCTCTCTGCCTTAATGCCAGTAAGACTGAGATCTCTCTCATTGGGACCCCTGCTCCCGCGTTCCCTCGTTCACTCTGGGCACCCTCCCTGGGCCCTCTCCCTGTGCATTCCTGTGAGCCAAAAAACCTTGGTGTCACCTTCGACTCTACTCTCTCCTCTCCTCACATAACGGACCTCTCTAAGAAGTCCCACTACCAACTGCACCTCCTCAGAGGTACCCTTCCTTTTCTCACTTCCCCCAGAAGCTCACAGTCTCCAGGGCCCTGGTTCTCTCTAGGCTGGACTACTGCAACAGCCTCTTTCTAAATCTACCTGTCCCTACTCTGCGTCCTCTGCAAATAATCCAGAACAGGACTGCGAGACTTGCCCTAGCCTCAAGCCCAGGGATTGTATCTCTCCAGCCCTGAAATCTCACCACTTACTCCTGATGGCTGCAAGGATCAAGTTGAAGATCTTCTGCATTGTCCACAAGGCTTTCTGGGACTGGGGACCACAGTATATCCAACTCTCTCTTCCTAAGCACTCCCCTTCTCAAGCCCTTTGCTCATCCACCTCTGACTCTCTGAGGGACAGAAGCTTCTCCAGGCAGAGAGTGGGGGGTGGATCTCTCTCCTTGGCTGGAGCCTCCCTCTGGAACAGCCTCCCAGCCTCTCTCAAACTTGAGTAGGACCACCTAAGATTCCGGAAGCAACTCAAGACCTTTATGTTCGCTTCTGCTTTCTCTCTCTCCCTTACTGTTGTATCTGCCTGCTGCACCAACTGGTCACCTGGCCACCTTCTGAACCTTAATGTCTACCAGGCTTCCTCACAACCAGTAGGCCATGCACTGCCTCTGGCCTTACCGGGCACTTAGCGACTGTATCTGCAACACTACAGTCCACTGATTCCCTGCACTTACTCAGACCCGGCCACCCAGGTGGCACTTACTTGAGCTCTCTCCTACTGCACTTCCCCCCTGCTTCCCTGGCACTTCTCCTCTCCCCTCCCTTTGCACTTGCACGATCTGAATGACACAAGGCCTAGTAAGATCATTTCTTTTGTTCTCCCCTTGTCTCCCTTTCCTTGTCTTGTCACATCTAGAAACGTGTGTGTACAGGAGTGTTATAAAGACTTATCATATCATATTGTATCATATTATAGCGACAGATCAAAGGGAAGTACCACAGACCATGCTCATTGTTAAAAATACATCGCCATTTTGGAATGAGGATTTGGGAAAAGTGCCAAACCTTTTGTGGACCAGCAATCCTCATGACTTGGGTCTGCTAAAGAGTGTTGGAGCAGCGAGGATAAAATTGAAACCCTGTGCGATATTACCACAGTTTGCACAGTACCCCATGTCTAAGGAAGCAGACTTAGGGATTTATGAGACCATTATGGCATTGTTAAAGCAAGGCATAATACAATATTCTGTGTCCCCATGCAATACGGCTATCTTCCTTGTGAAGAAAGCGAAGGGGTCCAATTGGAGGATGGTGCAGGATTTGCACCCTCTCATTAATATTGTTGAAGCAGAATTTCTGGTGGTACCGAATCCTGCCACCATTCTCTGTAACATCTCTACTGGGTCAACACACTTCATGGTAATTGATTTAAAAAATGTATTTTTCTCTGTTCCCTAACACCCCATTTCTCAGTACCTCACAGCATTTAGGTATTAGGGTGAGAGATTAAAGCACACAAGGTTGCCTAAGGGGTGCTGCGAATCTCTGAGTGGTTATAACAGGGTGGTTCAGATGGATTTGGGTAATTTATGTGTCCAGTACTGTAATTCAGTACATGGACGATCTATTAGTCTGCAACTCTTCAGAGGAGCATTGTCGAGGAAACTGAATAACGCTCCTCACCTTGCTTGTGGAGAAGGGGTACAAGGTGGACAAAGAAAAATGACTGTACTGTCAGACAGAGGATGTATATTTGGGGCAAGTAATATTGCCTGCAGGAATAAAGGTCATGCTGGAGAGAGCCACCCCAGTTCAGAATACGCCTCTACCAGACACGATGAAACAGATGCAGCAGTTGTTTGGACTCTGTAACTATTGTAGATTGTTGATCTTCGATTACTCTCGTTATGTGAGGCCCTTACTAGAGGGACTAAAAGAAGCACAAAAGGTGAAAAGTCTGATAGAGTGGTCTAAGGAAATGGGGACTTGCTTTCGGGAACTCAAGGCTGCGATAATCAATGTTCAGGTCTTCGTAACCCCAAATTACAAGAAGCCATTCTTTCTTTTTTCCCATTCAAATGGGCAGCTGATGACAGCTGTCCTGACCCAGAAAACATCACAAGGCCACAAACCTTTAGCGTATAACAGCAGACTCTTAGGCCCAGTGATGCAGAGACAGTTCCCTTGTGAGCAAGCTCTAGTGGCAGCAGCTTTTGCAATTCAAATGTCTTTGACCATTACTATGGGTTGCCTGGTGACATTGTACACGTTAATGACTCAGAGAGTGCCAGGGTATGAGGTCATTTTGTCAAATGCATCAATGTATCTCGTGCGATGCCACCTAGTAAATCATCTGACATTTATAGCAGAGCCAGTACAGCCCGAAATATCATTCATGATTGTGCCATGTATGAGAGAGAAGAGGAAGAGAGGGTTAATGTGAAAGAGGATGCCCTGGATGGAGGTGGTGTGATTTTCTGTTGAAAGGTCTTCGACCATCAACCAGGAGACTGGAGAAAGGCATACGGGTGCAACTGTCATGGGTCTTGTGGATGAGAAGTACTGGGCCAGACTGAAGAGACGGCTTCCTTCTCATTACTCTGCAGAAGCGGCAGAACTGGTGGCCCTAATAGAGGCAACTCACACCTTACACTCTGGGTTATCAAGATGGCAGAGAAGATAGTTTAGGAGGTCTGACAGGTCCCCTGTCCAGCATGCTCTGCTGAGATCCTGGCTAATTGAATCACTAACCAGCAGAGATAAGCCCAGTGAAGTGCACTGCCCATACTAACTGCACTAATTCAATAGCTCTCGGAAATGAAACTGCGGACAAGGCAGCAAAGGAAGTAGCTTATTTTCCTTTCACATATTCTCAGAAAATGGAAACCGTGTCCCAACATATACAGTTACCAGCCCTGCACACTGCAGTCCCGGTGCTGCAGACAATAGGAATGCAAGGGAAAAGCCCCTAGAGAAGAAATGGAGCTCTGGAAAAAGAGAGGGTGTGTTCTCTCACCCATAGATTTGCTTTGGAGACAGGAGGTGATGGGGAAGATAGTAATGCCTCTAGATTGGCTTCTTTTGGCTCTAGAGCAACTACATAACCAGTTGCATACTTTCCAATGACAAATTGCAGCAGCGTTCTAGGAGAACTGGTTTATCCCTAACCTACAAGATCAGGTAAGTAGATTTGTAGGGAATTGTGTGGTGTGCAAGGAGTTAAATCCCAGAAATACCATGAGGTCTGTGAGGAGGGTCTTGCCTGGGCCCTCTGGTCCATTCAAGGAGCTCCACATTGATTTTGTGGACATGATAACGAGGTGCAGTAACTTCAGATATCTAAATGTCCTGGCTTGTCCCTTCTCCCGCTGGCTTGAGGTTGGTCCCTGCATACATCCTGATGCTAAATCAGTAGTGACATTTCTGGTGAGGGAGGTATTTCCAAGATGGGGAATTTGCGAGGTCTGAAAATCTGACAACATAACCTACTTCTTTAATGCCTTGTTCACAGAAATCACTTCACTTCTAGGTACCACCCACAGGCCAACAGATATCGAGAGACTTAATGGGGTCCTTATGGCGTGTTTAGCTAAACTATGTGCATAGTAGCTGACTAAGCATAATGACAGAGAGATGAGACAGCATTATCATGCTGAAACTTAATCACCGAAAGGAAACAACCTTCTCTAAATCACGAAGGAAACACAATAGGAGTGCATATTTCTCCTAACAACAAGGCTACTAACCAACCCCAAAAAAACACTAAAGACCTCACCACTCCTCACACACCTCCCACTCCCTAACCAACACAACCACACTTCTTAAAACCACAGCAACCCGCACATACTTCACCACACTGCAACAACAAACACACCACACAGACCCCCACACAACAGCACATGACAGACTCAGAACCGAATACCACACCAATATGATAGGCGAACAGTGTTAACCGAACTGAAGCTGCCACCAGTACTTCACAGCTCCCTTGCTCGTCTCCAAACTTTGTCCTACTAACATGCCTAACCTACCCCGCGTTTTGTTTCAGATCCGCCAGAGCGCAAGGGGACCACTCCGGTGGTGATAGTGCACGGTACAAATATCCTTTAACATTAACATTAACATAGTTAAATAAATCATGGTTTGTGTGCCTTCCACTGGCACTATTTTATTTACAGAACCAGCCAGAATGGCACCACCACTTGAACCCTCACGAAATTGTGACTGCGTAGGCTGCATAGACCTCTCTCTCCAACGCATATGAAATCAGGTGCACACAAAACTACAGCAGCCTTAGGAGAGGAGTTTAGGGAATACCTTCAGAGGTTAAGGAAAAAAGGGGTTATGATTATATCTTCACAGGTTGTGTCTTCCCACCAACAGGAGAAAACCGAGAGACTACCAACAATCAGCACAAGACACAGCTTCTCCCCGGGTACCTCATTTATAGCCGCACCTTTGTGCATCGCTGGAACGGGTGGCATTTCTATAGGCCACATAGAGTAATTTACGCGACTCCCACTGCCGTGAAGGTGGAGGGCAATAAGAGTTGGATACACCTAAGGGATACTTGAAGGGATACCGGCAGCCCTCCACCTGAACACAAAAAAATGAGGTGTGTTGTGAAGGCATCATGAAACAAGACACAGACAACATACTAAAAGTTCAAACAAAAGTTATTTATTAGCTTAAATGTCAGGATGGTTGTAGGCCTAACTTGCCCTATTTTAAGGCGGGATTTACTTACCTGAACAAAACTAAGGAAGTTCTGAGTCAGAGTTCAACTTAACAGTCTGTCTGTGTCCAAAAGCTATTCTTGCCATCACAATGAGAACAAACCAATGTGTTGGGATGCCAAAGTCAAAATAAACAGTGTTCAACTTCTTCTTCCAGCTCACAGCTTCCTCTCAGCTCACCTTTCCCAAGCATTAGAAAGTTACATGAACCAAAAGTGTTGATGTTTACCTTTCTCCAGCTCGAAAGCAATATAATTCAGAGACACTCCTGTGTTTCCCATCCCCAAGTGTCAAACACAACAATCCAAACAGAAAAGGGAGTCTTGAGATTCCAATCCAAAGCCGCTTGCCAAGCCTCAGGTTTCTTTACCCCAAGACTTCAATGTCTCTAATTCAGAGTCACTTCTCGGGTTCCCTTCCAAAACAATAATCCAAACAACAGAGGGAGTCTTGAATCCCAAGACTCTTGCCATGCCCCAGGTTTCTCTTACCCAAGACTTCAAGATCTCACACAGGCTCCTTGCAATTTACACTTGTGTATCAAGTTATTTTCACTTGTTTCCTTTTATTCTTCTCAGGATTTAGGGTGTGCTCTTTCGGCTCCTCTGATTTGACCTTGGCTCCACCGTGGCTCTGCCACCCTGTGTCATGCACCCCTTTCCAAATGGCAGCCCTGTCAACCTTCATTTACTTCTTGCGGTTAACTGTTTAGACTTTCTTTATGCTGCAATAATAATGCAATGGTGTTTAATTTTAGCTCATAGTTTAATTGTAGCTCATAGTTTAATACAGTATTATGTAGCCTACTTTTATTCAGCTTCAAGGTTTGAGTTTGTTTGTTGTGCTACTTCAATGTGCACTCACTTACTTTACACTTCCTTTTAATTAAGTATTTAATGTGCACTAATTCGCTATACAGTCTACGTTGTTTTCAGTACTTTCATTCTGTTGTTGAAGACATTTGAAAAAATGTTCCATTCAGGTATTCGACCACTTCAACAATCTTAATTAGTTCACAAAGAAAGGATTTGCAACATTTGGAGGCTTTCCATAACGTGCCTATTTCTTTAACAAGGCACGCAACCACTCTGCTACATTATATCAGTCTCGGGCCTCATTAACAATAGCAGTTCTCTTCCGAAGCTCACGGTTACAGTAAGACCGGGTTTGTCGCACTGAAAAACTCACTGATTCACTTGGAAGTCTTCTTCCGCCCAGGTATCCTCCCTCGCTTCTGCACCCACAAGGTCAGGATCAAAGAGTGATGGTCTTTCCCTGGCCACCTGCACAGAGCATCCAAGGGGAGTAGGAGTGGGAATAACCTTGGGTTTTTCACAGTGTTCAATGAGTTCAATTGGCCTTGGAAGGAGCTATTTTTTCTAAATATCGATGGGAGCAAGGGGTGAAGAGTTGCAGAGCTGGAGGAATGAGGAGATTCCCAGAAGAAGGGGTAGCACAAATAAACCAAGAGTGCGGGATAGCATGGAGAAATCATTTGCAATATTTTAATTGGCTCAAGGAGCCAGAAAAACCTATGAAGATACATACAATGACCAATTTCTCTCTGTGTTTTAAGCCCGATGGCATGGTGCCTGTTGGCACAAATGGGAACTATAGCCACATGCTTCACATCGCAGACCTGGCAGGAGGTATGGCTGCTCTCCTAGACAACTTTTGGACCTGTGGGCAGAATTCATGCAGGCAATTGCCTCAAGCCTGACGAGGTGTGTGCAGTTTCTCTACCCATCATGTGCCCGTCCTCATGATCCCTGAAGAGCACCTGATTTTGGCCCGCTCAATGCCCAAATTACATCAGCGCCACCTTTGTCCCCTGTGTCCTATGCATCCCTTTCACCACCTTACATGTATACATTAAAAGACTATGTTTGACGTCAAAAATCAACAATAATTGCAATGCAAGAGACAATAAAACTACCTTTCAGCAGCATCATCACAGGCTTTAGCAGACGTTCCTGATCGATATTGGCTGTTTAGCCACACCAAGTTTTTCTTTGCGACACTCCTGGCACCTGGCGCCCAAGCAGCGGCCAATGCGATATGGCTCCAGGTGACCAGGTATGAACTCCTACTCTATGAACATGTCTGAGTCAGCATTCATTGCTGTTAGGGAAGAATTCAGGGCAGACAAGCTTATGAATCTGCAAAAACCGGTATATACTCAAACTCCTAACAGTAATGGAACGGGGTATACTGGAAGATAGGGAATACTTGTTGCACGTTTGGGTCCTCCCCATGGTACCGAAAACGGGATGCTTACCAGAACTATTGCTGCCCTGCATACACAGAAATAGAGGCTGGGCTCATCAACAACTCATGGATCAACTCTCTGTTCTCGTGGGTGTCTTCTTGGTTGAACCTTGCTGCAAGGATCATGTTACCTATTTTTGTCTTTTTTCTCAATTTGTCAATTGCTCCTGTGATGTTGCTCTGGCCAGGTACCAACAGTGGCTTCCATGATGACCGTAACCCTGTCCAGGGCTAGGGCAACCACCATTTCATTCCATATGGGCACTCAAACTGAAGGTGTCTTATGTCCTCCACCAAATTGACATGCTTGTGTGGAGCAGCGGGTAGATTGCGGGAATGGGGGGGTGAACTGGGGTTGTTCGGCAGGGGAGTATGCCCATATTGAGACCGGTGTGAGAGATGGTTGTGGGGTTGTTCCCCAAGATGATTTTGATTTGTTAGTTAAAATATTAAATAAAGGGAGGAATGATGGGGTGCTTAGGAAAGGTCCCAGTGATTACGGGGGGGGGTTCATGTTGCGCACACCATATTGCTAACTGTGGTGGAGGCGAGCTGGGCACCATGTTTTAATTTCATAGGTATCAAAGTGTAGTTAATTATGGATGAATAAATTAGTTTAGTGTTCCTGTTGGTCTAGAAATTGATACATATTAGCTTGCATGCACACACAAAGATAAAATATTAAACCCACCAAATGTTAAAACATACATATTGAACAAAACAAATACATGGGGAATCCAAGAATCTCACAAATGAATCAGAAGCACGGTAGTCAACGGCTGTTTTGCAAAGTGAACTTTGAAACTGGTTCTCTGAGGTTTTAGGAGCCAGGGGATAAGTGAATAAGTAACTTCATAACCTTTGTGGTCAGTACACCTGTAGAAAATAGCCCTGAGTTTTTATGGTCTTATAAGTAGCGTAGATTAGATGGTAGATGAAATTTCCTGATGCCTGAGAGCGTGAAAGAAGGAGTTTCGTTATATATTTTGGTCAGTAGTAAAACACGGGGTCAGTCAGTGCCTAAGGCTATTCAGGAGTTTAAATTGTGCGTTGAAGTGGGAATTTTGAAGATTGGAAAGTTTCAATGGAACAGTGACCTGGGGAATGAGATAGCATCACCAACTCCAAGAGAAATCATTACCCCAGCCGTTCTCATATCGCAGGGGTGTTAGGGCGAATTCTCTCATTAGGCTAACTTCCCAACCTAGTGAGTCCCCCAGCAGCTTTGCTGGATTTTCTGGGGTTTGTTTTTTTCTACTGCTAAGAGTGAGACTCTTTTCCTCCCACTCTTAGGCATGATTTGAGGTATGTCTTTGACTTATTGTGTGCTTATGGGCAATGGGGTCTTTTACTCCATAGGGTATCATCTGTTTTAGTGTATGTGTTACACAGCACCCTCAGTGCAGTAACACAGGGGTGTCATAGTGACCCCCAAACATAGACTCCATACCCTGGGACTGACTACTATCTCCCAGGGCATGTAAAGTCACCATTGGCTTTACTAGTCCAGAATTGTAAACAGAACCAGTACAAACCATCATATTGTGGAAGTACTGGAAGGGGTTAATTAGATTGCCCCTGGGTCTGTTTCCAAGGGGGCACTGTCCAGTCCCCCTTGTTGAGTTTCTGGCTGGTGGCAGTGGTTACCACGCGAAATATTTCACCAAAATATTTCCTATGGGATTTTCCCATTGGTTTTAAACGCACCAATATTTTGGTGCAATGTTAAAGATACCGCTGGTTTATTTATTTAATATAAAATCACCGGTTGGGTCTTTTCGCCAGAACTCTTCCAAAATGGTGTTTGTGTCCGTCTCTGTAACTCCAACCAAGGTCGGCTCTTTGTTCCACTTTTTGGCGGGCTTCTCCACAGAAGCCCTCCAACTGGTGCCACTCTGTCTGGGTTCCACAGGATGTGTAGGTGGGGGAATTGGCACCCTGGACTGCCTTGCCTTAGCAACCAAAGTCGCACTCTGTTCTGATTGGCCCAGTGGTGAGCCGCCCGGCTCATCACTTAGCATGTATGAGTGACAGCTAGGCTGTTGAATGGGGTTTTTTCTGCATAAAAGCAGGGCTTTTGGGACTGGAACTTCAGAAGTCGCCACAGGACCTAAGAAATCCAAAGAGGGGAGAAGCTGAGCCATCTGCAATGACAACACCACCGGTGGAGCCCTGCTGCAACGACCTCACCACTTTCCCGACGACAAGAGAAGATCTTCTGCTGTAAAAGTCTTCTCCCTTTGAGATGGTGGGGACAACCAGTTCGCCATTCGCCTTCCAGCACTTCCCTTGGTCGAATCGCCAGTGCCAAGCACCCCAGCGGCCGGATAGCCAAGCTTCACCACTCTGACCGCGAATAAAAGGAACGCACCTTTTAACCGAACGAACTCCGCGGCTGCTCTCTTCCCTGGGCAGTGCAACGACTCCAAGTTTCCTCCTCGACGAGATCTTCTCTGCCCCTGGTCGAAACCATGAACTGCACCCGCTGCCAGGAACAACTGCCACCACTGGAGCTTCCTCACTTTAAAGGTAGTGTGTTCCACCTGGCCTCCCTTTCCAAGGTTTGCTAAAGGTGACCCTTAAATCCTTGGCTTTCCAACTAGGTTGGCCCCCAGACCTTCTAACTTTACCTTTCGCATCAAACCAACCTCTTTTGAACATTTTTGCAAAGACTTTAGTGCATTTTGAACTGTGTGATCTAGGGCACATTCTGCCTTCCTCCATTTAAAGTGGGCCTGGCCTATGAACTTTGGCTCTACAGTAGACTCTGCCTTCACTAACTTGCTGTGGTCTTCGAAAAGTGTTGGGAACTGTTTTATTTTCATGACCTGCCTTTTTCTCTCCCTTTAACTTAATTATTGGAGTGCTATCTAGGTTACGCGCTCACATCTGTTTTTACAAATAGTGTTTTTTTGACCTAGACTTGTCTAATAATTATTAAGGGAGGTGTGTATACTTTTCTGATTGTGTTTGAACTTGCTTTGATCTATAGTGCTTAGTGTATTTCCTAAAGTGTGTTTTAAATAAATAATTATATACTTTTGATACCAAGCTCTGGTCAGTGTTTGCTTGCTCTACTGTGTTTTTAGCCCTATTGTGTATCCTCTGTATACTGCCCTACACATCTTGAGAGAAGTCTGACTGCTCAGCCACATCTACCAGGTAAATCTGGGTGGTGCAGACTGCTACCAATTGGGTTTACTGCTTACTCCTGTAGTCTTAATCTTCTTGCAGTGTTCCCCAAGGGAACTGCACAGGATTCTGCTTAACACTGGTGTACAGCCGTGGGATTTGTATTGAGGATACATTGTAGAGTGCTTCTGATACTTTGGTGCAACTAACCACAAAGCTTAGCACTAGAAAAGTTTATTTTCTAACAAGACAACTATGGAAAGTTACAGCCAGGAGTCTCTTACTGCAAATACAGCTGATTGTTTAAGAGCCCTTTGTAGACATAAGATTCTCCCTGTAAAAGGCAAGAAAATAGAATTGATAGAAAGATTGTTAAAAAACCAAAGTCTGGGTAGTGGTTCAGAGGAGCCTACCTCCCCAGCAAATGTAGACAACAGTAGTGAAGGTAATATGAATCAAAGTGTTCATAGTATTGTTGTAGAGTCAGAGGACGAAGGTGAGGCCAATGTAACTGTCCCCACTGGCCCTGTGCCTGCCCTGCCACCTCAAGCTGTGTCTACTGGACCTTTGTCAGGTCCCACATTAAGTCCTGCATTCATTGAACTAGAAAAAATGAGGCTTGAATTAGAGTTCAAAAGAATTAGTGCCCAATCTGAACAAAAGCACCAAGAACTAAGGCTCAGAGAAATGGAGCTCAAACATGAGCTAGAGATGAGAAAATTGTCTGTGGAAAATGCTTCTCTCCCCGGATCCTCTAGGAGTTCCAGTCCCAAAAGACCCTGGATGCCTAAAGAGATTGTGGGTATGTATGAACCTAAGTTGGATGTGTTGGATTGTTTGGCTATGTTTGAGTATAATCATGGGCTCCAGGACATCACAGGGAATCAGTTGCTTCCTTGGTTGTTCTCTAGGCTCCCCCTTGGTGCATCTGATGTGGTAATGGAGTTGGGGGTGGTGGATAGGATGGACTATGAATGTGTGAAGCTAGCTTTAATAGCTAGATTTGGGAAGACCCCTCCCCAGTACCTTAAGAGGTTTAGGACCCTCAAAAAGCATGATGGTACCCCTTGGGCTACCTCGGTGAGTGAAAGTTTGAAGAATTTAGAGGGATGGATTAAGGGTTACAGAGTGAACATTATGAGGGAATGAGAAATCTTGTTATGTTGGAGTCAATTTATGATGCCTGCTCTCCTGAACTCAGACAGCACTTGGCTGATTCAAAGGAAATAGATTCCAAGAAGCTAGCTAAGGCTGCTGACTTGTGGGTTGCCAACAGGGCCACTCTCAAGGATTCTGGGGTCACTCAGAAAAAGGATGAGAAAAAGCAGCCACCAAAAGGGAACCAAGAGACTTCTAATACCTCCCAACCCAAAGAGGGCCAAAAACAACAAAATAACCAGGGTAAGCCCCAAGGGAAACCGAATAGGGCTAGTGAGTCCTCTGGTGTTCAACCAAAAAGAGGTCAGCAGAAGCCCCCCTTCCAGAGAGCATTTGGAACATGCTATGTCTGTGGGGCAACTGACCATATCAAAGGAGATCCCAGATGTAAGGGTAAACCTGCAGAGATCAGCACAGTCTCCTTAGCCTTCACTCCTGAGGAGGAAGTACAAGTGGCTAGTGCCCACTTTGAAGTCTTTGCCGAAGAACCCTTGAGTCTTCAAGCAACTGTATCCTTAGAGTCCATGGGTCTGGTTAGCAAACAGAATAGGGGTGTGTATGACTCCCTACCAGAAAACTCTAAAGTATATTACATGGACAGTGTTCTTGTCAATGGCCAGGATACTCCTGCCAGGAGAGACACTGGGGCCAGCAGAACAGTATTTAATGAAACCTTTTTCAAACCTGAGGATGTTGCTAAGGCACCCAAATGTCCCACTAAAAATTCTGGAGGCCCTGTCCAGATGGTTCCTATTCTACCAGCCCTCATTCAGTGTAATAACATGATAATGAGGATTCCTGTCAGTGTTCAGACTCAGGTGCCTGGGATAGTCCTGTTGGGGAATGATCTAAAAACTCTAGGAGTAGTACCCAGTACCCCCAGGCTCCCAGTATGGAGAAGCAGGGCCTAACCAAACTGGCTAGAGGGGCCACCTTAAGGAACCACTCCAAGTCTGTGGGAACCTCTACAGAGAACCCCACTACAAGCCCTGGTGTTAGTAAGTTGACCTCTAACCCAGGCAAATTTCAGGCTAGTATGTTAGGGAAATGGGAGCCCGAACCAAGCTCCATCATTGTTCCCCCAGTTTTAGAGTCTCTGACTCCCCCTGCTTCTGAGGAAGAGGTGGATAGACCAACTGGACACCTCTCTAGGCCTAAGAGAACTGGTAATTCTCAGTGCTGGTGGAAAACCAGAAAAGAGAAGTCTAAGGCCAAAAACCTTCAGACTGTTGGACCTTCTACTGAAGACTCCAACTCAAATCCTAGTATTGGGAGGGAAATTCCTAAAGTAGGTAAGGTTAGATCTAAGAGGAATGGAAGCAGGTACATTGCCTAACCCCAACCCCTCCACCCAAGAGGCCTGAGACCCAACCTGCTCCCAAGAGAGAAGTGGTGAGGAACCCTGGAGGCCCCTCTAGATCTAAGGGAATCCTTTATAAGGACCCCTTGAAAAAGCCTATCACAGGTTCAGGAGTTGTAACAACTTCTGAGGGACTGGTCAACCAGATGCCCTGTAGATTTAAAAAAGGAAGATGTTCCTCAAAGGGTTTGTAGGTCATATAGCTTACAAAGGAAAACCTTTGATTTTACCATTGAGTACAGGTCAGGGTGTCACCACCAAAATGCTGATGGTCTCTCTAGGATGTTTGTAACCGACTAGAGGTATGAGAATCATCCAGGAGTGGATTCAATCCCCCTGTCCCTTAGTCTGGGGTTGGGGTGGGGGGCGCGAGTGTTAGGGAGAATTCTCTTATAAGGCTAATTTCCCAAACCTAGTGAGTCCCCCAGCAGCTTTGCTGGATTTTTTGGAATTTGTTTTTTTCTCCTGCTAAGAGTGAGACTCTTTTCCTCCCACTCTTAGGCATGAATTAAGGTATGTCTTTGACTTATTGTGTGCTTATGGACTATGGGGTCTTTTACTCCATAGGGTATCATCTGTTATAGTGTATGTGTTACACAGCACACTCAGTGCAGTAACACAGGGGTGTCATAGTGACCCCCAAACATAAACTCCATACTCTGGGACTGACTACTATCTCCCAGGGCATGTAAAGTCACCATTGGCTTTACTAGTCCGAAATTGTGAACAGAACCGTACAAACCATCATATTGTGGAAGTACTGTAAGGGGTTAATTAGATTGCCCCTGGTTCTGTTTCCAATGGGGCACTGTCCAGTCCCCCCTTGTCGAGTTTCTGGCTGGTGGCAGTGGTTACTACGCGAAATATTCCACCGGAATATTTCCTATGGGATTTTCCCATTGGTTTTAAACGCACCACTTTTTTGGTGCAATGTTAAAGATACCGCTGGTTTATTTATTTAATATAAAATCACCGGTTGGGTCTTTTCGCCAGAACTCTTTTCCAAAATGGCGTTTGTGTCCGTCTCTGTAACTCCAACCAAGGTCGGGCTTTTGTTCCACTTTTTGGCGGCCTTCTCCACAGAAGCCCTCCAACTGGTGCCACTCTGTCTGGGTTCCACAGGATGTGTGGGTGGGGGAATAGGCACCCTGGACTGCGTTGCCTTAGCAACCCAATACGCACTCTGTTCTGATTGGCCCAGTGGTGAGCCGCCCGGCTCACCACTTAGCATGTATGAGTGACAACTAGGCTGTTGAATGGGTGTTTTTCTGCATAAAAGCAGGGCTTTTGGGACTGGAACTTCAGAAGTCGCCACATGATCTAAGAAATCCGAAGAGGGGAGAAGCTGAGCCATCTGCAATGACGGCACCAACTGTGGGGCCCTGCTGCAAAGACCTCACCACTTTCCCGACAACAAGAGACGATCTTCTGCTGTAAGAGTCTTCTCCCTTTGAACTGGTGGGGACAACGAGTTCGCCATTCGCTTTCCAGGACGTCCCTTAGTCGAATCGCCAGTGCCAAGCACCCCGGCGGCCGGATAGCCAAGCTTCACCACTGTGACCGCGAATAAAAGGAACGCAACTTTTAACCGAATGAACTCCGCGGCTGGTCTCTTCCCTGGACAGTGCAACGACTCCAAATTTCCTCCTCGACGAGATCTTCTCTTCCCCTGGTCAAAACCACGAACTGCACCCGCTGCCAGGAACAACTGCCACCACTGGAGCTTCCACACTTTAAAGGTAGTGTGTTCCACCTGGCCTCCCTTTCCACGGTTTGCTAAAGGTGACCCTTAAACCCTTGGCTTTCCAACTACGTTGGCCCCCAGACCTTCTAACTTTACCTTTCGCATCAAAGCAACCTCTTTTGAACATTTTTGCAAAGACTTTAGTGCATTTTAAACTGTGTGATCTAGGGCACATTCCGCCTTCCTCCATTTAAAGTGGATCTGGCCTATGAGCTTTGGCTCTACAGTAGACTCTGCCTTCACTTGCTGTGGTCTTAGAAAAGTGTTGGGAACTGTTTTATTTTCATGACCTGCCTTTTTCTCTCCCTTTAACTTAATTATTGCAGTGCCATGTAGGTTACGCGCTCACATCTGTTTTTACAAATAGTGGTGTTTTGACCTAGACTTGTCTAATAATTATTAAGGGAGGTGTGTATACCTTACTGATTGTGTTTGAACTTGCTTTGATCTATAGTGCTTAGTGTATTTCCTAAAGTGTGTTTTAAATAAATAATTATATACTTTTGATACCAAGCTCTGGTCAGTGTTTGCTTGCTCTACTGTGTTTTTAGCCCTATTGTGTATCCTCTGTATACTGCCCTACTCATCTTGACAGAAGTCTGACTGCACAGCCACAGCTACCAGGTAAATCTGGGTGGTGCAGACTGCTACCAATTGGGTTTACTGCTTACTCCTGTAGTCTTAATCTTCTTGCAGTGTTCCCCAAGGGAACTGCACAGGATTCTGCCTAAAACGGGTGTACAGCGGTGGGATTTGTATTGAGGATACATTGTAGAGTGCTTCTGATACTTTGGTGCAACTAACCACAAAGCTTAGCACTAGAAAAGTTTATTTTCTAACAAGTCAACTATGGAAAGTTACAGCCAGGAGTCTCTTACTGCAAATACAGCTGATTGTTTAAGAGCCCTTTGTAGACATAAGATTCTCCCTGTAAAAGGCAAGAAAATGGAATTGATAGAAAGATTGTTAAAAAACCAAAGTCTGGGTAGTGGCTCAGAGGAGCCTATCTCCCCAGCAAATGTAGACAACAGTAATGAAGGTAATAAGAATCAAAATGTTGATAGTATTGTTGTAGAGTCAGAGGAGGAAGGTGAGGCCAATGTAACTGTCCCCACTGGCCATCTGCCTTCCCTGTCACCTCAAGCTGTGTCTACTGGACCTTTGTCAGGTCCCACATTAAGTCCTGCATTCATTGAACTAGAAAAAATGAGGCTTGAATTAGAGTTCAAAAGAATTAGTGCCCAATCTGAACAAAAGCACCAAGAACTAAGGCTCAGAGGAATGGAGCTCAAACATGAGCTAGAGATGAGGAAATTGTCTGTGGAAAATGCTTCTCTCCCCGGATCCTCTAGGAGTTCCAGTCCCAAAAGACCCTGGATCCCTAAAGAGATTGTGGGTATGTATGAACCTAAGTTGGATATGTTGGATTGTTTGGCTATGTTTGAGTATAATCATGGGCTCCAGGACATCACAGGGAATCAGTTGCTTCCTTGGTTGTTCTCTAGGCTACCCCTTGTTGCATCTGATGTGGTAATGGAGTTGGGGGTGGTGGATAGGATGGACTATGAATGTGTGAAGCTAGCTTTAATGGGTAGATTTGGGAAGACCCCTTCCCAGTACCTTAAGAGGTTTAGGACCCTCAAAAAGCATGATGTTACCCCTCGGGCCACCTGGGTGAGTGAAAGTTTGAAGAATTTAGAGGGATGGATTAAGGGTTACAGAGTGAACACTTATGAGGGAATGAGAAATCTTGTTATGTTGGAGTCAATTTATGATGCCTGCTCTCCTGAACCCAGGCAGCACTTGGCTGATTCAAAGGAAATAGATTCCAAGAAGCTAGCTAAGACTGCTGACCTGTGGGTTGCCAACAGAGCTACTCACAAGGATTATGGGGTCACTCAGAAAAAGGATGAGAGAAAGCAGCCACCAAAAGGGAACCAAGAGACTTCTAATACCTCCCAACCCAAAGAGGGCCAAAAACAACAAAATAACTAGGCTAAGCCTCAAGGGAAACCAAATAGGGCTAGTGAGTCCTCTGGTGTTCAACCAGAAAGAGGTCAGCAGAAGCCCCCCTTCCAGAGAGCATTTGGAACATGCTATGTCTGTGGGGCAACTGACCATATCAAAGGAGATCCCAAATGTAAGGGTAAACCTGCAGGGATCAGCACAGTCTCCTTAGCCTTCACTCCTGAGGAGGAAATACAAGTGGATAGTGCCCACTTTGAAGTCTTTGCTGAAGAACCCCTGAGTCTTCAAGCAACTGTATCATTAGAGTCCATGGGTCTGGTTAGCAAACAGAATAGGGGTGTGTATGACTCCCTACCGGAAAACTCTAAAGTATATTACATGGACAGTGTTCTTGTCAATGGCCAGGATACTCCTGCCAGGAGAGACACTGAGGCCAGCAGAACAGTAGTGGATGAAAGCTTTTTCAAACCTGAGGATGTTGCTAAGGCACCCAAAGGTCCCACTAAGGGAGGTGTGTATACTTTTCCGATTGTGTTTGAACTTGCTTTGTTCTATAGTGCTTTGCATATTTCCTAAAGTGTGTTTTACATAAATAATTATATACTTTTGATACCAAGCTCTGATCAGTGTTTGCTTGCTCTACTGTGTTTTTAGCCCTATTGTTTATCCTCTGTATACTGCCCTACTCATCTTGAGAGAAGTCTGACTGCTCAGCCACAGCTACCAGGTAAATCTGGGTGGTGCAGACTGCTACCAATTGGGTTTACTACTTACTCCTGTAGTCTTAATCTTCTTGCAGTGTTCCCCAAGGGAAGTGCACAGGGTTCTGCCTAACAATCATTACCCCAGCCTTTCTCATATCGCAGGGAATATTCATGCGAGCCATGTGCAAATCAAGAGTTAGGATTTAAACAGCTTAGGCCAATTGGAACTAGTAATGAATTATGTTTGAATACCAATGTTTAGCCATGTGCTAACATCATGACCTACTACGGATGAATCCTAAGAAGAGGGTTGTTATGAATATGATCTGAAGATGACTATTAAGATAAAACTGCCCAATGGAAACGAAGGAATTGGGAAAAGATGGGATTTCTTTGAAGAGGGTTTTGCCCAATCATGTTTAGGGGTCGATTGAAGTATTTGGGAGTGTTTTAACTGTGGCAAAACTCTATAAAAAGATGTAAACTTATGTGGTTTGTTGAGACTTCGGTTAGTTTGGTCCGGCAACACCATCCAACTGCTGCCTGGTGAATTGTACAATAAACTTGCTTTATGTACAAAGCGTGCACTCATTCTTCAAGTGGTGAACCTGCTTGGGTTGAGATGATTAAGGGCCCCACCCCAACATTGCGATTTGGGAATTGCTTAAACTACGTATGGCATGGGGTATGTAGATATACTGCATGGGCACATGTTAGTTATTTAACCCAGTCAGTACTTTCTTTGTACCCTATACTGTAAACACCCCACATAATCCCAGATCATAGTAAGGTAGTATTTTAAAAATAGGAGGCATTGAAAATCCCACATTTCGATCTTTACTATTGTCTGAATGACACCCTTAGACTAAACTCGCCAGGCAATGCAAAGGAGCAGTAAATGTAAATCAAGATGATCACGCTTGCCATGACGCATTGGAATGTTATGTTACTAAGGGCATCATTATAAAGTATGGCAGTAATGGTTAACATATGTGGGGGTTTCGCTACCACCTATTTTTAAAATGCCAACCAAGTATAAACTGTCATTGCATGGCACAATTACCATAGTAAGAACAAAGAAAGTACTGCAAGGGTTACAAACCAGTTTTACCACATGCACGCCCAACTCTTTATTAGGTGATATTTTTTTAAACAAGTAACATTTAAATTGGCACATCTATCGCCGTTGCCTCCATGCTCATAGTGTGGGTATCGGCTGCGTAAGAGGCTGGCCAGTCTCACTGCCTTCCTCACCTCTACCCCAACCTTTTTCCCTTTTCCCACTGCCTCTTGCCACTTTGAAGACATATAGAGTGCATGTAGCCCGGTATTTTATTACACCAGTAAATAAAAAATAAAAAAGCTGTCAATCTCTCCTGCAGTGTACACGGGTGTTGATGAGGTGGGGAACTTTTTTCTTTTAAACTGCTGAGAAATGTGGGCTAGGGTCTCCAGAAAAGCCCTACATTGCCCGCTGCAAGTGTGGCCTCTTATTTGTGATCAATTGCATCTTCGAACTTTAACAATTTCTTCAAACATCAAATATCGAAGCACCATGAATATAACCATTCTCGACAGATCCGCGATTGCGAGGGCAGAGTTCTGGATTGCGAGGGCAGAGTTCTGGATTGCGAGGGCAGAGTTCTGGATTGTGAGGGCAGAGTTCTGTGGGACTGTTGGCCTCAGCCCGGTCATTATTCTCCTTGACTACACCCGTGCATTGGTGGTTAATAATTACAGTTTCTGGGCTAGTCCCTGGAGGGCAGAAGCCAGGCTATTGTTCTGCATGGGGCTTGGCTCAGCTTTCCGTGCTCGGATAATGGAGCCCTCCCTGTGTGTCCCAAGTGCTCACACTGGCCTCCCTTCTTGTTTAATGCCCTGCCTGCTGCCTCCGGGGGTTGTGTAAATAGTCGACATGTTTGGCAGGTTGAATGGCAGGTGTGGTTTCTGAACCACTTAAATTGCCCATCTCGTGACCTTCAAGGCCTTAGTGTGACCTTTTGCGGACCTGGCGAGTGTCTGTGCACGCTCCTAATGGCACTCATCAACGGTCTACTGATGAGAGCACAATGGCCAGCAGTAATAGCAAATAACCAATGGTGTTAAATGCACAATCTTCAGTGGCTGCACTTTTCAGAGATTTGTAATATACTGACTGAGCAACCAAACTAGGAACTACCGCTACACCCAGGCAAACAAGTTAGGTAAAACAGACGGGTTTCCAGCCATTCCAAATGGAGAGCAGGAATGTTAGGAGGCCACTCCTGAGAGGAAGTTGCTACCACAGCATCAGAGGCATAACAGTGAACAGGCATGGGGCCTTGCATTCATTTCAGTTGAAAGCGGTCAATAGCCGCAGGGCTCTCCCGCAATTGCCCCCATGTTTGCAGGCAGCAGTCATATATCACAGCAATATATTCCTTTCTATATTACTTTCACCCCTCGCAAACGCCCACCCCCTGTACCCCCTTCACATGATTTATTACCGTAAACCCAACCCCACATATCTTTGTGGCAAAATTAATTGAAAAAAAATCGATGAAATTTTATTATTTGAATTCTCACAAGAAGTAATCTACCTCTCCCTTTTTTTTAGGTACCCTTTTTTTTTAGTTACTGTCAAATTTGTCAGAGGTATATAAGTGCCCCCCCCCTCCCAAAACAACCACGCTCATGATTACCAGTTTATATAGTGAATCTTTTGAGCACTGTTCTCATGGCTGTTATTAATACTGGAGTTGACAGAACTCCATTTATTGCCCTTAAAAGGATGAAGAGCTGAGTCGACCATTGCTTGGATTCGAAGTTTCACAGTCCATGCTTGCCCCTTGTCAGGACAGGCCCTTAACTCGTGAGCCATCCATCATAAAAGTCTTAACTCACAGTTCGACCTCATTATGAGTCAGGCAGTAATGGTAAAAACAGGTGTTATTTGAAATACCTCTCTGGTTACAGGTCAGGTGGTATAGAGCATGAAGGTAAACCTAAAACCTAAAAGCTGAAAGTAAAAATATTTTTTTTTAGTAATCCAGTATGTTACTCTTCTGTGTGGACATGTGCACCCCTTCATATAAGGATCAAAATATGAGGGAGCCCCTCGATAGTGTGGAAATGGCAACATTCTCACCTCCGCATATATGATGTATAGAAAACGGTCATGACTGAGGGTGATTTTACACGGCACAGTAGCCTTGTGATACTATACTGAACCATACCCATTCTGTACCCGAAACAGTGATGGAAATAGATGTTTTGAGGCTGCCGAAAGATGACATGCAGGTTTTCGTGAAACCTGCATGCAGTACCTCTAAAGAAGTTACTGTTTTTTCACTGCAGATTCGTAATGCTGTGGAGACCCTTTAATGATCACATTCAGTAACAATAATTATCTAAGCAGTAATCCCTGTGTCGGGTGGCATACAGAACCGGTAGTGGCCTGCCAGCCTCAGCCTAGGTAGGCCTGAGTAAAGCGAGAGCTTTAGCGAGGTCGGATGGGCGGTTAATGACCCTGTACGTGCCCCGACGTGAAGGTGTTAGCTATTCCCACCCCGGGGATTTGTCCAGGGTGCGAGTAGATTAAATGTTTTGATTTTAGATGGTAGTTGGCCCGTGCATGTCTTGTGTGTGCCCAATCTCCCTTTGAAAAAAAGAAAAATTAGAAGGCCGCTGCCATGGTAAATAGAATAGGGACAGGAAGGAGCATGGATACCTCCAGCAGCTACAGGTGATGAGGTGGGCGGGGGGAGAGTGGGAGGCATTGGCAAAGACTTTAAGGGCCGCAGGTGCGTGGAGGGGAGCTCGACTGGTGGCCACAGTCTCCAAGTGCCAAAACAAAGATGCATGGGCATAATTTTAGGGGGGACAGGGGTGTTTGTCCCCCCAACTTTAATGGCATACTATTTTGTCCCCATTCATTTGGCTGGGGCACCTTTCCCTTCAGATGTCATGTCCCCCCCCCAACATTTTCAGCAAAGTTAATCCACTGCAAAGATGGCAGCACCAGGAGAAGGGGAAAAGAAGATGGACATTGGCAGACTAGATTACATCTTACAACAACCCAAATTCAACACCTTTAAAAAACCTGAATACTGGTACACTGCCAACCTTCAATCATTAACCTAAAACACCACTTTCTTCAGCCTTCATACACCTAACACTTTACGCACATGACTCCACTCCCTCCTTTATCTGGACATCCTCATTGTCAACTATTGAAACACTTAGGCACTGCAGACGCACCTCCCCTCTCCTCTGCCTTCATCTTGGTTAACACTTTCCCTGCCACCCCTTCCATCGCTCCTGTCATCTCCCTTTTACCGCAATATCGTTTACCTCATAGGCACTTTCAGACCTTGTAGCACTTTTTCTAGTCTTCACTAAACTGCACTTATTTTAGTTCCAATCCTACTCTCGCTCTCCCTCCTTCGCTCCCGTCCCTATCCACCTACTCACCCCTCTCCCCTCCATTTCTCCATAGTAACTGTGGATCTTACTCTCTTGTGTCTCGAAAGTGCATGCTTTTACATACTGGTTGCGACCAGATGACTTTGGCGCCTTGAATCACTCATGCCATGTGGCGCCTGTATTTGAGACACCAATAAAAGTAAATGAAGCCAATGGACCTCTGTCGGCATGATGCGTCAGATTGTTTGCATCTGGAGAAAGTAGCTCTTTACGATGACTTTAACCTGTGTTGCGGTGTAAAGGTTGCTGCCCACCACAGTTCTGAGGTGTCTAACAGTTTCTGTGGGCAAGGGGCAGTTTCCCATCTCATACAGCCAGGGGCTTGCATGGGGTTGGGCGGTGTTGTGGGCCAAATCATAACATCAGTTTTGTTGGGTTGGGTTTACATCTGTTTGTATCCATCTAGAAGTCCATGTGTGCAAGGCAAGGGCTGAGGTCTGGTGCGTTCAGTGTAGAGTCATTTGTGAGCTTGTTGAAGATGTGGGTGTCACCTTCTCAGTTGATGCATGTGAGACCCAAGTAATTAAAACATTCCATGAGCAAGGTTATGTAATTGATAAATAGTAAAGCCATAAGGTGGATGCTTGGGGTACTTTTCATGTGAACTTGCAGGGGCATGACCTAAAAGAAGCCATGTGAGTTGCTTCATTCCTCGCAGTAAGGAATGAGTTTATTTATCTATTTATTTATTTATTTATTTATTTATTTATTTATTTAAAGTTGATACTTGTCGAGCACTTCCTTTTACCCCAGTGTCCTTGGGTCTCTTTAGGAGGATCCAACGGCAGGGGCATAACAGACAATGACATGAGGCAAAGGTCCTACCTGCTTTGCCCTACTACCCAAACTGCCACATGACATTCTTTGGAGAAGAGGGAGGGCATGGCCGCGGTGGGGGGAAGCTGCTTCTGTTTGAGGTACAATGTGCAGATACATTAACTCAATTGACGTGCCAAACACAATCTCGCAGAGAACAGAGGTTGTACATGAGGGAAATAACCCCCCCCAAATTCCAACAGCCCCTGGGCTCTGCTTGCAGCTTGGTTTTCATATCAGATAATATAAAAATATTGCACTTATTCCTGGAAACAGGATTAAACACAAAGCTTATTCTGCAGCATTTCTCTTCTCTGACTTCAGGATGTTAGTTGTTCATTCTAAAAAGGACACTTGTGCACAGGACCTGAAACTCCAATATTATGAGCTCTTTCACGCATGCAGCTCTCTGTAACAAAGGAAAACACTCAGGGCCTGTGCAGAAAGCCCTTGCTGCCAACAACAAATGCACACAAAGCCCAGTTATAACTATGTCTATTCACAGCTCGGGCTGTAACTAGGCATCTGTTGAAAGGGATTTTAACATCTTATTTGCGAATTTACAAATGTTCGTATTAGGGAGAGTACCAAGACACGTGCATGTGCCAAACAATGACTACGAGCATGGCACTTTCACACAGTATATTCTGGGTTCAGTGTAAGTTTGAAAGTTGTACAACCATATGGTAGTTAGTTGAGATCTCAAGATGTGCCATGTCAGGTGCGAAGTAATAAACTAGTGCTGATTTTTAAATGTAAACCACATGCATTCTGGTACATGTAGGCTAGCCGTTATTAAGTGTGCATACATCCAAAATGGCATGCGTTACAAAGACCAGGACTTAAAGAAGATGGTTTGAGAGCTCTGCTTTACCATGCTTTGATGTTACAGAAGCATGCCTGAGGTAGTGAGGTTAGGTGAGAACATTGGTCAGTGAGTGGCTTTTCGTCATTACAAGCTCCAGCAGGCTTTAGAAGGTTCACAGTCTTCAGTTACTTGGCATGCATTTTATTCTTGTGCTGTAGAAGAAAAAACAGGCATGTGTTCTGGCAGGCCTGTCTCGTTCTTTCATCTCTATGCAGACGATAACACTGATACACTTTCACTGAGCAATATTAACAGGTATTATTTAAAATGTTGCAAAATTATTGGTACTTACTGCAAAGCAGACACAACGACCCCAGTGAACAATCTGATCTTTCGAGACAACAAATTGATTCACAAAGTAAACCTCCTTTCTTATCAAACAGCATACTTAGTCTGTTTGCTAAACAGGTGAAAACAGTTAGCACTTCAGATCTTTTGTCACATGCTTCATCCTCCAATTGCTTTTGTAGTGTGCTTTCAAAGTACAGTAGTACAACTCAGAGCTATATTTTGTGCTCACATTATTTTGCATTAAGGTACCAAGAAAAGGTTTATTGGCTTAGTTGTGTCACACATATTAATTATTAACTAACAGGCTATAGGTTCCAGCTTTGCCCAGGTCCAATGGAGCGTGCTTCAGAAAACTGCCAGATCAAACAAATACATCTCCCTTGGTTGCTGGAATACCTGCGCTACGCCTACATGTATAACTTGTGGGTTCAACCTGGCAAGAAATCTGGTCTACATCACTGTTCATGGATGATAGTGCTGAAAGCAGTAGAAATGTCCAGCAGGATGAGTGCACTAGGTGATTTGGTATCTGTGCTGTTTTTAAGCATGTGCCATATCAAGCATAGTGTGGATAGTGTTTCTCAAATCAGCCTTCAACTTTGTTGGGATCTGTACAGGAGCCTATTATTTTCAACATATTCCCATAAATGTTCAGAGATACATTTCTTTAGGAGGTTAGTGGTGAACAGTGTGTTGGAGATTGGTCCATAGCTCTCTGTGTTGTAGCGGTTTGTTACGGGGTCACACTCAACTCAGGGAGTTTGTTTCCCCCCAATGAATGTGGCGCAGAATAACTCAATATTGTTTGTTAAGATTCACTTTGGTAAGGCCTCCAACCCGTCTTGCAACCAACCCCAACAAATACCCGGTGCCACAATGGACTAGAAAACAGGCCGGCGTGTAGTAAGAATATAGATTCATTAATTTGTTTAAACCAAATTTGACAAATAGACTAACATCAGCCACCAATGCTGTGGCAACACAAGAACAACCATGACTTCTGCAATGGCACCAACACAGAGATAATACTGAGATATGCAGTCACAATTTCCTGCAGCTTTCTTTTCAAATCCCTCCCCAATGCAGGAAAAGAACAATTCAAAACACACAGTGATTGCTGGTTTGGTTATAATACCTTTTTTGCAGCAACACCTACCCACCAAACATCATTTGGACTTGATCCCTCTGAATTGAAGGCCAGTGGCAAAGAGTGTGAACACAATGGGAAATCGTTTTGGGATTCTGAAAAAATTCACTCTTTGGAAAAAGGGATTCATCGGGCAAATTAGTTTTTTACTTATTACCGCAGATGCAATATGAGGGAAAGAAAATCAATGGGAAAATTTGTTTTGCTACACCTAAAAAGAACAGACAGGGCTTTGTGGTTTTGGTCAGAGCACAATGGGAACAAAGGGGCCATTTCGTTTTGCACCCTGCACACTCAAGTGGAAACAGGCTTTTGGGATTCATTCTTTTTTCAAATCTTTATGTCTATACCTCTTCAAAACACACTGGGAAGAGCTTCTTAGTTTTGAATGCCAACAAAACACATCCCATGATTTCTATAGGGGAATGAATGGATTCACTTTAAATATGCTAAGGATCTACACAGACACACAGGATATTTTGCTAGGGGATAATAACTAGAACGATACTTGAAAAAAGCAGGGCCTACACAATCTATGGCTTTGGGGATAGTTTTAGTTACAGCAGAGGTCTTGTAATGGACATCAGGGAACAGCAGGACACCTCTAACACAGCAATGGTGTCAGTCCAGGATAGTCCCCTCTGGCTCCTCCAAGGGGTCGCAGTCAGCTTCTCCAATGCAAGATTTGAGGCCTCTCTGCTTGGGTTATTCTCGCAAGAGTTCAGCAGCAGGTTACCTCCCAGAATAGGTGTAAACAACCCAGTTCTAATGTAAACTGGTTGACTTATAGGGCAAATGATATCACTAACTTGTCATGATTCCCGCGAAAGGGATTTGTTGGGTTTCTCTACCCACCTCCCACCTGTGTGCTAATAGGACAAGGAGATTAGGGGTGTGAGTTAGGAAAGCTGTGGGAGGAGAAAGCTTTGTCATTCCAAACTGACATGTGGGCTGGGCCTGTTTAGACTCATAGTTTCCATGTTAATTTTATCCTTCACCCTCACACCAACTTTTAAATCTGTCGGAATCAAGGGAAGGCCTGAATCATATTTCCATTAATAACTTTAGTTATGTTTATCACACACAACTCATTTTGGCATGGTTCAGATGGGGTTTCTGCCACCTATAATAAAAGTCTGGAATGACTGTTGTGGCATATACACAACCCTTTTTATGCAATAATAGGTATTTTTCCATTAACTAAACTCCAGTATTTTTCTTTATTCGCTTTCAGTTTCATGTTCCCTTAACCATCTGATCAGCCAGAGGCTAGATAATGTTTATCTTTGCCTCTCCCTTCATGGACTGTAATGGCCCTGGCAATGGGCATATTATGGGAATTGTGACCTCAAGGTCACTTCTGCTCAAAGAACAGGCATGGCCTTATCTGTTTACACTGTGGTTTAAATCTAGGCAGTGTATTTCTTTCTATATTTTTAAGCAATGGCCCTGATTGATGGTTGACAACCAGACCTCCCTCTGCAGGATCAGCAGAGGAAAGGTCTTGGAGGTTAAGTTTCATCTTTAGGTGAAATGACCGGCTGCATGTAAAATTCTGCTAGCAATGGCTTTTAAACTCACACACAATACATTTTACAAGACATTTTATAAGGCACCTGGGCCTTATATCTGTGTGCAACGTACTTCTTTAATCTCATAGTTGCAAAATACATGAATATCACTTGTGGATTGTCCATATGTATAGGGTAGTTACATGAGAAACCCATGTTCAAACTCTGAAAGTCTAGTGAGCACTTCTCAGCATACTGTCATTTGGATAAGGAAAAAGGAGGGTCTTTAATTTCTTATTATTGCAATGAGCTCAGTTTCACTTGAGATGACTGGAGCACAATCTGGTATTACATTGAGGATAATGTACACAGTGCTATCTGTCTCTTTAAGTCAAAGTGCAACCCCCCATGGATTTAGTAAAACATAATTATCAGTCGCGTGTCTTTCTTTTTCTTGCTGAAATGCATTGCATATATCTTTGCATTTTTGAGATTCAATCCCACTTTCTTTCCTTTGAGATTTAGGCCTGTCTTTAGTTCAGTAGGCCTCATGTCTGACATCACCCTTTCTGTGCTGGCCTTATACTTCAAAGGGACTTTACAAATCACTCTGGCCTCTGTATTTCTGCCATTCAGGGGCTATATTTCAACCCACAGTGTTGTCCTGGTTTTCCAAGCAAAGGTTTGATGAAGGCTGTTTAGAAGGATTGAGAATGAAAAAACAACAAGGTTAATTGGGCTCCAAGAGCCGGAAAGTACTACTGCCTTACCAAACCGTAAAATAGCAATACTGGTACACAAAAGGACGATTCCTTGGGAGAACACAGGTAGAAATGCAGTTGAAGGCAAAATGAGTGATTATGGCAGCTTGGGGTAGTCACAAAGGTGAAATACAAGATGATGAGCTATTCTAGCCCTCAGGAAGAACACCCTGTCCCTAAAGTGAGGGTGCCTGTCCCTAGATGGCAGATGGTGCAACGCCTGTCTAAGAGGGATAGGTCAAGAGACTGTCCCAGACTCTCTACTAATGCAGTTATTTATAAAAAACACTTGACTTTATACCCAACAACCTAACAAGAGAAGGTGGGTTTTGGTTGGCAACCATCGATGGTGAAGGTACCTACGACAGGGGAATTAAATCTCATATTATTGGCCCGAACTGCTTCAATTAGCATGTGGGGACTGGGGTCACTGGGATTTTTAGCATCTTTAATTACCCTGATGGCTCCACATTCTCTGCATGTCGGTGGTTGCCTAAACGCTGGGAAGGTAAAACACAATGGCCCTCATTACGACCCTGGCGGAAATCGAAAAACGATGGCGGAAATGCAATACCGCCATCGAATAGCGCTCGGTGCGATTATGACCCGTCACCGTAAAGTACGATGCCATTAGCGACACCGTAGTGAACGCCAACGCTAACTGCACCAAGTACGCGCACGCGCGCCATGCCAAACCGTAATTACCACCATGGCGCAATGGTACACGAATTCTGACCCTAGCGGACATGTACCTAACGCCATCAAGCATGGCGGAAAGTACCATTCCGCCATGGTGAGAAGTACGGCATCGCGAATCAACCGTAAACGGCCCTACTGAGTGCCTGTACACCACTCCCTGGCCACATTGCACAACTCCTCGTAGGTGCAATGAAGTCACACAATGCCACCAGTGAAATGTACAAGTCACCCATGCATGCCAACGAACAAATGAATCTAGGGGCTCCAAGTGCCTTGTGAGTGGCCATCCATATTTGCCATGGCACCATTGCCGCACTGATGCAGCACAAGCATGTGAAGGTTCAAGTACAGCAACATGAGCAGAAAAATGAGACAAACAAAAACAGGCCCCCCCATCGACTGACACCAGTGTAAGGCAACATTCAAAGCAGTATCCTGAGGGAGACTGCACCAGCCCTGTACTCCTGCCAGTAAACAAACCAACCATCAGCATAAGCATGTACCACACAAGTTGGCAGAGTGACTGAGCAGCCAGGCTCATCTCAAGAGGGGCCAATGGGAGCTGCAGGGCACAGATGGCACGAATACAGAAGCCATTCCAATGGACATGACCTCAGTCTCCCTCCAAGAAACGCACGCAAACACAGGCACCTGTGACCAGCCATATTCTGAAAATCACATCATTCCACCAATCCACCTGGCTGACCGGCATCTGTTACACAAAAGCTAATCCCCCGCCCCTGAGCATGACATCATTAAAACAGTCATAATGGTAGCCCCTATCCCTGACCACACTGGGCTTCGTAGGCAAACGCGGCCAGTACAGTACCACGCAACTATACTCAGAAGCCGGAACCCAATGCAGATCTTCTCACAATACATCGCACCACAAATAGGAATATGCTACATTACTTGCAAAGAAGAACGCTACACGGTTAATATCAGAATAGAAATTTAATGCACCACAAAATCACCAAGCCCATACAGCCATTAGGTCATGAACCCCAAAATATATTTCATTATTGTGGGCTGCATCCGCAATAAATGACCAGCTTCTTCTTGTGTGACGCCCTGTTCCTTCATGGTACACAGGGGCTACATTCACGTTCAAAAAGGCAACATGGAAGCGCCTAGAACCGCAGGGCCGTCCCATTAGGTAGGCACTAGTCCAGCTGAAAGGTCGAAATGTTGCTCCTAGCCACTAGTACTGCGTAAGGGCATGTGGCCCATTGGCGATCGTCCCATAAGATCGTAATGGTGCTCCACTGATTAACTCGAAGCAGCAGGTGTCGGGGGTAAAAGCCATCTGCAGGAGTGGCATACAGATGGCAGCGGCAAAAGGGGAGGAGATACCTGTCACCCAAATGAAATGAAAAAGAATAGTATGGCCATCAGAACTTGATTTGTATTACTCACTTCAATGATCACACTAAATCTACAGCCATATGCATGCTAGCCCACTCCAAAGGATTATTCCCACCCAAAAATCACTTGCGAATCATAACTATAAAAATCGAGGTGAAAACACTATTACAAACGAGTGTTTGTGTGCATGCGTCTGTCAAAACAGAATCCATTCGATGGGATTAGTAACGTGCATAGACACAAGTGTTTGAAGGGGCGTCGAGACAGGGAGGGTTCAACAAGGGCAGATAGACGATGGTCCCACTATGGCAGCTCTGCATCACATAGCGCAGGGGAGGTGGATAGATTCCAAAAAGCCCTGTACATGGCAAACTCTCCATCAAATCATCTGTCCATGCATCCATACATCATTCCCTCATCCCGGTATGAAAACGCCTGATTATTTATTCACATAACATGTGAAATTTCCATTGAGTCTGTGCGTAATGCAGTCTGCAAAATCCACTGTGCTCCAGGCCGGAATTCCAGTGTTGTGAAGTAACATGTATTTGGGAACGTCCTGCCTTATCGTCCACTACGCTATTGCGCATCCCATACTATTCATATCAATCATTGCATTCTCGCCATGGCCCCTGTCCCAAGGACATTAAACAATAGAACGTTATATTTGCAGTCAGACCTGTGGGCGTCTCCTCGCCGCTAGCTGAAGACCGAAAGCGCCGTCCTTCGAATTCCTCATTTGCAACATCACGTCGAAAAGGCATCTGTGACCGCTTGAAATCACAAATCCATCCATGTAGTGCGGCAATGTGTGAAAATGCAAAGTGGCTTCACTCACAAATGGGACGCCCCGCCCGTCGGTGAACCGCGGTACAGTGCTGCATGAGGGTCCACCGTTAATCGAGTACTACATTCCACTGACCCTTCACAAGTTTGTTCGCGACTGCAAAGATAGTATGTGAAACAATGGGACCATAGCAGAATGAACATATGAACCAATATTTCACTGCCATCGGGATCAAATACATGATTGTAATAGCAAGATGCCATGCGTCGAATTGCAGCGTTGTGTGCGGGACGTGCTCGCCCAAAGGGGATTGCAGCTTGCACAGGTGGAATGAATCACCACAGGTGGAGGCAATACAGCTTGAAAACACATAAATTGCACACCCAACCCCCTCCCACAACCACACCCACTCCAAAATGCTACCGGCAGGACTTGCGATGTTGGCCCTGGGGGACCTGATAGCACTGCAAGTACTCCAACTTCAAGAAGAAGACGAACACCAACTACTACAACAACCGGCCGCACAGAGGAGACGCAGGAGGAGGAGGAGGGCAAGGCAGGGCCAGCAAGGCCCGCCAGCACAGCCACTACCACCACGCAGGCAGCCCGCAATCCCACGCCTCCGAGCACATCCGTTCAACCTCACGGATGAGCAGATCCACACCCTCTACCGTTTGGACCGGGACACCATAACCGCCATTGTGGACATGACACAGGCTGACCTTGTCAGCATGATAGATAGCCCAACCGCCATCCCACCCCTACTGAAGGTGGTGTCTGTACTCCACTTCCTGGCCACAGGCACCCACCAGCACACAGTCGGACAGTTGCATGGCATTTCACAGCCAGTGTTCTCACGGACACTATTGCAAGTGCTCGATGCCCTCCTGAAGCACGCAGACGACTACATCTCTCTACCACGCTCGGAGCAGGAAATTACGAACACAAAAGTGGGATTCCATGCACTTGGCGGCATACCGGGTTGCATTGGTGCCATCGACTGCACCCATGTGGAATTGGTCGTCCCACATGCCATGGAGGCCCAGTACCGCAACCGAAAACAATTTCATTCTCTTAATGTACAAATGGTGTCTGCCTCCAACAGGATCATTACACATTGTTGTGCACGCTTTCCTGGATCAACCCATGATTCTATGGTCTTGAGGAACTCTACAATACCACGCTACATGGAGCGACACGCAGGGAACAGATCCTGGCTACTCGGTGAGTCTCATTTCATGCATGATAATGTGGGGTATGTGATGCGGCAATGACCTGGCAGGAAGGGGGGGGGCGTACGTAGCAATGTCATTCCACAAACATCCTTTATTGTCCACATACAGGTGATGCCGGGTATCCACTGAAGAGATGGCTCCTTACACCACTCCGGAACCCACAGAACCAGCATGAGGAGGACTACAACCATGCCCACTCACGTACCCGTGTAGTCATAGAACAGGCATTCGGCCTACTGAAGGCTCGTTTCCGCTGCCTCAGCAGGTCTGGCGGGGCACTCCTGTACCGCCATGAGAAGGTTGCAAAGATGGTCATGGCATGTGTCATGCTACACAACATGTGCGTACGTAGAAATGTGCCCATGCCCCCTGACGCAGAACTGCAAGCACCTGAAGATGGTCATGATGAGGGTGGGGATGTGGCAGCACCTCAAGGAGTCTGCGAGGCACAGGAGGGCCGTGACATTCGTCAGATTCTCATTGATTCATGCTTCTAGCACTCACGCCTGGTGGCTGATACATGGACACGGGACTTGTGGCACTGTGTGTGTCTGGAACATGCACAATATGGACTGTACGCCTATAAAGGCCTCGTACACAAAGATCAATGTCCACACATCTCATTGGATGATCGTGCATTGTTTATAGCATATGTGAAATTATGTTACACACCCCATCGACCCGCCACCCAAGTGAGCCCAACACACCCCCTCCACCCTCCTACCTCCCCCCCGAACACCAGTGTCCGAAGATGCTCATTGTCAGTGGGCAGACGCTATTGCAAGCCCCCTCTCCGGGTATCAGGGGCACCCCTGCCTGTGGAGCGCAGGTTCCTCCCAGATCTACGTTGGGGGCTGCCCTGGACGGAACTTGCAACGGATGATGTCTCTGCCTGCTCACGTTCATGCATGTCCCTAACGGTTTGTGAGAGCTCAGTGAGCACACGGCGCACAGCGGAAAGTTCAGCACATACGTCTTTGGACGTCGCATGCAGTTCCCCCCTCAGGCTCTCGGTGCTTCTCTCCATTTGTACTCTCAGGCTCTCGGTGCTTCTCTCCATTTGTACTCTCAGGCTCTCTGTGCTTCTCTCCATTTGTGCCCTTAGTGTCTCAGTTGATGTTTCTATGGCTGCCTTAGTACCCCCACATTCATCAGCATGGTCCTTGAGGAGCGTGGCCAGTTGCTGCTGTTGCACGATCACCTGGTCGAGGGACTGTTGCCTCTGCTGTGCCATGGCCATTTGCGGTGGTGTCACAGAGGGGCTGGTCACCTCATGTTGCCTTGCCACAGGGCTTGTGGGGGATGGCCAGTCGTCGTCTTGTGGGTGCCCCTGCGTGGTATCCTCATGGTGTACGGGATGAAACAAACAGGGGGATTGAGACAGGTCATGGATGGATCTTACTTCGACATCCCCGTTTTCTGTGTCGGAGCATGCTGCCATTAATGCAGTGTCACCTATGGTGCTGCTGCCACCAGAAGCAGTGCCTTCTGTGGCATCCATTGGGGGGACCTGTGGTGGTGCTGTTGTGGGCATGCTGGCTGCTGGGGTGCCTGTGGAAGTTCCCTCCTGTGTGCTGCCACTTGATTTGTGCTGCTGCCGTGTCTTGATGCGTGCAGCTGAGGTGGAGGGTCTTTGGCCGTTGGTCTTGGCCCTCTTTGCAGGTGTGCTGGTAGGGGTGTCCTGGAGCTCGTCGTTTGAATAGGACCCTGTGGTGGAGTAAAGGAGGGCGAGCGTTATTAATGGGTCTGTTGAAATTGGAATGGCAATGTATCACATGCATTGGGGTGGTACCTGAGGGTGATTTGGGTCGGGGCCTTGGGGGTGGTTTCATTTTTGTGCGGATTGAGGATGCAGTTGTTTTGCAGCCTGCAGTTAGGGTGTGCCTGCTGCACGTGTAGAGGGTGTTTTTAGGATTTTTAATTATTTATGTATTTAATGTGAGTTTTAAAGTGCGCTATCAGGCCAATGTATGTGGACGTTCTCCTGGACATGTGTTACTGTTGCACTATGTGGACACATGGTACTTCACATGATTGGACATTGTGGATTTAGCATTGTTTTATTTGGCCCACCTACCTGATTCTTCGGATGTCTGCACTCCTTTCTCCATCCCTCCGACTCCCTCTATACTCTCCATTCCAATGGTGGAGGCACAGATTTCTTCCCAGGGGGTCAACTTGATGGGTGATTCCGATCCTCCCCCGGTAGCTGTGGCAATGTTACGGTTGGCGGATAGTATGCTCGTACGCGTATCCGCAGGTCGTCCCATCGCTTTCTGCATTGCTGTGGGTTGCGGGGTGCGGTCCCCACCGCACTTACCCGCTGTGCCACCAGGGCCCATATGGCCTTCTTGTTTGCAAGTGCCGTCCTTGTCATTTGCGTCGAGAAGACGACGGCAGCATTCTCCTGGAGGGTCTCTGTGAGCACGGTGAGTTCCTCACGGGAGAAGTGGACCTGCCGCTTGCGGTCGCACGCTTTTTTCGCTACTTTTCCCATTTTTATTGCTTTCACTAGGGTGGATGACGGGTTGGGATGTGTCTCAGCGTAGTATTTTTTATGGTTGTGTGGGAATTCAGATTTTATAGGTGTACGGCGTGCTGTTTCCCGTTCCGGGACCATTTTTTTACTTCCGTTTCCGTATATTTACGGTCACCGTACTTTCCGATTGCCGCTCATTACGGTGACCGCTAAGATGGGTGGCGGAATTGCACCTAGGGCGCCGTACGACGGCGGTGAGGGGCGTTTTGGGGACATTTCCGCCATCGCGGACTTTGCACTTCCGCCATGGCGTAGTGCTCGTGCCCGATGGGTCGGAATTAGCCGCACTTTGCTCCGTCGTGCAATGGCGGAAACGCTATTTACGCTATGGCGGTCAGGTCAGTCACTTTCCGCCAGGGTCGTAATGAGGGCCAATGTATCTTCTTAAAAATACATCTACTTAAAAATACAAAACCCACTAATTCTGGGGCTTGCTGTGCGGTGAACCCACACTGTGTGGGTTCTTAGTGAGTTATCACTGTACCCCCTAATAGTATCAGGAGTATCTTGTTGTGTTGTGGTGGAGCCAGAACAGATATGGTCGACCGGTTTCGATGGTGCACTGGTGGTTTAGCCCATCTTCTTCAGGATGAAATTTCTTCACAAATAGGTCCATTTTTTCTTCCTGCTGGCCTCTCGATTGGGCAGCAAAAGCCGGCTGCTTGGGATCCAGTGGAGGAGATACAAATAAAATTGCAAGAGGGGTATCAGTTTACCTCGTGTTGCAATGTTACAAGTTGATGCAACCAGAACCTGCTCTATATCGAGTCTTATAGCTAGTAATTGCTGAACATTGACATTTTGCTCTTTCTCAATCAAGAGCATGGCCACCATTTGGTGTGGCTAATGTCTAGACACCTGAGCCCTTGTGGGGAATGGAGTGGGTGGAAAAAGGGGGGGGGAAGCAAGGGGCTAGCAGTGAAGGCGGGCCACCTTAAAGGAAAAATATATTTCTATATAAAGTAATATATGTAATTGGGTCCTAACACAGTGTAAGGCACTATTTCTTCAAAAACACATGTGCCTACCTGGATGCATGATAGTAATCCAGGAGGTGGCGTGTCTAGTGCAGGAACGCGTATCACGATGGACTCAATACCTGTGACGTAAATATCAGCATAAGGAGGAGGAAGTGTGTGCCATGTGGCAGGCTGCGGGTGGGTGGCCGTTGCGTGTGAGGCAGGGGGGCATAGCTGAAAAGATCCTCTGTGTGATTGCTACAGCGGGCTCACGGGAAGAACGCGTGTTGCATTGCGAGCGGCTGCAGAGGATAAAGGAAAAGGGGCTAGCTGCCGCGTGTGATGCGCTGAAGGGGGCGTGGCCTGTTGGCTCAGGGCGAGTGCAGGCATTAGCCAATCGGCAGGCTCCAAGTTGAGGGTGTGTGACGCTGCCCTCCAATCGGGAGGCTCGGCATGGGGGGGTGCCGGCACCAATAGAATGGGGCGGAGCGGGTAGGCGTGGTTGAGCCCATGGGAAAAGTAAGTGTGTAACGGCCAATTGAGATGCACAGCACAAAGCGAGCATCAAGGCCGTTACTGAGCATATATAGCTGATTCCCAGCGGGGTGAGAAGGGCCCCAAGTGTGGTGGTCTGATCAATCACTGTGAAAAGATCTGGCTCACAAGCCAAATGTAAGTCCAAAATGACGGTCCACAGTGTGCGTGGTAAACCGATGGGAGGGAATTCACACAAAGCACCTACGCTGGTGTGCACATACACTAGAGGAAATGCACGCCAAACAAAGGTGGCTCACATGCCAAATGTAAGTCCAAAGTGACGGTCCACGGTGTGTGTGGTAAAAAGATGGAAGTGAATTCTCACAAAGCACCTGGCGCGGGGGTGCGCATGCGTGAGAGGAAATGCACGCCAAACTAAGGGATGCCTGGCATGGCATGGGAAGCAAATAAAAGGATTTTTTTTTTAGGAGGATGCTAAGGGGAGTATTTTCAGCTAGGCCTGCTGGTGCCAAGAGTGGATATATCCAAGGTGGGGGTTACGGCCAGGGGAAAAAAAAGGACCAGTGTCAATTGGCAAGCAACCCCTCACAGCATATGCAGGATTGTTGGAGACAGGTGCAAGAGGAAGGTGCAAGGTGCCTGAAGGGGGGGCCTTAATGTTGTAGCACTGCTCACTCCTGCCATTGCATGGCCTCGTTGAGGCCTTTTTTGCAGCTTTCTAGGCGGAAAATCCATTTTTGTTCCTGTGTAAAGAGTAGGGCGTGATAATTTCCCCCTTGATTTGGGCATTTGATCTTTTCCAAGATGGTCCACTTGAAGGATTGAGCCGTGTGTCCCTCGGCCATGAAATGTGGGACCATGGGTGCTGTCAGTTTCTTTGTTCTGATGCATGATCAGTGTTCAATCATGTGTTTTTTGACCTCACGGGCAGTCATGCCGATGTAGCGCTGGTTGCATGGACAGGTGATCATGTAGACCGCTACTTTGGTATTGCTATTAGTAACATGTTTTTGGACCCACGGTGTCTTCCAACTGATGTCTAGTGTGGTACTATGAATAGTCTGTTTACACATGGAGCATAGCCCACAAGGGCTGTGCCCCATTGGTTGACTGTGGTTCCATAGTGTACCTTGGGTGTCTGGCATGGTGGCTGCCTCTACTCGTACTGTGTTTACCAATGCATCTCTCAGGTTGTGTCTCCTTTTGTGGGCAAACCAAGGAGGTGGTATGGTTGATGTGCCTGTGTTGAGGATGGGCCACAAAGACTTGATCTCCTTTTTTTATTTTGTTGTGGAGCGGCGAGTAGCTGAGTACTGCTGTGATCAAGAGGTCATCTTTGTTTTTTTTCATGTTGCTCTAGCATGCAAGTGCATGGTATGTGTCTGGCCCTTTTGCATGTGTTGTCAACAATTCTGGGCGGATAGCCATGCTGAATGAGTTGGTTCTTCAATATGCTCGCCTGGGTGGTGTAGTCGTTGGTTCTACTGCAAAGGCAGCGATAGCGCAAGAATTGTCCAAAGAGCCAGTTGTACTTAAGGGATTGCGGATGGTAGCTTGAGTATGAGAGCAACAAGTTCTTATTAGTCTCTTTTCAATAGACCTTAGAGATGAGCCCTCCATCTGATGCTGCAATTGCTAGATCAAGGAAATTGGTTTGTCTCTTGTCCTTGTCCATGGTAAATTGTAGATGGATGTTTTGTGCATTGATCCATGTGTGAAAAACTGTAAGTTCTTCACTGGTCCCTCTGAAGATGACAAAAATGTCATCTATATAGCGATGCCAAATAAGCAATTTTTCAAGGAACGGGTTGGTTTGAGAATATATGTACTTAAGCTCGAAGGAGTTGACATACAAGTTGGCCAGACTGGGCATAAAAGTTGCGCCCATGGCAGTGCCAGAGTCCTGCTGGTAGAATGGGTTGTTGAACACAAAATAGTTTCTCGTGAGTGCTATCTCTGCCAATGAAGATATGAAGGTGGATGGTACCTCATATAGATCAATCCCTGAGTTAAGGAGTTGGCTAAGCATAGTCAAGGTTTCCTGTTGTGGAATCTTTGTGTAGAGGGATTCAATATCAATGGTTACCAGCCAGTCAAGTTCGGGGTTGAGAGTCAAGAAGGATGAGCATTGCCGTGGAGTCTTTTATATAAGATTTCATTTTGGGAATTTCATTCTTAATGAAGAAATCAACATATAGGGACAGGGGTTCCAGGATAGACTGGATCCCTGAGACAATGGGTCAGCCAGGTGTTGGGAAAATCCCTTGTGTATTTTGGGTAATGCAGAGAGCCGGAGTCCTTGGGTGCAGTGGTGTCAGGAAAGATGCTTCCCTGGAGCTCAAATAGCCTTCTGCTTCTTCTTCATCTATGATGGGTGCGATCAGTGCCTGTAGTGATGCTGTTCGGTTGCTTGGAAGGGCTTGGTAGCTCATGTTGTCACTAAGGATGGCTTCTACCATTTTGGTATAGTCACTGGTGTTCTGAATGACAATTGCCCCTCCTGTGTCTGCCGATTTTATGGTGATGGAGGTACTGGTGGCCAAAGCAGAAAGGGCCTCCAGTTGGGCTTTGGAACAGTTATTGTGGATGAAGGGGATGTCTGCTTCGATTTCCAAAAGTTTCTTCATGGGCGCCTGTACGAATGTGATGGATTTGGCAGTGTACGCACTAGAGGGTACGCAGAACTGCGATGGGGGCTGTAATCCAGTGGTGTCTTGTTGATCGTTGCTTTAGTCAGCAAAAAATTGCTTTAGATGTATCTTCCCTAGTAGTTGGGTGCATTCAATGCGGGTTTGGAAAGGATCATACCGTGCCGTGGGTATGAATGAGAGGCCTTTTGTAGGATCTCTTCCTCCGACTGTGTCAGATTGTAAGATGATTGATTCACAATTAGGGAGGTGGTGGTAGTGTCGCCTGTCCTCTGCTGCATGTGACCACGGTGGATTGTGGCTGTGTTTGCCACCTGGGCCTGCGTTGCCCTCTGCCGCGCTGGCCTAAAAAAGGCACCACAGGGGTGTTGTATTGTGCAGGAGCTATAAAGTGAACTCGCTGGCCCTGGCGTCCATAACTAATAGAGCTGTTGCTGCAATTTTTACTGGAGGTTGACCATGTCCTATTCAGGCCTCTTTGGGAGTTCTGAGTGTGGAGTTGTGTCACATCTCTCCTTGATTGTCTGGCTTCGTCGGTGAAGTATTCGTCAACGACATATGGATAAACCTTTACGTGGGTAAATGCCTGTAAATCCTTCTTGAGTTTAAGAATTTTCATATTAAGGTTGATGTCTTTAAATTCCTTCAGAGATGTTTCTAGCAAAGCTAGTTTGGCTGTATATATGTCTATAGAAATTTTGCTTTTTAAGGAGTCACTCTTTAGAGTAAGTTCTGCTACTAGTTGGTCTGTAACTGATTTGGCTGTGTTGATGATTAAAACTAGCCAATCTCTGGTGCATTTATTGGCTATGAATGACCAATCTTTTCTGAACTGGAGATTGTCAAGAAATATCCCTGGTTCTATATGGATTATGAGTCTGTTAGGTGTAGCGTGGGCCCTTAGGTAGTCAGTCATACGTGTTCCATGGAGTTCTGAGCGAATGATTTTCTTTCTTAAGATTTCGATGTCGTTCCATTCATCGGTGTTCCTCCACTTAGAGCCTACCTATTGGCTAATGCACGCGCTCGCCCTGGGCCAACAGGCCATGCCCCCTTCTCTGCGTCACACGTGGCAGCTATCCCCTTTTCCTTTATCCTTCTGCAACCGCTTGCAATGCAACACGCACTCTTCCAGTGAGCCGGCTGCAGCGATCACACAGAGGATCTTTTCAGGTATGCCCCGCTGCCTCACGCGCAACGGCCACCCAGCCGCAGCCTGCCACATGGCACACACTTCCTCCTCCTTACGCTGATATTTTCTTCACAGGCAGTGAGTCCATCGCAATACTCGTTCCTGCACTAGACACGCCACCTCCTGGATTACTATCATGCATGCAAGTAGGCATGTGTGTTTTTGAAGAAATATTGCCTTACACTGTGTTAGGACCCAATTACATATAATACTTTATATAGAAATATATTTTTTCTTTAAGGAGGCCCACCTTCACTGCTAGCCCCTTGCTTTCTCACCCCCCCCCCTTTTTCCACCCACTCCATCCCCCACAAGGGCTCAGGTGTCTAGACATTAGCCACACCAAATGGTGGCCATGGTCTTGATTGAGAGAGAGCAACACGTCAATGTTCAGCAATTACTAGCTACAAGACTAGATCTAGAGCAGGTTCTGGTTGCATCAACTTGTAACATTGCAGCACGAGGTAAACTGATGCCCTTCTTGCAATGTTATTTGTGTCTCCTCCAGAGGATCCCAAGCAGCCTGCTTTTGCTGCCCAATCAGGAGCCAGCTGTCATGATGCCTACCCCCGGAGCACCAGGCCAGGCCCAGCATCCCCGGGAGCAGGCATCATGCCCCTGGGTAAAAGCCCAGCGGCCCCTTATAGGGGCTCTTTGGACTCTGTCCTGGCGCCGTTGGCGCCAGGCTCATGTTGGACATCAGTCCTAGCGCCATAGGCGCCAGGCTCATAAAGGAAGGTGTTTTGTGCACTTAACTGATGCAGACCATGCTGCAAGATTCAAGCCTCCCTGAGACCTGAAAGGGACTATTTTTTCATTGGGACTATTTTGCCACTCGGGCGTGGCCAGGGAAGGATACTTACCTGGAACTACTTTGGGGCCTATTTAAGCCACGCCCAGAGAGTAGCTCACGCTTTGCGTTGTTCTGCATCCAAGCAGCTGAACGCTCACCGTGTCTGCTCCTGCATCTGGTCTCCAGCCACGCTCGCCTCGATCCTGGAACACCTGTAAGGAAAGAAGAGAAGAGAAAGGTGAAAACCAAGAATTTTATCAAACTTCTTACCTGCATCCGGAACCTTCACGCCAGCGTTCCTGAGAAAAGACTTTCATTTAAAAGCACAGCGTTGCTCGCTGCAGCGCCGCGCTTCACTCACCTGTCCTCGGGAGTTCTTCTGGCTCCACCGCGACTGTCTGCACCGGTCGCCACATCTCTGCGCCTAGGGGAGAGAAGAAGAGACAAAAGGTGAGCAGAAGGAACATATGAGGAAAGTCTAATTTTCCGCCATAACACTTACCGGTCTTCTGTTGGTGGACCATTCCTCATTTCGGGTCGGCGCCACTTCGTTGGCAGGTACCGCACCCCGGCCCCTATGGGGAAAGGACGAAAGACATTACTGGGGGAATATAAAGACATTAAGAGGGATCGCCCCCATCGCTAACTCACCTGAGTTTACCATCGGCAATTAAATCCCTCAACGCATCGCCTTCATTCTGAACCTGAAATAAAGGACAGATCACAGGTTAGAAAGGCAACAGAAAAGGAGGCTCAACACTTGAACTTTTGTAATCTTCATACCTACGCCGTTCCGCTCGGAAAAGTCAAGTGGATTTTGCCACTGCCATTCTGAAAACCAGTGAAGTAACTGGACAAACACGCGCCCCTGCACCAGAAGCAGAATGGAGAGTTCATCCTTTCAAACCATAAGGTGAGCTTCAACCGGGGATTTCGGAGGAAGTTAGAGAAGAACGAAGGGAGAAAGGGGGGAGCAAGCACACTAATCTGCAGACTGTTAATCCCCTTTCTCATCTGCAGAAGGATATTCCTACTGGCCAGACAAGCAAGATTTGAGGGTCCTGTTCAGTCGGTGTTCCGAGTTCTGCGCATCACGCTCGAAGAGGCCACAGCAACCCAGACTAGACCAGCGCCTCCGTGGGAGTCAGGTGAGCGTTACAGAACGCAAAGCCTTCCTACAAATTCCCACCCAGGCGCTATGGAAACTTCTGAGACTGATCAGTTGGCCCAACTACTGGGGGAATTACGGGCCAAAGTACACGCCGCTCGTCAAGAGACTAATGCTCTCAGGAGGGAAGTGATTGTATCAAAGGAAAGAACTGATGACCTGGCTAGACAGTTTTTGCAAGGTCAAGCAGACACACTCCTCTACCCGGTTCCGGGGGGAACCCCGCTCCTGTGGTTCCCCGTAACCCTGTGCAGATTAATCTACCTGGAAACATGCCGCTGGCCCCACCCGAACGCTTTGCTGGGGACCCCAAACGATTCGCCGTATTCATGAATCAGTGTCGTTTGCACTTCCTATGCAGACCTGGGGCCTTCCCTAATGACCAGACCAAGGTAGCCTTTGTATTGTCATATCTCAGCGGCTGTGCTGCCGATTGGTCAGTTCCACTGGTTACTCAAGATGACCCAATTCTCCGTGATTTTCAAGGATTTCAAGCAAGCATGGAAAGGTTATTTGCTCGACACTCTCAGGGGCAGGCTCTGAATGACAAACTCCTATCCCTGCGACAGGGCAATCAGGACCTCCTATCCTACATTGCAACCTTTAATAGACTAATTGTGGAAACTGGGTGGCCAGAGGATAAAAGAATCACGTTATTTTATCGAGGTCTACGCAGAGAACTTAAAGATGTCCTGACCCAAGTTGTAAATCCGCCCCAAGAATGCACAGAATATATAGATTTAGTGGTCCAATTGGATCACAGACTTCAAAACAGAAAAGCAGATCGGTCCAAGTTTGAGACCCGGGTGTTGGTCAAGACCCACGCTAACCCCAAGGGTGCTGATGTCTCTGAGCCTATGCAAATCGGAGGGGTTAAAGGACCTTTAACTCAAAAAGAACGTGAAAGAAGACGGCAGATGCAGTTATGTCTTTATTGTGGGTCCTCTGGACACTTTCTACGAGATTTCCCGGCAAAACCGCCCAAGAAGGTGGTAGGAGCCGCTGATAAAAACCATGAAGACTCTGTTTTGGGAAACGACCACGCCCGACAAGCGTAGGGGTCCGCTTGCCGAGCTTGAAAACTAACTCTCAGACCTCGCATTTCATTGTGCCAATGGTCCTCGTAGATCCGGAACAGCCTAAGCGGTTGCATGCAATAAAGGCATACATCGATAGTGGGGCTGTAGGAAATTATGTGGATTGTGAATTGGTCTCTAGGATTAACCTCCCTCTGCGTCCTAAAACCAGCAAAGATGTCATCACCACAGTAGATGGAACTGAAATTGCCTCTGGACCGGTAACACATTCCACTGCTGAGGTGACACTTATAGGTCCGGACGGCCATCGGGAGGCAGTTGTGTTTGATGTAATCAAGGCTCCACAGTTTCAGGTTATTCTCGGAATCCCTTGGTTAGAGACACATAATCCTCGAATTGATTGGCGAGCGTAAAGAATAACCTTCCCGGATTGTGCACAAACCTGCTACCCAGAAAATCTGAAGATCAGTCTAGCATCTGTAACCTCTGTCTCCATGCAGCTACCTCCGGAATACCAAGACTTTCAGGACGTCTTCCAAAAGGAACAGGCCAACACGTTACCTCCCCACAGATCGTACGATTGCCAAATCGATCTGGTGCCCGGTGCACAACCCCCTTGTAGCAGGATTTATGCCCTTACTGAACCTGAGAATCTGCATTTGAGACAATATTTAGATCAATACCTAGCCAATGGTTTCATTCACCCGTCAAAGTCTCCGGCATCCTCGGCTTTGTTCTTCGTGCCCAAAAAAGAAGGCGACCTTAGAACGTGTATCGACTACCGCGCATTGAACCAGATAACTGTTAAAAACCGTTACCCTCTTCCTCTGATCCCTGAACTCCTTGACCAGGTGAAGGACGCTTGCGTATACACCAAGTTAGATCTCCGGGGGGCTTATCATCTGGTGCGAGTAAAAGAAGGCGACAAATGGAAAACGCCCTTCTGTACAAAATATGGATTATTCGAATACCAGGTGATGCCTTTCGGGTTGTGCAACGCGCCTGCTGCCTTCCAATTCTTCATGAACGATGTCCTTCGGGAACTCATCGATGTTTGTGTTGTCGTATATATCGATGACATTCTTGTGTACTCCTCTTTGGAATCTGATCACAGAAAGCATGTCAGGGCCGTCCTTGAGAAACTGCGCCAGCACAAACTGTTTGCAAAGCTGGAAAAGTGCGTTTTCCATACCACCGAGGTTGAGTTTCTTGGATTCATCCTGACACCTAAAGGGGTCCGAATGGACTCACGAAAAGTGGATGGCATCCTCAAATGGCCATCACCTAGTTCGGTGAAAGGTGTCCAAAGCATGGTTGGTTTTGCTAATTTTTATCGCAGATTTATCCCGGAATTTTCACGTGTGGTACAACCCATCACTGCACTCTTGCGAAAAAATAAACGCTTCGAATGGACCGAGGAAGCCGAACAGGCCTTTCAGGAATTGAAAGCTAAATTCACGTCCGCACCTATTTTGAAGCACCCGCGCCCCGATCTCCCTTATATAGTCGAAACCGACGTGGCCAGCTTAGCCATGGGAGCTGTCCTGTCTCAGAGAGACCCTGAAACCAACCAACTGTACCCCCTAGCATTTTGGTCCAGAAAGTTCTCGCCGCCTGAGGTAAATTATGCAATCACCGACAAGGAATTATTAGCCATTAAGTCCGCCTTTAAGGCTTGGCGGCATTATCTTCTTGGTGCCAGGCATACCATCACCGTGATCACTGATCACCGAAACTTACAATATTTAAAAACTGCCAAGGCTCAATCGTCACTTCAGCTCCGATGGGCTTTGTTCTTTTCTGAGTTCGATTTTGTAATCACTTACCGCCCCGGCTGTAAGAATGGCAAAGCGGACACGCTGTCTCGAATAGGAATGGGAGAAATAGACACAAACTCAGAACCTGTGCCGATAATTCCTGAACAAAGAATTTTGGGGATAACCTCTTTACAAACCCTTGAAGACATTCAAGCACGGGTAAAACAACTCCTGGACTCTACAGCCTTGCAGGATTGGATCCAAAGGGGGTCTTACTTTTCGGTCAACGATGGCCTACCTTACTTCCAAGGACGCTTATTTCTGCCAGAAAAAGAATTGCAAGAACTGGTTATTTCCCGTCATCATGATACCCTGATGGAAGGACATCCTGGCATTGCCAAAACTGAGGAAAAAATTAAACGACAATTCTGGTGGCCTTCCTGGCGAAAGGATATTAAATCTTTCGTGATGTCCTGTGGAGTTTGCGCCCAAAACAAAGGCCAAAAGACAAAACCCGCCGGTCTTCTTCAGCCTTTAGACATTCCACCAGCACCTTGGCACACCTTGTCACTAGATTTTGTAATGGATACAATACTATTCTGGTTGTGGTGGATTTATTTTCCAAGATGGCCCATTTTATTCCGTTGAAAGGATTACCTTCAGCTTCTGTCCTAGCCAAGGAATTCCTCGAAAATATCATCCGTTTGCATGGATTCCCGTCCATACTAGTCTCCGACCGGGGAAGCCAATTTATTTCTCATTTTTGGAGAAAGTGTTGTCAACTGGCACAAATCGACGTAAGACTCTCAACCAGCCACCACCCACAGAACGATGGTCAGACGGAGAGAACGAACCAGACCCTTGAACAATACCTACGATGTATGTTGCACCAATCGGAGGGTAATTGTAAGGATATTTTATGGGTGGCCAAATATGCATACAATAACTCGGTACACTCAGGAACTGGACAAAGCCCCTTTTATACCCTATATGGACATCACTCTCGTACTTCAGACCTGGACTCACCTCTGAGCCTTGAAATGCCCGCAGTGGACCATTTGCATTCCACGATAACTCAAGCCTTCAAGGATGCAACTGCACATTTGCAACAAGCGAAAGGGAAATACAAAAAGAATGCGGATCTGCATCGGAGTGAGGCGCCTCCATACCAAATAGGGGATCAAGTATGGTTGGCTACCAAAAACTTATTGCTCAAGGGACCTCAAACTTTTAATCCAAGGTATTTGGGCCCTTACTCGATCAAAGCTATAATTAACCCAGTGGCAGTCAAGCTCGATCTACCAGCTAACATGCAGATTCACCCCGTTTTTCATGTGTCACTTTTGAAACCAGTGCAACCAGGAACCAGATTAATAAAGCCACCAGAACCAATCCAGATAGATGGGGAGCCTGAATTCGAGGTGAAGAACATTTTGGATTCTAAGATCTCAAAATCAAAACTTTTCTATCTAATTGATTGGAAAGGGTACGGACCTCAGGAAAGGTCTTGGGAACCCAGCGACCACGTACATGCACCTCGGCTGGTAAAAAGGTTTCATCGGAATTTCCCAAACAAACCGAAACCTCCAGAGGGAACGACCTTGGGAGGGGCCTTGGGGGGAGTGCTGTCATGATGCCTACCCCGGGAGCACCAGGTCAGGCCCAGCACCCCCGGGAGCAGGCATCATGGCCCCGGGTAAAAGCCCAGCGGCCCCTTATAGGGGCTCTTTGGACTCTGTCCTGGCGCCGTTGGCGCCAGGCTCATGTTGGACATCAGTCCTGGCGCCATAGGCGCCACGCTCATAAAGGAAGGTGTTTTGTGCATTTACCTGATGCAGACCATGCTGCAAGATTCAGGCCTCCCTGAGACCTGAAAGGGACTATTTTTTCATTGGGACTATTTTGACACTCGGGCGTGGCCAGGGAAGGATACTTACCTGGAACTTCTTTGGGGGCTATTTAAGCCACGCCCAGACAGTAGCTCACGCTTCGCGTTGTTCTGCATCCAAGCAGCTGAACGCTCACTGTGTCTGCTCCTGCATCTGGTCTCCAGCCACGCTCGCCTCGATCCTGGAACACCTGTAAGGAAAGAAGAGAAGAGAAAGGTGAAAACCAAGAATTTTATCAAACTTCTCACCTGCATCCGGAACCTTCACGCCAGCGTTCCTGAGAAAAGACTTTCATTTAAAAGCACAGCGTTGCTCGCTGCAGCGCCGCGCTTCACTCACCTGTCCTCGGGAGTTCTTCTGGCTCCACCGCGACTGTCTGCACCGGTCGCCACATCTCTGCGCCTAGGGGAGAGAAGAAGAGACAAAAGGTGAGCAGAAGGAACATGTGAGGAAAGCCTAATTTTCCGCCATAACACTTACCGGTCTTTTGTTGGTGGACCATTCCTCATTTCTGGTCGGCGCCGCTTCGTTGGCAGGTACCGCACCCCGGCCCCTATGGGGAAAGGACAAAAGACATTACTGGGGGAATATAAAGACATTAAGATGGATCGTCCCCATCGCTAACTCACCTGAGTTTACCATCGGCAATTAAATCCCTCAACGCATCGCCTTCATTCTGCACCTGAAATAAAGGACAGATCACAGGTTAGGAAGGCAACAGAAAAGGAGGCTCAACACTTGAACTTTTGTAATCTTCATACTTTCGGCGTTCCGCTTGGAAAAGTCAAGTGGATTTTGCCAGCGCCATTCTGAAAACCAGTGAAGTAACTGGACAAACACGCGCCCCTGCACCAGAAGCAGGATGGAGAGTTCATCCTTTCAAACCATAAGGTGAGCTTCAACCAGGGATTTCGGAGGAAGTTAGAGAAGAACGAATGGTGGAAAGGGGGGAGCAAGCACACTATTCTGCAGACTGTTAATCCCCTTTCTCATCTGCAGAAGGTTATTCCTACTGGCCAGACAAGCAAGATTTGAGGGTCCTGTTCAGTCGGTGTTCCGAGTTTTGCGCATCACGCTCAAAGAGGCCACAGCAACCCAGACTAGACCAGCGCCTCCGTGGGAGTCAGGTGAGCGTTACACCAGCAGGAAGAAAAAATTGGCCTTTTTGTGAAGAAATTTCGTCCTGAAGAAGATGGGCTAAACCACCAGTGCACCATCGAAACCGGTCGACCATATCTGTTGTGGCTCCACCACAACACAATGAGATACTCCTGATACTATTAGGGGGTACAGTGATAACTCACAAAGAACCCACACAGTGTGGGTTCCCCACACAGCAAACCCCAAAGCTAGTGGGTTTTGTATTTTTAAGTAGATGTATTTTTAAGAAGATACATTGGGCCTCATTACGACCCTGGCGGAAAGTTACCGCCAGGGCCGTGACTTTACCGCCATGGTGCTAACTACGTTAACACCATGGCGGTAAGGGGATTTACCGCCCCATTCCGACCTTGGCGGGGCGGTAAATCCCCAATCCCCATTTACCCTTCCCCATTCCCATTTTTGCCCCATAGGGCATAATGGGAGTGGGGAAGGCGTTAATTACGCCACCGTAAATTACGGTGGCGTAATTAACACCAAGTTCCCTTACCGCCATGGATTTTTACACCCGCTAGAAGCAGGTGTAAAATCCGCCATGGCGGAAAGGGAACTCGTGATTGGCGGTAAGGGGTCGGCGCAGCTAACGATGGCGCTAACCCCTTACCGCCAGGGTCGTAATGAGGCCCATTGTGTTTTACCTTCCCAGCGTTTGGGCAACCACCGGCATGCAGAGAATGTGTAGCCATCGGGGTAATTAAAGGTGCTAAAAATCCCGATGACCCCAGTCCCCACATGCTAATTGAAGCAGTTCGGCCCAATACTACGAGATCTAATTCCCCTCTCGTAGGCACCTTCACCATCGATGGTTGCAAACCAAAACCCGCCTTCTCTTGTTAGGTTGTTGGGTACAAAGTCAAGTGTTTTTTATAAATAACTGCATTAGTAGAGAGTCTGGGACAGTCCCTTGACCTATCCCTCTTAGATAGGCGTTGCACCATCTGCCGTCTAGGGACAGGCACCCCCACCTTAGGGACAAGGTGTTCTTCCCGAGGGCCAGAATAGCTCATCATCTTGTATTTCACCTTTGTGACTACCTCAAGTTGCCATAATCACTCATTTTGCCTTCAATTGCATTTATACCAGTGTTCTCCCAAGGATCCATCGCTTTTGTGTACCTAGAAGGATTGAGAGACAGCCCCTTGCTTGGTTAAGCTGTTGAGGAAGGTGAGGAACATAGATGGTTGTTGGGTTGCTTAGTTGTTGCTTTTTAGAATTTGGGCAGGGGCACAGGTCTTCCAGTGAGTTGACTAGTCTACTAAAGTTGACCGTGTTGAGGAACTCCTGGGTGGACAAGGGACGAAAGGTAATCAATGATAAGGTGGGTGGTTTTATTGGTTCCAGTTCCCTGGTTAGGCATGGTGAGGTGGATGTTTTCTGTCCAAGCAGTCTTGGATTGAAGGGTTTTATTGATGAAGTCTGTCACAATGAAGTAAAGATATGTTGAGATGTTGTCTATGACTTTTTGAATCTGCAGGATGATTTTGAAGACCTCTTTCTTGCCCTATTGCCCAGATTCTGTTTGATGTGCTGAGTGGGCTTTTTTGCTCTGATAATTTAAAACAGGGATCATTAATGATTACAATGGTTCTCAATACAAGTTGTTTGTGAATACATGCATATGCCATAATTCCATTAACATAGGCAGTATTTCTATAGTCCACGAAAGATAGCAAATTAATGAGCAGTAAAATCAAATTACAACATATGCAGTATAAATGTTACTGCATGCAGTACATATTTGACATCACATCTAGATTGTTATAAATTCAAAAGTGGAAAAAAGGCATCCATATCTCCTGTTGAAAGTGATTGAAATTCATACAAAAGAGCAGAGGTTCATCATGTGATGACCCATGGAAAAGAAATTACGGAATGATCAGTAACAAGTCTTTTGCTCTTTGCACCTTCCCCCTGTGGTTGTGACAAAGACGAGTGAGGGAGTTTTTGCTTTTTCAAACATTTTGATGCTTATCCCATTTGTAGGCGTTTGACTTCCTGGAAGCACCACGTTTCAGCTCTGGATTACCTAAATTGTCCTCAATTGCACATGTGGGTGGAAAAATGGTAAACATATAATATTGGATATAGTGTTAGCTGAATAGAACTAATCAAATTGGCTGATAGGTTTGTCAGTGTAAGTAGAGTGTATGTTTGAGCGGGATTGGTAGGAGTAGTTTGACTTACAAGAATTGAGTATCAATCTTGGTATAGCCCCCGAAGAAGGCCTAAGAATTGATATGTGGGGGACCGAAACATGTAGTGCTGAGTGCAATTTGTTGATCATGGTATAGCTATATGTAGACATAATTAATTGAATGCTGTATATTAAAGGAATAGTGTGCTCAAAAATGTCATTGTCCCAAGTGTTCAGGCATGTGGTTTTAAGCAAACTGTGATCGATCCTAAAAACATTTCCTATTCACCTTACCTTAGTTTTCCTCATTTTTGCACATGCGAAATCAAAGAGTCGGGTGTGGCCATCTTGTGCTTATCTTATCCATGGATCGATCGCCCTAAGTTCAAGTGCCCCTGCAGCACTAAATCATATCATCAACCCCTGAAGCTGACATCACTATTCCTAGCGATATTCTCCACCTATTTTCATGACGTTAGTGGGCAGCATAGCCAAATGCACCCAGTCATCACCTACGTCTTAACGTCAGTTGATGCAGAACCCGGAATATCAACACATACATCGTCTCACAGCAGAGCGCATCCCAAATCGGAATAGAAAACACTATTTTTAAAGGAAACATCAATACTTTGCAATTTATAATGTGCTTTTATTTCACAAAAAATACTCTGAGAACATCCGCTGATGTCGATTAACCACCAATTATTTTATGTCCTTGGGTTAGAGCATCAAAACTTTATCATGAGGCACACAGTGTTATTTCAGGAAAAGATGCACATTCAACGTACCTTGAATCGCAATGATTCAGCATCAGCTTCTTGCTAGACCGTAAACAATGACCGGTTGGTCCTTGTCGCTGGTACCGTCAAAGGGCATATTGGTCCCGGGCGATCGTCCCACATCAGCGTAATGAAAGTCCATCCATTTTGGCGTATCTGCCACTGCTGGCTGAAGAAACCACATGTCGGTGTCTGGAAACTATGGCATTCATAGAATGGTACAATGTAGCTGTGTAGACAACATACCAAAAATAGATTTTAGTAGCCGTTCTTTATTCAAATGTATCCATTTACCCTGTAATTCTGCACCGGGTGAAACCTAATAATGCACACAAACCACAAACAATGGAAACACACAGAAAACATTGGGGAAAGTTTGAGTCTACGATGTGCTTGAGAGGTTAGTGCTGTGGAGTAGGTATATCTCCTGATTGAATGCGGAAGATGATGGAAATATTTGAACAACACATAGACGGCATAATAACGGAATATTTGCAACGAACTTTGGGTTGGTCACCCTAAGTCCCCTGGGGGAACCCAGACGTGGACTCCATGCTCACTGTGCTCAGAGAGGCACAGTACCACCTCACTGATGAGGCCCAACAAGGCTGAAAGACGTGCATGGGATTGCTGTAGGTACTCTTGTTCAGAAGGGAATTGCCATAGCATTTCGGTTCTGGACTGCCCATGTGGCTGGGACAAAGACTGATATACAAATGGATATTTCCCATCTGTGAAAGGTACATTGAGCAAAAGGCGATGGCTGCGGACACTCAAAGTGTGAAAAAACACATAACATGTTAGCATGCCATGTTCTTTCTAGAAAGGGGCGCCTGCTACCTTTTTTGAAACTGTAACGGAACTGGCAACCTCAAATTTCAACAAGCGAACCAAGTTCCCTTGGAAAATGTTCTGCACTCGGCACATCCAATAATACAACGTTGATAACACACACTGATATGCCATTGGACGAAGTGGTTTAGATATCACTACCCTACATACAGGTTGTGTTTGCGGGTCATTGATGAATAATCGTCACAATATGCTCCAACTAACAACCCATAACGGTCAGAAAATGAAACCTTTACTCCTTTATTTTTAAGCTCATATTTAAACTGAATATTTCAACTTACATTATATTTGGTAGTTCCATTCTCTTGGCGTAACGCAGAGTGTCCGCTCAGGACAACGGTTTGCATAGATTGAAAGTAAATGTCACAAATGTCCAGTTTCAAAATAGTGAATGTCATCATTTTTGCAGGTATTCGACAAAATCCATCCTTCAAGCCATAGCAAGTTCTCCCTTTCGTCCAAGGTCACTTGGCAATTGAGGCTTGTTTAGAGCGGGTATGCCTGGTAGCTTTCGTTTTTCTGAAGGAAAGCCACAAATCTAAAACATACCGTACAAGATGCGTCGGTGTGAACTCCCCACCAGCAACATCACACAAAGTGACCTTCACTCCATGGGAGTGATGAGCCCGGCCGACCATCGTTGTATTTGAAATATGTTAGAAAAATAAACAAATTGTTTGCTGGCATCTGCTGATGCCATGCGATCATGAATACTTTTTTAACCATCAATAGTGCTAGTGGTTTAGTTATTTTTGGACAACAGTTACACTGAAGGTAAGTAAAATAAATAATACACGCCACTGAAAGTCTGGTGTAACCTAAGATTCCATTTGTGTCTGTCTGAAACAGACCATGATATCATCTGATGATATGATATTGCATTTATAACGTGCCAATGCACAAGTGCTTCAAGGCGCGACATGGCAATGCAGGGGGAACAGAGGGAAGACAGAGACAACGATCTGGCTAGTGTTGGGAAGTAGACAAACCTTGCCCCTCCTCCCACTCATTCGTCACTCTCGAAACATAACATATGTAATAACCAAGGGGGGAGGAGTAGCCAACCCCTGCGACATTCAGTTACACCACACCCAATTGCAAATAAAACATACACTATAGTTTCAAGCCCAGCATTAGGAAAACATTTTAAAATAGCCCGAATGACATCTTTCTACTAGGCCCGAAAATCCATCTCTCTGTATAAATGCAGCTCACCCACCCTCAGCGCCTCACTCAGCCAGCCCACACCATCACACCATCTCCTCCCCATTTCCACGTCTGCGCGTGCCCTATTCTCGCAGAGGAATGTGCTCTGCGGATAAAGTGAGACTGACAAGTCATAAATCCAAGTGCCCATTCATCTCCACTGAACTTCCAGTGCACTAACAACCTCCACCATGCCAGGCCTGAGCCCAACGGCTCAGACCCCACAGTTCCTTTCATACTGATATCCATCTGAACCTCCACACCCTTATCAGTCAAGGACCCATATCAAGCCCTAATCCTATGTAGTAATATATTCTCCCAAAAAGCAACACATGTCTACCTTTATCCTGAGGACCCAAGCAGGGCAGATGACAGATCAAACCTTTAGGTTGTGCGCCTGGGTACAGAGATTGTGGTATCAAATAGATTCACAAGGGTAGAGGGTAGAGGTTAAAATGGCAATATATTAGCTCATTTCACCGAAGTATCCCTATTCATGCAAGATTTTATGTGTGCCATTATTTCTGCATTATCAGTTTCTGTTGTTTAGTTTAGTTTGATAAATTAATTGCTCCCTTGCCCTGACCTTCACAACACGTAGATGAGCCCAGCTGACCAACGTATGCCAAGAGCGACGGAGAGAAATTGAGATTGCGCAAGTCCAGTTGAGGGGGGAAGGGGAAAAGCGCGGGCCAAAAGCGGGAGGGGGCAAAACACAGAGTTACACTGTATGGCATCCTATAAGGGCACTTCTTGCCAAAAAGTTGACAAAGAAGATACATTTGAAAAGACAATTTAGACGTTAAGGCCACCTATGTCAAGCTCCGCAGAACCCAAAAAAAAATCACACACATGAAAAGACCAAAACACTATGTAAGTGTTTAAAAAGGTGCACGCCCGCCAAGGTGTTTGTCAAAATAATACACTGCTAAAGCAGGACGATGTGTGTGTTAAGGGGTAGACTTTGGTCAGTCGATTTATCATTGCGATGAAAATGTTACCCACCATAGGCCATCAACGCCAGATCCATGCACTGCATGTGCGGATGTGGTTTCGGTCTAGCAGAGGGATTTACAGACACCAAGCAACCACAGACATGTATGTTATCGTTTGAGGACCAGTAATATAAATTAAGGGAAGGCAAAAGATATAAATTAATGAATCATACACTGGATTAAATCTGCATAGTTAAATACTTCTTTTTTATTAATTTGTTTATTTAAAAAAAAAACAATTTTATTGGTTTTCCAAACATTTAACTCAACCATGTACACTTTTTATAATCACAAGCAAATGAAATAAATCAATAATAACTTCCCACCCCAACACATATATGTAGGCCCCCCTCCCCCCAATTATCTCAACTCCCCCCTCCCGTTTCCCCAACCAACCCCAACTGTTGCCCAGCTCCATCCCTGGATCTCAGGCTACCCCGCATCTCACATCTTTCCCGGGGAACCGGTACTCGAAGTGCTGCAAGAGGATACCGCACTACCTGTATCTTAACTACGCTACTTGCAGGGGGTGATAGCGTATCTCCTAATGCTGCACGGAGCAGCACCTCTGTCTCCTGCCCGTAAGCAATATTATATACAATGACTCAGTATCTACAATTTCTACCTCAACTTTATAGATGCATAATAATTTGCTTTAGATTATGTTCCGTTTCCATGACCCTATCTTTGTTACAACCGCTGACAATCATCTGCTACCTTAGTCAATCATGTATCACCAGGTGAAACGCAGGTTCACTTATCCTGTGTGCTCTGTGACTCTACTTTCTTTTTCTGCTGGGAATCCCACCGTGTCCAGCCATCCTGTATCATCCTCAGGAGTTTCGAAGAAAAACACCTTGTTTTTGTGTATGACCTTTAGTTTTGCCAGGTATCGTAACATGTATTTGAAGTCGGCCTCGTGCAACTGTCTCTTGACCGCCACATAGTTCAGCCATTGTTTCTGTACCAAAAAGTTGTAGTCCGGGTATGCTGTGATGGTCGCCGACGCCCTGGTTATTGTCCCTCCTCTGCGAAAGTGTTCCAGAATCTTTTCCCTGTCCTTATCATTTAGTATATTGATGATGATCGGCCGATGGGGGCACCCGGTGGGGGCTTCCTAGCCAAGGCTCTGTGTGCTCTCTCAACTGTGAACCCCTGGGTAAGCGCTCCTGCGCCAATCTCGTGAATCAGCATATCTTCTATGTAGTTTGTCAGGTCCCTGCCTTCTTCCCCCTTCAGAAGCCCCACAACGTGTATGTTGTTCTGCCTCCTCTGCCCTGTTTTCCAGGTTGCCTACCTGTTGTTGTAATATGGTGACCTCCTGGCATTGGCCATGCTGGTGTCTGTGTTGGCTTTCACTTTGCCTTCGAGCCCGCTGGTATGCTCCGCCAGTGGCCTCTAGTCTTATTTTAGAAGGTTGACGTCCACACTGACCGCGTTGATCTTGATTTCCAGTGAAGATTTTAATTCTGCCATGGCGGCATCAATCTTGCTCTCCCAGGAGGTTTTCAGTTCCGCAATGGCTTCCAGGATCTGTTGATTACTACGTGCTGGGTTTGCTGCTTCTCGCACATCCCCGCCTTTATGAGTGAGAGCTTCAGGCATTTGGGCCAGTCTAGTACATATGTCTATCAGAGGTTGTTTTGCCTTGGTCTTGCCAATCTTAGATGCCATCTCCTCTGCCATATATCTCTTAGTTATATTCTTCCTTACCGGTGCCTTAGCCTGTAGGGTATGGTCGCCACTGTGTGTCCCCGCAGTCGGCCTCTGGTCTGCATCCAGCTGTGCTTTGCGTTATGTTGTATGTTCAGCTCTGTAGGCGTACCCCCGATGTGCACCTGGTCGTGGGGGTCGGCGAGTTCAAGCTGGGGACTGTGCTGTTCTGGTTCTTATGCAGTTCAGATAGGCGATGATACCAAGCGACCCTTTGGTAGTCACTTACTGCTCCAGTAACCTGGATCAGTGCCGTGTGTCCTCTCCCCTGTACTGACCACTTATGTCTCCAGGGGTGGCCAGTTGTGCCCGTTGTTGCACGGCACTAGTCTTATACCGCTGCTCAGCTGGTTATTGTGTCTTCACTGGGGTCTAGTTCTCTTGCACACCCCTTGGTGTCTCACGTTGTCCCTGGCCACGCTCCTGCGTCCTCTTCCTCAGCTGCCCAAATTGCAGTGACTTGCTGTTACAATCCCACTGTACTGTTCGTCATTCACCACAGTGTTGGGGTTCTCCCCATGAGACCCCAGGGCCATCTCACGTGATTCCTGTGTCGTGAGATACGGTGGTATTATGCCCCACCAGTTGTTAGATTATGGACCGGGATGCTTCCAGGCACTCCCCCTCATCACCTCCTCTGCCTTGGGTCTTGGGTAGCTGCAAAGTGCCACTGGTGCAAGGTACAATGGTATGTATCTGTTTTGTTGTTTGCATGTCGGCAGCTGCAGTTTTCAGGCCCAGGCTTCCCAAGCCTCTACAGCTCTCGAGCGTGGTAGTCTCTCGTTAGCCGTCTCACACGTGGGGGATTTGCCTGGTCCGTCTCTCCTATGAATATTTTCACCCCTGGTGCATTTACCGGGAATTGACCACTGTTCGGGCGCAGTGCACACGCCTACTTTCTTCCTGCAGGTCACAAAGTAAGGCTCCTCCATGCTTGGTCTGCTGCATGTAATCCTGCAATGTTCATTCCTCGTGCTCTGTTTACTTTCTGTCCCGAGCATGTCTGCTTTGTTCTAGCATCTGCAGCGCTTGATCACGTTAATTGTATGTCCCCTTTCGGCTGCGGCAGGACCGCGCTTGCTGTTACAACTTCTTACACCCGGCTGATATTATGTAATGCTCCTCACAGTAGGCGTCCGTTTATAAAGTACCAGCCTGTTGTTCAGCCCCGGCAGCTCGCTGCCACACGCGCTACAGTAGCAGCCCGGTCCTCCGTGTTCTTGAATGCGACAGATGTCTTGATGTCCCAAGACCCACGCTCTGTTGTTACAGCTCCATAAGGCTTCTCAGCTTTTTATGCATTCGGACTCCGCTGCATCACTTTCATTTTGTGGCAAGTTGCGTTAGACAATCTCTCGCTGCCACCCGTGCCTCCTGATATGTCTTTATGTGTTGCTGGGGTCCGTGCAACCGATAACTGCAAGCCCTTCTCCATGGGCTTCGTGACATGGGGAAAAGGGTACGTTCTAGTGTCCTGCTCGTCACTGTGCTAGGGTCCTGTGCGCGGCATCTCTCTTGCCCTCCTGCCAGTTTTTGACCATTTCAGTTCTACAGGGGCGCTCATCTTCACTGGTCCTGCAGTGTGCGCCATGCCGGCATACGATTCCAGGCAACATCCAATATGGGCACGCTGCATGCCCTTCTCCCGCCAATCAGCACAGCTCTTTGTTCTTTGTCCGGGGCCGGCCGCCATCCTCATCTAATATTACTGCAGTCCGTGCTTGCTATTCTTTGATCCGGAACTTTTGATCCACAGGTTGGTTCACTTCAGGAAGGCCACCATTCCGTTCCCCATGGTTTCACACAGTCGCAGACATTTCTTTTTAGGTCGTGCTGCAGTGCAAGCTTCTGTATATTTCAGGATCTGTAGAAGGATCACCAGGAGACAGTCCAAGACACGTCCTATCTCATGGCTGCTTAGCCATGCGCCCGTTAAACACTTCCTAATACTTTTTATAGCATTGAAATTCGAATTTAATAGCATTCCATTGTTGATGTACAATGTGCAAACATTGGGGAATATATCCCAAAAGTTATAGTGATCACATTAAGAACACTGCTGCAAATCATTTATGCCAGAAAGTCAAACGTTCAACAATTTCAGCTTTTATGTGAACAGGGCTTGTTTGCAATATTTTGTTGCATTGTATGTGTCCTAGGAAAAAAATCACGATCGATTCCATGAGTTCTCGATTGTTCTCTCCACAAGTTCTCGTTGTGTGCTAATACAGCTAGTAATGTTCGGGCCTGCATACCGTCTATGCCGAAATGCAATCTTTTGGGCCTTTACTTTATGCACATATTGTGGAACACCTCCAAATCTCTGGTGTGACAGAATTCTGTGAGTCCCTTTAGGTCTCATTAAAGAGTTTTAACGTACACAATCTTCTCAAGAGCTTTGTGTGGAGGTGAACATGGCACCAACTACTTCTTCTTGCGTTCCTACTCCTCCGATAAAGATCCATGTGCACATTTCTGAAAATGTTGGTTTTCTATCCATGAGTGAAGGTTGGAAGAGTGGTGCATCAATGAGCGCCATTTTTCAAGTAGAATTTCCACAGATCCAGTTTTGGAGCTCCACCAAAGATGGTTGCTGAAAGACTGAGACCATTGTAAAAAAAATTCCAAACCCTTTTTTTACCAGCAGCTGTAATTTTTGTATTGACTGATTTGGCAACATGCCATACATCAAATTGATGACAAATGTTTGGGGAAACTGCTCTCGGATGGCCTTGGCTATTGAAACGGTCAGTGGCTATGAGGCCTATTTGCATTACCGTCAATTGAAGATGTTCGAGGGATTTGATGAAACCATGTTTCTCCATAGCCAGAGAGGATGTACATTGGGACACGTGCAAGATCTCCAAACTCACCATTTTTTTTGTTCCCATGTCATGAAAGTGGTATGTGCAGTACATGAAATTCAGGGGCTGTCACACTGTCTGTCACCAGCTAGCTAGCCAGAAACGTTTGCTAGAGAATGTGCTTTCGATTGACATCTGTTCAATTTTACAGGCTTAACTAATAGCAGGGAATAAGAATTCCCTTTGATATTTGTAGTACTGGGTTTTAGCAAGGAACTGAACTCCCACACATTGACAGAAACTGGACATCTTAGTGAAAGTCGAGCCACTGAAAAGTAAAGCTGCTGAACATAATAGATTTCCAGCTGGCACTTTGCCCAGCATTGGTAGAGCGGACCAGGAAAATGCATCATGGAGGTGGACAAAGCTGGCTTGGATTTTCAGGTTAGTGCCTTGAAATACACGAGACACATTCACCAATGGCTCCACGCATATTTCCCCCCTCAATGTATGGACACATTTCAGCATCAGTATAATCTCAACCAGGCAGCTGTGGAATAAAATGTATTTTTGCTCCTTTATTAGCCAATCGTCCTGCATGAATGTGGTGTGTGACTCAACAGAGGTGAATAAATCGCCCAAACTAGGCAAATTGTAGCTGAGATCTTTGGCAAGTTCTTCGGTCAATTGCATTGAAGCTTCAGTCTCTGTTAGTTCAGCTTGTGTTATTTGCACACAAATTGGAGAAACCATCAACATTGAATGTTTATTGGGTGGAGCTTTTTCTGTGTATATAGATTGCGTCAAGTGGTCTGCGAGGAATTCCAATGCATCTTCATTATATTCAGTTTCATCTTGTCGAGTTCTTACATTGTAGCAACGGTGCAAGAACACTTTTCTGGCTTCGCTGGTTACATTCAATTCAGTTTCAGGCCACTAGGCATAAGCATCAGGAGTCTGCTTGTTGACTGTGTCAGGAATAGGGGCTGGAGCAGACGTGGAGTGCTAACATTTGCTCATTGAACTATACAGAGCTGCGGGAGGCAAAGACTATATTTCCCAGCAGTCCTAGGGTGTTATGTAGTTTTCTTTGTTACGCACGCATTGCCAACTGAACCTGATTGAGAACAGCTTATCAGCCGGCAACGGCGCAAGGCAGGTGCGGCCTATTCTGACTATGGAATGTTTGCCGTCTGGAGAAGAAGGAGGTTTGGAGTGTTACGCGGCTTGGTGTTTTGCTGAACTTCAGGACAGAGCACGCAGGTCGCAGGGGCAAGGACTCTGCCGGGTTGGCTATTTTGCAGCACACTCTTTGCCCGGGAAGTCCCGCGGGGCTCCCAGACATCAGATAAGTAAAAGGAGGGGCTCTACATGTGCGGTAGTTGTATGTTCTTGCTAAAAGTCCAAGAGGAGTGATTTTTGAGCCAATCCGAGTGTCAGGGCCTGCTCCATGTTTTCTATGTCCTTGTTTGGAACTTTTTGCAGACAGGAATTATACAAACTGTAAGATGCTAAGTCATCGAGTTAGGATACGCGGATAGAGAAGCAATCCGCATAGCAGGGGAGCATGTGTGCTAAGAAAACATGTGTCCATGGTTTGAAGTCCAACTAGGGCTGCAAACTAGTACTGGCAATTGAGTGGTATTTATGTTTCCTTATGTGTTGCTCATGCCTGCCCAAGGGGCCATGCGTTTTTGTCTCCATGTTGGGAACATTCCCAGTTGTTTCTTTCATTACGCTTATTGCAAAGTGTTCATTATGTGTTTTGTGATTGTCTTGTACACTTATTAAGGTGTGCTTGATCAGGTTGAAGCAGGGAACAGGTATCTTGGTGCAATACTACCTCATGTTTGTGTGCATTCCAGTGTTGAGACATAGAAGAAGGTATAACTATGCTTAGATAGGTTAGGATTTTCCCTGTGTTTCCCCATGCCTACCAACTTAGGTGTTTTCTCAACCTTTTCCCGGTGTTCCTAATTCCCCCACCCCATCCACAACCTCTCCCTAATCCCTCTTCCCCCCATTGGCTGCCACGTGGTGACCTGTATTATATCTATCAGGTGCCTGTGCCAACCATGGTGGGAGGGTCGAATTCATTTGGCTTCTGTGGTTCGGGAGGAGAGGCAGAGAAAGCGTTTCAAGAATTGAAGGTAGCGTTTACTACAGCACCGGTGTTAAAACATCCAAACACAGATAGAGCATACCAGGTGTAGACTGATGCTAGTAATGTTGCGTTACGGGCCATATTATCGCAGAAGGATGAGGAAGGAGTATGGCATCCGGTAGCGTTTTACTCCATGAAGTTACCTAGTCATGAGCAAAATTATTCTACCACTGATAAGGAGTTGTTGGCTATTCAATCTGCTTTTCTAGAGTGGAGGCATTACCTGTTGGGGGTAAGGCATCAAGTGGTGGTGGTAACCGTTCACAAGAATCTGCAATATTTCAAGACTGCTCAAACACTTAGTCCTAGACAACCTCGCTGGTCCCAGTACTTTAATGAATTTGATTTTATAGTGACTTTCAGGCCCAGGAGTAAGAATGGGAAGGCAGATGCATTGACAAGGCAGCAAAATTTAGACAAGATAGTGGGTGAAGTAAAAGCAATCATTCCCCCGGAAAAGGTCATTGGGGCTATTACTAAGACATTAGTGGACCAAATAAAGAGGGCCCTGCAACCAACTCAGCTTCAGAAATGGTGAGACAGTCATCCTGCAAGAACAGTGCGGGAAGGGCTGCCCTATCATAGTGGACAATTGTATTTGTCTACTAAAGAGTTACAAAACAAGGCTTTGTATTGGTGCCATAACTCCCTGTTAGCAGGACACTCAGGCCAAAGAAAGATGCAAATAATGTTGGAAAAGTATTTCTGGTGGCCTAAATTAAGGCAGGATGTGGGAGTGTATTTGTTACAATGTGAGAATTGTGTGCTTAATAAGGCAGACCATGTTAAGACGAGAGTGTTGTTACAACCGTTACCAACTCCCAAGAAATTATGGACTCACATCTCCATGGACTTCATTAAGGATATACCCCCTGATAATCAGTTTGACACCATTTGGGTAGTGGTGGATTTTCTGTCTAAAGAAGCCCATTTCATTCCATGTGTGGGGTTACCAGGGGCAGGCAAGTTAGCAGTTATTTCTCCAATATGTGGTGAGATTGCATGATCTGCCGAAGAGTATTGTATCAGATAGAGGCCCTCAATTTACTTCAAGAATTTGGCGTGCTTTCTGTCGAATGTGGGGAATCAACTGTGCTCTATCCACAAGTTATCACCCTCAAACAGATGGCCAAACTGAAAGGGTGAATCAAACACTTGAACAATATTTGAGAGGCTATTTAGCAGATGGCAGGGAATCCTGGGTGCAGGCACTATGGTTAGCGTAATTTACATATAATAATACCACACACCTCTTTGGGAGTGGCACCCAACAAAGGTTTATATGGTTATAAACAGAACATGATACCGGAACACTTACCAGAGATGGAACAAATTCCAGTGTTACTGTAGCGCAAACAGTTGCTTCTTGAAATCAGACAGAGAGCATGCGCAAATTTGGAAAAAGCCAAGGGAGCATATAAGAAACAGGCCGACAAGCACAGGCAGGAGAGTCCCAAGTATCAAGTTGGAGACCGAGTTTGGTTGTCAATGAAGAATTTATCTTTGGTGGGGTCTCGTAAATTCATGCCTTGCTTTATTGGGCCCTATGAGATAATAAAATGTGTGTCTTCTACAGCAATGAAATTACATTTGCCAAGGACCTTACCTATAAACCCGGTATTCCATGTGTCTTTGCTTAAACCCGCAGCTCCAGGGATGACTACGAAACGGCCTCCGGCTATTGTTAAAGAAGTTCAAACAGAATATGAAGTAAGACGCATTCTGGACGCGTAAAGAAGACACCAACAACTCTGGCATTTGATTCAATGGGAAGGTTATGGTCCTGAGGATTGTTCATGGGAACCTGTAGGAGCTGTGCATGGCCCCAGGTTGGTGAAACAATTTCATTTGCGACACCCGGAAAAACCGGGTCCTGGGAACAGCCCTGGGAGAGGAGGTAATGTCAGGAATAGGGGCTGGAGCAGACGTGGAGTGCTAAGAATTGCTCATTGAAGTATACAGAGCCGCGGGAGGCAAAGACTACATTTGCCAGCAGTCCTAGGGTGTTATGTAGTTTTCTTTGTTACGTGAACGTGATTGAGAACCGCTTATCAGCCGGTAATGGCACAAGGCAGGTGCGGCTTATTCTGACTATAGAACGCTTGTCGTCTGGAGAAGAAGGAGGTTTTGGAGCACTATGCGGCTTGGTGTTTTGCTGAACTTCAGGACAGAGCACGCAGGTCGCAGGGTCAAGGATTCTGCGGTTTGGCTATTTCGCAGTGCACTCTTCATCCAGGAAGTCCCGCGGGGCTCCCGAACTTCAGATAAGTACAAGGAGGGGCTCTACATGTGCGGGAGACGTATGTTCTTGCTAAAAGTCAGAGAGGAGTGATTTATGAGCCAGTCCGAGTGTCGGGCCTGCTCCATGTTTTCTATGTGCTTGTTTGGAAGTTTTTGCAGACAGGAATTGTACGAACTGTAAGCTGCTAAGTCATCGAGTTAGGACACGCGGATAGACAAGCAATCCGCATAACAGGGGAGCATGTGTGCTAAGAAAACATGTGCCATGGTTTGAAGTCCAGCTAGGGCTGCAAGCTAGTACTGGCTATTGAGTGCTATTTATGTTTCCTTATGTGTTGCTCATGCCTGCCCAAGGGGCCATGCGTCTTTGTCTTATCATGTTGGGATCATTCCCAGTTGTTTGTTTCATTATGCTTATTGCAAAGTGTTCATTATTTGTTTTGTGATTGTCTTGTACACGAATTAAGGTGTGCTTGATCAGGATGAAGCAGGGAACAGGTATCTTGGTGTCATACTACCTCATGTTTGTGTGCATTCCAGTATTGAGTCATAGGAGAAGGTATAACTATGCTTAGATAGGTTAGGATTTTCCCTGTGTTTCCCCATACCTATCCAATTTAGGTGTTTCCTCAACCTTTTCCCGGTGTTCCTAATTTCCCCAACCAATCCACAACCTCTCCCTAATCCCTCTTCCCCCATTGGCTGCCACGTGGTGACCTGTATTATATCTATCAGGTGCCTGTGCCAACCACGGTGGGAGGGTCGAATTAATTTGGCTTCTGTGGTTCGGGGGGAGAGTGTCGAACTCTCTTCTCCTACAAAGTGTGATTGTGACAGACTGGACCATGCTGCGCCTCAAATACTAGTTGCTCCATGATGAAAACTGTTTGGCAAGCAGCATCTTTGGTTTCTTTTGTTGTCTGCATCTTTATACTTTTTTTCCTTCTGGGCCTCTAGGAGATTCTTTGTAAAAATATGTTCCATGTATAGCACACATACAGCAGGTAGCACTTTAAATACAAAAACCTGTTACGGAGAAAACACAGCCCAAAACACTTCTAGAAAACAAAATTGTTTGTTAGTTACCCTTCTTTTCTTGATTTTCTGTGAAACCATGGTCTTCTCTTTCACAACCGCACCAGCAAGCTGAAAGAAAAACATTTTTATATTTGATATAAATCAAGCACATTTCATTTACACGCAAACAAACATATTTAAATATCTAGAAACAGAACCAACTTGATTGAATTAAAAAAATGACTACATAAAAATGTATTACAAATGTATTACAAATGCTATTTGATGTCCAATTGTATCCAATAGTAGTTTATGTTCACCTCTGATCCATGTGCCTCCACTTCTAATTCCACACCTTGTGTAGATTCCTTGAATAGAATATTCATTAAAAAAAAGTAAATGGTATTGGAAACTAAATTCTTTCATCCCACACAATGCTTACACACATACCCTCGCAAACAGTGTAAGTAATTTAATTTCACCAGATAGCCATGCTAGATGGCAAGTATACTTGATCAGAGATCACTGTGCAAAACATACTGATTGTAATATTGCCCTCAAACATTTTGCAATGTATTCTGCATTAGGGAGGAAGTGTAAAATTAGAACTGAAATCATAAAAGTTTGAAACACTGCACGTTTATATGCATGTCACTGTTTAATAGTACGCTATGTAGGATTTACTTTCTTTCATACAAGGGAACTGTAAGTATGGACCTCATACTCTGGACCCACAGCAAAGGATGATGTAATTGTAGTCGAAGTACCAGCATCCCCATGTACACACAGTACTTGTTTTAGTTCGGATGACAACAGCGAAATGGAACTGAGACAATGAGATGTAGACAATGGTACATATAAAGAGAAACCCATAAATTCCAACTAGTGTAAACAACCGACAGGATACATAAACGTTTTAATATTATTTGAAATTCCAAGCATAATACATTCTCGTGAATGAAAAGTGAAATAAAATTACCTGATAGGCCAAGTTGTTGTTGACTCCGGAAAAGAAATGGATACAGAATCTTGCTCCTTAATTTTCAGTGCATTGTCATAAAGTGGTACAAGGGAAAATTAGATTTGCATTAGATATGTGGGAAGATCCAACTGTCAAGAATATAAACTTCTGCATGTCTGTAGGGCTCACCATTGGTATACTGGACGTGTCAGTGGTTTTGTCACTTGCGAGGGTCTGTGCTTCCATCAGTATGCTCTCCTAAAAAAATGACATGTCAAGCAACTGATTGCGAAAACATTATGCTTCTTTTGATGGGCACTATGCCATTGTTTTCTATTGTCATAATTACTTCATTTGAGGCTCCGTAAACCAGGGACAGATATATAGTAAAATGTGGTATAGTGAAAATGTAATACAATCTGGTAAATATACAAACTTTAGTAAGACACATTTATACCGAAAGCACCAATCCGTTCATGAAATTACCTTTTCAGTACCCCACCGCCTACAGATAATTCATCATCCAGGACTTACCTGAGGCAGCGTGTGCATAAATAGAGTTGGAATTGCATTTGGAAGCAATTTACGAAAAATTCTGGGTCAATGCTTTTTTGTGTACTTCGATTGGTCGTACATATCATCTGTAAAGTGCAGGCTGCAGATGCAGAATCGATTGGCCCTCATGTCTCCCAAGACAGCCTGGGCTCTACTTTCAATCTCGTCCACCGCAAAACCACAATATCGAACCCGTCTTCTTATTAAATCAATATTCTTCAGGAATGTTTGCAGGACTGTGTCCTAACTTTTGACATGGCTCCTAGAAGGGCAACTGAAAAACCATACAAGCAGGCATTCTTGAAAAATCTATAAGATGTGTATAAAACAATGTAAATATTTACTAAAAAATGGTACTGTATACATGAGATTGATGCAAGAAAGCAAGAAAGATGCCATTCTGTTACAATGGACATTGATGAAATGTGCTATATATCAAGATCAAAACACTTGAAACATTAGAAAATGGTAAAGTCATTGAGATGAATGAACATTACACTACTGGGTACATTCGGTCGAAATAGAAAATTTGAGATCAGAAATAGATGAATATAGAGAAGTTAATAGGTGACCTGCCCTTACTTTGATTAACAATTAGATTCAGCAAACAGAGGAGTTAATAGCAGGAGAACAGGTAGCACGATAAAGAGTTGCCTTCCAGTGCTCATAGATGTTCTCCGGCAAAATATCAAGGGGGTTATAAAGGATTAGAATAGTGGGTGTGTATGTGAATTTGTGACATGTTTCTGATGGGGTCTGCAAGAGGGGAGCCTGGAGACACTGGGCCTGGGGAGGCCATGTCAAAATGGCCACTGTGTAGAAGATACCTTTGAAGTGTACATGGTGTTTGGCACCTTGGCCGTTCCCACCCTGCCAGCCCCCTTAGGTGCTCAGTGCCACAGGTGCGAACTGCCATTGATACTGGAGGGGTGATGGATGGGCATGAGGCATGCAGATGAGGCCCGGAACACTGCTGATGGGAGACACACTTATGTGGGTTGCAGGTGCGGGGTCTGAGAGAGGGGAGCCTGGAGACACTGGGTCTGGGGAGGCCGTGTGATCATTGGCCCCTGTGCGGAAGATACCTTTGAAGTGTATATGGTGTTTGGCACCATGGCTGTTTCCACCCTGCCAGCCCCCTTGGGAGCACAGGGCCACAGGTGCAAACTGCCATTGATACTGGAGGGGGATGGGTGGGCATGAGGCGTGAAGACGAGGCCTGAACACTGCTGATGGGAGACACACTTATGTGGATTGCAGCGGCGGGGTCTGGGAGAGGGGAGCCTGGAGACACTGGGTCTGGGATGGCCGTATGAACAATGGCCCCTGTGCGGAAGATATCTTTGAAGTGTACATTTTGTTTGGCACCTTGGCCGTTCCCTGTCGTGGGCTATAACGGAGGGAGGATGGATTGTTGCGGAGTAGGTGAGCGTAAAAGGGCACCAACCATTCTTTCATGTCCCTCATAGACTTGCCACCAGCTGGCCGCACTTTTATTTATTGTCTCTTATTTATTTATTGTTTATTTTATTTATTGTCTTATTTATTTTATTGTTATCCTATGTATTGCACTGCCCCCTCCCCCTCTCCCCCTGCACTATTCCCACTACCACCTCCTCCCCCGCACTTACACGATATCAATGTCACCTGGCCTAGTAAAATCGTTGTCTCTGTCTTCCCTCTGTTCCTCCTCGCTTGCCTCATTGCGCCTTGAAACTCTTGTGTATAGGCGCATTATAAATGCCATATCATATCATATCATGGACAAGTGAGGGTGTCCTTGATTCACTGAAAAATGTTAACAACTATTCATAAAAGCTCATTTGTATTTTATTTTGTTGCTGATGTTGATGGCACACATATATTACAAATTATATACTTGGGGTTGCAGCACAGTGTGTGAAAATCCCCTGTACTGTCACAGGCGGGTATTAATCGCCGAACGAGGAATTCAAGCCTCCCATAAAGCCACCATGTAAATGAACGTTAGGCCACCAGCCTGTACCACCTGTGGAAGAGAAACAAACATACTGTATTTAAATGAACCTGATAAGTGTACAAACCTTACTTGAAAATGCACCCTGTATCCTATGGCATAGTTGCCTGTACAAAAGTTACTTCTTGGATCAATGAACTTGGGCTTTGAAGTGTACATACATTACAAAAGTGGGTTACGACAATATAGGAGACAAACATGAAATGTTAGTGCCTCAGTGCTCAAAATTACATCACATCTAGAGTACACTTACTCGTTACTTGGATTGCGAAGGCGAACTGTTGCATGAAGTTCGTGCATAAACACCATCATAATCCTCAACACGGACCTTGTGAGGCAGGCTGCCTTGAAGTCATGCAGCTCAGTTATGTATATCGGTGGTATGTCTTCTTCCGATATGTAGGCCAAGCATCCAGAGATTTCTTTGCAGCAGTAGTTCTCCTCCTCGGTTGACATTACCTTGCAACAATTGCAGGTACACCAGGTGGAAACGTCTTCCATGCGATTAGGCGCAGGCTCAGGATCCAGTGATTCGTCTTCCCATCTGTCGTCCGATGCCCCATTGTTTCTGCATTTTTCTCTATCAACTAATTTCACCTCAGAATACTCCGGCTCGTACTGGTAGGGCTGTATTGTTGCCATTATATGACAAAATGTTTAAATCAAATGCAAGTAACGATTGAAATCAATAGTAATGCAAGTATAAGTATCTGTTTGCAGGGGTTCCATGCAACGAAGATAGCTGAACAGAGCAGAAATGAGTTAGAGGCTATCTAAAAAAAAAAAAAAAAGACAGTTAAACGATTGAAAAAGCAACTCTGATGTTGTCTGATGAGAAGCATCCTGCCATTTCCATGGAGACAAGTCATTAGCTGCCGCACAGAGAACGTTGGCACGAGATGTGCATTCGCCTTGTGAAATGAAGCTTCAGGGGCGGGTGATATGATTTAGTGCCACGAGGGCACTTGATCTTAGGGCGATGCAGCAACGGATAACATTGGCACAAGATAGCCGCATCCCGCTCGTTGATTTCGCATGTGTAAAAGTGAGGAAAACTAAGGTACGGTGCATAGGAAATGTTTTTACGATTGATCACAGTTTGCTTAAAACCGAATGCCCGAAAGCCTGGGACAATAACATTTTTTAGCGCACTATTCCTTTAACGTTCTGGGATTGATGTATTGTAATTGTGTGGTGTATGTGGGATTGATGTATTGTAGTTGTGTGGTGTATGTGTTTATATTCAATGTTTCCCTGATGTAACTATGGGCCTCATTACACAGATGGCGGTAAGGGTTTACCAGTACCGGTATTTTACCGGTACCGGTAAATCCTTACTACGAGGTCCCTTTGCGGGTTGGGGAATTTAACGCCTGCTTTTTGCAGGCGTTAAAAACCAACCCGCAAAGGGACCAGGGAGCTAATTACGGTACCGCAATTTGCTCCCTGGTCCCTTTGCGGGTTGGGGAATTTAACGCCTGCTTTTTGCAGGCGTTAAAAACCAACCCGCAAAGGGACCAGGGAGCTAATTACGGTACCGCAATTTGTGGTACCGTAATTAGCGCCTTCCCCATTCCCATAGAGCCTTATGGGGCAAAAATGGGAATGGGGAAGTGCAATGGTGGAAGGGGGAATTACCACCCCGCCAACCTTGGAATAGGGCGGTAATTCCCCTTTCCACCAAGGCGGTGCCGGTATTTTACCGGCATGAACCATGGCGCTAATAGCGCCATGGTTCACCGCCATCCGTGTAATGAGCCCTATGTATTTATGACTATATTTGAATGGTTTTATACGATTTAGCCAATATAAAGTAAAAAATACTGTTTGGAAAAATGTATAAATTGTGGTGGCTGGAAAGTAGCAATTCACTTACATGCATACTGTAGGTTTATAGTTGTTACGTATCTGGGGGTGGCTCACTTGGGCGTACCTCTGTATACCTGGAAGTTTAGGGTGTCGGAAAAAGGCAACCAGAGTGTGTGCATCTATTGGGCACCTTCTGATCCCCTTTGAGAATCGCGGTGAAAATGTCATCACGCCAGTGAAGTATGTGTAAGGGCATCGCCTTCAAATGCATCACGTTTTTTCAGCAGCACTCTCTTAATTGTGTGCCAAACAATGATTTGGCCCCCACCCTTTTGGGGGAAGTTAAAATTAAAATGTAGGATTCATTTTCTGTGGGGATTCTTCCTTATAACATTTTGAATTTTATTGCGTACTTGGTCCCAGTTACTAACATAGCGTACCAATGAAAACATGCAGCAAAAAACAAAAAAAGGTATGTTTTTACCATTACCACCAAAACCAGAATGAGGCTCTTGGCCTTATGAATTTGGTGGTAAGAATAAAAATAACTAGTATTTCGAAATCCGGACGTTTTTACTGACGGGTTATGGTTTATGATTGATTACGAGATGGAATTCTGCTATGAAATGCTGAAACTGTTTACCTCCACCCAAAAGTTGGCGGTAAAAATGATCTCCCCACCAGCATGTATGGCCTTTACGTGCCAGCGAATCACTTCAACTTGCGGAACATAAATATAAAGGAGACCCCAAAAGGATGCCCACATGCTGACCCCCGATGATGCACAATGCACAGAAGGGTCACTTGTGACCTTTGTGTCTTGGGACAGCGCGCGCGGTGGGTATGCAGGTCCATTCTCTGAGACAGGAACGGAACTATATTTTTACAAAGTTACTTGTATATGGCATGGGGCAGTTCAGAAATATGCAGTATTCCTGAAATACCTCATATTTTGCATAACTTTACAGAGCAAAGGCCAAGTGGGCCGACAGAATACTGCACCCGATACTGCACTTGCTGTGCACAGAAGCGAGGGGATATTTTAGAAGCCTAACACTCAGCCTTGGAGGTCAGCAAGAGGTCATTGGCTAGTTCGTTTAAAAGAATGGTGGGCACTGCCTGCTTGATCAGATTGCTAATTTCAGTCCGAGCATCTGTTCCTTCATCGAGATGGGCCTCAAACTACTGCTAATGGCCCTCAAAATAGCAACGGGGCCAGCAGTGAGCTCTGCTAGCAATAGGCCCCTGGGAAACAACGGCTATCCGCGGCTGACGTGATGCTGTCACACAACGCGTGGTGTGGTGCAAAGGTGCTCCCAGGGTCTAAATCAGCGCCGTAAAGCAGTCACACAATCACATTCCCACGATTGATGCAGCCCGAGGCTTGCAGAATATTTGATCAGCAGTAGAAAAGGCAATTTCATCACTCTACCTGCCATAACTCATTGTTTGTCCCTTTCAGATAGATTTGTGCATGGGAGGGCCGTTTTTTAATGTTGACGAATGATGTGTATCCACAGAATATTAGTTGAAAACTCGGTCTACAGAACACTGGCAACCCTCTATGCATTGGGAAGGGAAGCCAGCTGAAGGGGCAGCAGCGAGGGTCCAGTGGCGTAACACAAAATGTGTGGGCCCCCCTGCGAGCCATGCTGAGCCCCCTCGCCCCCAACTCGGCAACAAATCACGGGTCGTGCTACACTCTGGGTAGGCCTAGATTATCACGCTTGCACAATACACATGAACGTGCTGCCGATGGGGTATGCCACACACTGTACTAGGAGAAAGATATAAATATGTGTTTTAATGCAATAAACAGCACACTTTCTGAGAAAAAAAGCCAGTGTTTGCAATTGTTTTGTAGGGTAACACCAATCCAATACATGCAAGTCTCCAACAGTTCACAGGAACATTAATGCTTTGCTATTAAAAATGCCATGCCACATTGAAAACCTGTCCCACTGGCTGCACAATGTAGACCAGTGTAGACACGTTATAACATTACAGTAAAGCATGCCCGGCCACATTTAGACATACCTAGACTGGTTGCACAAAAATGCCAGTCGAAGCAGTAACACTCATCAAGAAGAGAGCACACATTGAATCCTGGATCTCTGCTCCCTCTAACAACACGGCCAAACTCTTTAAAATCTGCCTGCATCTGGTCAATCCTGTTGCGGTCCCCCCCTCTCCTGTTCCCTCCCAGGCCCTCAGTATGGCTCTGGCCTCTCACTTCTCTGCTAAAACTCAGGACATTCTCTCCACTATCTCCTCTTCCTCTCCCTCTCTCGGCCCCCCTTTGGTCGTCTCTATCTCTCCTCCTCCTTTCTCCTTCTGACAATACCTGACAAGGTTTCTAGACAAGTCTGATTCATGAAAGTGTCGTCCAAACAGGTGCTCCCCTGCTCCTCCAGAACCATGAAGGACCATAGTGACATCCTTGCTGCACCTTGGCCGATTTCTGAAATCACTCTTTCACCACTGGAATGTTCCCCTCTCCCCTTAAGCACTCCCTGGTGGACCCACTCCTCAAGAAGCCGTCTGCCGATCCTACCTGTCCGGCAAACTATGGCCCAATCTCCATCACCCCATTCCTGGGCAAACTCTTGGAAAAAAGCTGGCCATCTCCCAACTTACTCTCCACATTGAATCTGTTGGTTGTCTCCATGACCATCAGTCTGGCTTCAGAGCTGCCAGAGGTACAGAAACATCTGTCCTGAACACCCATGAAGATCTGCTCTCTAACCTTGATTCCAGCATTCCTTCTGTCATAATCCTCCATCATTCCTCTACTTTGGACACAGTCAACCACGCCATCCTAATCTATCGACTACGTGAGAACCTGGGTATCAGGCCCTGGAGTGGCTGACTTCCTTCCTCTTGGACTGCCCCTCCCAGGTCCAACTTGCTCCCTTTCTCTCCACCACCTCTCTCTCTCTACCTGTGGCATTCCCCAGGGCTCTATCCTCTCACCCTGGTTGTTCCACCTCTACTTGGCCCCTTTGTCCCACCTGATCTCTACCTTCTCCTCTAACTTTAAGTGTTATGCGAATGGCACTCGGTTTTCCTTCAGGCTCCTCTCATGCTCATTCCTGGCTGTCTATCCATGATTCAGGATTGGTGCACCTCCAACGATATCTACCTTAGTGCCATTAAGATGGAGAGCCTTCTCATTGGGACCCCTGCCCCTGCTTTCCCTCTTTCACTCTGCCCGCCCACCTTGGGCCCTCTTCCTTCGCCTTCCTGCGAGGCAAAAAACCTTTTGTGTCATCTTTGACTGCACTCTTTCTCTCCTCTCATCTCGGGCGTTGCCAAGAATTCCCACTACCTACCAGCTGCTCCTCCTCAAATGGACTCTTCCCTTTCTCACTTCCCCCCAGAATCTCACTGTCTCCAGAACCCTGTTTCTCTCTAGGCTAGACTACTGCAACAGCCTCTTTCCCAAGCTACCTTCTTATACTCTCTGCCGTCTGCAACTAATCCAGAACAGGACAGCAAGACTTATCCTTGGCCACAAGCCCAGGGATCATATTTCTACAGCACTGGAATCTCTCCACTGGATCCCGGTGGTTGCAAGAATCAAGTTCAAGACCCTTTGCATTGTCCACAAGGCTTTCTGGGGTCGGGCCCACACTTCATCCAACGCTCTCTTCCAAAATACCTTTTTTCTCGAGCCCTTCCCCGCTACCTTCAACTCTCTAAGGGATAGACACTTATTCAGGCAGAGAGTGGGGGGTAGATCTTTCTCCTCTGCAGATGCCTCCCTCTGGAATGGCCTCACTGCCCCTCTCAAACTTTAGCGGAGCACCTGATTTTCTGGAAGCAGCTCAAAACTTTCCTCTTCTCCTCTGCTTTCTCTCTCCCTCCCCAGCTGACCTACCCGTCTGCTGTACCGACTGGTTGCTTGGCTACCCTCAGAGTCTCACTGAGTACAGGCTCTTTCTTGATCAGTCACCCTTGCACTGCCTCCGGCCTACCATGCACTTAGGGACTGTAACCCTACAGTCCCTTGTTCTCCTTGCACTACCGAGAGCCGCACTGTCCTGGCTGCACTTACTCAGAGCATTACAGCCCTGTTTTCCCCTCCCTTCTTCCTTGCACTTCCCCCTCCCTTTCCCCTTGCATTTCTCATTCTCGCACTTGCACGATTTGAACGACACAAGGCCTAGTTAGATCATTTGTCTTGTCCACCCTCTATCTTCACTCCACTGCCTGGCGCGCCAAGAAATGTTTGTGTACAGGCGTGTTATAATAGACTTATATCATATCATTTTATCACAGATGCCCAAAAAAATATACAATGCTGCAGTAAGAAATGGCTAGACTGGCAGCACCAAAATGCCAATCTAGTCAGGTAATTACACTTAGCAGGATTGCTTTATCAGAAATGCGCAGTTAAAGAAAAGTCATACCAAACTGAGGAATAATTAGACTGGCTGTGCCAAAATGCCTCTCTAGCCACTAATACACATATCATGCCTGCTTAGCCTGGACATGGACAACCATTATGATTTATCACACAATCCCACCACCCACACATCCCCTCCCCTCCCATGCCCTACACCAACCTACAAAATCTGCTCCTTGGCCCAGAATTACTTTCACTTCCCTCTTCCTTGTCCCAGAGCTTACGTTTGAGGCTCCTTGCCTCATAGGTAAGTACTGGGATGAGGAAGAGTGGGATTAGGAGTAATGAATATGCAGGTAGCTAAGTCAGGCATTACCTCCATGTACCTCTACCTCATCCCAGTGCTTGTGTATGAGGCATAGTGCCTCATGCACAAGTACTGCCTCATACACACGTACAGGGACAAGGAAGAATTGGGCTAGGAGTAATGATGATGATTGATAATGATGATAATGATGATGATGATAATGATGATGATGATAATGATGATGATTACCAATAAGTAATTAAGGCAGTAAACACAATTAGGGGCTTAACAATATTCAATTGACTGGGTTGCAGCACTCACCCCTTGAAATTTTGGGCTATGGTGACTCAAGCTGGCTGAACTTCAGAGCAGTTGCCGGACAGAACAGGACACAGATGTTAAATGGCACCTGGGTTTCGGTGTTAACAAGGGCCCAGCAGTTACTAACATAAAGCATTTCACTGTTAGTACCTGCATTCAAATGCCACATTTTTTAGGCAATTAAAATTGTGATGTGGTTTTAGTACTTTCATGCCAGGGAAGTGATTGGAATTGTAGAAAGGGAACAAGAGGCTGTTCATTCTCACAACAGTTGATAAGTGGGTGCTTTCACACTTAAAGGAGAGAGATAACTGCTTGTAACATTGAAGCTGCACCAGAATAGTCTCATTAAAATGTGTAAATAAATTAGATGCCCCCACACAAATAGGTTTGCCTCACCCACCACCCGTGAAGTTAGCGCCTCTCCCAACATTTGAGGGATCAGCTCCCACAAATGTAGGTTTTGTTGCGCCCCTGAACACAAGCACAAACACAATTCACCATATAAAGTCATGCATACCCAGCCATCCTTACATTTAAGTGTACACTCTTTCACCATACAGGCACACCCAGGCAGCCATTCATACATTTAAGTGTGCACCCTTTCACCATGCAGGCACACCCAAACAGCCATCCATACATTTAAGTGTGCACCCTTTCACTGTACACACACACGCTCACACCCAGTCACCCATACAGTTGTGTGCACCTTTTCACCATACACTCAGGCAGCCACCTCCACATTTAAGTGTACACCTTTTCATAATACACACACACACGTTATCGGGTTGAGGGGAGACCTATTTCTTCAAAATGAAATTGGGCTTCAGTATACAACGGTACCGGTAAAGCTTGCTGGTACCGTTGTTACCAGACCGGCAATCTACGAGTTCTGCTCGCGGGTGCCTTCACGCCTGCCAGGTCTGACCTAGCGGGCGTGCAAGCACCTGCGAGCGGAGCATGTCAGATGCACCGGCACCATTCTGAATGGTGCCGGTGCATCTGAACTCACAATTCCCATTGGACCCTATGGGGAACAAATGGGAATGGGGAGCACTTTATTCCAGTGCCCGCGAATGGGCAATTACCGGGTCCTCCCTATCCTGCCTATCTGTAATCAGTGTACCTCTGCTGGGCATAGGCGTACCAAAGAGGGTACAAAGAAGCTACCAAAGGGCGGCAATTAGTCCCCTAATTGATCCTTTGTCCCCCCTCTAATTTGTGCCCTGCTCCCCCACCCCACGCCCCCTGGCAAAATACATGTTCAGAGTCATAAAGTTGCTCCTTCGACCAGGACTCAGTTGCGCGTTTACACACACTTAGTCTGCTGAGTTTTTTTCTTTATTCTGGCTTTAAACAGGCACACTGCGGGATTGGAATGGCCATGAATATCACTGCAGTGGGAGCCATCTATGTGAAAAGCAGCATCCCACATGCTGGGCACACAATTGTTACATACATGTGCACCGTACAATGTCATAACACCAACAAAAAAGACCTTTCCGAAGTGTGTTGAAGCCAAACATCAAAGACTTAGCTGAAACCTTACTTGATGAAATGGCACAGCAGTGCCTGTGAGACAGGTACAACACCAGGCTGAGGAGGGAAACAGCCTGAGCCTTATAGAACAAGGGGCGGGGCTTGTGGGAGGTTTACGTTTGAGGATCTTGAAGTTTTTCTGCTTCAGCGGAACTCCTTCCTTTCTTTACGGCTGGGACCAAGAAGTTAGATGGAGTCATTTGAGAACAGGCGTTGTGGAGTGTGTGCGATTAAACATCTCTTGCTGCTTCAAAGTCATATGATTTACCAATGGGCCCCAGGTCACCAGAAGACCCTTTCTTCCAAATCATGCAAGTGGTGTTGACTAAAAGGCTATAAATGGGTAAAGGTGACTTGGTGACATGCAATCGTTTTGTAAATTTCGCAATAGACTTTGGGCCTCATTACGACCCTGGCGGAAATCGCGGTGCTAAATGCACCGCGGAGCACGGCGGAAAGCTGCCGATAGCGCCATGGAGGTTGGCAGATTTTCCGCCCCATGCCGACCTTGGCGGGGCGGTAAATCCCCATTCCCCATTTTACCCTTCCCCATTCCCATTTTTGCCCCATAGGGTATAATGGGAGTGGGGAAGGCGTTAATTGCGGTGGCGTAATTAACAACAAGGTCCCGTAGCGCCATGGATTTCTCCGCCCGGAAAAACCAGGCGGAGAAAGGCTCCATGGCGCTACGGGAACTCGTAGTAGGGCGGACGGGTCCGCCGCGAATAACGCTGGCGTAAACCCACTCCGCCAGGGTCGTAATGAGGCCCTTTGTGTTGTATCTTGGTGAACTATGGTTCTAACACTGCAGTACACCAGTTTTCTTTGAACTGTGTTTAATTGTTTGTCGGGCTACTCCCTCAAACACCATATGGTTGTGTTGTACATTGCTTTCAGTTTTATTTCAGGGTACAGTTCTAAATATGTTTTTGCTTGGCAAACTGTTCACTGGAAAATAAAGGTTTCTGTTGTGCTGACAGCAATTATTGGGAAACTGATCAGGGTGTTCATGGGTGCCAACTGTTGATTTTCCCCTTGGGGCACACATTCCCCCACCCCTTTCTCGAATATGAGCAAGACATAAGTCAATCCACCCCCTAATCGAAGGATGCATTTTACAGCAACTACTTTGCACAAGGAATTTCAAAAAGCCATACGATTTAGGCACCTTTAAACATACGACATCTTAGCAACTACCACTCAACATTCCGAGCTACCATGGTAGTTTCTTACTTTAGGACTTGTCACTCTACCTTCAAATAATTCAACATCCAATATGGATCACTTGTGCTCAAAATCACTGTATTACCTACAGCGCAGTTCATGTACATAACTTTAAAGCCAAAAGTGTTTAATCTCCAACCATAATGACACTGCGCACAGTATCATTTAGGATGTACACCCAGAGACCAAAAACTGTAAACATCTCTATGGGGGCAAGGTGATGTATTCTTGTGCCTGACTCCCATGTGTTGGCTGCCAGTGGGCAAAGAAGGGGCCATCGTAAACCACACACTCTGTCCGGTGGCATGTTGTGGTTTGGCTGACTGGAAGCCTGACCGCAGGTAAAGATCTGAAGAGGGAACACTGCGAACACGGGTTTCTTTAAACTACCCATACCCTTTTATGGCCATGTGGAGGCTGGGCATGGGGACCATGGCCCCAAATATTGTTGGGTAAGCGGAGGCTGGTCGTACCTCTTTCAGGGCATGTGGCGGTAGGCCAGCCGTGTGGAGACTTGCATTACCAGTTACTAGACATGGGTGCTGGCCACTTCTTCTAGAGTTGGGAAGTGTGGAGAATCTACAGTTGCCTTCATCAGGTTACCTTCAAAACTGTTTGCCCTTTCACCACCACTAGAGGCCCAATGTGCTTCGAAGGGCATGCGTTAGCAACCCTGTTCAACCCAGGTCCTTGTGGGGAAGCGTAACCACTATGAGCATTTTAATTTTTTTGCTTTAACCCCGTCCCATTGATGGTATAGGTGCCTGAAGGGCTTTAAAATGTATCATTTGGCACCATTGCCCCAGCAAAAACAGGCACGTAATTTCACCAAAATGCCAGAGATAGTGGAAGTGACATCACATGTCCCTTGATCTCTGAAGACATCACAGGACGTGATGTCATTTGATTCCGTCCCCCAAGTAACAATAGGGGAAGTGATGGCACACAAACTTTCACCCCTTGACAAAACAGGAAGTGACATCACATAGCATTGTTCCAGTACACTAAGAAAAATATGGTTACATATCACTGTGTATGATATACATTTCATACAAGAATGGATCCCCCATATGTAGTATTAATGTCAGTGTGTATAGAGTCAACAACTGTAAGGCAATAAAGCACTCTCAACCAGCCGCCAACAAACTGTTGCTTCTTGAACGGAAAACAGTGTATGGACAACCAATATAGTGAGAAACACTGAGATCAATATATGCCCAGAACAAAAAAGTTTGTAAAAGATTTTTACAGCCTGCAAATTCAGCTTCTGCCCAAAGAGATTACAGAAATTGGTTCCAGATTAAGATGCCCAGTGTCACCAGACTTTACCACCTGCTGACAGGAGACCTGCCAACCAAGTCTCCCGCAACTCGTGGGACTCTCCAACAAAAAGAGGCTGTCTCCTGCACTGCTGCAATCTATATATATAAAACACTTAGTTATGTTTCCGTTCTCAGCCGATGCAATTTATCAGTGTTAGGTGGCCCCCTGCTGTTTAAATGGCAAAATGCTCCCACTTCAACAACAGTTATCATTTCAACATACAGATGCAATTTATCAGTGTTAGATTGCCATTTGCTGTCCAAATAGCAAAGTGCACTCACGTCAACAACAACTATCATTTCAACAAATAGAATACGTGGTCACCTTCACCTTCCACTATCGCAAATTTTTCCACCCCCACTTCTCTTCACATAGACCACAGTGGTTTCAGTGTCAATGAACAGTTAATTACTGGCTCAAAGTTTCAGTCTCTAAAGAGCGAAACTCTGTAGGACGGATGCCTCCTCACGAGCTAAAACTGAAAGTAGGTACTGTAATTACGCTACTACGCAATCTTATGCCATCCAGGGACTCTGCAGTGGAACAAGGTTGACGATTACGCATCGACAAAGACACATCATAGAGGCCCATGTGATCGATGGAACTTAGATACTATTCTTATAAAGCTCATACCTCTCATTCCATCTGATACCTTTAGCCTTTTCAGTGACCATTGATAAATCACAGGGACCTATGCCCCCTTCCTGGAAGCGATTGGTCGTAATTCTGATATTGAAGAAGGGGGCAGAAGTGACCTATGACTTACAGACCAATATTGACATTTAAGATATGCTAGTACGGCGTATGTTATGCCCAGAACAGCTAGTTTAACATAATTCTACAGTAAAAATAGTCTTTAGGAAATCTTTCCATTGTCCAAGCAAATCTCAGACTTTCTTGGGGTAAGTTAAAATACTTCCCCAATTTAACACTTATATGTGCTAGAAAAAAGTTTCTTGATGATTTTGCCATACAAAATGGTGGCAGTGACTGCTACTTTAATCTTGGAAAGAGGCAAGGAGGAAATCCGACGTGGTCAGCAGGCATTGAATACAGAAATTGCAAGCAGCATATCTCACTGCTTGTCAACACTAAATGCCCACTGATTACCACCTCATTGTCTTTTAACACAGGTTCCTCCACATCAGCCACATGCTGAAAAAGAAGAATGTATAGCTTTTCACTGGGCATTTAGTGTTTCAGCACCCTGCTGGCTTCCTGTATTGTGACAATCGACAGCTATAAATGCCTGGGTGTATTCATTTGCTGTAAATATGTGCTTTGTAGCGTTTGTGTTACTAGCTCCAATTGCTGGAGCCCTTAAGACCGTCCATCACACGGCCTGAAGGGCTCCAGCAAATTAAGCTTGTAACGGGAGAGCCCCAGAATGAAAATAATATGGAAAGGAATCTATTGCCATATTAGAAGACTGCTGACTAGCAAGATGGGAGCAGTTGCTGCTCGAGGCCACTTTTCATTTGAAAATGTTGAAAGGCCCCAACCTCATCCCTGTGCATTGTAATGCAACATGCATTTATTTTGCTTCGGATACCACTGCAGTGGTCTCCTGGCAAGCAGGCTTGATCCGAGCATGCATATCGTGCCCATGCCAATACGCATTCGTATGTAGAACCAAGTGTATGAAATGTCCACGTGTTAAGGGGCACCATATTCCAAAAGAAAACATGCACTGGCTATTCTGTTACAAAACATTGACCTCTGAAAGCCCTGTGAGATGAAACTTTGTTTATCCATGTTATTTCTAATGCATCATCAGCCGTCGCAATAGAATGATCGAGAGCCTTACAAATGAAGTTTAGGATAAAGCAATGTCTTTAGTAAAGGCATGACGGCACCTAAAATTAGAGGTTTCTCCTTTTTTCAAAGGAGTGGCAAGAAGGGAAGCAAGCATTGGAAATGCCAACAGTTTCAGCTTTTGTGTAGGCATGAGAAAGGCACTTGCCAGGCACTGTCAAAGATTATACTCATTGACACTTTCTGGGACAGATGCATGAAAACGGATTAATTGGCCATACAAATTGCACTTCTGCGTGCATGGGAACGAGTCCAAACTTATCTGCTATTGAAGACTGCATCAGATTCTGTGATATTTGACAGCATGCACACAGTAAGTCGACATTAAATTGCATCCGACATGAATGCGGCCCCAGGTTCGACTAAGCTGGGATAAGGAATAAGGGATTCGAGTTTACATATATGAAGGAAAGAATTAACTTTGAGGAGTTAAGGACCTCGTTTAAGTGGCTCCTTTAATGAGTGACAGGGTCTGAGCCTGTTCTCTTATATTAGATTCTTTTGATTCTGGATGAATGAACTGAATGAATGATGAATGAATTGAATGAATGAAGGATGTGTGCTTTATTTAATTAAATGTGCTATATTGCCTCATTTATATTTATATTGCAATTTAAGTGTTGTTACTGGCTTTATTAGCACTGGTTTATGAGTTTTGCTTGTTCCTTTTAAAATGTATTTTAAATGGTTCCTTATTATGACCTATGATGATTCTAAGATATTATGTATGATTGTTCATTTTATATGATATATGAATTGATAGATAAGTGTATGTTTGTGTTAAATTCTTGAACTAATCACAATAAAGATGTATTATTATTATTATTATTATTATTATTATTATTATTATTATTATTATTGTGGCATTAACTGGCTATTAATGGTCACAGGTGCAACATGGTACGAGTACCTGGGCATCTAATAGCAGTACCTGGCAAACGCCTAATACTTGTACACCGGCCAAAACGGTTGGCTTTGCCAATGCTTGTATTTAACAGGACTTCAGTGAAGGATACACATAATGCTTATTGAGAGCCACAGCCAGAGCTGCAGAGTGGGGACAGAAGAGAAAATAGCATGCTCTACCGTATCCAGGGAGGTATATGGATCCAGCAAGATCAGATGGGTAAAGGTTTTACTGTGACACTTACCAAGCAATAAAGTTATTAACAGGGGAGACACTCACTTATATGGGGAAAATTCAAGTTTAAATAAGATACAGGAATTGAGTTTAAGCCGGAATAAAAGATTGCAAACAGATAGATTTTTACACAATGATTGAGGGATCGATAAGGCAATAGAAGCATACCGTTGATTTGAAGGGAGTGGTGAGTAGAGGGTGTGGAACCCTCAGGAGATACAGGTTGCATAGGGCCAATCCTGGTGAGAAATAGGAGAGCACGGTGGAGTGTGAACTTATTGAGGCCGGCATGGGAAGCTCAGAAAGCTTAATAGGGCTGCTAATTTGAGAATTAGGGTAATTCTATGGCCTATAGAGGGTCGGGTCCAGATAGTCACTATCAGTATGACTCCTTGTGAATGCACCTTGGGGAGAGAGGAGGGCCTGGAAGGGAAGCCACAGGGAGGCCCCCGTTGCTGGTCCAGGATCACATTCTCCACCCGTGTCTCAGCTGCAGTGTAGACGCAGACCATGTTGGGTCAGGTTTGATGGAGGCGGTGCAAGAGAGGCCAGTCTCAAAAGCAGCTAGGTTTCAATTTTCGGTGAGGCACATAGGACTTTCAAAGGACGACAGCGGTATGGACAAAAGACAGAAGGACACTGCAGGAGGAGCAAGAAGCGGCAGCGTCCAGTTACAATACTTCCAGTGACACTACAACAGTTAAGAGGTGACAAAGGGATGACTAGTTTAAAAAATATCCAATCCCTTTAAAGTTTGGAAATGGAGAGGCACTATCCCAAGGAGGAAGATGGAACAAGGGAGGCCAGCCTTATACAAGGCCGTATGATGGACTCAAAGCAGGAGTGGCCATCAGCGTATGTAAGAAGAGGTGCATTGGTGGCTGGAACATAAGATGTGTAGAGGAGAGTATGTGAACCGTAAAAGCACATGACTCCTGAGAGGTGGAGAGGGGACGAAATTAAAAAAATAAAAAATAAACTTCTTTTTTGGGTTTTGGCCAGGGGTAGCAAGGGAGACAGCAGGGGTCACAGCTGTGACCCCTAGCAATCCCAAAATGACATACCAGAGCAAAATGCCATCATGCTGCACCCTTTCTCTCTTCTGTTTAGAGGACTCTACACAAGGATGTAAGGTCACCCTGCTACCCTCTGTTAACGGAAAAAGTTACTGCAGTCCAGCTAGAGACGTGTGCAAAAGTCTGGATTCTGCAGATAGCTGCCGGAAGCGATACATTGCATTTATTTATTCATTCATTCACATTTGTAAAGCGTGCAACAGCCCGGAGGCATCGTGGCGCTTGTTACAGACAGTTTACTTAGTTACAGGTAGGGTAAACATTGCATTTTTCAATACAGGCATGGAAAGAGAGCAGTGCATACAGTGGGTTAGATGAAGAGGGAGGTTTTGAGTATTTTTCAGAAGGCAAAGAGAGAGTTTTCAGCTCCAATGTCTGTGGGTAGAGCATTCCATAACTTAGCGGCTATGTAGGGGAAGCCTAACCTGCCAGTTTTGGCCCTGTTGATGTGTGGGTTGTGTAGTTGGTTAGTGTAGCGAGTCCTGATAGGTCGTGTAGAGGTAGATGTCTCTGATAGATATGATGCCGCTGTGAGGGAGAGGCATTTGTGGGTGAGGGTGAGGATTTTGAAAGTGATGCGCTAATCAACCGGGAGCCAGTGAGCTGCCTGTCTGGCATGGGAAATATGTTCCCTTTTGGGAATGCTTAATGCTGCTCTTAGCACATTGTTTTGCGTGATTTGGAGTCGATTTTGATTTTTGCAGATGTACCTGATAGGAGGGCATTGCAATAATCTAGCTTGGTACCAATAGTTGCTCTGGCTATTGATAGACAGTTAGGCTTGGATCGGTATGGTTTTATTGCGTTTATGAGTTTTGAGTTGTGTGCTGAGTCGGAGGTGATGGTGCTGACCTGTCTGGTCATGGATAGCGTGGAATCTAGGTAGACCCCTAGGGTCTTCACGGATGTGGAGACAGGGATGATCGTATTATCAATGTTGAAATTGGAGTACAATTTGTCGAGTTTGGCTAATATAGTTTTTTGACCTAGTATGATGATTTTGGTCTTCTCTCCATTGAGTCAGAGGCCATTGGCTGCCATCCAAGCGTGGATGGTGGTGTATATTGTATGAAGTGCTTCAGAGTCTGTATTGTAGGTGCCGGTGAGTGTAAGGAGTACCTGAGACTCATCAGTGTAGTTAGTATACGAGATGCCTAGAGCGTCAAGCTTGTCGAAGAGGGGCTCTGTGAACAAGTTGTACAGTGTGGGTGCTGTGCAAGAGCCCTGTGGGACTCCACAGTGGATGGTGGTGGGGGCTGCATTGGCTATGTTGGAAAATACCTTCATTGCCCTGCCTTCACTGTGTGTGAGAAGGAATAGCAAATGAAGAGAGAAGGCTGACTGGGCACTCCCCTCATTACTCGCGAGAAGTGCTGAGGCTGCTGGGAGGCATGCACATCAACCAAGGTTCCGGGGAAAGAGGTGACGCGATATGAAAACACCCTCCGCCACCCCATCCCTGAATCTCATTTCACCTGAAATGTTACTTTGGTGTTCAGGATGAGACCTATTACAAACCTCACTCTGACTTGTATAGGAATTGTGTCCAGTGGGGCCTGGTGGGCCTTTTACCCATCGGGCAAAGAACAGCGTGTGTCAGGCATTGGTCAAAGGTGGTCGTGGGAGGGGCTAAAACCCCTGCTCCTTTCACCCAGAGGTCTACAGCAGTGTCTCCAACTGGCCTCAAGCCTCTCATGGCACAGCAAGCAGACATACCCCCCACCCATCCGCAGTAGTATCCTTACTGAACACACATCAAGGGTCTACACAGATACAACCACATCACCCCGTCCGTCATCGACCATCACTGGCTCCCACTGCACGCACGAATCACCTTTAAGTTTTGCTGCATCATCTATAAGGCAGTCGCCCTCAAGTCACCCAGCTACCTCGCAGAGAAACTCTGTATCTCCGGCAGACAGCCTACCACCAGAAGCCAGGACATGTGCAGCCTTCTCCCCCTAATCCTTAAGACTATGGAACCTGCTCCCCATCAGCATCAGATTCGCAGATACAGTCCTACAATTCAGAAAAGAACTCAAGACCCACCTCTTCAAGGAGTTTCTCCTACCCAACACCTAAGCCATCACGTCAACCTGCGCGCCACCTGACTTGCTAGATGCCATCCGCCCCCTCTCCACCACCTTGTACAGGTGTGCCCCTCCTCTGTGCCCCTCTGTATACTACCGCTGCTATTCTGTTGTTACCTCTGAAAAGCGCTCCGTTATGTACAATGCTGTCTTCTATTATTGTTGTGCTCTGTGACCTATGGGTGTGTAGCGCTATATAAAAAATACATTATTATTGTTATTGTTATCTGTCCTGTTGTATAGCTCTGTAAAGTGCTCCGTTGTGTATCTGTATTGTTGTATACCTCTGTACAGCACTCTGTTGCTTCTCAAAGCTAGACCCATGCTCAATAAATAGAATACAAATAATACAAATAATAATAATAATAATAATAATAATAATAATAATAATAATAATAATAATAATGATATTAATAATAATAATAATAATGATGTTCCTGCCTCCATTGCTAAATAACTAAGGGTGATGTTTCCCCATTTCTCACCTTTACTTGGCACCTATAGGTCATATCTCATGTGTTAAACAGATTGGGCCTCATTACGACCCTGGCGCTAAGCGCAAAACGATGGCGGTAAACGATTACCGCTATCGTTTTCCGCTAGGGCCGATTACGACCCCTGACCGTTAACTACGATGCCACTAGCGGCATCGTAGACAACGCTGCCGCTAACTGCGCCAAGGGCGCGTGCACGCGATCTCCCACACCGTAACTAGCGCCATGGCGGTAAGGTACGCGAATGCCGACCCAAGCGGACATGCACCTTACGCCATCACCCAGCCCGTAAAGTACCTTACCGCCATGGCGCTAACAACGCCATCGCGAATCAACCGCAAAGGGACAAGTCAAGTGAATGCAGCTGCCACAGGTGCACAGAAACAGCACAGGTGAAGGCAATACAGACACAGGAAGCACAAAAAGAGCACACCCCACCCCTGCCCACACCCAGTCACACACCACAATGCTACCGATAGGACTAGCAATGTTGGGGCTGGAGGACCTGATAGCAATGCGAGTGCTACAACAGCAACTACAACAACAACAACAACAACTACAACAACAACAACAACTACAACAACAACAACAGGCTGCACAGAGGAGACGCAGGAGGAGAAGGAGGGCAAGGCAGGCCCAGCATGCCCCACCAGCACAGCCAATGCTACCACGCAGGCAGCCCCCAATCCCACGCGTCAGACCCAACCCATTCAACCTCACCGCTGAGCAGATCCACACCCTGTATCGACTGGACCGGGACACCATCACCACCATCGTGGACATGATACACAACGACATCGCCAGCATGATTGAAACACCCACCGCCACCCCCCCCTACTGAAGGTAGTGTCCGTGCTCCACTTCCTGGCCACAGGCACCTACCAGCACACAGTAGGGCACTTGCATGGCATATCACAACCATCGTTTTCGCGTACACTGACGCAAGTGCTGGATGCACTCCTCAAGCACACAGATGACCACATCTCACTACCACGGACTGCCCAGGAGATTGCCAACACCAAAGTGGGTTTCCATGCACTAGCTGGCATACCTGGTTGCATCGGTGCCATCGACTGCACCCATGTGGAATTGACGGTCCCACGTGCCCAGGAGGTACCGTACCGGAACCGCAAACAATTTCACTCAATCAACGTGCAAATGGTCTGTGACTCCAACAGTATCTTCACACATTGTTGTGCCCGATTCCCCGGATCAACCCATGATTCATTTGTCCTGAGGAACTCTACATTACCACGCTACATGGAGCAACAGGCAGGGCCCAGAACCTGGCTACTCGGTGAGTCCAATGTCATGGGCATTGAAATGTGAAGTGGGTGTGTAATTGACATACCAATGCAGGGGGGGGAATGATGCATGCTCCAACTGGCGGGAAGGGGGGGGGAATGATGCATGCTCCAACTGGCGGGAAGGGGGGGGGGAATGATGCATGCTCCAACTGGCGGGAAGGGGGGGGGAATGATGCATGCTCCAACTGGCGGGAAGGGGGGGGGAATGATGCATGCTCCAACTGGCGGGAAGGGGGGGGGAATGATGCATGCTCCAACTGGCGGGAAGGGGGGGGGAATGATGCATGCTCCAACTGGCGAGAAGGGGGGGGGAATGATGCATGCTCCAACTGGCTGCGACTAGCATTAGCCACAACACACCCTGAGGCAGCACTCACGTCACCTGACACCTGGATACATGAGGCCTGACCTAAGAAGACCTGACATGTCAATGAAGGTGTCACCCAACCCTGACACAACCACCTACAAGTGCATTGACCATACCGTGACCACATACACTCCAAAGTAATGTACGTCCATGCACGTCACCAACAGCTCCTACAGAAAGGCCTGTTCCCCATGACTGTGCCCAAAGGAGGCACATGATGGACTGGAAGAACAATGCACCAAAACACAGACAGCAAGGCCCACAGACTGTCCCCATGGGCAACAGTCTTGTTCACTGGGGTAATGATGAGCCAGACTGCATTCCCGCTATCATGTGAATGCAACCCTCACGGGACACGTGCCAGGTCACCTACAGAAACAGCCTGAACGGACACAGTGGATCGGCACTCACAAGGCACATGTCACCCCTGCATACCTTGTGCCTTGGAATTCAGAAGCGGCACATGTGAGACATGTGGCACACTCTGTGAAAGTCGATTATAGAGGTATATCCAATAGACGCTCCATAAAGTTGCACCTAGAAATGTGCCCAATAGCCTCTAGATAACTGAATTTAGAAGTGTGCCCAATAGCCTCTCTATGGAAAATAGTATTTAGAAAACCGCCCATTAGCCTCTCGTGGGAAAATGATTTTTGTAGTTTGCCCGGTACCCTCTCTGGGAAAAGTTGCATTAATAAATGTGCACATTGAAAGAGCATATAACCCATCAAATCACACCACCACGCTTACTCTCTCCTTTACATCACCACTCAACTAGAACACAGAGATACTATGACACCATTCAGTATAACTGTTCCCATACTAACACCGCTTACTCCACATCAATCTATGTAAACACTGCTGGTTTCACACCCCCAGCCAGGCGTTTTCCTCAGGCCTAACGCAGCCACATCCGTCCTGGATAAATCCTGCCTGAACGGACACATTATCCTGATCTCTCAACCACCACATGTGCCGCTAAGAAGCAGCTATTACACAAGTACCGCACAAGCTGCACACATACCCGCTGCTCACACGCACCTTTTGACTCTCCCTACTCTCTCTGTTGATCAGAACTTCGGTTCCCAAGGACGTTCAACCTACCAGCGCCTTCAGACCATACCAATGGTATATAAGGCGCTATATAAGTGCAAAATAACAATAACAATAACAATATAGCGGTTGCACGGTGTGAAACCAGTAGCACAGAAGAAACTGCTGCAAAATCAATGTTCAATGCAATTCATGGTGGCATTACATGTACATCACTCAAGCTCATCCCTGACGCATACATTCTTGCCCACATACAGGTGATGCAGGCTATCCCCTGAAGAGGTGGCTCCTTACACCAGTCCGAAACCCACAGAACCAGCATGAGGAGGACTTCAACCGTGCCCATTCCCGTACGCGTGTAGTGATCGAGCAAGCTTTTGGCCTACTGAAGGCACGTTTCCGCTGCATCAGCAGGTCTGGCGGGGCACTCTTGTACCGGCATGAGAAGGTTGCAATGGTCGTCATGGCATGTGTCATGCTACACAATATGTGCGTCAGAAGAAATGTGCCCCTGCCCCCTGACGTAGATTTGCTACCACCTGACGATGAGGATGATGAGGGTGGGGATGGGGCACCACCTCAAGGAGGCAGCGATGCACAGGAGGGGCGTGTCATGCGTCAGACTCTCATTGACCAATGCTTCTAGCACACACAGCGTTTGCGTGTCACATGGAGACGGCACTCGGCGCACTGTGTGTGTGTGGGACATGCACACTGTGGACTCTACAACAATGTAGCACATGGACGCAATAAAGATGTCAACACATTTGGTTTGTGGTAATGATAAATGTGTATTGCAACAGTGAAATCTTGTGACACACCCCCTCCCCCCTCCCACCTCCCCCCTGAACACCCCAACACACCCCCTCCCCCCTCCCACCTCCCCCCTGAACACCCCAACACACCCCCTCCCCCCTCCCACCTGAACACCCCAACAATGGTGCAGTAGTGTCCGTGCTACAAGGTGCGGAGTAGTCCTGCTGAACAGGCAAGTCAAGGATGTGTATCCCCTCCCATGGCCCCTGGGGCACCCCTGGCCGTGCTGCGGAGAGTGCGCCCAGATCTACGGACGGGGCTGCTCTGTGCTGAGCTGGTGGTTGATGAGGCTCCACGCCCCACATCCGGTCGCATGTCCCTGATGGTGTGCACAAGTTCACTGAGTACATTGCGCACAGCCGCTAGCTCAGTGCATATACTCCTTGTGGAGTTCTCTATGGCAGCTGTGACACGGTCAGCTGACCGCTCCATGGCATCCCTTGGCCCACCACACTGTGCCACATGTGCATTGAGGAGGTCAGACAGTTGTTGCTGCCGTGTTGCAATGTCCTGTAGTGCCTGCTGGTTCTGCTGGCCTATGGCCAGTGCCATTTGCATCTCCGGTGCGATGCCCACCTCAGGCTGGGGGGATGGGGTGGCTGGCCATTCGTCGGAGTCGGACTGCCCCTGTGTGGCATCCGCCTGCAGGGGGCTTAGGGAAATTGTGGGGGAATGTGGATGGGCAGTGGGCCCTTCTACATCAATGTCCTCAATGCTGGCTGGCCCGCTGTCAGAGTCTGCCGCTATGGCTGCACTCTCCCCAAGGGTGCTGCTTGCGCAGAGGCTGTCCCCTCAGTGGCCACAACTAGTGGCATGTCTGCTGCTGCTGCTGTGTCTGTGTCAGCAGTAGTGGGGGCTGGCACTTGCCTGTCCTCTACCCCAGGCAGGGTTGGTGGCTGCCGGTGGGTTCCCTTCCGAAGGGCTGGGGTGGATGCCTGCGGCCTGGCCATTCTGGAGGAACAGGATGCGGTGTTGCCCTCTTCCTGGGGCTCTGTGTCGGAATCTGTGGTGGAGCAAAGGAGGGATGTGTTATTGATGGGTCCGCGGACATTGGACGTGCATTAGGGGATGACATCTATGCAGTCGGTGCATGCAGCGCATTTCATACAGGTTTGGTGGCTTTTGTGTGGAGGTAGCATGGTGCTATATGTGTTCCAGCAGTTAGGGTGTGCATGCTGCTTGTTTGCAGGGTGGTGTTGGGATGTGTCTGTGCACGTTCGCCTGTCGATGTGTTGCATGTGCACTATGGGGCAACTGGGTACTTCGCACAGTGGGGCTTTGTTGAGTGTGGCATGCATAGCTCTGGCCACCTACCTGCGTCTCCTGGGGTCGGCACTCCTCTCTCCATGGCTCCGACACCTTCAATGCTCTCCATCCCTATGGTGGATGCGCATATTTCTTCCCACGCCTGGAGCTTGATAGGTGATTCTGAGCCTCCGCCAGTTGACATGGCTAGGTTGCGGTTAGCCGAAATGATGCTACGGACACGGAGCCTCAGATCATCCCACCGCTTGCGGCACTGCTGGGCTGTGCGGGGTGCGGCCCCCACTGCACTCACTCGCTGTGCCACTAGGGCCCATATCGCCTTCTTCTTCATGATAGCCGCCCTTGTCATCTGTGTCGAGAATACGACTTCCGCATTCTCTTGCAGGGTCTCTGCCAGCATGTTGAGTTCCTCCTTGGTGAAGCGGTCTTGGCGCTGCCTGTCACATGCCTTTTTGACAACTTTGGGCATGTTGGATGTGGTTTTGGGGTGGGTGATGGGTGTGGATGGTTATGGGGGCCGGATGAGCTATGGTAGTGGAGGATGGCGATGGATTGTGTTTTTAAAGATGGCCGCCATGCCATTTCCCGTTCCTGCGCGATGGCGCTATTTCCGCTTCCGCCTATTTACGGTGACCGCTAACTGCGGTGACCGCTAAGTACGGTGACCGCTATGGTGTGCTTGGCGGTAGTGCTCCATGGACGGTGTGCGATGGCGGTAAGGGCCGTTTTTGGCCCATTAGCGCCATGGCGTACTTTACATTACCGCCATGGCGTAAAGCACGTGCCCGATGGGTCGGTATTAGGTGCTATTTACGTCTTCGCTACTCGGCGTTAACGTAATTTACGCCATGGCGGTAATTTACGGAACTTACCGCCAGGGTCGTAATGAGGCCCATTGTCTTTGACTACCTATCGTTTGAAACTGAGGTATGAGTGATATCTTTTCTGTTAAACAGAGTTTTTGATTGCATATTATTTTAAGATGAGCTGGGTGTGATGTCTATTCTGCTAAATACCATCTCTAACTATTTATTATTTGAAGATGAGCCGGGAGTAATGTCTATGTTTGTTAAAAACATGCAGTCCTTTGCTGAGGGAATACTATTAGAGGGTTGAATTAGGAGTGATTCCTTCTCATTAAAGGAATGCTGTCTCGTGTTTGTATGCACATTGTGCAGAACAACAAGATGCATGTCTGCAAATATGACTACTAAGAGCAGGTGACAATCATATACATAACCGAACAGGAGATTTAAGACATCTCAAATTAGCACATGTGAGGAGTGAAATGCTAAGGCAGTTCTCACCATCTCATTGCATTCTGGTACTTTTGAAACTAAACCCACAATTACTGGTCAAGAATATTGAATGAAGTGTTCTGTGTAAGGGAGGCATCGTATGACAACTATGACACTGACACAAGAGTAACACGTTTCAAAACCTTTATTATCTTTTTCGGGTTTGGGGAAACTCCTACTCTGCCCTATAGCTAAAATGGGAGTAGTCTCTAACATCAAATAATAAAGAAAATACAGTCCTAGTCCATCTATGTCAAATCAAAATGGCCTATACTAACAAAACCTAATGCCTGCCCTATCTCTTATACACAAAGTGTGTAAAGGGGAATATGTATGCACAGGAAAGTCAGTGTTATAACATAAAGAATCAATGTGGCTGAGTCAGCTCTCCTTCCCACGTTGGACAGCACGGAGTAAGGCGGCCCCTGTAAACAGGATGACACACTCTGGCATCAGGTTCTCAAAACAAAGACAGTACAAAATGTGGATCGAGGCCCGCTTGGCCTTCCACATTAAAGTCATTTATTCCAGCTTTCAAAAGTTCTTTCAAAGTTCAACAAAAGTTAACGCCGGTCTCCCTTGCACGGGCTCGGACTTCGCAAAGCAAAAAAAGTTCACGTAGGTCTCCCTTGGCCAGGTTCGGACCTTTCAACCAGAAAGCACCTGATTTAACATAGATCTCCCTCAGCTGGGCTCAGACCTTGCAATCACAGCACTTGCAGGGGTTTCCTTCCCCAAGCTTTATTCACATTCGTTAGGGTTTCCCTTGCCCTAACTTATCACACTACCTATCTCCCTTAGTTGGGCTCAGACCTTTCACGGATGTTGAAGACTTTTGAATGTGCAAGGCCTTTACTATAGACCGCAGGACAACTTTGATTTTTTGCTTCAGGTCACAATATTGTGTTATTTGCCCCAGTCTCTCTTGGTCTTGGTAGTTCAGTATCATAAGCACAAATGTTCATAGAAATCTTTCTCTTAAAGTCGTTTCGTTCACTTTGCTGCTTTACAACAAGATAACACATATTTTGCACAGACATTCCAGTGGGCTATTTCCTTTCACAGGACCACTTTGCTACTTTGTATTGCTGGCTTCACAGTTATTGGTAATTTAAAGTTCACCACAGGTCTGCCTTCCTTCGCGTCTCATCAGCACGTGCGCAGCCTTCAATTGTGAGATATACTGTTGTAACTTCAATCTTTCTTTAACATACACCGGCCTAACACACACCGGCTTTTCATATTGTTCACTAACTCACCGGCTGTGTGCATTCCTTTCTTGTCTTTGCGGCTTTAATTCACAAGTCAAGGTTAATACCGCAGGTTTGGCCTCACCTCCCCAACTCGGTCGTTCACCTGGGAGGGTCACTGGCGTCCTCGAAATACAATGCAGTCTTCTTGTCTGGGATTTGGCCTTCTCCACGTATCTTTCATGGCTCGTTGGAGGCAACGACTTCCTGCAGGAATCTCCTGGGTTTCCCAACCCTTTTCTCTCATGCCTCGATCAGTCATTCAGTTCCAGTTGCTTCACCTTCTCCCCTGAAGAACTGCTCCTTCTCACGTTCCACCTTACTCAGAGTTTGTCTCTATGTTCCGCCTTTTATCCGTGTGGGGATAGCTAATGGGTATCAGCTGTATGTGATTAAAGTCAAGTGCTTGACTTTGCCTGACCCGATTAGTGGGACATTTCCAATGAGATATGTAAGGGTTAGCCTCTTTACTCTCAGTCACGTTCTTCCTCTGGCCCAGTGTTTGTGCAGAAAGGGGGGGAGGTTGGGACATTTTGGAATCCTATCAAATAGGATGGGGCATGGTATGGAAAGGGGAAATACCATGTCTCACCATCGGTTGCCTCACCCCCACTCCACGAACACCCCTCTCCTAGGTGATCCTCCTGCACTGGTCCACCTCCAGGGTCTGGGTCCAAAGGTGATGGCTGTGCCTGCGCCACCTGAGAGAGAGATCCACAGGGACTAGTAGGTGAGACACCCTTTGGTTTTTCACAGGTGAAAGCAAGGACTTGAACATCTGAGTCAGATGGGGCACAACTCAACAACTTTCTTTCTGCATATTATTAGTATATATAATGTAAAAAGCAGTAGAGGGTTAGTCCTGTACCCCCCATAGTCATTCCTCTAGACTGTTGGGATATTCTCAGGGCTAAAAAGGGCTGGAAAAGGGTGTATCTGGGACATGTAGTTGTGTGGTCACTCTTGTTGACTGCCCCCACATCCCACTGACACACAACTACACACCTTTAGGGTTTTCTAGAGGTTGAAGGGGCTGGCTTACAACATATAATATTCATTGCTGCACATGCAAGATTATTACATGTACCCATCACCCTCTCTGCCTTTAACAGACAAAATGAGGTTAAGTCCAGCAAGGGCACAGAAGAGGTAAACAAGTTGAAAACTACAACTAAACCTAGACCGCACCCTTCTCGAACTCTATCTCACTTTACTCCCGTGACCTTACTCACCTCACCCAGTTTGTTTTCCATGCAGCCGACCAACCTACACCCAAGACTTTGCCTCCACAATATTTATGCTTGAATGATGCAGGAGCAACTCTTCCTGCCAAATATGGATGTCATCATTCCCTGTGAGGTAGTGAAACCTAAAGTTTAATATCTGACCCTTGACTGTTTATCAGGACTCAATATAGGGATTGCAGTGCAAAGGTAGTGTGGGCAGATTTTTTCAAATCAAAGACATCTATCTTCATGGTTTCAGACTAATTAAGCTTTCACCACTGACATCAGTGTGCAACCAGAAGTCACACATTTGAATTATGCTGAGTTTGCCCTTATTTCTTCCAGAATTGATGAATTCAGTACCTTCAAGATCCTTCTTCTCTTGCCTAACAATCAACCCATGGAACTCAATGCCCAGGCGACTCTGCGCAGATGACTATCACCTAATCTCTCAGACAATGGCTGTTCACTAGATCACAACATTCAAACTAGCATAACACCCTCTACAGACCAGATCATGCAGAATTCTGAACCTCTATCCACTGAGGCTGTGGCTGTAAGACCCACCGGAACCACGCAGATAAACAAGCATGGTTGAGTAACTCCCTAGTGATTGACAACTCAGATTCTAACAACATAATAACCATCACAAATCTGGACACAGACTGATTAGAGCATCACCCTCACAAACGGGGTGAAATATGGGACAAGTTCACTGACATGTGCAATACCACAATGCACAACACTTAAATCAAGAACACCTTGGAAATTGGAACCCAAGCCAGTCTCTCTAACCTTTCTTTCCCTATCACACATAAGACACTGACACCACCACAAAATCGTCATCAAATAGAACCCAGAACACTAACAACACCTCATCAAGATAGATAATAACACAGCTTCAGCCCTACAGATTAAGTATTACTACAAAATTCTAATAGGACTCGTCAGGAGCCCCAGAAAACATCCCATTTCCCAACCTTACTACTTACTAGTATCTTTAAACTGCACACAAGGACTATAACACATACAGAAAATTAGACCTACAACACCATCTCAACCAAAGGAACCTTGGGGAGAAGCTCAAAGCTCATCGCATAGCCTGTACATCTCTACTTCTATCACATACTGTGCTCTGTCGTGGGCTCTGAGTGAAGCGAGGGCGCTTAACGAGAGCAGCAGGACATGACCCCCGGTATGGCCCGGGGAACAGGTTAAGAACACCATTAGCACCCTGGCTTACCAAAGCGGTAACCCAGGTGTTAAAAAAAAAGCATTTTCATTCATTGAATGGGACGCTGTGCGCATCCCGTTTAATCAATGAAAATGCTTTGCCAAGATGGCTGCCATGGTAGTAGAATGCTGGGCCCCATACGGAACCCCTCTCAGGGACGTCATTTCACCAAAATGCCAGGGGTAGCGGAAGTGACATCACACGACCCTTGACCCCGTGATGACATCACAGGAAGTGATGTCATTTGACCCCACCCTGAAGTGATATCGCGGGAAGCGATGGAACACGACCTTTCACCCATTGAGAAAACAGGAAGTGGCATCACATAGCATTGTACACTACGAAAAATATGGTTACGATATCACTATAATATGATGTACATTTCATACAGGAATGGCTTGCCATATGTATCGTTAAGATCAGTGCGTATAGGCCCATATTACCAAATTACTGTGAATGCAAACAGACGTCCATGACCAAATGATAATGATGTGTTATTATACAGCACTTACACTTAAGCGCTTTATATAGAAAACATATACACCCAATATCACCCAACCTGTGTTGGTACTCATTTATCGACCTCAGAAGGATGAAAGGCTGAGTTTAGGCGTTTAAGAACAGACTAAATTAGTGACTCACACCCTGAAGTGTGCCTGAAATAAACCTTCAATGAGTCTAGCAATTATTGTATAGAATTCTTAGAAAGACACATTATTTGGTATTCCTATTCTTTCTTATTTAGGGTCAGTGCTGAAAGTGTTAGACTTGCGGCACTCCTGTTCTTATTTTCTTTTTTAAGGGGCTTGAACAAGAAAGCCAGCCACTCCAGAAGTAAAGGGCCACATGGTCCTGGCCACAGCTCAGGAGCTTGCCTAATAAAAACAAAACAAAAAAAAACCTTTTTCATTTTTGCTTTTCTTTTAGAGGTCGCAAGGGAGCCCACAGAGGTCGCAAGGGAGAACTCAGAGGTCGCAGTTGCGACCTCTGGTGACCCCTAAATGACGCCCCTGGCCCCTCCATCATTACCATGGTGGCCAGGAAAGGAAGAGGCAGGGGAGCTGCGGCGGTAGGGCCCCCCCACAGCCACAATCAAATAAGTGGGGTTTAAGAGTGGGGTTGAGATTTTATTTTCTAAAGGGAACGGAGGGTGGGGGAAGATGGCAGGCTGCAGAGTCAGCCATCAGGCGGTTTCGAATATGTGCTAGATCGGGAGTATTAGCCCACATTAACCACCTCCTCATTGTCTGGCTCCCACCCGCAGGATGCTAATTCTAGTTAAACTTGTCATAATGGACCGTGGTTGGATGGAACATTGCTATGGATCATTTGTTTAAAACACTGAGTGGGCACTTAAAGGTAGACAGTTGAACTCTCATGTTGAAGTTTTAAAATGTAAGTTTGGCTGGCGTGCCTTTCAGGGTGCTGTGGGTTAGACCTTGAAGGTACCTGATGAAACAGAACACTGAGGATGATTGCAGGCTGTTAATTCCTTCTGTTTTACATTAATTGTTTTACAATTAAAGCAAAAGATTATGATGACTTTTTTTCAGTGAAAAACATGTAGGACTAAATGCCTTTGGAAGTTCTTTTGAGGGCTTTTTTGAAACTGTTGAACGTAAGTTAACCTTTATGGGTGTATTTTTTTAGACCTACTCTGAACTTGCATGATGTCACATTTTTTTAAACATGTTGTTAAAATATATGTTTACTTAAAAAACAGTTTGGCCTGCTGACCCTTATTAGATCAGCCGCAACCCCACCCTCCTTGTTTTATTTGTGCCCCATGGTTTGCCCCCTAATACTGATTTCAAGAGATGCCACTGCCGCTGGGCCCCTGTTACTGCCACGCCAAACATCACCTTTTGGCTGCCAACTCTCCAAAGCAGCTCACTCGTTGGTGCTCTCATTAGTTCTTCTTCTCTCCTGGTGGGTGCTGTCATTGTAGTTGTTTGTGTCACTAGCAAATTATAGTCTTTCTTTTATGTTGGCGATTACCATATTGTTATCCCACTTCTACATTAGTGTCTTGCCCCAGTTTTTTATTTTAAAATCTGGTTACCCTACCTACATGGACAATTAAGGGGTACATCAGGCCTACACTATGCCAGCTTCAGGTGAGGAATCCCTTTTTGAGTGCATTGAATCCTTAACCTGTGTTTAAGGGCGCATCTTTGATGAGTAAACCTATCAGGCCAGGCTTCAGGAATTCTCATATGGGTGGGACAGGTTTGTGTTAAGGGGGGGCCCAACGTACATTGGATGTGGTAGTACCCTAAAGAAAGTGCTGCCATTGTGCCTGTCAAAATGGGGAGGAAGAACCCTGTATATAAGCAAAAGGACAGACCAGGGGAAATTCCACACCCAAGAAAGGGAAGAGTCCAAAAATCTGGCAAATTACTGTTTTATTCAACAAAACCATATAAAACAAGGACAGCTGTGGACATCAAGGTGATTCTCCACTCTCTCTTGAATAATTCCAGGCCTGAAAACATCTTAAAAATGGGTGTGACATCACAATTGAAGTTTAATTTAAAACAAACTTAAGGTGGGAAGGGATTGGTTGAGGGAATCAGCTACATACACATTGCATATGTGTTAGTGCAATTATTGGTTACACCTTGTCCAGTGGCTCCATTCGAGACCACCTCCTAAAATGCTACAAATAAAAAACATGGCATCACACTACAGGGTAATTGGTCGCTGCAACAATAATAGACGAGCATTGAAGGTGGACAGGGATTGGCGGTGGTGGCTTTCTCAGCCTTGGTACTTTGGGAGGTTACCAACACATGAGCACCACAGGGGACGGTGAGAACGGCACTAAGGTGCTACTTGTCCCAATAAGGTTACCATTTCAGATTCTCTAGGCCACAGGTTAGGACGTTTAGCTGTCAACTTTGCACTACCTTGTATCCTTTGTCCCAAGACGTTGATGGAAACGAATGTCCCTGCCTGTCTGTGTCTGCCTCTAATGAATATACATTATCCTCCAACTGTAGGTCGCTTGTGTGGAGACCATATTTTGGATTATTCTGCTCAGCATTTATGTGGATTTGAGCCCTTATTAATGTGAGTGTCATTACCTTCTTTGGCCTCTAGAGACTTGTTCAGGCTACTTTCCTTTCAATATAACGTCTGAGTTGGTGTGAATCTGACCTTCCAGCATTACTTGTTTCTTTGCTAATCTAAGAGAATTGTGTCTCATGTCTGGGTACTGGTACCGTCTGTACCGCTCAGTGTTGATTCAAACCTTTATTTCACTGGGGGCCTTGGTAAAATGTATGCACTTGTTGTCTGAGCTGTTCAAGTCTGGCTTTTTCTGCTAACTCAGTGAGCCAGGTCCCCCTGCAGCCCCAAAGTTTCCCCACTGTCTCCCATTCACCCACATGTGGCTGCGCTGTCCATCTTGTTTTACATGGCCACTTATTTTAGTTTCATTCTGCATTAAGCAAGCTTTATGTGTATCCCTGTACATCTTGCGTTTCTGCATAGAGAGGTTTCTAGCCTAATGGATGCATGCAAGTTCTTTATGTCTAAGTGCAGTTTTACCTATTGTTCGTGTATCTTCGTGGTGGATGCATATGTGCTTCGTGTCTAATGCACCTACGTGTGTCAGTGCTCAGCAGTGATGTCATTTGCTTTCATCACTTTTATCACAGCATGTTAATTTCCTCCATAGCATGCAGGTTTAGCTCTTCTACAATCCCTGTGAGGTAGGGTTGGTAGGGTTGTCTAAGCCAGTACCGTCTTTCACACCTGCAGCATGGTGGTGGGGAGGAATCATTAACCATAATTGTAATTGTTTATTTGTAGAGAATACACAAGTGAAGTGCTTCAAAGTGCTTTAAGGCGGGAAGGGAACAAGGGAATACAGTCATCATTCTTAGGCCTTGAAGATTCTGAATGATCTAACAGAAATAACTAGCATACTAGGCCAGAGGCATTTCTACTAGTGCAAGTGCATGACAGGAAGGAATGCGAGAAGGTGGTGGGGGGAGAAGGAAAGAGCATACAACCAATAAACTACCGTATTATGCCTAACGACTTGTTGGATAGTGCAAGTGCATGACAAAGAGTGGGGAGAGAAGGGGAGGAGAAGGAAAAGGACAATAAACTATCATACTGGGCCTGGCGACATTTCGGATTGATTGGTGGCTGGCCATCACTAATGCGCCTATGCATGAGTATTTCAGGCACAACCAAGCTAGGCAGGGGAGACAGAGGGAGGACAGGACAGACAACCTTGCTAAGCCTAGTACATTCAAGGTAGTGCAAGCTCCCAGACAGGAAGTGCAAGTGAGGGGAAGGGGGACAAGTTCACCCAGTCCAGCAGGGGCCTGGGTTAAGTGCAGAGTGGTTGCCCCTCTCATGGAATGTATTCAAAGTGCAGTAGTGTAAAGCAGAGTGCAGAGGCCCTGAGGCAAGTGCAGGATTGGCGGGGACCCTGGGACCTGTGAGGCTCTAGAGGTACACCAGGCGACCAGTCAGCGAAATGAGCAAGTTGGGGAAGAGAAAGAAGGAGGGAAGCAGGAGAGAAGAGAAAGGAGGTTAGCAGGGGAGAGGAGAGAGAAAGAGGAAGATGTTATGTGCACCTTCCATTTCTGTAGCATCAGGATGGGAAGGGATTGACGTGATGAATGACACATTCATCTGCCTCCCTTCATTCCCCCCTCTTGTCGAATCTTCTTCAACCTCACTTCCAGGAAGCCTGTCACCCTGTAGCGTGTCTTGGGAATTCATATCTTTGCCACCCCCTTCAAGTCATCATAATTCTTCACATGTTCATCCATTTTCTAGGTCATATAGCAGCACTCCCATCTCGTTTGCACCATACCCAATGTCCCACATAGTTGCTGGCATCCCAGGGATAAAAGAACTTTGTGCCTGGGAGAATGATGTGACTTTGTTTCAAGTGTGACTGCAGCACAGTTTGTGTTTCATCTTAGTGTCCACATCTACTAGTATTTATATTCCTACCATGTTCCTGGCAGTCCTCTTACACTGCACTATGGCTGTTCTAATGACACAAAATCTGAATAACGCTAACACCAGGGCAGCACTGAGTAATATTTGTGTGTTGGCCATCCAGTAGGGGATCTATGAAAATATATACACCAGCTAATCTTCATCCTTCCCCACTGAGTTTGTTTCTTCCTCCATTTTAGCATGCAGGTCTGATAGCAATGTTATTGTGTCTCGGAGGGTCCCATTTTCTTCATCATGGGCAGATTTGTACATACAGCAGGACGGACAGATCTTTGTGCAGGCACCACCCTTCATAGCTGTGATTAGATCGAGGATATATCTATTTGGAAGGGTCATGAGCCTCACAGCTCTGAGCTCCTCCTTTATGCTGTTAAACCCCTTCATGGTTGAGTTAATTGTCTGTAACACCTCTCGATGTGTAATTTGGAGCCATTTGGCATTTACATTTGTTTGTATGCCCAGAACAACAGAGGCTAAGAACATTTCTGTTCTACCAAACATTCTGTGTTCCTCTGATATCTCATTAAGTGCTGCCTCCGTCTTGCTGGAAACATAATTTCCTCTTTTTACTTGTTTAAGCCCCAGAGTCCTTTTCTTTCTCTGGTTTGTATCTATTTTGGAGAACCCATCCATCTATATGTCTTTCTGGGGCACTACCTAGGCTGGTGTGTTCAGTAGCACCAGGGAACATAATCCTCCCCAATTCAGTGGCAACAGCATGTAAGCTTTGGAACCGCAGGCCCCATCATAATGATCCATAAGCACTGCTGCGCAGAGCTTCAAACCGGGTATCTTCGATACAATGTTTGCACCCTTCATTTGCTCCAACCTTTACTGGGCCATCATTCTGGAAAAATAGTGATGCATTCTTGAGGGTTATTATGGTTACAGGGCCTCCTTCATTCTCTACCCATGTGAGAAACTTTGAGTACTGCGCCCTTTCGTTGAGGTGCTCATCATTCTCTTTCTATACCACCTCCACTGGCACTATCAGAAGTGCTTGTGCTTTGCATCCCATCAGTCCTTCGACCCATTTTCCTCCTGTAAACGCCTGTCCATATAGCAGTAGTTGTGGCCTTTCCCAACATCCAGGCATTCCCTCTATCTCTCCCCTCCCATTATTTGGATACTAACTCCCTTTGGGTTACTATTCTAGCTTCCCCTCTGTTTGGGCTGTCTAGTGTATATAGTAACATTTTCATACATGCTCCAATCATTTCTATCATTGTTTGTGTCTTTATGTAGCTATCCTCATAGTGAAATATATTTTGTGACATCCAATGCAGTGTAGCCCACTTCCCTTTGAACTGGCCTTTGTCATGCAGAGCATCAAGTGCATTAGGCACTGTGCCCTAGTCACAGGGATTTCAGTGGCTACAAAGGTCCTGGAAGTGCTCCTGGCATAGGTGATGAGGGAACTCACGTAGCAGCTCTCCCTTGATGTCTCTCTCCCCACACAGGTCATGTACTGGTACCACATGTTATTGGTGACGCGGGCCAAATTAGTCATTTAGGCATTTACATGCTCGGAACTGTTGTGATGCTCCATTTGAGCCTTTTTACCTCTTTAGTGGCACTGGTGAAGGGTTGGGTCATTACTTCAGTTATAGGGGAAACAGGGGTAGCATTTGCATACATTGGATTGTGTGTTTGGAATAGGGCTGCTTTCTGCAATGCTAGGAGGGTAAAGAGGTAGAAACAGCACAATGCAAAAAATATGGCTACAATTGTCTTTGCTGTGTAGTCCCTGTGCAGCACATGTGCATGCTCATTACGTTGCCCTCGGACCAAAAATGTGTGCTTAGCAAAATTTACTAATCTCAACATCATGTGTATATATTGTTGTTCTTTTTTTCTATGATACTTTCACGTCCACCTTCAACCCCTAATACTCACAAAAAGAACAGTATGAGCATTGCTAGCAATAGACATTCAAAAATAAACTGTGTCTTCACGTTTGTTAGCAAGGCAATAATTGATCCTCTGCTTCTCCTAACCACGCCATAGCTATTCACTGCAAATGAGAGACAGCATAAAGGAATGTCTGGAAAAGCAACATCTAGTAAATACCTCTCGCTTTATAAAAGGGCTCCTCTTCTTTTGCGCTGCGGTTAAAAGTCTCTTTCAGGACTCAGTTCATGCAATCAGATCCCTTTTTTTGTTGTAAAAAAGGTCAGTGTGCCTGTGTGTTTTTGCTAATTCTCGATGGACTCTTGTCTGCTTCTTGTCATGGCTCGTGGTTGCACTCTTGTTCCTTCTTCTTCTTCTTCTTCTTCTTCTTCAGCTGCACCTTCTGGGACGTGGGTCAGAGGGGTCTCAACTTTACAGGCTTTCACATTACCAATGTGGATCCACACTCTCCTGCCTGTTACTTTTACTGCTGTGAGATCCTCGATAATGAACGGCCGATCAAAACGTGGCTTGTGCCACGCTGTAGTGAATTCCCCTATAAGAACTGTGTCTCTGGAGTATAGGGGAGGGGGTATGAGAAAGTCTTGTAAGTCTTTTAGGGTGTCTTCTTCATCTTTCTTCTTCGACATCTCTTGCCGTGCTTTAATCTGTTGGGAAATAAAAGAAACACTAGCCATCGTCACCGCCAAGTAATCATGCATTTTAGCTCCCAAAACAACTGAGGCATTCTGGGCATCAGTTAACGCTATAGTGGGAGGAGATAGGGGTATATGCATACAGCATCCTGTCACCAGCTCATGGGGAGTTAAGTGATGGTCTGAGCCAGGTTGGTTGTGTAATGCAAATAGGGCTAACGGCAGACAATGAAGCCTTCCCTTTTTCAGGGTTATTTTTAATTTGGCTATTTTCTCCTTCAGCAGGCCATCGAGGTGTTGAAGAATTCCATTCACTTGTCGGTGATAAGTGCTGGAGAACTTGTACTTAATTCTCAGTAGAATTGTGATGGGATCAAATACTTCATTCACAAAATGCGGTCCATTGTCAGACCGAAGGACTTTGCACACACCTCCCATCATGGGAATACCTCTTGTATGAGGAATTTTGCAGCACAGGTGGCATTGGGGTGGGTGCATGGACCGGTTTTGATCCATCAAGAGAAAGGGCATACAGATACCAGCATATATCAGTAGCGATTACAAATTTGGATCATGTCCATGTAATGTCTATGCAAATGTTGGAAAGGTCCCGTAGGACGTGGTTTTGCTCCTCTCACTACTCGCAAGGCGTGCCCGGCTGTATATTTCGGGCATAGAATGCAGTTAAAAATGAATGCAGCAACATGCTCTTCCAAATTTGGAGTAAACCAGTCTTCCGCAATCTGCGCTGCAAGACTCTCTTTACTTGTGTGGGTTGGGAAATGGAGCTACTCTAAGGCTACCTTCAGCAACGCGAGAGGCATAACCGGTTTGCCGGTGCTGTCCTGCTGCCACAGTGCATTGGTGGGGGATACTGAACACCCCCTCCTCTTCAAAAGCTCCTGCTCTTCCGGTGGTGCTCGTCCCTGCAGCTCCACTATCTGTGTGATAGGCAATAAATTGAAGTCTTCTTTCATTACCATGTTGCGTGTGTGCGCGTATTTATTAGGTGGTGTGTCGAATTCAGTAATTCCGGGAAAATATACTGCTCTTTTGGCCTCTTTGTCCATGGCTTCATTGCTGCGGGAGATGATATACTCCCCCTCGTTTGGGCCATGCAGTGCACGATGGCAATGGCAGCTGGGAACTGTAGTGCATCTATGAGTCTGTCCGATAGAGGCGCGTTCTGCACTGGCGTGCCATCAGCACATAAGAAGCCCCTCCTTTTCCAATGTGACAGTCATGCATGTACTGGTGACGTCACATTGGTGGAGTACACTGCGATCTCCTTGTCTTTGTGTGTCTCGGGTGCTACAATGAGCGCTACTAATTCTGCTGCTTGTGGTGAAAAATATGAGGGTAACCTCTCACTGGTCACTACCTCAAAGATCCCACTCTGTTTCACTTTTACCACTGCCTTTTTCCCAGCGGTCTGGTCAATCATTGAGGACCTGTCAATGAAGATCACCTCCCTCTCCCCCGAGGGTATTTTCTCTGACATGGGATACGTCATCATGATATTCTGTGTATTTTGGTGCAGTTGTGCACGCAATCTCCTTCTTCCATTGGCTCGGCTAGGAACGTTGCTGGGCTCACTACTCTGCACCTCACTACTTTGACTGCTGGATTTGAAATGATCACTTGGTACCCATATGCTCTCTGTGTTGTCAATGTGCTCTTGGGTTTCTCAAGAATGGCGAATAGGGCATGTTGTACATATAGCGTTACTCTGCAGTACAGTGTAATATTGGCTGACTTCTCAATTGCAAAAGGTACTGCAGCCAATGCTCGTTCACAGGGATAATGGAAGGGATAACCCTTCATTACTGGATTTAAAAGCCCGCTGTTATATGCCAATGGTTTGTGGCCCAGGGTAGTCTTCTCTTTGAGTACTGCTGTTACCACCACCCCATTTGAGTGGGAAAATAGATAAGATTCCTCACTGTGATCAGGAATCCCCAGAGCTGGTGTTGTGCATATTGCTCTTTTCAATTTGTCAAAGGCTATCATTTCATTTGTCCAGGTTATCTTATTGTCATCTCGCTGAGTCTCTTTAAGTCTTGCCAGGAGTGACATAACATATGTGCTGTAATCAAAGACCCATGCCCTGCAATGAAGACCCAAAACATGCTGCCTTTCTCTCACTGTCCTAGGCTGCAGTGTTTTTGTGATTGCTTCAGCTCTCTCTGGGGTCACTTTGCAGCCTTCCTGTGAGATCAACTGGCCAATGTATAGAACTTCCTCCTGACAATAATGTAATTTGGAATCGTCCATCTTGTACTCCTTGTCTGACAAGACTGTCATCAACTGTACTGAGTCTTTTCAAGACTGCTTTTCTGTCTCACTGCACACCAAAATGTCATCCACATAATGAACTACTGTGCTGTCGAGGTGTACATTCCCCAAATCCATTTTAAGAACTCTGTTGAAGATAGTGGGGGACTCACAGTACCCTTGACCTTGAAGTAATTTTTTATGTTTCCATCTTTTATTTATATATGAAAGCTAAGTCACGTCTTGCGGCTCCTCATAGAGGGGGATTGAAAAGAATGCATTCTCTCAATCACTGTGAAATGTGTGGCTGTGGGTGTGATATTGCATAATATAGTCACTGGGTTGGGAACCAATGGAACTCTGCCTCAACAATGTTGTTTTGGGGGTGCAAATCGTGAATAAATCTGCATGACCCCCCCTGTCGCTTTTTTCCCTGGGTTCACAGCCCTGTTACATGGGGACTCTGAGGACACCAAAATTCCCTGTCGCACTAAGCGGAAATCATCTAAAAAAGACACACATCTGCTTCCTTGGACATGGGCTATTGTTTTACTCATGGAAGAATTGCTCCTGGTTTCAACTTTATCTTCACTGCCCCTACTCCCTTCAGGAGGACAACATCATAGGGACTGCTTGTTCATAAGAAACTTGGCACATGTGCTAAGTCCTCTTCGTGAAATGATGGTGTCCTTTCTACCAGGGCCATGCTCTGTGGCACTTCCCTTTTCTCAATTCTCATCCAATAAGTTATGCTGATGAAAAGCACCACTTCAACGTCTTCCTCGTTGTCTTGGAGCAGCTCTTCATCTTTCAAGTCTGTCAGTCTGTGTCCCTCATAATAATGATTATAATTGTTCTTTTATAATGTGTTTAATGCCAGCGAGAGGTTTCTAAGCGTGGGATCGGGATTCAAACCTGTGTTGTGCTGCATTATCTTCCTTCCAAGACAAACGCGTTGCCCCTCGGCTATCCTTTCTCCATCATTTAAAGCGATAACTGCCCCCATGCTATCCCTTTGTCAGCGGTCCCATAGAGAAATAATCTCTGTTCCCTTACTATGGCTGCTTCCAATTCTAGTGGGAATACATGCCCTTCTTCGTCCATTGAAATCTCTGGTCTAAACAGAATTTCTACGGGTAGCCGCAGTATTTTGCCCTGTATCCCAGGAAGCCATGCTAAGATGAGATTCACCCCATATTGGAACACCTTGGGATCCAGAGGTGCCCCCTCTGTGTTGTCTGGCCACAAAATGCTAATATGATTCTCATGCATACATGTAATGGATCCCTGGTTTGGAGCACACTATCTCCTTGTCAGTGAATGAGATGGTCATGTTGAGTTTACTCATCATAACTCTTCCCATTATATTGACTGCTGTCTGGTGGGAATACAATAGTGGCATGGTGAGTTCGTGTTTCACTATATTGATGAGCAATTCATCAGTAAATGGAACACAATTTGTGGCCCCAGAAAGGCCTTGTGAATCAATGTCAATGTCTGACACTGCACTGCCGCTGCACTGGCTTAGGATGTCCCTGATATAAAAAGTGAGTAAACAAGGGTTACGGTCTTGTCCCACAGGTTACGAGTCTCAAGGTGCCAACGCTCCTGAATCTCCTGAATTTAGGCAACGGGGTCTTCGTCCTCCCACATTTTGTTTGTCAGGATTGTGCTCATGTCTGATGTGTCAGGATACTGTACCCTAAGGGCCTTCTATATGGCTGTCCTACAATTATTAAAAGGTGACCCACCATGAGCTGTGTTCTGTGCTATCACTCCAGGGTAGCCCGCCCATATCCACATTTCATCAACTTTTCCCCCAATAATGGCAGCGAGCAAACTCTTTATGTCACCCACTGCTAATGTCATCCCTGCTGTCATCCTTTCCAACTCGTGAATCCATTTCCCCACCCCTGCTGTTAACGATGGTAATTTACATCTCAAATTATCCCTGTCTATTTGTGGCAATGGTATGTAATGCCAATCCATTTCCCCACCCCTGCTGTTAACGATGGTAATTTACATCTCAAATTATCCCTGTCTATTTGTGGCAATGGTATGTAATGCCGTCGCCCTACACTTTTGCTAGCAATGGAAATTGAGTTAATTCTACATTAGGTTCAGGCTCGGTCACCCCCTTAGTTCTCGTAAAGGCCCCAGTCATGCTCACTCACTTTCGCCCTGGTAATGCTCTCAAGCTCTGAGCGTTTGGGGTAACATCTTCTAAGCTGTGCAATCATCCCTTTGAGTGTTTATTATATCACAAGTTCATGCTTTTTCTCTTCTACCTCTCCCCCCTCGGACCACTCTGCCTCCCATTCTGGGCTTACTCCTGCAGAGCGGATGCGTGTGCTTCTCATTACTTTTTCATCTTTGCTTCTCTCCTTTCCTCATCTTACCCCATCGTTCCTCAACTATCCTCATTTTCCTCACCCTCTTCATTGTCAAAGTTCAACCGTTTTAACATACTTTTCCAGTGCTGTCCTTTCATTTCCATTTCCAATGAGCTTGGCTCCTCCCACTGCGTAGACCCCGCTGTGCTCCTCGCTATCTTAAGGGTAGCACCGCTATCCCTCCTGCTTTGATACAGTGTCCCAATCCTCCTTCGTATCCCTGCTCCCTCATCCAGGCTGGGAAGTGTATGAATTTTAATTATATCTTCCATTCCTCTGAAGCGTCTATCGCAGCTCCTTTCTCTTTCCCACTCCTGTTCTTTACTTTTCTCTTTCTCTCGGTGCATGCGCTCCTTAAAGTCTCTCAGTGTCTTTCTGCTGTGTCTCTCTATTCAACCTTATCTCTCTCTCCTTTTCCCTTTCGACTTCCCTCTTTGCGTTCTCTTCTGCTTCCTTCTGACTTTCCCTTTCCTCTAGTTGTCTTCTCAACCTCTCCTTGTCTTTTCTTTTTCCAAATATAATTCCCTTCTCCCCTTCTCCTGCTGTTTCTTTTCTTTCCTTTCCCTTTCTCTACCTTTTATATCACCCTTTCCCATTCTCGTTCTTCTTCCACTAACTTTCGCCCCTGCGATGCATCCTCTTCCTTCTTGTCCTGCTTTTCATGCACTTCCTTTTCTCTGACCTTTGTTTCGAAAGTCCATTCCCCATCTAGTTTGAGTAATATCTCACCACCCACCCACTCACTCTGGCTTTCCGTCACCCCTGCTTTGTCACTCTCTGTTAGCTTCACCTGTAATTTGTGGCGATCTTTATATTCATCGTGCTTGGGCCCTGGCTTTTGATTACTCAGCGTGGCTCTATTTATTGTGTCTTCGCTGCTGTACGCAGGGGGCACATATACCGGGTTGTATAGCCTTCCGCTGTTTTCAATTCTTTCAATGGGAAAAATCACTGCCCTCAGTTGATGGGTGAGTATTCTGGGAAGGAGTAGGAGGAGCCGTGGGCGCTTCGCCCCCACGTTGTGGTGGTGGAGTATCCACTCGCTCCAGGGTGGGTCCTCCACCTCGCCTCTGGACATCTTCCATAGCTTCCATGCTCAACTTCTTCTCCTTGTGTGCAGCATATAAATATGTGGTAATGTGTTGCAGCACAGATTTTGAAAGACTGACCTTCGGGGGCCAGGCTCTGACCATCTTCCCCGCTGTTTCACAAGTCCATTTTGAATTATATTTAAAAATCTTAGTCTTATACCGCATACGGGACAAAAATACATAAGGGGAGTGCCTCCCATTTTGGCACATCACTCTTTTGTCTGTCGATACACACGTGACCTCAAAACAAGGGGTTTCTATACTTCAGAATGGTTACTTTTTATGTTCCCAATTTCTCATCAACAATAAATCTGTATTTTCCACATTTCAACACTCTTCGAACTTTTCTGCAAGCCTCTCTGGCTTCACCAACAACACGCACGCATGCACGCACGTACCACAAATGCCCACACACCAGACTCCACCCCTTAAGGGCAAACCAAACCTCCACAAACTCCTAAAACACCGGCCAATATCAATGTAACCTCATTCCATCACCTCAAGCCAACTTCTCACTCTTCAGCTATTACATTGTACCTCTAAAGAACAAACCCTTCCTGTCACTCCACCAAATCCTATTCACAACCTCCTACTGGCAGACACTCCTTCCACCCTTTGTCCTCACATTTTGTCACTGCACCAGTAACCTCTTTACATGTAGAACATACAAGTGCACTCTCAAGACAACACAATGACCAAAACCCACAGCCGTTTTCCTGGCTCACTTCCGACAAGGGATCTGTCTTCTCTTAAATAACTGCCCCTCAGGGCGACAGGCCTCCTTCTATGACCTTGGACATAGGATAACTCATTTACTTCTTTGGTATTTTATATCTTTTTCTTTTTACTTTTCTCAAAACTCAATACTCCTTGGAGTTTAAGGCATCCCCTTCTGTAACCCTGCTACAGGTTAACTCTCATAAATAAATACTGTATCACTTTCCCCACAACTTCCACAAAAAATACTGTACCCCAACATTTCCCTTCCACTTTGTTTGTCAGATCAATGCTCTCATATATGCATCCGTGGGCCAGCCGAAGCCTTCGGAACTGCTCCTTCCAAAATCTGCCACTCTGTCTTCCGTCCTGGAGGGGTCCATGGGGAGCGGGCCAGGATTTCACCAAGGAGGCTCCTGACGAATGTGTCAGTTAATGCGTGATTGGGTATCTGTTCCTCAGTTCCTCAAGGGTCACAGCACTGTCCTTCAGGCTAAAGCACGAAAAAAGTGGTAAAGCACTAAGGGCATTTGCCAACTATCCTTTCCTACCACATTTTAAAGTGGGGAGGAAGACCCCTGTGAATAAGCAAGAGGACAGACCAGGGGAAGCCCCATGCTCAAGAAACAGAAGAGTCCAGAAATATGGCAAACTACTGTTCTATTCAACACAACCCACATAAAACAGACAGGGACAGCTGTGGACATCAGGATGATTCTCCACTCTCTCTCGAATAATTCCAAGCCTGACAATATCTTAAAAATGGGTGTTTCATCTAAAAACAACTAAAGTGGGAAGGATTGGTTAAGGGAATCAGCTATATACACATTGCAGATGTGTTAGTCCAATTATTGGCTTCACCTTATCCAGTAGCTCGGCCCGAGACCAACTCCTAAAATGCTACAAATAAAAATATGTCATCACACTTTAGGTGCTGGAACAATAATAGACGAGTATTAAAGGTGGGCAGGGATTGGTCGGTGGAGGTATTCACAGCCTTGATATTTTGGAAGGTGACCAGCACATGAGCACAATAGGTGGTGGTTAGAATGACACAAAGTTGCTACTTGTCCCAATGACAACCAAAGAAAAAAGATTTGGTCTAGCTGGGCACACATTGAATCTTCAGCACTAGAACTGTATCCTAAACCACCAACAGCACCCACCCATGTGCCCTACCTCCAAACTTCTTAATGGAGGCTAGCTAGCACACCTAAGTCCTAACCCTGCAAAAATGGACACAAGCCTCTTTAAACTCTTAGAACCTCCTGCACTTGGACTGTGGTCACCGAGGGCATTCCAACCACAAAGCGCAATTGAGGCCATACAAATGGAGAAAGGGCTCTATATAATGACAAATATAATACAATAGAAGTGGATGGATAACGAAGGTCTCTGCTTGTCTGTGTCTGACTCTAATGAATAAACATTATCCTCCAACTGTACGTTGCGTGTGTGGAGACCATTTTTTGGATTATTCTGCTCAGCATTTATGTGGATTTGAGCCCTTATTAATGTGAATGTCATTACCTTCTTTGGCCTCTAGAGACTTGTCAAGCTACTTTCCTTGAAATATTAAGTCTGAGTTGGTGGGAATCTGACCTTCCAACATTACTTGTTTCTTTGCTAATCTAAGACAATTGTGTCTCATGTCTGGGAACTGGTACCATATGTTCATTTGGTTGCTGATTCAAACCTTTATTTCCCTGGGGGCCTTGGTAAAACATATGCGCTTGTTGTCTGAGCTGTTTAAGTCTGGCTTCTCTGCTAACTCAGCGAGCCAGGTTCCCCTGCAGCCTGGAAGTGTCTCCCATTCACCCACATGTGGCTGTGCCGTCCATCTTGTTTTACATGGCCACTCATTTTAGTCGCAATCTGCATTTATGTGTATCCTTGTGGGTCTTGCGCTTCAGGAATGAGAGGGTATATGGTTTCTAACCTAATGTATGCAAGCATGTTCTTCATGTCAAAGTGCAGTTTTACCTATTGTTTGTGTATCTTTGTGGTGGATGTGTATGTGCTTCATGTCTAATGCACCTACATGTGTCAGTGTTCAGCAGTGACGTCATTTGCTTTAATCACACTTGTTATAGCATAATCATTTCCTACATAGCATGCAGGTTTAGCTCTTCTACAATCCCTGTGGGGTACGGTCGGTAGGGTTGTCTCCGCAAGTACCGTCTGTCACACCTGCGGTATGGTGGTGGGGAGGAATCAGATACCATAAGTGATGTGCACCTTCCATTTCTATAGCATTGAGATGAGGTAGGGGCCAAGGTGATGAATGACACATTCATCTGTCTCTCTTCTCTCTTCATGCCATTTTTCTCACATCCATGATCCAGCAAACAATGTCCAGCCGGATCTGGAAAAATCTACTTGCATGCTTCAAATTGGTTTAGTCTGTTAGACTGATTTAAAAGGTTCAGAAGCCTGAATTCAACTCAGGATGCTAGGACCATTGGTGACACATTTACCTGCAAGACTACTTGAATGTCGGGCAAAGTTGCTTGTTAGCAGTGCACTTTGTGGCAAATTTAAGGCGAGACATGGCCCCTTTGTAGGCGAGACATGGATGCAGAGCTTAAGATGGGAGTAGTCAATGACTGTCACAAGTGCAACAAATGATACATGTTTTTTAAGTTGTCTTTTAAGTTATGCTATAGTACAAGTTCAGTGTTTAGGCACATGTGCTGACATAACATGATTTGGCCAGGATAACTCAATTTGTTCAAGTGGGAAATCTGCTCTCTCCTTCCATTCCCTAATCCCTTCCAAAATCACATGCTCTACAGTGCCCCTTCCAAAGTCTTCTGCTCTCTTTTTCCATCAGCTCATTTGTTTCCTTCCATAAGCTCCCTCACTACTTTGATCTTCCATTGGCTACTAACTTCAGCTTACATCTACTCTACATCTCCATAAGGAAAACTATTGCTAAACATGAAAAATAAAAACTGTATACTGCACACCCCTGAACAAGAGCTTAAGAGATGAATCCCAATTAATCATGCACTAGAAACAAACGTTGGTTACCTGTTTTTTTTAACATATTGCTATAATTATGCTATAGAAAAGCAAAACAGAGCAAAAGGGAAGCAGGACACATAGTGTGGCAATATCAATCTACCTATGTTCCTTTCCCATATGCCCTCCCCTTTCTACTCATTGCTCCTACACTTTTCACCCCTCAGTCACCTTTCATCATTTCTTCCTGATCTCCATTGATGCCTACCCCATCCTGCCCCCACCTTCTTCTTGGCCTAACTGGGGAGAATTAAGGATGATACCCCTCCTCCTCCAGGGCTGAGCAACAAGGCCTGCAGTCCTTATTCCATTCTCAGATGGTGCATGCTCAACAATACCTTCATGAACACTGTGGCTACTCCCAGAAGTCCACGAAAGTGATGCTTGGGGTCCCACCATCTTATTGTGAAAGACAGATTCCCATCCCCTCCTCCAGAATACTGGAGGAAGGAATAGTACATTTTGTTTCTTACAAAATTACATTTTGAAGCACAAAGTGTACTTTATTGTTGCAATTTTGCAGCACATTGTAATTGAGTTGAGGATGTGAGGGAGTGCTAGCATGCAGGAGTTAGAGCCCAGGCAGGGGGAGGGGATCAGGAGGCATGCAGTGCAGGTTGAAGGGGTTCTGGCCTCCTGATATCACTCCTGTAGTATGTGGCAGGGAGAAGGGGGCAGTGTTCCCCTGCCGCCCTCTTGTACGTCATTGTCTTGTACATACTGTTTACATACTTTATATAATATCCAATTGAGCATGATGACTTTTTTCTAGGGGCACCACATTTTTACAAATATGGCACAGTGAGATTAAATGATTTGCCCAGGATCACACACTTTAGTTAAGTGGTAAAGAGAGAATTTGAGACTAGCCTGACATTTTGGTACTTGACCATTTCCCAGCTCTAGTTGATACAAATATGTTAAAGTTGGGTTTTGAATACCTAAAATAATACTCAATTGTATACAAATTGCTTTAAAAAATGCAAAAGTCACATGATAAATCGAACTGACAATGTAGAAAAGTGTTGATGAAAATGTATGATTTATGTTTAAAATGTTTTTACTTGTGTTAAAAGTCAATGTTTTGGCCAATGCACAATAAATAAATAAATAAATAAAGTTGATCAAAAAGAGTAAGAGAGTAATTTTGTTTTCCATCCTAAATTGCACAGGGGGGGTCCACTCCAAAAGGGCTCATCCAGGCAAGTTTAATTGTTTCCACCAAGTAAATGTAAATAGTAAAGCACAGGTAAAAGCAAAGTTTCTCTTCACCTTTCCACTATGTGTCTAGAAAAGTGCAAATCCCTCCCACAATAGACGATTGTGGGAGAATGGACGTCTAAGAACTGGCTTAAGTTTAATGGGGATAAAACCGGGGTGTTGGTGGTGGGCCCGCCCTCCTCTACTGCTTTTGGGCCCCCATCTTCCTGGCCACATTTCTTGGATTCTTTAGTGAAGGATCTAGGGGTTAAGGTATCGGCCTCTCTGTGCCCATAATTAATTTCCATAGAGGGTGGATGAAATGGACTGATTCTTATAGATGTCGATAGCAGGAGATACAGCTCTCTCTCCCCTTGGTCCACAACATTTCTAAGGCCCCCACTATTTCTTTCAGGGATTACCTGGGATTTTTTAAACTGAGCAGACCATGCCACAGTATCAGTGAATCTTACTCCCAGGTAATCATAGTGGTTTACTTGTTCGAGATTGATCCCGTCCACCACCAAGGGACCCACACAGGACCTTGATCTTATTGGTCTGAACACAACTATTTTAGTCTCATTCTTGTTTAGGGCCAAACCCTGTTGTCGACATTTGGTGACACCACAGTCCAGGCAGCTCCTGATCCCCATAGGTGACGTTGCCAACAGCACTGCATCATCAGCAAAAAATAATGCCAGGATGATGTCAATGCCAAGCTCCGGGGGATCAAACCTACCCCCAGGCCTTCTGTCACCAATTTCAGGATAACCTCATTAATGTAAAGGCAAAACAGGAGCGGGGCAAAGGCACAGCCTTGCTCCATGCCCCTGTCAACTTTAAACTGGTTGTCGGTTTCACCTGAAAGGCCCCACCACACCACCACTGTATTGCTGAAATATAGTTGGGAAATGACTGCAACCATTTGTGTAGGAACCCCCCATTTCACCAATACCTGCCACAGATGGTCTCTTGGTACACAATCAAAACCGGTCTGGAGGTCTACAAAGATCGCATAGACCTGCATTTGTAAAACACACGGGACAAGCAAAAACATTGGACAACTGTGTTTTTCCCTTGCTGGAAGCCAGCCTGTATATGGGAAATGAGGTTGCTAGAAAACACCCAGCCCTGTAGCTGCTTTAATATCACCATCTCAAAAGTCTTTCCAGTGGCACTGAGTAGAGAAATAGGCCTATATTAACCAGGCTTTTCTCTCCCACCTTTTTTTTAATATATGGGTACTCTTACTGCACAATGCCAGAAGTCAGGGACCTTGTTCAGTTTAACGACTGCTAAAACCAATTTCAGAAAGATCGGTGCCCAAACATTTAGTTGGTTCTTAAACACATTAACTGGTATACTTTCAGGTCATGAGGCTTTCTTACCCTTTGAATTCAATATTGCGGTCTTTACCTCCGCCAAGGTGAAAATAATTGGACCACTGTATTTGATTGGCTACATGCCTTGTTCGGGGTGTCCATCAGTGTTGCCACACTCATTGATCAGGGCATCTTTATATAATCCACAAAAGTGGCTGTGCCAGTCATCCAGAGTAATGTGGCAATGAGGCCTACTATCTTTTGGTCCCTTTTTATGGGAGACCAGAGTCCAAAAGGCCTTTGCATCCCCCTTGCAGCTACCTCCAGCAGCTCATCCAATTTGGCTTTAAGATGCCCCTCTTTGTTTCTGCTTAATTTTGTTTTTATAATTGGTTCTACATTAGAGCTTGCTTTGCCAACCTGCACTCACAGTCGAACCAGTTAAGCTTCCCCACCCCCTTCTGCTTTATCACATTTGCTGGTCTTCTAAACAGGGGATGAAGACCTTCTACCAATTGATCAAATTCGGCCAGGACCTCGCTGTCACTGAGGTGACAGTCACATATGCTCTCAATATTGCACAATGTAGTTTGATAAATAGCATATTTTAGCCCAACCGTCTCTTTTTGATCCCATTTAACAGCTCTTTGTGGTCACTTTCTCTATGATCAATGATGGTAAAGTCTTCCACAAGTTCCAAAATCGCACATTAACACAAAGATATAATCCGTCTGAATGGAGCATTCGAACCCAAACAACGTGTCCCTTCCTGGTCAATCAGCGCTAAACCTGCCGTTACATGCCCATAGATTTAGCTCCTGCAGCATCCAGTCTGAGTCTAACGCCTGTTGATGGGCCCGGGAGTGATAACTTGCCTCTAAGGCTCGGATCTCCCATGTTAAACCTACGTCATCCCATAATCCTTCTAATTCCCTAAGGGGTTCGAACTGCAAATTGAGGTTGGCCTCCGACTAGGAAATGAAATTTCCTGGGCACCCTGTTCTCCCATCTATTTATTAGATCCTGTAAAAGTATTAGTCTCTCCATTGTGTTAATTCCGTTTGGTCTATTATACGGGTTGAATATAAGTAAGGTGTGCCCCACATTGTACTTACCAATTATTAGTTGCAAATCTGGTGAGCTCAATGTACTCATTTCTGTTTGCCACCCCTTCCTACTGCAACTAGGGTCAGTAATTCCCCTGATGGTCTTCCTCTCATGTATTTAGACACTAGGGTACTAAATGCCTTGAACACCTGTATCGCAACTTATAATAAAGCCCAGGTTTTCTGAATACATATGATGCCACTACTATGTATTAGGGCTATCCAGATGCCTTTCCAAAACAGCGACATTCAAAGACAATACCCTTAGTCCCCTAGGTAAAATCTGGCTTTCTAAAATAGGGGGGAAAGTTTCAGTCTACCTTTTCTAGTCCTTCACCCATGGGTGCTAGATTCAGCCAACCTCCCATCGTTGGTTCCCCAGAGGTTCTCTGTTGCCACTCACTTCATTGATGCCCCAAGAGGGGGGTAGGTACTTGCCTCATTTTCTAGCAGTCCTTCAACCACTGCCTTATCCTTCAATGTCAGCTTGAAGTAATCACTTTGGCCATTTGGCATAATCCTTCTGTCAAAAAAGACAATTTCCTCTCTTATAACAGAGACACATCCCCTAACATGACAGACCCAGTGGATGGTCTTGTTAATCAGCATCTCTTATTTTTAAAAAGTTCCTGGTCTTAGTTTGGGGATATTGCACATATAGATAATCGCACTGTTCCTTTATCCAGCTTGTCTGTTGCTATACTTAATTGGGCCAGCTCGTCTTGTGTTGAATGGTTGGTTTGACCTACCTTTGCCAGGTGAGTAAACACCTGCTTGTCAATAGTATCTGTTATAGATTTGGCCCAATGAAGGTCTCTCCCAACCATAGTCACCTTAGCTATTGGCAGTGCTCGCCCATCTATATTGCTATTGGAAAAATAGTTCAGGGAATAACAATGCGTAGTGCGCTGGTCCCATAGTTAAAGATTGTAAACAGGTCTGGTAGCTGCAGATATCAGCACGTGCGGTCTCCCTAAACCGGCACACACAAAATAAACATAGAATAGGTGGTGCTGTCTTGCGCTAAGACCCAAAGACTAGAACGAAGCCAAATAAAATCAACAAATAATGCTTGTGTCCAATGAGTTCATTTAATTTCTACAGCCGACACGTGTTTCGACCTACGGGTTGTTCTCAAGGCTGTTGCAATTCATTCCAAATAAAAATAAGTAAACCAAGTTTCACAGAATTGTGTATATAACAAGTACAGAAACATGATTGGAACCAAAAAGTATTGTATATAATGATTTACATACCAAATTATATCCAAGGCAGTGGCATTAAAGGAAAACAGAAGGAAAAAGATCATATAAGCCAGATAGGCAAATAATAACAACTTGATTCAACAACACTTGTAGTGAGTTTCTTATATGTGTTAGATCATGCCATGCCAAGTCCATGTCAAACACCAAAATAAGTGACCAATTAGCGAGAAAAGCAAGAGATAACCCAGTTGGGCCCCGTCACGGAACATACAGAACAAAAGTGTTCATAATTAGTAAATAAATTGTGTCGGTCTTAATAATACAGTGATGGATACATATATTGTCACTTGTGAGAATAGGTAATCAAAGACTTACCCAGTCTGGAAGTCAATGTATGAATATTGAAACAAGTAAGATGCAATATATATTATCTATTTTGGAAACGTATCAGTATAGAGGAAATAATATAAGGGCACTAAAAATACTCACAAGCTCGATGCTTGATATTTAGTGACAAAAATGTCTATGATTAACACGAGTTTCACTCTCATCCATGGGTTCTAATTCCTGAAGGGCTTCACAAAATGTGGCACGTGTAGCATGTGACATTATGCACTTTCTGATTGTTCTGAATTTCAAAATGACTTAGGCATAAAAGTCTGTATTGAGGAGTTCATAAATTGCCGTAGTAAGTTTGTGATTTATGCAATTGTTTGTGTATGCCGCAAAATGTATGTGGGAAGCACAATTAGAGAATTGCGTGTTAGAATAAGGGAGCACATCTCATCATTGAATAGAGTAGATAATAATCTTCCACTTACTAACTTTTTATTTGGAATGAATTGCAACAGCCTTGAGAATGACCCGTAGGTCGAAACACGTGTCGCTGTAGATATTAAATGGACTCATTGGACACAAGCATTATTTGTTGATTTTATTTGGCTGCGTTCTAGTCTTTGGGTCTTAGCACAAGACAGCACCCCCTATTCTATGTATATTTCTATTGGCTGTGTGTTGGTACTGGGGCAGAGGAACCCCGGTGCATATTTAGCAAAACACTCTCAGACAAGGAGTTAGGAAATGTAGACACATTCTCCTTTCTTACCTGGGAAGGCTGGTTCCCCTGTTCCATGACTGTGGTTTTCAGCTTAACTACCATTTGCTTAAGTTTCCCAACCTCATAAACTCCTTTAGGTTACTACTGAAATTGAATTTGCAACCACAGGTTGAAGATCCGTGAGGTTGTTCTGGTTTGGGACTTAGTGTCAAGCATTTTAAGCCACTTTCGGCTCCGACTCTAAGTTTTGGTACTATTTCCCTGAGACTTCTGCTCCTCTCTGGGATATAACTATTTTTGCCTACCACATGATGAGCAGCTGGTCTTGCTACTGATAGATATGAGGTTCAGATCCGCTGTGCCATTTCCCCAGAGTCCATTCCCTCCAATGGAGAGCACCTATTCTGCAAAACAAGTTCAATGGGACCTCAGGTTTGCATGGGTCTTTTCAACCGGGCCAATCTGTCTTCAGGACCCATTTTATCTCCCATTTGGATTTGGAGCCATCTCAATGCCTGTAATGTTATGCACTTGGCTGGTTGGGAATATACTTCAATAACATTACTAGTCAGGGAACCTAGTGAATTAGAACTGTATATTGGAATTATATCGGTTTTCTCCTTTCCTGGCCTATGGTGTTCTCCACTATAAACTTCTCCAGTGGGTCTGTGTTACCTCGTTTCCTTGAGCACCTTGGATCCAGGGTGCTGACATTACCGGTTACAACACCACCATGGACTGCTACCTCTATCATACCCATCCCATTTCTACATTTGTCTAGAACTACACAGTTGGATTTAGTAATTTTTGCCTCACCCATCTATATTGTGTAACAGCCCTTTGATTTCTGATATAACTTCATTGATAGGCTAAAATAGTTGCTATACTCTTTTTGGACCTACCCGAGGAGAGATTGTGGAGCTTGCTTTACACGTCACCATCCTCAATAGCAAATTTCAGTAAGATATTTTTTTAAACGTACACAGTGCAAATGCAAAATACACGATTTCAAGTATCCAGTGAATCTACTAAACAAAGACTGTGCAGATACGCAATTATATGTAATGAATAGCTAACGACGTTTTTTGTGCAAAAAAAGTATACTAAATACATTAACCTCGAAACCACTGGTATTCCCAAACTATAGTTTAAGATCCAGTGGTGGCAAGTTTATATATAGACTGTGCAAGTAATGCAAAAAGTGCAAATAGCACAAATAGTGCAATCTATATATATGTTTGTAAAAGTGTGTTTGTATGTTCGGGGTTGGCTCCAGCCACATAGCTGTTGTTGGGCTGAGATTTTGGCCCACGGTCGGCATACCAGTTTGGGGTGTACTGGTGATAGTGAAATTTGACCAACCACACCCATTCGCCCTGCAGAGAGGTGGAGCTGGACTAGGTGATTTCGGGAGATTGCTGATTTTGCAATTTTTCAAAAACAGGAAGTTATGACATAACAAAACATACACAAGGCTATAGCAGACACCCACGTGCGTGTCACCTATAGTACCGTGCAACACTCGGTGGTACTGCTAGTAATACAAATAAGGCAAACATACAAGCTCAGAGGTGGTTTCCTCAACAAATAACTGACTGTTAAAACATTTTTAAATCATCAAAATTAATTTAATAAAAAGTGTCCTGATGTCTAAAACAAAAAGACAGACATACAATAAAATAAAATATTTAAAAAAAGCTAAAAGCTAAAAAGTTGAAAAGCGTGGAGAGCGGAGGATGCTCGACTGAACAGGGGGCATCCATAGTCCGCTCCCCCATGCTCCTCACAACACTTGAGTAAGTAAGTTTCAATACATAGAAGTACTAAAGGAGAGCCTTTCGCCTTTCAGAATCCGATGCAAGGGTCATAATATAATCCAATAAAATGTGTTATCCCGGAGAGGATCTCTTCAAGGTATAAGGTATCTGACTTCAGTAAGATTTGTAAGGATTAAAAATGATCCTTGTCATGCAATGAGTTCCAAAGCCAGTTCCACCAGTTGACTGAGCCTGCATGCCAACACAATTAAGTTGGCTCGAGTGTATGCTGCACACCACAATCTATTGTCTGTGCTTGCTATTGTTCTGTCGACTTGCACGGTTAGCAAGTTCCATGCGACTTCCCCCAAGAGTTGATAGTTACTGCGTACCTCACAGCCTTGCTATCTTTATGCCTTTGTGATGGTCCTAATCAAGGCTTATTTATTGCATGCACACATGCTGCAGTCTGTTATAATTCAGGCACATGCAAGAAATGTGCTCATGGCCACTTTCTGCAAAGCTCATGGTAAACAACGGGTGGCTTCCTGCTCTCCTGACTCCTCCGAGCAGCCTCCAAACAGCTCCTAACAGTGGTGCCCTTTACCACACGGGATTCTCAGCAAGGGCAGCCTGCTGAGCTTTTATCTTCCCCTCCTCTTTCTCTTTGTGGAGGGGGTGGGACTTACTGGTATAGCGGCAAGAAACAGCAGAAAAAGCAGGGAAACTGCTCACAACAGCAGCACCCTTTACCACGCAGGCAACATTATTTCCTGCTACACTCTCCAGACAGGAATTTCTCAAATAAATATTTGGATATCCTGGTTTACTCTCCTGCCAGGAATTCCCCCCTTTTGGCTCTTGCAGATCCTCTGGTGCACTCTCCTGCCAGGTACCTCTTTCCAAAAAGAATTCACTGCCTGATGTGTATCTTTCACAGGGTCTTTCTACAATGTTCACTTTCCTTTCAAGTATAATATAGTTGCACTTCTTTACTGCATGTACCTCATTCACTTCAGGCTTTACTTGTTGCAACTTCCCCCATATTGACATCCCATATGTGGGGTTTGTTCAAGTTCTGTCTGTCAACGTCTTTCTTAGTATCTCCTGGCCGTTGGTATTGCTTGTTACAATTTTCCCTAAATTAACATTTCATATAAGGGGATTTGTGCAACTTCAGCCTTTGAATTTCCTCATTAATGTCTCTTGGCTTATGACAATGCTTGTTTCAAGTTTCCCCAAATTGATATCTCATGTAAGGAGATTTGTAGTGTTTGAGGTTTCCCCAAATTGGCATCTCATATAAGGTGATTTGTACCACTTTTTCCCTTCAATGTTGCTTGGTTGGTGTTCAAAATAATTACCCAAGTGTTTACAAGTTTGTTGGCACATCCCGGGCCCCCAGCTCCTCTGGGTCGACTCACCGGTGTAACGTGCAGCGAAGTTTTAGCGTTGGACAGGCTTCCCCTGTCAGTCAGACTCTCGTTCGGTTCCTGCGTCGGTTTTCCTGATACTCGCTGATGGATCCAAGACAACCCCATAGGGTTGCCTCCTCTACGGTCTCGTGGAGGCTGTCTTTCTTTCAGCGGTCGCTCCAGGGCACCCACTGTGAGTTTACCAGAATCTTGCTCCTCTGGTAAGGTAAGCTTCCAGGCAGCTACTCGCAAGTGCCTGGATCTTCGAACATGGCTCCCCTCCGTGTACCTGCCTCTGCCTTTGGGTCCACTTCCCACTTCACCTTCTCTGCAGCTCTCCTCTCTACCTTCAGGCAGGTGATTTTCAGGTTTAACTGTCCTTGTGCAGCTGATTGTAAACATGACATCTAGACCGCACATTGAACTTGATGTTACTTTCATTCCACATTGACTTTTTACTCTACTTCTTCGTCTCAGTACTTGAGGCTTTCTGGGACTTCGAGTCAAAAGTAATTCTAAACCGTTTTAAGTTAGATTGTTGGACATCTTTGATTAAATAACAACCATCATAAACAGTAGATGTTAAATGTGTTTTTGGGGTGTTATGGACACATGAAGAGTGAATAGCATTCTGTCTGGAATGTTTGAAAAAAGAGTTTTCAGAGTCTTACAACTGAATGGTTCTGAATAATGACAACAGCTCATTAGGCTCTCTGGAGTTTGATGGTCTTCTTCATAGGAAAGAGAACACTACCAGGCCTCTCCTGTTGGAGTCAATACTTCTCCCCGACAGCCATCTTCTCCCATGTGATCCACCCTCATAATACCAACCACAGGATCGGGATCAGGATCAGGTAGCGGCTGCCTTTCCCTGGCCATATGGGAGGAGACTTTAGGCTGGGGATCAGTGATGACGCCATAGGATTCATCACATATCCTTCCCCTAAAGACCCACGCTCCCGCTCTAGGGTTACTGGTTTGCTGAGAGCCAATAGTCTCACCCTTATAAGGAAGTAGCTTCTTAGTTTGAGTTTCCCAATCCCAAACAAGACCTGTTGATGAAAATCCTTCTTTTTCCCATGAATGACTCAGGGAATATGCAAGGGATGTCTGATGACTTTTAATTTGAGTCTTATTCCCTATTTTGAAATTTAGTTAGTGTAACGCTCACCTGACTCCCACGGAGGCGCTGGCCTGGTTCGCGCTGCTGTGACCTCTTCTAAGGTGATGCGCAGGGTTCGGAAGACGGACTGGACCGGACCCCCAAATCTGGCTTGTCTGGCTCGCAGAAGTATCCTTCTTAGGATCTGGAAGGACGAGCTCTCCATCCTGCTTCTGATGCAGGGGCGCGTTGGTATCCAGTTACTTCACTGGATTTTCGGATTGGTGAGAACCAAACTTGCTTGGCTTCCAGGTAAGTTTTTTGATAAGAGGTTCCCCTTGTGTCCATGCATTAATGTACTAATGCTAGTGTCTTTTTCCCCATAGGGTACGGAATGCCGGGGAACAGGCACCGACCCGAGATGAGAGGTGAAATCCTTGTAGAAATCAGGTAAGTCTTTAATGAGCGTTTTTTGGTAATGTCTTTTCATTTGCTCATTAACGCTGATGTCTCTTTTTCCCCTTAGGGGCCGGGGTCTGGAAATGCCAGGATGTGGCGCGGACCCGAAATGGAGAGGGGATGAATCAACAGGTAAGTCTTAACATGGAGATTTAGCTTTCCTATTCCCTTCTCTCTCTCACCTTTTGTTCTTGTCTTTTTCTCCCTAGGCGTTGGGGCGTGGCTGCGAATCCGGATGATCGCTGCTGAACATGGAGGCGCCCTGTAAAGGTGAGTGGAATGCGGCGCTGCAGCGATAGACGCGATGAGCTTTTAAATAAAAGTCTTCCTTTTCAGGATTGTCGGCGAGATGTCTCCGGGATGCGGTTTCAGCAGGTAAGGACTTTTCCTTCTTCTATTCTCTTCTTCTCTTCCTTTGCAGGTGATCCAGGATGCTGGCAGGCGTGGCAGAAGTCAGGATGCAGGAGCAGACACGAAGAGCGTCCAGCTGCTAGATGCAGAACAACGCGAAGCACGTGTGGCTGTTCGGGTGGGGTTTAAATAGCCTTGGAAGAAGTTCCAGGTATGTATCCTTCCTCCAATCAGGTATGTATCCTTCCCCGACCACGCCCGGATGGTAAATTAGTCCCACAGGTAAAGTAGTTCCTTTCAGGTCTCAAGGAGGCCGGGATCCTGCAGCATGGTCTGCATCAGGTAAGTGCACCCAAGCACTCCCATAATGAGCCTGGCGCCTATGGCGCCAGGACTGATGTCTTTTATGAGCCTGCCGCCATAGGCGCCAGGACACTGTCCAAAGGGCCCCTATATGGGGTTGCTGGGTCCTTCCTTGGGGACTGGATGTCCGCTTTCGGGGACGCAGGGCTTGAACCGGCTCCCCGGGAGCGAGCATCATGACAGCACTCCCCCCCAAGGCCCCTCCCAAGGTTGTTCCCTCCGGGGGTTTTGGTTTGTCTGGGAAGAGTCGGTGGAATTTCCTGACTAATCGAGGTGCATGCACATGGTCGCTGGGTTCCCACGACCTCTCCTGAGGTCCGTACCCCTTCCAATCAATTAGGTAGAACAGTTTTGACCTAAACATTTTTGAGTCTAAAATGTTCTTCACTTCGAATTCGGGCTCCCCATCTATTAGAATAGGTTCTGGAGGTTTGAGTAGTCGGGTTCCGGGTACCACTGGTTTCAGAAGTGACACATGAAAAACAGGGTGAATTCGCATACTAGCTGGTAAATCAAGTTTAACAGCCACTGGGTTAATTATTGCCGTAATAGAATAATGTCCCAGATATTTTGGGTTAAAAGTTCGAGGCCCTTTGAGTGGTAAATGTCTGGTAGCTAACCACACTTGATCCCCAATCTGATACGGAGGTGCTTCACTCCGATGTAGATCAGCATTCTCCTTGTATTTTCTCTTGGCTTGTTGTAAATGCGTAGTTGCCTCTTTAAAGGCTTGGGTAATTGTAGAATGCAGATGTTCTACTGCAGGCATTCCGAGGTTCTGAGGTGAGTCAAGGTTTGAGGTTCGAGGGTGATGCCCAAACAAAGTATAAAAAGGACTGTGGCCAGTTCCAGAGTGTACCGAATTATTATATGCGTATTCGGCTATCCAAAGAATGTCTTTCCAGTTGCTTTCAGATTGCTGTAACATACACCGTAAGTACTGCTCAAGGGTCTGATTTGTCCTCTCGGTCTGACCATCGGTCTGAGGGTGGTGACTGGTCGATAATCTTACGTCGATCTGCGCCATTTGACAACATTTGCGCCAGAAGTGGGAAATTAATTGGCTTCCCCGGTCAGAGATTAGTATAGGTGGGAATCCATGTAGCCGAACAATATTTTCGAGGAATTCTTTGGCTAGGACAGAAGCTGAAGGTAAACTTTTCAAAGGAATAAAGTGGGCCATTTTGGAAAACAAATCCACAATTACCAGAATAGTATTGTACCCCGAACAAGGAGGCAGGTCCGTAATAAAATCCATTGATAGGGTGTGCCAGGGTGCTGGCGGTATGTCTAGAGGTTGAAGGAGACCGGCTGGTCTCTTCTTTTGACTTTTATTTTGGGCGCAAACACCACAGGACATCACAAAAGATTTAACATCTTTTCGCCAAGAGGGCCACCAAAATTGTCGTTTCACCTTTTCCTCAGTCTTGGCAATACCGGGGTGTCCCTCTATTAATGTATCATGATAACCGGAAATAACTAGTTCGTGTAATTCCTTTTGTGGCAGGAATAAGCGTCCTTGGAAATAAGGTAAACCATTATCTATGGTAAAGTCTGATCCCTTTTGTATCCAATCCTGTAAGGTTGTAGGGTCCAGGAGTTGTTTCACTCTGGCTTGAATGTCTTCAAGCGTCTGTAACGAACTCATGCCTAGAATCCTCTGTTCGGGAATTATTGGTACTGGTTCTGAGTTTGTATCAGATTCTCCCATTCCAATTCGGGATAAGGCGTCTGCTTTGCCATTCTTGCAGCCAGGTCGATAGGTAATCACGAAATCAAATTCAGCGAAAAACAAAGCCCATCGGAGCTGCCGTGATGACTGAGCCTTGGCGGTTTTCAAATACTGTAAATTCCAGTGATCAGTGATCACTGTGATGGTATGTCGAGCGCCAAGCAGATAATGCCGCCAGGCTTTAAAAGCGGACTTAATGGCTAACAGTTCTTTGTCCGTGATTGCATAATTAACCTCGGGTGCCGAGAATTTTCTGGACCAAAATGCTACGGGATGCAGTTGGTTGGTTTCGGGATCTCTTTGGGACAGGACAGCTCCCATGGCTAGGCTGGATGCGTCAGTCTCGAGGACATAAGGGAGATCTGGACGCGGGTGTTTCAATATAGGTGGAGAGGTAAACTTGGCTTTTAAATCCTGAAAGGCCTGCTCGGCTTCTTCAGACCATTCAAAACGTTTATTTTTCCTTAAGAGTGCAGTAATGGGTTGTACCACGCGTGAAAATTCCGGGATAAACCTGCGATAGAAATTGGCAAAGCCGAGCATACTTTGAACCCCTTTTACAGAGCTAGGTGATGGCCATTTGAGAATGGCATCCACTTTTCTTGAGTCCATTCGGACTCCTTTGGGTGTCAGGATGAAACCTAGAAACTCGACTTCTGTGGTATGGAAAACACATTTCTCCAATTTAGCAAATAGTTTGTGTTGGCGCAGTTTTTCAAGTACTACCCTGACATGTTTTCTGTGATCAGATTCCGAAGAGGAGTACACCAGAATGTCATCGATATATACGACAACACAAACATCGATGAGTTCCCGAAGGACATCATTCATGAAGTATTGGAAGGCAGCCGGTGCGTTACACAATCCGAAAGGCATCACCTGGTACTCGAATAATCCGTATTTAGTACGGAAGGCAGTTTTTCATTTGTCGCCTTCTTTAACTCGTACCAGATGATAAGCCCCCCGGAGATCTAACTTGGTGTATATGCAAGCGTCCTTCACCTGGTCAAGGAGTTCAGGGATCAGAGGCAGAGGATAACGGTTTTTAACCGTTATCTGGTTCAATGCGCGGTAATTGATACAAGTTCTAAGGTCGCCTTCTTTTTTGGGCACGAAGAACAAAGCCGAGGATGCCGGGGACTTTGATGGGCGAATAAAACCATTAGCTAGGTATTGATCCAAATATTGTCTCAAATGCAGATTCTCAGGTTCGGTAAGGGCATAAATCCTGCTACAAGGGGGTTGTGCACCGGGCACCAGATCGATTTGGCAATCGTACGATCTGTTAGGAGGTAACGTGTTGGCCTGTTCCTTTTGGAAGACGTCCTGAAAGTCTTGGTATTCCGGAGGTAGTTGCATGGAGGCCGAGGTTACAGATGCTAGATTAATCTTCAGGTTTTCTGGGTAGCAGGTCTGTGTACAATCCGGGAAGGTTATTCTCTTAGCTCGCCAATCAATTCGAGGATTATGTGTCTCTAACCAAGGGATTCCAAGAATAACCTGAAACTGTGGAGCCTTGATTACATCAAAGACAACACCCTCCCGATGGCTGTCAGGACCAATAAGAGTCACCTCAGTAGTGGAATGTGTTACCGGTCCAGAGGCAATTTCAGTTCCATCGACTGTGGTGATGACATCTTTGCTGGTTTTAGGACGGAGAGTGAGGTTAATCCTAGAGACCAAGTCACGATCCACATAGTTTCCAATAGCCCCACTATCGATGTATGCCTTTATTGCATGCAACCGCTTAGGCTGTTCTGGATCTAGGAGAACCATTGGCACAATGAAATGCGAGGTCTGAGAGTTCGTTTTCAAGCTCGGCAAGCGGACCCCTACACTTGTCGGGCGGAGTCATTTCCCGAAACAGAGTCTTCATGGTTTTTATCAGCGGCTCCTACCGCCTTTCGGGGCGGTTTTGCTGGGCAATCTCGTAGAAAGTGTCCAGAATTCCCACAATAAAGACATAATTTTAACTGCCGTCTCCTTTCACGTTCCTTTTGAGTTAAGGGTCCTTTAACCCCTCCATTTTGCATAGGCTCAGAGACATCAACTCCCTTGGGATTAGCATGGGTCTTGACCAACACCCGGGTCTCAAACCTGGACCGATCTGCTTTTCTGTTTTGAAGTCTGTGATCCAATTGGACCACTAAGTCTATATACTCTGTGCATTCTTGGGGCGGATTTACAACTTGGGCCAAGACATCTTTAAGTTCTCTGAGTAGGCCTCGATAAAACAATGTGACTCTTTTATCCTCTGGCCATCCCGTTTCCACAACTAGTCTATTAAAGGTTGCAATATAGGATAGGAGGTCCTGATTGCCCTGTCGCAGGGATAGAAGTTCGTCATCCAGAGCCTGCCCCTGAGAGTGTCGAGCAAATAACCTTTCCATGCTCGCTTGAAACCTTTGAAAATCACGGAGAATCGGGTCATCTTGAGTAACCAGTGGAACTGACCAATCGGCAGCGCAGCCGCTGAGATATGACAATACAAAGGCTACCTTGGTCTGATCATTAGGGAAGGCCCGAGGTCTGCATAGGAAGTGCAAACGACACTGATTCATGAATACGGCGAATCGTTTGGGGTCCCCAGCAAAGCGTTCGGGTGGGGCCAGCGGCATGTTTCCAGGTAGATTAATCTGCACAGGGTTACTGGAAACCACAGGAGCGGGGTTCCCTCCGGAACCGGGTAGAGGAGTTTGCCTAGCTTGACCTTGCAAAAGCTGTCTGGCCAGGTCATCAGTTCTTTCCTTTGATATTATTAATTCCCTCCTGAGGGCATTAGTCTCTTGACGAGCGGCATGTACTTCGGCCCGTAATTCCCCCAGTAATTGGGCCAACTGATCAGTCTCAGAACTTTCCATAGCGCCTGGGTGGGAATTTGTAGGAAGGCTTTGCGTTCTGTAACGCTCACCTGACTCCCACAGAGGCGCTGGCCTGGTTCGCGCTGCTGTGACCTCTTCTAAGGTGATGCGCAGGGTTCGGAAGACAGACTGGACCGGGCCCCCAAATCTGGCTTGTCTGGCTCGCAGAAGTATCCTTCTTAGGGTCTGGAAGGACGAGCTCTCCATCCTGCTTCTGATGCAGGGGCGCGTTGGTTTCCAGTTACTTCACTGGATTTTCGGATTGGTGAGAACCAAACTTGCTTGGCTTCCAGGTAAGTTTTTTGATAAGAGGTTCCCCTTGTGTCCATGCATTAATGTACTAATGCTAGTGTCTTTTTCCCCATAGGGGCCGGGGTACGGAATGCCGGGGAACAGGCACCGACCCGAGATGAGAGGTGAAATCCTTGTAGAAATCAGGTAAGTCTTTAATGAGCGTTTTTTGGTAATGTCTTTTCATTCGCTCATTAACGCTGATGTCTCTTTTTCCCCTTAGGGGCCGGGGTCCGGAAATGCCAGGATGCGGCGCGGACCCGAAATGGAGAGGGAATGAATCAACAGGTAAGTCTTAACATGGAGATTTAGCTTTCCTTATTCCCTTCTCTCTCTCACCTTTTGTTCTGGTCTTTTTCTCCCTAGGCGCTGGGGCGTGACTGCGAATCCGGATGATCGCTGCTGAACATGGAGGCGCCCTGTAAAGGTGAGTGGAATGCGGCGCTGCAGCGATCGACGCGATGAGCTTTTAAATAAAAGTCTTCCTTTTCAGGATTGTCGGCGAGATGTCTCTGGGATGCGGTTTTAGCAGGTAAGGACTTTTCCTTCTTCTGTTCTCTTCTTCTCTTCCTTTGCAGGTGATCCAGGATGCTGGCAGGCGTGGCAGAAGTCAGGATGCAGGAGCAGACACGGTGAGCGTCCAGCTGCTAGATGCAGAACAACGCGAAGCACGTGTGGCTGTTCGGGTGGGGTTTAAATAGCCTTGGAAGAAGTTCCAGGTATGTATCCTTCCTCCAATCAGGTATGTATCCTTCCACGACCACGCCCGGATGGTAAATTAGTCCCACAGGTAAAGTAGTTCCTTTCAGGCCTCAAGGAGGCCGGGATCCTGCAGCATGGTCTGCATCAGGTAAGTGCACCCAAGCACTCCCATAATGAGCCTGGCGCCTATGGCGCCAGGACTGATGTCTTTTATGAGCCTGGCACCATAGGCGCCAGGACACTGTCCAAAGGGCCCCTATATGGGGTTGCTGGGTCCTTCCTTGGGGACTGGATGTCCGCTTTCGGGGACGCAGGGCTTGAACCGGCTCCCCGGGAGCAGGCATCATGACAGTTAGGCCCACTCAGAAGATCAATTGATAAACATCTGGTGCTTCACTCACCAAAACTGAATGAGTTGGAAGCTTGGGGATTACGGCCACTAATACCTGCACTTCTTTCCACAATATAGTAACATGGATTTGAGTTTGTGGATGCCCTCCTGTTTGGCCATGAATGCATCCTACAGTCTTCACGCTGTAGGTTTCCAGCCCTGAGGAAGTAGAACTGCTTTTATGGCACATGTCTTACTTCCCACATCTAATTGGGGCCATAATGGTTTTTCCTTGGAATACCACTGGGATTCTATAAAGACTTTTATTCCCAGTACAGAGCATAGCGCTAGGTTTTTCTAGACTTACTACTTCTTTAGAATTAAAATATATAGTGCTTTTGCAGGAACACTCAACATTTAATGTGTGTTGCGCTTCCGATACATTAGAGGTTTTTGGATAATAGTATGGGCAATGATGTGTAAGACATTGGAAGTTCCCACAGATACAGAACCCTATATCTAATGAATAAACATTTCCCAAAGATTAGAATTTTCCCAAAAGGGATCTGATTCCTCAAAATATGAGGCTACAATCTCTTGATTTTCAAATGTTATGGATCATTGAGAAGCCCCTTCCAGGTGTGATGTCCTATTAAGAGTTTTTGCTTCTTCTCCCAGCATGTGTCCTTTAACTATTTGACAATGGCGTTTTTTTACCATATAGTAGGGGAAAAATATTCTGGGAGGCTATTTTTCAAATAGTTTTTATGATTGTCTTTAGAAGATGGTTCCCAAGAAATCTCATATACTAGGTTCCCCACACTATTTTACCCCTGTTGATATTAAAGGAACTGGAGAAAGATTTAAACAAATAAACTTTAATTCTTCTCCACAAGAAAGAAGGGGCAACATGCTCACAGTTCCTTCTTTACGAGGGATAACTTAGACGGACACATTGACAGGGAAATCTACCTTCAACTGCAAAGAAACTATAATTTTATTTTTTTCCAGGTATTAAACAGTCTTGAGGACAAAAAATACATTATATATTGCCCTCTACAGTTTTCCCAATAGATAGACTGGCCTGAGTGGACAACAATTGGAAGACCACCCCTACATTAGAGTGGAAATTAACTTTTTCCTCATGGTCTTCTCTTAAGGATTCCATTCCTCTAGTAGAGAAAAGAAATGGGTTTGATTTTTCTCCAGATATAGATGTTAAGGAAAGGGAATCTGTTTCAGTCTCTTGTGGATAAGACCCATTAGGAGCAGTTGTACTATTCAATTTCTTGCCATATGTAATGCCTGGGGAGCTAGTATTGTAACGCTCACCTGATTCCCGTAGAGGCGCCGGTCTTGACTGGGAGTATACCGTATCTTCAAAGGTGATGTGTAACACACGGCTGGCTCTTTGGGCTGGACCTCTGTGCACTGTATGTCTGACTCGAAGGGTAAGATGTCTGCAGATAGAAAATATGGGATTAAGGAACTGGGTTATTGAATGTCTCTCTCTTCTTCCCTTTCTCTTCTCCTGTAGAACCCCAAAGGTTAACGCTCTCACCTTAGGTAAGTGAACGCTGTGCTCTCCATCTGCCTCGGGGCAGGGTGCTGTAACCAGTTTCTTCACTGGATAAGGGGAGCAGGCCTCTTGACTTCAGAGGACTGCTGTCCGTCGTTTACTGCACGAACGGTAAGTTTCGAGTAATTCTAATGTCTTTAAAGTCTTTAGTAATGATGTTTCTTGTTTTGCAGGGATCCGGCGATGGCGGATGACGGGCTGAAGTGAGTTGAAGATGGAGCCCGTGTGATGAATAGAAGCGCCTGGAAGCACGTAAGTAAGCGCTTGTTGCCTGCTTCACGATGCACTCTAACTGTCTTTTTATTTTGCAGGTACAAGTTCGGAGCGGCTGCAGGGTGCCGGAATACCCACTGGGTTAGATGTGGAAAGGAGTAATGGCACGTGAGTATTAAAGTTCCCCAATGTCTTTAAACGCACCTTGTTTTGTCTTTCAAATGCGGGATGCAGCGCCGAAGGCCTCCGGAGCGGGCGAAGAGTTGGTAAGCTTTTGTCTTTCAGATGCCGGAATGCAGTGTGAAGACCTCCGGAGCGCACGAAGAGTAGGTAAGCCTTTGTCTTTCAGATGCCGGAATGCAGCGCGAGGCGTTGGTGACAGCCGATGGACCAGGTAAGTGAAGAGCTGTCACTGAAGACCGTAATGCTAACCTGTTCTTTCTTGTCTTTATAGGTGTTGCTGAAGACTGGATTCAGGATGGTAAGCCTTTTTCCTTAGGCCCAGGATCAGATGCAGAAGACACGATGAGCGTTCTGCTGCAGAGGATGCAGAATAACGCAAAGCAAGATTCATCCATCGGGTGTGATTTAAATAGCCTCCTGTAGTGCTTAGGTGTCTCCTTCCACAGCCACGCCTAGGTAAGAAAAGAGTTCCTGCTTTCCAGAAGAGTTCCAGTGTTCTGAATTTAGGGAGTGGCTCCTGCCCCACCCAACAGGAAAAGTAGTTCCAAACAGAAGAGGATCAGAGGCTCAACTGGCAGGCAAGTAAGCAGCATGGTCTGCTGCAGGTAAGTCCACCCAAGCATTATGAGCCCGGCGCTTCCAGCGCTGGGACTGGGCATATTTATGAGCCTGGTGCCACTGGCGCCAGGACTGGGTCTAAAAGGTCCCAATTGGGACTGGTTGGCACTCGGAACCTGGGTTATGGATCTGCTTCCAAGGGAGTTGGGAAAACCCTGACCTTTTGGAAGCAGAGATCATGACAGTATCTAGTATACTCATGTAGGATCCCCAGTTTGTGTCAACTAAATCTGATCCCACTACTGACACCAAATCTGATGAGTCAGAAATGAGAGGCAGACACAGGGCCTCATTACACGGTAGTCGGTGGACCAAGGTGCTATTAGCACCTTGGTCCATGCCGGTAAAATACCAACACTGTCTTGGAGGAAAGGGGAATTACCGCCCTATTCCAAGGTTGGTGGGGTGGTAATTCCCCCTTCCCCCATTGCCCTTCCCCATTCCCATTTCTGCCCCATAGGGCATAACGGGAATGGGGAAGGTGCTAATTACGGTACCGCAAATTGCGGTACTGTAATTAGCACCCTGGTCCCTTTGCGGGTTGGTTTTTAACGCCTGCTAAAAAGCAGGCGTTAAAGTATCAACCCGCAAAGGGACCTCGCAGTAAGGCGGTAAGGGTTAACGGTCACCGGTACCATTACCGGTGACCGTTAACCCTTACCGCCTTCCGTGTAATGAGGCCCACAAAGTTGTAATGGTTTCAACATTTTTATTACAAGAAAAACTGGTCTGGAGTAAGTCCTATCCGTCTCTACCCTAAAAAGAGTGTCCCTGTCTGTGAAACTAAAGCTGAAGCAAGCTGTCTTTGTGTCCAAAATATATCTGAGCCTCACACTAACATACACAATCAAACGGTTCAAGGTAAATGTCTCTGTGTCAAATTCAGAAAACAGTAGAAATGTGCTATTAATGTTTTACAGTACATATAATAACATTGTATCTGTTACTGAGGACACTATGCATTGATTCTGCATGGTTTACGTATAGTGACTAATCATGGTCTTCACTTACACCTCTGTGAATTTATTATGTTATTCAATTTAAAATAAATGTTGTTTTACCTCTATTCTTTCATTGTGTAAGTGTGATCATATATGGCTAGTCCAAATAGCTCCTAGCCTTCTGTAGGTTCTCTAGCACTACCTGTGCATTGAAGGGAGGGTAGCCTGCCCTCTGTGTCCCTTAGTTCAACACGACACAAAGACACCAAGACATAGATATGCACACAGCATATGGATACTTCCCAACTGCACACATCAACCAAACAGAAAGGCCATCTGCCATTTTCCCTCTATCCACACTAATCTAACCAACCCTGGAAAGCATGCAAATGGCAACACAACATCACATGAACTCCAGTAACTCCACATAGCATCTAAAGGAGGACCGACATTTCCATGCAATGGAGGAGGTGGAGGAGGTGCAAGGGGCATAAAGGGGTGCCATGTACACTTTCCACTTGGGCCTCATTATGAGAATGATGGTAATGATAACATTATGGTGAATTTTAAACACCTCCCATTTTTAAAATGCTACCTATTTGTGGGTTGGGATCGCATGGGATATTTACAGCATAGGGTGTATAGAAAATACTAAATGCACTCAATAACCTATATTTACTACATGCAGTAATTTCTGTGTAACACGTCTGATAAATATCCCATGCGATCAGAGCTCATAACTAGGTGGTTTTTCAAAAATAGGATGTGTTTAAAACCTTTCCACCGTACTTATCCTGATAGGGCCCCTCCATGTTCCGTTATTGCCATTTGATGCAGTAGTTCCGTTTGTGTGACATTTTGTAGTCGAATACATTCTGGGAGCTTAAAAAGGAATCACCATGGGCTGTCATAATAGGCAGAGAATGAAAAATTGGGACACACAAATGGTGTATTTTTCCTCCAAAAAGATAGCAACCCTCAATAGGTATTGGGGCAGATTTTCAAAGCTTTTTTTGGCACAAGTGAGAAGATGCGCTAAAAAGAAAATGCCCCACCCTTACCGCATTTGTGCATATAATGTGGTGTTTCAAGTCATTTAAAATTCCATCCCGAGTTCAGAAGTGGGATGTGCTTTAAAATGCCCTGAAACGAGGGCCATCCCCCTGCACATTTTAAAACACATTTTAAAACACGCGCAAGGGAAGGTGCAAATCATGACAGGGTCATTTCTGAGCCTGCCATGGTTAGTTCTTGAAGTGTGTGACACCGGCCCTGGCTGTCACACTAGCATTTCCATTCCCCAAACAGGGATGGAATTAATTTTTTCCAGTCATTTCTAAAGGACCCGTGAGATGCGCACCCAGCAGCCACTGGCAGTTTGTCATACATTAGTCCTGACACTAATGTATGCAGTTGGTCTTGCCTGCGCATCTTTCCGTCACTCTCCAGCCCCTGCTGAATTGGGCAGGTCGCTGTTGAAAATAAGGTGACCTGTACATTTCTAAAAATAGCGCAAAAGAAATGAGCGCATTCTCTGCGCTCCTTTCATTTGTACTATTCTTTTTGAATCTGGCCCTTAGTCTTTCATTTTACGCATCACCCTCAAAAGAGCTGACATAGTGCCTCATCACGAGCATGCCGGGCCAGTAGCAATGGTGCCGGTAAACCTATCGGCAGCGTTGTTACCGAACCGGGACACTCCGATCCTGCAGGCGGCTGCCGTCCTGCCCACAATGTCTGAACTGGCGGGCGCGACAGCAGCCGCTTGCAGACTTTCTGGGAAGCACCGACACCGTTAATAACGGTGCCGGTGCTTCCGTCATCCCCATTCCCAATGATGGGAATGGGGATTTACATTTTTACGGTGCCTGACTTCCAGGAACACCGGGGTCGTAATCCCCTGGTGTTTCCGTGGAGCCAGGCGCAGGAAAAAATCACAACTCCGGCAGCAGCCTGCCGGTTTTATCGGCATGGCTACCGCTGGAGTTGTAATGAGGCCCATACTCTGCTTAGCCACAAGCAAGGCCTTTTAGCAACTTCACAGAGCAGAGGGTACATTTTAAAACCACCTGCAGAGAGGTCCTAAGTTTTGTCCAAAATATAATAGCGTATCAAGGAAGTGCACATTATGCACTCTGCTGCATATCCAATTTTATGGGTTTACACAGAATATTTGCTCATTAGCACAGAGTCTGCCCAGTGCTGATGAGTTCAAGGCATGTGCGGAATAGGAGGGAGCACAAATTGTTGTGCTCATTTGTATTGTACTTTCATCACAGAAACAGTATTGGGATTCATATTTGAGTTCCTGTAATTTGACAGCAGGGAACTGTTACATTTGCACTTTAGCGTAGAGAGGTATCGGCTGCCATATTTTCTTCGTTTGCAAAAGGGTAATGTAAAAAGGTGGCGTGCAGGCCTATATGCCACCCTTCTGCACTCCGCCATGCAAATGAAGGAAACGCTGCCTGACATCTATGCATGGCAGGCAGCGTTTACAGGCGTTAAAAACCAACCCGCAAAGGGACCTTGGTGCTAAGTACGGTGCCACAATTTGCGGCACCGTACTTAGCGCCTTCCCCAGTCCCATTGAGCCCTATGGGGCAAAAATGGGAATGGGGAAGGGCCATGGCGGCATGGGGAATTACCGCCCCGCCAACCTCGGAATGGGGCGGTAATTCCCCATCCGCCATGGCGGAGTCGGTAAGTTACCAGCATGGACCATGGTACTGTTAGCACCATGGTCCAACGCCAGGGTTGTGAGAGCCAGTCACTCATTTTCAAAGTGATGAAATGTTAATCAGAGCATAAACGCAGCACATAATCCTTGTAACAGTGATTTTCTACCCCATTTTCCAGATATGATCTCTGCCTTGCACTCCTCCTACGTCATGTCACGTGTTTCGTTTTACTGTTGCATGCTATGAAGAAAACAGCCTACTAAAGAATCTGCCTCGGTTTTGCATCTGGTCAAGATCAGGCAGATTCCATAGGTAAACGCTGCCTGCGAAGCGGGCTTTCAGGCAGCGTTTAATTCCCATGAGACAGTGTGGAAAATGAAGAATAAAAGGGAGTTTGGCGCACTTTTACTCTTCCCTTGCCCCCTCCACCTCGTGGACCTGTATAATTGCATGCCGAAGACCACACCGCAGGCAAGCGGTACAGTTGATGGTCTTCTACATGCAGTTCACACATTTAATAAAAAGAGGCTAATGGTTTCCATTCTTTGAAAATGTAAGGCAGCACTTCAGCAGAATGAGAGTGGAAGTAAGACATTTTGGTCGGCTGATTATGTCGCATTCAGGCATTAATGGTGCTTACTTGACCTCAGGCAGTGCACTCAAGGGTGCCAGATCAAAAACATTCATTTAAAAATGTGAGTCTCACTTGTAGGCAGAGGCCTCCTGGTCAGCTACAGGCAGGACATCTTCGAGATTTGATGGGCTGTGACTGTACTACCATTATTCTGTGGAAAACAGAAGTGATACTTTTGTTGATTCTGCCATAAGCTAAAAAACGGTGGGATTCATCTACAAATGAGCGGATTTTACCCTCCCATTTTCCGCTCCGCTCATTTGCGTGCCTTTCCAAGGCATAGGAGGGCTGCAAAGAGGAGATCCCATGTCGGCTTTGCTTTCCTTCTCCGACTTGGGTCAGCACTTAGTTTCACGCCTGCATGAGTTTTTCATGGAGGCGCAAAACCAAAGGATTTCAATGAAACACACGCCTTGGTTTATCACCTACTAAAGACCAGACAGATTCCACTGGAATCCATTATAAAAAGCTGCCTACAGAGGGTTAATCTCCCTCAAAGCGTAGAATAAAGGCAAATTCCCCTTAATATAGTCTTTACCATTAAACACTGCTTTGTGAGTGTTGAAAATTGCACGCAGACGGCCAGCAACACGTGAGTGTAAGTCTTGGTGGTCAATATGCATAAAATTAGGATTTTTTTTTATAAAAGGACCTCCAGAGGGGATACTTTTATAGTCCCCTGGATTGATGAAATGAAACATAAAAGCATGTTCTTTGTACTTCACGTTAATGATACAGGGGTTTTCAATCAATTTGTAGGCAGAGTGGTGTCATGGAGCAGGACATACGTTGCTGTGCAGCTTTCCCGCTGCGCCCACAAACTGCACTATGGTTTCCAGGCCAGTGGGAAAATTGAAGAATACAGGTTGCTTCCGGTTTGGAAATGACATGAATTGCATGGGAAAAAGGACATGGCCCCCTTCCATGCAATGCAGGAGTCATGGATGATGAGCACCTAAATGCTGGCTTCTGCCATCCAATAATCCTCCTTCCCCATCATAATGAGCTCCTTCTTCCCCAATTGTATTGCAAATACTTCTGATATTCTCTTTGTTGGTTACCTGTCACTGTAAATACATTTAATATTGTTTAATTTTCCAGATTCCACCCCATCGGCCCAGTAGTACCCAATTGATCGTATGGCCGAATTCGGCCAGTACCATTTGATCATCTGGAAGCAATCAGTTTGGGTAATCACTTACAAACATGGGGAGCGTGGGATGCGAGGGTGTCCCCCGCTCGCCTTGTTTGGTAGTGCCCACTCCCCATGTTTGGTAGTGATGGCCTTTGCAGGTAGGAGTGGTGTCCCCTGCTTCTGGAGGTTTGGAGGCGGAGCATAAAGGGAAAAAAAAGAATAGCGAACCCTGTAGCGTCGGATCTGACCCACGTAGGAGGGACTGATCTGATGCTGCATGGTCAGAATATGAACGAATACCAAAAAGGTAAGTAGGGGGTGGGTGGGGGAGTCTATGGGAGAAAGGGGGGGGTTTCAGTTTGGCCAGATTTTGCCATGAACAATTGTGCCACAGCCAAATCGTAAGCATCCATCTGCCAGAATGATTTAAAAAAATATTATTTTAGCCAGATCCCTTCTGTCTCTTTGACAGAAGCTAGCCCTAGGACAGTATCTCCCCCTCCTCAACCCTAACAACATGTACATAACACACATCTGGAGATGCTTCCATGTGCAAAGGAGCTTCATGTTCTTTCAATAGCTAGGAGATATTTTGTTAGGGCTGAAGAGAGTTATGAAAAATAAATACGGATACACAACAATACTACCAAAAAATCAATATGGCTAAATACAGACGCAAATGTCAACATTATATATACCATGAAACTGGGAGGGTTACTTAGAATAAAGATCTAGGCCTTAATATGAAGCCCTGTATGAAAAAAAAACAATATGTTCATTTGCTGGCTTTCACCGTGGCCCGTTTTCTTAGATGTTGCTTTCTCTTGTACTCTGATCTCTCCTCATTGGGGTGTTAGTTGTAAGTTTTCATGTTGATTGGAATGATCAAGCTCTTGCATTTCTTCGTCTTGGGATGTCTTGTGGAAGAACGTTCGGCTGCAAAAATCAGGATAATAGCCAACATATTTTTGAGCAGGGAGAGTGATTATAATCTATCCTTACATGGCAGGCAAACCCCGAAGAGACTAATACCATGATCACTAAACTTAGGTAGGATGGAAATGTATTTTCCTGCCAAATTCCCAAGTTAACATTGTTGGTGACTTAATAGCAAATAGAATCAATACGATGAAGAGACAGTCTATAAGGAAAGATAACACATTCTTTTCCAGGAATATTATGGTTGGATCTGATTAGAACTATAGCAGATTTAATTTAAGAAGTCCAATGAAGAACCGCACCCATGTTGTCATCACTTCATGTGATGATGAGAAGACTTTTGATTCTGTGAGATGGAAGTTCTTATTGTAGAGGATTTATTGCTGTAATTAAATCGCTTAACTAGAACCAAATGTCAGCACTTGGAATTAAGGGGCAATTTATGTGGGAATTATGAATAGGCCCTTGCACAATGCATGTGAATATATTTGAGTGGAAGATGCTGCCAGATTTACATTTTATGTTTGTTGTGCCTCTACTCGTATTAATTATATTTTTTAAAGAAATTCCTATGGTAATTTATGACTTTTGCGTGGACTTTGTGAAAGGTGTGCAGGATTTTTAAAAAGATGATTCCCCCTTTGTTGTAGCATTGTTGGGAGTGTCCCAATCTCAGGCTGTTTCTTGCTCATCCATCTAAAAAATATAAGAAGCATGATAAATCCATGTTGGACAGAAGAGAATAACTGTATTCTTAGAAAGATGATATACCCAGATCAAGTGACAAATATCTTCTTTAGAACTATGAAGGAAACCTGGGCTAGAAGAAAGACTCCAGAAGAACTCTTCTTCTCTCTTCTATACCTATTATTTTCCCTTTGCCCACGTTTTTGAAGTTCTCCAAGTGTGATCCTCATTAGCTATTGAAAAAATGAGTGCTGAGCACATTACAAAGGCAATTTACAAAGACTTAAAACACTGTAATTAAATGAATGAAACCTTTTACAAGTGTTACAAAAGTCTTTGAGTGCTGGGCACGTTATTACAGACTGTCTACAACAATATATAATATCGAGGTGAATAGAGTGAAGATCTTTAACACTATTTGAATTTCGAACCAAGTGAAAAGTGTATCAAACATATCTTCAACTGTAACCTCTGGAGATCATAAATGTAAGAAGCTTTTAAATTCATTACATGCCAAGCTCAAAAGTGAATACAACTTTAAATACAAGTCAAATTTACAAATGTTTAATTTACAAGTAACCAATGCTTTGAACCCAAGAAATCAATCTTTATTGATCCTAAAGTGAACGGAACTTCAACAATACAAGTGCATCAAATATATCTTGGACTCCAGAGTGAATGGAACTTTGGAAGTAAACTTTTTTTTTATTGATATGGTTGAATTCAAAAAGGAACATCAACCTTTCAATTTATAAGATAAATGTTTTTTTGCAAAATCTGCATACATTGTCAGATCTTGTAATAAGTTTCCATTTTTCCAATACCTCTTTTCTTCGCCAGAGATTGAATCTAATCGTAAAAATGCATTTCTGAGGACTGACGACGGGAATTTCACTAGATAGGATTCAGAGGTGTGATAATTTTTCAGAGCAAATGGATTGTTCTGGAAATCTCTGTAGGTCAAACACAATTGCTGGATATTCATCCAATCTTGTTGCCAGAGTTTTTCCTTGGCATGCGTAGGATTTTTCAACAAAAATTCAAATGATATGCCTGCTACTTTCATGAGATTTATAGTTTTACACTTCCATGTTTCTATACATTGATGGGTGGAGGACATTAGGTAAGTAGTTAATACACGCAATAAGGATTCTGACTTGTTTGAACGTAAACACTTCCTATATAAGGATCACAGTTTCCAGACCTATGAACTAAATAGAGATAACAACACTAGTTCATGCCTGATTATGGGAATCGGTTGGCTTGGTGGCAGGGAAAGGACATGTTTCCAAAACATTCCTTCTAATTTGAGCCAAAATGATTCAGGTCTCCATGCCTTGGTCTCTGCACCATACAAAACTGTTGGCACTACTTTCTGATTATAGAATGTTAATACTGGGACACAAGAACATTTCCCATATTTGGCGTGTATTATACAGGCTTGTGCAATAGCCATTGTCATCTTGGACTTAAGTTCCACAGTATATGGAGAGTCAGAACTATGGTCATTCATATTTACACCTAAATAGCGATATGCATGAAGTCTTGTTTCGTGCTGGGACCATCTGTAGGATCTCTTATCATTATGTCTCTTTCCACAATGTAAAACTTTGGTTTTGTCTAAATTGACTAGTAGCAGATTTTCATCAGCATATTCTCCTAGTGCAGTCATAAGATTTTGTAAACTCCTTGGAGTCTTTGACAAAAGAACCACGTCATCCGTGTAGAGCAGCCATGGTATGGGGTAGTGTCTTAATTTGGGCGAGTCAGAGATGACGTTAGTGAATTTAAGGTCGGAGAGGAAAATGTTGAACAAGTCTGATGCAAGGATGCATCCTTGCTTCAGCCCCCTGAAGGTTTAGATTGGAGAAGATAGTTTACCATCCAATGTTAGGCAAATTTGTACTGTTGTATTGGTATGTAGTTGGTCGGATGGATTGGGGACATTCTGCCATGTATAATTTAGCCATCAATAGTTCTCTAGATACAGATTCAAAAGCAGTCCTGAAATTGATAAAAGCCATGTAGACTGGCTGCTTCATTAAATGGCCATGAGCGTTTATGGCACTGATAGTCAATAAATTAACCAGACCTGGTACAAACCCTGTTTGAAAGGGATCTTGAAGATTTTATTTGATTATCCAGCAATTAAAGTCTCTTAAGACTAATCGTGCAAATATTTTGCCTGGAGCATCAAGAAGAGAGTCTGTAATTGTCCGGGGACTGCCGATCATCTTTTTTAAAAATTGGAACGATTATTGATTTTACCCACGAAGGCGGCATCATTTTTGTTGTTCGTTCTTGTGTGTATATAGTAAAAAGGATTTTGGCTCAGGCCTCGGGATGTGATTTGAACATAGCATTAATGGACCACCAGGTCCCAGCACTCTGGAAGAGTCTGATCTCAGGATGTAATATATGATATCCTCCTCGTCAAAACTAAGATTGATAATACCAGACATTAGTTTGCAGGAGTGAGATCTATTGAAAAAAGGTGATGCATATAAAATAGTATAGTCATTGATCCATTGTTGTTCTGAAAGTGCATTTATCTTCAAAGGAACTTGTGTAATGTGGTTCACCTGATTTAGTAAGCTCCATATTAAAGCAGAATTTTTAGTTGCTATGGATACTATCATTTGTTCTCCGTATTTCTGCAGTAATAGTGCTTTTTGTGCCCATATCCAATTTTTATATTGGGTGTCGAGCTGCCTGAGTCTATTAGATCTTAATTCCAGAGATAAAAGACAAGCAATCGTCTTTGCTCGTCGATAAACTGTTTTTACGTTTAGTTCTGGATCATAAATGTGTTTATGCTTGTGGATCTTTTTTGTCGTCATAGATTGATGTTGTTTAAAATTCTGCAGTGCTGCATCATAGAGTCCTTCAGAGAGGGCTGTAGCTGGACACAATACATAAGAGTTTGTTGAGATACAATCATTTAAATCTCTTAACGATTTTTGCGACCAGCTAAATCGGTTTCTACCTCCATTTATGATGAGATTGTCATCATAGTCACATGTTGTTATATGGGTTCGCTGGGCACACCATCTCCAGGTTAGTGAAAGTATTTCATGATCACTGTGTTTTTGCAGCTTGATTTTAAATGTTTCGACGGCAGCAGAGATCTTTATGTCTCTCTATATATATATATATATATATACATATATATATATATATATATATATATAGATATATATATATATGTATATGCATATATATTTATATATAGTTGATTGATAATGGGTTCTTGTTGGAGCCTTCTCCAGGTGCTTTGTGGGGGTTTGTCACCTTGAAGGGCTCCATTCAGCATCACTAGCTGCCTATCAGTCATAAGAACAGACCAGCGCCGCCTAAGGGTGTGATCACCGGCACCGGTCTCAGAAAAACAATGGAGATTCAAGTCTCCAGTTAGAATTGTATGAGTTATAGATGGTTCACTTTGGATAAGATCTAGGACTGTTTCAAGGCCGTGAAAAAATGTATCAGCATCTATGGCCATATGGCTCCAGTAGACATTAATGACAGCTATGATTTTAGAAGGAAATTTAATCTTTACCAGCTCTGTGTACACATTCGGAGAATCCCAAGATTCCAGTTGTTATGTTATGTTATGTTAAAGGTACTTATATAGCGCACCGTCACCAACGGAATTGGTCCCAGACGCTCTGGCGGTTCTGTAAACGAGAAGGTGGGATGGGTTAGTAAGGTGAAGAGGGAGTAGTATAGTGAGAGGAGTGGTGTACTGTTGGCAGCTTCAACTCGGTAGAAACTTGGTGCTGAGCTTTGGTGTGAGTATTGGATCGGTGTCAGTCCGAGTGTGCTGTTGGTGCGGCTTATGTGTTGTTGCAGTGGGTTGAAGTGCATGCAGCATGTTGTGCAAAAGATGGATGTGTGAGTTTTTTTTTTAGTGAGATAAGTATGCAGAGTTTGAGCCTATATTGGTTAGTGGGTTATATGACATTTAACGTGCTAACATTCACAGTTCTGTCCAAGTGTAGTACTTGCTGATCTACATAATTCCGTCTAACTGTGGCACTCGCTAACCTTCGCAATAATTATCTAGATATCGGGCAGGCTAATGTTCTCAATTCTAAGTGTGGCATATGCTAACATTCACAATGCTATCTAGTTGCGATGCATGTCAAAGTTAGGAATTCTGTCTAAGTGTGGTTCATGCTAACATTTACAGTTTCATCTAAGTATGGCGCATGCTAACACGCACAATCCTATCTAGATGCGGCACAGGCTAATGTTCACAGTCCTATCTAGATGCTCGTATCAGGGAAGCTGCTTCGAGACGGGAGACAAACAACCGTATTGCTAAAGAAGGCAAACGTTGAAAGCAACACAAAGCTGTAATATAAAAGTGAAATCAACATGGAAAACTACTACACATACAGGATGAACTACCTCTGATCTATCAGGGGTTCCATCTACCCTCCTGAAGATAGTGAAGCTAAGCCAACACCATACAGGCTACAAGTTCCCGGCAACAGGATGCAATAAGAAAATGTCCCGACTCTGTGGAGAATGCCCGCACCAGCTAAAGCAATTAGAAGACAGCAATTAAATGGACTGTTTTGTATAATGGGATAAATGTCCAAATGTGATTTTATAATAGGTCCTTATGAAAGTGGCCAATAGAGAATCCCGCTGAAACCGGTCGACACTGGTTGGATCAAGTTGCCATTCCAACCTACCAGATACATAACGACCTTGGAAGTATCTGGTATATAGGACATATAGAGATTTTTAACAATTTCAGTGGAATACTTCCACGAGACGGTGGTTGTTCCATCGTATTTTAGGATAAGACACACGAAAGGCCAGCAACATTATTAAAATTAACGGTTGACTGACCCCAGTGTGCAGTCAACCGTTAATTTTAATAATGTTGCTGGCCTTTCGTGTGTCTTATCCTAAAATACGATGGAACAACCACCGTCTCGTGGAAGTATTCCACTGAAATTGTTAAAAATCTCTATATGCTAAAAGGCTGACCCCAGTGTGCAGCCTTTTAGCATAGGAAAGCAGTGAGCCAGGCTAGGGTGAGTGTTATTCATTCTCTCCTTTTTTCCCTTCCTCCCCGGCTAGTCGATACACCAGTGTCTGACTAGGGAGATCACAACAGAAGGGACAGTTTGTCTTCTGGATAGGGACATTTAGCTAGCAATAAGGACTCAAGAGTAAGGTTTAATAACTTTTTAATAAATAACATAATTGGTTCTGCTTGTGATGTGATGACACCTATCTAGATGTGAGACAGCCAAAGCTAAGAATTCTAACTAAGTGCGGTGCATGCCAACAATCACATTTCTATCATTTCTATCAGAGTTCTATCAAGTGTGGTGTATGCTAACCTTCCTAATTCCATCTAAGTAGGCAGATGCCGATATTCACAAACCTATCTAGCGTCCACAGCTCCCTTCAGGTGTGACACTTGTTAACATAGACTAGCATGTTTGCCGGCAATACGGAGATGTCATGACCATCCCAAATGGGCAGTTCCGATAACCATGTCTCCTGGAGGGCTACAATATCATAATCATTTAGGTTTACAGATGCATCCAGAAGGTGCATGCAGCCTCAGGTGTTCGAGCTTGCGATATTATAGCCTTACTCATTCTCTTCCTTGGGTTGTTGTGCATGAGTTGTAAGTCGTGCAAGCAGGTGTTTCTGATCACTCATGAAAACATCTGATTGTCGCACGAAATGAGGAGCCATTGGTGTACGTGTAACTTATAACGATGGTAATAAAGTCACTCTTCTTTTGGAAAAGTTGGTTTCATCATGTAGCTTGGATTCAGTAGATTTGTCAAAGAGAACTCTTGAGAAATGGGGAAGCCCAGATCAAACAGAGATGCTCTCGCTTGCCACACAGTGTTAAGGATGACGCCAGACTGTATCCAGAGTCTCGCTACGGATAGATCTGAGTCCCTCAGGAATTCAACTTGGTTAATATCAGACGACGATAGATCGTCTAAACTAGGAATGTCACTAAATATGTTAAGGATGCTAGATCTATTGAGATCATAGGTCAAGTAGGGACTAGCTCTACACTGAATAATTAGATGATAATGTACTTGCTGTATCTTGTGCTGACTTCGTATGAATGAAAAGGGACCTTTTGGATTTTTGATTGAGGGGGGGACATTGCACTGTTAGTAACTGATTGCAAATGACTGTCTAGATTTGAGGAGGACTGGGTATGAGAAATTGCATTATTAGTGGCTGTATGCATACGGTTGTCTAAAATAGACGAGGAACGTAAGTTAAGTCCCTTAGTGGTACTACAGCCTGCACCTTGCGAAGAGCTGATGTACATGGCGACTGACTTCGCTATTTCAGCCTGTCTCTGTTCTAACGTTAGAAGCCCACTGTCCCACACGAGGGGAGTAATAATAAAAGGTGTAACTGCGGTTGAAGTCGAAGTTTTTGAGGGAAAGTTATGGGTGGTGAATTAGGCTTCTGTTGGTTTTGCGACTGCTGATATGAGATCATCAAGAGGTTGATATTGTAAGATGGCTGCCCGATCTTTATTACTACTGACTTTTCTGTTCTGCACTATGGTCACACATTTCCTGATGACAGCAGTTTTGGATATCTCGGCCTGCTTGTTGGGTAGAGATAGAGACCGTATGTAAGGTTTTGAGTTGGTGCGCATTTGCGATGTGCCCACCATCATAATTTTAGTTTTCTTACTTTTGGGAGGAGGTTTTGCAATTTTTTGTCGGTGTCTGCAAAGATGGTAAAGGCTGGCTTATCCAAAGTCTGCACTGCTGTCTGCGTGAGCATCTGTGTTGTGTCTAGATAAGCTGGCGTGGTAATGGCAGCATCTTTATCTCATTCTGATTGTAGTGGGACTACTTGACTTTTGCATGGTTCAAACAGAGGATCCAGCAGAATTACGTTACTCACTGCCTTAGCCTCTGGTTCGTCATCACCAAGAGCTTCCTCCTCTCTTTGGAAAAGTTGCGAAATGAGGGATGTTTGGTGATTCATTTCGGCGTCCATACTTTCAAATAATTTTGTTAGTGACATGAGAGCTGTATTCATAGCAGTTAGAGTTAAATCCAGGAGGGAGACAGCAGTAGGTCGGGGCGTAAATGCTCACTGAGAGCGAGGAAAGGTGCTTTGGTTCCTCGGAGTCGGGTTAGCAAAGGATATTGAGAGTGCTAACGAATTATGTGAGGAATTCGCGAACATAATCGGTGACTACGAAAGATTGGTAGCATATGGGGGAAGCGGGGAAGTGAGCAATGGTGGCTCATTCGGTGCAGTCATGGATGATGGGTCTGTGTTAGTATCGTTAATCTCATGAACTGAAGTTTGTATATTGCTCATGTCTTGACAGTGATCTAGATTGAATTTGGGGGGGATGTACCAACATTCTGGTTGGTATTGATAAAAGATTTTTCACTGGGATTGGACAAATGTACTTCATTATGTATTCGAACTGTGGTGGCAGTTGCCACATGCCCAGCAGCTTCATTTACTTCATATGCACTTTCAGATAACTGCGGTGGCATTGTTGCAGGGACGCACGTGGCAAGTTGCTCTAATGGCGTGACTGAAAGACCTGCTGACGTTAGAGAGCCTGGCGGAGTAGAGGGATCAGTTATGCAAGTGTTCATGGTGGGTATCTTTGGGAGGGGAAAAGCCATTGGTGCTAAGACTTGATTGCACTTATGCGGAACAGACACTTCATTAGTTGCAAACTCAGTGGGATAATAATCTCGAATGTCGAAGATAAGTAAATACACTCGTGTTCGCGTTACAACACAATTATTCTTACCAGCGCTAGGAATATGCGAGTTTCTGGGCGTTGACCTTTTCTGGTGTGTCACCAGTTTGCTAATCTCTTTTTGGGGAGGCATGGTGGATTTCAATGTGTAAATGCCAGTTGACATAATAAAAGGCAGTAGTTTAAGTATAGATCGAGTGCGATGTAGTTGTTCTAACTCTGCAAAGGTTGTTTAATCAAAGTAAGGAGACATGGGGCCTCATTACGACCCAGGTGGTAAGGGGGTAACGGTGCCGTAAAAGGTGTCGGCGCCGTTAAACCCTTACTGCCTAATTACGAGGTCCCTTTGTGGGTCCTGACCTTAACGGCTGGTTTTACCAGCCGTTAAGGAAGGAACCCACAAAGGGACTTTCGAGGTAATTACGGTACCACAATTTGCGGTACCGTAATTACCGCCTTCCCCATTCCCATTGAGCCCTATGGGGGCAAAAATGGGAATGGGGAAGGGCCAATGGTGAATGGGGAATTACCACCCCGCCAACCTTGGAATGGGGCGGTAATTTCGTCATCCACCATGGCGGAGTTGTTAAAATACCGGCGTCAACCATGGCGCTAATAGCACCATGGTTAACGCCAGGGTCGTAATGAGGCCCATGAACTCGCTTGAAAAGGCTGAAATGACAAAGTTGGAAAACCGCTGGCCGCTGCACAGCTAAGAAGCCAAGCAGTATGTCCGCAACACTTCCACGAATGCGGGTGCGTGAATGCGCACGTGCTGTCTTTAAATGGGGCTTCTGGGTGAAGTGGGAGGAGCTTAGGTGTTTTTTCAATAACACATCTCCAAAAAATGATGATTATTGATCTAAAAATCAAAAAAGGAAACAATATTAAATTAGTAGAGTGATAAGGCTTCCAGTGGCAATAGTTCATAAGGCTTAATTGAGGGAGAGAAGAAAGTCTTTCAGTCATACCGATTTGATTTTCTTTAATAGAGCTCTGGGGTCAGGACAGCAAGGGCAGCCAAGCAGCACTTCCGAAGCACTTCCACGAAAGGTGAACTTTAACAAGTGAATAAACTGCAACTTTCAGTCAAGACCTTATTGTACAAAGACCCACCATATCCAGAGGGTGCAAGTGTGGCACAGACCTTTGAGAAAGCTGGGAAATATCCTTTTGCATTGAAAGTGAATCTTGGGGAAGGGAACCTTGAGCTTTAACCTGCTCATTGAATTGAGGACAAAGAGCCTCATTACACGAAAGGCGGTAAGGGTTAACGGTCACCGGTAATGGTACCAGTGACCGTTAACCCTTACCGCCTTACTACGAGGTCCCTTTGCAGGTTGGTACTTTAACGCCTGCTTTTTAGCAGGCGTTAAAAACCAACCCGCAAAGGGACCAGGGTGCTAATTACGGTACTAAATTTGCGGTACTGTAATTAGCACCTTCCCCATTCCCATTATGCCCTATGGGGCGAAATGGGAATGGGGAAGGGCAATGGGGGAAGGGGGAATTACCGCCCCACCAACCTTGGAATAGGGCAGTAATTCCCCTTTCCTCCAAGGCGGTGCCAGTATTTTACCGGAAGGACCAAGGTGCTAATAGCACCTTGGTCCACCGCCTACGGTGTAATGAGGCCCAAAGTCTCAAGATAATTTGTGTGTGGAGCTATATTTTGAAACTTGGGGAAGCGAACCCTGAGTGTTGATTAACTTTATATTATTTTGAACTTAAGGCAATCCTGAGACTTTTATTGGAACTGCTTAATACTTGGGGAAGGGAGCTGAAAGAAAGCTGCAAGCTGGACAGAACACTGAACTTTGTGTTGATCACTGTTTTGTTGATTGCTGACATCCCTACCCATTGTATAAAATTAGTTGTGGGGGCAAGTACAGGTTTTGGACACAGACAGATTCCTAAATTGAACTTTTGGACTTTTACTTTCCATAGTTGTGTTTTGCTAGGCAAGTCCAACCATAGTATAGGGCAAGATAGGCATTTTTTCATCCTGAGTTTTCAGTTAATAAAGTTGTATTATTAATTCTGAATCTGTTATTATTTATTTATTTTTATTTCATTTGTTTATTTGTATTGCGCCGGTCACGCAAAAGTCTCCGGGTACAGAAACATGGACACGAGGTACGATAACAATTACCACGAGACAAGACCCAACGTACGATTACAGATGGGAGGTCTGTTGAGAGTAGGGGATCAGTTGAAAATATGGGTCTTCAATAGTTTACGGAAGCGCAAGTAGTTGGCTTCCCTTCTTATAGTGGCAGGGAGGTTGTTCCATAGGCTGGCGACTAAGATGGGGAAAGATTTCCCTAAGCCAAATTTGCACTTTTGTGAGTGGCTACTGTGATCTTTCCTTGATCTGAAGATCTGAGCGTGTGATTGGGTGCATACAGGTGGATTTTGGTTTTTAGGAACTCTGGTGCTTTCCCATGGATGCATCAGTGAACCAGGGTCAGGGCCTTAAATTTAACTCTATCTTCAATTTTGAGCCATTGTAGCTCTCTTCTGGAGTCGTTGATGTGGTCGGATTTGGCTTTTTTCTTTCTGATCCTCACTGCGTTATTCTGTACAACCTGATAGCTATGGAGGCATTTTTTGTAAGATCCTAGCATCAGTGCGTTGCCGTAGTCCAGGTGGGATAGAATTGTCGCCCTAGCAATGATGGCACAGTTACCCACGGTCAGATAGAGCCTAATGGCTTTTAGAAGTCTGAGGTAGTAGGCTTACGGTTGTCTGTGTCTTACTCCAAGATGCCCTCACATATGGCACTCATACATGAACAGCTGAACCAAAGTCTGCTAACCATGTACCACCCCGTTTGTAATGCCTTATGGAGGTATTAGGCATAGTTCAAAGCTTTGCATATGTCCTGGATAGATGCCCTCCCAAAGTCTGCCCATGAGGTTGCCACACCCCTGGATGAGTGACCCTACAAGAGAAACGGCACTGGGGTCTCTGTTCACTTGTATTCAGTTGAAATAGCCAACTGATCCATCATTTCAATGGAGATGTGGGGGTGTTTCAAGCCATTTTTTTGCTGTTGCAAAAGTGACAAACAGAGATTGAGATTATGGAAATGGCTCTGTACATTGCAAGTGGATAGTAAGACTTTTTGGACTGTTCATCCTCGCCAGAAGATTGATCTTTAAACAAAGGTAAAACCAATTCCTGATCCATATGGAATGCCAGGTAAATCTTGGGGTTTACACTAGGAGCTGAATGTAGGATGACCTTGTCTGGGAAGGAACAAAGGCAAGGCTCCTGGCAAAGGAATAAAACAATCTCCCCCATCCATTGCCCTGACACCACAGAATTCAGGATTATCACCTTGGAGGTCAAGACAGACGGAAAGCAGTTCTAAAGGGGTGCTAAAGGGAGAACCCAGAGCATTTGTTGCAAATCCTTTGGGCGAAATTATGGGCCTGTTACCGGATGATGACGCTCAAATCTTTGCCGCAGATCCCCCACGGATATCACAAAAGCCCTAATTATCACCTATTGACATTTGAGGTTGAAACTGTAAGCCCCATGACGATGGCATCACTGATCTTCGCTATGGAAGGTAAGGGATTGTTGATTAATCGACACGCCTCTGTCTCCATTGCCTATGGTTTCAAGGCAACTAGTCTGTTTTTCTTCTTTACATGCATTGCTGACTTGATAACATGTGGTATGTACAAATTGATTCACTTGATTTATGTGGCTTTGATGTTTTATTGTACTTTGTAGCCCTGAAGATGGAGCAATGCTCCAAAATGCATTGGCTTTTAACCACATTTTTGCTAAGGAAGCTGTTTTCTTTTGCAATTTGTTTTTTTCACTTTTAATTTTTGCCACTTGAATTAAAAATCACTATTTAGACAACTCTGCATTTAATGCAAATCATTACAATTTTTCACAAAAAGTGTGGAGCATATACCTATACAAAGGGAATTGGAATCTACATCTGTTAAAATATTGCAGCTCGTTAGAGCATAATGAGAGCATCTGGCATTACTGGGTAGCTACACCTGTTTGTTTTGTCTGCTATTATTCGTGGATCCTTGTGTCATAGGATCCGCCAACGCCGTATAGCTCCAACAAAATATACAGAGGAATATTTAATTAAAAATATATTAGAATCTAATGGACTATGTGGTGCCCGCCTCTTCTTCCGCCAATTATGTAATTGAAGACATGGAAAATGACATGAAGACAGTCCACGAACGAACCTTACGTCATACAGATACATGTTATTTTGGGTTAATAACACTTTTTATATGCTCCTTATTATGACTTGTTGCATAGTAAAGAAATCAGTGCACCACAAAAGTCAGAACATGTAGATCTTTTATTATAAAATGGTTGATATGTGCGTGATGCTGGAAATGCATTGGAGGGATTAAGCCTCCTTGTCCTATACCAACCTTATTCTGTGTGTTCTTGGTGGAAAGTACCCTTGGGATACCCTTAGGGCACCCATGGGTAGGGGTACAACCCTGTACTCCTAGTGTATGTTTTTGGACACATCTGTGTTGCCCACAGAGCAGGGTATGGGCTGGTGGCAGCTACATGCTGATGTGACAGTGGCTCTAGGTATCCTCCCTTTTTTGGGATGCCCAGGCCCTGCCACAGGAATCAATGGATTCCTGCACAAAGGCAAGATGGCCACTTGTGGCCTCTTGGTTTCCTTTGCCTTTCCCCCTTGTTTCTCAAAGACCTGAGAAGCCCTGGCTCTGTTCCCTTTCCCTGAATCGTTGTTGGGTGGAAGGACCATATATGGCTCTGGGGCTGCCTCCTGCCAGACTGGCTCCAGCCTTCCCAAGGGCTGCTTGTTACCCTTGGGGTAGAGCCTACCTGAATTGAGTGAGTAGTCAATATGCATTCTGTGTTGTGAGTGTCTTGTTTTGGTTGTTTGACAGAGTGCCCGAGCCAGCCCTTACTGAAGCTGTAATGCAGGCAGTGTGGTGCACTGAAAGGCTGGGGAATACCCACAATCCACATTCTGTGTTGTTGGTGTCTGGTTTCTGGTGAATAGCCTGAATGCCTGTGAGCCTGATCAGGTACTACCTGCATGAATGCACTTGTGTGTGATTGGCTCAATGATCCTGGCTCAATCTGAGTGAATGGGGAATGTTTAGTATAACAGGGGCCCTCACACTCATCCTCTTGTCAGAAACTGGAACAAGAAACCTGAAGCTGAAGTCATTTTAAGCTTGCATCCTGGAGTCCAGTCGGAGGAAGAGGTTTGCGGTTGCATCTCTTCACTGAATCTGAAAACTGTTGTGCTGACTCATGTACTGAGCCAGAAAAGACCTGGATAGGTGACTGCTTACTGAGCAACTGCTCAACTGCTGCTCTTCACCCAAGGTGTCCTGGAAGACAGTCCTGTGTGCCTGCACTCCAGAGAATGGTCTTTGTGGGTCCAGAAGTGGACTGGCCAACTCTCTTGATGCCAAGAAGTTCTTCTGTGTTGCCCAGGGTCCAAAGGAATGTTTGTGACAGCTGAAAGCCAGGTTGATGAGTATCACCCAGAAGAAGGGGTACCCTGGCATAGTGCTGCTTGACACCCAGAACTGTGAAAATTCCTAATCTCTGAAGAATCCATCAAGGGGCATCCTTGCCACGACATCTGTCCACTTCCCACACTGGAGAGGGTCCAGTGTTGCTTCCTGCAGTGGAGTGTCCGCCAGTGTGTTTCCTGCCACCAGAATCGGAAGAATACGCCCTGAGTGTCCAGACTTGGTCAGAGTCCACAGTCCAGTCCAGTGGTTGAGCTCAGGTCACCAGGAGCCATCCTTATCTCCGTGCTGTGGCTGCAGCACTGAAGCACTGAAGAACCGAAAGGCGGTAAACTGCAAAATCCCCAAACCTCACACCACTTCTACCACTGCACCTGTCACCTCCAAGGGTCTTACCTTCTTCATCCAGGCCTTGTCGGGGTCCACAGCAAGTTTCACGTTTGTGCAACATCCACAGCCGGAGTAGCGGCCCACCGACGGAGACCCCTGCCAAGACTGAAAGTGCTGCCTTTCCGATGCTGCTTAGTTCCTTACTTCTTCTCACCATCAACATCCCAGGGACTCCTTCTTCCAAAGGTGGTCCATTCTCGAGGAGTCATGTCAAGTAAAGCCATGACCTCCACCACTTCGCCTGCCAAGGCGCCTAAGGTACTGTAATGAGGAAGAGCATCTTCCATCCTCAGGATTCATCCCAGGGTCCCAGATTCATCTCGGATCCTGTTCTCCTATGGAATCCCAGGTACTTTGGGGGCAGTGGGTCCTGTAAAAAAAGAATCAGAGCATTATTGAACATATTTGGACTGGGCTGTAATATACAAGATCAAGTACACCTTAACATTTCCCTTACAGGTTGCCCAGTTGGGGGATCCTCACACAGTATTGTCTATTTACTTTAAAGAAAGTATTCTGACAATGTTCCTAAACTAACCTGCCTTTCTACATTAATGTCTATGCATTATTCAATGCTTTATGATTCCTATGCTTTTTAATAACTGACAGCAGTTGGTTATGATATGATATGATAAGTCATTTATAACACACCTGTAAACATGTGTTTCTAGGTGCGACAAGACAAGGGAGGGTGCGGAGGGAGGACACGACAAACGATCTGACTAGGCCTTGTGTCATTCATATCGTGCAAGTGCGGTAACTCAAAGTGCTGTGGAAGGGGAACGGGGAAGTGCAAGGGGGAAGGAGAAAGTGCAATCAGGGCAGCATTGCTCTGAGTAAGTGCAACCAGGACAGCGCGGCTCTGGGTAAGTGCAAAGAAGCGGGGACCTGTAGGTGTTACAGTTACAGGCCGTAGTGAGTGATAGGCCTGGAGGCAGTGCAGGGGAGCGATCGGTCAAGAGGAGCTAGGTACCCAGTGAGACTCTGAGGGTAACCAAGCAACCAGTCGGCACAGCAGACAGGTCAGGAGGGGAGGGAGGGAGAGAAAGGAGAAGAGAAAGGGAAGGGTTTGAGCTCCTTCCAGAACTTCGTGTGGTCCAGCTCAAGTTTGAGAGGGGCAAGGAGGCCATTCCAGAGGCACATGCAGAGTAAAGTGATCTGCCCCCTACTCTCTGCCTGGAGAAGCGTCTGACCCTCAGAGCATTGGAGGCAGCAGAGTGAAGGGCTTGCGAAGGAAGGTATTTAGGAAGAGAGTGTTGAATGTAAAGTGGGACCTGGCCCCAGAAAGCCTTTTGGACAATGCAGACAGTCTTGAACTTGATCCTTGCAGCCACTGGGAGCCAGTGGAGAGATTTCAGAGCTGGGGACATATGTTCTCTGGGCTTGAGACGAAGGATAAGTCTTGCCGTCCTGTTCTGGATTAGTTGCAGAGGGCGGAGAGTAGAGTAAGGTAGATTGAGAAAGAGTCTGTTGCAGTAGTCCAACTAAGAGAGAAAAAGGACTCTGGTGAAAATGAGCTTCTGGGTTAAAGTGAAAAAATGAAGAGTACCTCTGAGGAGGTGCAGCTGGTAGTGGGCCTTCTTGTGAGGAGAGAAGGAGAGATTGAAGTCGAAGATGACACCAAGGTTTTTTGCCACACGGGAAGGCAAAGGAAGAGGGCCCATGTAGCGTGGCTAGAGTGAAAAAGGGAAAGTGGGAGCAGAGATACCGATGAGAAGGATCTCGTCTTACTGGCATTAAGGCAGAGATCGTTAGAGGCTCACCAATCCTGAATCGTGGATAGGCAGTCTGGAACATGCGAGCGAGGAGGCTATAGGGAGCCGGAAAGCGAGCTATGTGTCATCTGCATAACACTGAAAGTTAGCGCAGGCGGTGGAGATTAGGTGGGCCAGAGGGGCCACATAGAGATTGAAGAGCCAGGGTGAGAGGTTAGAGCCCTGAGAAACACCACATGTGGAAAGAGAGGTGGTGGAGAAAAAGGACCTAATTTGGACCAGGAAGGGTTGATCCAGGAGTAAAGAGGTCAGCCACTCCAGGGCCTCACAGAGTTGGTTGATCAGGATGGTGAGATTGCCCATGTCGAAAGCAGAGGGAAAAGTCCAGGAGGATGAGGGCAGAAGGGGTGCTGGTGTCGTGATTGGAGAGCAGATCTTCACAGGTGTTCAGGAGAGCAGTTTCCGTGCCTCTGGCTGCTCTGAAGCCAGACTGGTCATCATGAAGACAGCCAACAGTTTCAGTGTGGAGAGTAAGCTGGGCAATGGCCAGCTTTTCCAGAAGTTTTCCCAGCAAAGAGGTGATAGAGCTTGTGCGATATTTAGCCGAACAGGTAGGATCGAGAGAAGGATTTTTAAGGAGGGGTGCACAAGGGAGTGCTTAAGAAGAGAGGGGAAAGTACCAGTGGCGAAAGTGTGATTAAAGAAATAAGCCAAGGCTGGAGTGAGGATGTCATTGTGGTCCTTGATGGTTCTGTAGGAGTAGGGGAGGACCTGTTTGGATGACACTTTCATAGATCAGACTTCCCTATAAACACTGTCAGGTGTTATCAGAGAGAAATAGGAGAAAGAAGGAGGAGAGGGAGAGGCGGTCAGAGGGGGAGCAGAGAACGGTAGAGGGAGAGGAAGAGGAGAGCGAGGACAGGATGTACTGAGTTTAAGTGGTGAAGTGAGAAGCCAGGGCCATTCAGAAGGCCTGCGAGGGAACAGGATAGGTGGAGACTGCAGAAGGATTGGCTAGCTCCTTGCAGATTTGAAAGAGTTTGGCCGTGTTGTTAGAGGCCGCAGAGATGCAGGCTTGGATGTGGACTCTTCTTGGACAGGACAGAGAGTCTGTATTGCCTTAGGAGAAGCCAGCAGGCCAGGTTGTCAGAGGATGCACATGAAGTCATCCACTTCCTCTCACCGACCATGCACTCGCGTTTTAGGGCAGCAAGGTCAGAGTCATACCAAGAGTTGCACTTGGAGGTAGGCTTCAGATGGATTCTCATGGCAGGGGCAAGGATGTCCAGAGTGTTGGAAATGGCAAGATACAGATTAGAGAGGGCTGTGTCAGGGTGTGAGTCAGCCTCAGGAGTAGGAGGAATAAAGTAGGTGGAGGCAAAGGCATCAACACATGCTTCATGGGCCGAATAACCGAGAAGGTAGGTGGCAGTGATGAGGTGGGCTTAGCCTGGGGGAGAGAGAATGTCAGGTGAAAGAAAAGAAGAAAGTGATCAGTCCAAGAGAGAGGAGTAGTGAGGGGGTTAGAGAGTGGGATGTCTGAGGAGATGAAAACATCTAAGGTGTGTCTGGCAGTGTGTGTCGGACCAGAGTGTAGAATGGAGAGAGAATCACAACGCTGTGGAAGAGTCCTGTGGAGGGATCAGAAGCATCCAGGTGGATGTTCAGGTCTCCAAGGAGGAGACATTGAGAGGTAGAGGCGTGGAGAGGTCAGCCCACTCTGAGAGGAAGAGGGCAGCCTGACCAGGTGGCCTACAGATGGTGGCCACAGTCATAGAGAGGCCAGGAGAGATAAAGAGTCTGCAGACCAGGGATCCAAAGGAGGAGTAAGCCTGCGTAGGAATGACAGAGGCAGAGAAAGATGAAAGCTGCTCCCCCACCGGGTCGGTTGGTTCTGGGCACAGACAGGATCTTGTAGCCAATAGGGAGGAGAGTGTCAAAACTTGTGACAGAGGTGGCCGTGAACCATGTCTCAGTAAGAGCGAGGACATCCAGGACAAACTCTTCGGGGAGGTGGCAGATGTCAGAGGAGTGTTTGACAGTGGAGCAAGAGTTGAGAGTGGCAATGTGGAGCAGGTTGCCATATTTGAAAGATTACCGGGGAGGGGTACAGGCTTGAGGTACACCCGGCAGAAGTAGTAGGGGTGCCCAAGAGTGGGCAGAGGTGATAGCAGGTGGTGGCAAGGTAGCCAGAGAGGAGAAGGAAGGTGTCAGAGAGGTGCTAGTAGGAGTAGTGGGAGGAGGAAGGAGGGTTCATTCTAAATTGGGTCTAAAGTATATTGTGGTACCACATAGATGTTTAAATAGTCACCATCATTTGGATAGTGTTACCTGAGTACAAAGTGAGTTATTTATTGATGTACATATTTACCTGAACCTTATTTTATATAAAAGAGCTGTGTTATCACATGACATGGGCCTCATTACACGGTAGGCGGTAAAGGTTTAGTGGTACCGGTATTTTACCGGTACCGGTAAACCCTTACCGCCTTACTACGAGGTCCCTTTGCGGGTTGGGGAATTTAACACCTGCTTTTTGCAGGCGGTAAAAACCAACCCGCAAAGGGACCAGGGAGCCAATTACGGTACTGCAATTTGCAGTACCGTAATTAGCTCCTTCCCCATTCCCGTAGAGCCCTATGGGGCAAAAATGGGAATGGGGAAGGGCAATGGTGGAAGGGGGAATTACCGCCCCACCCACCTTGGAATAGGGCGGTAATTCCCCTTTCCACCAAGGCGGTGCCGGTATTTTACCGGCATGAACCATGGCGCTAATAGCGCCATGGTTCACCGCCATCCGTGTAATGAGGCCCATAGTGTGTGGACATTCTTTTGTGAGGGCTTGGGGATTCACTGTACTTAAGAAGCAGCCTGCATAACCTCCTGGGAGTCAATTGATAGCCTTGGCTGGGGTGCTCTGTGCCTCCACCCCAACTGTATAGGGGGCAGAAATACAGATACCCCCCTGCAGTCTTTTCATTGTTGAATTATGTATTAGAATGTGCATAAGAAGGAATAGAACCCTAACTTGTATGACTGTATATCCTATATAGAAAGTGGTATTTATGTTATGTGATTTAAGTAATGAATGGGAGCATGAATTAGACACAAATGTTGAGATATATGAATGTTTGGAGCTTTCTTCCTTTTTTGATATAACTGATTTGTAATAATTGTGTATAATTTAAAATATACACAGACGTGGTTATAAATTTGATTAAATATTTACAATTTTCTAAATAATTACTCTTTCTTTATCGGATAATGTATAAGAAATGTATGAAACTGCATTTTTAAGCTATGGCTAAGATATCCCAGCCAGTGGCTACAGTCTTGGGTAGAAAGGATGGCATTCTATGCTGTGCCTTGATGCTACTCCCCTCAGGCCAGAAACACCCTCCCCCACACATATCAAATTGGGCTCAAATAAATGTCAAAGCCTTGGAGGGAAACAGAAGTAATATGTCCAGGTTCAGGAGGAAGCTGTATTAATACAGGAATAAGATGTCCTTTTCAACACCTGACTGTGCCAGAGGGTAAAATTGCTTAGTAAACACTAGTGAAGCTAATATTACCAGATCAGCAAGACTGCAAAATGAAAATGTTGACTTCTGAAGCAGAAAAATATAAATGTCTAGTACGCCAGCTGAAGCAGGGTGTATAAATAGATGTCCCAGAGGTCCATAGATAGAGGGAAATCCTTTGTCCTGAGAAGAAAAACTATTGTTTGAAGGAAGGCAATCTTGAATGGGCAATACCAAGCATATTTGTTCACCCTAGTTAGAGCCAGGGTGGGTCCGAACTCGCCAGAATTCTTTTTAACAAAAATTAGAATAGAAAAGATCCAGCTCCTAAGCTCTGAGGGAGATTTAGGAAAACCTCTGTGTTCTGAATCAGTGTGTGGATCACTTCATCCATGGACCTCTGCTTGTAAGGATCCTGTGAAATAAGGGTTGGGATGGTTCCAATTGCTAAAGGAAAGTTCAGAGAACTCCCTAGAGTACCCACTTGGAACTACTGGAGGATCGCACTGATCTCTGATGGATTGCTACCATTTTTTACCAAGCAAAATGCTGTACCCTCTGACCGGAGCATTGAAGGTGTGGAATAGTCTTGCAGTCATGCTTTTGGAGCCTCTAACTGGGGCTGGGACATGGAGGGCTTGGGTGCAACGGGCCAGAAATGATATGAGAATGGACTTCCCCCTGGCTACACGGACTTCCTCAAATGGACCGTGTATTCAGTGGGGTGGTTAGTCCATGCTGGCTTCCTGGGCGGGTATGGACGGCATATTGCTTCCTTGATCAGGTGTAGGACCTTCCATTTTGTGCTGTTTTTTTATTATATCTTCCATCTGAGCGCTGGATCATTTTGAACCTTTGAAATGGTGGTGCAGTAAGAGGTTTTTCTGGGTTACGATGAGTTTCCACTGACAAATCCAGATTCATCCGCCATGGAGGAACCCACTGTCGCTGATGAAGAAAAAGCCAGTCGAATGTCACGCCTGATAAAAAGTATTGCTGCTGCCTCATGTTAGCCAACAAAGGATAAGGGTTTCCTCCTTACTCCATCCTCCAATATAGATGCTCAAAGTCTCGGTTTTGAGCAATACAGGCTACGTTCATACTGGTACAGATTGAAAAAGTATTTTTTACAGCAGTCTCCACCTTTGTTGGTGAACAGCAGGAGCGGACTCTCTGAGAGCACCAAAGTTTGTGCCATCGGATTGCAAGCCAGGAAGTCTACTCCCACCACTGCAGGAAAGTCATTTTACAATCCAGACAGAGGCTAGCGGTTTTCTACATACGGAGGAAGGATCGGCTCGTCCATATCCTCCAACTCTTTTAGCTGAGGTTTCCTGACGGCCTGTGGATTGAAAGTCCCTCTGGGTCAGCTACGCCATGCTGATCCACCCAAGAGATCATCTTCTTCACCCTAAGGGGGATTCTGCATGTTCAGATTTAGAACATCCCTGATAGGCTGCAGGAGCTTTGCCAGCTGCCCCCCCCTTCTTCTGAACAAGAGGGACATCATGAGCTATGGAATCTGGTGTATTATCTAGAGTACCTAATTACCCTGCCTGGTGCCTGAAAGCCACCGCCACTGGAGTTGCTATCATCTCTTCGACATGTTCCTCATCCATGCCACCAGGATGGGAGCAGAGGAAGTCCTAAGGTTAGGCATTGTTAATGCAGCTACATGAGAGTTGTTGCTTGGTCCTCCATGGCAGAGGGTCTCCACATGCTTCCTCTTCTAGGACCACTTAGTACTGTGTGGTTGCGGTACCTGCACGATTGAACTGATCCATGCCCACCCGACGTGCCGTGTAATAATTAATACCATTCCCACATCAGGCACACCATCAAAACCATTATCAGACACAAACTGCCGCTGGTGAGTGCACCGGCACCTTGCTCTGCATGCAATGCTCTGATGATATCCACACTGCACCACAATGCTTTTGTTGTGATTCGCTTAGGGTGGGAGGTACCTCTGAGCATGAGCAAACCATGATGTCAGCGCTATCCTTTTCACCTTTCCAGCAGTCATCCAAGGCCCTGAGGGGCGAGGGGGGTACTTGCCAAGGAGGGTTTACACCTCCCTGTAAAGCCCCACACCTATGCTCTGGATCGTGTAAATATGCCCACATTATCGACACATTCCTGTGTGGAATTGAAAGCAGCCTCGGACTGACAAGCATTTTTCCGGCAGATTAATGTTACATTAAACTGGAGTGCCTGGCATTAACCACTGCTGGAAGTAAATCAATACAATTAAAGTTAAGTAAAAACCACTCCAAATCACTCATCTGTCGGAGCTGGAAAGGGTTTCTGCAGCTCGTCAATGGGGACAGGCAGAAACACAAGTTGGTGCTTTAGGATTGGAGGGTTGTATGCTCAGTAGAGTACTAGGGTAGAGAAATGAATGGGGATGGAAGAGAGACTAGGCGTCCATCTGAAATATGTCTTCTATCTCAGGTGGAGAAGTGTAGCAGGTATAGTTTGAAGGTGAATGACCCACGTAAAGACTGTGACGCAAAGGTCGGATGAGAAGGTAGTGCCCTATTGCACAATCAAAGCCTGACCCTTGCTCTGATGGGCAGGACTGAAACCCAGGGCAAGGACTGCTATGCCCAATGGGCCAGAAAGCTCCAGATGTAGCACAGTAACTGGGTGTTCTGGGAGGCGGCGAGGCCTTTCATCTAAGCGATACTGCCTGTGTATTGCTTTCTGGATTGGTAACATGACCGACCATGCCTTGTTAAGAGACGGCTGTGCCTTCCACCCCCCCCCCCCCGCCCCCTCGCCAGCACGCTGCAATTCGGGATCTGACAGCTCGTCTTTCTTAAGGAAATGAGGATAACCAAGCCCAGATTGCAGAGGATGTCAACAAAAACACCTTCTCACCTGTCCCCTGTGGCCCGCAGCCATCTGGTGACCCTTTGCCACTGTGTCTTAGCGTGGGCACCCCAGTGCCTCGTCCTCCCCCCTCCGCAGCCATCTGGTGATCCTTTGCCACTATGTCTTTCTCTTTCTGTCTCTGAACAAATTATCTCTGGAAAAATCAGTCTCTGTGACCCAAAGGGACACCACACCACATTTGCTGGACTCCACACGCAGAGTTTGGAAGGAACCACACGTCACTAGTACTACTGCGCTCTGGTATGGCACTCAAATATCACAGCATTTCGTTTTTTTTTCAGTGATGTCTTCAAACACACCACTCCCATGGACGTAATTTCATCAAAATGCCACGTATAGCGAAAGTGACATCACACGACCCTTGACTTCTGATGACATCACAGTAAGTGATGTCATTTGACCCCACCCCGACGTGACATCACAGGAAGCGATGGAACAAAACCTTTCACCCCTTGACAAAACAGCAAGTGGCATCACATTGCATTGTTTCTAAGTACACTACGAAAAATATGGTTAGTATATCACTGTAAAGTGATATACATTTCATACAAGAATGTATCACCATATGCATCATTAATATCAGCGCGTATAGGCCCATTTACCAAATTACTGTGAATGCAAGCAGGCGTCCAAGGCCAAACGGTAATGATGTGTTATTATACAGCACTTTAATTGAAGCGCTTCATATAGAACAATTATGCATAAAATATCCTGTGTTGGTACTCATTTATAAACCTCAGCTGGATGAAAGGCTGAGATGACCTTGCCTGGAGCCGAACCTGCAACCTGCCGATCACACGCACGTTGCAGCAGCGAAAGCTCAACCCACTGAGCTGTCTTGACGGCTATAGCTATCGGAAAACCAGCCACTCCAGAAACAAAGAGCCACATGCTGCTGGTCACAGGCCAGGATCCTCAATAAAAAAAAAGAAAACATTTATTTTGTATTGATTTTTTAGGGGTAGCATGGGAGACCACAGGGGTAGCAAGGGAGACCTCAGGGGTCACATTTGCGACCCCTGGCAACCCCTAAATGGCATCCCTGACCACTCCTCCCATCATTTTTTAAAAAAAGTACCAGAATTAAAGTGTAGGTGAAGGTGCTTTCTTTCGTTCCTGCATTGCATGCACTGCCTCGTGCAAAGTAAAATGATGTCCCACATTTACCATTACCTCTGTACCACTCATTGGGCTTCATTGTGAGTTTGGCGGTGCAGGTTTACCTCCAAAAATTTGCGTAATTGACACTCAGTAATTCCACTGGTGCTAATTCTGCCAAAAATGGGGATTTACATCACTTGTAATCCCGTGATAAGCCCACAGGAACAACTGGCGTCAACGGTAATTCCATTTGGCAGTATTACGGCAGATTTACCTATCGGAATACCGCCAAACTTGTAATGGGGCCCATTGTTCAGCAAACCTAACAGTGTGGAGACTCCCGTGAACCTCATATTTTATTTCTTTTTCTACTGAAATCAGTGATGCTGTGAATGGGCAGCTGAACAGTGCACCAATGGAGGCAGATCTGGCAAAATAAAAGGGCATGCCACAAATTCAGGGTTGAGTTTGGATGCAAAAAACGGATATGGGTATGATAACCTGGCACCATAACGCATGACCATTCAGAGGCTGTAACAAAATCTAGAAAGGGATTAAGGAAGACCTCCCAGAGACAGAGTCCCCCATGCCCCTCAAAGGCAGTCCTCAAAGTCTCATTCAGGGGGTCAGCAATTTGTGGTGCTCCAGTTGTTTGCACTACAACTGCCATGATCCTTCCTCATTTACACTGCTGGATAGAGCTGACAGGAGTGGTGGACCAAAACATCTAGAAAGCCAAAGGTTGTCGGCCCTCTGTGCTAGATCATTAGCTTGATAGATCAAATGTGTGGATCCACTGAAGAGATGCAAAGAGAGAGATTCCCCCCCCCCAACCACGCCGCGAATGTTAGCAAAGAATCAGCAGATATGCAGAATCCAGGAACATGTCCCAATTTACCTATAGACTTTCAGTGGAAGACCTGAACATCGAACAATATATAAGGTGAGGAGGATGGAGGAGGGAGTAGGCTTCCATGTCATTTCATCGCGGGATGTTTTTTCATGTTTTTTTACCGCCAAATTTTTTAATGAAAAAACTCATCTAATTTTTTTTGGGGGGGGGTTACCCCCTAAAACCCCCAGCCCCTTTAATTTTTTATATATTCCCAAACACCCACCCCCAATTTATATATTTTTCTAACCCCCCCAAAAAAAATTCGATGAGTTTTTTCAGCAAACAATTTGCGGTAAAAAAACTCAGCAATAAAACATCCTGCGATGAAAGGACGTCTTACCAGGAGAACTAACTCCACATCCACACTGGAAGCAAACTAGAAGACAAACCACTGTCAAAGTACAACAGGTCACACACAACCTCCTGGCATGCAGATGGTTTGGAAGAAATCGAGAAGTTTTTGGAGAGGGCCAAAGGGCATCCAGAGGAATTCTGAAAGCACACTCAGGGATGATGTGGAGCAGAGGGCTAGGGTGAAAAGAACATATTGGTTGAAAACTCCTCATTTTCTTTCATTCCCAGCACATGTGTTTAATGCACAGATGAGAACCATTGCACTGATGGCAGCACTACCAGCTTTCTCCACAGCACCTTACACATGTCAGCTCCTGCCCTGAACGAATGGCAGCAACATTCTTTATTATATCATTTTTAAAGGACATCTGTGCATTTGGTGACTGAGCACGGGCATAGCTCCCTACTTGCCCAGAGGACCAGCTTCCCCTCTCAGTCCCTCCTTTTCCAAAATCCCAAGAGGTCTCATAACCCGATGAAGCAACAGATGTCAGCAGGCATTTTGTCCACACATCCAAATACTGACACTGTCTGAATGAGCATTTATGGCTCATTATTACAAATGCTTTAATATCAGGATGAATGCTGTGAAAAATGAAATGGGTCCCAAGACCAGTGTGCATTATGTACACAGTGGCGTCAGCATACAAAGGTCTGTCCTCACCAGTCAAATTCGCAACATTGGCGCAACCTTTAAAATCACCCATTAACTGAGTACCATTCCTTTGTATGCAGAAAGAAACTGAATCAGGGCTATGGTTAACAGTGTAAGAAGGAGGCGTGCCATCCTTATTGCCTATAGGGGCCATCTTGAAAGAGATCAAAGATTGAAAAGGACGGGTCAGTCTATCAGAAGGCCTAATAGAAGCAACATTAAGCTTACTCCTATTTGCAAAAAGCGAGCATCCCAGGGGCGTCAGAATGTGTTTTTCGAACTTGTTCAAGTTAGTTCCATCGAAGTTCCCCGAGATGCTATCGTTCCATCGGCCAAAGAATAGTGCTCTAAGAGAAGCATAGCATGCAGTTGTCAAAGGTAAAGGATGAATATACCAACCTAGCCCCTTATCTCCGTGTTGCGGTAAATGTGAACAGACCCAACAATTAGATTTGTTAAAAATGTCATGTGTAGCATTCATGATGAGTAGTAGTGTGTTGTTGTGATAATTCTGTCTGTGCTGAGAGTCTCTAGGAGATAGAGAATGCAGATGCACGAAAGGAGTAGAAACAGTAGGTACCTTTTCAGTAGGTAACAAATTCTCGCGGATGTACTTCTTCTAAATACCAGAAACCCAAAACAATGACTATTGCGAAAGCAATCAACATTATCATGAGACAGCAATACGTTTTCGGGGCCCACACAGTGGATTGTTCATTCTCGCAGCTGGTCACACGTTCTTTTATCAGTTCTGTACGAGCGGAAGCGGTTGCAGGCATCGTAGTCTTCAAACGAAAAGCACCAGTGTTCTTTGCTGGCGACCTCCAGGCCGAGCATTTTCTTAGTCCTTCCACAAACCTTAGCCAACAGAATCCCTGTATGTACAAATGGTTGCGCCAAAAAGACAAGCCCTTTGATGATTTTCCTCTCGATGGCACAGCTGAACCGTGCAGTAGGTCTATTTCCTTGGACGCAGATCGTACCTTGTGCTTCCGGTACTGAATGATCTGTGAACAATGTGTCGTCACTCCCTGATGGAAGCGACGAATCAAGAGGGAAATTGGATGCAAGACCCGGAACAGCTTCCGGCAACAAAACTGTTGGAGAGTGTGGAGATAATGTGGCTGTTTCCCCAGGCCCCACGGGCTCAGGGAGAGTCTCAGACACACTCTCGATGCTGTTTACTGCTTTGAAATCATTGGTTGCAGTACTGGTGAGGATTTCTGTGTCTTCTGTAGCGTGTGGCACTGGGTGTGGAATCCTCTTGGTATGTGATGCATGGATCCAGTGTTTCCGCCTGCTGTCTGCACCGCAGTCTGTGTGACCAGCAAAACTTGGAAGGGGCCCCGCCAACGTGGTGCAAGGCAAGAAGATCGCTCAAATGATTTGATGAGGACCCACTCCCCCGGTCGTATACTGTGACCGGAATCCTTGTACCATACAGGTAAAGCCTCTCGCACCTGGTGATAAATCAAAAACAGATTTTTAGTTAACTGGCCACAATAGTCAGAGAGAAGTACATTTTCGACGTCTCGTAAAGAACGAGACTTCACAACATTCCAAATATTAGCAGGCCTCCCCATAACCATCTCGAAGGGAGAGAGCCCAGTCTTAGTTTGAGGGGTTGTTCGCATAGATAACAACATAATCGGTAAGGTGTCCAGCCATTTTAGTTTGGTGCCGGCACACGTCTTAGCGAGCTTGTTCTTGATGACGCCGTTGCGTCTTTCTACTAGTCCAGCACTCTGTGCGTGTCTAGCCGAATGGAACCATTTATCGATCTGTAATCCAGCGCATATCTGCAGAATTACAGCAGCGATAAAATGTGGACCATTGTCCGACCAGATGACTCTCTGCAACCCAAATCTTGGAAAATATTCCTTTAACATAGTCTTTGCCGTGGTCATAGCTGTGGCATCTTTGTGAGGATAAGCCTCAACCCATTTGCTAAAAGCACAGATGATGACTAATACATACTTGAAATTGTTGCAATGCACCATCTCAATAAAATCAAAATGAATAACCTCAAAGGGGATAGAAGGTGGACCAAAACTACCCCTGGGAGTTGATGTGCCCTTTCCCACATTGTGCTGCAAACAAATCATGCACCCCTGAACAAAGAGTTCAGTTACTTTAGGGATTTTGTCATTTACCCACACATTTTGCAACGTTTTAGTCATTTTACGAGCACATATATGAGTGGGACCATGAGTCATAACAACCATCATCATAATATATGCGACAGACTGTAACCACTTCCCTTCAACTTTGTCCACCCAACACCCATCATCATCCAGTTTTCCCAAGCCCTCAGCCCATTTCTTAGACTCTTCTAATGTGGCATCGGCTTGGATATCCCTTACGGAATCAATACCCTCATCCAAAGTACAGGCATTTGTGGCTTCCCTTGAAGTATACATTTCGGAAGAGAGATCAGTGGCAGTCTGTTTGGCTATCTGGTCAGCAAAAGCGTTCCCTTTTCCTACATGATCTAAAATCTTCTGATGTGCTGTGCATTTTATGATAGCTAGTAGGATAGGGAGTGCAAGCGCTGAGAGTAACCGTGCTATCAAGGAGCCATGTTGAATTTTTGTACCATGTGAAGTCAAGAAACCTCTTTCTGCCCAAAGTCTACAGAAGTTGTGAACAACCCCAAAGGCGTACTGACTTTCAGTATATATGTTTACTGTAAGCCCTTCGGAAAGTTCACAAGCTCGGGTCAATGCTATAATCTCTGCGGCCTGCGCAGACGTATGCGTGATTCTCTTGGTTTCCATGACCGTGTAGTGATTGCATAAGCAGCTGTGGATGTACCATCCGGAAGTTTGAAGCAGGAGCCATCGCAAAACAGCTCCCCTTGCGGATTGTTGAAAGGAGTATCTTTCAGATCGATTCTACCCTTTGTTTCTTGTTCGGTAGTGTAAAGGCAGTCATGTGACTCTTCATCACTGCAAGCAGTACCTTGCGGGAAAGGTAAACGTTCAGCCGGATTAAGAACACAACACCTCTTAATTTGTATGTGCGGTGCAAACAAAATCAATTCATATCTCGTTATTCGTGCGGAGGTGAGGTGTTGCGTTTGTGTTCTGTTTAATAGAACATATACAGAGTGAGGTACCATCAGGGTTAAAGCATGGCCTAGGACCATTCCCTCGCTCTGTTTTACAGACGCGGCAGCAGCAGCGACAGCTTGCAAACATCTTGGCAAAGCGCATGCTACAGGATCAATGGCGGAAGGAAAGTAGCCGCACAGCCTATTCTTCCCTCCATGTTCCAGCGTTAATACAGCCAAAGCACATCCATCAAATTCATGCACGTACAACACACAGGCCTTTTCATAGTTTGGTGTGCCCAAAACTGGTGCCGAGCACAATGCAGTCTTGAGCAGATCAAATGCATGCTTGTATACCAAGTTCCACGGTAATGGCGAAGAAATGCCCTTCTTCGTCAAAGTCAACATTGGTTTAATCACTAGTGAGAAATTGGGGATCCACTGCCTACAGTAAGAAGCCATACCTATCAAGGCTCTATTTTCCTTCTGCGTATTTGGGACAGACATGCTAGAAATGAGTTTTATCCGTTCAGGCGTCAACCTTCTTCCCTCCTTTGACAGGAGATAGCCTAAATAGGCGACCTCCTGACAACAGTATTGACATTTTTTAAGCGAAGCTTTATGTCCATGTTTAGCCAAATGAATAAGCAACAACACAGTGCCCCCCTTACAAGCGCTCTCTGAGTCAGCAGCTAAAAGCAAGTCAGCAACATATTGAAGTAATGTACAAGCAGAGGGCAACTCAAGGGTATCGAGCTGCTCTTTCAAAGCCCTACTATAAATACTAGGACTTTCCGTGTAACCTTGCGGTGCACGAGTGAAGGTAAATGAACGTCCCCCTAAGGTGAACGCGAACAGGTATCTACTGTCTTTGTGCATTGGAATACTAAAGAAAGCGTTCTTTAGATCCACGACACTAAAATGAGTTGCTGAAGCCGGGATCATAGTTAATATTGTCGTCACATCAGGCACAATTGGAAATTGTGGAGCAACGATCTTATTGATGGCACGTAGATCAATTATGAAACGAAAAGGAATTGCATTATCGCCTTTCTTGTACACGGATAAAATCGGACTATTGCACAAACTACCTGCAATCTCCTCAATCACCCCTCGATGCAAAAAATCGAAGACGATGCATTTCAAAGCTTGCTCACCATCGACCGAGATCTTATACTGTGGGATACGTGGCAGCTTTACTCCATGTTTCAAGACAATCTTAACAGGTTTGATTTGCAAAACACCAACATCATTATCATCAACAACCCACAAACACTCCGGAACATCACTAAATTCCGGTGGCAAAGGTCTGGTCAAGAATTGAGAGACAGAATGTTGCTGTAGTGAAATCATCAAACGCACTCCATCAGAAGAACAATGAATTACGGCATTTAATTCCTTCAACAGATTCTACCCCAACAAATTCTCTCCACAATTCGTAGTCAAAAGAAATGGACAGTGGTACATAAATGGACCCAAGGTAATCGGTACCGGCGAAGAAACCGGAAAAACAACTGATGTGCCAGAAAACCCTACAGAAACATTGGTTTGCCCTGACAGTGGAATGTTTGGAACCCGTGAATGATCAATGGAACACTTCTGTGCCCCTGTATCTATCAAGAATAGATGTTTCCTATTTCCCAATAACATCTCAACGTAGGGATCTTTCTGATTAACGGGAATAGGCGTTGGTTCCAAACCCTGTTTCGGGCAATCCTAGCGAAACAGAATGTCATCAAAAGGAAGTTCTTCAGAGAGGTAAGCATCAGAAGGATGGTCAAAAATGTTTCTATTATCCACACTCGATGTCTGATTGTCCTGTGAAAAAGGTTGCTGTGAATCCTGCGTAAACTGACCTCTACCAGGACCCCCTACACCTGGGAGACCTCTGGATCGTCTACCCACATTCCCAAATGTGTTATTTGACCCCTGTTGGAGGACCGGGCATTGTGCACGCCAATGACCCTCTTGTCTGCAATAAGCACACCGTTTAATGTTTACAGGACACAAGGGCACATTCCCCTGCTGAACATACTGACCTCTAAATTGCGAATTACCCCCTCTAGGGCCTCTAACAATTTGCTGCAATAGAACTTTCGTCTTTAAGTCTCCTTTTCTCTTTTCAACTCTTTCTTTTTTGTTATTGACACGATTCTCATAGTACTGAGCCATGTGCAATACCTCTGACTGAGACTTCACTTGCCAAGCATTCTCAGAGGACATAATTTGTGACTGGATGTCAGGCAGCAATCCACGCACAAATTTGTCCACGAATAATCTTTTCCCAGACTCTGGCCCTCATTACAACACCGGCACTAAACCATGGCGCTATTAGCACCATGGTTGTTGCCGGTGTTGTAATGAGTCTGCCATGGTGAAATGGGGAAATACCGCCCCATTCCAAGGTTGGCAGGGCGGTATTTCCCCATTTCACCATGGCCCTTCCCCATTCCCATTTTTGCCCCATAGGGCTCAATTGGAATGTGAAGGCGGCAATTATGGTACCGCAAATTGCGGTACCGTAATTGCCTGCAAGGTCCCTTTGCGGGTCCCTACTGTAACGGCTGGTCCAGACCAGCTGTTCAGGTCGGGTCCCGCAAAGGGATCTCGTAGTAAGGCGCTAAGTGGTTAACGGCACCGCAGCCTTTTACGGTGCCTTTAACCACTTAGCGCCTGGGTCGTAATGAGGATCTCTGTGCCTAAATCTTGTCCACTGAAATCTGAAAATACCTGTTCGAGACTTCCCTTGGACACAGGTAGTAAGCTTGTCCCAAATAATTCTCTTTACGGAAATTATAGTTTGCAATTTCGTAACTATCCGGTCAGGTAAAGTTAGTATTACCTGAGGTGGTCTTTCGCCAGCTGGCCTTTCTCCATCGAGTCTAATCATGATAGTCCATGTATCTCCTAGCCCTGGTACATGATCTACAGTTCTAATCTGTTTCCACAAGTTGACGAGCAGGAGTGCGGGAAATAACAGGTCAATATCACTTAAGGTGAATACCGATGATTGCAAGACAGACTCTACTTCTTTGTAGAACCCTGTCGGATTCTTCCTAATGTCGGGAATAGATTGCTTGATGCGGTTCACTTCCTGTCTTGTGAACGGGACGTGAACAAACTGTGACACATAATGGGCAGGAATTTCATAGGCTTGCGCACCCGCTCCGGCATCCGCTGGAACCTCACTCAACTTTTGGGAAAAATGTCGGAGGGACCTCTCTCATAGGCAACTGAGAAGTAGGCAACTCCGAACGCTTACTAAGCAACAGAGCCAAATCAAGCGCTAAAGCAGCTGAAGAAGTGTCAAACGAAAAAGCCCTTTTATAAATACTCAATAATTCTGCGGGACAACAAATCTTTCTTTTTACACACTCATCGTGTAGGTACTCTACCATTACCTGTATCACTTTCCTCTGCATTTCTGGCGTATACTGTCTATACGTGTCATATACTTCTACGGGAGTTATCAACATATCTGAGATCCATCTAATTGCATCTTTCATACAAATTTGTATTTCCTCAATTATCGATTTCCAACAAGGAAGAAACCGTTTCTGTACGAACATAACGTCCAAACTATCACCATCTTCATCATCATACGGTAACCTTTCCAGCTCCCTTCTATACTCAAGAACCCTCTCAACATGCTCTTGTACCTTCTCTGCAGTATCTCTAGAAAACGCTAAAGTATTCAGATCCCTCAACCCTTGTGGGAGATCTGTATTATTTAGCCTGTTCCACATCACACATAAATGAATTCCTAATCCTTCAATATAAACATTTTTCTCAGGAAGATTGTCTATATTAGAAAGTGTGGCGAAAACATTAGCTTGTTCCCCCTTCTCCATGCAATGCTTAGCCCACGCAGTTAACTCACATTTTTTCTCTGGAGAGACAGTATTACGAGTTACAACCCTTGATCCCGCTCCCCGATCTACAAGCGGTGTTGAACCACTTGGAAGAGGGAGAGTAGGAAAATTTTGAACATCAAGGAACGGAGGTGCTATTACTGGTACAGCAGGCAAAGGTGGAGGAGCAGGTGGAGGAGCAACGACAAGAGGAGGAGGAACAACTGGAGGAAGAGGAACAGCAGGAGGAACAATAGGAGGAGCAGGAGGGACTATGGGAGGAGGAATAACAGCAGGAGGAGGCAAAGCAGCAGGAAGAGGAACATACAGAGGTGGCGCAGTGGGACCAGGCCTTCGTTCATTTAACAGTTTATCAATAAGTTTATCAGATTTTCATCAGATTTTCTGGATACCAAGTGAGAAAGCCCTATCCATATTCCTAGCTGACTCAGACTGTTTATTTTGGTCATACAAAAACGCTTTTTCAGCATTTGTCATATGGCAGCGCGCATGCTTTTCTCTACTCTTAAGCTGCTGCAAAGCTTCTTTCTTCCAATTCTGTAATACATCAAATGCTGCAGGTCTAGCCTTTTTCTTCAATAATATAGATTCTAAGTATTTGATACGAGGGATTTCAAAACTACCATTGATTGGCCACTGAAGTTCGGAAGCATGTCTAGTTTGTCTGTGCCAAATATCATTAAATACTATACTACCAATGCTGTGCTTACAGTACATAATACACACCGGCGACCCCTCCATTGGTGCCGGTCGGCCAAATTCCAAAGATTGTCTGTCCTTGGGGAATAATGCCCTGAAGCAGGCAGACAATTTCCCAGGCATATCAGAATACTGGTGTTACCTGGTCAATAATTGAACTCGCGAGTGCAATACGCCAAAACAAATTATCAGGATACTTAAGAATTGGGTCACGACTCACCTGATCAATTCTAAGGAGGTCCGATCGGATTTCAAAATTTTCTAACAAAGGTTACCTCGTGTTTGGTGATTTCGGCAAATCTGCCCGCCTCGATATATGGACCCTCGTCAAGATGCCGACTCGGACCGCGTGCTTCACCGTCCTGGGATCGGGCCATGCAGTGCTGCTGAGGTGTCGTGTCTCATCCAAGAAAGAGGCCCCTTTTACACTGTCCGATCTTGGTCCGATAGCCGCGTCAACCTTCAACGAGCTGGCATCAATCTTGAGGGTCCCCATTTGGGTGCCATCTGTAAAAGCAAAAAGAGAATATCGAGGCTGAGTACCCCAAAAGGAAATACACCAAACACGGGTTTACAAAGATACACAGATCTTTATTCAAAGTAACTGAACAGTTTTCAAAGGAACAAAGTATCAGATAGCTATCTAGCCGTCAGTACATCACAACGAATACCAGCCCGTTCGATGTGAGAAGTGAGTGGGGCTGTACATCAGAATATTTGCTCTTTTATACAGTGTTTAACCTAATGTCCAACCCCTCTGTACATTAATAATTCTCAATCTAGTGTTCGTGCCGAGTTCACCTCTGACTCGCCCAGCTATATGCATACGGATCACCTTCAGTTTACATGTTCAACAAATCACAATGGCAACCGTATATTCTCGGATTTAACATAAGCCTTAGTACATATTTTAATACAATGCAGTTCAACAAGTGTTCACGTTTAGTATTTACACAACATTGTGCTTAATATATGCTCGCGGATCAGTTACGTTGGCACAGGTAATCCTCGATCTACAGGTCAATGAAGGACAAGGTCTCATTACATGACCCTAACATTTGGCCTACGGGCAGTTTAGGCATTAACTTGCACTTAGGGGTCAAGACGGCCATGTTACAAACAGAAGAACACTGTCCGCCATTTTAGAACACAGGGTGACTTTGGAGCAAGAATCAAAATGGCCGATGAACCTAAAATGGCGGTTAAACTGACATAAGGTCAGAACCTTGCAACGCGGATTTCTTTGCAGAGCGACTGGGCTTAGGCCCTCATCATGGACCATGACAGACAGACAGCTACTCACCCTGTATCCGCTGAACAGGGAGACCATTTCTGAGCTACTGACCCTGATCAAGGATGACACTGGAAGCAGGATCAACATAAGGACAGTCATACCACTGCTGGTGAAGCTTGCATCGGTCCTGCACTGCCTGGAAACTGGCACATTCCAGCACACCGTGGGCACACTGCATGGCATGTCCCAGCCCACATTTTCTAATGTGCTCATGCCGGTGCTGGTAAAGCCCCGGGCACAAGTGAGCGCCATGAAGGCAGTTTTTACACATCAGCCCACATGCCTAATGTCATTGCAGCTCTGGACTGCACCCATGTGGAGTTGGTAGCCCCCTTATGGCATCTAGCCTCGCCCATAAAGCCGCCATAGTGGGCATGAGCAGAGGTGGTGGCCTGTGTGGAGGGTGGGCTGAAGCATGGTGATGGGCTGTGTGGAGGGTGTGGGCTGAAGCATGGTGATGCAAAGCCCATGCCTGCTCCTCCTCACCCCCCTCCTCCTTACTGGTGGTATGGACACAGCCCATGCCACGATGGACTGGTGGCTGCACTGCCTGTGATGAAGAGGTGGGCGTGCTGGTATCCTGATGACTTGCAGTCAGAGCAGGGGTGGCAGCAGTGTGTTCCACAACAGGTGCTCTCTGTGGTGTGGCAGTGACAGATTGAGTGACAGCTGTGTCACCTGCCTGGCTGGTGCAGGGGCCATTGTGTGCTGCTGTGTGGAGGGTGACATCCTCCAGACCTGCTGGAGTTTCCACTGCAGTGGAGGTAGTAGCCTTGCTGCCCTGCTCCGCTGCTTGCTCCCGCTGGCAAGGGGTGTGACCTGTGCTGGGCAGGGTCGGACTGGGAAAAGAAATAGGCCCAGACACCAGAAAAAAAGAAGGTCACCCCTTGCCTGAAAAAAGTGTCCCACCCCTCGCCTCACGACCCTTGACCTCTGATGACATCCCCAGAAGTGATGTAATTTGACCCCACCGCAAAGTGGTATCCCCGGAAGCGATGAAACACAACTTTTCACCCCTTGACAAAACAGGAAGTGGCATCAAATAGCATTGTTCCTAAGTACACTACGAAAAATATGGTTATGATTTCACTAATGTGATATACATTTCATACAAGAATGGATCACCATATGTATCATTAAAATCTGTGTGTATAGATCCATATTGTCAAATTACTGTGAATGCAAGCAGACGTCCAAGACCAAATGATAATACGTTATTGTATAGCACTTACGCTTAAGCTCTTTTTTATAGAACAAATATGCATACAATATCACCCAACCTGTGTTGGTACTCATTTATCGACCTAAGAAGGATGAAAGCCTGAGATGGCCTTGCTGGGATTCAAACCTGCAGATCACACACACATTGCAGCAGTGAGCGCCCAACCAACTGAGCTATCATATCGGCTATAGTAAAATTAGCAATTATTCTGTAGTGGATACCATTAAACTGGTAACTGAGATTTAACAGAAGACCAGTTAAGTTCATCTGCAGTGGTGCAAAGTTGGTTGCATGTCAAGCCAGCATGCATCTACTTTCAGGCTTCAGAGGTTGGCAAACTAGGGAAAGCAGCGCACTCCTTTCCTCATACATGCAAACAAACATCCTGAACATCATGCCAGGGAGATGGGAAAGATGGACACAGTACAACAAAGCATTCATTGTGGCACAATGAAGTCAATGGCCACTTGATGTGCTATAGTCAAATATTTCTACACCGTACAGGAGCTTTTAGGCATAAGAATTTTGTCAAGTGACTGAGGACACCGAGATGGAATGTCTTGCGATGATCGTAACAGAAAATGGCAGAAATAAAAATGCTATTACTGCAACTTGCGAAAGGAAAAATACACAGTCCGAAATGGATGCTTATTCTACTCTAGAACTGGTTGTTTATGACTAATATCACTAATACATATTTATCACTAACACAACAGCACAGCCACTCCAGGGGGCACCATGTCCACTGGAGTGGCGGCACAGTGACAGCCACCGGACTAGCGGCGGCCCGGCCCCGCGACTTTGCATGCTGCAGCAGCATGTGAATGATGCATGCATCATCATTTATGATGTACACATCATGCATGCAAATCAATCATCACGCAAGGTAACATGTATTACCTTGCTTTGATATATTATGTCGTTGCAGATGTTTTATTTTTTTCAAAAATGTTATTCTTTTTTTAAAAAACATTTTTTTTCTCATTTTTTTTTTCCTCTAATCCGGCCCAGGCGGGGGCAGAAACCGGCCCAAGAGGCCCAGGGGCCAATCCGACCCTGGTGCTGGAGTGGAGGCAGATGATGTGCCAGCAGTGGAGGGTTCAGTCTCATCACTGTCTGTGGACTCTGTACCTCTTGGAAATAGAGTAACATGCTGTCAGTCATCTTGCAGACATGTCTGCAGGCTTGCAAAACATTCATGTGACATTGTGTATGTTCCAGAATCGCACATTTCATATGATTGACATGGTTGGTATCGGTCCAATGAGTGCTGCTACTACTAGGTGATGGTAGTGCCTGCTGAGGGTGTACACAGTGCATGCATGTGTACATTGCCTGTTGTCCTGCCAAGGTGGCTTGTTGTTGTGGGTGCAGTGGGGCTTCACTTCCAGACATGGCACACATGCATGTGCATTGCTACATTTCCCCACTTCCCCTGGCACATGTGTGTACTCAAGGGGCATTTGCTGTGATTGCCATGTGTTAGCCCATTTACTTGCCCATTACTTGCCCATTGTGCACATCTCTACTTGGGGACGCATGCTTTTGGCCACTGCATTCACAGGTACATGGGGTCAGATCAGGGCTCAAGTTGAGGGTTGCACGCGGTTGGAGTCCCCCACACTTTTTTCAGAAATCCCCCCACTCTTTTCATAGGTCACCCTGATATGCTAATTTCTGGTAACACCACATTCAATTTGTATGGTAACAAGTCCCCCACTTTTTTTTTAGAACTCGACCCCTGGGTCATATAGAATAACTGCCATTGTTGTGGGTCCCTGCTTCGGCCTCCACCCTCCTAATCCCCTAAATGCCCTCCATGTGGAGGTTTGAGCTGGCCGTTTCCTCCCAAGGCATGAGGTTGAGGGGTTTCTCTGTGCCACCTCCTGTGGCGGCACTATCCGTCCAGTGTCGTGCAATCAGGCGCGTACCCATCCCTTCAGATCATCCCACCACTTGCGCCACTCCTTTCCATCACGAGGAACCTTGCCCTGTGCTGTCACCCTAGCCATGACGTCTGCCTATTTGGCAGACTTTCTCTGTGCTGAGGTCTTCCTCTGCCTGCTCACAAAGAGCTCCTCTGCATGCGCCACAACTGCATTAGCCAATGCAGTGAGCTCAGCTTCCATGAACGTGGGCTTCTGCAGCTGGAGTTCTGGGAGGCATGCCTTTTGCTTGTCTTGTGACATGTTGCTTCTATAACTATGGTGACTGGATGGCAACAGGAAATGGGAGATTCAGAGTGGATTGAGTTTTTAAAGTTGGCTACAGGTGTGCTTCCTGTTCTGGCGGTGACGTTATTTCCACCTGTAGTAATACAGCAATATGTATTGGCAGTATTACGTCTGTTGTACATTTTTTGGCAGTGATACCACCAGATGATATTACTGTTACCACCGGGGGGAGGTGTGCATGCCCGCCATGTCATAATACAGCAGTATTCCACCAGTCATCCTGGTAATAAGAGTTATACCACCGGGATAGAATTACCATCGTATTGGATGTGAGCAAGCGAGGGATGGTGATGATATCATAAGAATATCCCCTTCTATGCTGGATGCAGATAAAGGTGGTGAATGTACAGACCGAGTAAGAAGAGTTGGTATGAATGAGGAAGAGGAGCGAGGTGGAGAAGCAGTAGAGGACCGATGTGATATCGGCTACTCCCATGGCTTCCAATTTGATGACAAAATCTGACTAAAAAAAAGAAAAAGAAATATCAAAAAAGTGAATCCCAACAGAAAACCTTCACGGAAGTTCTTGCAAACTCTCATATTACAATATTACATGCATCCTGGGGTAGGCGGAGAGAAAGTACTATGCAACCATACACTAACTCCTCTAAATCAAAGAGGAAAGTAAAAAATAAAAGACATGACATTGTGGAGAGGGCTGAAAATGTAGTCTGTGGGCCTCTCTACAAGTACACCGGTCCGGAGTTAACGCCGGCGGTAAAACCATACCGGCACCGTTTCCACGTCCGCCCAATCATGACCCGCGGCCCCGGAAATAGCACCTCCTCAAACCGTCACCACGGAGTTAAGGGTCCCCTAAAGTCCACCTGCACGGAAACCCCTCCGTTACCGGCAACATGAAACACTGCAAGCATCACAACTAGCACAGACATGGAAACACCACCAGAAAAATGGCGTTAAAACCGTGATCACGGTGGCGGTACCGCCGCCACCATGAACATGACGTTAAACAGTGCCTGCTGAACAGAATCAGGGCACAGGTGCACCAAATCAGCCCAGCTGGACCCAGCAGCACACTGGGAGCCCACAAAAGGGCCACACCTAGCCCAACACAACACAGAACCATGCAGCCAGCAGCTCTAGTAGCACTTGGACTGGGCCTACTCAACCAACAGGCAGCACTGCACATGATGGCAGTAATGGTGCAGAGGAGGAGGCGGAGGAGGAGGAGGCGCAGGCGCCAACCAGCCAACCCTGCACCTATGGCAAACCCCATTGTGCAGCCGCCACTACCCCGCAGGCCGCCTGCAATACCACGCATCAGGGCCTCGCCCTGGAACCTTACCCCAGGACAGATCCACACACTATACCGGCTGGACAGCCCAACAATCCTGTACATCACTGCCATGATTGAGGACGATATCAGCCGCCACATAGACACCCCCACTGCCATCCCCCCCCTCCTGAAGGTTGTGTCTGTGCTGCATTTCCTTGGCACTGGTACCTATCAACACACGGTCGGTGAGCTGCACGGCATATCACAACCCTGTTTCTCGAAAATCCTGGTACAGGTACTGGATGCCCTTTTGCGCCATGTGTCGGAACACATAGCCCTACCCCGTACCCTCCCCGAGGTCATTGCCACAAAGTTGGCCTTCCATGCCATAGCAGGCATGCCAAATTGCATAGGTGTACTTGACTGCACCCACATTGAGCTGACAGTACCACGTGCAAGTGAGATGGTGTTCCGCAATAGGAAACAGTATGACTCACTGAATGTACAGATGGTATGTGATGCGACGCCACTGATTACACACTGCTGCGCACGTTTCCCCGGCTCAACCCATGACTCAATGGTACTGCGGAATTCCACGTTGCCACGGTACATGGAATGCTATGCCGGACAAAGCAAATGGCTATTTGGTGAGTACAGCTAACAATGCTCTGACCCTGTTGAAGCGTTATGTATGTGACCAGGCCAATGAGCAATGTGAGTGTGCCGCTGGACCACACATGCATCACCCCCCCTCCCATCTACCAAATAGACAGCGGATACCAAACATCACAAAGGAAGACATGACAGATCACCACAGTGTGCCTGTACACACCCTGCCACAGCCCATCCTGTCACTGTCCCATACACCTTGTACCACTGCAGACACCCACCCACAAATGGAACACTGCCCTCCCAATGCACGAGATGCCTGTAAATGAGACGTCGTGCATTGACTACTTCAGTACAGTGGAGTCACTCTGCCATGTGTGCACATCACTGCACTATGACATACTCACAATCCAATGTCACCCGCAGGGCACAATACACATGCACATAAATGTGTAGGCCAATATCCAGTTGGGGACATCCACTGTGATGCCCAATGAACACTTCAAACCACTGCATGGCACATATGCATGAATGAATAATGATACAAGATAGCACAGCATCAGATTAAGACATGATACCACAAACACTGACATGTCCCCCCATCTTCATCCCATGTAGGTGATGCTGGATATGCACTCACGCCATGGATGATGACACCTGTACGGAGACCAAGGAACAGGCATGAAGAGGCATACAATAGGGCACATGTCCGCACACGTGGAATGATTGAGAGGACATCCGGACTGCTGAAGGCCCGTTTCCACTGTCTGAGCAGATCTGGGGGATCACTGCTGTACAGCCCAGTGAAGACGGGTAAAATCACGCTTGTATGTGCCATGCTGCACAATCTGTGCCTGCGCAGGAACATCCCAATGCCCCCAGACGCAGATGAAGAAGATGGGGATGGAGATGGGGATGGGATGGCACCACCTCCCCCTGGGGGTGCACTTGATGGCCAAAGAGCACAGGATGAGCTGATTCGCATTTACTTTTGAGACACAGCACATTCACAGCAATGCATAGAGTGATGACAATAAATGATTTGTTGTACTGCAAATGATAGATGTCCACACATGTATGTTTTGCTTTCAAATGATGATATATTGATGAATTCACAACAGGGAAGGAGGTGAAATGGTTAGGGAAGCTGTACACCCGAGCCCACCCACCACCCAAACGTACCCACCCCCATCCAGGCCCCAATGTTCAAACACCCAAAACAACCTCCCCCACCACCCAAACATACCCACCCCTCACACGCTTCAAGTCCATGTGTCTCCTGCAGGGCCCCACACACATATCATCACTTCCGTGTGCGCTTCTGTGCCTATGCATCCTTACCCAAGAGCCCTGTTAGCCGACTTGAGCGCCTCCTTGGACTGGCAGTAGTGGAGCTTGATGGGGTGGTGGTATTTGATGGCACAGAATCCGGCATGGATGGCATGCGTGCAAGATTTGCCTGTTGACCAATCAACATGGCCTCAATGAGCCTGGAGGTGTTGTCGTTACCCTCCCGCACATGGCGTGCCAGGGTGACTATTGTGCTTGCAAAGCGTCCAATAGACCTTGAGAGGCGACGCACTGACGTGCTATAGCACTCCCTCTGCAGCCTAGATTCTTCAAGCTGCCTCTCCACCAGCTGGGTGAGGGTTGTCTGCTGCTCCTGCATCCGCTGCATGCGGGAATTCAGCTCTGCCATGGATGGGGTGGGTGACCTCATGGGACTTCTGAGTGAAGTGGAGCTAAACTCCAGCTGATGGAAGGAACCCAGGTCATCAAATGTGGGCGTCTCCCCCTGTGGCCCACTATGAGAGTGCTCTACCGGGGCACTGTTGTCACTACAGGCCGCCTCCTCTGCAGTGCAGCTGCCTTCTGTGTTGGTTTGGGTGGGCATGGTGGGTTCCCGTGGCACGTGTCTTGCCTCAGGCAGCGTGGAGACGGTGGGGATGTCGGTGGTGGTGGCCGGCACATCTGTTGCAGTTGGTAGTGGGGGCTGAGATGCCGAACTGCTGGCAGCATCCTCTTGTGTGGGGCGGTGGCTTGGGCACGTGCCGGTGCTGATTGCCTGGCCTGTTGTGCAGTGTCACTGTCACTGGATACGGCTGTGGGGACACAGAGGACATGCAATTAGTGTTGTGGTGGTGGCTGATGGGTGCATCACATGCATCATACAGGTTGGTTATTGTTTAGTGTTTGTTACATGCATCTGATTGCTGAGGGTATGCATTGTTGTGATATTGGGTGCCATACGGATCTTGATGGGTCCTTTGGGCCAGTCATGCACTGCCTGGGGGGGGTGCACTGCCTGGGGGGGGTTATTAACGGGTCCTTTGGGCCAGTCATGCACTGCCTGGGGGGAGGGGGGGGTTTAATGGGTGCTTTGGCACTGTAATGCCATCAACATATTCTCATATGGCATTCATGTTTGACCACTTACCAGCATCTGCAGGTGGGCTCACTCCTGCCTCAGCTTCCCCGATCCCATGATTGCCCTCAAGGTGGAGGACACTGCTGCAACGCTCCTCCCATGCTTGCAGCCTCAGTGGGGAAGGGGGTCCTCCACCTGTCCCACTGCTGCGTTGGCGGTGTGTGGAGATGAGGTTACGAACCCTCAGCCTGAGGTCGTCCCACTGCTTGTGGCAGTCCTTGACGCTCCTCACTGTCACACCCACAGCGGTGCACTTGCGTGCTGCTTCTGCCCACACTTCCTTCCTCCGCTGCTGTATGGCACGCCGTTGATCGGCACTGAACAGCATCTCTGCATGCTCCACTATGTGCTCCACGAGCACAGTTAGCTCCGCCTCACTGAAGCGCTGTTTGCGCTGCCTCTGCGCTGGAATCCTGGCAGACATGCTGGTGGTCCCTTTTGCCTTCTCACAGTATGGATTGTGCTTGTGCTGACTCTGGATTGCAATGGATTGTGCTTTATATGATGGCCGCCTCTCTGTTTACGGTTTTTGCCGATCATGGTATTTCCGGTTCCGTTTCCGTGGCGACGGAGGCGGACACGGGTTTTGCGCTACTTGTGGCAGTGCTATGTCCATTTCCGTGGCTTTTTCCGTGACGGCGGTAACAACGTTTCCGCGTCCGTGTGGTGCGCACGACCGACAGCACGTAATCGGACGGTCTTTCCGCAACCTTGCGGACACGGAAACTTTATTACCGCCGTCACGGAATCACCGTTATCCGAAGCTGCCAGGTTGTAATGAGGTCCTGTGCCATTGATGAGAATGAATTTTCAATGATCTTGATATTATGAAGTCCCCAAACAGAAAAATAGACTGTGTGGTCACGGATGAAAGGGTCCCTAGCACCATCGAGAATTCTGAGCCTTAATATTTATGAAAGGAAATAGGCAATATTTCCTCCACGGTGTACAGGAAAACAAGTGCTCTAGACTCCTTGACAAGATCCACGAAGATCCAGATCCTAAAATATTTAATTAAAGAGGGAGTAATAACACTAAACACAACACAATTCTGTTTGCCGGAGAACTCAAACATCTGGGTTGGAAGCCAAGATGGGTGGGCAAAAAAAGGAGAGTTTTAAAAACAGCTTTGATGTGATGAAAAAGTCTTCTACACCTAGGTTGACTGTTGAATATATGGTACCGGATCGCAACAAGTCCTTGCTTCATCAGTCAAATATCTTGGCATTATTCTAAGATATCCCTAAACTAAGACTCCTTACTTCACAGGATATAGTTTTGGCTGAGTTTTGGAAGAGGAACAAGTGAACTTGGTCTCTTTAGAAATATAATTGAGGGTGAGCAGGGATAGGTTACTCTCAGAGACCAAATGTTTTAGGTCTTTGGAATACGATATGACAGCCTTTTTTGAGCAGGAGCGGCATCAGTCTTTCTCCCTCCTATACTGGAAAAAGGAAAACATGGTTCCCGATGGAGGGAGGAACTTATTATCAAATGTACAAATACTGTGGTGGGGGGCTTTAATGATAGATCAATCATGAATACCTATTGATGGCCTGGAAAATGCTGTGAGAGGTCTTGGCTATCTTCTGCCTTAATGAATCTAAGAAGCAGACGTGTAATGATAGGTGTAGCTTTCAACCAAGATCAAAGTTTGAAAGTCATTTCCTCTAACACGAGAGGACACAGGCACATTTGTACAAACCCAAGTCTATATGATGCCCTCTGAGAATATCATATCATTTGATTTGAGGAAACTTGGATTTTGGACCAAATACAGTCGAGATGGCTTTCATGTATTCACCCAATATGCTATACAAGGGGCCCTGCTGGGTAGTCCATCTGTTGGTCTCCTAATAGTAACAAGACACTCTCTGGGCTTAAGAGTGGGTAGAACGTGGGATTCCTCCCAAGATCTCCTGACAACAGAATATAGCCCGGGGTAGACTGTAATTATCCAGTGGTCCTAGTGAGGAATGTCTACTAGAATCCCAGGGAATATAATATCATGATTTTCCTGAAGGAACTGGCTAACATATTAGAAGATTGAACTCGAAGTACCAGGTTTGGGTATGTTCTCTTGGACAGGGATGTCAATTCAGTTTGGCAGGAAATCAACTCAGATTAGGGATGTGTACATTTTGAAGATGTGGTGAAGGGCAGGCATTGTAGTTTGGCATGGCCAGCTCTCCTGAAAAAATGGGATTTGCTGAGGCTTAATAATAATGTTGCGGTAGCTCTAGACGGGACAGCAACTTGGCGACGAGGGGCTTACTCCTCTTGTATTGATCACATGTGTGTTGTGCCAATCTATTCCACAAGTGCCACAATTTTAGAGTCCGGCAGTCAGAATTAAGTGATCACAATATGTTAACGGCAGAGTTTATGTTCAACACAAGTGAAAAGCACCAGATGAAATAATCAAACTGTTAATGCCGCTGGTACTCATATCGCATGGACAACAAATAATGTGTGTACGTTCAATAGTCTCCGGAGTGATGAATTTATGAATCTCAATAAGGCTGAGAAAACTCAAATCTTTTCACCGTTAATCATGAATGTGTTTTGTTTTGAAAGATAAATTAGCCTATATTCAAGTGAAAACTATGTGTGAAGGTTTTATCCATCGTAATGCTTTTGATGAAAGAGTCCCAAGTAGGAAAGGAGAGTTTCAGAGAGAATTTAGGCAGATCAAGTCGAGTGTGGATGATGAACTGGTTAAGCATAAGTTATCTTTTCCAGTCAGAAATATAAGAATTGGATTATGCAGCTGAGACACTTAATGCAGCAGCAGGATGCAGATCTAATGTTATGAGTCAGGAGGGTGAAAAATGAAAGGAATTTCTGGTTGCTTATTAACTTGGGGTGTAACCAGATCGAATCGCAAATAAATCCCATCTTGCAGGATGCATGGAGTAAGCACTTTCAAAATTTATATTCGGAAGGAATCAAAACCAGTAGCGATATGTCCCCTGCTCTGCTATGTGATTGGGCCATAAAATTGTACCTTGAAGATATTTTGGTATTGATTAAGAAGGTTAGTCATCCTTGGGCTGTGGGACCGAATGGGTTATCCAATCGGACCATGAAAGAAGAGGTGGGCTTCTATTCTTTTTATATTACTCTCCAACATCATTTCATTGAGGGAAAACCCCTCAGTCATGCAAACTTTCAAACGTAGTCACCATCTATAAAAAGGGGATTCTACTAGACCCGACTAACTACGGTCGATTTCTTTGTTAGATGTGGAGAGCAAGATATTGATCGTAAAAGAACATGAAGCTTGGGCTATATAGACAGGTGGATTTTAGTTAAAAAAATTGTCACCATGCTAAATGTACTAAATGTAACAATTGTGAACATATTACAGGCCATATCCACCAGACCAAACTCGCTGAACCTCTTTTGGGGTTAAATTGACTTCTCCAGTGCCTTTTTTTTGGTAAATCATGGAAAGTCGTGGCATACATTGTCCAATTGGGGACTTCCCCAGGGATTGCTCAGTATTCTGATCCATCTACACATGGAAGCGTGCACCCAAGCACAACTGGACCTAGAGAGGAATCTATGAAATAAGATCCCCATGAATAGAGGTCTTAGACGGGGTGTGCACTGACCCCCTGCCTATTTAATATTTATACACCTGATGTGGCTGAAGCTATTGACGAGTACTCCTTGAGGTCTCCTCGTTTAGGAGATGTCCAACTATAATGGCTAGCATATGCTGATGACATACTCCAAAAGGACTATACACAGATAGGCCTGAAGAGAATGCTAACAGCATTAAGTGGTTATGCAAATAAAACAATATTAAAATAAATACGTGGTTTTATAATTCTAGGGGTAAACTGGATTTTAGCTGGACTTTAGAGAATACGGTGTTCACAACCACAGAGCTGCGCAGCTCACTGGAGCCAGCTGTAGCACAGGAAAAAGCAGATGCCTGAGGGGGACGCCGTCTGCCCAACAGAGCAGAGCACAGGGCCTGAGAGGCAGAGGCTGCACAAAGAGGACCTTACCTGGAGATGCAACCACGTAGAGGACTCTGTGTGCCCAGATCCCGCAAACAGCCACTGAATCCAGGAACAAAGGGACTATGGGGCCCTCCGCTCTCTACACGAGTGCCAATCGGCGAAACAATGACGAGAAGAGCGGGACGTAAAAACCGAGAGCTTCAAGTACTGAAAGGCGGCAAGCCGTGGATAACGCTACCACCCTGGCACAAACTGACACGCAAAACAGCAGGTACGGGGGTTGACCAGTTTGGAGGGAGGAGTGGAAGGACCCTAGAAGCAAAAGAGCAAAAGATAAAGAGAAGGGTTTTGGAGCCCAAGAAACCCGAGCTGTACAAACCTGCAGAAGGGTCAGAGGGACACACAAGAGATAAGAGAGCAAAATGGACAGTGGGGTCATCAAATTCCAAGGGAGTTAAGCAAAAGATATTGGTACAGATGGTGCAAAGAGAGCCACAGGCGCCCAATAAGCAAAGTAAATAACAAATACAAGGGGAGCACAGAGACACTCAACAGTTAACTAACGAGAGGCAAGATCAACCAAAGTGGTGGAGAGTGATCGGGGAAATATCCCTCCACCTAAGAAATGGGTAAATTTTCTGTTTTCAGTGACTTCACACTTTTTGTTGGGACTTTGGGAAAACATTTCGAGGAACCTTTACAGATTGCCAAAAACTGTTTCTTTGAGCAAACCTGATATTAACTAATGTCTACTGGATCAAGACCTAGGAGGGATTCCTGGGATGCCCAAGAGTGATTGTGGTGAACTCTCACCCTTACCCCCAAATACCACGGCACTCCGCCTATTTTTCGTTTACATTTTTCTAATTGGCAGGGCCAGTTTAGTGAATAGGTTTAAACTGAGAGCTACTTTATTTCGGACTATCGATGAGCACCTTAGTTTATAGTTTTAGGAAGGGAACTCCATTTTACATTAGGCTCAGTGAGGTATTTTCTTTTTATTTAAATAAAGTATGAATAAACTATGTCCTCCTGTCCCAGTTATTCTTCTGGATTGCCACACTAGGCATGTTAATTTGTAAGAGGGAGAATAATGCTGCGGTAGAGGCAACATTACAGTTGAGTGCTTTATCCCAAAAATGAAAAACATAATGAACTAATATGGGAGTTTCTCAATGATACCAATGATTAAATATTATAAAATGAAAGTGAATCCGAAATTAACCTATGGTTTTGAAACTATTTTGAGGAGTCAGGAATGAGACGCAGACATAGGCGACTCATGTTTTGGCTATTAACCTTTATTGAAAATAAAAGGGTTTGGGGAAATGCCTCACTATCCCTAATCTAGGAGAAGGTTCGCTACCTCAACAATGACTTATCATCTGGCCTTTGTCAAGATGTCCAAAAATAATTATATGTCCTGTGTCCGTAATCCTATTCTGGCGCTCACACTCTAAAACTGATTCTAAGGTGCAAAGGATAGTGTCTTTGTTCTTTAAAATGCACAAATGTTCCAATCCAACACAAAAGTATAACTCCAACCAAAATGTTCCAAGCGGACAATGTTCACAGTTCCCTTCCCCAGATTCCTTTTCTCATATGACAATGTTTACCACAATTATCAAGTTCCTTATAACTCAAGAGGGCAACTGCCTCCTCTTGGTAATTCCACAGTTCTGGGGAATGATTCCCTTCCCCAGTTTTCTCTTTATATTTAAAACAGTTCCTTCTTACTGTATCCACTATTTAGTTGCAGGTTCCAGACTCACACGCCATTTGGTGTACTCCCCTGCCGGGTTTCTTCTTCCTTGACAACAATTTACATTTCGAAAATTATGATTCTTCCTTGAGATTCTTTGTATACTCTTCACTGTGTTTCACACACTTGACTTTTACCTGGTATACTCTCCTGCTAGGTCTTAGTACTTCAACAACAATTTTAAGGGCATGTATCTTCTGTGAGGTTTACTTATTACCCATACTTGACTTTGCTCTCCTGCCAGGACCTTCATGCCGCATGCATTTTTTTCAAATATTTTATTTGCAATTTCCTTTATATTGTTGACTTTGACTGGTATACTTGCCTGCCAGGACTTCCATGCAGCCACTTTTTCTTTTGACAATAGAACAATGTTAGCCCAATGTTATGATTCTTGACTTTTGTTCAATAATGTTAATTTCAACATTCACCTTGGTAATCTCTCCTTCTGAATATGAGCTCAGCACCCTTAATGTAGCAAGCTTTACAAAGACGTTATTCTGGTGACAGTCTTCTCTCTGCTTTTTTTGTATTACTTCCCAAAAGTGCCATGCACTTTCTAGCAACCCATAACCCGTTAGATTACCCTGGGCTTACCAGGAGCTGTCAGTGTCAGTTGCACTCTCCTGTTGTCATTCTGTTGGCTCGGTGTGCATCCCGTCAGCTGTAGAACTTCTTATGTGTCCTGTTTCAGTGGACACAGTCCCCACTGTCTCGTTTCCTCAGGAGGCTGGCTTCCAGCTGTGCGGTTTCTCTCTTTGCTCTCTGAGTTCACCGCTGCACAGTTTGCCAAAGCGTTCCTGCCCTAAACAATCTGACCGGTGTTTGAGATGGTGGTGATATCTCCCACCCTCTGCAGCTTTCTGCCCTACTTTCCCCTCTCTTGACGTTCCACGTCCTCGCGCTTAACCTCTCTGCATCCGTCAGCTGCAGAGCATTTCAACTTCCTTGGCTGACTGAGCAATGTCCAGAGGCTAGCCCGCTGCATTGGTTTGCCAGTCCTAGTCCTCTGCATTGCTCCATCTCCGTTTCTCATCCCAGTGGATGTCAGGTTTCTTTTCGGGTAATGTGGAGGAAGTAGGGATGGAGTGTCATTGGGAGTGATAATTAGGACTCCCTGTATCTTCCTCATCCCAGTTGTTACTATATGACATGGGTGACTATTATGAGTGGAGTTGACAGGTGGGTGAGGGAGAGGGTTACAATATGCCATTAGGGCATGTGGCATGGAGTTGTCAAACCCTTAAGCGAAATGTGGGACATGTGATTTTACCCAACAATGTCAGGCAATCTCCCCAATGTACTCCCCAGGTGGTCCAGCATCATACAGCCATCTCCAGGGACCGGATCAGGTAGCGGCTGCCGTTCCCTGGCCACATAGGGAGAGGCTACCTGAGGGAAAGGAGTGATGACATCATCGGATTCATCACCCTATGCTGTCATTAAAATGGGACACTACAAACTAGTTTGTGGTAAGAATATAGTGTAAGGTGGTGCTATATTTACCAAACTGTGTTCCCTTAGTGATTAGGTTTGAGCTAGGCCTCCTGTCTGTATAGAGTGGAGTGGAATGTGTTATTGTTATTGAGGAAAATGTTATCACCACCTCCTGAATACCTTTTCTATGATGTAAAGATACATCTACTGAATAAAAAGAGTATCATTTGTTGGGTGGGGTCTCGTCATGTAATAGGCTACTGGATAAACTCAGTTGCACAAAGACACATCTGATTGAATCACCAATCCTAGTAAAGCAGCTAGAGGTTGTGGGGGGGGAGGCTAAGGGGACTATATCCCTGGGTCTTTTGGTTCAGCCCCGGATAGAAGCACAGGGCCTACAAGCAAAAGGCTATAGCTAGCCCCGATTCCCGACAGTCCTGACATTAGCGTAGCCCCGGATCTTTTCCAGACCAGCAACACCCTTGAGAGTTAGAAATGATCAGAACATGCTCCACTGTAACAAGGTATACAGGATATTGAGACCTGGCCAAAGGACACTGAAAGCGTTGTTTCCTGTCAGATTACTTAGAAAAATTCCTCGATTACTTTTGACTGGTGAAATATTGTCAACTTTGTAAAGAAGAGAAAGCAAAGGGAACCCTTGAACTGTGGTAATGAATTGTCTGACATTAGCCGACATGTTTAACCGTTTTTTGCGGGTAGTACTATACTAACACCTACCCTTCAGACCTGGATCTTTTTTGGTATCGCAGTTTCTCAGGTAAATCGCGTCACTATCTATTAGGGTGGTACATTTTTTGAGGGGTGTCTAGTCAAATGGTTGACAGACAAATGGTCGATACAATTTGGTCGACAGGACAAATGGTCGAATTTTTTTTTTAGTTATATATATTTTTTAGGTTTTCGTTTAGGGAAAAAAGGGGTTTTTAGCAAAAAAAAGGGGTTGGGGGGACCCCCCAAAAAAGAAAAAAAATGTGAAAAAAAAAAGTAAAAATCGACCATTTGACCTGTCGACCTTTTGGTGTCGACCATTTGTCCTGTCGACCATTTAAATTCGACCAGTTGACATACAACCTTTTTGAGGCATTTGAGCTTTTTAGAGCGGTAAGAAGATTGTTGTATGCACTGATTGTTTTTTATTAATATCATCTGTGAGGTTGTAATCATTTCTTTAATGACTTCCAGTGTGATTAATTTTAATGCTCTATGAGGACAACTCTTTACCGTTTTAATTGTAAATAGTTTTTTTAATATGTATTTAACATTTGTGAAAATTTCTGTTTAAATCAAAACACAATAAAACATTTAAACAAAATGATGGCAGTATTTGAGTAACGGGCTAAGCAACTAGATCGAGTTAATGACCCCACTCGTGTTTGGGACTCGCTTGTGCTGGTGTGAGAATGCCAGCATCAACATTCTGCTTGCAACATTCTCTCTCCCCTCCATACAGAGCAATAAGGAGCATGGATGCAGATTATGCAGGAGGAATGTGTATATGTGAGTAAGGGGCAACTTCTTAAAAAATAAATAAACAAAGTTAATGCACATCCAACGTTTTAAACATAAGCAATTTAAGCTGCTTTCGCATAGCTACCATTCGTGAACAGCATCTTAAATTCGCAGGAAGTTTAAATGCAACTATACATTTCACGTTTAAGGTAAAATTAACTTTTTAAGTGAAGTATTGCTAAAGAGTGCCCTTCGTCTTTGGCAAGAAGATTTGTTGCAAAGGACACCCGTCACTACTATGCTATGTAAGGATGAGATGCTTATATATTTCACCCATGACCACCATTGTATGTTATGAGATGCTTTAATACTTCACCCATGACCACCATGCTATGTTATAATGAGATGCTTTGATAGTTCACCCATCATCACCATATGTTATGATGAGATTTTTAATACTTCACCCATGACCACCATGGTATGTTATGATGAGATGCTGTAATACTTCACCCATGACCAACATGGTTTGTTATGATGAGATGCTTTAATACTTCACCCATGAACATCATGGTATGTTATGATGGCATGCATTTATACTTCACCCATAACCACCATGGTATGTTTTGAGATGATTTAATACTTCACCCATGACCACCATGCTATGTTATGATGAGGTGCTTGTTTGTATACTTCACCCATGACCACCATGTTATGTTATGATGAGATGCTTGTATACTACACACGTCACCACCATGGTATGTTATGATGAGATGCATTTATATTTCACCTATGACCACCATGGAATGTTATGATGAGATGCTTTAATACTTCACGCATGACCAGCATGGTATGTTATGATGAGATCCTTGTATACTTCACCCATGACCACCATAGTATGTTATGATGAGATGCTTTTATACTTCACCCATGACCACCATGGTATGTTATGATGACATGCGTTTATACTGCACCCATGACCACCATGGTATGTTATGATGGGATGCGTGTATATTGCACCCATAACCGCCATGGTATGTTGTAATGAGATGTTTTTGTACTTCCTCCATGACCACCATGCCATGTTATGATGAGGTGCTTGTATACTTCATCCATGACCACCATGCTATGTTATGATGAGATGCTTGCATACTTCACTCATGACCACCATGGTATGTTATGATGAGATGCTTTTATATTTCATCCATGACCACCATGGAATGTTATGATGAGATGCTTTAATACTTCACGCATGACCAGCATGGTATGTTATGATGAGATGCTTGCATACTTAACCCATGACCACCATGGTATGTTATGATGAGATGCTTTAATACTCCACCCATGACCACCATGCTATGTTATGATGAGATGTGTGTATATTTCACCAATGACCACTGTGGTATGTTGAGATGTTTTTGTACTTCCCCCATGACCACCATGCTATGTTATGATGAGATGCATGTATACTTCATCCATGACCACCATGGTATGTTATGATGAGATGCTTTAATACTTCACCCATGAACACCATGGTATGTTATGATGAGATGTTTATACTCCACCCATGAACACCATGCTATGTTATGATGAAATGCTTGTATACTTCACCCATGGCCACCATGCTATGTTATGATGAGATGCTTTAATTATTAGCCCATGACCACCATGCTATGTTATGATGAGATGCTTTAATACTCCACCCATGACCACCATGGTATGTTATGATGAGATGTGTGTATATCTCACCCATGACCACCATGGTATGTTGTGATGAGATGTTTTTGTACTTCCCCCATGACCGCCATGCTATGTTATGATGAGATGCTTGTATACTTCATCCATGACCACCATAGTATGTTATGATGAGATCCTTGTATACTTCACCCATGACCACCATGCTATGTTATGATGGGATACTTGTATACTTCACCCATGGCCACCAAAGTTTGTTATGATGAGATGCTTTTATACTTCACCCATGGCCACCATGGTATGTTATGATGAGATGCTTTTATACTTCACCCATAACCACCATGGTATGTCATGATGAGATGCTTTTATATTTCACCCATTACCACCATGGTATGTTATGATGAGATTCTTGTATACTTCACCCATGACCACCATGGTATGTTATGATAAGATGCTTTAATACTTCACCCATGACCACCATGCTATGTTATTATGAGATGCTTTAATACTCCACCCATGACCACCATGGTATGTTATGATGAGATGCTTGTATACTTCACCTATGACCACCATGATATGTTATGATGAGATGTTTTATACTCCACCCATGACCACCATACTATGTTATGAAGAGATGCTTGTATATTTCACCCATGACCACCATGGTATGTTATGGGATGCTTTCATACTTCACCCATGACCACCATGCTATGTTATGATGAGGTGCTTTCACCCATGACCACCATGCTGTGTTATGATGAGATGCTTTAATTCTTGACCCATGACCACCATGGTATGTTATGATGATATGCTTGTTTACTTCACGCATAACCACCATGGTATGTTATGAGATGCTTTAATAAGGCACCCATGACCACCATGCTATGTGATGATGAGATCCTTGTATACTTCCCCCATGAATACTATGCTATGTTATGATGGGATACTTGTATACTTCACCCCTGACCACCATGGTCTGTTATGATGAAATGCTTTTATACTTCACCCATGACCACCATGGTATGCTATGATGAGATGCTTTTATACTTCACCCATGACCACCATGCTATGTTATGATGAGGTGCTTGTTTTTATACTTCACCCATGACCACCATGTTATGCTATTATGAGATGCTTGTATACTACACACGTCACCAACATGGTATGTTATGATGAGATACATTTATATTTCACCCATGACCACCATGGAATGTTATGATGAGATGCTTTAATACTTCACACATGACCAGCATGGTATGTTATGATGAGATCCATGTATACTTCACCCATGACCACCATAGTAGGTTACGATGAGATGCTTTTATACTTCACTCATGACCATCATGGTATGTTGTGATGACATGCGTTTATACTTCACCCATGACCACCATGCTATGTTATGATGAGATGCTTTAATACTACACCCATGACCACCATGGTATGTTATGATTAAATGCGTGCATATTGCACCCATGACCGCCATGGTATGTTGTGATGAGATGTTTTTGTACTTCCCCCATGACCACCATGCTATGTTATGATGAGATGCTTTAATACTACACCCATGACCACCATGGTATGTTATGATTAAATGCGTGCATATTGCACCCATGACCGCCATGGTATGTTGTGATGAGATGTTTTTGTACTTCCCCCATGACCACCATGCTATGTTATGATGAGATGCTTGTATACTTCATCCATGACCATCATGCTATGTTATGATGAGATGCTTGCATACTTCACCCATGACCACCATGGTATGTTATGATGAGATGCTTTTATACTTCACCCATGACCACCATGCTATGTTATGATGAGATGCTTGTATACTACACCGTCACCACTGTGGTATGTTATGATGAGATGCTTTTATATTTCACCCATGACCACCATGGTATATTAGGATGTGATGCTTTAATACTTCACCCATGTCCACCATGGTATGTAATGATGAGGTGCTTTTATACTTCACCCATGACCACCATGGTATGTTATGAGATGCTTTAATACTTCACCCATGACCACCATGCTATGTTATTATGAGGTGCTTGTTTGTATACTACACCCATGACCACCATGCTATGTTACGATGAGATGCTTGTATACTACACACGTCACCGCCATGGTATGATGAGATCCTTTAATACTTCACACATGACCAGCATGGTATGTTATGATGAGATACTTTTATACTTCACCCATGACCACCATGGTATGGTATGATGACATGCTTTTATACTTCGCCGATGACCACCATGCTATGTTATGATGAGATGCTTTAATACTCCACCCATGACCACCATGGTATGTTATGATTAGATGTGTATATATTTCACCAATGACCACCGTTGTATGTTGCAATGAGATGTTTTTGTACTTCCCCCATGACCACCATGCTATGTTATGATGAGATGCTTGTATACTTCATCCATGACCACCATGGTATGTTATGATGAGATGCTTTAATACTTCACCCATGAACACCATGGTATGTTATGATGAGATTTTTATACTCCACCCATGACCACCATGCTATGTTATGATGAGATGCTTTAATTATTGGCCCATGACCACCATGGTATGTTATAATGATATGCTTGTGTACTTCACCCATGACCACCATGCTATGTTATGCTGGGATGCTTTAATACTCCACCCATGACCACCATGGTATGTTGTGATGAGATGTTCTTGTACTTCCCCTATGACCACCATGCTATGTTATGATGAGATGCTTGTATACGTCAACCATGACCACCATGCTATGTTATGATGAGATGTGTGTATATTTCACCCATGACCACCATGGTATGTTGTGATGAGATGTTTTTATACTTCCCCATATGACCACCATGCTATGTTATGATGAGATGCTTTTATACTTCACCCATGACCACCATGGTATGTTATGATGAGATGCTTTTATACTTCACCCATAACCACCATGGTACGTTATGAGATGCTTTAATACTTCACCCATGACCATCATGCTATGTTATGATGAGGTGCTTGTTTGTATACTTCACCCATGACCACCATGCTATGTTATGATGAGATGATTGTATATTACACACGTCACCACCATGGTATGTTATGATGAGATGCTTTTATATTTCACCCATGACCACCATGGAATGTTATGATGAGATGCTTTAATACTTCACGCATGACCAGCATGGTATGTTATGATGAGATCCTTGTATACTTCACCCATGAACACAATAGTATGTTATGATGAGATGCTTTTATACTTCATCCATGACCACCATGGTATGTTATGATGAGATGCTTTTATACTTCACTCATGACCACCATGCTATGTTATGATTTGATGCTTTAATACTTGACCCATGACCACCATGGTATGTTATGATGAGATGCTTTTATACTTCACTCATGACCACCATGGAATGTTATGATGAGATGCTTTAATACTTCACGCATGACCAGCATGGTATGTTATGATGAGATTCTTTTCTACTTCACCCATGACCACCATGGCATGTTATGATGAGATACTTTAATACTTCACCCATGACCACCATGCTATGTTATGATGAGATGCTTGTATACTACACCCATCACCACCATGGTATTTTATGATGAGATGCTTTTATATTTCAACCATGACCACCATGGAATATTAGGATGTGATGCTTTAATACTTCACCCATGTCCACCATGGTATGTTATGATGAGATGCTTTTATACTTCACCCATCACTACCGTGGTGTGTTATGATGAGATGCTTTTATACTTCACCCATCACCACCATGGTATGTTATGATGAAATTCTTTTATACTTCACCCGTGACCACTGTGCTATGTTATGATGAGATGCTTGTATACTTCACCCATGACCACCATGGTATGCTATGATGAGATCCTTGTATACTTCACCCATGACCACCATGGTATGTCATGATGAGATGCTTTTATACTTCACCCATGACCACCATGCTATGTTATGATGAGATGCTTTAATACGCCACTCATGACCACCATTCTAAAAGAGATGCTTGTATACTTCAGACATGACCACACTTCACCCATCACCACCATGGTATGTTATGATGAGATGCTTTTATACTTCACCCATGACCACCATGGTATGTAATGATGAGATGCTTTTCTACTTCACCCATGACCACCATGGTATAATGATGAGATGCTTTTATACTTAGCAAAACAAAACTGTACGTCACCGTACAGTAACCCCCAAAATGCACTCCAAAAGGGTTCCTCCGAACCGAAAGCTGGTGTAGTAGTGTGTTTGTTGGGGACTCAACACAACGCCAAAGTCCCCAATTCCCACACTTACATAGAGTCTTTTGGACACAATTCAATAAAAGTTCAAAAGAAATCTCATTTAATAAACATAAAGCATACCAATATGGTGTAAGTCCAATACATTCACATAAATTAAACACAACAATAAAACTCAAAACCTGTACTTTTTTTGTCGTAACTTCAGAGTTTAGTCTACTGCTAATACATAAATCTACTACTAACGCATAAATCTCCTGCGCACATCAAATCAATTCAAACACAAAATCAATTTAAAAATAAAGTGCTTCCCATTGTTCATGATTTGAAAATCAACATGTCAACACTGTAGCGTCTTTCTTTAATCCCACATCATACAATTCCATCATTTGATGTCAAGTGTTGTCAAATATGTGGAGTACAGGTCAAATTGCTTCCTTTTGTATACATATCCGAACAGACTTCTGTATATGTTGTTACAAAGCCAACGCATTTTGGATTGGAGAACAATCCATCTTCAGGGCCAAGGAAGCCTAATTGTTCCGATTGTTATTCACACCTGTGTAAATTCACCTATGAGAGTACAAATAATCACCCATCAGGATACTAGTCGCATGTTCATCAGTCAAAAAGCAGTATTCCACCATCACCCGATACCAACCTTAACTCTTGGAACAGGAAAGTAAAATCTCTGGAAAGATCCTAACCAGAAAAAACAAAAAATAATGGCATGTGTCACCCAAGCAGGGAGATAGTACCAACAGCACCACTGCCTCACTATACCACCATATTATCTACTAAATCACCATCTTGCAAGACAGATCCATAACACCACACCGTGAGAGAAGTTAAAGTCCTCACCCAAGGGTGAATAGAAAAACAAAAAGGTAAAAAGCATCTCAATGTTAAGTCACACCATGTACTCACCCCCAATCGGGGAGTCTAGACGTCACCAAAGTAAATGGTAGCGGGGTCAAGAGATTCCAGAATGTCAGGCTCCAACGTGCAGATCAGAAAGACCTCCGGCATTTCACCGTACACATATAGTTGTCACCAATAATCTGTGACGGTCAAAAATACAAATTGTCATAAACCAAATCCATAATCATAAACCGGAATCGTTACATTCACACTAATACTAGCTTGACCCTGCTCTGAGGCATCATGGCCGGTTTGTATGATTACCTGTACATCAGCGTACCCCGTACACTAGAAACCAAACTCTCCGGTACTCGATTGCCGCACCGACCAATCCTGTGGACTGATGCAATACACTAGTGGAGCCGCGCATGCACACGTTGTTCTATATTACTTTGTCTGCCATCATTGAAAGGTAGAAACGTACAAACACGTTATACGCCATCTTGGAAAGGTGAAGGTGTACGATCACAACTCTTGATAAGTTTCCTAAACATTGTCATTACAGAATGAGACAAAATATACTTCTCCATACAACCATTCTAGTGGCGCTACCTTGGAAAGAAACAGTCCGCAATCATTGAAAAGTAAAAAACGTACATACACGTCATCCACCATTTTGAGAAGGTGAACGAGTACGATCACAACATTTGATCAACCCTCCTAAAAAGGGAAAACTTTCCTACACATAGTCATTGCGGTATTGGACAAAAGATGCCTCCCCATACAACCATAGTAATGGCGCAAACTTTGAAAGGAAGAGTGCGCAAGTAGACGTACCCAATTCCAATATAAACAGAAAAGTGTTAAAATATAACATAACAAGATACCAAGCAAGCAGCCCGGTGTCCAATTGGGACCCACCCTAAACATACCAAAAACAGGTCCATACAGGCAAAAGTCCCAACAGGACCCCATATGTTTAAAATCTGACCAAGCAGAGGGGGGATGCTGAAAAACCATAATCTGCCCCGGTCCCCATGCTGGTCAAAGAACTAAATAGTCAAACTATAATATAGATGAATAGATGGGCCCCATCCATATTCCACAGAAGGGGAATTCAATTTGGTGGAAACTCAAAACGGATCTACAGTAACCCAAGAATGGGGATATGTGTACTCAAATAGGCACTTTGGGCCTCATTACATGGATGGCGGTAGGGATTTAACGTTACCGGTAATGTATTACCGGTAACGTTAAATCCCCATGTGGATCACGACCCGGCACACCGCTATTAGCGGCACCGCTAATTACGGTGCCACTTATAGCGGGCAGGCCGCGTGCACGTGACCCTCCATCCCGTTAATTACACTATGCCGCCATTAGCACAGCATCACAAGGCCAGTGCACATGCTAATAGCGGCATGGTAAATCCCCCCAAACCCCTTACCGCCATGGTGCTAATACCGGCATCGCGGACCACCCGTTAAGGGAAATGAGCAGTGTCCCCACCTGCCACAGGTGGACCAAATCAGCACAGGTGGAGGCAATGGAGACTGTGGCAGCTCAAAAGGAGCACACCACACCCCTTCCCACACCCCTTCCCACACCAAGATGGTCCCAATACTGGCAGCATTACATGGCCTGGAGGACCTCATTGCAGCGCAGCTGCTACAACAACAGGCAGCACAAAGGAGACGCAGGAAGAGGAGGAGGAGGAGGGCAAGACAGGCACAGCAAGCACCACAACGGCACCTAATCATACCACAGAGGCACCCACCAATACCCAGGATCAGAGCCAGTCCATTCAACCTGACCCCTGAGCAGATACACACCCTGTACCGTCTGGACAGGGATACCATCACCAGCATCGTGGACATGATCCACGACGACATTGTGAGCCTCATAGACATCAGAACTGCCATCCCCCCACTACTGAAGGTGGTGAGTGTGCTCCACTTCCTGGCCACAGGCACCTATCAGCAAACAGTGGGACAGATGGATGGCATCTCACAACCAGTATTCTCACGCACGCTCAACCAGGTACTCGATGCACTCCTGAAGCATGCACCTGAACACATATCCATGCCACAGACTGCCCAGGAGATTGCAAACACAAAAGTTGGCTTCTATTCACTGGCCGGCATTCCAAGTTGCATCGGGGCCATCGACTGTACCCATGTCGAATTGGTGGTCCCACATCACAATGAAGTAGTGTACCGAAACAGGAAGCAATTCCACTCTATCAATGTCCAAATGGTATGTGACGCCAACAAGATAATCACACATTGCTGTGCCAGATTCCCAGGATCAACACATGATTCCATGGTTCTGCGGAACTCAACTATCCCACGCTACATGGAGCGACACACCGGACAACGTTCGTGGCTACTTGGTGAGTAGCAGGGCAAGCACATGGCAGCGTGATTTGGGGGGGGAGAAATACATACTCCAACTGGGTGTGAATGGGGGGGAGAGATACATACTCCAACTGGGTGTGAATGGGGGGGGGGATACATACTCCAACTGGGTGTTGACTGGCGTCCGTAGGGAAAATGGACATACAGATGTACGCCAATGTCCATCAGGGAAGGCCACGATGTACTTGAGGAGAACCCACATGCAATTCGAAGGTGCAGAACATTGAGAAAAATGCAGGTTGCAAAATATTACACATCCATCCACATTGCACATCATGCCACGCCACATATTACACAAATCAGCAACATGGCGTCAAGACAGTAATACAGAATCAGTGCAGCACAACATCAATCCAGCAACGCGCCCTTGAATGTATGCAAAGGGATCACCCCTAGACATAGCACTGAACCACACACCTATGGCACCACTGAAGTGATGCTTCACAGCATGGCAACATCGGTGTCAGGATGTCAGTACACTAGCAGTGTGGTACAAAATTTGGATGGGCCATGGACACCTAAGACCTGGCCTCAACCAGGACATGTCAATTACTGTTGGAGGCATTAATGTGGCATTTCTACTTGCAGGGTCGACCTCCCCCTTGCACGTTGCTGTCACACAGACCATCTGCATGTATGCTGTCAATTCAGTACTTGAATCACAATGCAATGTCAATTTGTGTGATGTGAACAGGCCGATCTTGAGGTGAACAGTAACAGGACCCCGTTCATTCCCCCATACAGGTGATGCGGGTTATCCCCTGAAGACCTGGCTCCTCAAACCTGTACGGAACCCACAGAACAGGCACGAGGAGGAATACAATCGTGCACATACCCGTACCCGCATCGTGATCGAGCAGACTTTTGGACTTTTGAAGTCACGTTTTAGGTGCATTAGCAGGTCTGGTGGTGCTCTCCTGTATGGACATGAGAAGGTGGGCAAGATCACCATGGCATGTGTCATGCTGCACAATATGTGTATCAGACGGAATGTGCCACTGCCCCCTGACGTTGAAATAGAAGCACATGATGAGGATGAGGATGGTGATGAGGACGGACGTGAAGGGGATGCAGGTGTTGCAAGAGGGGATGGCCAGGAGGGACGTGCTGTGAGACAGCATCTGATCAACCAAATATTCTGAGGAACATGTTTCCGTACTGTCACATGGATATGGGGGGTAATGCACTGGTGTATGTTTTGAAGCACGCAATGGACCCTGTTGCCAATAAAGTACACACACACAATGAAGATGTCCAAGCCTGTGTTTTGATCAGAAACCAGTGTATTGAGTGACATAAAGGTGTAGAAGTGCAAGCCCCAAAACATCCCACCACCCTTCCAACCCCCCCACAACAGACCCATAACACCCTTCCCAGCCCCCCCACAACAGACCCATAACACCCTTCCCACCACCCCCCACAACAGACCCATAACACCCTTCCCACCACCCCCACAACAGACCCATAACACCCTTCCCACCACCCCCCACAACAGACCCATAACACCCTTCCCACCACCCCCCACAACAGTCCCTCATGTGTCTGCCATGTATTCCCTGGACAATGCATACAGAGGAATCTCCATCAACCCCCTATTTTCCATTCTCCTTGAAAGGATCCTGAGGGTTGCCAGACGTGCGCCTGGTGGTGCGCGATGAGCGCCGGAGGGGGCTTGTTTGTCTCGACCCGGAAGATGAGGACGGGGCAGACTGGCCTTGTTGGGAAAAGTGGCGGTCGTAGTGTCAGCCATGCGGACAAGGACCTCCCTGAGCCTCGCTATCTCATTGCATAGCCTATCGGTGTTGGCGTCCATCCGCTCAGTGCAGTGCCTCGCCGCCTCGACAATGTTCTCTCTGAGATTGGCAGCCTCCTCAACATGCTGGCCGACCAGCACAGTCAGCTCGTTTTGGCGCTGCAGGATGGTGGTGAGTTGGGGGGCAGTGCTGGGTGACTATGCACTGGATGCTGTGCCCTCCGATGCATCCACTGCAGCAGGTGATGGTAACATGGGGGACATGATTGCATGGTTGGTGTCCTCAACAGTCCCATCAGACCCAGGGGTCTGGAATGGCACAGGCGCTGGGGTTCCAGGGGGGCTTGGGGTGTGCATCTCCATGTGCTGGCCTAGGGTGTCCTCCGGATCGGATAGGGGAGCAGTGGCGGCTGCCTCACCAGCGGAGCTAGCCGCAGCTTATGGTGGGCCCTCGGTGGCTGGCCTTGGTGCCAGTGGGTTCACCTCCGGTGGTGGGGCCGCAGCTGGTGGTGCAGCTACTACTGCCCTGGCAGTGGCACTATGATGATGTTTCCTACTCGTCAGGTGTGCCCTTCCCCCTTGCCCCTGGATGTTGTTGGGGTATCCTCCGGCTCCTGTGCCCTTGGCCTCTTGCATGTAGCTGGTGCCTTTGATGCATCAGCGGCATCCTCCCCATCTGTATGTGAGCCTGTCAGGGACGAGAAGGGGGATGTCATTGGTTGCGATTCAATTTACTTAATGAAGATAACATGAATGATGCAGTTGTGGCCATTGGGACTCAGTGGTTGTGGATGCAGGTGATGTGCCAGTTCAGTGCCTCATCCATGCATGGTTGTGTTTGGGACTTGTCTCTGGTGATGTGTGCATGTGTGTGTGTTTGGGCCTGACACTGACATGGTGAGGGATGGATGCATGTGTGGATGTGTGTCCATGCATGAGAGGAGTCTGTGCTCACATATGGGGGTAACAGTACATTCACACCGCATCCTGTCATGTGTACACTCACCCATAGCTCTCAACTCACACGCTTTTGGCGGGTGTCACCCGCCTTGTTAACAGCTGACTCACCCGCCAAGCCTCCTGCACGCCCATTCGTTTCAATGGGCCTCTCACCCGCCAAAAATAAAATCGGGTGTTTTCACCCGCCTTTGCGACGTAAATGGTTGAGAGCTATGACTCACCTCCATCCGAAGTGGTAGCCACGCCGATCTCCATGCTGCCCACTCCCTCAATGGATTCAACGGCAATCATGTTTGCGCATGTCTCCTCCCATTCCTTCATCCGGATTGGTGAGCCATCTCCACCGGCACTGGCAATGCGGTGGTTCTCAGCCAGGATGCCCCTCACCCGCAGCCTGAGGTCATCCCACCTCTTCTTGCATTCGCGCACGGTGCGCGTGCTGGTGCCCACAGCTCTGACTTTGAGAGCTACCTCCTCCCAGATGGCTTTTTTCTTCAGCAAGGTTGGCCGGCGCATGACATTTGCAAAGACTACCTCTGCATGCTCTGCAAGGGTCTGTGTTAACATGACCAATTCCTCATTGGTATATTTTTCCTTGCGCTGCCTGTCACTGGTTTTCTTCAAAGCCTTGGGCATGATGCAGGTGTCCCAGATGAATTTTCCCAGCTCCCAACTCAAAACAGGTCCAGGGTGCAGAGGATGGCAATGGATTGTGTTTTTAAAGATGGCCGCCGTGCTCTTTCCCGTTCCTGTGCGATGACGCTATTTCCGGTTCCGCAATTTAACAGTCACCGCTAATAGTGGTGACCGCTAATAGCGGTGACCGCTAATGGCGGTGACCGCTAATGGCACGAGGGCGGAGGTGCTATCTGCACTTTCGCGGAAGGCGGTAAATGACTTTTTGGGGACTTTAGCGGCATGGCGGTAGGGTCATTAACGGCATGGCGGTATGCTCGTGTCCGCGTACTCGTAATGGTACGCCATTAGCGCCCTCTTGCGAGGGCGGTCACGTTAATAGCGCCATGCCGCTAATTTGCGGTTTTTAGCGCACAACGTGTATTGAGGCCCTTTGTGTGAAACACCAATTCAGTCAGAGTCTTATATCACTCATAACTTCAACCAGTCGTGATATTCAGCATGTAAGTATTTTCAATCAGCTCCTCATGTGTAAGATGATCACATGTTTTCCTATGACTTGCACATCAAACAGCATTCTTCTTATCAAAATTACATTTCCAATTCCTCAACTGTATTTGCACATAAGGTAGCATAGAATCCACTTTAAAACTTCAAATGAAACACATCAGATCGAATTCAACATTCATGCCTCTTGGACTTAAAGAGTCCAGTAAATCAATCCACATGATCTCTCTCTGAAGGAGCTTTCTCTGGAGATCGCCCCCTCGTGAACCCATTTTAATTTGCTCAAGGACTACACACTTAAGCTGAGCTACAGTATGTCTGGCTAGATGAAAATGACTATCAACTGGGGATTTTTGATTATTCGTGCAAATATTTGACTTGTGCTACGACCAGCGTGTTTTCACCTTCCTCGTTGTTATCCCTACATAATATAAGCCACAAGGGCATTTCAGTCCATATACAACATTTGTAGCATCGCAGGTACAGGAGTGCTTTAACCAAATTGTTTTCCAGAATGTGGGTGTGCAATGGTATTGCCTCTGATTATATTCGCACAATGTGGACACTTCTGGCATGGAATCGTACCCTTGTGTGTGGTCTTGGTCACAGGCATCTGTATTTCAGCCTTTATCAGGCTCGATCTCAAAGCTCTATTATTCCTGTAGGCGAATCTTGGTACTTGGGGAAATAACTGTTGTAGGTGGGGATCGATCTGCAGCATCTGCCAATGATTCTGGATTATCCTCCTAACTCTTGCACTCTGAGTCGAGTATGTAGTCACATAGACCAGAGGATCTCGGTTTGTGTGGGTTTAGGAGCTAGGAGAGTTTCCCTCGCTATAGATCTTGTTTTTACAGCAATTTCCTGAATTGATGTTGTGTCATATCCCCTTGCTACAAATTTACACTCCAATGCCATTGATTGTCGCTGGTATTCTGTTAATTCAAATATGTTCTGTCTGTACCTCAGGAATTGGCTCATTGGTACGCTCTCAATAGTCCTCCGTTGGTGGAAACTGGTGGCTAGCAGTAAGCTATTTCTATGCGTTGCCTTGGTGAATACTCTTGTCGCCAACCCTTGTGCCAGAATATAGACCTCAATATCCAGGAAGTGAATCAATGATTGACTAGTTTCTACTGTGAAACGGATCCTTGGATACATCTTGTTCATCATGCCAAAAAACGCATTCAACTCATCAGTTGGTCCCGTCCATATCCCAAATATGTCATCGATATATCTTACATATAGGGATAAATGCTGTTGCCATCTTGGTGATGATAATACGTGTTTGTGCTCCAAATAATACATGAAGATGTTGGCATAGCATGGGGCCATAGCGACCCCCATGCTAGTGCCCGAGGTCTGAAGAAAAAACCTATCGCCATACTTGAAAAAGTTGCTATTCAGGACCAATTTTAGAAGTGTAAGGATGAAGAGATGGTCTCCCAGACAGTTATCAGATCTTAGCAGGATCCATTCCACGGCTTCTAACCCTGCATCATGTACAATATTTGTATAAAGGGAGGTGACATCGATCGTGAAAAGTGTATCACGTCCTACAACTAACTGTACCTCTTTTAATTTCTGTAGAAATTGCATGGTATCCCTTAAATACATAGCCGTGTTTTGTATTAGGGGCTGTAGGATCCTGTCCAGGTATTGGGCCAAAGGCTCCAGTAAACTACTTGATGCAGCAATGATTGGTCTCCCAGGGGGTTCCCAAGCCTTTTATGTATTTTTGGCAAAATATATATAACAGGGGTTATAGGATGTTTATTTTGCAAAAAGATATGTGTTTTCTCTGATATACCTCCTCTCTCCACTGCCTCATCAAGTGTTTCCTGTATCAAATGCATAACCTGTGCTCTGGGATTAAAGGGAATCTCCCTATAAATTTCTGGATCCGCAAGCTGTCTTTCAATCTCATTGATATAATCCTTTTTTCCATCAAGATCAATGCCCCACCTTTATCGGCTGGTTTGAAGATGATGTTGGTATTGTCTAATAGGTTTGTCAGAGTCTGCTTTTCTCTCACAGTAAAGTTCCCATGTCCTTTACTTTGGAACTGTAATTTCTTAAATTCCCGAAGGACTGATTTCTCAAAAACCGACAAGACATGATTTTGGACAGGTGGGTTCAATACACTCTTTGGTTTAATCTCAAGAAATTCTGGTGGATCCTGTTGGTCTTGATCCTCATCACACCCATCAAAGAAGAGTCACAATTTCATTTTACGAAGCAATCTGAAAAAGTCAATTTTTTCTTTCAAGATAGTACTGTTGCTCTGGTGCACAAATGATAAACCTTTGCTAAGAACCTGTAATTCCAAATGTGACAACAGATAGGAGGATATATTCACTACTAGCTCTTCTTTTGTAGTTTCTTTCTCTGTGGATTTTTTCTTACCCCCTCGTCTGATGGGTCCTTTTCTAAAAAAATGAGTTCTGTCTCCAATCGGTGGCTCCTCATGTGGAGTAATAACTCCTCTTGCTTCAGTAGTTGATTGAACTTCCAATTCAGTACTAGAAGCCTCAGACGTGGAAGTTTCTCCTCCAGATGGTCCCTGTTTCGATGTATGGCCTGGGTATGGTTTATTAGGGTGATGACCGTAGTACTCCTACCACATGTACACAATGTCAACGTTGTAGTCCAGTGTGTCACGTCTAAACTTCCTAATTTATTTGGTCTCCAATTCCTGTTTATACTTCTGTAGCTTCTGGTTCGTATCATCCAGGACTTCCTGAAGTTGGTCGGCTGTGAGGCCTTTACTCAATGATGACTTTATCCCTTCTATATCCTCATCTAAAGTTTTGAAATTGTGAGCTAGTTCCTCGATGGTTAATAGTATCAGATCAAGGGAACACTTATTGAGTATTTGGCGCCACCTTTTCACGAAGGTGGGATTTTCTTTACACAATGTCGGTTCCAGATTCACCCTTAGTCCGCTGGAATCCTCTGAGTCTTGAAATATTGGGCCAATGTGGAAGCATGAAGTTTTAAATTAATCAACTGACGTACTTTCCATTCAGGTTGTTTTATAAGTACATCAGGTTTATCGGACGTGCTAAATTCCTCCCCAGTTTTGCTTCCTCCTCACTAAATTCTAAGGTTTCAGCGCGGTTGTTGGTTGTTTGGTCAATCTTAGTGAAGGACTTAATAGTCCTCTATTCAATGGAAATGTATGGTAGTGTGTGCCCTCACCCAGTTTGTGGCCGTGAATCGTAACGGGGAAGGCGGAAAAAGGGTGGGGGGGGGTTAGGGAGGCACTACTAATTCAATAATTCAATCAACACAGTATATCATTTAACAATAGTTGAAATATTCCAAAACAATTTCAGGTGCAAGAGGGTAAATGTCACGAGGCCAGTCGGGACAAAGAAAAACAGAGCAAAACAAAACTGTACGTCACCGTACAGTAACCCCCAAAATGCACTCCAAAAGGGTTCCTCCGAACCCAAAGCTGGTGTAGTAGTGTGTTTGTTGGGGACTCAACACAACGCCAAAGTCCCCAATTCCCACACTTACATAGAGTCTTTTAGACACAATTCAATAAAAGTTCAAAAGAAATCTCATTTAATAAACATAAAGCATACCAATATGGTGTACGTCCAATAAATTCACACAAATTAACACAACGATAAAACTCAAAATCTATACTGTTTTTGTCGTAACTTCAGAGTTTAGTCTACTGCTAATACATAGATCTACTACTAACGCATAAATCTCCTGCGCACATCAAATCAATTCAAACACAAAATCAATTAAAAAAATAAAGCGCTTCCCATTGTTCATGATTTGAAAATCAACATGTCAACACTGTAGCGCCTTTCTTTAATCCCACATAATACAATTCCATCATTTGATGTCAAGTGTTGTCAAATATGTGGAGTACAGGTCAAATTGCTTCCTTTTGTATACATATCCGGAAAGACTTCTGTATATGTTGTTACAAAGCCAACACGTTTCGGATTGGAGAACAATCCATCTTCAGGGCCAAGGAAGCCTAATCGTTCCCATTGTTATTCACACATGTGTAAATTCACCTATGAGAGTACAAATAATCACCCATCAGGATACTAGTCGCATGTTCATCAGTCAAAAAGCAGTATTCCACCATCACCCGATACCAACCTTAACTCTTGGAACAGGAAAGTAAAATCTCTGGAAAGATCCTAACCAGAAAAAACAAACAAAAATGGCATGTGTCACCAAAGCAGGTAGATAGTACCAACAGCACCACTGCCTCACTATACCACCATATTATCTACTAAATCACCATCTTCCAAGACAGATCCATAACACAACATCGTGAGAGAAGTTAAAGTCCTCACCCAAGGGTGAATAGAAAAACAAAAATGTAAAAAGCATCTCAATGTTAAGTCACACCATGTACTCACCCCCAATCGGGGAGTCTAGAGGTCCCCAAAGTAAACGGTAGCGGGGTCAAGAGATTCCAGAATGTCACGCTAAAACATGCAGATCAGAAAGACCTCTGGCATTTCACCGTACACATACAGTTGTCACCAATAATCTGTGATGGTCAAACATACAAATTGTCATAAACCAAATCCATAATCATAAACTGGAATCGTTACATTCACACTAATACTAGCTTGCCCATGCTCCGAGGCATCATGGTTGGTTTGTACGCTTACCTGTTCATCACTGTACCCCGTACACTAGAAACCAAACTCTCCGGTACTTGACTGCCGCACCGACCAACCCTGTGGACTGATACAATACGCTAGTGGAGACGCGCATGCGCACGTTGTTCCATATTACTTTGTCTGCCATCATTGAAAGGTAGAAACGTACAAACACGTCATACACCATCTTGGAAAGGTGAAGGTGTACGATCACAACTCTAGATAAGTTTCCTAAACATTGTCATTACAGAATGAGACAAAAGATACTTCCCCATACAACCATTCTAGTGGTGCTACCTTGGAAAGAAACAGTCCGCAATCATTGAAAGGTAAAAAACGTACGTACACGTCATCCACCATTTTGAGAAGGTGAACGAGTATGATCACAACATTTGATCAACCCTCCTAAAAAGGGGAAACTTTCCTAGACATAGTCATTGCGGTATGGGACAAAAGATGCCTCCCCATACAACCATAGTAATGGTGCAACCTTTGAAAGGAAGAGTGCGCAAGTAGACGTAACCAATTCCAATATAAACAGGAAAGTGTCAAAACATAACAAGAGACCAAGCAAGCAGCCCGGTGTCCAATTGGGACCCGCCCTAAACATAACAAAAACAGGTCTGTACAGGCAAAAGTCCCAACAGGACCCCATATGTTTAAAATCTGACCAAGCAGAGGGGGGATGCAGACAAACCATAATCTGCCCCGGTCCTCATGCTGGTCAAAGGACAAAATAGTCAAACTATAATATAGATGAATAGATGGGCCCCATCCATATTCCACGGAAGGGGAATTCAATTTGGTGGAAACTCAAAACGGTTCTACAGTAACCCAAGAATAGGGATATTTGTACTCAAATAGGCACTTCGTGTGAAACACCAATTCAGTCAGGGTCTTATATCACTCATAACTTAAACCAGTTGTGATTTTCAGCTTTCATACTTCACCCATGACCACGATGGTGGTTGGACAGTGCTGGGGCTTGTCTCGAAAAGGGTGTATTATGCCCCGCCAGTGGTAACCTACTTTGGTCTGTAGAGGAAAGGAAAGGGAAAATAGGAGAGGGAGGGAGAAGTGATTGTAAGGATGGGAAACAGACTAACAACTAGAGGAATACAAAGAGGTTGAGGGAGCGGGTTTGTGACAGCAATAGAAGGGTTGCATATGAAGCCATTGGCAGTGGATCAGGCAGGACTCTGATCGGAAGGAAGGAACATAGAACATCTAAGGAGCATTCTAGTACTTGGACAGTGAGAACATGACTCTGTAATGGACCCGAGATGTGGTCAGGCATGACATTGAAGCATAGAGGTTTGATTACCAGTTACATTTTTAGGAGTCCCCCTCCCAACCCTCAGACTGAGATTGCCAAGCCTACCGGCAGAAGTGATAGAGCCAATAATTGGCTGTGTAAAAAGATGAATGCAGGTGTCACAGTGGGAGGAAGGAAAAGCTACAAAGAGGTGAAAGTGGCCCTTGAAGAGAAATGCATGCATGGCCTGTCAGTAACGGCTAGCTCACTAAGGTGAGGTGTCAGCGAGCTAATATGAGAAGCACGGGACAGGCTATCGTCTTGATGTGAGGCTCCCCATCTATTTGAAAAGGAGGGATTGGTCTGGGTGTGCCAGGCCAGATTACACAACAAAACACAAGCCAACCTCCAATGTGGCCATGATATTCCCTACACCTGTAAAACAAGCCTGGTCCACGCCCAAATTCACCCTCCCTCTCCATCGCCACTCCAATGTTAAGGGCAGCACACTACTCATTGTATCCAAGATATCCACCCCACACAGTCATCAAGGCCAATCCAGGCCTGAACCATAGAAGGAAAAGAAGCAACACTCGCTATACTTCTCAATGTGTCCATGAGCCTCCGTTATACCAATGTTCCAGGGATGTTGCAGCAGAAGGGAAAATGAGAGAAACACATAATACACATGATAAAAAAAAGCAAATACATGATCCTTACCAGTGCACAGAGGATTCCAATGAATAGGTCCATACAGTTCACCAGTACTTTCTGGCACTGGCTTCGGGCTCAGCATCCGGCAGAGGGTAAGCAAACAAAGTGCCAACCACTGGCCCCATAAGCCCTTGACCTTATAGGTCCCCCCAGCTCGAGGGTGGCACAGTTGCAACAGGCCTTACACAGAATCCATACAACCTCATCCCTTACTTTTTCTCAACACAAATTAAACATGCCACATACCTGCAAATCATCGCAAGGGGCCAACCATCTCTCAGTCCCAATGCTGGCGGGATCACAGACCCAACAGCTTACGTAAGTAAACGCCTTGCCCAAGAACAAGATCCAGCCATGGAACAAGAAATATTACATGAACATTTGGTCCAAATGACATGCTTAACTGGCATTTTATCTGTCGCCTTAACATACATGGCATGAAGCACAATGCAAGTGAAGGACACCACACATGCACCAGTGCATGCAAATAACAATCCTTGGCAGAGATACAATGTATATATCCTCAAATCAGTCAAGGCCTTTGCATCAGATAGGAGACTCAAGCCCGGTAATCAGAACAAACTCTGTGCTAGACTGAGAATCTCTCCCACCAATCCGCACAGACAATCACACATACTGATATGCTCACTCCCTCCTCTACACCAACAAACAATAGAATGCAGCTATATCCCTCAATCAATTTCAGCTTAGCTGCACACATACCTACACACCTCCATGAACACCTCAACAGTCTTTAGAACGCAGCTATACCCCAAGAAGAAATCGGCCTAGCTGCACACATAATCTCATACACAAGCTCCACCACCACCAGAATGCAAACTCTGAGGTCAATGGCCTTGCTGCACACATTCTACTAACCTCACACAACCACTGCACCACATCTGGCATTAGAATTCCTCTAAACACCACGTAAACCGCACTGGCTACACACATACTGAGTGTACACATCACCATTTGCTACCCTACTATCTCCACTGACCTGGACTACGGTCCCCGAGAATGTTCAACCCACAGCGCTTTGAGATCATACTAATGGTAAATAAGGCGTGCTATGCAAATGCACAATAACATAACATCTTGTATTGATCTCTGTTGGCTTTATTTGCAATAATCCCCAGTTTGTACTTGCCGTTTGCTGAGTGCTCTGTTTGTTCTGGCAAGGGTGTTGGGCCCTCGAAGTCCGGTGACCCCCAGCCAGACTCTGGCCTACCAGGGAGTCCCTCCAAACAAGTATCTGCAAATCAGCCTTGCCAGTAGGGGCCTTGTGAGGGTCTGGCTCCCCTGACCCTCTTGCTGGAACCGAGCCTGCTATAGATAGAGCCAATTGACACCAGAAACCTGGTTCTAACCTACTTGCATGAAATGTCACTCACAGCTATGTGCAGTTGTTGAAAGAAGTGATGCTGCTTGGTGCTACACTCTTCCCAATCCCTGTGAACCTCACCTAACCACCATGAATCCTCACAGTTACACCATCGGGCCACAGGCCAAACAGAGCAACATTAACCCTTGCTTCTTCTAACGCAGGGGCATGGAATTCACAACCGATTCCCCCCACTGGTGCATATCTTCTGCTCGTAATGGCCATGTATGTCAAAAATATCCATGCCAGTGATGGCCGATGTAAATTCAAAGAGAAAATAAGCATTCAACAACCATAAACAGTCAAACAGTAACACCTCTCTGCATTGAGGGAATACAACCCTCCAAAGACTGATAGGAGCTCTACAATTGCTAATCCTCCTCACTATTGTGAATTGAATTTAGATTATGTCACTGACATGGGGGTCAGTATTATTCAGTTACTTCATCGAGATTTCATTGTGGCAGAAAGTAGGCAAATCGTCCCCTAAAACCTTCTGAAAAGAAACATTTGAATGGTAGCTCCTTACCTGATGAGTGTTGGGAACCACCAAACCCTCTGTCACAGAGTCCCTTTCACTGGTTGCCTCATTCGGGAAGGAACACAGAATGACCCCCTCGAGCAAAGAAGGAAGAACGTGCACCCCTGGCGCTGTACTGGATGGAACAGGAAGAGCCCTGGGAATGATGGCCATAGGAGCAGCTCTGCCTCTTCTGGACAAGTCGGAAACCTTCTGGACAGAACTTTGTGGATGTTGGTCCATGCTTTGTTAAAAGCAATAAGTGTATTTGTGTAGGAAGATAAATCATTAATCCACCAGTTCCGAAATAGGTTGCCTTCAGCACTTGGCCCAGCCTCTGCATCAGCCGTAATAGCCAATTTAGGATTTTGTCTCTTTGATAAAGCCTTCTGTCTCTCTTTGGACAATGCTGAGTTAGCAATGTGGAGCAGGCAAACCATCCACTGCACGCAGCCCTTTAGCACTTGCACATCCAACTATAATTCACTGATTGCGCAATCCTCCACAAACTCAACAATCTTTTTAAGGGGACCCATATCACAAACTCACTTCTTCGGGTATTTTCCTTTCTATGATATAAAAGAAGCATAGGCAGGTCTACTTCATGTTTCTGGGCCAGGTTGTCAGATATTATGGGGCATGGACGTTCCCGAGAGTTGAATCTGTTCATTGTTGCCTGTGGTTTTCTAACCTAATGTCGTAGGAAGAGATTAAAGAGTCTGGGAATCTCCATTCAGCCGACTTCGTGTGCTTTATGTTTGCCAGATCAAAGAATGGGACCCAATGGCATCCAGAATAGCACTATCTAGAGAAGCAATCGTTTCTAATATCACAGTACATCTTTTCTTTCTGTTGGGATCTGAGCGTGGCTCTTCCAAATCTGCTATCAAAGTATCGAATATTGAGACTACATATAGGTCAACTTATGTTTCAACACTCTCTTAGGTGCTTGTATAGGAATGAGAAGCCAACTCTGACCTCTCCTTCTCCGTATTAAGGGGTCTACTCAGGGGCCCTCGTTATGGTGGGGAAGTAGGCGCCTCCTCGACTAACTACGCACATGCCTGGTATTAAAGGCATGCTTACAGTGACCTGAGGGTGCAAGAGGTTGGGCAGAAGGCAATGGATTAGGGAGAGCTTGAGGTTGAAAGGCTAACATTTGATTAATAAGCATATCAAAGGCAGAGTCCAGTGGATTATTAAGGTCCCCCGGGGAATTTTCCAGAACCACCTTGGTCACAGATACAGAGGAGGAATAATGACAGTCTCCTCCTATTGACCTATGGGGTAGTGCCTGAGTCATCTCTTCTAAGTCAGAGGATGATTTTGAGCCCCAACAGGGCCTGTATCCTGAGCAGACCCATTGCCACCATTAGAGGCATTCGCATTTCCAAACCAGTTCAATATGTCTCACAACAAAGAAAACATGACAGTGTCCCTTTAAGGGAGGGTGGAAATTGTAATAGCGTTACAGCAATGCAGAATAAACAAATGGATATCGAGCAGGCACCCATGCTGGAGGACCTCTAGCAACAGGGCAGAGCAGGAATCGGGGTCGCCGCTCCCCAAGTGAAGAATGGAGGCGAATCAGGTTGGACTTGCGGAGGGAAGGGAAGCTACACCGCAGACAAACTGTAAGAACCTCTGTGAACACTTCCATAGACTCTGGTGTTAGCACGCATTTAGCGCAAGTCCTGACGCTGCCATCAGAAAACAGGGCTTTCGCCTAGGTACGAGCCTTGCGTCAAGGCACAGAGCACCTTGTGCGCAATAGTTAATAGCCATTTGAACTTACTGTCTATTTGGCATTTTTGGGTGGGCCCGGCCTGCCCACATTTTGCTTGGGGGCTGCGGGGGGGGGGTGTGAGGGGAACTTAAAAAGTTTGAAGACCACTGCTGTAAAAAACTATGAAGTAAACTTTGAAATGAACAACACACACTGCCACCATCACTAGTCTAGGGAACAGACAGACAAAGAATGATAACTTGTGGCGGCTAGCAGCGGAGAAGAGGATGAAGCGATGTTACTGGACTCTTATCTTAAATAGCCTTAGGTATGTTCTCATTCGATGTTATGGAGGCATGATCTAAGCCTCCATGTTGGATTGGGGTTTGATTCTCTTTTTTGTTTTGCATGAAGTTAAAAAAATAAAACTCGTTGTTGTGTACTAGGAAAATCGTACTCTCTTTGCTGCTGGCTGTTTGTAGTGAAGATGTTCATGCATGATAAGAAGCCTCTGGTCTTGACATGGAATCAATTCCGAGAAACCTGGCACAAAACTTGCTCTAAAGCATCATGGTTGGTCATACTGTGCATCACAAACAACGCAGTGTAAGAGCTGAGAGGCTTCTCTACAAAACTAAGTTCCATAGGAGTGGATGGTGCTCCTAAAATAAAGATATGAGGAGGATACTCACTCAGCAACAGGAGCTGCAACAAGCTTATTGCCTGGCGGCCATTTTGCAAATATTCACTCATTGGTCTAACAGCATTGAATGCCTCCAGGTTTAATATACATATCAAAGAAAATGTATGTTAGGACAAATGTGTACTTCAATGTATTTGACGCAGCGTATACAGTTATATTTGTAGATTGTACTACACAATTGATACAATTAATTACATGATTGAGTGGTTTGTTCACCGTGTGTCCCTATGAAAGCTAGAGAGCATCTTAGTATTAAATATCAGTCAAAAAACAACTCACATTTGCATTTGGTTGAAATATAATTACTCCCATACTTAACTGGGGATGCACCTCATTTTCTCCTAAATCGTTCATGCTAGGTTACACATAGTAATCACTAGTATTCTTAACCCACCCGCCTTATCACAGTACTTACTAGATGATGGCATTCAGCCTTCTTATAAAGACACTACCATTTAAAATCTACAGCAATTTTAATATGAACACTTGTTTACAAAATTGGTTAGGCTGGAACAAGTTAGTGGACTGTGAGCTGCCAACCAAGTCTTATGTATAGCTTCGGGAAAAATGGGGGGACATTTCAAATACATGTAAAAGTGTTTCTCTAATGATGGTGACACAGAAATAAAACCTACATCTCGCAGCATAGTCCAAAGTCTCTATGGCTCTGCTGAATAGAGAGAGGAAGTGGGAGAGGTTTGCTGGGTTTTAGGAATGCTGTTTCCAATGGAGAAGAAAGATAAGGCAGAGGGATCCGTAAAAAAGGGATGTAATACTGCCCCATGTGTTTTTCCACCTTAGGCAAGGACGACTGACGAAGCCCGGCAGGAAGAAGGGCACCAGATGTAAGGACTGTGAGGTAGGGGAAAGGACTAAGAATAATGATGACTGCCACATGCAATATACCAGGAGTTACTGCCCAGTCCCCTTTACTCATCACAGTCCTTACTAGATGAAGATATTGCAAGCAGTATTAAACACATCTGCCAGTACTGAAAATGAACACACACACGTTCTCAGATATACAGCATACGCATGGACTTTGATCTAATGTTTTGAATGCAAGAAGAGCTACCTTGCAGGCTGCTTGTTCTGAAACCCACTGGCAAGGAGCCTCCAATTGTTAGTCTGAAATTTTGGATGATATTGCTGGAAGTGGCGCAGGTGACTGCATTGCAGAGATTCTTGATAGACAGATCTTGTGCCTCACCCCAAAAAGCAGCCGTTCCCCTGGTACAATGACCTTGGATGGCTCCTAGAAGTAGAACATCGGCCATATCATGCACTAGGAAGTGACAATTATCTAACAAATCCATTAGAAATTAGCAGAAGTTGGTTACCTATCCTTGGTTGTTCTACCAAATTACACAAATAAGTCGTTTGATAGATGAAAAACAACAGTTCTGTTTTCTTACATATGCAGAGTGCAGACATATCCATTGTATGAAGGCTTTGATTCCAGCGTGCCGAAAATTTGGCATGTCACTCAATTTGGGATGTGCACCAAAATGTGGAGTGAGCCGCATGTGTATATGGTGGGTCACTGGAGTGGTAACCACCAGTCTAAGTTATAACATACTATTAGTTGTGTATGTTTTCCTATTCATCAAAGGTTGGGGTGGTGTTAAAGAAGTCACCAGTGAACCATACTTTGATCAGGTATTGAGGTGCAACGGCAATAAGGACAGTTGGTAAACAAATTACACATTTTTTGATAGCCTTAGTTGAGTGGCTTAGGCATGAGATTTGTTTCATGTTGCTCAACATTTCTGGTTGTAAAACAATGAAGGAGCTACACACCAGTTTGGCTTGGATAAACAAATAAATCCGAGCATAAGTCTCAGATATGTGATAACCCAAATATTTTTAAGCAGACAACAATTTCAAACTCCACATTGAATTTGAATGCAGTCTGAGTGGAGGCAAATGCATCACATTGTTAAAAACCAATACAAACATATACATATATCCAATAAACATAGTAGTATAGGTGTACATATACTACAAGGAAAAGTGATGCAATCTGGTAGGAAGGGGGGAACAAAGGATGTGTGTCCTTCTAGACAAAGAACCCCACTGGGTGTGGGTCTTGCTATGGTAGAGTGGTGACCAATCCTCGGTCCACCAAATTACACAAATAAGTCTTTTGATTGATGAAAAACAACAGTTCTGTTTTCTTATATATGCAGAGTGCAGACACATCCATTGTATGAAGGCTTTGATGCCAACGTGCAGCAAATTTTGCATGTCACTCAATCTGGGATGTGCACCAAAATGCAGAGTGAGCCACATGTATGGGACTACATATTCTTAGTGCAACTGACTGCAATTGAGGGCTCTGCCATTAAATGCTAAACGGTACCTTACTTTGTATGCATATTTGCTAAACATCACATGTTAAATAGTACATTACATTGCATGATATCATTACTTACATTCATGTCAAACAGTACATTACTTACATTTACAATTACTCGCACTGTAATGTTATCTTTTAATGCATGTGCATTACGGGCAAAAAGACGACAGCTTAGCAGAGAGACAATGAACCTCATTACAAGTCCGGCAGTAGCCCCGCCGGTAAAACTGGCTGGCTGGCTGCCACCGAACTTGCGAATTTTACCGGCACCCGGGAATGGGCAATTACCAGGGCATTCTGGTACCGCTGGATCTGGTAATTGCCCATTCCCGGACGCCAGAAAAAAATGCCCCCATTCAATAGGAATGAGGAGGTCGGACGCACCGGCACCATTCGTGAATGGTGTCGCTGCATCCTACATGGTCTGCTTGCGGGTGCCTTTCTGCCCGCCAGGACAGACCTGACGGGCAGGAAGTCACCCGCGAGCAGAACTTGTAGTTTGCCAGTCCAGTAACAATGGTACCGTCAAGCTTACCAGTACCGTTGTTACCGGACCGGCAAACTTGTAATGAGGCCCAATCTCTTAGCCACATCAAATTGTGCTTTAAGAAAACTGTTCTGCGAAATAAAGTGTTGGAACAAAAAAGCTCTAAAATACCAGGATCAATTATACATATTAAAATATTTTTCCCCCTGAATAGCCACAGTGTAGTGGTGAAACACGTGTTGAGGTTGAGGATATGATTAATATGCAGTAGAAGTAGCAAAGTCAAAGGAGTAAGATAAACTGTTTAATAGTGAAAATAAACAGAGTAAATAGAGCAACAGAAACTGTCCCACTGTGTTTTTCCAATCATTTTTAAGAACAATCATTGACATTACAGAACTAAGCGCATGTCGTTCTTGGAGAAATAGGCGACAGTACAATATGCCTCTGCAGTATTTCATTTGATCTTTTAAAAGTTCTTTGTGTTGGATGTGGGGTGCTGTGTCATTTGTTAGGTCGGTGAATATATGATTGCTGGCATGTGGATCGAATTTGCTGTGGAACCGAATGCAACTGAAATGAGTGCTGCAATAAAAGGGAGCAAGCAGCATGTATATATGTGACAATCTAACCCTTGGGCAATTGAGCTTAGTTGATGGCTCTGCAGTTACATGCTTGACACATCGTTACTTTAAATGGATTTTGATAAACATTACACGTCAAGAGATACCGAGTGTGCATTAGATACATGAAAGGGTTTGCAAAAAGTTTTTGTATTCCATAGAAGAATACGGGTAGTTATTAAGGAAACATTAGACTTAGCTGTAGCGAGAATTAATTGTGTATTACATTATAAAATAAGGATGTCACAGCATACAGACATCAACAGGCCGATTCATGTAATTCCTCACAAAAGTGTCGCACGCGGCTGGCTCACAGCGTGCCCGTGCGAATGTCTGCGCCAGCCGCGTGCGATAAAATCAATTTCCGCGCACAGCGTATTCATGGATTCTCGCCTCCAAAAGCAGACGTGGCGCAGAGTGGCGCAGCGACCCTGCAGCAGCGCCAGTTACGCCCCCAAGAACGCCCTCGCGCAAGGAAAAGCCATCAAGCTCGCAAAACCATCGCGAAGGGCTGCGCCAACCCTGTACCAGTTTACCGGACTGGCAAAGAGCAAACGCAAAGCGGGGAACGAGTATTATGGGTGTCGGGAACACGCGTGCGCGAGAAGTTACACACGCGATCGGGCCTGGGGGAGCGTGTGCGTGTATTTCAGGGGTGCGCGAGAAGTATTACACGCGAATGGCCTGGGTGCGTGTATTTCAGTGGTACGCGAGAAGTTCCACACGTGATTGGCCTGGGCACATGTATTTCAGAGGTGCGCGAGGAGTTCCACACGCGATTGCCCTGGGCGCGTGTATTCCAGAGGTGCGCGAGAAGTTCCACACGCGATTGGCCTGGGCGCGTGTATTTCAGAGGTGCGCGAGAAGTTCCACACGCGATTGGCCTGGGCGGGTGTATCTCAGGGGTGCGCGAGAAGTTCCACACGCGATTTGCCTGGGCGCGTGTATCTCAGGGGTGCGCGAGAAGTTCCACACGCGACTGGCCTGGGCGCGTGTATCTCAGGGGTGCGCGAGAAGTTCCACACGCGATTGGCCTGGGGGAGCGTGTGCGTGTATTTCAGAGGTGCGCGAGAAGTTCCACACGCGATTGGCCTGGGGGAGCGTGTGCGTGTATTTCAGAGGTGCGCGAGAAGTTCCACACGCGATCTGGCTTGGGGGAGCGTGTGCGTGTATTTCAGAGGTGCGCGAGAAGTTCCACACGCGATTGGCCTGGGCGCGTGTTTTTCCGAGGTGAGCGAGCAGTTCCACACGCGATTGGCCTGGGGGAGCGTGTGCGTGTATTTCAGAGGTGCGTGAGAAGTTCCACACGTGATCTGGCCTGGGGGAGCATGTGCGTGTATTTCAGAGGTGCGCGAGAAGTTCCACACGTGATTGGCCTGGGCGCGTGTATTTCCGAGGTGCGCGAGAAGTTCCACACGCGATTGGCCTGGGGGAGCGTGTGCGTGTATTTCAGAGGTGCGCAAGAAGTTCCACACGTGATCTGGCCTGGGGGAGCGTGTACGTGTATATCAGAGGTGAGCGAGAAGTTTCACACATGATTGGCCTGGGCGCGTGTATTTCAGGGGTGCGCGAGAAGTTCCACACGCGATTGGCCTGGGCGCGTGTATTTCAGAGGTGCGCGAGAAGTTCCACACGCGATATGGCCTGGGGGAGCGTGTGCGTGTATATCAGAGGTGAGCGAGAAGTTTCACATGCGATTGGCCTGGGCGCGTGTATTTCAGGGGTGCGCGAGAAGTTCCACACGCGATTGGCCTGGGCGCGTGTATTTCAGAGGTGCGCGAGAATTTTCACACGCGATTTCAGCAGGGTACGTGTATTTCAAGGGTGCCGGGGAGTCCTACATGTGATTTGGCAGTGTGGGTCCTCCCAGGTGTCCCCTGTACACCCTCCACGGCCCCTGCAGGCAGCCCACACCACAAGGGACTACCCTGCATCCCTGGTCATGTCCCGCAGCAGCCCACCCAACATGGGCATGCCCCCCAGCAAAGGCACATGTCTCCTTGCACTACTGATCACCAACTCATGTCCCCTTGCACCCCCACCCCCAGCATTGCGGGGCACCTGCCAGCAGGCCCCCACTCATGTCCGACTCATGTCCCCCTGCACCCCCACCCCCCAGCATTGCGGGGCACCTGCCAGCAGGCCCCCACTCATGTCCCACTCATGTCCCCCTGCACCCCCACCCCCCAGCATTGCGGGACACCTGCCAGCAGGCCCCCACACATGTCCCCCAGCCAACATGTCATCACAATCTAGATCCCTTGCCCTTATGGTCAGCCTCCAAATGCAAAACACCCACTCGAGTATTGCATCCATCCACTTAGAAATGGCAATGACATGATAGAACCCCAATAGCAAGTTTGGAAATGAACACATGGCCCTCACATACACCCAATGGGTGTCAGTGAATCTCAAAACCCATATCATGATATGCATGATACCAATGAGATGATACTACACATTGAAGTTTGATGAAAAAAATGTATTAAAAACAGCATAAATGGAATTAAAAATAAACAAATGACAATGGGAATCAAAAACCAAAAGCAGCATGTCCGTAAAATAATGAAAAACGACAAATCATGATCCAAAGGAAAGGTGTCCAAAGTCACAGTTCAAGAAAGTAAATCCAAGGTAAAAACAAAACCGAAAACCATTGCTCCATGGGTAAATCCAAAAAAAAATGAAAAAATCCAACAGTCAACTATATACAGATAAACAAACCAGGGTCCATGATCCCAACTGAAGAAATGAAACCTACATAAAAATACTACCTAATAAAATAAAACTATATACAAAAATGTGGCCCATTGTCCAAAAGGTCCAAAATAAATAAAAAAGCAAAGGAAACCTAACACTAACTACATAACTATTTACAAGGGCAGCGGGCTAGTCCGACAGCTCACTGGTTGTTGTCATGGGCCAGGGTATCATCGAACTCCTGTTCAATGGCTTGGAGGCGGGCATGTTCCCTTGCCCCGAGGTCCCGCAGGGATAATGCAGTGTCCAGCTCCAACTCCCTGCGAAGACCCTCGAGGCACTCAGGCCGCCTCAGCGCCCTCCGCATTGAGTTGTCCGCCCTGACCATTGTGAGCCGTTCCTCCTCTGCCCGCTGCCGCTCCGCACCTATCTGCTGGCCCAACCGCTCCCACACGGAAGCCACTCCCATTCCAGGGTTCTCCTGCCGATGCCTGCACCCCTGATGTTGATGGCCCCGAGCCATGATGCCTCCCACGTCGAGCCTGCCGCTGCCTCCGACGCAACTGCCTGCGCCAGCACGACGGCATCCAGGCTGATGGAAACCACCGACGCCGTCGTGCACGTGCCCTGCCCGATGATGCCGTCACATCCTCCATCTGCTGGGGTCCAGTTGCTGGTGTGTCCACCCCTGCTGGACCTCCGACTCCCGACTGTGGCAGGGATGGGATCCCCACCGAGGTCGCTGCATTGGTCGGGGCAGGTCCACAGGGGGCCCTGGTGGCATCTGGGCCGGAAGACGGCATGGAGTACGACTGGCGCATAGCCTCCACAGAGGAGGAGAGGTTCGTCAGAGTGCCCGACACATGTACGAGACCCCCGATCATGACCGCTCCCAACTGGGCCACGTTGGCACGGTGCTCTTCGTGATGACGTGCGTGCTCCCCCCGGGAAGCACGCACCTCATCACGAATGACAGCGGTGCGCAACGCGACACCAATCAGGACCTTCTCCATACGGTCAGGAGTCCCCTCGTCCGCAGGTGGAGGGGAGTCAGATGACATGGACATCCCACCTACCTGCGGATGGGCCTGGGATGGGGCATCCCTGCTGGTGCATGGTGGTGCAGTCACAGTGTCAGTGACATGCACAGGCACCTCCACGGCAACCTGTGCTGCCTCCTGCCCCTGCCCCTGGACTGCACCACTTGCACCAGCAGGGATGCCCCCACCAGGCCCCATGTGCGGCTCAGTAGCGGCCTCCTCCTCCTCCTCCTCTGTGGAAGCCACCAACCTGGATGGCTCCACACCGTCTTCCGCCGTTGCAAGCCCCTGTGGGGGCTCACCCACCCCTTCCGCTGCAGCCGTGGGGGCAACCCCGCCGCTTAGCTCCACAGCGCCGTCTCCGCCCTCTTCTTCACTTTGGGCTGTGTAGAGGGAGACATAGAACACAAGCATCAGGGTACTGTACAATGGGCCCCTAGACAGGAAGCAATAGCAGATGAGTGGCACTGTCAAAGATCACTTCCATCATGTCCCTCCACAACACATGGGTCAATGCAGGCAAAACACATGCAGTAACAGGCATGGCGCATGCTATGGACATAAGCAAACATGTCCAAGGGACTCTTGAAGCATACAATGTTGTTTTTGGACTCACATGCATCATGGGTCATGCCTATCACATGCACACACTTCAACGTACTTTCATCCATCTGGACTCGTACACCCCAGACACAGTGGATGCAAGGATAACTAGGCTGCATCAGTGAATCTGAACATTGTCACAGACATGTGTCATGCATCCATGGCATCCACAAGTCACAGACACGCAGGTCAGAAACACAGACATGGACACCATACATGTACATGGCATCAGCACCCATCCCTCACCCACACCCATGTCCAGGAACAGAGACTGGCATGCTCTCATGTGTCCATTCCGCATAGGGCTCCCCATGTTGCATTTAAACACTTACACCAACCGTGTGCTTCACACATTACTGGTCTCACATGCATGACTATGATGTCCCTGCACACACACACACGTACATGGCCTATGTCACACATACAGGCAAATATCAGACAACCAACACGCTGCACCATGCCCTGTCTCACACAGCAATGCTTGGCCACTTACCGCTCGACTCCAGACGGGTCTGCCTCTCAAGGATCTGGGCATGGAGCGCTGGGCGTACGCGTTCCAGGATCCTCAGCTGGATGGTACTCATGCTGCCCCGGCCCCCCTCCACAAGGCGCCGGGCCTTTATGAGGGTCTTGGACCTGAAGTCCTCCCAGCGCTTCTTGACTTGCTTGATGGCAACCACAAAGTCGTCCCAGAACCTGTCCAGTCCTTCCTTGTCGGCGCGTGGTGATCCGAAGAGGGCATCATAATGCCCCAAGACAAGCTCCACCAGGACACCAACTTCCTTCTGACTGAAGCTGGTGGCCCTCTGCCCCTCTGGCTGGGGGTCGCCAGTGGTCTCGGATGGTGTTTGCCCCGACATGGCGACCCCCGAGGCAGGCGTGGGTGGGCAACTGGGTCCTGGGGCTGGGCTGTGGAGCGATGGTATCCCAGTCGGGAGTGTTCTGTTCCAGCAGGGGTGGACACAGCAACTGGACCCCTGCAGATGGCTGATGTGCAGGCACCAAATGGCAGGGCACGGTGGCAGCAGGCAGGCAGGCAGCAGCAGATGGCTCGTGGGAGGCTGCTCGGGGCTCTGGGGGGTAGTAATTCGGCCTTTTGGGCAGGAGCGTGGTCTTCCGTGTGCTTACGCGTGGCCAGCTTGATACGGAGTGATTTGACACGTGAAAATTCTGCACGTCAGCGTGTGAATCGAGGAAAGGCCCTTAGCGCGTCAGCACGCATACGCGATTCCATTGGACCAAAGGCCCTTAGCGCGTATGCGTGTCTGTGACATATCGCGCACGGGCGTTGCTTTTCGTGGGGTGTGGTGCGTGTGTTTTGCAGGCGTTGGGGTTCACACGCTATTACTTCACAGCGGGTGGGTGTTGGCTACGCGTTCTTCTACACGCAAGGCAGTCGGTGAGTGATACCCCGCACCCCCAGGCCCGATCGCGTGTAAAAACACCCGCGAGCCCCTGAAATACACGTACCCCGCTCCCCCAGGCCCGATCGCATGTGAAAACACCCGCGAGCCCCTGAAATACACGTACCCCGCTCTCCCAGGCCAATTGCGTGTGAAAACACCCGCGAGCCCTTGAAATACACGCGCCCAGGCCAATTGCGTGTGACAACACCCGCGAGCCCCTGAAATACACGCGCCCAGGCCAATCGCGTGTGAAACTTCTCGCGCACCCCTAAAATACACGCGCCCAGGCCAATCGCGTGTGGAACTTCTCGCGCACCTCTGAAATACACGCGCCCAGGCCAATCGCGTGTGAAACTTCTCGCGCACTCCTGAAATACACACGCCCAGGCCAATCGCGTGTGGAACTTCTCGCGCACCTCTGAAATACACGCGCCGAGGCCAATCGCGTGTGAGAAACTTCTCGCGCACCTTTGGAATACATGCACACGCTCCCCCAGGCCCGATCGCGTGTGAAACTTCTCACTCACCTCTGTAATACACGCGCACGCTCCCCCAGGCCCGATCGCGTGTGAAACTTCTCGCACACCTCTGAGATACACGCACATGCTCCCCCAGGCCCGATCGCGTGTGGGCCTTCTCACGCGTGTAGAACTTTGGCGCACATTTTTTTCCTGCGCCGGGACGCTACCGCCTGCTTTCGTGTGGCAGACATGTATGGGCCTGTGCGCGTCTTTGGCTGTGCGCTGTTTTTCCATATTCGATTCCATGAATACGTGTTGTAGGCAAGCGTGTGGGCGTTCTGCGCACTTGCCTCCTGTACTTCCCCCTTGACGCCAACATTTTCACAAGTTGTTCCCCATTCTGCGTGTGACGCCCCGTGTTACGCCTACTTTTGTTATGTGCGCCACGCTATGTGCGAATTCGCTGTGGCCTTATCGCACGGCGTTCGATGACCTGTGCGCCAGCGTGCGCCAGCGTGCGCCGCGCACTTTTTCAGCGCACATCCCACATTTTGCGCGTGCACGGAATTCCATGAATTGATGTGCGATGTTTTCTGTGCGATAATCGCACTTGCACTGTGATTTTCGCTATTTCACTGCGAAGCGCACGTTTTCGCACGCGTGCGCCGTTTTTTCGGCACACATTAATTCCATGAATCGGCCTGCAAATGCCTTACATACAGGTTCAAAGTGTGCAAAAATATAGTGCAACTATGTTTCCCTGCTGCCCTTGCCCCACAGACCTCATAACCACCCTCATGCTCACTCCACCCCAATACAGTCCCCTTACCTGGGTCCTGCCTTTCCTTCACTCTACCCCCACCACTATGTTTTACAACTGTACTTTTTAGATTGAAAAAAACACAGTGAAAGAAAATGTATCTGCAATGACTACCATTACATTCAGTCATAGTCCACCACTGCATGCATCTTTATATACCCTCCCCTTTCTAATCACCCACTGTTCACACCTCTAAAGGGACATGCCAAAGATCAAGGCTACCCCTCAACCCTATACTCACACACACAGCGGTGCCTGCAGCAATTTCACATGCATTGTGCTTAAATGCAGAACTCAAACACTGATCACTGTGGGCGTGGGACCATGCCGTGGCTCATTAATTTATTTTATATCACAAGCAGGTTAGTGAAATAAACAAAATCAAGCCAGAGTCGTGGGAGATAGCTCAGCGAGATGTGACAATAAAAGCAGTTCCAGCAATGCCCAGGTTCAAATCCCAAGTGAGGCGGGAGCACAACACAAAATTGCACTTTGCCTACCATCCAGGAACAGTGCTCAGGGTGACCAAAAGTAAAGGAACCTTGCCTGGCCTTTCATAATAATAGAGGCACATCATAATGAGCCCTTGTTATGTGCATGAAGGATTATGCACTTAGCTGAATAAAGTCTTGGACGTCCAGTAAGAATGATTGTGCCTGAATAAGCCCCCGATGCAAATAATCAGATTTATGACTGATCAGGTTATTCACAGGACATTGTCAATCTTATTCTCCAACCGGTCAACCTGGGCCGTCTAGTGGATCCACTAGTTTAACATGGCAATGATACCTTACTTCAAAATCCACTAACGGATATATTTTGAACATGAATCGCCAAAATGTAGGGCGTTAATCTTTGGCTGTATAATTTCATTATTTAAACAGGACATTTTCCATAGCCCCATGCAACGAAAAAGCCAAGGATGGCACATCTTTCAATTGCCGAGTTCTCCTTTGATACATCTGCCTGCCACAATGGTTGCCTGAGGGAGGACCTCACTCACTTCTACTGGTTCTTGCAGATCTTGTTTTAAAGTGTCATCAGTGAGACCCTCTGTTCTTACACATGACAGCTGGAAAGAAGGGCCGGGAATGTTTAATTTGCCTTTATAGTCAAACAGATATTTTCACTAGCTGGACAGTCTTTGCATCTGGCATATGGTAAGGTGACCCGGAATGTCTCAGGTGCTTGTGATGTCTAGGGTTTAATTAGTTATTTATTTATCTTCCTATAATGCGCCAGAGGCCACAGGCATCACCTCTTAGAGGAGTGCGAACTGGAAGAAGGAAGAGGAGATCTTCTTTCTCGTCTCAGCACAGTTTTGTCCTCAGAGTTATAGCAAGAAAAAAACAAGCCAGACAAGGCCTCACATGTAAGCCCCCTGTGCACACAGCAGCCTGTACAAGGGCAACATGCAGGTATGTACTTGTGCATCTACTGATACTGGCAAACATTTGACAGTCTCTGTCTAGAGCCAGAAGAGCACAGGATGTAATATCGCTCTTTAGGGATCTTGTCTAAACCCGGCAACATCTCAAATGTTTGGGTCTACGTTGGAAGACAGATCGCTTTGATATTATATGATAGGTTATTTATGACGTGCTTACTACCCAGAGGTTTCTAAGCACCCCTGCCGCCTTGCTTCTAAGGCGAGCACGTTGCTCCTGAGCTATCCTCTCCCCTTCCATCTGATAAGAACAGTGATGAGAAAGGGGGAGATCGGGAATGGGTGGATGTGGGGTGTAGAAAAGAAGCAAGGCGTAAGGTAAGTGGAACTTCTTTATTGGCAACCAGCCTCTGCCCAGCAGTGCTGAGCCTACAGTTCTCTCTCTCCAACTGTATCTTAGAATGTAGAACATAACCATCAGTAAACACAGCTCAACATGACATCACAGCATGGGTGGAATTCTACAGGAACCATTATAACATGGGGCTGATGCACTTGCAGGGTTGCACCCGACTCGCAGCGTTTGCGTTTAGTCCGGGGCTCCCTTTGGAGGTACGTGTGTGTCATGTTATTTATGCACTGAACCCTTGCCCGGCACAGTTGCATCGCTCGCAGACAGCTGGAGTCGCTCATTAGACCCTCGGGCCGCTTTGTCAGCACTTGGAACAGTAAATTAAAGGTCTTCATTATCTTATTTGATACTTGAATAGACAGAATGAAACAGTTGCATTGAGTACAATCACATTTTGAAAGGTCTGGAGTCGCTGGAGGGAAATTAGATTGCAATTCTTCTTTGCAAGGAAACACATGGCTAATTTTTCAAGTACAAGCCCAAGAGCTAACATTTATTTTGGTTTAACACCTCTATAAAGATTTTTTTTTTAACTGCTTAGTGATTTAACAAAAATATTCACATTCTCAGTGTGAAATCGCAGCACAAACAGCTTCTGTTTTCTTGACAGCGAGTAGTTACATTGTCATTCCACATGGACGAAGTTACCAGAACGAAATCTCAATGAGAAGAAGACTGAGAATGATGAAATACAGAGGAGCTCATTTTGCTCATGGCGTAGTGTGAAATGCTTGCGTAAAAGTTATATGCATGTGCTGGCGTGGTCATGAAAGGTCCCAATCGGCAATAGGTGTTCATGTTGCGCGCGCCATATTTGTGACTGTGGTGTTGCAATTTCATATGTATCCAGTGTAGTTAAATGTGAACGGGAGATGTTATTTTAAGTGTTTATTTTGTGGTCAACTCGATGCATATCAGAATTGCACACAAGTGGAAAGACAAATGTCAAAACCGCCAAGTAAAATATAAAACACAATCCAGATATGCTCTGCTGCGAAGTGCCTGGAAACTGGCTGACGGGGAGTTTCTAATGCGTATGCGAGGGAGCGGACTCATCACAGAAGGCCCTCTGTAAAAGAGAGACTATATTTAGTAAACATGTACACAAACTGAGATACAGACATAGGGAACTTATAAATGTATACGTAGTAGGCTTTTAGGAATTCATTTAGACTCTGCAGCCAGCAGTTGCGCAGTGAATTTCAGGTGGCTGGGAAAGTCTTGTTCTGCAGGGTTGAGGGTTGGGGGAGGAGTAATGATTAACTGAGCAGATGGGCAGCTAGCAACTGACCAAGAATATATGGCCTGGCAGTATCGGAGAAAGCAGATGTAATCTCTGTTGAGTACATGGGAGCTTGCGCAAGAGGTCCGGCCATTTGCTTTGACGAGTAAAAAATATGGGGTGAGGTGATGCTTGAGGCCAATGCGACTGATACTATTTGTGCTTCGATTGTTCTCTCAGGATGTAACTATAGGCCATGAGTGCAGAGTCATCTAAATTAGAATGTTCCAGGGACGTCAGTAAACCGGGGCAGATGAGATATCCCAAGGGGGGGTGTGCTGTGAATACGATCTGAAGATGGTAGTTAAGATAATCGATGACCAATGAAACTGGAAGAATTGGAGAACTATGTGATTTCTTTGTATAGGTTTTGTCCTATTACATGTGGGGTGTGGATTATAATAAAATATATGGGTGTGTTTTAACTTTTGCAAACATTTGTATAATATGTCAACTTGTGTGGTTCTTCTAGCCTTGGGTTAGTATGACTTGACAGGGTCATCTAGCTCCTCCCCAGAGGATTGTACAATAAACTTGCTTTACATACAAACATGCACTCATTCCTTAAGTGTTGGGCCTGCTTGGTAAAGATGATTAGGGGTCCATCCATACATTTGGTGAGTGACAAAGGGGCCCAAGGCTTTCCAAGATGTTGGGGTTCTCCTGTCCACACAACTCGGCTTTGGCACCGCACTACAGGGACCAGTCTTCCGTGCATGCTGAAAAAGAGAGGTTTACGGGCACCATATTGGTTTAAAGGCCTGTCTATTCCCCAGAGGCGTTGTACCATGGTCCAACTGTGCAGGGTGACTTAACAGAGCACCACATCAGAGCTCTTCAGGTTCATGTGAGAGCACTTTTGGGGGGTAAAGCAAGAGGGAAATAGAGGGAGTAAGGGACTGTTTCTTTGATTTAAGGTGTTTGGTAAGGGTTGAATCGGGGTGCAGGTGTGTAGTTAGCCGAGGTTATGGGAATTGAAAGAATGAATGCTTTGAAGGAATGATTGAACTATTTTACGTTGTAAGCCCTTTGTATATATTTTTACATAGTTTGTTATTTTAGAGGTGTGAGGTGGTATCCTACCCAGCAAGTCCATTGTGAGGTTTGTCCTGATACCCTTCAGTTTGCTTGTCCGGTTGGCTGGAGCCCTCACCTACAGGTGAGGTGGCATTTTATGGTAAGTCGAGCCGTATGTGCCTCCCTAGAATAACCTTGACATTCTTCATTCTGTATTGACTGTGTGGGTGGAACTAGTGGCACTTACAGATGTGCTACAAATGAGTAAGGGAAAGGCAGTCACTATTTATTCTGACTCTGTGTATGTAACCTCCACCGTACATTAAGGGTTATAAAGGTGACAGAGAAGAGGGTTTAGGAGATCTGACGGGACCGCTGTCCAGCATGTTGGGCTGCTAACGACACTAATGGAAGTGTTAACCCTGTCCACAGAGGTAGGCCTAGTAAACTGTGCTGTACATACTAATCGTCCATACCCATAGCACTTGGAACTGATGCCGCAGGCAGGGCTGTGAAGGAAACTGCCTGTTCACCATTTACAGATTCCCAGAAAATGGAAGCCGTGTGCCAGCAGGTACAGTTGCCAGCCCCACATACTGCAGTCCCCGTGTTTCAAATCATAGAAATGCAAGGGAAAGCACCTAAAGAGGAACAGCAGCTTTGGGCGAAGAGAGGATGTGCCCTCTCACCCACGGATTTGCAGTGGAGACAGGAGCTGACAGAAAAGGTAGTAATGCCTGCAGAACCGCCCCTTGTGGCTATAGAGCAACTTCATTTCCAGACGCACATTTCTGAACAACAAATTGCAGCAGAGCTCTAGGAGGAATGGTTTATCCCAAACCTCCATGAACAGGTAAATAGATTTGTAGCAAACAGTATAATTTGTAAGGAATTAAATCCAGGAAACACCATGAGGTCAGTAAGGGGAGTTTGCCAAGGAATTCTGGGCCATTTCGGGAGCAATCTTCCAGCTTAATCTAGATGCTGCATCTATTGGTTGCCTCCATGACCACCAGTCTGGCTTCAGAGCTGGCAGAAGCACTGTAACTGCTCTCCTGAACACCCGTGAAGGCTTGCTCTCCATTCTTGACTCTAATCTCCCTTCTGTCCGCATTCTCCTTGTTCTAGCCTCTGCTTTTGACACGGTCAACCATGCCATCCTTCTCAATCGCCTCCATGACAACCTAGGTATTACTGATCAGGCCCTGGCCTGGTTGACCTCCTTTCTTACTGATCCAACTGGGGTCTTTCCTCTCTTCTACCTCTTACTCTACATGTGGTGTTCCCCAGGGGTCAACCTCTCTCCATCTTCCCTACTGCATCACTACTTTCTGCTCCAATTTTCAATGTTATGTTGATGACACACAGCTCTCTTTCAGGCTCCCCTCAGCCACTTCTGCTTCTTCTCTCATAAAAGACCATCTGGCCGCAATTTAGGAATGGTGTGCCTCCAATGATCTCTGCCTTAATGACAGTAAGACTGAGATCCTCCCCGGCACGCCTGCTCCCTCCTTTTATCTCTCTCTCTCTCTCTCTGGCCGCCCACTCTGTGCCCTCATTCTGCTCCTTCTTGTGAGGCTAAGAACATTGGTGTCCTCTTCGACTCCATCCTCTCTTTTTCTGCTCACATCGCTGATGTCTCTAAGAAGTCAAATTATTAGCTGCTCCTCTTCAGAGGTATTTTTCCTTTTGTCACTGTCCAAGCTCACTGTCTCCAGAGCTCTGGTCCTCTCTAGGCTGGACTACTGCAACAGCCTCTTTCTAAATCTTCCTGCCTCTACTCTTTGCCCATTACAACTTATCCAGAACAGGACTGCGAGGCTTGTCCTTGGCTTCAAGCCCAGAGATCGTATCCCTCCAGCTCTGAAATCTCTTCACTAGCTCTCCGTTGCCGCAACGATCAAGTTCAAGTCCCTCTGCATCGTTCACAAGGATTTCTGGGGCCTGGTACCGCTCTACCTCAAACCTTCTCTTCCAAAACATCTTCCTTCTCAAGCTCTCTGCTCATCCACCTCCAACTCTCTGATGGTTAGATGTTTCTCCAAGCAGAGAGTTGGGCTGGGGCCTCCCTCTGGAACAGCCTCCCTGCCTCTCTCAAACTTCATTACCTGAAGTAACTCAATGCCTTCCTTTTCACTTCTGCTTTCTCTCTTCCTCTCCCCTGCTGATGCACCTGACTGCTCCGCACACTGGTCACCTGGTCACCCTCTAAACTCGGGCCCAGACTCCTGCATATCCAGTTGCCCTCACACTTGTGAGTTAACTGCACTTACCCCTTCCCCTGCCCCCGGCACTTCTCCCCTTCCCACTTCCCCCCACTTGCGCAATCTGAAGGACACAAGGCCAAGTAAGATCGTTATCTTGTCCTCCCTTTGTTTACCCCTCCTTGTCCTGTCACGCCTAGAAACACTTGTTTACAGGCGCCTTATAAATACCACATCATATCATATCATACCGGTTCCTCTTTGTGGTGGTTTTTTCATTTGCCCAGTGGCTTGAGATTGGTCCCTATGTACACCCTGATGCTAAGTTTTCAGCAACATTTCTGGTGAGAGATGTATTTCCAAGGTGGAGAATTTTTGAGGTCTTGAAATCCGGCAATGGAATCCACTTTTGTTATGCCTTGTTTGCAGAAATTACTTTGCTCTTGGGAATCAAGCACAGGTTGTTCTCGGTATACCACTCAGAGGTCAACAGGCCTGTGGAAAGGTTAAACAGGTTGGTAAGGCCCACCTGGCTAATATATGTAATGAATTAAAGAAATCGTGGCTGCATTCCTTCCCCTGGTGCTATTATATTTGAGAAATCAGACATGGAAAGAGTACCACCTCAGCCCTCACAAGATCGTGGCATGGCGTAAATTACACACACCGCTCTTACCTGCACGCACTGCATCAGACGCTCATAGGATGGCAGAGGTTCTAGGTGAGTTTAGAAAGTACCTTAGAGCTTTAACCAAAAGTGTCAAGATTATATAGTCACAGGTTGTGTCTTCTCGCAAATCGGCAAGGAAACCGATGATCAGCACAAGCAACTTCTTCTCCCTGTAGACTGGGTCTATATGCGGACATTCATTCACTGCTGGAGTGAGCGACGTTTCCATGGGCCGCATTGGGTGATATACGAGACTCTGACTGCTGTGAAGGTGGAGGGCAACAAGAGTTGGATTCACCTTAGCGATACACAAAGAGATGCCGGCACCCCTACACCAGCACAGGAGCAGGCTCAAAGTTAAGTATACCCTAAGGATTCATGGTTCATTCCAGTGGGGAAGGGGGTTGCGGATAGAGAACCAGGAGCTGAATGTTTGTGTTTTTAAAGAAAAAATGTACAATATGTATTAGGATGATTGTGTATATATCTTTTGTGGTTCTTTTGTCATCATGTTCAGAGATGGAAACCAATGTGGATGTGAATAATTGAAATGTATCCAGTGTCATGAAATTTGAGGACATATTGTTGAGCTCAAGAAGACATGTTGATGTTGATTTTGTGAATAATGAGGATGCTGCAGACATAGGGGAGTCATTACGAGATTGTCAGTAAGCTTATTGGCAATCTTGGTTTACCGTTTCCACCGCTCAATATTGTCATGTCTCACAGGAGACGTTTGTCTATATGGCACCGTTGGAGCCGACTTCACATTTCACACGTTGTTCCCTCCGAGATGGCGGGCCGTAGTTTCTGCAGCATTTCAGCCATGCAGTACAAGGATAGACGTGTGGCTCTGCCCCCATTGTCAGGGCCGACATATCAAGCTTTATGATCCTGCCTCGGCGCGTTGCTATTGTTCTACCTACAACACTTTGTGAAATTGCAATCTAGGGCACTCTTCTGCCTCTGTATATGTGTTTTTCAAAATCTATAATAACCGCTGTATCCTCTTACAAAATCCAGGAGTTTCTAACACTACGATGTTGAGCGCACTCCAAACCTAATCTTTCTTCAGAGGATTACCAGGGAAGTTTCTCATCTTGGTATGCTGACAGCACTGACTCGTTTATTTTCCTATTTACTAGACATTACTTGCAAAACATATTCTCTTACCTATTCTGCCTTCAACGTTTCTGTTTAGAGTTGCTACAGCAACGCGCGATGCCATCTTCTATACCAGAGGAGTGCGCATGTTCAATTGCAGATCCTTGGTCAACACAATCTCTCAAGGAAACTGCTGGCAAGTGGGTGGTAAGCCTTTTCCTATTTCCTTACAGCAATTTGAGTCGGTCTATTCATAGTTCACTGAGAGAGTTTTCACCGCTGTATTCCTCCCACTGTATGCATACAGATCCAAGTCTTCAGCGTGAAAGACTGATAGTATACGTGACCTCACGATTCATACTATGGTAGTTAACCATCCATCCACGTTCATACTTTTGTCCTTTAAAGCCTTACAATGTATCCTTCCGATATTACTATCTCTGCTTTTCTTTACCCTTCTGTGCAAGAATTAGTTACTCCTTGGGACATCGCCTGAACTACATCCACCTCTTCTGGGTACAAGAACACTATCGTCCAGGAGTAAGCAGGGTTTTCCTCCCCAGAGGGTTTCCCTGGCATTCCCATTCCTGTCTGGCTATCACCTACAGAGAGTAAAGGGTCCGCCAGGAGACTTTTCACTTTCATCAATGCTGCTGTCTCTGAAACAGGTCGGTGTACTGTTTACCTTCTAAATTGGTGTTTTTATAACTTTAACAAAGTTCTATTACTAGCACATTATCACAAATATCCCGGTATTACCGGAATATTAGGGGCCAGTGGAATAATGGTAATTTCTCATTCCCATGGAGTCAGGGTAGGGACCACTGAAGCACCGGCACCGTCATTAACGGTGCATGTGCTTCAGTAAATTATCTGCCGGTAGGTGCCTGAACTGCCGCTACAGGCAGACTCGGAGTATGCCAGTCCGGAAAAGGTGCCGGTACAGATTGTTACCGCCACCTTATTTCCAGACTGGAATACTCGTTATATGATATGATATGATATGATATGGCATTTGTAACGTGCCTATACACAAGTGTTTCATGACCACTATAGACCCAATAGTAAATGCACATGGTTTTGCAGCAGACAATGTATGGTACAGCCACAAGAGGAGGGTTGGGAGAGAGAGATCTGTTGGAATTTGCTACATCTGCTCTCTCATCCCCCATGCTTCTGGTATCCTGAGGGTCTTTATCCAGAATGAGGTAGAGGTAGCAGATGGACTGTGTCTAGTGAACCAAGTGTTGTTAGGATCTGAGGGCAGTTCAAAGGGCAATCACTCACAGCATTCATTTTACCTATTGACAAGGAATATCCAGCTACAGATCGGAAAGAGCAGAAGTACATGTAGGTGTACACAAAGAGTCTGAAAATCATTGGGAGCAAGGGGTGAGGAGTTGCAGAGCTGGAGGAATGAGGGGATTCTCAGAAGAAGGGGTGGCATGGGTAAATCAAGAATGTGGAAATGTGGGACAAAGTTACCTGCAGTATCTGAGGTGGCTCAAGGAGCCAGAAGAGCCTGTTAAGATACAGACACTTACCCATTTTTCTCTGTGTTTGAAGGGCGATGGCATGGTGACCGTTGGCACAAATGGGAACTGCAGCCTCAAGCTTAGCAATGGCCGATCTGGCTGGAGGTACAGCTGCTATTTTGGACAGTTTTTGGACATGTGGATTGTATGCCTATAGGCGGTTGCCTCCAGACTTGTGAGGTGTTTGAGGTTTCACCATACTACACATGCCAGTACTTGTTATCCTGGAAGGACACTTGTTCCTGGCCTGCTTGATGCCCAATGCCACATTTGTGCCCCCTTTGTCCCCTGTGCCCCATGCGTCCCCTGAATCACCACACATGGACATATCAGTGACTCTAGCGGACAACGGAAAGGAGAGACTATTGGGGTGGGCCAGGGGGTCCAATTACATCTCAACAGCATTGTCCACAGCTTTAATGTACATTCCTGAACAGTATCAGCTGTTTAGTCACACAGAGACTTTCTTCACGTCCCTCCTTGCACCTGGGGTCCAAACAGCGGTAAATGTCAAGTGGCTCCAGGTGACCCTCTATGAACTTTTATTGTTTGTCAATTCATCTGAGTCAGCGTTCAGTGCCATCAAGGAAGAACTTTGGACCCTGAGGCTTATAACCCTACACAACAGGGTACATACTCAACCTCCTAAGAGCTATAGAGGGAGGGGTCTGCCAGAAGATAGGGAACACATGCTGCACATTTGTGCCACGCAATGATTCAGAGAATGGGTCCCTGACTCAGATGATTGCCCCCTTACACACGCTCAGAGTGATTATGGAGAATGAGGCAGAAATCACAAATGACCCATGGTTGGACTTATTTTTCCTTGGGTGCCACCTTGGATGAGTCTAGTTGTGAGGATCTTGGTGCCTATTTTTGTATTTTTTCTTATTATCTTTTGTTCCTGTCAAATGCTCTTTTGATGTTGTTCTGCCCAGGTATTGAAATTAGCTGCCATGATGACTGTGGCCCTGTCCAAATCTAGAACCACTACCACTTCATCTAACATGGGTACTCAGACTAAAGCAGTCTTGTGACCTCCATAAAGTTGCAATGATTGTGTGGAGCAGCGGGTAGATTACGGAAATGGTGGGAGGATGAGTCGAGTTTGTTCAGCTGAGGAGTATGCCCATTTTGGAACCAGTATGAGTGATGGTTCTAGGGTTGTTCCCAAAGAAGAGGATGTTATGCTAGTTGAAGTATTAACTAAAGGGGGGAATGTTGGGGTGGTCAGGAAAGGTCCCATTTGGGGAAGAAGTTTTCATGTTGCAAGGGCCATATTTGTGATTGGGGGTGTTGTGAAATGGGCACAATGTTGCAATTTCATATGTATACAGTGTAGTTAAATGTGAATGTGATATGTTACTTTGTGTTTATGTTGTGTTCATTGTGTTCAAGGCTATACATATTAGATTTGCACGCATGTAGAAAGACAAATGTCAAAAGTGTCAAAAGATATATGAAACACGATCCAGATATAGTATGCTGTGAAGTGCCTGGAAACTGGGTGAAGGGGAGTTTTGTAATGCACATGCGAGGAAGAGGAATGGTTACAGAAGGCCCACTGTAAAGGAGACAATATTTATTAAATATGCATGCACACTGACATATATACTTATGAGACCTATGCATTTATATGTAGTAGGCTTTTATGAATTAATTTAGAGTCTGCAGCTAGCACAGTGAATCTCAGGTGGCTGGGAAAGTCTGGTTCTGCAGGGGTGAGGGCAGGGTAGGAGTAATGATTAACTGAGTAGATGGGCCTCTAGAAACTGACCAAGAATGTATGTCCAGGTAGTATTGCAGAAAGCAGATATACTCTCTTTTCAGTACATGGGAGCTTTTGCAAGAAGCCCAGCCATTTGCTTTGACCAGTAGTACACGTGGGGTGAGGTGACACTCGAGGCCAAAGTGAACAATACTATTTGTGTTTTGATTGTTCTCTCAGGATGTGACTAGAAGCCATGCATGCTGAATTGGTAGTCGTATAAATTAGAATTTTCCAGGGATGCCAGTAAACTGGGGCAGATGAGATACCTACCAATAGTTCAAAAGGAACCTGTTGATTCTGCTCTCTCTCATGTTGTTGAAGTATCCTTGCGGACCATGTGCAATTCTGTTTAAGGTTAAAGGGCTCAGGCCAGTTGTTACTTGTAAATAATTATGTTTTATATGAATGTGCAACCATGTCATGATGTATCAACCTACCATGGACAAATCCCAACAGGGGGTGTGCTATGAATATGATCTGAAGATTGTATTTAACATAATAGACAACCAATGAGACTGGAAGAATTAGAGAAAGATGGGATTTCTTTGTATACATTTTGTCCAATTACATGTGGGGGTGGATTATAATAAAATATATGAGAGTTTTTTAATTGATGCAAAAATATATATGATGGGTTAACCTATGTGGTTTGGCGAAACTTGGGTTAGTGACTCGACAGGGTCATCTAGCTCCTCCCTGTAGGATTGTATAATAAGCATGCTTTACATACAAACATGCAGTTGTTCCTTAAATTGTGGGCCTGCTTGGTTAAGGTGATAAGGGGCCCATCCGTACACATGCATTTCATGCTGCGCCATATTTTCATAGATTTGTATGGTGGAGAGGAGGAGGTGGATTGTACGTTATGATTCCACCTCGCCCCCTCCTCTCTGCCACAAAAATACTCGAGCATTCATACCAGCATGGATTTTCATGCTGGCACAAATGCTGTGGATTGTTAATGAGTCTGACTGCTTTTTACACCAACAAAAAGCAGGAAGACTCCATAGGAATTCATTCTAAACATTCCCTGCCAAGCAAACATGGCAGGCGTGATTTACTCAATTTGTGAAACGCTTACCTTGGTACTCTGTAGAAGTGCCTGGACTATCTGTTGAATGTTCTACACTACTCACCGCCCAAAACCCAAGCAGTGTGACTAGAAACCACCACTGGGTTTTTTGGTGGAAGGGGTGGGAATGTAAACCCCAGGAAATGGACTGGTGTCTTGCTGTGATGTGAATTGACTAGGGCCAAAACATAGGTGTCATTTGTTTTTCTCTGTTTACCCCTGCCACTCCCTAGCACGCCAGCCCCGGCGAAGGCTGGGCTCACCTGTTGAGCACTGCACGTGGGAGTGTGGTTCTTGGACACATCATTGCTAGTTACTTCACTAGCGTTCTGCTTGCTCAGACCTGCTGTAGCTCGCTAGATGTGGTGCTTCCTGCGCTCAAAGTCTTTCAATTTTCAGACTCTTTACCTTTTGGTTTCATTCTGCTTCCAGTCTCTTGCTTTTGCTTTTATGGTGCACTTTCAGTCTTTTGCTTTCACCTTTATCTGTGTGAAGAGGAAAAATCTGAGTGTCCCTTCCCTCCCGATGGGGCCCCCAACTGGAAGAAGCACCCCCGACAGAATAACCATTGACCGTACGAGGTTGCACCAATCCCGACCGCTCCCAACATAAGCACGCACCACGAACGGTACCCAGCCACCCGACCATACAACCCTGGGATGGTACAAACTCTATGCAATCCAAGCAACGATAACCAAGACCGAGCTGGAGATGATTATATGGACTGAATTGATTGACATTCCGCAAGCTATGCTGCAGGTCGTTAGAGACGCCATGATGACATAGCCGCATTAGACAGGAAGCACACGTGCAACCTGGACAGTCGGGACACTCACACACCAATCCACACGAAGAGCATATGCGTACAGAACTATGAACTAGATGACAGTGACATACACATACTGTCTGCATGTTCGTTCTTTTGCCACATAGGCTCGCTACAGCATCACAGAAACGCAAGACGCCAGAAAAGCTTGTGTACATGCTTGCAGATGCTACACGCTATTAACCATAAGGATGGGCAGGAGCACTCAAGGGACCTGACCAACCATGACATGCCATTAACCTATGGACAATTATGTCGATTGAATAACCAGACCCGAAATAGGCCTTGGACAAATCCAGCACACTAGAATCATCTCACAGAAATCCTGAACCTGCAAGTCGCTGTGCAAGCAAAATAGCCCTGGCATGGACTACCACCACCAAGGCCACGATGTTGCAAGTGACATTCCTCACTCACTGTGCCACAGTGGGCCCAGCTACAGGGGAGAATATCTCAAGCTACAATACAAATCAAATCAAAGTAATTCAGCCTCACCGGCGGTCTCCTCACATGTGATCCGGCCAACCTGATGTGATGCCAAGACCTGGAAGCTGGGAAGACGCAGCCGTCTCATGTCTGCGACTGAGATTGCAACAAATTGCAACAATCCATCGACAACATGCACCGGGACTGGACGGCTCTCAAGGCATTAGTAAAAGCCCCCATTGTTACACACTGTCTCATAGTGACACCTTATTGATACACACTGTACGTAAGCAGGTATCTTGCAGGCTAGGAACAATGGTAGTCCCAGGCTTGGGGGCCCGTGGCCTGACCAATGAGGACACTGGGGGATAGGAGTTGGCGGGGGGGGGGGAATCCTCAGCCAATCATTGGGGTTTCTAATGTAACAATATTCAGGTAACAATTTTTAGGGAAGGTCCAAGTACACCACCTGACACCGTATCCACCACTAAGAACGCACACCATATGTTCATATACTGTACCTACCACTCTGGGAGCCAACCCGGAGTGACATTAGGTTCAGGGATGGGTTTTGGAAAGTGACGCTGATTTTGACATCACACATGTACAAAAATGGTCTGCAAGCCAAAAATCGGCGAGATGTGCATGGACTGGATTTTGCTCTGTGCGTATGATCCCTACTTGTTTGTCATAATTAAACAGCAGTAACCCTTTGCTCCTTGTGTGGACCTCGACTTCTTTGGGACATTGGAAGGAGTTAGGGCCTTCTGAGAGCTGGAGGTCCACGGACCCCAGGTACGATGTAACCCCCAGGAAATGGACTGGTGTCTTGCTGTGATGTCTATTGACTAGGGCCAAAACATAGGTATCATTTGTGTTTCTCTGTTTACCCCCTGCCACTCCCGAGCACGCCAGCCCCGGTGAAGGCTGGGCTCACCTGTTGAGTACTGCACGTGGGAGTGTGGTTCTTGGACACATTGTTGCTAGTTACTTCACTAGCGTTCTGCTTCCTCAGACTGGCTGTAGCTCGCCAGATGTGGTGCTTCCTGCGCTCAAAGGCCCTCATTACAACTCAGGCGGTGGACCATGGTGCTATTAGCACCATGGTCCATGCCGGATTCCGCCATGGTGGATGGCGGAATTACCGCCCCATTCCAAGGTGAGTGGGGCGGTAATTCCCCATTCACCATTTGGCCTTCCCCATTCCCATTTTTGCCCCATAGGGCATAATGGGGATGGGGAAGGTGCTAATTACGGCACTGTAAATTACGGTGCCGTAATTAGCACCAAGGTCGCTTAGCTGCAAAAAGCAGGCGTTAAAGTGTGAATCAGGCGTTAAGGGTTAAACCCTTAACGCCTGACTTGTAATGAGGGCCAAAGTCTTTCTATTTTCAGACTCTTTGCCTTTTGGTTTCTTTCTGCTTCCAGTCTCTGGCTTTCACTTTAATGGTGCACTTTCAGTCTCTTGCTTTCACCTTTATCCATGCACTTTGTCTCTTGCTTTCACCTTTATCTGTGCGCTTTCAGCCTCCTGCCTTTGCTTTTATTGTGCGCTTACTTGCTGTGCTCAAATGTCTTTTGTTTCTTTCAGGACCAGTTCGCTAGAGGCGCTGACTCCACCAGGATGCTGGAAAAGGGATCAAAGGGCGCTGCGGATCCGGTGCGGTAAGTATGTCTACTCAGAATGACTAAATTGTCCAAATATGCACTGCTGTGGTCGCGGGGTTCATTTACTGACATCATTCCTGTTCTCTTCTTCAGATGCTGTCCACGGTAGCCGGAGAGACCTGGGAACTGGATTCATAACACTGGAGAGCTGGTGGGTAAGAGTTAAGCTGCAACCTGCAGGATAACGTGAAGCGAGGAAGAAGTGCACAGGTGTGGCTTTCATAGCGGCCCCACCCTGTATACTGCGGTGTAGCCTCAACTGGCTGACTATGGGTTTCTCAGCGGCATGTTGGGTGTGAAAACTGAAGGCCAATGTGGTGGCCATGTTGGGAGTAATATCTTATGTTTCCAATGTTCTGTTTGAGATGATGCTCCGCAGTGATGCGTCACAATATCAATGGTCTGGTATCAATGGTCTGGACTGGATTTTGCTCCGTGCGTATGATCCCTACTTGTTTGTCATAATTAAACAGCAGTAAACCTTTGCTCCTTGTGTGGACCTCAACTTCATTGGGACATTGCAAGGAGTTAGGGCCTTCCGAGAGCTGGAGGTCCACGGACCCTAGGTACGGCTCTGCTGACCCCAGAATCTACCCTAACAAGTTGGAGGCCCCAGCAAGATCGTTTGTGACGTTGACTCGGCAAGGTGCTGAACCCTCCGTTGTCGGACCTCGGAAGACTGCAGGACCCTCGTGAATTACGACACAACCGGACAGCGCAACCGGAGATTGGCTGTCGCAAGCCGACTTCAGAAATCATCCCGCTTGCAGTTGGCGAGTGTCAAGACATGGTCCAGAAGAGACGAGACAAGCCAAGTGGGAGGGGAGCCAGCAGCCGAGCGGCGCCGGCAGACATGCACCTAAAAGTAAGTGTGGTCCACACAACTAGCATCAACCAATTGTGCGGGTGGGGGCAGGATGTGTAATTATGGTGGAGAGAGGTGTAACATTGTCATAACGTTCGGTACCGAGGCAGTGGTTGACACATGTATGATTGTAGGGAACGGAGCGGAGGTAGTCCCTTCTTGTGTTGGTGAGCATTTCAGGGGCGGGGCAGCGGTCCCCATGTGATGGAAGGATTGTTGCGCTGATAGATCTGGACAGTGAGCATATGTGTAGGGGCGTGGTTTTGCTATGAATCAACATTGTAGTTCGGTGAATAGATGTGGTCTTCCTATTGATTGAGCATTTCAGCTCGGTGAATAGATGTCATATTCCCGTACGAGTTAGCTGTCGCTATCTTAGATTGAGGAAGGTAGTTGACTGGTTATGTTTGTTTTTGTAGGAAACGTATCACACGTCAGGCGACACGAAGGGTGCAGTTCAATTACAAAAAGCGTTGATGGATGACGTAAACACTACTCTGGGGGAGGTAGAAAAACAGCTTTAGGGATTGTGGATTTTTATATGCGGAATTAAATCGGCCCCACAACACGGGACAAGGTCAGAGGCAGGCAGCCCAGGCACTGATGGGGAGGGCTGGTGCAGGCGAAGAACAAATTTACAGGGGTAGGCCCAGATGAATAGATTGCAGCACAAGAGACCACTGCGGGGGAAACAGAGGGGGCAACAAAGGCCATAGAGGAATTGGATCTTGGACAAGGATGCAGAGGTAAGCCAGTGCACGACGTGAGGGAGGAGCAGGTGCGAGAAGAGGAGGAGGCGAAGTTAGAGGCAAGAATAGCAGAACTGAAGGAAAAAAGGAATGCGTTAGTGAAACAACTAGAACAGAAGGAACGGGAAAGGAAAGAGTAGTTGGAATTAGAAAGACAGGGGAAGGTGGAGCGACAAAGTAAGGAACGTGAGGAATTAATGGAGAAAGAGTGGAGAGAGATAATGGAGAGGACAACGACGAGAGGGAGGAGCAAGTTGAGTACGGAGGCGAAGGCAGGTAGAATACAAGAAAAGGAAAGGGTTGAAGCTGAACGAGAAATGGCATTTTGGAGGCGGAAGATATTGTTAGAAAACACACGTAAGTACGAGGAAGGCAGGTTGAAAGAGTTGAGGTTAGCAAGGGCAGGGGGAACATGAAATCTAAGAGATGAAGACGAAAGAGCGCTAAGAAAGGTAGGCGAAGAAATAATGGAAGAACTAGATCGGGCAAGGGCTGATGAGATGGAACGGGAAGAGCAACAGAGATGACGGGTACAGAAGGGATACACAGGGAGTAGCATGGGAACGGTTGGGGTGCACTCGATGGAGGCCGTAGCACAGAACGCAGAGGAGGGGGGAGAAGAGAACACAGCTAATTTTACAAACATTGATCTCGAAAGCGTAACGGTGCACTACCCACTCCCACGCAAATTGACATTCTCGGATGGACTCTGTAGTGAAGAAGAGGAAGATAGCAATGATGTAGAAAAGGAAGGGCTAAACAAACTTTATATTACACAAACAGGCATGGTAATGTCATGGGAATGTAGGATGCAAGATGAAAGGAGTGGAGGACAGCACACTGACAAAACGACTGAGGGCACGGCAGCAGCAGTAGCACTGCACACACCATACACAAATAAGCTCCAAGACCTCCCCGGGCGCAGAAGAGATGGGGCTGCTGTAACACACAATAGGGAACACACATGTCAGTAGGGCAGGTACACAGGAACACGGGATGCCCCACACGGGTCACACAACATAGTCATTACAGACATTGGAGCAAACATGGAAGATGAGAGAGGACCTATGCAGTTACGACAGTATAGACGGTCACCTGAAGAAAGGGCTGAATATTCACAGATGCCATTATTAGAGAGAGAGAGGACAAGGCCACACTATGTACCCTGGAAGCACAAGGACAAGGAAAACATTAGGTACAGTTTACCATCCCGGAGTGTAGGAGCAGGAAAGCGGATGTACGAAATGGAAAAACTGACGGCGGGGCACAGGTTGGCAGTGGAGGACGTCAAACGGTTGCTAGTATCAATACTGGTGATGCAGCAGATGACATCTGGAAGACGGCGGGGTTCCCAGGGGTGATGACACAAAACACATGACGAGTCCCCTTTCACAAATTGCAGGCATGCGGTATGGCAAGCACTAAGGACACAATACCCTGACACTGCAGACATAGGGTCAATTAAGTCACGCAAGATGCGTGACGATGCAGATCCCGTTAGCTACATTCAAGACATTCAAGAGCTTTGGCGCCTTGAAACTCGAGAGCTGTGGGACAAAACAATAGCTATCTTCTATCACATCTTAATACAAGGGTTGACAGAACCAGTGCAAAGACAACTGAAGAAATTAGTGGGAATGGAAGCAAAGGCATGGTCAGAAATACAGCTAACAATAGTGCACCATTGTAGATTATGGCAGGAGAAGATGAAACAAAAAGGAAGAGGATAGAAAAGCAGACGAAGCTAAATTAGTGAAGAAGAAATTGTCAAAATACGCTTTAGAGGGGGGAGTAATCACCAGCCCTGCACCACCAACTCAGACAGCAGAGTCCCAACCCCAAACCACAGCTCCAGCAGCAGCTGCCAAAATATAACACAGCCCAGCAGTACCAACCACCAATGGGGGGTATATGGGTATGGGCGGGTACCAGCAAAACTTTAGAGGAAGGGAATGGTATACTAGGGGGCGGGGCTTTGGGCCACAAGCACAGCATCCCGGAGGTGGGTTCCGGGGCTACCCGCAGCGGGGGCTGCAAGGCCAGGGAGATGGGGAGGAGGATTCCCATGACAGGCACGAGAACCACCCCAATGCTGGTCGTGCGGACAGGTAGGACACATTTCTCACACGTGCAGATACAGAGCAATACAACAAGGGTGGGGTGAGCAAGGACAACAAAACTACCAAGGGGGCCAGAATGGGTACTACCCACAGGCAGGACAGCAGCCAAGGATGCAACAACAAAACATACTCCTGCCACAGGCACAACACCAAACAATATCAGGGACATTACAACCTCGACAACAACAAACACAACAATAGCAAACACAACAACAACAAAACATACAAACGGCACAGCAACTGACACAATTACAGGACGACAATGGAAACGGTGGCGGTGGTGCCAGTGACAAAATGGGAGGGGTTACAATTATGGGACACAACCCTTACCCTGGGAACGGACATTCCCTATACCCACAATAGGACAGCCCACAGACTACTCTGCTGAGTCCCATCCTATCGGTAACACCTAACCCTGCGGAGGAATCTCGCATAAAGGTGGCAATAGGTGACAAAACCTTTTCCTTTCTGGTCGACACAGGGGCCACCAGGTCATGCATACGGGAGGGGAAATACACGTTGTCAGGTGATGCCATGAACACTCAAGGATTTTCTGGGGTTCGAGAAGTGGTTCCATTCACTGATAACATCTCCTTATCTATATGAGATCATGACTTATCGCTACCCTTACTTTACTCTAAACACGCACCTGTAAACATCTTGGGATGTGACATAATGAGTAGACTGAACATGACCATCTCCTTCACAGCTCAATCTATGGTGTGCTCCACACCAGGCATACACATGCTCACAGCCAGGCAAATACTCCAGGCTTACTGTGGTAAAAGCATACAGAGGGGGGAGCCAGTAGACTCAGAAGTATTTCAGTACGGGCCAGACATGGTGTTGGCATGGTTGCCCGGGATTGCAGGGAAGGTGTGGAAAGGGCTAGGTGAGTACTTCTTCAGGCCAGAGATACCAACAGATGAGAAAGAAGGAATGTTCGTATCAATAAACATAGAAGGAATAGTAGCAAGTATCATACGAGGAACTTTTCTCACAAGAAAATGGAACAAGTGGGATGATGTTGGGGATTAGTGTGTACTTTTGGCTCTGATTAACAGAGAAGTGGCCCAAAAAATGGCAATGGCATTGGAAGCACCCCTCCTAGCACTACCCTCCTCCTGCGAGGAAGACTTAGCAAAAGTATCCACTTCACTATGGACAGCAAGTCCCTATGATGTGGGGTGCATTAAAAGCATAGGGAGAGTGAAAATAAAACTGAAGAAAGGAGCAATTCTGCCTAGAGTTAGACAATACCCACTGTCGAAGGAAGCAGATGAGGGCATTTATGAGACGATAAGCGCCCTCATTGAAAGAGGCATCTTGGTCCCATCAGAATCCCCCTACAACACTGCTGTGTACCCCGTCCGCAAGGCAAACGGGGGTTCATGGCATTTCATACAAGATTTGAAACCCCTCAACCATATTGTGGAAGCAGAATACCAAGTAGTGGCTAACCCGGCCACAATTCTCTGTGGCATTCCAGCTGAGGCTACATGGTTCACTGTGATTGAACTAAAAAATGCCTTATTCTTGATACCACTACTCCCAGATTCTCAAGACCTAACAAGCTTCATGTATCGCAACACAAAGTGGAAACACACCAGATTGCCCAAGGGTAATGCGAGTCACCATCTATTTTTAACAGGATGATCCAGATGGATCTAGGCAACATTTAGACAGAGAGTACAATTTTGCAATATGTGGATGATATCCTCATCTGCAGCACCACAGAAGCTGAGTGCAGGAAGGACTCGGTTAAAATGCTCACTGCATTAGCAGAAAATGGATACAAGGTAGAAAAGGCAAAATTGCAATGCTGCCAGGAAGAGCTTCTGTACATAAGTCAACTAATATCTCAGAAGGGCAGGTACATAGCACCACAGAGGGCACAGACAATACTAAGAACACCACAACCAAAGACAGTATGAGAATTACAACAGTTCCTCTGTCTATGCAATTATTGTAGAGCATGAGTGTTTGACTACAGCACCTACACAGGCCCTCTGCTTACAGCCCTCAAGGAAGCCCAAAGGGGAGAGAAGAAGCTGGGGTGGACACGGGAAATGATGGACTCATTCAATGAATTAAAAGAAGCAATATCAACAGCACCAGTCCTGGGTACCCCTGATTATAAAAACAAATGTTTTATATTCTCACACTCTGATGGGATGGTAATGAAAGCAGTACTCACACAAAGGACAAGCATGGTCCACAAACCAATAGCATACTACAGCAGGAAACTAGACCCAGTCATGACAGGGCATTTCCCTTGCAAACAACAATTGGATGCTGCAGCTTTCGCCGTAGAAAAGGCATCATCCATAACCATGGGATGTTCCACAACACTTTATGTGGAGCATGCCCTCTTCGCGATTCTGTACAAGCCAAAAAGCATACTGGCAACACAGAGAGCAACAGGATATGAAAATATCCTCTCATGACCTGAACTAAATATAGTGAGGTGCAAGAATGTCAACCCAGCACACTTCCTGGCAGAAGAAGTTGAAGAAGGCGAATATGTCCACGATTGTACAAAAGCTATTGAGTACTACTCAGAGACACGCAGTAGAGGAAGATGCGCTTGAGGGGGGAGAGGTGCTCTATATTGATGGGTCTTCAGCAATTGATCAGGGTGATGGGGTGAGAAGAACAGGGGCAGCAGTGGTAAGATTAAGAGAGGATTGGACAAGCAAAGCAGTAAAATATGTTAAATTACCTCCCCAATACTCGCCTCAAGCAGCAGAACTAGTGGCCTTCATATTAGCTCTCAGGGAAAGTGAGGGGAAAAGGGTCACTATCTATTCAGACAGTGCCTACGTAACATCAACAGTAAATTCCGGCCTAGCAGGATGGTTAAGGAGGGGGTTCAGAAGGGCAGATGGCACACCAGTACAACACGCACTCCTACTAGGGAAACTAATAGGGGTCGTAACGTACCCAACAGAACTCACATTAGTGAAGTGGCAAGCACACACTAATGGGGAGGACCCGATATCAAAAGGAAATGAAGCAGCAGACTTCTATGCAAAACACACCTCATATTTTTGGGAAGTGGGGAACCTCCAAGAAAAACAGAGAGAGAGAAGGGGCAAGACAGATGCTAATGAGAGAAGGTTATAGCAACCTACCACAGATACCGGTAATGGAATTGCAGGCAGCAGCCACAATGACGCAAAAAGAACTCTGGGTAAAAAGAGGGTGCTCAATGTCCCCTACAGATGCCCTGTGGAGGCAAAACAATACGAGGAAGGTAGTTATGCCCCTTGCATTATTAGAAATAGCGTTCACACAACTACACCATCCTGCACACACAGTGAAAGAGATGATTGCGGGACGCATTGGAGAATCGTGGTACTGCCCTGAATTAAATGCCCATGTATCAAATGTTATCAGCAATTGCCTCACCTGCCAACAATTTCCTGCCGGCCACACACTTAAGGTGGTCAAAGGAATAATACCCCGCCTGAAGGTCCCTTCCTACACCTCCACATCGACACTTTCTATATCGATATAATCAACGTATGCCAAGGCTACCACTATATGATTGTGGTGGTTTGCCCCTTCTCAAGGTGGATAGAGGCATGCCATGTTTGCATGCAGATGCCCTAAGGGTGGCCAAATTCCTAGTTAGAGAAGTATTCCCAAGGTGGGGCATCTGCAGGGTTCTTCAGTCTGACAACGGTCCCCATTTTGTAAACAAACTATTCAAACATATTACCAGATTGTTAGGGATCAAGCATAAGTTCTCGTGTGCATATCACCCGCAGGCTAATGGTATCAGCGAATGCCTCAATGGACTACTCAAAGAGTGCATAGCCAAAACAAAACAGAGTACTAGAAAGAATTAGCTTTACTGCCTACCCCTGGCTCTGTTTGAGCTGCAGAACAAACCCGGGTCAGATCACTACCTCACACCCTACGAGGTGGTGACGGGGTGCCAAATGCATCTCCTGTTAGCTCCACCCACAAGAGCCATCCAGGACTGTGAAGTACAGACACATCTTTTGGTAATGAAATGCATGAATACGTAAATTCACGTGTTTCTAGTGCTTCCTTTATCTTTCAACAGATCTGACGGACACAGGGGAGGTCGGAGAACGATATACATGAAACAAACAGCACTTAAGAGCCCACAACACAACTGCCCATCAAAAAAGGAGACCAGGTGCTCCTAAAGAACTATTTGAGGAAGTGAAATTCACCCGAATTTACAGGGCTGCATGTAGTTGAAGCGATCGTAGATAGGGCAATCAAACCTGAAGATAAGGCTGTTTGGAATCACCTCCACGACATCAAGCCCTACCAAGCATCGGCCTTGCTCCAACGCACCACTGACAGGGCCAACCCTACAGCAACAACAGACACACAAGATAGCAACAGCATTCCACCAGCAATAAAATTGAATGTAGGTATTTCCCTGAACACAAGTGAGTGAGAGTATAGTAATCACCCCATGGTTAGGCACTCACAAGATCTTGATTCCCCCACTGCTTCACTGATTGAATTAAATTAATAAACTGAAGTCTACTATTAAATGATACAGAGTCCTATAGGAGAAACCCACAGAAAAAGTTGAAACATTTCCTGACCATACAGCACGCACAATCTAAGTAGGAAAACACTGTGTTAACACTGTCTTAACATTTTCTCTTTTTTCCGCACATGCAGGGTCCTGCGTTTAATAAAGGTATATGAATGAATGTTAGAGATAGGTTGGAAAGTGATTTAGATGTTACCACCCATTGAACACCCTGAAGCACTGTCTCACTATTATATTCATGCTCTACGAAGACCCATATACTCCAGACCAAGGCCATCACGTATATATTACATTGCGTTTGTAGAATACATACCCCAAACGTACCCACAACTCCACCTCGCCCTACCCATACTTAGAAACAGATCCATACGTAAGATTTGGGAAGAGTTATTTGCATGGGCATTGAATTATTATTTAGTGAACCAGGCTTGAAGTATTTACAAATGCTAAAATAATAATGCTTTTTATCACGATTTTCAGGCAGGCAACTTTATCATCTCATCAACGACTTGACAGGGTGGTAAGAAGTATATATATATATATACTCATGGCTGTGCTAATAAAACTTGTTCTGACAACCTCATGTTATCCACCGAATTGCTAGCCCCTGTCATTTGGCAGCTGTATTCAGTCTCTGCAACCCCTGATACTAATGTTGCCCCTATCCAAGCTTCAAGGAGCACTGTGTCAGATGGTACAACCAGTACGGATGGAAAGGTAAGGGGAGGTAAGCGTGGTGTTGGTACTGATAGTAATGGGGTTGACACATATCTCACTGGTACGGCACACATGACTAACAACATGTGGTACAAACACATGTCGAAAATTGGTAAGGACACAACACAGGACAGCTGCTATGTCTGCTCATTGATCCCATATGCCATGAGAGCTTCCAGGACCTTCGTGGCTGCAGAGGTACCAGCAACAACGGCACAATCTCTCCTATATCTCACACTTTTCCAGACACGAGGGAGATTCCAAGGGAAAACAGCAACACTCCGGTGGAGATCAAAGGCAACATACCGGTACAAGGATAGCTTTATTAAAACATTGCCTATGTTCCATAATTACTGGCAGCACACTCAAGCACTACGGTACATAACGGATGGACCAGAAAAAGGAGAAACAAAGGAAGTGACATTGGACTACTTGCCGTGCAAATGGAATGCCAGGGAAACAGGCAGAGAACCCGGTTGCTGGGAGCGTCCCCAGATGTTGGTGTTTGGAAAAGTATATACTAAAGAAGGATGGGTAGATGGAGTGGTGGGAAGTAAGCTATTAACGCTGACAAAAGCTGCAGTAAACAAGGTCTAGGAAGAAAATCTCAAGGAGTGATCCAGGAGTGCAAGCTTGCTGACATGGCTGGATAAAGAAGATGGACCATTACCAATTATCCCTCTAACAAGACTAACATTATGCTACCAACATGTCAGGGATATTGAAGTGGGGACAAACGAGGGATGCAGACGAATAGAGAACATAGGAGAAATGGGATCAGGCACGGCGGTATTAATGGATCACTATTGGGCCTTTGGGTCAAAAGCATACGACAAACTACCACCGAACTGGGGAGGGATTCGCTCCCTGGCACATGTCAACGTACCATCACTGGTAGTGCCTGAGAAACATGTCAAAATAGACGACTTGCCAAAAATGGATCAAGGCAAAAGACGAAGAGATTGTTATCCCCAGCTGAACTACCACCAGGCAACAACACCACCAAAGATGGCAAATTACGGAGAGTAAAACGACAAGGAAATTACCTATGGGGAAAATCAGAAACTGTGCTTGATGAAGTCCCACCATCACATCGGCTGCTCAGCAGGACTACATTGTTCTTCTCAGTGAAAAAACATCCCGGGTTCAAACGTACGCAAATGCAAAATGGCTCCAAATAACAAGATGGGAGCTAATGATGACAATAAACTCAACAGCGAATGGATTCAACGCAATAAAGGAAGAGCTCCGAGCTATACAATTGGTGGCCTTGAAGAACAGGTATGTCCTGGATCTGCTCACAGCTATGGAAGGAGGAGTATGTGCAAAGATAGGAAGTTCCTGTTGCGTGTTCAAACCAGCAAACAATGAAGATAACAGGACATTATCAGAAACAATATCACAATTGGCAAAAATGGACGCTAAAATGGAAGAAGAATCCAACGACACAAAGAAAGACAGAAGCAGGTTCTCATACCTCTGGTCCTGGATGCTGTCCTGGATATCGGATGGCTTAAAAATACTGGCAGGAGGACCGATCCTGGGGTTGGCCTCACTACTTGGGGTAAAAGCGTGCATGGCAAAATCTAAGACGACTGCAGAAGAAATTATCGGAATGAAGCTACTCCAGCCTGCAGAGGATAACCAACAGACAGACATCATACGTATGGAACGAGAGAGACTACGACAACAGCTAATGGAATCAGACATGTATCCACCATCAATTAAATTAGAGAATCCAAGGAATCCCAAGATTTATGTTGGAAAATGGGTTTACTGCAAGCCTGGAGGAGGCTGCATGTATATCTATTGGTCATCTGAAGATCATGTAAACCACTATGGACTTCTAGCTGGGATCACAAAGGTATGGCGCTTGAGAGATGACAAAAGAAACAACAATTTTGTGGTCAAGAAGTCGACCAGAGGGGGGTCTGAAGAGGAAAAATCTGAGTGTCCCTTCCCTCCTGATGAGGCCCACATCCGGAAGAAGCACCCCAAACAGAATAACCATCAACCATACAAGGTTGCACCAATCCCCACCACTCCCAGCATAAGCACGCACCACGAACAGTACCCAGCCACCCAACCATACAACTCTGCGATGGTACGAACTCTATCCAATCCAAGCAACGACAACCAAGACCGAGCTGGAGATAATTATATGGACCAAATTGATTGACATTCCTGCAAGCCATGCTGCAGGTTGTTAGAGACGCCATGACGACATAGCCGTGTTAGACAGGAAGCACATGTGCAACCTGCACAGTCGGGACACTCACACACCAATCCACACAAAGAACATACGTGTACAATTCTATAAGCTAGATGACACTGACATACACATACTGTCTGCATGTTCGTTTTTTTGCCACATAGGCTCGCTACAGCACCGTAGAAACGCAGACGCCAGAAGAGCTTGTGTATATGCTTACAGATGCTACACGCTATTAACCATGTCGAATGAATAACTGGAGCCAAAGTAGGCCTCAGATAAATCCAGCAAACTAGAATCACCTCACAGAAATCCCAAAGCTGCAAGTTGCTGTGCAAGCAGAATAGCCCTGGCAGAGACTACAACCGCCAAGGCCACAATGTTGCAAGTGACATTCCTCACTCACCGCACCACGGTGGGCCCAGCTACACAGGAGAATATCTCAAGCTACAATACAAATCAAATCGAAGTAATTCAGTCTCACGAGCAGTCTCCTCACACGTGATCCGGCCGACCAGACGTGATGCCAAGACCTGGAAGCTCGGAAGACGCACCCGTCTCAAGTCTGCGACTGAGCTTGCAACAAATCACAGCAATCCATCTACAACATGCGCTGCTACTGGACCGCTCTCATGTCATCAGTAAAAGCCCCCATTGTTACACACTGTCACATTGTCACGCCTTATTGTACACACTGTATGTAAGCAGGTATATTGCGGGCTGGGAACAACTGTAGTCCCAGGCTTGGGGGCCCGCAGCCTGATCAATGAGGGCACTGGAGGATAGGAGCTGGCGGTGGGAATCCTCAGCCAACCATCGGGGTTTCTAATGTAACAATATTCAGGTAACAATTTTTAGGGAAGGTCCAAGTACACCACCTGACACTGTATCCACCACTAACAACGCACACTATATGTTAATATACTGGACCTACCACTCTGGGAGCCAACCCGGAGTGGCGTTAGGTTCAGGGATGGGTTTTGGCAAGTGACGCTGATTGTGACATCACACATGTACAAAAATGTTCTGCGAGCTCAAAATCGGCGAGATGTGCCTAGAATGGGTTTTGCTCCGTGCGTATCACCCCTGCTTGTTTGTCATAATAAAACAGCAGTAACCCTTTGTTCCTTGTGTGGACCTCGACTTCTTTGGGACACTAGGTACGATGTAAGCCCCAGGAAATGGACTGGTGTCTTGCTGTGATGTCTATTGACTAGGGCCAAAACATAGGTGTCATTTGTGTTTCTCTGTTTACCCCCTGCCACTCCCGAGCATACCAGCCCCGGCGAAGGCTGGGCTCACCTGTTGAGTACTGCACGTGGGAGTGTGGTTCTTGGACACATCATTGCTAGTTACTTCACTAGCGTTCTGCCTACTCAGACTGTCTGTAGCTTGCCAGATGTGGTGCTTCCTGCGCTCACACTCTTTACTATTTTCAGACTCTTTGCCTTTTGGTTTCTTTCTGCTTCCAGTCTCTTGCTATCGCTTTTATGGTGCACTTTCAGTCTCTTGCTTTCACCTTTATCCGTGCACTTTGTCTCTTGCTTTCACCTTTATCTGTGCGCTTTCAGCCTCCTGCTTTTGCTTTTATTGTGCGCTTACTTGCTGTGTTCAAATGTCTTTTGTTTCTTTCAGGACTAGTTCGCTAGAGGCGCTGACTCCACCAGGATGCTGGAAAAGGGACCAAAGGGCGCTGCGGATCCGGTGCAGTAAGTATGTCTACTCAGAATGACTAAATTGTCCAAATATGCACTGCTGTGGTCGCGGGGTTCACTTACTGACATCATTCTTGTTCTCTTCTTCAGATTCTATCCACGGTAGCCGGAGCGACCTGGGGACTTGATTCATAATGCTTGATGCTTGGTGGGTAAGAGTTAAGCTGCAACCTGCAGGATAATGCGAAGCGAGGAAGAAGTGCACAGGTGTGGCTTTTATAGCGGCCCCATCCTGTATACTGGGGCGTAGCCTTAACTGGCTGACTATGGGTTTCTCAGCGGCATGTTGGGTGTGAAAACTGAAGGCCAATGTGGCGGCCATGTTGGGAGTAATACCTAATGTTTCCAATGTTCTGTTTGGGATGATGCGCCGCAGTGGTGCGTCACAATATCAACGATCTGGTATCAACGGTCTGGCGTGGTAGGAGCACCTGGAGCGTGTCAGAGCAATCCAGCCTTCCCCTCAAAAGAGATTTGGGCACCATAATGGGGGGGGCGTTTTGGGTGGTATGAGAGGCCCTAAAGCCTGTACTGCCGGTGGTTTTGATCATGACAGCTGTGCACATGTGTGGTGAACTGGCAAGTACACCACCATTTTATACTCCCCCTCACACTCTTATGTGCAAATGAGGAATATTATGCAGAGGTGACCTGTGTACGGCAAAGTGAAAACCTTTACAGGTCCCCCTCCACATAAACTATGCGGAACTCAAAAATGAGCCTCATAGAATATTTCACGTCAATAAGTTAAGAACAGCTTGTTAGGTTTGAAGTGAAATTATGTATTTAAATAAAACCACTTGGAATGACTCATAGCAACATAGCTTAGTTTATATCAATATATGCTTAGATATTATTGACAAAGAGAAGGAAAGCCTCGGAAGAACTAAAATCCCTTAAAGGCAATTCCATTTGCTGACAGGTTTATGGAATGAAGGGTTTACATGGTTAATATAGTTCTTATATACATAGAGAGCAAGCACATTGTTTGTTTCAGCACCCAGATTGAAATACTAAATAGTAATGAAGAGCCTGCATGCAAATGAAGTATATAGATAATTAAAGCAAATTGTATTCGAAAGAACAGTAAATGCCTTTAGCAAAAGGACAAACAGAGACAAGGCAAGAAAACAAATTTAGATTCTGATTATCGGTTTGTTTCATTGTTTTGATTAATTTAAATTGTTGTGTATTTTTGTGAAAGTGCTACTTCTCAGCTATGATTTTCAGAAGAAAATAGAAATGTTTTAGCTGAGCATTTAAGGAAAACTGGAAATAATAACAGCGAGAAATTAAAGTTATAGGAGAAAACACGGTTACAATGAAGACGATTGTATATGAAATTAAGATTGTTCAAAACATGAAGAAATTTCAAGGTTCAATATCTGAACTTTCAGAACAACCCTCCTCCTTCTCCATGGTCCCAGGACAATAGATCCATGTATCCAGGAGAAGGGAGTATCGGGACTGAAGATTATTGGGACATTTTCAAAACCCAAGGTACTCTGTGAGAAGGGACAGTTACCCTTTTCAGGAGCAGCAGATGTATGAGCAGAGACCTCCCTACAACCCCGACAAAGTTACCCAACTGCAGTGAAAGGTCCAGCAATTGACCAACAACGTGAGACACATCCTTAGGACCCAGTAAAACCATCAACCTAACCTTGCTTCCCAGAATCCCCTAACACCCGGGTCTGATGCCCTGGACGGGGGATTGACTGAAGGAAAATCCCAACAAACAACATGTCCTGGAGGATGGGGGCCTGGGCGAAGTTAGATGCCAAGCCTTTCAGGAAGCTTCCTTTTTCACCAGAACAGAGCCCCTGGAAATCTCTCAAACTGACAGAGACTCTTCTACCCCCTGGAAGCTAGAACCCAAAGAACATAGGGTAAGTCAGAGAGGTCAAAGAAAAACCCACTTTGTTGTGAACTAAAGCCAAATAATTCCCTTTGAAAGAGAAGAATCTCTGGATGAGTCAGGTAAGGAAATATTCTCTTTCAAGAAAGGGGGGATGCCTCCCAAAGAAAAATTGGTCCCAAGAGACCCTGAGTTTGACGCTGTAAATATGGAGATCGACTCAGAACAAGAGATTCCTAGACCCCATACATGCGAGCCAGAGTCCACAAAGATCGTAGAGGCATCCTCCTCACGAGCAGGTTCTGTGAACTGTCTTCAGACCAAGGTGGACACCAAAGAATCTGAGAAGAGAGAGGATCCCACAACAATGCAAATTGCCAGATGTACATCTCTTCCTACAGGTTCCCAATTTCCGACACAGAAAAGTGCCCAAGATCACACAGTGTCAGAGTACAATATTAAGAAAGTGACCGCCAAGCTGGCAGATAACTCACACTTTCTTTGTCTTGTTGAGGAGAAAGTGGGCAGATTCTATGCCCCTGTCAATGTGAATTATCGACTGGTGGATACTGGATGCCAAGCCACTCTCCTGTCCAAAAAGGCGTTTCACCAACTCGTCAATGGGATTCCCATCGAAGGGACTACAGATCTGGAAATAGAAATTGGGCAACATTGGGTAAAATATCCAGTGATTGTCGTGTCTCCAGAGGTCACACCTTGTTTACTGGGGAACGATCTCCTTTGGAGGTTATCACTTCTGATTGACTGTGTGAACAAGGTCCTCTGGAAGCAGACTAACCAGCCTATAAAACAAAAACAGAGTCCGAATGATATAAGTTTGAATGAAACCTGCAATTTAATAGAACAACATTTAGAGAAAGTGGAATTTCACTTCCAGAATAATCGGGTCCCAGACATCACGATCATCGTGAGTTGTCCCGGGAGGATAGCTCGGGGGCAACACACTCGGCTTGGAAGCAAGACGGCTCGGAGCAACACAGGTTCGATCTCCGGAAACACGCTTAGAGGCCTGCAAGTATTAAGCGTGTCGTAAATAACCAATCATAATCTCTGTAGGGGAACACATTTTTGATGGGAACCCTTCTCAATACTTGAAAATCAACCTTCCTCAAAGTTTGCAAGGAAATACTTTGAGATTTTATATGAATCAAATCCTGAAGAAACCCTGAGTTCCATGAAAGAGGATGATGAAGAATCAGGTCAAAGTCTGACCGACATTTAGAATAAGGGCAAACAGTTTTTCCCCATTCAGATAAACGAGGGGGAGGAGCCTGTTCTCACCAGAGTATGCCTGAATAATGGAAAAAATGTAATCAGCAAAGGATTATTCAGGAAACTCCCAAAAGGTCATGTCATTCCCAATTTGAAATAGATAGACAAATGGGAGGTGGGTCTGCAAGAACCAAATTCCAAACATTTCCTGCCTAACAGGTGTATACTAAACATTTCCACTGGCTATAAAACTATAGAAATCAATTGTTGGGTCGTTAGAAATGTTCCTTCTGACTTTTCTTTGGGTAGTGACATTCTCAACTGATTCGCAATTAGCTTGGACTTAATCAACAACAAAGTATGGTAACAACTGGGGGCAACCAGGGAGGTCATTTAGGGGTTGCCAGAGGTCGCAACTGCGACCTCTGAGGTCTCCCTTGCGACCTCTTAAAAAAGAAAAAAAAATTAAGAACTTTTTTTTGTAATGCAAGCTCCCTTTACAAGAATGGGTAACGCTTCCTTTAGGGATTTAACAGTACCAAACATCATTAAAACTGTCACGGTCACCCCCCTGCCAAAGAAACCAGACCTAAACCAGCAAGACCCTGCCAATCTTAGACCTATAACCAACTGCAATTTTCTGTTGAAAATATTGGATAAAGTGGCTACAGAACAACTTCAGAGCTATGTGGATGAAAATAATTTATTACATCCACAGCAGTCCGGATTTAGATCCAGCCATAGTACGGAATCTGCTCTGCTGGATCTTCAGACAGAAATGCTTTCTATATTAGATAAAGGCAAATCAGGTCTTCTGATATTGCTGGACCTCTCGGCAGCATTTGACTTGCTGGACCACACAAAACTCCGAGAAGCCCTAAAAAAATCTGGAAATTGCTCATCAGGGGCAACTGAATGGATAGCTTCATTCCTCCAAGATAGACAATCGAGGATTGTCTGGGGAGATAAAACATCTAATACCAAACCAGTAAACTGTGGCGTCCCACAAGGAGCCAGTTTCTCCCCACTTCTTTTCAATCTTTACATGCACTGTCTTTGTATCATGCTCTCCCAAATGGGTATATTCTTTACGAACTTTGCGGATGATACCCAGCTGGTTTTCGAACTTAGCGGGGACTATGACAAAGACAGTGACATGCTTTCATCCTTATACAACATCATAGAATGCTGGATGAAAGCAAACTGGATGTGTTTGAACGGCTCCAAGACCGAGCTCATGATATTCGGTTCCACACAGGCTGGAAAAAAACTGAGCCTACTCTACTCCTCATTTTCTATTAAAAACACCCAAATACCAATCTCAGAAAAAGTGAAGACTTTAGGAGTTTACCTTCAAGTTTCACTGGGTGCTGAAGCACACACAGCTTACCTAAAGAAAAATTGTCAATACCATCAGATATTACTAAAAAAAATCAGACCTTTGTTAGACCGAAAGAATAGCACAACCATCGCTAGAGCCACCATACTATCCAGATTGGATTATGGTAATGCCCTACTTCTAGGAGCGAATAGCAACTGCGTAAAAAAATGTCAGGTGATTCAAAATAATGCCATCAGGACCATCACAGGAAGAACTAGGAGGGAACACATCACTGGCGAAAGGAAGGCCCTACACTGGTTGGCCGTGAAAGAAAGAATCACGTTTAAATCTCTCACGATGGTACACCTTTGAAATACGGAAATGCTCCAGCTTACCTTAAGAAACATTTCAACTGGTACGCACCAACTAGGCAGCTCAAATCCTCTGATACAGGCCAATTGCAAACCTTCACAAAAAAAAAGGAGCATGGACTTGGAAAAGCTTTTCCGACTTTAAGTATAAAAAAATGGAACAAACTTCCTACCTCAATGAAGCTCGAGTCCAATTACATTGCCTTCCGCAAAAAATTGAAAACACTACTTTTCAATTAAATTTGTAAAATAGGCTAAATCTCCTGAGGAAATCGGTCATCTCTCTTGTGTCCTGTTTTCACTATCTGTTGTCCTGTCTTTCTGTCAGCGCTGCGATGCCTGTGGGTTTACAGCGCTTTATAAACAAATAAATAAATAAATAAGAAAACTGTTGCGTGGATGAAAGTCGAATCACTAAAAACAATATAGAGGCATACTTTACATCCTTGCACAAGGTCTATGAAGAAGTCACGTGTCAGGGGATACCCACAGTTTATGTAGATCGGTGCTCCTACCATGTTCACCATAACGGGGAAAAAGAGCTAGTGGCTGGCATTTTGAATGCCTGGGTAAATGATACCCCAAAGCTCTCTGCTGGTTACAAAATAGGACCCCAAAGTAGTCCGTTGGCAGAGTTCATGGGCATACATCAAGCCATCTGCACTGCAGTACACCACCAACTCAATTAACTAGTCATAATCACAGATTATGTTTGGAATGGATTTGTGGAACAACCCGATTAACTGGAAGAATCGAGGCATGCTTTGTGCCAACAACAAACCATTGAAACATGGGAAACAAATCCAGTCCGTTGATGATCTGGTGACCTCTAAGGAGATAAGCACCTATTGGAAGAAGATAAGAGGTCATTCTAAAATATAGGGGCCTGATAAGACTGGGAATGACCTGGCTGACCAGCTGGCTAAAACCAGAGCTCTGCAGGGGGATTTCATAGAGACGGAATCCCTGCTGGATGAAATCCAAGTCACAGCTGTAACTAGGTCACAAACACATGCCAAGAGTGAACCCTCAACTGCTCAGTGGAGTAAAGATTCCCCGGATACACTGTACAAAAAGAGGAACCAATTATTGAAGAATTGTATCAACACATTGAAGACCCAGTGAGTTTCCCTCTAACAGAATTTGATTATACCGGTAAAAAGGATCTCTGGGTGTTGATTAAGTTTTCCAAAATGTGCTGAATCCAAGACGGTGTGTTGATACAGAGATCCCTATTTGTATGTGACCAGTCGGTGGTACCTACCTCATTACGCATCCGGATGTTGAATCATGTCCATGATGCAACCTCTGCCAGTCATAGGGGGTTTCGTACAACATTGGAAATCTTGCTTGAGGTTGCATACTGGCCCTGGATCTCAACATTTATTTAAAGGGGTATCTTGTGTGTGCTCAATTCCAACCCACTTCTCTCACACACAAAGCTCCCGTACAGAATAGGGGAATGACACTGGCTTGGTTAGATTTGCAAGTCGATTTCATCGGGCCAATGATTCGCTCCTCTAGTTGAAACAAGTGCAAGTTGACTGTAAAATGCTTGTTTAAAAAGTGGGTAGAATGCCTTCCTACCCCCAAATTGTAAGGCATAGACAGCTGCCACGCTAACGATCAACCACATATTCTTTTGTTTTGGCCTCCCGCAAAGGAAACAGTCGGACCAAGGAAGTAATTTTACTACTAAGGTGATGACTAAGATGTGGCAGATTCTAGGGGTAAAAAGAAAACTTCACATCGCCTACCGCCGGGCATCACACGAAGGGGTTGATAAATACAACAAGACAGTTGTGAGCATCCTAAAGAAGTTTGTGGCTGACTCTGGACCCAGTTGGGACATTTGATTACCACTTGTCCTAATGGATATTAGGTATATACCATCTTCTGCAACGAAGATGTCTCCATTTGAGCTTATGACTAGACGATTAATTATGTTACCTCAGCATCTGCTCTACAGAACTCAGGAGCAGACACTGATAAGTGCATCCACCACTCATGAGCACATTGTGAAAAACTCCAGCATGCATTTGCTTAATAATTTATTAGCGAGATCAGCTGAGGGAATGTAATCATATTACAATTTAAAGACCATGAAAAAGGAGTATGAAGTAGTTGACAAGGTTTACCTGTACAATTTTCAGACAAAACAGACCAAGGAATGAAAATGTCTTCTGTCTTGGCGTGGAAGCTTTGAGATTGTGGACAAAATCTCCCCTGTTGCCAATAGGATCAGCCTCCCAAAAGGAGAATAGATGGAAGAGAAATGGGTCCATATCAATCAGTTAAAAAAGCTGTCATTCCAGAGAAGCTTTACGAGTGATTAAGGAGCCCACTGGAGTTAGTCCAGAGGATCCATTCAAGGAATTAAGGTAAGCTGAAACCCAGATGGAAACATAAATATATAGAACAGGTGAGTAAAAATTTTTAATATGCATACAATTTAAGGTCATTGATAGAAATGGAAATGTGAAATGCAAGTCAATGGGCCTCATTACAAGGTGGGCGGTAAGGGGTTAACAGCACTGGTAATGGTACCGGCGCCGTTAACCCCGTACCGCCCTATTACGAGGTCTCCTCGTGGGACACGCAAAGGGCGCCTGGTAAAACCAGGCGTCCTTCGCAGGTCCCGCAAGGAGACCAGGGAGCTAACAACGGGCCCGTTATTAACTGGCTCGTGGTTAGCTCTTTCCCCATTCCCATTGAGCCCTGTGGGGGCTCGAATGGGAATGGGGATGTACCGGGTCCGGGTTCCTCGAATGAGGAATTGCCGGGTCCTCCAAGGTTGGAATGGCCTGGTAATTCCCCATCCAGGGAACCCGGACCCGGTATGCGGTAAGGGGGTAGCCATGGGGCTAAAAGCACCATGGCTACCTCCAACCTCGGAATGAGTCCCAATGTGTCTTGGTCTGAAATGTTCTCTGGCGAATAAACTTCTGTGCAAAAATACTCAACCTCCCTTTTTACTCCTCTCTTTACAATCACTGATATCATTCCATTCCAGCCTGGGGCCTGGGTAATCAAAAGGGAAGGGTCAAGAGGAGCGAAAGGAGGATGGAGGCCCTTCCAAACCCCAGTAACTGGAAGAAGGAAAACGAGGCCACTCAGGATCGGCTGGTCTTGACAAAAGGTATGGAGAAACTGAGCTATCTCAAATGAAAGAAACCAGCTGAGGGGGACATGTGGTATATGCCCTTTCCATGGGCAGCATTCATGTAACCCAGAATCAAGCCTTCTTAAGCCCCTCTTATAGCGCCTTGATGCCTAAGGGCTACAGTGTGCTCTACAAATCTAAATAAATAAATAAATAAAACATATTTTGTCCAAGACCAAAGGAGATGCATTGGGCCATGTTGGGCCTAAACAGTGCAGAGCATTAGAAACACATTGAGACGACTGTGAAAACTAGAATGAAAAGACAGCATTACATTTGCATCTGCTAAATAACAGAATGCTGTTTTCAGAAAAAGAAGTTCACTTACTGATTGGACTTTCTATGCCATTGTCAGAACTCAAGATTGCCTACTTTTGAATATAAAGGACTGATGTCTAAAACTGTGGCATTTACTAACATAGAAACTGCTGTCATGGAAAGGTGCATTTTCCAGCCTAAAATGATGAACACATAAAAAAACAAAATGTCAATTTGCCAGAATAATGTGAACAGTTCATGATGGAAAAATGAACAGTGATGGTGTGATACAATTTTATTAAAAATAAATAGAGGGACTCTAGTGTAATATAAATGTAACATTCAAAGTGCAAGTCTTCTTTGCATGCAAAGTCTGGTTAACCCATGAGACATTTTCACCTTTCCCCAATGATGCCAGGCTCTGGTTTTGTCCTTTTGAAACTCACAGTTATAGGACGTATGAGTTCAGCAGATGACACAGAGAAAAACAGGGTATCTATTAATGGAAGCAAAACCTTAAGAAAAATAAGGATTTCCAGTCGATTTGCAGTGGGCTTTAGGGTTGGAATAACAAATCGTAAATTTCAGGACTGTCTCATGGTGCTGAGAGGGCAATGGTGAACCATCTGGCCTAACAAGATAAGGATCACTCCTACAGATCCTGACTTGCAGGACTGATTAATGACTATAATTGCAAGTTAAAGTCATCAAAGATAGCAGATGCACAGAGCTAATGTTCATTAGAAACGAAACCCATATGTATAATTGATGGAAGAATATATACATTAGTTTGCTATGTGGTTCCATTTAGAACCATACTTTAGGGGTTTTCTCAGCTACTATGAGGAATGCAGAGGCCATCCAGGTGTCATTTTAAAGCTTATTACGAGGCCGTTCGGTTGATTTAATCCATGGGAACTTAATGTACAACCCAAAATGTGTTCCTAGCTTAAGCCAAAACCTAGGGAGATATTAGCTTAGTGAACCAACTGGTGTAAAGGGTGGTGATACTGACTTTTATTACTTGTGTGTAAACTGCAGCAAATTGATGTTCAAACCTGCAACCTCCTGCTCAGAAGGGAGCTAATTATGAGCGGCATGATTCGAGGAACCCAAATATATATATATATATATATATATATATTATAGATGTCTATATTGCAACCTTGGTTTTGCGCACTCGCGCTCCATTATGCTGCTACTACTACGTGCACTTGCACTTTATTTCATTCGCCAGTTTGTTGCAAATTGCATCTTGTACATAAATTGCTATTGTCACTTTGGTCTCGCATTCGTGCACATTAATTTGTTGCTATAACTGCCTGAACATGCACTTTATCTTATTTTACTGGTATTTGAAATCTATGCCTGTATTTTATGATGATCCAGATATTTGTCATATGTTTTCTTGTGTGGCCGTAAGACGGTTGCTATATTACCATTTAATTTAATAGATTTTTTTTATTGTCGGTGGTTATATTACTCATTCAACTGTGTCTTTATATTATGAATTACCACCTTTTATTAATATTGTAAACAACATTGGGGGCAATATGGAACCGTGGGTCCGCCTGGCATGGAATGCGTGCGACAGAGTATGCATCATGGTTATTTTTGCCATTAACGTGCTTATAGTGCTTTAATTACTGTAGCGCCACTTGGCTCACAGTACTGCCTATTTTTGCCTTTCCATTCCATCATGGCCGCCGCTCTTTCCATTTGTCCAGGCACCCATCGAGCTCCAGTGAAACAGCAAAAGGACTGCACTTGCCAAACTATTAAGGTGCTCCAGTCCTTCTTCTCTTCACGTGATCAAGCACTCAGTTGAGTGGGAAACGCGTTGTGTGCAGGTCGTGCTCACAGGCGTCCTGCCTCTGTTTTTGCCACTGCTTTTCAGCCGTATTTTGTACTTTTGTTTTTCTGGTAACATTAAATACCTTCAGACCCATACTGTGTTGTGAGCCATGCTATTTTCTCTTTGACCATGGTCTTTCAATTGACCGCGGAGAGTGCAGTTCATTCTTTCCTCTTTTTGTATATATATATATTGTTGGGTTTTTCCAAACTAGCGGGTGTGAGGGGCACCCTTGTTGTTGGGTTTTTTCAAACTAGCGGGTGTGAGGGGCACCCTCTGGTTCCTAGCTCAGTATGCCTTCCACAGTCCAGGTGATCTTCGCCTACACTGCTTTCTTACCTCTTGCAATCATCAGGGAGGCAGTCTGTGCAGGTGTCAGTTGTTAATACAAAATATGGCCTCAAGGGATTATGGTTACTGTAGTCAATGCAGGTAGCCAGGAGCACACTCTCCCTCCAATTACGTAGTGTAAATCCTACAGTGTGGACAGGGGGGAAAAACCAGCAGTGTGGCTCTCCAGAGTGGGCCATCTGTCACCCCATTGCTGCCCCTCTGGAGTCTGGAACTCCTAAACATTTTTTTCAAACTAGGAGGAGTGTGGGGCACACTCTGGTTCCCACCTCAGTATACCTTCCACAGTCCAGATGATCTTCTCATCCAAGTGCTTTCTTGCCTCTTGCAATCATCAGGGAGGCAGTCTGTACAGGTTTTACTTGTTAATACCAAATATGGCTTCAGGGGATTCTGGCTACTGTAGTCAATGCAGGTAGGCAGGAACCAACTGACTCCAATTACATAGTGTAAATTCCACAGTGGTGGATGGGGAAAACCAGCAGTGTGGCTCTCCACAGTGGGGCGCGTGTCACCCTGGTGCTGCCCCTCTGGAGTCTGGAACTCCCAAACATTTTTTCAAGCTAGTATGTGTGAGGGGTGCTCTCTGGTCCCCAGCTCAGAACACCTTCCACAGTCCAGGTGATATGCTCCTCCAAGCGCTTGCTTGCCTCTTGCAATCATCAGGGAGGCAGTCTGTCCAGGTGTCACTTGTTAATATCAAATATGGCCTCACGGGATTCTGGTTAGTGCAGGGCTGGACTGCCCCACCGGGACACCGGGACATCCCCCGGTAGGCCTCTGGCCTGTAGGGCCTCTTTTTGAGCGGAAGGATACACATGTGTTAGCATAAACACATCACGTGATTTTCCTCGCCTCCGTCTGGGTGGTTTGCCTTGAATTGGCTGTCACCACTGACCGAGGCAGCGGCACCGTCATTTATTTATTTTTTCCCAGCATCTGGGCTGGGCCCGCGCCTGCGCAGGGCCTCCTGGGCTGGGCACCAGATTGGAACCGCACGTGCCCTGCCTGCGCCTGCGCGCACAGTGCACACATTAGCAGGCAGGCAGCTGGTCCGGGCTGCATGAGTCCTGGCATTGCAAGCCACAAGATCGATCGATTGTCAGGTGAGCAGGGCTGGACTGGGAACCAAAAGTGGCCCTGGATTTTTTTTTCAAAGTGGCCCCATATTTCGTCGAAGGAGCGAGCATAGCGCGTGAGCCCAACCTTTCTATGAGGGGATTGCGAGTATCCCCCAAGAAGATGTTGAATAAAATTAGTCCAAATTAGTGCATTTAAACCATGTTATAATCATATATGGATTTTAAAAATTCATGTTTTAAGTAAGTTAATGATCTCATAAAGTATATCTTCAATGATAGATGGACAAACCACGAGTGCAATATCAGTCTCAATAAACATAAGCAACATATCAAATAATACATGGATTGTAACAATTGTTTTTATTAAGTAACAGAACAAGATGCACATATAGGGGCACATTCTTAAAAACGAATGTAAATAAAACAGCTGAGATAATGCACTTTTTTATTTCCATTAGTTTGAGAAATGGGCAGGTCACCATATTCTCAAATGCACCTCATTCTCAAAGGTATCTCATCACTTGTGCCAAAATATGTACTGACAATCTGACCGAGTCTCCAAAGGGCCCAGGCAGAGCTTTACAATGCACATATTGAGCTTCCCTAAAACATGCAGGGGCCTTCGAACACATAGGTAGTGGCCCCACATCTCAAAACAGTGCATCTAAGGCCTCCTGGGGGCCCAATCACATACAAGGACTGCCCAACACATATAGGGTCCATCAGCACTACATGAGACTCTGCATTACACAGGAGCCCCTCAGAACACACAGGGGCCACTCAGCACGCACTATGCGCCCCCCATACATGGCCTTATTCACATGCGGAGGTTGGCCCCTCGGCACATAAAATGTTGATCAGTCCATTTATGGGATACATCAGCGCATGCAGGACTCATCAACACTTTCAAAGAGTGCTTCGGTACATGAAAGGCCCCTGCATATACAAGCTCTCCTCAGCAACTAAAGGCCCATCAGCACACAGTGGAGCACCACTCATACAGGCAGGTATAGGCCCTTGCCACACTGGTAGAGGCGCATAGATAGGGCGGCGTTAACCCATACTGCAAAACAATACCAGGACGCGAAACGGGACAGGACAGCGTTGGGGGAGCAGTGTTAAGTGGCGACATGGGAGGGATAGGCAGGTAGGCAGGGAATGGTCTGGGAAGTGGAAGGGTCAGGTAAGGAGAGCTTGGATGAGTCATCGGAGTTCCACGTAGTGCCCCCAGATAATGAAAGTGGGGAGGCCTGTGAAATATTGGTGGGCACTGGTGGTGTCCCCCAGAGAGTTAGCAAGTGGCATAGGTGGGTGGGAGAACAGGGAAAGGAGGGTGATCTTTTTTCCAACTCCAGTTGCACAAACATTTAAGCACAATGGATCTTTTTTCACCCATCACATAGAACCGAATGGGAAACCATGCATAGAGGGGCCCAAAGCACACAGTGGGCCCCATGAAATACAGGAGCCACTCCGTATGCACAGAATCTCCTCACAACATTCAAAGGTCTGCCAGCCCATAAAGGGGCCCCTCAACACAAAAAGGGTCTCAGCACACACACACAGGGGCCTCTTGGCACACATCGGGCCCCTTAGCACAAGCAGTGCCCCATCTCATATACTGTGCATATTCAGGCTACACAGCACAACAAAGGCCTCTTCTGCCTGTAAGAGCTGATCAGCACACATGCAGGTCCTCATTGCACACACATGACACCTCCACACAGCATAGTGTGCCTCATTCTACCCCGCCCCCATAGCACATACAGTGCCAAACTCCACAAAAAGGGCCCCTTAGCAGCTACCTCAGTAGACAGAGACCTTTCAGTAAAGGGGTGAGTGACCCTGTAATCCAAAGAACAATGAGAAAGGATTACACAAATAATAACAAATTGCTCTTTTATTCTCTCTCCCTATCACACTCTATCTCCCTCTCTCTAATATAGTCCCACCTCCCTACTTCACTGTCTGTCTACCCTTCTGTCCCTCTCTCTCTACTGCACTCCCTCTTTAACACACTCCCTCTGCCTCTAGCCCACTCTCTGTAACCGGTCTTCTTTATGTGTACCTCGCTCTCTTCACCACACACTCTTCACCAATCGTTCTCACCTCACACTCTCTTGCTCTCCTGCACCCTACTTACCTCTCACTCACCCTTGTATACATTGTGCCACACACCCTGAATTTATTTTCATCCTCCCAACAATACACATTCATACGCCATTTGCTGGCAGCACCCTTGCTGTGACACCCCCCTTGCTCCCTGTCTCTCTTACCACCTTGCACAGAGCCCATGATATCATCTGATGATAAAGCATTTATAACGCGGCTATACACAAGTGTTTCAAGGCGCGACCAGGCAAAGGGGGGAACAGAGGGAAGACGGAGACAGCGATCTTATTACCATCTTATGCACCCTATTTATTTCTCTAAACCTGTTGACATTTGAACCTTGGGTCTTTTTCACCATTGCAGGTAAAGCTCTCTTTTGCACCTTAGCTCTAACTCGCATACACTCAACAATTCATAAGAAACAGTCAACATATTTCATCTAGTAAACTCAGTCACTCGGCGTGTTACACAAATCAAAGAAATAAAATAAGTCAATAAATTAAGCTAGGTTATACCCACACTACAATATTCATAATAGCAACGCCAACTTATAATTTCCAATTGTAAACGCTGGATATTCAGAGCCCCCCCAAACATACGATGTCCAAAAGCATTTGATAGAATGCTAGAATGACAGTGGATGGACATAAGCCAGAATACAACCAGAACACACGACGACTCAGGAACATGCCGCTCATCTCAAAAACAGCGGACAGATCAAAGCAAAGCAGAATTGCAGCTGGTCTCCCAAGGCAATGCAGGGCCCGGTAGCATACCTCGCTCTGACCAGGCAGGCTTGCATTGAAACTCATTCCTTCCCTAATGCCACCCATCCTTCCCTCCTCAGAAGACCATGTGCCATATAATGCCAAATGCAGGCCCCAGCAGCATAACTCGGTCTGACATCATTCCTTCCCTAATGCCACCCACCCTTCACTCGAAAGGAGACCAAATGTAGGCTGTCACTACTTGAACTCAAGCAGTGGGGCCAGAAGGTGCTGTCACTGATTGACGCCAAGACATATGGACATATGCTGTGGAAATGAGGTGACTACTTTAGTTTAAGAGAAGCAATAGAATAGTTGGGAAACCTAGTCACACAACCGCTCTCCGTTTGTACCCAGTCTGGGTAATTATATTCGAAAAAACAATTCCAAATAGTTTTAGTTTGGTTCTTCTTAATTTGAGAATTGTTCATATAAAAATGAGTTCCAAGACTTTGTTTATGTAATATGTATTCTTTTATCAAAAAAATCAAAAGAATGATCACTAATCAAATCTTAGTGAGGACGCAGCTGACATGTTGCATAATGCAAGTAGACTTAAAATGCCAATGCATTTCGAGTATTAAGCTCCTTCATCAGGGCAAGTCTGTACTTTTAGGAAACAATAACATCAACAAAAATGTATACAATGTATATAAAGCAAGAGATACATAATGATATATAATGGTAGCATAATGATCATAAAGCGCATAGAAGAATAATGGTTACATACCCCAATGGAAGAATTCGAGTCAAGGTGTAATATGAAAAAACAGAAAAAATAAAGAAATAGAAATCAGTGTAGATTCGCGTTTACAATCATTCAATTAATGTCATGAGCTCATAGGTGGAAGAAAATTACCTCGCTTAAAGAATGGAGTCAGGCGCGTTAAAACAGGAAAGAAACAGTATCAGACGTATGTTTTCGCAAAGAACCCGATCGGATGCTGGAGGGGATCCAGTGTGCGATCTGTAAAAGCGAAATCTACTTCAGTGGGTGCGGTTGTAAAGAGTAAGTACACGGAGTGTAAGAAGCCACAACCGAAGCGGTTACCTGAGTTCAAAGAATAGTGTCAGCGGTGGACGCAGCGAGCCGTAGTGCATCGCTGACTGAAATCGTTGCTAGGGAAACGGTAAGTGAAATAGGCACGTGACCGCAACCTGCTGGGCGAACCCGCGCGATGCGAAATGTGATTAAAGTGGCAGCATACTGCCGTTGGGGGCAACAACGGTGCAAGAAAAACCATTACGGGGGCTGTAGGGGCTGTGTTTAGATATATATTTTTTTGCTAAAATTTAAAATACAAATACGGACTGAAGACGACAAATAATAATATTTACCCTGTGGTGCCCACTTATTTCTCTTTTACTTTAGTTTAAGAGCCATTTTACTGCCACTGGGTAGAAACGTTTGCAGCAGGTAAAACGTGAGTGTGCCAGGCACGCACCAACAAAATGATATATACATTGCTGCCGTGCAAGCATACACGCCAACTCCTCCTTATTCGGGAAGGAGAATCACGATTTTGCAGACACAAATGTTTTTCCCATAAAGTTTTACCTTCTAAAATCCCTCGCCCCATTCAAGTCTATAGGCGAACTGAATTCTACTTATTTCTGTCTCATAATCTCCCACTTGTGAAGGGGAGGGAGGGGTCTCATTATGGAACCATCCACATTTCGTGCCTAATGTCTTAAAAACGTTGGTCTTGGGACACATCTGAGCAAAGAGCCTATTGCACTCAAAAGCTTAGATTGCTACGAACACTGCATGCTGATGCTCCCTATACGTTCCATACCCGGAACACAATAAGAAATTAACATATTTATCAACATGAAATCATTGAGAGCCATGCTAGACTCACGCAAGCAGTCTAACTACTGCACCAGGCCAGCTACTGCTCGTTGAAGATTCTGTGCGTCACTGGCAGCCACAACTTTTAAAAGAAAACAAGCGATAGCCCCCATCTCACGCGCACTGCCATTGCCCTACATTCCCCAGGGCAGGGAACCTGGACGGACAGTCCTTGAGAGCTCTGTCCTGGGGAATGATTTGAGGGACTGGCTGCCGCTGCAAATAATGCACGATTCAAGAAAAAGCTGATTTTGTTCAGTAAAGTAACTTGACTTGCAGGCTTTAAGTTAAGTTACTTCACTGAACAAAATCATGCATTTCATCAACAGTAGCAGTGACTGACCATCACAGACCAGAGGAGACCTGATTTGAAACTTCTCTGTACGTGAAAAGGTTGCAAGGTGTGCCAGAGTGCACGTGCTGCACCCCGTGGTGACCCTTGCAGTGTGCACGCGATGCCCCTGTTGTGCTCCCTGCAGTGTGCATGTGGAGGGCACGTGGTGATATGGGTCCCATTCTGTGTGCAAGGTGCATATGTTATGTGCTGGGTCTTCTATAGCGCTCTTTTTGTCATTTGCATGGCCACCTCTTGGCGCTTTATGATGTGCTCGGTGGTGCGATAAGGGAACCCCACGTGGCCTTTGGAGGGGTGGAGTGAGGTGACTCTCGCCACAGCCACGCGGACTGGAGGACGTGCCATGGGTACACAACCTTTGGAGTGTTGTGGTGACATGCACGGATGATGCCACTTGAGACAGTCTGGGCTGAGACGAGCCACTTGCAGACACCGGCCGGAGTCTGACCTGGTGCCAGGGTCGGGCTGGGGAATAACATTATCTCGAGCACCTTGAACAAGTGGCCCACAGTTGCAAGTGGCAATTCATTGCTTTTGTGACAGACTGTTTGAGTAGTACCCAAGGGCGAGGCTTTTGATAAAATGTGATGCAAATTGTGCAATTTAAACAAAATGTATTCAGCAACACTGGTCAAAACTACTAGCTGCAGAGCGAAGTAACTTGTCAAACCGGTCCACATTGGCCAAAAGAGTGGCCCACTTTGTTTAATAAAAACAGGCCCAAACTAGCATTTTGTTGTGTTTTTGATTCGGGCATTGCCTTATTGCCCTACCAGCAGAGACAGGCCGGGGTAGGTCCTGCTGCATCGACGCTCGGCTGGGCTCTCCCTCACCCAGGTGCTGAACCTACACCAGCCGAGCATCGATGTGCTTACCCAGTCTGGCCTAGACGGTTCTACGGCCCAATAACAGGGCTCTGGGGAATGATTTGAAGCAGCCACTGCAAGTTAACTTTACTTACGTGGACAATCTCGAGTCGAGACTCGAGATACATATCATCAATGTGCAGTGTGTCTCGCTAGTCGCTTCTCACCTGACAATCGATCGATCTTGTGGCTTGCAATGCCAGGCCTCATACAGCCCGGACCAGCTGCCTGCCTGCTAATGTGTGCACTGTGCGTGCAGGCGCAGGCAGGGCACGTGCGGTTCCAATCTGGTGCCCAGCCCAGGAGGCCCTGCACAGGCGCGGGCCCAGCCCAGATGCTGGGAAAAAATAAATAAATGACGGTGCCGCTGCCTCGGTCAGTGGTGACAGCCAATTCAAGGCAAACCACCCAGGCGGAGGCGAGGAAAATCACGCGATGTGTTTATGCTAACACATGTGTATCCTTCCGCTCAAAAAGAGGCCCTACAGGCCAGAGGCCTACCGGGGGATGTCCCGGTGTCCCGGGGGGCAGTCCAGCCCTGCAGGTGAGAAGCGACTAGCAAGACACACTGCACATTGATGATATGTATCTCGAGTCTCGACTCGAGATTGTCCACGTAAGTAAAGTTAACTTGCAGTGGCTGCTTCAAATCATTCCCCAGAGCCCTGTTATTGGGCCGTAGAACCGTCTAGGCCAGACTGGGTAAGCACATCGATGCTCGGCTGGTGTAGGTTCAGCACCTGGGTGAGGGAGAGCCCAGCCGAGCGTCGATGCAGCAGGACCTACCCCGGCCTGTCTCTGCTGGTAGGGCAATAAGGCAATGCCCGAACCAAAAACACAACAAAATGCTAGTTTGGGCCTGTTTTTTTTAAACAAAGTGGGCCACTCTTTTGGCCAATGTGGACCGGTTTGACAAGTTACTTCGCTCTGCAGCTAGTAGTTTTGACCAGTGTTGCTGAATACATTTTGTTTAAATTGCACAATTTACATCACACTTTATCATAAGCCTCGCCCTTGGTTACTACTCAAACAGTCTGTCACAAAAGCAATGAATTGCCACTTGCAACTGTGGGCCACTTGTTCAAGGTGCTCCAGATAATGTTATTCCCCAGCCCGACCCTGGCACCAGGTCAGACTCCGGCCGGTGTCTGCAAGTGGCTCGTTTCAGCCCAGACTGTCTCAAGTGGCATCATCCGTGCATGTCACCACAACACTCCAAAGGTTGTGTACCCATGACACGTCCTCCAGTCCGCGTGGCTGTGGCGAGAGTCACCTCACTCCACCCCTCCAAAGGCCACGTGGGGTTCCCTTATCGCACCACCGAGCACATCATAAAGCGCCAAGAGGTGGCCATGCAAATGACAAAAAGAGCGCAATAGAAGACCCAGCACATAAAATATGCACCTTGCACACAGAATGGGACCCATATCACCACGTGCCCTCCACATGCACACTGCAGGGAGCACAACAGGGGCATCGCGTGCACACTGCAAGGGTCACCACGGGGTGCAGCACGTGCACTCTGGCACACCTTGCAACCTTTTCACGTACAGAGAAGTTTCAAATCAGGTCTCCTCTGGTCTGTGATGGTCACTCACTGCTACTGTTGATGAAATGCATGATTTTGTTCAGTGAAGTAACTTAACTTAAAGCCTGCAAGTCAAGTTACTTTACTGAACAAAATCAGCTTTTTCTTGAATCGTGCATTATTTGCAGCGGCAGCCAGTCCCTCAAATCATTCCCCAGGACAGAGCTCTCAAGGACTGTCCATCCAGGTTCCCTGCCCTGGGGAATGTAGGGCAATGGCATTGCGCGTGAGATGGGGGCTATCGCTTGTTTTCTTTTAAAAGTTGTGGCTGCCAGTGACGCACAGAATCTTCAACGAGCAGTAGCTGGCCTGGTGCAGTAATTAGACTGCTTGCGTGAGTCTAGCATGGCTCTCAATGATTTCATGTTGATAAATATGTTCATTTCTTATTGTGTTCCGGGTATGGAACGTATAGGGAGCATCAGCATGCAGTGTTCGTAGCAATCTAAGCTTTTGAGTGCAATAGGCGCTTTGCTCAGATGTGTCCCAAGACCAACGTTTTTAACACATTAGGCACGAAATGTGGATGGTTCCATAATGAGACCCCTCCCTCCCCCTTCACAAGTGGGAGATTATGAGACAGAAATAAGTAGAATTCAGTTCGCCTATAGACTTGAATGGGGCGAGGGATTTTAGAAGGTAAAACCTTATGGGAAAAACATTTGTGTCTGCAAAATCGTGATTCTCCTTCCCGAATAAGGAGGAGTTGGCGTGTATGCTTGCCCGGCAGCAAAGTATATATCATTTTGTTGGTGGTGCCTGGCACACTCACGTTTTACCTGCTGCAAACGTTTCTACCCAGTGGCAGTAAAATGGCTCTTAAACTAAAGTAGTCACCTCATTTCCACAGCATATGTCCATATGTCTTGGCGTCAATCAGTGACAGCACCTTCTGGCCCCACTGCTTGAGTTCAAGTAGTGACAGCCTACATTTGGTCTCCTTTCGAGTGAAGGGTGGGTGGCATTAGGGAAGGAATGATGTCAGACCGAGTTATGCTGCTGGGGCCTGCATTTGGCATTATATGGCACATGGTCTTCTGAGGAGGGAAGGATGGGTGGCATTAGGGAAGGAATGAGTTTCAATGCAAGCCTGCCTGGTCAGAGCGAGGTATGCTACCAGGCCCTGCATTGCCTTGGGAGACCAGCTGCAATTCTGCTTTGCTTTGCTCTGTCTGCTGTTTTTGAGATGAGCGGCAGGTTCCTGAGTCGTCGTGTGTTCTGGTTGTATTCTGGCTTATGTCCATCCACTGTCATTCTAGCATTCTATCAAATGCTTTTGGACATCGTATGTTTGGGGGGGCTCTGAATATCCAGCGTTTACAATTGGAAATGATAAGTTGGCGTTGCTATTATGAATATTGTAGTGTGGGTATAACCGAGCTTAATTTATTGACTTATTTTATTTCTTTGATTTGTGTAACACGCCGAGTGACTGAGTTTACTATATGAAATATGTTGACTGTTTCTTATGAATTGTTGAGTGTATGCGAGTTAGAGCTAAGGTGCAAAAGAGAGCTTTACCTGCAATGGTGAAAAAGACCCAAGGTTCAAATGTCAACAGGTGTAGAGAAATAAATAGGGTGCATAAGATGGTAATAAGATCGCTGTCTCTGTCTTCCCTCTGTTCCCCCCTTTGCCTGGTCGCGCCTTGAAACACTTGTTTTATAGCTGCGTTATAACTGCTTTATCATCAGATGATATCATGGGCTCTGTGCAAGGTGGTAAGAGAGACAGGGAGCAAGGGGGGTGTCACAGCAAGGGTGCTGCCAGCAAATGGCGTATGAATGTGTATTGTTGGGAGGATGAAAATAAATTCAGGGTGTGTGGCACAATGTATACAAGGGTGAGTGAGAGGTAGGTAGGGTGCAGGAGAGCAAGAGAGTGTGAGGTGAGAACGATTGGTGAAGAGTGTGTGGTGAAGAGAGCGAGGTACACATAAAGAAGACCGGTTACAGAGAGTGGGCTAGAGGCAGAGGGAGTGTGTTAAAGAGGGAGTGCAGTAGAGAGAGAGGGACAGAAGGGTAGACAGACAGTGAAGTAGGGAGGTGGGACTATATTAGAGAGAGGGAGATAGAGTGTGATAGGGAGAGAGAATAAAAGAGCAATTTGTTATTATTTGTGTAATCCTTTCTCATTGTTCTTTGGATTACAGGGTCACTCACCCCTTTACTGAAAGGTCTCTGTCTGCTGAGGTAGCTGCTAAGGGGCCCTTTTTGTGGAGTTTGGCACTGTATGTGCTATGGGGGCGCGGTAGAATGAGGCACACTATGCTGTGTGGAGGTGTCATGTGTGTGCAATGAGGACCTGCATGTGTGCTGATCAGCTCTTACAGGCAGAAGAGGCCTTTGTTGTGCTGTGTAGCCTGAATATGCACAGTATATGAGATGGGGCACTGCTTGTGCTAAGGTGCCCGATGTGTGCCAAGAGGCCCCTGTGTGTGTGTGTGTGCTGAGACCCTTTTTGTGCTGAGGGGCCCCTTTATGTGCTGGCAGACCTTTGAATGTTGTGAGGAGATTCTGTGCATATGGAGTGGCTCCTGTATTTCATGGGGCCCACTGTGTGCTTTGGGCCCCTCTATGCATGGTTTCCCATTCGGTTCTATGTGATGGGTGAAAAAAGATCCATTGTGCTTAAATGTTTGTGCAACTGGAGTTGGAAAAAAGATCACCCTCCTTTCCCTGTTCTCCCACCCACCTATGCCACTTGCTAACTCTCTGGGGGACACCACCAGTGCCCACCAATATTTCACAGGCCTCCCCACTTTCATTATCTGGGGGCACTACGTGGAACTCCGATGACTCATCCAAGCTCTCCTTACCTGACCCTTCCACTTCCCAGACCATTCCCTGCCTACCTGCCTATTCCCTCCCATGTCGCCACTTACCACTGCTCCCCCAACGCTGTCCTGTCCCGTTTCGCGTCCTGGTATTGTTTTGCAGTATGGGGTAACGCCGCCCTATCTATGCGCCTCTACCAGTGTGGCAAGGGCCTATACTGCCTGTATGAGTGGTGCTCCACTGTGTGCTGATGGGCCTTTAGTTGCTGAGGAGAGCTTGTATATGCAGGGGCCTTTCATGTACCGAAGCACTCTTTGAAAGTGTTGATGAGTCCTGCATGCGCTGATGTACCCCATAAATGGACTGATCAACATTTTATGTGCCGAGGGGACAACCTCCGCATGTGAATAAGGCCATGTATGGGGGGCGCATAGTGCGTGCTGAGTGGCCCCTGTGTGTTCTGAGGGGCTCCTGTGTAATGCAGAGTCTCATGTAGTGCTGATGGACCCTATATGTGTTGGGCAGTCCTTGTATGTGATTGGGCCCCCAGGAGGCCTTAGATGCACTGTTTTGAGATGTGGGGCCACTATCTATGTGTTCGAAGGCCCCTGCATGTTTTAGGAAAGCCCAGTATGTGCATTGTAAAGCTCTGCCCGGGCCCTTTGGAGACTCGGTCAGATTGTCAGTACATATTTTGGCACAAGTGATGAGATACCTTTGAGAATGAGGTGCATTTGAGAATATGGTGACCTGCCCATTTCTCAAACTAATGCAAATAAAAAAGTGCATTATCTCAGCTGTTTTATTTACATTCGTTTTTAAGAATGTGCCCCTATATGTGCATCTTGTTCTGTTACTTAATAAAAACATTTGTTACAATCCATGTATTATTTGATATGTTTCTTATGTTTATTGAGACTGATATTGCACTCGTGGTTTGTCCATCTATCATTGAAGATATACTTTATGAGATCATGAACTTACTTAAAACATGCATTTTTTAAATCCATATATGATTATAACATGGTTTAAATGCACTAATTTGGACTAATTTTATTCAACATCTTCTTGGGGGATACTCGCAATCCCCTCATAGAAAGGTTGGGCTCACGCGCTATGCTTGCTCCTTCGACGAAATATGGGGCCACTTTGAAAAAAAAATCCAGGGCCACTTTTGGTTACCAGTCCAGCCCTGTGTAAAAAGTGAAACGTATACCAGGTACAAAACAAACAAATAAATACATATCAGAAAACAGGTGACTTACAAAGAAGGGGCAGGGGCTTCAAACGAAAGAGGGGTAATATTAAAATTTACAAAATTACTTTATTGTTATGATTTAACGTCCTTCTCCAGAGGCGAAGTCCCCACAATACTCTTCACCTGCCTATCTGCCACCACTGTGTGGACAGCTCACAGCCTAAGTGTTCCTCTTTGATATGGGGTAAGTCTGTAATTTGAAAAGTCGATTCTCAGCAGGGATGACTTTGACCTTCATCCTTTCAAGGCCTATAAAATGAGAACCATTACATTGGGTAATAATAACATTTCGGATAGCTTAGAAGCAGGGAAATTCTGCATGAAGCACTGTATGGAAGGCTGATGTTGGTATTGCTATCTTAGGTGAAATGCCATTGTTACGGACTCTTTGAACATTCACATATGTGCCCCAGACACTTGTGTTTTGTTTGCTCCAACAAAACTGGCCGGAAGTATGGCCAAAATTGTTGTTTTTCTCTTGCAAAAAATAAATTCAGACACTTGTGAGCTTCCCAATAATGGCTCTAAGTCAGTAGCCTACCTGCCCATCTGTAGCAAAATGTTGTTTTGCTCTTTCAAATTCAATTGAATAATGTGTATCTCAATTAATTTCTCCTAAACACGTTCTGAAATATGTTTGCTTCAAACATCGTTCTATTTAAACTTCTCAAATGTAGAAAACATGCAAATACTCCTGCCTTTCTGTCTAGAGTAGCACTCCACAGCAACCTTTGTGTCCCCTTTTCACTCTCGAAAACAGAGATAGCGCTCCAATATTTAATTCTTCAGTTGTCTGAAAATTTTAAAAATCTCTCTAAATGCTTGTCTATTAATCCCCTACAACACCATTTGCTTCTTAATTCCTCTCCAGCCCCCTGAAATCTCTGACTTCGTCTAACCTCCCCTCTCTCTGGCTGCTGCAGTTCACATACCCCAATATCTTTTCATGACAGCAACAAACCATTCAATTTATTTTCAAACACAACTTGGGTATGCAACATGCAACTCGACAGATGTTTTAGACTATTAGTCCCATGACCTCTCATTGACTATGCTGGCTATCACTTAAAAGAGTTGAGACCAAAAGATCTGGAAAGGCAAAGGTCGATGATCTCCGATGGAAGATGACTGCCACTCTTGATTAGTAAACAGCCCTGGCTCCTGAGAGATGCTAGCTTAATTTCCGGAATACTGAGAGTGACCTCCCAAGTGGTTATTGACCAATTCTCCCAATCAATAGAATTGTTCTTGGTTTGCTAGTTCCTCCCTGAAATCAATCTTTCAGGGCTGCTATGGGTAGCAGCTGGTACCTCAGGCCGCCTCCCTGGGTAGCCTTGGCACGGACCTTGAGACCTGTGCTTTAGAGATCACAGGATCAGCGCTTTGAATAGAAAGTAAACACAGCTCTATGAGAGTCGTGTTTGCTCTCTGCAATTCCCACCTCAGCCCCCAGCAGCCATTTGGAAGCTGCTCAGGGCTCAGTGGAAAAATATGGTTTGAAATATCAGATGCAAATATGGCTTGTATGGAATCACGATTGCTTACTATTCACAGCGTTGCCCCTTTGATTGTGTGATGAAGTCCCCTACTTAGCTCTGGTGATCTTTAGTGTGGCAACCAAGTGGGCCAGGGCACTACCCCAAGGGACGTCATTTGGGGGTCGCTAAGGGTTGCAGTTGAAACCCTTGCTGTCTCAGCTGTGACCCCTGCTGTCTCCCTTGCTATCCCTTGGACAAAAAAAATATGTTATTACATTTTTAAACTTGCCTCATACCACAATCAAGGTACTATTAAATTACAGCGTTATTGGTATAGATGGAAATTAGAGCAGTGAATAGCGAAGTATCAAAATATGAACTGTTTGCAAGGACAAGAAAAAACACTACAACTTTGTTTGTTTTTAACTGAGCGTGGGGCATTTGATTTAAAAAAAATGGTAGGTTTTAGAAAGTAAGCCATTTGTGGGTCTTTAGTGCCAGGAGGTTCTATCATCATAAACATAACTAGGCTTCAGTTATCTACTTATGTCATGAATAGGTGACATTATAACTTAACATAATGGCAATTGTTTTATTAATTTGACTGATATACTATGCTGGCTCTAAACATATTCAATCAAACCTGTTGTCAAGAGATCTCATTTGTGCAGCAGACACTGAGCTCAATGAGCTGTGTTACCATTATTGTCCTATATGCTCTGTTTCATACATCTACACACGCAACACTTATCAATTGCTTAGTGAGATGTGGAGCTTGGAAGTATGTCTTTTTCGCGAAGTTGATTTACTTGCTAGTCAGATTAAATCAGTAGAGTTCACAGATTTATAAATCTCCCATTTCACAGATATTCCCATTCCTTGCATTTGACAATGTACTATGGAGAAAAACTCAGATGCATTTAATTCATATGCTGAGATAGATTGCCTTGTAATCATTTTACAGACATGCATTTTCTGTCTTTCCCTTTTGCCTTTCAGACTGAATACTACTAATTTTGCCAAACATTTTTCAATAAAGATTTCTTGTATATCGATATTGTTAGGTTGGTTTTCAAAGTGTTTTGGCACTTTATTGACCAGAGAGCACTTGTTTAGTGTTAATACTCCTCAGAAAGCAATGTACGTTCATGTTAAATGAGGCAAGATGTAGTGTAGTACCCAAATTACAAACTGCAGAATCAGGAAACCTGGGCTCTAAAACCCATCATTCTCACGTGACAAAGCTATGTGATTCTTGGCAAATCACTTACGATACTGGGCCTTATTTACCTTAGCTGCCAAAATGGCGATCACCTATACTCATGTCTGGTTCTTCACCCATTTAGTGCTGCGTTTGGGGGCATGAACATCTTGGAGTTGTCCAGGACAATCTAGACATTATTGAGGAAGCCAGGAAGGCTTGTACTAGATCTAAGTAGTACAGCAAGTGGTTGCATTTTATTGCCACTGGTCTCTGGATCACAATGTTAACCTTTCGACATATTCAATAAACAATGTTCCTTCCTTCATCTCAAAAAAGGCTCTATCAGGCATTCATTTGAATTGCTGTAGAACGTAACTTTTGGCTCTGAGTCCTTTTCTGAATTCTAACACAAACTGTTTTCTCTTTCAAGCCCAGTGTCTAGAGGCATAGATAGATCCTAGCCCCTTGGGGGACGCCAACACCGTCTTTTCGGCTGCGCTTGAGGCTCTGGACAAGTCAGATTCAAAGTTATTCATTGGAAGACAGCCTTTGTGGTTGACGTTACTTCCACCTGCTGAATGAGCAAGCTTCAGGAACGTCACCATGAAAAACTTATATACAGTTTTTAAAAATGAATGGTGGTTCTCGGAACTCACTCATCTTTTTTCACCAAAATGTTGTATCTAGTTTACATGTGAATCGTGAGATTCCTTCTGTTGCTCCAATCCATCTTCCAACACTGAGAATGGGTTACCCACCTTGGACATGCATTGAGTACTATATTTCTACTTAATCAAGGAAGTCAGTTCTACAGACACATTGCCCTCATTCCGAGTAGGGCGGTAAGGGACACCAGGCACCGGTAAGGAGACTGGTGCTGGTAATCCCTTACCGCCCTACTACGAGGTCCCTTAGCGGGTCCCTTCCTTAACGCCGGGTCTGACCAGGTGTTAAGGACGGGACCCGTTAAGGGACCTGGGCGCAAATAACGGGCTTGGCATACGCTGGTCTGTTATTTGCACCCTCCCCATTCCCATTGAGACCTATGGGGGCTCAAATGGGAATGGGGAATGGCTTGGTGAATGGGGACTTACCGGTCCCGCCAAGGTCCGACTAGACCGGTAAGTCCCCATTGCACCAAACCGGACCCGGTACCGTTATTCCGTTATTGGTGGCAGTCATGGCACAAATAGCGCCATGACTACCACCAACCTCGGAATGAGGGCCATTGTGCCTCATCATGAGTGGCAGTAACAGAATTAGCGCTGCCAATACCTCTCTGCCAGATCACAAGCCGGCACAAATTCCGCTGACTGTTAAAAAACAGCCAGCGCTATTACAGCCAGTGCAATTACAGCCAGCAGAATCTGCGTCAATAACATGAAGCGCAATCACCGGCGCTGCATCACAAATCCATGTACGGGTGCTAATACTGCCGAAAACATGGCACAATTAGACTCAGCCTCCAGTTGGAGGTAAATGAACACAAGTGGCAGAAATGAAGCCACTGGAGATCCCAATACATTCAAGAGGGCTACATAAGGCACACCCCTTCCCCAAACACTGTTTCAAAACCATGCTGCCACTGGCCATTTCAAGCTCGGACATGCAGCTGCTCATGCTGCACCTGGAAGTAGAGGTGCAGGACAACCAGCCCATGGCACAGGGAGTACAAGAGGAGGAGAAGGAGAGCCCAAGCAAGGCATGCACCGATCCCCAGGGTCAGGCCCTCACCCTGGAACCTCACTGACAGTCAGTTGGTGACACTGTACCGTCTCAACACTACAATACAGGATGACATAGGGAGCAGGATTAACATCCGGACACTTGTGCCACCACTGCTGAAGCTTGAGTCCGTCCTACAATTCTTAGGACCTGGCACCTTCCAACACTCCATGGCCATGATGCATGGCATGGCACAGCCCACATTTTGTGCAGTGTTGGCCAGGTGCTGGATGCCCTCCTGTTGCATGCGCAACACCACATCTCACAGCCCACCACCCGAGCCCAGGTCAATGCCATCAAGGCACAGTTCTATGCCATTGCCCAAATGCCAAATATGATTGCAGCCCTGAACTGTACCGATGTTGCGTTGGTGGCCCCCCAGGCCCACAAAACAGTGTACCGTATCCGGAGGCACTACAACTCCCTGAATGTGCAGGTGACCTGCAACCCCGACCTGTACATCACCCACTGCTGTGTCCGCTACCCTGGTTCCCCCCACAATTCCATGGTCCTACAGCACAGCACACTGACACGATACATGAAGAGGCACACGGGACAACGGACGTGAAAAGTGGGTGAGTATACCTGTCTGCACACAAGTGCTGTGAAGCACCTGACCAAATGGGGTGATGTGAACACCTACACAAAGCATGGCATGACAAGCAAATGCAAAAAGGTATACCTGCTCACATCCTGCACTAATGTCACAGTTCAGCCCAGGGAGCATGCACATGCCGGACATACTTTGACAGAGAAGCTGATGAACACATACGGTAGCAACTCCAAACTCACACATGACCACAGGTACCACAATGCAGCATGCATAATCCAAAGCAATGCAAACAAATTGCCACATCGTGTCACACAACATCAACCCTGCCAGTACCACAGTCATGTACCCATGTACACCCTGCCCACAATGCTGACCCACTGGCCCCAGAAGCCAAGGGAGGGCCGATAGGAAACCCAGCATGCCACATGCATGAGAGAAATACACTTCCACAAGACAGCCACCATGTCAGCGTTCACATGTCAGACACATTATGTAACATCTGCTGCAAGAGAAGAGGGTGCAAGTAAAGTAAACAAACAATGTATGGTACGAGTGACACAGCATGCACAGACATTGTACAGACAGATGCCGCGGAATGAAGCCCCATATGCATGCACATGATGTCCATTGCCCTGATACTGTGCAAGGCCATCCCCACACATTACACAGTGACTAATGGCTGTGCCTCCGCCAATGCATGTGACACCTGGATACCTGCAGCTGCCCTGGCTAATGACCGCTGTGCATGATCCACAAACACAGCAGGATATTGCCTACAACCACACTCACAGCAGGACCCGTGTATGCATCGACCGTACCTTCAGCCTCCTGAAGGCACGTTTCTGCTGCCTCAACCATACTGGTGGAGACTGATTTATGCTCCGCAGAAAGTGGGTAAAATTGTGCTTGTGTTAGCAATATGTATTAAAATTGTAGGCTTTGGAAGTTGTTAAACATAGGTTCTCTAAATAGATAGCTGAAACATGTTGTTTTTTTCTAAAGAAGCCCTTATCCCTCAAAACACAACATGTCCTTATTAGGATTCAGATGTTCACACAGGCTCTCGAAGCAGGCCCAGTGTTTTGTATTAGCCAAGGAACAGCTGTGTGAAGTAAGGGGAAACCCTGGCTGGAGTTCTAATTTAGGCCTGAGTCAATGCCTATTGTAATACTATATGGGTTGTAAATGTATAAAGATGCGCTTCCTGTCAATGGTCAGAGAGAGAGCAGGAGGTTCACATGGTGGCTTGAAACCATGCTGAGTTTGCAGCAACGGAATAAACCTGTCTCTGAGCTTTAAACCAACATTTTGTTCTGGTGTTTCATATTGCCTTAAAGTTATTTTCTGAACACGGCGGGAATACTAAGAAGTATTTTCCCACAATATCTGCCTACAGACAAATGTTCCATTACCCCCTCATGTGGACATGCTACCCCCAGAGTATGAGGATGCAGTGCCTGTGGCAGAGGCAACTGCTTGCATTGCCAGAGATGACGGGAGGGATGAGAGACTGGCTCACCAGGGACTGATAGACAATTTCTTTTGACACATTCACATAGCACAAGCCATGCACCACTGTGTGACACTCACTTCTATTAATAAACATGACAATGACTCAATCAGGAATGTCCTCGCATTGATGAAGTTCAACAGTTTTAATGAAATAATATGCACTAATTATCCCCCTCCCACTACCAACTCCCCACCATACTATCACCCCTCCCACCACAAACAACCCCTCCACATTATCCCACCTCCCCCCTCTCAGCACCAACTACCCAGCACACTATCCCCTCATCCCCCTCCCACCACCAACACCCCAGCACGGTCACTCATGGCAAAATATCTCTAAATGTCACTTCCATGGCCTCTTTACTCCCATGCCAGACCCTAGTGATCTAGTGTTAGGGAGGAAAGGTCTTTTCAGACCCCCCTTACATTCCCGCGTAAAATGGATCTTGTGTTTATCCAGATGGTGGGAGAGGTCCCCATGTTTGTCTTTTCTAACGATTCAGCCTTAACATAACCACAAAAAAGACGGTACACAAAGCCATCCGATGAGACGTACAGACTCCATTTTGTGCCACCCTAAAACGTCAACATTTAATAAGAAAAAAAACATGATTTCTAAAAAGCCATCTCTCCCTCTGTCCGGCGCTGCGCACAGAAAGCCCAGCCTCCCCCTCCACCTCCTGCCAGCTCTGCATGAACCCATTTCTCATGGAAACGCTTGAGCATGTATTGTTGCAAATATTATGTAACCTTCTCCCTTCCTCTGAGCTCATTGCCCTGCGTCGTGTGACCGGAGCAAACCCTGGTCTACATATCCATCCATCTCCACAAACCTGCCTGTACCACCTCAACCCCCACCTTTAAAAGTTACAGCTTGCAGAGCCTTTGCCCCTTCACTCGCTTTGAAAGTAACTGCCAGAAGACCCTTCCCCAGACCACCTTAAATTTCTTGCCTTATACCTAATCCTGTTTAATCATATATCCTCCTCTATGCTAACATCCATCCATCTATTCGTTCGAATCGTGAGTCACCAGGGAGAATACATTACAGATCAAACCCCACAGATAAGGCACATGGAAGAAGGGCCCAATGTGCCCTCGACCCCATAAAGACCTGGGTTAGAATGTACACATATCTGTCCACATTTTATAGCGACCTCCATCCAAGTAATGGTTTTATGTCTGACATTATTCTTTGCATGTCAATGATCATTGTGTAGTTACAGTAGATAACTTATCAGATTGGCTCAAGCTTTGGGTTAATATATGTCTTTGACTTAATGATGTTATTAAGTTGATAATATGCTGGAGAGCTGGGTGCCTCAGCCACACGAGATTCTATTTTGCTAATTTTCTCTAATTTGTTTGTACTTTGTCTTCTGTGCTTGGCCTTATTGTTTTTCCTTTTGTTTTTATTGTAAATAATTGTTTCTTAAACTGTAAATAATTTATTTTTAAATGTTTGTAAAGGTTTGATAAAACCAAATACAAATAAAAAAAAGAAAAATGGTGTAGTTTAGATTAGTTAGGAATGTAAGACTTTGTGAACTAAGCCTGACCTTCACACTGCGAAGACGAGCCCAGCTGACCCACATGCCAACTGACCGCCCCAGCCCCAGCTGCAGGAATATAAAGGAGGAAAAGGATAAAAGTAGGAGCCTTGTGTAGTTGAAAGGCTCGGGAAAATAGTAGTATTTCTTCTTTTTAGCATCTATAATCTTTTGGAGGAAGGTCCATGAGGGGCAGAGGTGATGTGAATGTTGAGAGTGAGTGGGGGAAACAGAGTATTGATTAGTAAAGATCTGGGGGAAAGGGGCAGGTTTTAAGGTACTATGTTTTATTTTCAACGTTGTTAGTACATCTGTTGGTCTGTTATGTTTCACTGTTACATTGGATTCCTGTTGTTATGTTTCTGGATGTCTATAATTGCAATGCCTAAGTGATTGATTTATTCATGGAGTTGAAGGTATAAGTGAAATGTCAAAGGTTGAAGGGTAGTGGCCTAAGCACATAAATATATACACACTAAGGGGAAAGAAATGCAGTGAAACCATGGGCTTAGATACGCCACTCTTACATATTTTTAAGCGCCTCCCTCTCTATAATGACAAAATAAAGAAGTGCCACGGGCAGTGGTTGGCAGAAGTAAAAGGGGAGGGGCCACGAAGAAGGGTCCTTTGATAAAGTAGTATTATACCATGTAGAATCCTACTTAATGGCCAAGTATAAAGGGAAGAAACTTCAAAATAGACGAGAAGTGTTAGATTTGTGGAGGATGTTTGAAGAAGTGGCCCCTACAAATAACAAGGAAAAGGAACCAGAGACCCCAGCCACGCCAAAGGGCGAGGCAGGGGAAAAGGACAAGGGAGGGACAGAACCAAATAAATTATACCCATTACTCACAAGACCCGCTGAAGGATATTGTGACCAACTGTACTTACCACAACCAAGCACACCGACCACCCCAGCAGCTGCACCACCTCCCCCATACGTCCCAGATTATCCCACAAGTGCCCCTGATTTGGAAAAATTAATGACAAATACGCCAGCTGAGTTAGCACGGTTGCAGACATTATGCGAGGCAGCATTACCAACCCCAGGGGGAGGGCACCCACAGTTGCTGCTCCCATTACAAAGTTCCACTGCGCTATCAGACTGTTTCGAATAGACAGCGCACCAATCAGAAAGGCAAGAGTGGGGCAAGAAGGAGAAACAATGAGACTAGGATATGACACAGTAGCATCAGACGGGGAAGAGGAATGTTGGAGTCACTTTGATGAGTTAGAAGAGGGGGCAAATAAAGTGGGCAACTCCACAGGTGACAGAAACAGGAGAAGAGGGGTGGCAAGGAAGGCTCTGCAACAGACTAGGGCAGATGGCAATAGCAAAAAAGAAAGGAGCAAAGGTAATTAAGTGGAAATTAAGGTCAAAATTGTAAATGCCTCTCATCCACAAGGGAGCAGGACGCCCCCAATATGTCCCTTGGGCATTGATGGACAAAACAAACTTATTAAAAGCACTACCTCCACTTTCACAGGGGGGCGGGAAAATGGATAAACATGTTTGAGAAAAACACTGCGGGGGTCCCCGTAGCCATTGGGGATGTCAAAAGTCTCTTGGTATCAGCAGTGGGTGATCAAGCAGACGGGGTGTGGGTGAAGGCGGGGTTCCCGGCTGTAACGATGGCCAATGATCGACATGACGGGGCGTCTTTTAACAACGTGAGAGCACAGATATGGGATGCACTGCGGAGGACCTTCCCCGATACCCCAGATCTACACTCAGTTATATAATGCACTATGGGGAACCAGGAAGAGACTCCACAATTCATTCTTCGGATGCAGGATATGTGGCGGGCGGAGACAGGTACAGCGTGGGACCAATCCACCTCCCTATATCCATTACAGGCTACAATGGCATTTACATGGGCAGACAATGGTCAGGAGCAATGGGGTGGGGAAGAGCAATACACAGGACCCTAGTGGCAAGGAAGGCCTGCAAGAGGAAGAGGTGGGTACCGAGGGCAGTGAGGAGGCGGGTACAGTGGGCAAGGACCTATCGGAGTAGGACAGGGTGCATGTTGGTTATGTGAAAGGTGGGGCCACTTTGCAAGGGAATGTTGTATCCGTCCTATGGCTAACTATCAGAATAACCAGAGATACCAATATGGGCACCCGCACCCAGGGTGCCCCTATGGATTGCTCATGGGAGGATATGCACAGGATGAGCAAAACGATAATAGATATGCAGCAGAACCCAACGCACCCAGACAGCCACCGCAAAACATGCAGACACGTCTCACACTTCAAAACCAGGTGACACACACACATGCAAATCCCTTCGTTACCACTGTAAATGGTGCACCAGCACCGTTTTGGGGAGCATTTGTGCTCGGCGACAATGTTTTCTCTTGCCCTGGAACAGACACTCACCCAGCCTAGGACAGCCCACAGAGAGCCCTTGCGTGTCCAGTCCTATTAATTACCTTACACCCAGACGAGGAACCTCTGGTGGGGGCAGAGATAGGAAACAAGCAGTTCATCTTTATGGTGGATTCGGGGTCAGAGAAATCATGTCTATGTGAAAGCAAGTTTCCACTATCTGGCAAAAATCTCGAGACGCAGGGATTCTCTGGGACTGTGGTCACGGTTCCTTACACTAAAGATTTGGATATAAAGATAGGGGGAAGAACAGTGAGCGAACCCATACTGTACCGTGAAGATTCACCTGTAAATGTATTGGGTAGAGATCTCCTCAGTAAACTCAATATGACAATTGCATTCAAAGAAAGGGGTGTGATATACTCTACACCCAGCATGTGCCCCCTACGGGCAATGCTAATAATACAAATAACAGCAAACGAAACAGCAGTGCAAGGAATCCTCACCAATGCAGATATGTTTATATATGGCATACAAGTATTGGCAAGAGTAGTGCCAGAAATAAAACGAAAAGATTGGAGAGTACCTTCTGATTTTGTTTTTCGCCCAGTAGCAACCCCCGACATACTGCCTGGTACAGTGCTCTCCCTAGACCTGCAGGGAGTACAGGTGTCAGCAGAACATATTGTGGCGATTGGACTGGACACGGATGGTTTTGAATGGTGAACAGTGTTATGCATAGATACAAATAAAGCTTTGCGCGAATTGACAGATGAGAAATTGTTCACTGACAATGACCAGGATGGAGAAATAATCATGGAAATATGAATGCCCTGTGATATAATGGTACAAAACAGATGGATCACAAACCCCCTCATGACCATTTTCAGTGCACCACCGTCATTTTGCAATACAAACCTACAGCAGGTTCCACTGAATTTATGGACAACAAATCGCCATGATGTAGGGTTATTAAAAGAAGTGACCCTTATAAGAATAAAACTGAAGTCTGGGACAGTGCTGCCCAGGGTAAAGCAATACCCTTTGTCCAGAGAAGTAGAGGAGGGAATAAGAGAAACAATACATCCATTACTCCAACAAGGTATCACTGTCCCTTCCAACTCCCCATGTAACACTGCAATTTATCCGATTAAGAAAGCAAAGGGGGGGTCGTGGAGGATGGTGCAGGACCTTCGCCCACTTAATGACATTGTCCAAAAAGATTGCCCTCTTGTTCCAAACCCGGTGTCCATCTTGTGCAGTATTCCAAAGAAGGAAACCCATTTCACTATAGTGGATTTGAAAAATGCTTTTTTCTCAGTACCCCTTGATCCAGATTCACAATACTTGACAGCATTCACACTAGGGGGTTAATATACGAACATTGCAGGTTGCCCCAGAGGTATTGTGAAAGTCTGAGCATTTTCAACAGAATATTGCATAAAGACCTCAGCAATATTGCGGTCCAAAGTACAATAATTCAGTATGTCGATGATCTACTAATATGCAGTGAGGGGGAAGAAATGTGTAGGAAGGATACCATTCAGTTACTTACTTTATTGGCTCAAAAGGAGTACAAAGTAGACAAAAATAAACTGCAGTATTGTCTTGCAGAAGAATTGTACCTGGGTCAGTTAATTTCCAAATAAAAAAAGATTTTTTTATTTTTTATTTTTATTTATTTATCGCATTAAAATTGTACAACAATTTTTAGCAATATTCTTCATGATAAAATTCAACAATGAACAAAGTAAACGATATCTCAAGTGACATACCTCCAAGCCCAGGGACCATATCTCTCCAGGACTGAAATCCCTACACTGGCTCCCAGTGACGGCGAGGATCAAGTTCAAAACCATCTGCATTGTCCACAAGGCCTTCTGGGTCCTTGGGCCAAAATACCTTCAACTCTCTCTTCCTAAATATCTTCCTTCTCGACCTCTTCGCTCATCCGCCTCCAACTCCCTCAGGGTCAGCCGCTTCTCCAAACAACGAGTTGGGGGCAGATCTCTGTCCGCTGCAGGTGCCTCCCTCTGGAACAGCCTTCCTGCCTCCTGAAACTTGAGGAGAACCATCTCTGGTTCCGGAAGCACCTCAAAACCTTCCTCTTTGCCTCCACTTTCTCTCCCCCTCTCCCCTGCTAAACTTACTGAAATTGCACTGAATCTGCAACTGGGCCACTCAGCGTTCTCGGCCTTTGGCCCAGCCACTCTCCCCTGCACTGCCTCCCTGGCAACCCCTGCACTGCGGGACTGTGTCTGTATCCCTATAGCCCCCCTTCCCAGCACTTGTCTGCACTTACCTTGCACTTGCCACTAACTGGCCCTTGTTATTTATCCTGTATGCTATTAACCCTGTACTGCACTTTCCCCTCTCCCTTTCCCCCTTGCACTTTTCCCTTCCCCTCTACCCTTGCACTTGCGTGATGTGAATGACACCTGGCCTAGTAGGATCGTTGTCTGTCTCCCCTTGTTCCCCCCCCCTGCCTCGTCGTGCCTTGAAACACTTGTGTATAGGAGCGTTACAAATGCCATGCCATATCATATCATATCATAATAATTATCATTTTTTTAAAGGAAAAAAGAAGAACTAAAGGTTTCTCTAACAGGGCCTGTATGAAATTAAACAAGTGCAATATAAGTTTTTGTTTTATGTCCCTGTATTAACAAGTTCCACCAAAGTACAGGATCCGAGGCTGTGGAATCGGAGAACAGAGGTCTGAAGTACTTTGTGCGTGGCTCTCACAGGCCCAAGCACGCCATCACTATGTGAATTAGAGATTCAATCTTGGTCGTAACACTACAAAACCGACAAATGTTTCCTTTGGACAAATCCCTGATGGCTTGAATCTCGTTAGTTGGATAAAGATTCAGGTGGGCTCGGAAGAATTGATCTCTAATTCTTTTATCCGGAAATTGTTTCAGGTAAGGACAGATGATATTCAGCGTGCAACCTTCTGATGGCAGGTGACCCACTAAACGATAACCATTAGCAAGAGCCAATGTGTGAATCCAATCGAGGGTCTGCAATTGTACTTTTACTCGAATTGGATTTGTCGCCAATTGGTCCAAACAACTGCCAATTTCTTCCAGACATGTCATCATTTCCAAACGCCAACCCTGCAAGGATAGTTCAGCATCCTGCATCATTTTGTTGTAAATCATTTCCATGGTGGGTGCTCTAGGAGTAGAACAACATTTCCCAAAAAGGGCTAATCTATTCCAGGTGACAATACAACCCAGAGATGACAATCCCGGCTCTCTTCGGAGGATGGCAATTGGGGTAGATTGAGGAACACCTAGCACCTTCTTCCAAAAGACCCCCTCAAGGCGGGTCCATAAGGCTCTGAGATGTTGAACATGGCATCGGCACCGTAAATTACAGGTGGTATAACTTTGGCTTTGTAGACTCGTACGACAGGGAGGATGGAAAAGTGCCCAAATGTTCTATTAATTGCACGTGCCTGGCTAGCTAAAGCTCCAATTTTTTCAAAAAGATGAGATAACATAGGAACTTCTGATCTTAAATTACTTAGCCACCTAGGTATTTAAAGGATTCTACATGTTCGATCTTCTCACTGCCGATATGCCATAAGAAACAATTCTTAGCCCTCACAGATGGCCCAAAACTCATGGTCTTAGTTTTAGCTTTGTTAACTTCAAGTCCATTATTTATAGTATTTATGTAGGCCAACCGGAGTCTGGTTAAAGAGAACCACATCATCAGCGTATAACAACACGATAGCTTAGAACCACCCACCTTGGGAGGAAATGATCTTATAGCCTGAAAAGCTTCAGGCATGTCTTCTAAAAAGAAAATGAAGACGGCCGGGTCCATTGCGCACCCCTGTTTCACACCTCTCAAATTTACTATTTCGTTGGACAAAACCCCAGCTTGGCTTAATCTCACTCACTGCAAGGTTTCAGAATGCATAGCCTTGATTGGGTGCAGAATTGCCAGAGGGCAGTTCTTCTTCTCCATTTTTGACCAGAGCAGACCCCTGTCTACCCTGTCAGAAGCCTGCACTAGGTCCACAAAGAGTAAATAGATCTTAATTTTTCGTCTTCGTGCAATTTTCTTCAGAAGTTGTAGCAAGAGGATGTTGATTGCGGTGCCAAGGCCCTTCACGTACCCAGTTTGAAATGGGTCAAAACTCTGAGTAGACCGGCACCAACCGTGAAAATGATCCAATAGAATAGTGGCATATAGTTTGCCAATAACGTCAAGGAGAGCGATAGGGTGATAGTTCTTTGGGTCATTACGATCGCCTTTTTTCTAAATCGGAACCACTATCGCTCTCCTCCACGAACTGGGCACTTGATGGCAGGTAGCAATCTGTTTAAACAAAGTAGCTATAAACACTGCCCAATCTTCAGGGTGCTCTTTCAACACTGAGTTTGTCAACCTGACTGGGCCCGGTGCTCGGGAGACCTTCAACCTCTTTATTTGGTCAACAATCTGAGTGATGTCAGTGTGCATGACCCATGAACCAATACACTTGGGATAGTCTAGACTTATAGCCATGGTCGATTTGTAGAGCCTACCAAAATGGGCAGTCCAAGTCTCCTCACTTATGGAATTAGATTGGTCCATCTTCGAAGAAGACTCGTCCATCTTAATCAGAGACCAAAATTCTCGCGGTCTTTACTGGCCAAGACTTTCAGCATGGCCACAGCATCATTCTGGTATCTCTGATATTTTGATGTTCAAAGCCAGTTCTTATAACCAAGTTGTGCCAACCTAGCTTCATTCAAATCCTTAGGCAATCTTGTTTTTTTAGCAACTTGGGCAGCTTTCGGACAAGTCTTCTCTTGGCCACTAACACTGGGTCAAAAGTGTGTTTAGTGTTGTTATCCAAGGGTATTTTGGTTTTTGTATGGTATCTATACTCCTGCAGTAATGGGGAATATTCAACCGTAGACTCTGTTTTCTCAAAATTTGATGTTAGAGCTCTCATTTGGTAGCTGACAATCTGAGACGTAAATCCTTGTTGCATGAATCGACCATTATAGGTGTGTAGCTCTGAACGGACGAGCCAGAAGCTCTCCATTCTAACTGGAGAAGAAGATGGCCACTATGGTGTGTCTTAAGCACATGAAAGCTATTCCCCAGGGGGAGAAAATTGACAGACACATAGCTATAGTCCAATGTTGAAGTAAGGCCCAAGTTTTCCCATGTTGGCTGAACTGGCAAGTCACCTTTGGTGTTGCCATTAAGGAGTTGCATGGCGCTAGGCACTTTTGAGCAGCCGACAGATGCAGTCATAAAAATCTGTAGCTCTGCCGGGGCTGCCTAAGATCCTTACGAATATCCTATATTCCGACTTGGGTCCGGGTCCCGATGATATTGGAGGTGGGGGAACACCCAACCACCACCTCCACGAAGTCTCTGCAAAAATCGGCACCACCTGCACGAAAGCGGAGCCGTTTCATCTCTGGCGCGGCTCCCACGCTTGTGGTGCCCAGGGCCGCATGGAGCCCGCGGGAGTGAGGGAGGAGGAGCAGTGTCATACTTGCTGTCTGCAGCAGAAGCAGATCACCTGAACAGCAGTGGAACCCTCAGCACAATGAGTCAGTCACTGCCCTCCCAAGGCCGGAACTGGCCGCAGAGAACAACACAAGTGGACTCCCAACACCCAGAGACCCCCGCACTGGGACTGGAGGGCCGTCTGCTGAAACAGGGGACCACCGTGCGCGAACACCGACCACAGATGCGGCGAGCTCACCAATTAGCTACAGGAAGGCGAGAGGGGCCAGCCCGCCACACAGAACACACCAGAGACACCAGCCAGCAGCGGGCCCGCAATCTGACGATCCAACCCCCCCCCCCAAGTCAGCAAGGAGGCTGTGCTACAAAGAAGGGGGAGGTGGGGCCCAACAGGCGAGGGCCCTCCGCCCACCCCCCTGCTCCGGCTCCCGATTTCATGCAGCCTCGAACATTCTGAGGCCTGTCAAGTAAGTGGGCCGCCAACACGCAAGTCAACCACAGTAGCGGAGCAACACCTCCCTAAATGTACTGACATGTGGAGTGAGGCAGGATCCTGCGGTATATACTGTGGCCTGTTAAACGAAGGGGCCGCCAATATACCAGCCATCCAGGGACACTTTGATTAAACTGCAGGCAAGTAGGGGCTGGAAGACAGGTGAACCCACATAAACTGAGCACTGCCAGGCCTGGTGGGCCACCGGTGGAACGGGGCACCTAAACCCTAGCCACCATACCTTGAAGAGCCTCCGCCCATGGACACAACCCAACTGGCATCTATAACCCGAGGCCTGGCTACATGGATCATCCACATCCCACGGCCCCTCTCACAGTGACACCAAGCAACGGTAGGGGAATCATGATAACCTAATGGTGGCGCACACGAGAATAGCACCTTGACAAGTGGTCGGTGTGCTGGTGGCCTTCTCCCCAGACCCCGCCGGCAGAGATCCCACATCACACAGGGCCCCCAGACACTATGCTGCATCACCTGGACCATTCCCCCAGAGTGCCGCACCGCATCTGAGACATGGTGAAGGATCTGCCCTGCAAAGGAGCAACACAAAACAGAATCAACAAATACACCATGAGTGCCCCAACAAGGGCCTCCGGACTGACGGAGATCTTGGAGGGCGCCGCCACAACGGGGGAAGCAAGCTCGATCCCATCGCTTACAGACATTATGGCAGCCACTGGAGAGTCCAGGTCTTCGGTGGAGACCAAAATTTACGGCTTGGCATCCGAAGTCTCCTTTTTGCGACAGGACCTAAGAAACTTGACATCCCAAGTAGGAGAAATGGAGCAGCGGATATCAGACACTGAAGACAATGTTAAGAAAATGGAGGACCGCATGGAGCAAATGGAGCGGAAGCTCACTATCCTAGAGAGCAGAGCAGAGGACAGTGAAGGGAGGTCCCGGCACAACAATCTCGGCATACTTGGCCTCCCGGAGCGAGAGGAGGGGCCCTCCATGGAGCTGTTCCTAGAGCGAGAGGAGGGGCCCTCCATGGAGCTGTTCCTAGAAAACTGGCTTTCAGACCTTATGGCCGCCAAAAAGCTCTCGAACTTCTTTTCCATTGAAAGGGCACACAGGATCCCTGCTGGCAGACCAGTTCCCGGGGCTCCCCCACGCACAGTGATTGCCAAGCTCATCAACTATAGAGACCGGGATACAATCCTCCACATGGTATGTACAAAAGGCCTGATTACATACAACGGCAACCGGATATGGTTTTTTCCCCACTACACAAAAGAAGTCCAGAAGTCACAACAGTCTTACGACTCCGTGAAGAGGAAACTCAACTCCTTGAGCATCAAATGCTCACTCTTCTTCCCAGCTACCCTTAAACTATACCATAACAGTACGGTCCAGGTTTTTCACAACCCATGCGAGACCTGTGAATGGTTGGAAACGCAGGTCCTCTCTGCTCCACGACCTGACAAACCGAGAAGCAGCCCACCTAGAAAAGGCAGTGATGGAGACACCCTGCCATCCAGGTGCACTACACCAATGCACATGGATGACAGAAATGCAGAATCTCCTGGACAAACAGGAAATACTTGAGACCCAGCAACACAAGATGACCCGCAGGGGCCCGACATGGCACTGGGAGGTTTTGTCCTTTTACCCTCCTGCCTCCTCCTCCCCGTTGGTGAACCACCGTGGGTTAAAAATAGGAAATTAAGTCCGGCAGCCCCGGACGGAGGCAGAGAGACGCAAACGGGCAGCGCACCAACCCCCAGGGACTTTCCCAAATAAGTTCTCATTAGTGCATGGTTTAAATGTTTGGGCAACAGGTGCTTCTGGTTAGGGGGAAGTACAGGGAGGGGGGAGTTTAAGGGATATAGTTGTTAAGTACGAGCGGCTTAACACACAGCCACCCGCACTCAAGATCCTACAAACAGCAGAATATAGCATCCTCCATACTCTGCGCGCCCGGCGCCATTACTTTACTCTTAGAATTTTGCGCACACACACTGCTCTAGTTTATGCTCTACTGTTAAAAGTTCAACAGTTGGGGTCCGAATTATACGAATTCGAAACAGCAGCAGGGAGGTCATTGAGTAGACACCAGGGTCTTGGATTGCCTGGGGCACCCAACATGGCGATGACTCTCGTGACACACCACATCCTCCCCACCCGCGCCACAACCAAAGACACGCAGAAGTGACACAGATGGGACAGGTCTCCCTACTGACCTGGAAAGTTAACGGTCTGGGGTCCTGCATAAAGCGAAAACTGGTGCTTCAATATCTCAATCGCTACTCCCCTGATATTGCCTTCATCACAGAAACCCATTTGCTGGGCACTAACTGCGGGTTCTTCATGAGGTCCAATTACCGACACACATATCAGGCTGGGTTCACCAAAGGTTCCAGGGGTGCCATGATTCTTTTACACAAACGGATACCATTCCAGGCCCAGAACGTGAGAGCGGACCCTCGGGGTAGGTTCGTGGTGGTACTTAGGGACATCTGGGGAGATCCGTGGGGCCTCATAGCAGCGTATGCACCCCCTACACTAACAGAAGAACTCCTCCAGGAGCTGCACACAATAATGATAGAGGAAAGAGCAGACTCTTGGGCGATAGGCGGGACTTCAATGAGGTCATGGAGGTCATCAACAACAGGTCACATAAGGGTAGTAGGGCCACAGATACACTGACTAAACTATTCACTTTTGCTGTGGCAATGGGGCTACTTGACACATGGCGGGCACTACACACTTCAGACACTGGGTTTTCATTTTACTTTAACACACATCGATCTTTCTCCAGACTCGATTATTTCTTCACCCCCAAAAATATGGCCCACTGGCTACTATCTGCAGAATTCCTGGCGAGAGGAATCTCAGACCACTCCCCCCCTACTGCTAAAACTAAAGAGAACACAACACAAATGGGATCCCACCTGACGGTTAAATACCTACTATCTAGGGTACCTGAGATCATGGAAGGACTTTCTAATAAAACGTCAGAATATTTTGACCTAAATGAAGAATCAGTAGATTGTCCGATTACAAGGTGGGAAGCGTATAAAACGGTCCTGCGGGGGAAGCAATATCCCTGGTGGCCGCTCACCATAAGCGGCACACAGAAGAGATTGTTGAGGCAGAGGTCAGGTGGGAGGAGCAACTACTAGAGGAAGGAACCCACACTGCACATGAAGCCCTGTTAACGGGCCAAGAGGTCTTGAGGAACACTGCCCTGGACAACGCTCGGATCTCCCATTGGTCGGTCCTGAGCCAGATTTATGAATGAGGGGACAAAGCAACCAAACCACTAGCCTGGTTAGAGAGACGGGAACTAAGAAAAGGACAAGTGCGAGCCATCCAAACTCATGACGGGAGACGCTGATGGGCGACTCTGATATCGCAGAGGCCTTTGCAAACTACTATGAGCAATTGTACTCCTCCCCCGTGATAGACCCCGACACTAAACACCTCAATTTTCCTCAACTGGATCACGATCCCCCAGCTCTCTTGACAACAGGCAGAGCAGCTAGACACCATAATCACTGAAGAAGAAGAAGTGGGAGAAGCACCGACACAGCTGCAGACAGGGAGGCCTCTGAGCCCTAACGGTTTTCCAATAGCGATATGGAAGAGGTTGGGCGGGACACCGACGGGACACATGCACCGCATGTTCCTTCATAGTAGGGAATTGGGCAGCCTCCCCCTCGACCTCTGGAGAACATGCATTGTGGTAATCCCCAAAGCGGGGAAACCCTCTGATCGCTGCGCCTCATATATCTTTAATAAATGGGGAAGCAAAAATACTGGCCCGCATACTAGCCAACAGAATGCTCGGGGTAATCGAATTATTAGTCCACCCCGACCAGTGCGGATTTATGCCGGACAAATCTACACAAATGAAACTACGCAGGGTCCATATTGCCTTAGACCGAGCAGCTGAGATCCCAAACCCATTGGCCCTCCTTGCGGTCAACTTTGAGAAGGCCTTGATTCGATGCGGTGGGACGCTCTATGGGAAATCATGAAGCGGATGGGATTCGGACAGAGCTTAAAGTCATGGGTTAAACTTCTCTACATTCTTCCCGAAGCATTTGTGGGGGTAAATGGGAAACCATCCAGGATGTTCCTGCTGGGCCGAGGAACCAGACAGGGCTGCCCCTTCTCACCTCTACTGTTTCTACTTGCAATCGAACCACGCACTGGACTGGGTTCACCTGTCCGAAGGGAGGAGAAGATTGAGTCTCGCTATTTGCAGAGAATCTCTGTATATACCTCGTCAACCCAGTGATTTCCTGCCCGATTATGTCCCAAATCCTTGCGGAATACCAACTCTTCAGCGGACTCTGCATGAACATACAAAAACAATATATTTCCCTGTCCAGGGGGGAATGAGGCGATCCCAGAGCCCTGTCCATACCCTGTCTCAGTACTGGGTTTCACCTACCTGGCAATACGGGTCAGCGCGGCACTAGATGACTTCCTCAGGCTAAACTTACAACTGGTGGTGCAAAGGTTCATAAACAATGTCTCACACTGGCAGTCTCTCCCACTATCACTGTTGGGAAAGGCGGTACTGTATAAGATGATGACGCTTCCAAGGCTCCTATATGTCCTCCAAAACACCCCACTTCTCATCCCCATCGAAACTTTCGTACCCATTGATAAGACCCTACGCACACTAATCTGGGGAGGGACACAACCCTGCATAGCGCTGAAAACGCTCCAACACTCAGTGTGGGAAGGTGGCATAGGACTATTGAATATCCGTATCTACTATTGGCCCACACAAGCGGGGGTAGTAAGTGAATGGCTGCACGGTGACCCAGGGCTCCAACATACTCGGATAGAAATGAGCACCATTAGCTCCTCTTCCCCCCTTCGGATACTATACGACAACAACAAGAACCTGAGAGGGATACCTAGAGGGTCACTCCGTACACGCCGCCTCTGGCAGGATGCGCATCGGCACATAGGATAGGGTGGCAGGTCAACACTGATCCAGCTCTTGTGGCAGAACTCACACCTCCCCGAAATACAAAAGATGGGACACTTTGTGACCTGGGAAAGGAAAGAGGTATCCACATTGGCAGATGTCATTCAGGAGGGGCGACTTGTAGACTTTGAAACCCTAAATGCGAAATACGGGTTGCAACCTATGGACCGCTTTAGACACACACAACTAACACACGCTATTAACACCCAGTTCCCGAATCCTGCTGACATACCCGCCTGTTCCCCCTAGAAACAAATGTTCTCCCATTCCTTCTAAGGTCACCTCCACTCTTTATCAGGCACTCAACTCCTTTGGCACAAGGGAATTTCCGGAACTGTAAGGGCAATGGGAACATGATCTAGGCATACTAGAGACTGAAGAATCGGTTGAGGCGTTGATGTTCCCCCGGGAAATAGGCATGGATGCCAAGTTGAGACTGATACAGCTCTGAATATTACACAGGTCATACTGCTCCAGAACAATAATGGCTAAATGGGGCTGGGGGGCCGAGGATGGTGAATGTCTCCGATGCAGAAGAGCAGAAGGCACCTCTTTCCACATGGTCTGGGAGTGTGGAGTGCTTCAGGAATTTTGGGCAACGTGTATCACAAGACTCTCCAGGATAATGGGATCCCCGATACCAAGAGACCCCAAATTGATACTGCTAGGTGTGTGGGGAGAAACAGACTTCACCAAGTACGAAAACGCAGTCCTGGGAGTGGCAATAGGGGCGGGAAAGAGATTAACGGCCGCCACCTGGGGCTCCATAGACAGAATGTTCATAGACTGATGGTCCAATAAAATGGATAGATGTGCCTCCCTGGAATGACAGATCTACACTGCAAGAAGGTGCCCCCGGAAATTCCAGAAAATAAAGGGGAAGTGGGAGGAATAAACACTGAGTCCAGAGAATCACGGAGTGCCCTAACATAAGTTAGCACCCTCCAAGCTCCCCAGACCCCCCCACCCCCCAGTCTGAGAACTTTAAGGCTCCAGTTGTGGCCTTTATTGCCAATTCTCAATATTGTCCTTCTCATGACCCTGCTGCTTGTGCTACTAAGGTATATGCATATTGTTTTCTTATCTTGTAAAACCTAATAAAAAGAGTTAGGAGTTGCATGGCTCTGGAGTCCATAAGTAAGTTCCACATATCTCGTCTCACATGCCGAGGATCGTATAGTTCAAGGCTTGAGCATGACTTGATTGGACTAGATCAGGGATGTTGAGCTCTCCACAGATAATGATATAAATCGACTGCTGGGTGATAAATGTGTCATCCAGGTGTATGGTAACCTGGGCTATAAACGACTAATTTGAAATCAAAACCGGGTTCCAATACACATTTATAATTGTATTTTAATGAATTCTTCAATTCCAACCATAGATGGGTCGGATAGCCATCCAATCACAACCTCTTGAATTAGCAGGTTCAAAGAAATTGACATCCCGAAACCATCCAGAATTGGCGGCTTCCTCATCCATGTCTCCTGAAGACTAATCAAATCATACTCTCCCCAGTTGATTTTACTACATTTTAACAAGTGGGAGAACCCCCTGGTATTCCAGGAAGCCAATTTCGGATAGGCAGGTTGAACTGAAGAATATACTGTGTAGGGTTCCTCTCGTCGATTCGTGAGTTCACGGATGGGTTGCTAATATGATATGTGAGGCACCAAAGCACCTGCCAGCCAAGACCAGTCTGATGTTACAAGATTGGGCCTCTTCACTGGTCTTTAGGAATGACGTTGTCCACCTGATGAATGGAGGAATTAGCCTGGAAGGTAACATTTATTTTTAGATCGGGACCTGAAGGAACCCTTCCCACATTTAGAGGGTCCAGATATACAGATGGAATCTTAAAGCCAGCTGGCCCTTTGTCCCTCTGAATTGGGGTTAAATAATTACAAAAGGTTTTTAGAGTTGGTACATATTGTGGTTGATGTGACAATGGCTCATCCATCCTGTTAATACGCGTCAGATCAAACCCCAACAAAAGCAATATTTCTAGTGAGTCCAGCAATATATTTTTAACAACTGGGGATGAACTGTGGAGAAACACAGAGTCCAAGCGCTTGTTGTGGTAAAATTCAATAAGTTGAAGGTCTGATGAACGTAACTGATGCAGGTTCGGAATTTAGTGGAATAATTCTAGGACCAGTCTCCTGTTTAGTACGAGGCTATTACTGTGATCCAAAACTCTTTGCAGTTTCAGAGAACGAGTCAGAGGATTTATCTGCTTCGTTCTCACTCGTATATAGTCCGAGTCGTTCCTTCTGATGTCTTCTTACCGCTCATATTCCGCCCTGCTTTGGCATTCAACGTATTGATCCAGACTTTTAGAGTTGAAAGCTGGCTGATTTCTATTTACGTGGTTGTTTTCAACACCTGTATCCTTAGTTCTCAACTGTTTTCTTTTTTCGTCCATGGGCACAAATAGAGGTGAGGCCAGTTGCTCCAAACAGACTGCAGGAGGTGCCACACTAACTCTGATGCTAATATTTTGAGGCTCTGTTAACCCTTAATCCGTTTGGCTAGCTGTTGCTTCCTTGAGGGAGTAAGTTGAAAGTTCTAAGAATGATTGCGTTGTTGGGCTCAACGTGATCTTAAGGGGGGGGAGTTGCTACCGGGCCCAGCATGTCCACCATTTTGTCCAAGGCACCCACCAACATTTTACCTCTTTGAATTAAAGGGGCCTTTCTTGGAGCAGGTTTTTGGGTTCCCCCTGCTCCCTCCTTATGAGGTGGATTTGGAACCTTTTGCTGGGCCTGTAAGGCATCTTTGATATTACTTTTGTCCTTCTATTTTAATGTCCCCTGTTTTTGATGGGCAAAAATTGGAAAAGCCTGGTTTTCACCAGCCGCTTCTTCATCAATTGTAATGCTTTGCAACACTGGATCGTTGGAGATACATGGACCATTTATTCAATTGTGTTGGTCCATGAAGCCGTCTTGCGTGTTTTTTGCTGGACTTAAACAAGCTTGATTATCCTGCGTCAAATTGACTCAGAGGAGTGAGTTTGTCGTCTGAATAGATTTGTTACAGGTAGCGCGATTAGTCTGGGAGGCCGTGCTGGCATTGGCCACCAGGCAACTCATGCTCGGTCTTCGATCCTCCTTTCCCGTGACAAAGCCTTCCAGGAAAATCAGCTTCCAGTGCGTCATGGTTAGGAGCGTTGTATGATTTTTTTAGTGTATCATTCAATTGTTCATATAATTTAGTAAATGGAGCTAGGGCTATGGTAAGGGTCGACATAATGGAAAAAAAGGTTGAGTTTGTCTTTCTGATTAAGCGAGTTAGCTTGAGGTGGCTCTGGGGACTAGCTGGGTAATTGTCCACGTTGATTAGAATGTTCAGGTGTAATAAAAAGTGGGACAGGCACAAAAACCAGCGGGCAGCCCGGAGGATGCTCCACTTCACTAAGCTCCAGCACATTCTGATTTAATAAACCACCAGGCAGAGCCAACCCCAACTCTTTAGTTTTTGATACATCGGCTTCCATTGTTGGTGCCACCATGGGAATTCCAACTGAATCCAACACATCAGACCCAATACCCCTCACAGGAGAGTGTAAGCGGTCTGGATCCTTCATCAAACCCTCTGGAACTTCCTCTGCCATAAGCACAGGCTGCAAGGTCAAACGATAATTTCCTGTACAGGACATCGGTGCAGGTTCAAAAGGTTTGAGACCTTTGTTTGCAGAAGCCGGTAATGAACTTGGTTGGGCTCTCTTTGAGAAAATAAAGATGACGTTGACTTGGGCTTTACAGCCAGGATCGTAGCCCCGAAGTGAAAAGGGGTAATCTCATTTGGCCTCAAAGTTTTGTCCGCTTCTAAACTCTGAAAGTTTTTCAGAGGCCAACCCCATAATTCTACTCCTTCCAATATATCAGCATCAGATACATCGCCCACATTAAGGCCAGGCTCAGGAGAAGCAGGTTTTTTTGTAAACATAGCTGGTACTTTTAGGCTTGTCGTTATACCTTGCTTGTGAAGTCGATGATAGGTACGTGGCCTGTATGCAGATTTAATTGACCTAGATTTGGTCTTTGAATGGCCCAAGACCACATCCTTAGGTCCCTTAAGGGGTATACCCCCAAGTTCGTAGATGGAAGGTTCATAGCGTTTTTGCTTGAACCCAAAAGGATCATAGGCTCACTTTTCTCAGGTGATCATGATGTAGCCCTTGAGGGCGTAGAATCCTTGATAGATGGACCCAATTTAGACAGAGGAGAGAGTGAGGTGGCTTCAGGCACCATCAGGGTTGGCAACAAGTCAGGGCTCGCTGCCATACAACTTGCACTCTCCATCAGTGAATGCGGGCACAGAGAACATTGCCTGGTGTCATCCGATGGATTATGGATTTGTGCCTCAATCATGAGAGGCTCTCCAGGCGCAGGAGTAGACGTGATGATGGCCTCATCTTCTGTTAGTAGTTCAGCCACCTGCGGCACTATGGTCTCCAGTGCTGTTTCCTCTAGCCTGCAGATGAACAAAGAGCACCCTTCTTCAAGTTAGGAGGCAAGTTGTCTGGTGAATAGGGCGTCATCATACTGTACGAGGAGGCAGCAATAGGTGCCGCGCTGGATACTATTACATGCTCAGCATTTGAAGGAACCAGTTCGGGGGAGAGCGGCGATAGCCGGGACAGCACCCCCGTGTCCCAAAGGGCATCTCGTGACGTCTGTATGGAAAATATGTCCTGGGATTTTTTACTGGCCGAACTGCTCAAGCATCCCACAAGCTTAAGCGGATGGAAAACTGGAATAGATCCAGTTTTCGTGGGTGTAATGTTAATACTCACCGCCTGTTCATCGGGGTCGTCTTCCATGAAAACTGAGGAAGTCCTGGACATCGGCTGTTGCTTTTGATGAGAGCTCCTGTGGTCGCTCGAGGTAGAAGCATGGCCTCATTCATCTGCCACCGGACACCAGACACTCTGCTGCACTCCGCTATGCTTCGCTTCCGGCTGATGTTTTGGGAGCGAGCATGAGGTGTAGCGTCAACAGTAAACACGGCAGACAGACTCAGCGAGTGTCAGCGAGACTGCAAAAGTACACTATAGCAGTCAAAAGTCCTTGTTTGTTGAAAATAAGGGAAGCAGGTTGCAGGTGAGTATTCCAAGTCACGTTCTCTCCAGAACACTAGACAATCTACTGCACTGAATTATACCAGACAGGGCTTCCACAGTGCGTGCTGCAGCAAGACCTCACACAGTGAAAGACATGCAGAAATTCCTTGGTTTTTGAAACTATTGCCGAGCATGGATTCTAGATTATGTTGCATATACAAAGCCCTTGCTGCAGGGCTAAAAGAGTCCCAAAAGGAAAACAAAGCAAAAACAAGTACTCTGGAAATGCACACAGCATTTAACACGTTGAAGGAAATGATTTGCACCGCTCCCGTCCTTGACACACCCGATTATGAATGGGAATTCTTCCTGTTTTCACACTCTAATGGCACATTAATGACAGCAGTACTAATACAAAAAACATCTTTGGGACATAAGCCATTATCTTATTACAGCGGTATTCTTCACTCTGTGATGCAGGGCCAGTTTCCGTGCAAACAGGCCCTTCCAGCCACCGCCTTTGCTTTTGAAAAAAGCTCCACAATTGTAATGGGCTGTTCTGTCACGTTGAATGTGGAACACTCCTTGTTCGCCATGCTCAAACGCTTTAAGTCTACACTAACTACACAAAGAGCAACAGCCTACGAAATAATAATATCAAGCCCAAACGTATGTAGTTTGTTGTAAAACGGTAAACCCAACAATTTGTATTACAGAACCATGCAACGTAGAAGACATAAAGAATCACAACTGCGCCACATATGAAGGGTGGGAGATGACATTCCCAAAGCAAATGAAAATGCATTAAGTGAAGGGGAGGTTTATTTTGTAGACGGATCAGCATCAAGTTGCCCGGAGACAGGTGAAAAACATGTGGAAGCAGCAGTAGTAAGGTCGGAAGAGGGAGAATACAAAATACTGTGCAGAAATGTTTGCCTATGCACTACTCTGCACAAGCTTTACTTTATTTTATTTTATTTATTTATTTTACATTTTTAAAGCACTCACACAGCCCGTGGGCATCGAGGTGCTGTTACAGGAATTTTAATTTTTTAAAAGTTACGTAATTGTTTTTCTCTTAGTTGCATATTTATAAAGCGCTTAAACACCCAGAGGTTTCTAAGTGCGGACCCGGGATCGAACCTGTGTTGCTTCATGTCGTCTTGCTTCCAAGGCACGCATGTTGCCACTGAGCTATCCTCCCAGGACACTGCCGAATTGGTAGCGTTAATAGAAGCACTCCATGCAGCAAAAGGTTGTGCAATGACAATATATTTAGACTCAGCATATGTAACCACCACGGTACATGCTGGGTTATCCAGGTGGAGAAGAATGGGGTTCAGGAGGGCAGGTGGATCCCCAGTACAACATGCTGAACTTTTGAATGAACTGATAAAGAAACTTGAAGAACCATCAATGGTGGCACTGGTGAAATGCCAAGCCCATCACAACAGTGACGAAATAGCATTAGAAAACACAGCGGCGCATGCTGCAGCAAAAAAGGCAGCATATTTTTCAAAAACGCTGCCTGCACAATGTATGCAGAAAAGCAAAACGGAGGAACAGAGGGTGGACGGATATAATGCTTTACCAATAGCACAAATAATTGAATTGCAAAAGAGCGCTCCCCCAGAGAACAAAACCTATGGTTAAAAAGGGGTTGTACGCAGTCACCAACTGATCTCCTTTGGAGACAGAATGCAACTGGGAAGGTGGTAATGCCTGTAGAGTTATTACAAATAGCATTCCAACAATTGCATTTCCCTGCCCACACAACAAAACGGTATTTGGTCAATCCATTAACAACCAAAGCATCGACACCCATACCATTGAATTATATGCAACAAAATTCCATTCTATCAAATAGCATTTCATTGTATATAATTGGATGGATCCATCGAAATTAGTGGGGTTAGGGTTGGGGCTAGCGTTAGATTAGGGGTTAGATTAGGGTTAGGGTTAGGGGTTGGGTTAGGGTTAGATTAAGGGTTACATTAGGGTTAGGGTTAGGGTTGGGGGTTAGGGTTGGGGCTAGGGTTAGAATAAGGGTTACATTAGGGTTAGGGTTGGGGCTAGAGTTAGGTTTAGGGTTCGGGCTAGGGTAAGATTAAGGGTTACATTAGGGTTAGGGTTGGCGCTAGGGTTAGGGAGAGGGCTAGGGTTAGATTAAGGGTTACATTGGGGTTAGGGTTGGGGCTAAGGTTAGGGTTAGGGTTGGGGATAAGGTTTGGGTTCGGGCTAGAGTTAGATTAAGGGTTACATTAGGGTTAGAGTTGGGGCTGGGGGTTAGATTAGGGTTAGGGTTAGGGGTTGGGTTAGGGTTGGGGATAGGGTGGGTTAGATTAAGGGTTACATTAGGGTTAGGGTTGGGTTTAGGGTTCGGGCTAGGGCAAGATTAAGGGTTACATCAGGGTTAGGGTTGGCGCTAGGGTTAGGGAGAGGGCTAGGGTTAGATTAAGGGTTACATTGGGGTTAGGGTTGGGGCTAGGGTTAGGGTTAGGGTTTGGGTTCGGGCTAGAGTTAGTTTAAGGGTTTAAGGGTTACATTAGGGTTAGAGTTGGGGCTGGGGTTAGGGTTAGGGTTGGGCTAGGGTTAGATTAAGGGTCACATTAGAGTTAGGGTTAGGGTTAGGGTTAAGGGGGGTGGGTGTGGGGGTTGGGGGTATAGGGGGGATCCTCCCAATATACAAAAAAAATGTAAACGTTACAAGGAGCTGGCCAGTGCCAAAATGTCAGCACTGGACAGCTCCACGTAACGTTTTAAAGTTACAAAAAAAAGGATAGAAATGCTATCTTTTACATGTAAAAGTGCATTTCCATTGAAACCCGTACATTTATATTTTCAATGGACTGGTTTAGATGGAAAGGCACTTTTACATGTAAAAGATAGCCTGTCGATGCTTTGGCTTTCCATCCTTTTTATTAGATGCTTTGGTTTGTCGTTTTTTTTTCTCAATGTAATCATTATAAACCAATAAAACAGCACATAGCTACGGACAGTCAGGAGGATTGGTTTGTTCCAAATCTCCAAGAGTACCTCACCAAAATGTCTATCGAATGTATCACGTGTCAGACATATAGCTCAGGAATGACCCTTCGAACACTACGAGGAACATTGCCACGTCCCATTGGACCTTTCCGTGAGCTGCACATTGATTATGCAGACATGGGAGAGAGAGGTGCAATGGAGATACTTAATAGTGGTGGTCTGCCCCTTTTCATGATGGGTGGAAGCAGGACCCTGTATGCACACCCAGATGCGAAATGCATTGCGAAATCTTTGATAAGAGAAGGGTTCCCATGTTGGGGACTATGTGATGTCATTCGCTCTGAAAAATGGAACACATTTTGTTAATGATCTATTCAAAGAAGTAACTGCACTGTTGGGGATAAAGCATAAAATGTGTTCGATTTATCATCCGCAAACAAACCTGGTTGGGTGTATTGCCTGCCTTACGCACTCTTCCAACTCTGCACACAGCCCAGCAAAGACCCCCACGTGTCCCCCCACGAGATGGTAACAGGGATACACATGCAAACCCACTATCCCCAGTAAGAAGGGTGTCAGATGCCCACAGAATAGCAACAATATTAGGCGAAGAGTTCAAAGAATATTTAACGCAACTGACACGAGCAGTGAGAATCATTGCCAAGCAGAAAGCGCCGCCCTTCACATAAAACAAAGAAACAGATACAATAACAGCAGCTACTGACAGTCCAGCAAAACAACTAATGCCAGGAGATAATATTTCAAATATAAGTATTTTGACAAATATGAGAGTGTTGTAGAGCAAGAAATGTACTTAACCCATTTTATTCCACTCTGTAGGAGCAACAATGACTGAGACAAGACCACTGAATACAGACAGAAGAGAGTCAGATAGCAGTAGGGATAATGTTAGTACCACTAGAGCTCACTCATATGACTGTGGTCTTTACTTCGTGGCAATAGTATTTTCCATTTTATGATTATGTTTAGGTCTATACTGGTGTGTGTCTTTTATCATTGGGAATGTAAAGGAATGGGGGGAAGGGGGAAAACTGATACAAGAAGGCACTAAGCTAATATGGGATGGGGTAAAACTGATATGGGACCACAATACTTTAGCAGATACCACCACGTTGCATACAAACTGTACAATTAACCCTTTCCAGCCTGGATTACCTATAATGAATACCAGTGAAAATGTAATATATATATATATATAATATATATATATATGAGGACGATCGACCAACTGCAGAAGCATCTGCAACACCACACACTTGTTTACAGACAACCGCTGATCCTACCTCAAATGTTGGATTAATGTACACCATGTCCCAAGCTACCACACCGATTACTCCTCCGAATTTACAGTATTGGCAGTCTAACAATAATCAAGAGGAAATGTTGAACACAGGTATTTTTCCCATCTATTTTTAGAACGTATGTATGCCCATAGTAGCCTAGGGGGGAGGGAGGAGGAAAAGTGGAATAAAACAGCACAAATATGACGCTTATCATTGATTGGGATTAGATGCAATTGAAGACCCCCGTCATCCCGAACAGTCCAATAAATGGTACTCAGATATGAGTACCCCCGGCAAGCAGGCCACCAATTAAAGTTGTTATGTGCGTTCACTGACTCCCCATGCATCAGGAACACATAAGGTTTTAGTGCTACAAGACACTCCAAAAGTGGAAGCCCAGTGTCTCCCTCATCTTGCACTGTGTAGAATTCAAAGTACCTTCCAGGCACACACAGTAAAAAATGTTAGGGAGGAAAGGTCTTTTCAGACACCCTTACATTCCCATGTAAAATGGATCTTGTGTTTACCCAGATGGCGGGAGACGTCCCCGTGTTTGTTTGTCTGTTCTAATGATTCGGCCCTAACATAACCACAAATAACCACAAAAAAGACGGTAAACAAAGCCATCTGGTGAGATGTACAGACTCCATTTTGTGCCACCCTAAAACGCCATATTTTCCTAGGCCACACCATGATTTCTGAAAAGCAATCCCTCCATCTGTCCAGCGAGGTGCACAGAAAGCCCAGCCTCTCCCTCCACCTCCTTCCAGCTCTGCACGAACCCATTTCTCACAAAAACGATTGACCATGTATTGTTGCAAATATTATGTCTCTTTATTCCTTCCTCTGAGCTCATTGCCCTGTGTGTGACCGGAGCGAACCCTGGTCTGCGTACCCATCCATCTCCACAAGCCTGCCTGTGCCACCTCAACCCCCACCTTTAGAAGTTACAGCTTGCATAGCCTTTGCCACTTCACTCGCTTTGAAAGTAACTCCCAGAAGACCCTTCCCCCAGAGCACCTTAAATTGCCTGCCATATACCTAATCCTGTGTGATCATATATCCTCCTCTAAGCTAACATCCATCCATCTATTCGTTTGAATCGTGAGGCACCAGGGAGAATAAATTACAGATCACACCTCACAGATAAGGCATCTGGGAGAAGGGCACAATGTACCCTCGCGCCCATAAAGACCTGGTTCAAAATGTACATATATCTGTCCACATTTTATAGCGACCTCCATCCAAGTAATGGTTTTATGTCTGACATTATTCTTTGCATGTCAATGATCATTGTGTAGTTTAGATTAGTTAGGATTGAAACACTTTGTGAAGCCTGACCTTCACTCTGCGAAGACGAACCCAACTGACCCACATGCCAACTGACTGCCCCAGCCCAGCAACCAATTGGAGCCTGACTGTACCTACACAAGTATACTGTGCCATGTGAACTAACCAATTGAAACTGCTATTTTGTACTATGTGTCATTACATCACTCATGACGCTTTTTGGATTCATAACGTGCTACCCGTCTGTTTTTTAGCAGCGCGCTCTCAGGGCAGCAGAGGTCTCTGCATGCATATCTTTATATATATAAAACTTTGTTCAACTTGCAATCCATCTCCTGGTCTCATTCCCTAGTGCATTGTGTTCTTTTATTTGGCTTATTTGGTATTGTTTTGGGACCAGGCACTAGGACCCAATTGGCGCTGAGACCGGTGCCTGGGTGTGCTTGCCTGTGACCCCTTAGTTGGTGTTGTGGAACTTGAGGGTATTGACCCTGTCCCCAGGATGTGCTGCAGTGTGACATCGGTGCTCTGACGGATTCCCTCTGTAAGGGCCGAGACCCCTTCTGTCACTGCCCATACACAGTCAGGGTGGCAGTACTGGCATTTGGCACTCCCCGGTTTCTGCCCATTGCTCGCATGATCTTGTGGGTGGTCCCTTGCAGGCAATCACAGATTGCCTGGAGGTGTTCTGAAAGGGTGCGGCCAAAGCCCTCCATCACCTTTTGCTGCCACTCCATTTCATCCAGCCTCTGTAGGTTCGCTTGGCGGGCAGTGGTGGATGGGATGGGGGCTCTGCAGTGGCTCAGGGCAGTAGGCTGGTGAGCCATATGTAGGAGTGTCCACATCTGGGTCAGTTGTCTGGGCATGCTGGCGGCAGTGAGGGCTCTCTGGGGTTTGTGGCCCTTCATCAGAGTGTGTCATTGGGATTATGTCCCCCTGTGTCTCGACCGTGGTCCTGCAAGGTGGTGTGGCCTCTGTGTCTGACAATGCAGCTGCAGGAGTGAGTGCAGTGGGCTTGGAGGTGCTCCTGGTGGCTTGTGTTGTTGGCACTGGGCCTGCTGGGCCACCTGCAGGCTTGGCCTTGCTGGGTCCTGGTGTTTCATGGTGGTCCATGCCCTTAGGCGTGACTTTGGTGTGCCTTTGTGGGGTGGTGGTGTTGGATGACCATGAGGGCTGGGGCTGCCACTTCCTAATGGGCCTGCCCCCTCGTCCTCCTCCAATGCTTCTGGTGATGTGTGAGTGCCTTTAGGGGATGTGAGAAACCTGGAGGTGTCTCACTTGCTAGCCCCCGGGATCTGCCATCCAGGTAGCCAGGACATGGCCATCACTATTAGATCCAGTTACTGAGGGTGGCCCAGAGGGGGAAGATCACCTGGATGGGGGTATTCGGGGAGTGGAAGTGGAACACCGAGGGGTATGATGCGGTATCCCCCTTCTGTTGACACCTTTTCCATATCCTGCCCAGTAGGATATTTAGAAACTCTACCCTCCCACCTTTCTGACACGACCACTTTCTCACACTCTGAGCGACAACGGACTAGCATCAGAGCCGTTTACCTGACATGTCCCAACTCAAGGGTCAGGCAGAGTCAGGCAATTGCAGATAACTACACACACCTGACTGCGCTTTCCTTTCCCCAAAGGGATAAAAGGCAGAGCACGAGAGTACACTTTGAGCATGGCCGAACGCACGAGGAAGCAGCCATTCCGGGACAGCAGTTCAAATGGAGGAGAAAGGCAGGGAGATCTGAAAGGACGACCAGGAGGGGATTGCCCTTTTGAACCCAGACCCGCAAAGCCTCTGAGAAAGGGAACGTAAGACCAGGAATCGCAGCTGGTGAGCAGTGTGACGGATGTCAGTGGTACATGGGACCCTCCTGCACTGATAGCCAGGGCGTGGAGAAGCGATTGCCCTTGTGATACCCTCCTTGACTCCAGCAGCAAAAGAAACAACAACGAGTTCAGCAGAGCCGGTGAGTCGGAAGAAACTGATAGTGGATCGGACTGTGTTGTACTCAAGGTTGCAGTGGCAACATTGTATATGGAGAAAGAAGATAATAGACAAAGGTCTTTTGTGTGGGAAATTGGTACCAGAAATAGAGTGGTCAGGCACCACGTGGGTGCTCATTCGAAGGACTCTGAGTGGCACCCCTCTCCTAAACAAGGAGAATGAAGCAAGGCTAATATTGTGGAAACTACAAATACCAAGAGGCCTTAGGGGAGGCCGGCGTGAGGTGTCAAAGTGGTCATGCAGGGGTCAAGCCAACTCCCTTGTACAGTCGAAAATCTTTGATATGTAGTGGAAGTAAAGTGCAGCCTGACGGCAGGCTTCAGGGAAAGCCTGACTGAGGGCTCAAGGAAAAGCCTGACTGGGGGCTGGGACCCGGACCTAGGAAAAAATGAAGAACCTAAGGGATCTAGAATGACTTTTTGATGAACTATGAAATGTCACAAGTGTGAACCCAACACAAGGAAGCAGAGAGCAATCTAGGGGAAGGGAACCCCCACTTCCTGATGAGCTTATGAAATTGTGAACTGTGGCAAGTGTGAACCCAACAGAGGGATGTCAGGAGAAAGATAAGGGAAGTTAGCTTTGAATGAACTGATAAAGAAACTTGCAGAACCATCAATGGTGGCACTGGTGAAATGCCAAGCCCGTACCAACAACAGTGACGAAATAGCATTAGAAAACACAGCGGCGCATGCTGCAGCAAAAAAGGCAGCATATTTTTCAAAAACGCTGCCTGCAGAATGTATGCAGAAAAGCAAAACAGAGGAACAGGGGGTGGACGGATGTAATGCTTTACCAATAGCACAAATAATTGAATTGCAAAAGAGCGCTCCCCCGCAGAACAAAACCTATGGTTAAAAAGGGGTTGTACGCAGTCACCAACTGATCTCCTTTGGAGACAGAATGCAACTGGGAAGGTGGTAATGCCTGTAGAGTTATTACAAATAGCATTCCACCAATTGCATTTCCCTGCCCACACAACAAAACGGTATTTGGTCAATACATTGACAACCAAAGCATCGACACCCATACCATCGAATTATATGCAACGAAATTCCATTCTATCAAATAGCATTTCATTGTATATAATTGGATGGATCCATCGAAATTAGTGGGGTTAGGGTTGGGGCTAGCGTTAGATTAGGGGTTAGATTAGGGTTAGGGTTAGGGGTTGGGTTAGGGTTGGGGATAGGGTGGGTTAGATTAAGGGTTACATTAGGGTTAGGGTTGGGTTTAGGGTTCGGGCTAGGGCAAGATTAAGGGTTACATCAGGGTTAGGGTTGGCGCTAGGGTTAGGGAGAGGGCTAGGGTTAGATTAAGGGTTACATTGGGGTTAGGGTTGGGGCTAGGGTTAGGGTTAGGGTTTGGGTTCGGGCTAGAGTTAGTTTAAGGGTTACATTAGGGTTAGAGTTGGGGCTGGGGTTAGGGTTAGGGTTGGGCTAGGGTTAGATTAAGGGTCACATTAGAGTTAGGGTTAGGGTTAGGGTTAAGGGGGGTGGGTGTGGGGGTTGGGGGTATAGGGGGGATCCTCCCAATATACAAAAAAAATGTAAACGTTACAAGGAGCTGGCCAGTGCCAAAATGTCAGCACTGGACAGCTCCATGTAACGTTTTAAAGTTACAAAAAAAAGGATAGAAATGCTATCTTTTACATGTAAAAGTGCATTTCCATTGAAACCCGTACATTTATATTTTCAATGGACTGGTTTAGTTGAAAAGGCACTTTTACATGTAAAAGATAGCCTGTCGATGCTTTGGCTTTCCATCCTTTTTATTAGATGCTTTGGTTTGTCGTTTTTTTTTTCTCGATGTAATCTTTATAAACCAACATAACAGCACATATCTACAGACAGTCAGGAGGATTGGTTTGTTCCAAATCTCCAAGAGTACCTCACCAAAATGGCTATCGAATGTATCACGTGTCAGACATATAGCTCAGGAATGACCCTTCGAACACTACGAGGAACAATGCCACGTCCCATTGGACCTTTCCGTGAGCTGCACATTGATTATGCAGACATGGGAGAGAGGTGCAATGGAGATACTTAATAGTGGTGGTCTGCCCCTTTTCATGATGGGTGGAAGCAGGACCCTGTATGCACACCCAGATGCGAAATGCATTGCGAAATCTTTGATAAGAGAAGTGTTCCCATGTTGGGGACTGTGTGATGTCATTCGCTCTGAAAAATGGAACACATTTTGTTAATGATCTATTCAAAGAAGTAACTGCACTGTTGGGGATAAAGCGTAAAATGTGTTCGATTTATCATCCGCAAGCAAACCCGGTTGGGTTTATTGCCTGCCTTTAGCACTCTTCCAACTCTGCACACAGCCCAGCAAAGACCCCCACGTGTCCCCCCACGAGATGGTAACAGGGATACACATGCAAACCCACTATCCCCAGTAAGAAGGGTATCAGATGCCCACAGAATAGCAACAATATTAGGCGAAGAGTTCAAAGAATATTTAACGCAACTGACACTAGCAGTGAGAATCATTGCCAAGCAGAAAGCGCCGCCCTTCACACAAAACAAAGAAACAGACACAATAACAGCAGCTACTGACAGTCCAGCAAAACAACTAATGCCAGGAGAGTTGGTATATATCCGCAGCTTTGTCAGGATATGGAATTCTCCAAGATTTCATGGCCCTTATGAAGTGATATATTGTACTGATTCAGCAGTGAAGGTAAAGGGCCTGAAATATTGGATCCATCTGTCTGACATCAGGAAAGCACATGACAGCGTACCACCACAGACAGCAGTGCCCGAGGAACATGAAGTAGCAGTGTCTTAATGAAAATATTGAGTAGGGAAGTAATAACTGCTAAAATACTAAAATGACTAAGATGATGAGCATATAAAGTCTACCGTGTAATGGTTCTATACATGTGACTAAAGAGATTAAAAAAAAGAAATGACTAATGAAAATGTATAGTGTATAAATAAAAATATCTCTCTCTCTCCCTCTCTCTCTCTCTCTCTCTCTCTCTCTCTCTCTCTCTCTCTCTCTCTCTCTCTTTCTCTCTTTTTCAAATATAAGTATTTTGACAAATATGAGAGTGTTGTAGAACAAGAAATGTACTTAACCCACTTTATTCAACTCTGTAGGAGCAACAATGACTGAGACAAGACCACTGAATACAGACAGAAGAGAGTCAGATAGCAGTAGGCATAATGTTAGTGCCACTAGAGCTCACTCATATGACTGTGGTCTTCACTTCGTGGCAATAGTATTTTCCATTTTATGATTATGTTTAGGTCTATACTGGTGTGTGTCTTTTATCATTAGGAATGTAAAAGAATGGGGGAAGGGGGAAAACTGATACAAGAAGGCAGTAAGCTAATATGGGATGGGGTAAAACTGATATGGGACCACAATACTTTAGCAGATACCACCACGTTGCATACAAACTGTACAATTAACCCTTCCAGCCTGAATTACCTATAATGAATACCAGTGAAAATGTAATATATATATATATATATATGATGACGATCGACCAACTGCAGAAGCATCTGCAACACCACACACTTGTTTACAGACAACCGCTGATCCTACCTCAAATGTTGAATTAATGTACACCATGTCCCAAGCTACCACACCGATTACTCCTCCGAATGTACAGTATTGGCAGTCTAACAATAATCAAGAGGAAATGTTGAACACAGGTATTTTTCCCATCTATTTTTAGAACGGTATGTATGCCCATAGTAGCCTAGGGGGGAGAGGGAGGAGGAAAAGGGGAATAAAACAGCACAAATATGACGCTTATCATGGATTGGGATTAGATGCAATTGAAGACCCCCGTCATCCCGAACAGTCCAATAAATGGTACTCAGATATGACTACCCCCGGCAAGCAGGCCACCAATTAAAGTTGTTATGTGCGTTCACTGACTCCCCATGCATCAGGAACACCTAAGGTTTTAGTGCTTCAAGACACTCCAAAAGTGGAAGCCCAGTGTCTCCTTCATCTCGCACTGTGTAGAATTCAAAGTACCTTCCAGGCACACACAGTAAAAAAAGTTAGGGAGGAAAGGTCTTTTCAGACCCCCCTTACATTCCCATGTCAAATGGATCTTGTGTTTACCCAGATGGTGGGAGACGTCCCCATGTTTGTTTGTCTGTTCTAATGATTTGGCCTTAACATAACCACAAATAACCACAAAAAAGACGGTAAACAAAGCCATCTGGTGAGATGTACAGACTCCATTTTGTGGCACCCCAAATCGCCATATTTTCCTAGGCCACACCATGATTTCTAAAAAGCAATCCCTCCATCTGTCCAGCGAGGTGCACAGAAAGCCCAGCCTCTCCCTCCACCTCCTTCCAGCTCTGCACAAACCCATTTCTCACAAAAACGATTGACCATGTATTGTTGCAAATATTATGTCTCTTTCTTCCTTCCTCTGAGCTCATTGCCCTGCGTGTGACCGGAGCGAACCCTGGTCTGCGTACCCATCCGTCTCCACAAGCCTGCCTGTGCCACCTCAACCCCCACCTTTAGAAGTTACAGCTTGCATAGCCTTTGCCCCTTCACTCGCTTTGAAAGTAACTGCCAGAAGACCCTTCCCCCAGAGCACCTTAAATTGCCTGCCATATACCTAATCCTGTGTGATCATATATCCTCCTCTAAGCTAACATCCATCCATCTATTCGTTTGAATCGTGAGGCACCAGGGAGAATAAATTACAGATCACACCTCACAGATAAGGCATCTGGGAGAAGGGCACAATGTACCCTCTCGCCCATAAAGAGCTGGTTCAAAATGTACATATATCTGTCCACATTTTATAGCGACCTCCATCCAAGTAATGGTTTTATGTCTGACATTATTCTTTGCATGTCAATGATCATTGTGTAGTTTAGATTAGTTAGGATTGAAACACTTTGTGAAGCCTGACCTTCACTCTGCGAAGACGAACCCAACTGACCCACATGCCAACTGACTGCCCCAACCCCAGCAACCAATTGGAGCCTGACTGTACCTACACATGTATACTGTGCCATGTGAACTAACCAATTGAAACTGCTATTTTGTACTATGTGTCATTACATCACTCATGACGCTTTTTGGAATCATAACGTGTTACCCGTCTGTTGTTTAGCAGAGCGCTCTCAGGGCAGCAGAGGTCTCTGCATGCATATCTTTATCTATATAAAACTTTGTTCAACTTGCAATCCATCTCCTGGTCTCATTCCCTAGTGCATTGTGTCCTTTTATTTGGCTTATTTGGTATTGTTTTGGGACCAGGCACTAGGACCCAAATGGCGCTGAGACCGGTGCCTGGGTGTGCTTGCCTGTGACCCCTTAGTTGGTGTTGTGGAACTTGAGGGTATTGACCATGTCCCCAGGATGTGCTGCAGTGTGACATCAGTGCTCTGACGGATGGCCTCTGTAAGGGCCAAGACCCCTTCTGTCATCTCCCTGACTCCCTGCCCATACACAGTCAGGGTGGCAATACTGGCATTTGGCACCCCCCGGTTTCTGCCCATTGCTCGCATGATCTTGTGGGTGGCCCCTTGCAGGCAATCAGAGATTGCCTGGAGGTGTTCTGAAAGCGTGCGGCCAATGCCCTCCGTCACCTTTTGCTGCCACTCCATTTCATCCAGCCTCTGTAGGTTCGCTTGGCGGGGAGTGGTGGATGGGATGGGGGCTCTGCAGTAGCTCAGGGCAGTAGGCTGGTGAGCCATAGGTAGGAGTGTCCACATCTGGCTCAGTTGTCTGGGCATGCTGGCGGCGGTGAGGGCTCTCTGGGGTTTGTGGCCCTTCATCAGAGTGTGTCATTGGGATTATGTCCCCCTGTGTCTCGACCGTGGTCCTGCCAGGTGGTGTGGCCTCTGTGTCTGACAATGCAGCTGCAGGAGTGAGTGCAGTGGCCTTGGAGGTGCTCCTGGTGGCTTGTGTTGTTGGCGCTGGGCCTGCTGGGCCACCTGCAGGCTTGGCCTTGCTGGGTCCTGGTGTTTCATGGCGGTCCATGCCCTTAGGCGTGACTTTGTTGTGCCTTTGTGGGGTGGTGGTGTTGGATGACCATGAGGGCTGGGGCTGCCACTTCCTAATGGGCCTGCCCCCTCGTCCTCCTCCAATGCTTCTGGTGATGTGTGAGTGCCTTTAGGGGATGTGAGAAACCTGAAGGTGTCTCACTTGCTAGCCCCCGGGATCTGCCATCCAGGTGGCCAGGACACGGCCATCACTATTAGATCCAGTTACTGAGGGTGGCCCAGAGGGGGAAGATCACCTGGATGGGGGGTCTTTGGGGAGTGCAAGTGGAACACCGAGGGTATGATGCGGTATCCCCCTTCTGTTGACACCTTTTCCCCATCCTGCCCAGTAGGATATTTAGAAACTGTACCCTCCCACCTTTCCGACACAAACACTTTCTCACACTCTGAGCGACAATGGACTAGCATCAGAGCCGTTTACCTGACATGTCCAAACTCAAGGGTCAGGCAGAGTCAGGCAATTGCCGATAACTACACACACCTGACTGCCCTTTCCCTTCCCCAAAGGGATAAAAGGCAGAGCACGAGAGTACACTTTGAGCATGGCCGAACGCACGAGGAAGCAGCCATTCCGGGACAGCAGTTCAAATGGAGGAGAAAGGCAGGGAGATCTGAAAGGACGACCAGGAGGGAATTGCCCTTTTGAACCCAGACCCGCAAAGCCTCTGAGAAAGGGAACGTAAGACCAGGAATCGCAGCTGGCGAGCGGTGTGACGGATGTCAGTGGTACATGGGACCCTCCTGCACTGATAGCCAGGGCGGGGAGAAGCGATTGCCCTTGTGATACCCTCCTTGACTCCAGTGGCAAAAGAAACAACAACGAGTTCAGCACAGCCGGTGAGTCGGAAGAAACTGATAGTGGATCGGACTGTGTTGTACTCAAGGTTGCAGTGGCAACATTGTATATGAAGAAAGAAGATAATAGACAAAGGTCTTTTATGAGGGAAATTGGTACCAGAAATAGAGTGGTCAGGCACCACGTGGGTGCTCATTCGAAGGACTCTGAGTGGCACCCCTCTCCTAAACAAGGAGAATGAAGCAAGGGTAATATTGTGGAAACTACAAATACCAAGAGGCCTTAGGGGAGGCCGGCGTGAGGTGTCAAAGTGGTCATGCAAGTGTCAAGCCAACTCCCTTGTACAGTCGAAAATCTTTGACATGTAGTGGAAGTAAAGTGCAGCCTGAAGGCAGGCTTCAGGGAAAGCCTGACTGAGGGCTCAAGGAAAAGCCTGACTGGGGGCTGGGACCCGGACCTAGGACAAAATGAAGAACCTAAGGGATCTAGAATGACTTTTTAATGAACTATGAAATGTCGCAAGTGTGAACCCAACACAAGGAAGCAGAGCGAAATCTAGGGGCAGGGAACCCCCACTTCCTGATGAGCTTATGAAATTGTGAACTGTGGCAAGTGTGAACCCAACAGAGGGATGTCAGGAGAAAGCTAAGGGAAGTGAATCCTGCATTTGTAAGAAAGCAAAGTGAACTGTGCGATAAGGTCAAATGTGAACCTGACTGAGGCATGCCACCGAATTGGGGTGAATAGTGACACAGCCATGAACACTGTGTTGGCAAGCATGAAACCGACTGAGGGATGTCCACAGTGAAGTTGTTGGTCTGAGCATGACTGAGGGAGGCTATCCTTGAGAGAAGGAGCGGAGCCCATCTGAGGGTGAAGAGTAATCACCCGACTTGAAGATTAACAAAAGGAACTTTTGATGTTTATAGCATATCAGGCCCTCTGAAGCAAGATACTTTGCATGAAAGAGACTTGGTCACAGAAGGCCCTGATATTGTGGAAACAAGCTGTTTTTTCGTTTGTTTTTTTTATTAAAATGTCATTGGTTTATAAAAATTAAACCTTACATTTATAAGTCATCTAGGGAATACAAATTTAAAAAAGGAAAGGAAGGGGAAGACCCCAAACAGGTCAATAACATTTACATTCATCGAACAAAAAAGTCACTTTGAATTAAATTTGGAAGATTATGTCAAGCCAAAAACGTATCACAGCTGTTATCATTCGTCTGTTATTTTCAGATAATATGAAAGACCAATGTTCGTCTGGGTCCAGCATTCTTGAGGAATTTAAATATAGTTGTGCGATTACAATGTGTTGTGTTGTAAGTGCAGAACATTCCATGAGAAGATGGTATATTGTTTCAATGGAGTCCTTTTCTTTGCAAAATCGACACAACTGATTGTGAGGCACGGATCGATTCCGATTTCCATTAATTTCTTGTGTGGGTAAAATATTGAGTCTTAGCCGAAGGAATAAATCCCTGATTAGACGGTCTGGAAACATTTTGAGATACGGTGGTAATACGTTTATGGCTCTGATATCACTTGAACAGTTCAGCTTGAGTTTGTACTGGTTTTTGATGACTTTAGTTCTAAGCCAATCAAGTCTTGCTACTTGCAATTTGGCTTTCTGTGGCCTATAAAGCAGAGTGTCCATCGAAATCTCATTGTCCCTCCTTTGTGCTTGGACAAAGTCTTTCCATTTATTCAACTCTACCGCATTAATGTTTGTTGGATTTGCACGGACTATGTCCCATGCGGGGATACTGTCAGTATTGAAAGGTTTTCTGACCAGGTCAAGTTGCTTCCACTTTATTACTGTGATCAATGATTGAAGACCCAATTCAAATCGAATACGAGCGGCAGGGACCGTATTAGGTAGAGAGAGAATTTTTGACCAAAAAATGCGTTCAAGTTTGTTCCATATATCATCGGAGGGGTTGATCATGGTCTCTGCCCCATACGTAAGGATGGGAACCGCTTTCTGCTTGTAAAAAAGGAGAATGGGATTTATTGAAAACTTTCCAAATTTTTTGTGGATGATTGACCCTTGACATGCTAGTGTTCTTGCTTTGGTTATCAGATGAGTCGCCCATGGTTCTTCAGTTTTAGACTGGTTGATCCACATTCCTAAGTACTTGAAAGTTTGGACTTGGATGATTTTTTCTCTGTTCAATCGGAAAGAAGCTTGTTTGGATATAGAACTTGTTTGAGTAGTAAGAGCCATCACTTTAGTTTTTTTGATGTTAATATCTAATTCATAATTCATTCGTAATCATGTAGCTAGCAATGTTGTTCAGAGCAAGTTGTAATCCTCTAGGAGTCTTTGAGAATGACACAATGTCATCTGCACATAGCATTGTTGAAATCACTGTCAAATTCAATTTCGGAGGATTTGTTAGGGGAGAAGCTTGTCATGATCTCTGCTTCCAAAAGGTCAGGGTTTTCCCAACTCCCTTGGAAGCAGATTCATAACCCAGGTTCCGAGTGCCAACCAGTCCCAATTGGGACCTTTTGGACCCAGTCCTGGCGCCAGTGGCACCAGGCTTATAAATATGCCCAGTCCCAGCGCTGGAAGCGCCGGGCTCATAATGCTTGGGTGGACTTACCTGCAGCAGACCATGCTGCTTACTTGCCTGCCAGTTGAGCCTCTGATCCTCTTCTGTTTGGAACTACTTTTCCTGTTGGGTGGGGCAGGAGCCACTCCCTAGGTTCAGAACACTGGAACTCTTCTGGAAAGCAGGAACTCTTTTCTTACCTAGGCGTGGCTGTGGAAGGAGACACCTAAGTACTACAGGAGGCTATTTAAACCACACCCGATGGATGAATCTTGCTTTGCGTTATTCTGCATCCTCTGCAGCAGAACGCTCATCGTGTCTTCTGCATCTGATCCTGGGCCTAAGGAAAAAGGCTTACCATCCTGAATCCAGTCTTCAGCAACACCTGTAAAGACAAGAAAGAACAGGTTAGCATTACGGTCTTCAGTGACAGCTCTTCACTTACCTGGGCCATCGGCTGTCACCAACGCCTCGCGCTGCATTCTGAAAGACAAAAGCTTACCTACTCTTCGTGCGCTCCGGAGGTCTTCACACTGCATCCCGCATCTGAAAGACAAAACAAGGTGCGTTTAAAGACATTGGGGAACTTTAATACTCACGTGCCATTACTCCTTTCCACATCTAACCCAGTGGGTATTCCGGCACCCTGCAGCCGCTCCGAACTTGTACTTGCAAAATAAAAAGACAGTTAGAGCGCATCGTGAAGCAGGCAACAAGCGCTTACTTACGTACTTCCAGGCGCTTCTATTCATCACACGGGCTCCATCTTCAACTCACTTCAGCCCGTCATCCACCATCGCCGGAACCCTGCAAAACAAGAGACATCATTACCAAAGACTTTAAAGACATTAGAATTACTCGAAACTTACCGTTCGTGCAGTAAACGACGGACAGCAGTCCTCTGAAGTCAAGAGGCCTGCTCCCCTTATCCAGTGAAGAAACTGGTTACAGCACCCTGCCCCGAGGTAGATGGAGAGCACGGCGTTCACTTACCTAAGGTGAGAGCGTTAACCTTCGGGGTTCTACAGGAGAAGAGAAAAGGAAGAAGAGAGAGACATTCAATAACCCAGTTCATTAATCCCATATTTTCTATCTGCAGACATCTTACCCTTCGAGTCACACATACAGTGCACAGAGGTCCAGCCCAAAGAGCCAGCCGTGTGTTACACGTCACCTTTGAAGATACGGTATACGCCTAGTCAAGACCGGCGCCTCTACGGGAATCAGGTGAGCGTTACAGAACGCAAAGCCTACCACAAAACTCCCGTCCAGGCGCTATGGAAACCTCGGATACCGACCAACTAGCCCAGTTACTTGGGGAACTAAGGGCAGAAGTGCATGCAGCCCGTCAGGAAACGAACGCTCTAAGAAGGGAACTGATTATTTCCAAGGACCGAACAGATGATCTCGCTAGACAATTGCTACAGTCACAAGCCGGACAGACCCCGTTACCCGCATCTGGGGGAAATCTTCCTTCTACATCCTCTATGAATCCAGTGCAGATCAACCTACCTGGGAATGTACCTCTGGCTCCGCCCGAACGATTTTCTGGTGACCCAAAGAGGTTTACAGTATTTATCAATCAGTGCCGGTTGCATTTCTTATGCCGGCCAGCAGCCTTTCCAACTGATCAAGCTAAAGTAGCTTTCGTGCTTTCGTACCTTAGTGGCAATGCGGCAGACTGGTCGATCCCTCTAGTAAATCAAGATGATCCGGTCCTCCATGATTTTCAAGCTTTTCAGCTCAGTATGGAAAAACTGTTCGCAAGACATTCACAGGGGCAGGCCTTGGACAATGAGCTTCTTTCGTTGCGACAAGGTAATCAAGACCTTTTGGCTTATATTGCGTCTTTCAACAGACTGATAGTGGAAACTCAATGGCCTGAGGACAAAAGGATTACGCTGTTTTATAGAGGTCTACGTGGAGAGCTCAAAGATGTGTTAGCCCAAGTAGTGAATCCCCCACAAGATTGTTCGGACTATATAGACTTAGTCGTTCAAATAGATCACAGACTGCAGAACAGGAAGGCCGATCGTTCCAAGTTTGATGCTCGAGTATTTTCCAAACCGCCAGCTCCTTCCAAAGGAGTAGACTCCGGGGAACCCATGCAAATAGGGGGTCTGAAAGGTCCTCTAACACAAAAGGAGCGGGAAAGGAGAAAACAGTTGCAATTATGCCTCTATTGCGGAAACTCAGGGCACTTTCTTCGAGACTGTCCGGTGAAACCTGCTAAGAAGGCAGTAGGAGCTGCAGTTACCAAAGTTACAAACTCTGAGCAGGGAAACGACCTCGCCCGACAAGAATAGAGGTCCTCTTGCCGAGCGTGAAAACCAGTTCCGTGACCTCGCATTTCGTGATACCTATGGTCCTCATTAGCCCTGATAATCCGGATCGATTACATGCAATTGAAGCTTACGTCGACAGCGGTGCCATCGGCAATTATGTGGATCATGAAATGGTTTTGAGGATGAATCTAACTCTTTGTCCCAAGGCTGTAAAGGACGTCATTACTACGGTGGATGGTACGGAGATAGCCTCCGGGCCAGTAACGCATACCACTCATGAAGTGACGCTAATAAGTCAAGATGGACACCATGAGAAGATCGTGTTCGATGTGGTCAAGGCCCCTCAGTTTCAGATTATTCTAGGAATACCTTGGTTAGAGAAACACAATCCTCTGATCGATTGGTGAGCAAGAACGGTCCAGTTTCCAGAATGTGTCTCTACTTGTCACCCTCCACCTGGTGTTGCACTGGCAGCAATTTCTTCAGAGACTCCCCAGTTACCTCCCGAATACCTAGAATACCAAGATGTTTTCCGGAAGGATCAGGCTAACTCTCTACCTCCTCATAGGTCTTATGACTGCCAGATAGATCTGATACCTGGATCTACTCCTCCTTGTAGTAGAATTTATGCCCTCACCGAGCCTGAGAACCTTCACCTTCGACAATACCTGTATCAATACCTGGCAAATGGGTTTATTCGTCCTTCCAAGTCCCCTGCTTCTTCAGCTTTGTTCTTCGTTCCAAAAAAGGAAGGAGACCTTAGAACTTGTATAGATTATCGCTCCCTGAACCAGATCACCGTTAAGAATAGATATCCGTTACCTTTGATCCCTGAACTCCTGGACCAAGTCGGAAAAGCATGCATATATACAAAGCTGGATCTTAGAGGAGCTTACCACTTGGTACGAGTAAAAGAGGGCGATGAATGGAAGACGGCCTTCCGCACCAAGTATGGGCTATTTGAATATCAGGTCATGCCCTTCGGACTTTGCAATGCCCCGGCCGCCTTTCAATATTTTATGAACGATGTCCTCAGAGAGCTCGTAGATGTGTGTGTTGTTGTTTACATTGGCGACATCCTCGTTTATTCTTCATCGGAATCTGAACATCGGAAACACGTGAAAATGGTCCTCGAAAGATTGCGTCAACACAAACTTTTCGCTAAGTTGGAAAAATGTGTTTTCAACGTGACTGAAGTTGAATTCTTGGGGTTCATATTATCACCTGGCGGAGTGCGTATGGATTCAAAGAAGGTCGATGCAGTTCTCAAATGGCCATCACCATCCTCCGTAAAAGGTGTGCAAAGCATGTTAGGCTTCGCTAACTTTTACCGCAGGTTTATCCCCGAATTCTCTCGAATAGTCCAGCCCATCACTGCCTTGTTGAAGAAAAACAAACGTTTTGAATGGTCTACCGAGGCGGAACAAGCTTTCCAGGATTTGAAGACTAAATTTATCTCTGCACCAATCTTAAAACACCCTCGCCCCGAACTCCCCTACATCGTGGAAACTGATGCTTCAAGCCTTGCCATGGGGGCAGTTCTATCACAAAAGGAACCGGTAACCAATCAGTTGCATCCCGTGGCGTTTTGGTCCCGCAAATTCTCGCCTCCTGAAATCAATTACACGATTACTGACAAGGAACTTCTGGCTATCAAGTCTGCCTTTAAGGCTTGGCGGCATTATCTGCTGGGGGCCCGACACACCGTTACTGTGATTACGGATCACCGAAACCTGCAATATTTGAAAACCGCAAAAGCCCAATCCTCTAGACAACTCCGTTGGGCATTATTCTTAGCCGAGTTTGACTTCATGATTACCTATCGACCTGGTACAAAAAACGGTAAAGCTGATGCCCTTTCTCGGATGGGAGTGGAAGAACACTTGATCAACCCTAAACCTGTACCAATCATTCCCGAACAAAGAATTCTGGGTGTAATTGCCACACAATCCATAGAGGAAGTTAAGGATAAAGCCAGGCAACTTGTAACTCCAGCAGACATACAGAATTGGCATCTGCAAGGAAAGGACTTTGCAGTAAAGGACAACTTATTGTATTTCCAAGAACGATTATACCTACCCAGCACAGATTTACAGAAAGAAGTAATCTCTTGTTATCACGATTCTTTAATGGAAGGACATCCCGGTATAGCCAAGACCTCAGAAAAGATCAAGCGCTACTTCTGGTGGCCGTCTTGGAAAAAAGATATCAGAGACTTTATAATGTCCTGTGGAGTATGCGCCCAAAACAAGAGTCAAAAGGAAAGACCAGCAGGCCTCTTACGCCCTATTGACATCCCACCTCGCCCTTGGCATACGCTTTCTATGGACTTCATCACCGATCTACCTCCATGCTCCGGATACAATACGATTCTAGTAATCGTGGACTTATTCTCCAAGATGGCGCATTTCATTCCGCTCAAAGGCTTGCCAACAGCAGCAACTCTGGCCCGAGAATTTCTCGAAAACATCGTCCGACTGCATGATTTTCCTTCGGTTCTAATTTCGGATTGAGGTAGTCAATTTATTTCTCATTTTTGGCGAAGTTGCTGTCGGTCGGCTCAAATTGATGTGAGACTATCGACCAGTCACCACCCTCAGACCGACGGACAAACCGAGAGGACCAATCAAACTATAATAATAATAATAATAATAATTAGGCTTTTATATAGCGCTACAAACCCTCAGGTATCCGAGCGCTGCTTATTATTACCCACGGTGTGTGGTGCTCATTTATTGACCTCGGAAGGATGAAAGGCTGAGTTTGGCCCCGCCGGGATTCGAACCTGCGTTAACAGGCTCTGCACGGGTGTCAAAGCGAGCGCTCTACTCGCTGTGCCACTTGACCGGCTGTATTTACGCTGCATGCTGCAACAAACTGAAAAAACTTGGAAAGACATCCTTTGGATAGCCGAATATGCCTACAATAACTCTGTCCATTCGGGAACTGGGAAAACCCCGTTTTTTCTTTTGTACGGCAGTCACCCTCGAACCTCGGAGTTGGATCCCCTCCAAGATCTTGAAACACCAGCAGTAGACTACCTGCATTCTACAATCACCCAAGCCTTTAAGGAAGCTGTTTCTCACCTTCAAAGGGCTAAAGAACAATACAAGAAAGGAGCAGATCAACATCGGAAGGAAGCCCCTCAATATCGAGTAGGGGATCAAGTCTGGTTATCCACCAAATATCTACCTCTAAAAGGGCCACGCACATTCAACCCAAGATACCTTGGTCCCTATTCCATCACTACCATAGTAAACCCAGTAGCGGTCAAGTTGGACTTGCCCCCGCACATGAAGATACATCCGGTCTTCCACGTCTCTCTATTAAAACCCGTGCAACCTCAAACCCGACTAACTAAATCTCCAAAACCAATCCTAGTTGATGGGGAACTCGAGTTTGAAGTCAAAAGCATTCTGGACTCCAAGATCTCCAAATCTAAACTATTTTACCTAATTGACTGGAAAGGCTACGGCCCCCAAGAGAGATCCTGGGAACCTGCTGAATATGTCCACGCTCCTCGCCTAATCAAAAGATTTCACCGAACATTTCCTGACAAGCCAAAACCCCCGGAGAAGCCCGGTTTGGGAGGGGCCTTGAGGGGGGGTACTGTCATGATCTCTGCTTCCAAAAGGTCAGGGTTTTCCCAACTCCCTTGGAAGCAGATTCATAACCCAGGTTCCGAGTGCCAACCAGTCCCAATTGGGACCTTTTGGACCCAGTCCTGGCGCCAGTGGCACCAGGCTCATAAATATGCCCAGTCCCAGCGCTGGAAGCGCTGGGCTCATAATGCTTGGGTGGACTTACCTGCAGCAGACCATGCTGCTTACTTGCCTGCCAGTTGAGCCTCTGATCCTCTTCTGTTTGGAACTACTTTTCCTGTTGGGTGGGGCAGGAGCCACTCCCTAGGTTCAGAACACTGGAACTCTTCTGGAAAGCAGGAACTCTTTTCTTACCTAGGCGTGGCTGTGGAAGGAGACACCTAAGCACTACAGGAGGCTATTTAAACCACACCCGATGGATGAATCTTGCTTTGCGTTATTCTGCATCCTCTGCAGCAGAACGCTCATCGTGTCTTCTGCATCTGATCCTGGGCCTAAGGAAAAAGGCTTACCATCCTGAATCCAGTCTTCAGCAACACCTATAAAGACAAGAAAGAACAGGTTAGCATTACGGTCTTCAGTGACAGCTCTTCACTTACCTGGGCCATCGGCTGTCACCAACGCCTCGCGCTGCATTCTGAAAGACAAAGGCTTACCTACTCTTCGTGCGCTCCGGAGGTCTTCACACTGCATTCCGGCATCTGAAAGACAAAAGCTTACCAACTCTTCACACGCTCCGGAGGCCTTCGGCGCTGCATCCCGCATCTGAAAGACAAAACAAGGTGCGTTTAAAGACATTGGGGAACTTTAATACTCACATGCCATTACTCCTTTCCACATCTAACCCAGTGGGTATTCCGGCACCCTGCAGCCGCTCCGAACTTGTACCTGCAAAATAAAAAGACAGTTAGAGCGCATCGTGAAGCAGGCAACAAGCGCTTACTTACGTGCTTCCAGGCGCTTCTATTCATCACACGGGCTCCATCTTCAACTCACTTCAGCCCGTCATCCACCATCGCTGGAACCCTGCAAAACAAGAGACATCATTACCAAAGACTTTAAAGACATTAGAATTACTCGAAACTTACCGTTCGTGCAGTAAACGACGGACAGCAGTCCTCTGGAGTCAAGAGGCCTGCTCCCCTTATCCAGTGAAGAAACTGGTTACAGCACCCTGCCCCGAGGCAGATGGAGAGCACGGCATTCACTTACCTAAGGTGAGAGCGTTAACCTTCGGGGTTCTACAGGAGAAGAGAAAGGGAAGAAGAGAGAGACATTCAATAACCCAGTTCATTAATCCCATATTTTCTATCTGCAGACATCTTACCCTTCGAGTCACACATACAGTGCACAGAGGTCCAGCCCAAAGAGCCAGCCGTGTGTTACACGTCACCTTTGAAGATACGGTATACGCCCAGTCAAGACCGGCGTCTCTACGGGAATCAGGTGAGCGTTACAAAGCTACTGAAACTTCAAGGTCTGAGGTGAAGAGGTTATAAAGTGTGGCTGCTAGCAGGCAGCCTTGTTTTAACCCATGCCATCTTTTAATGGACTGGGATCCGAATTTCAGTATTTGAGTACAAAAGTTTAATTGGTTCTTTGATGTTTTGTGGACAGCCCCATTTAATTAATTTTGCACATAGCAAGTTTCTGTTGATTTTGTCAAAGGCCAAATGAAGATCAATGAAGGCAGCATACGTCTGGGTTTTAGCTCTAAATGATTCATGTTTTATCAAATTCAGAATGAACAGATTAGTCGTTGTGCTAAGATATTTTGTAAATCCGGTCTGTTTTATCGCATGCCTTTGTGCTCCTGCTGCCCATTTATTGAGCTGCTGTAAGAGTAAATTTGCAAAAAGTTTGCCCAGGGGATGCAAAAGGGCAATAGGTTGGTAGTTTGTAGGCTCATCAGACGGGCCTTGTTTGTAGATAGGTATCAATACAGCTCTTTGCCAGGAGAAAGGTATGCTTTTTGTTTTATTTATTAGGACCAGAATTTGTGAGAATAGTGAGGCCCATGTCTCTGGATCTTTTTTGATGGTATAGTTGGTCAGGCCGTCTGGCCCTGGCGCTCTTGATACGTTTAGCTTGTTAATTCCTTCAATGATATCAACATAGGTCCAATCAAGTGACCATGTGGAGTCGCAGGAAGATGGGTCTTCTCCATTTCCATTGGGGCGTTGTTTATAAAGCGACTGAAAGTGTAATTTCCAATTTTCTTCAGAAACTTCAGAGAGCTGCTTTGAATGGTTTAAGAGTTTCCATAAGTCTCGGGTGTTACCCGTTCCTAATGCTCTCAACGTGGATTCTGCATCGTGTTGTTCCATGATCATCTTGTTGTTTTTGGTCCAATTTTTAAATTTCTGCTTGGCTTTTTTAATCTTAAGCTTCTGAGTTATGTAGGGCCCTTTTTTAAGTTGTTTTATCATTTTCTTTAGTTCTTTCTTCTTTGCAGCTATTATGGGGTAATAAGCGTGCTTACGCTCGAGAGCCGGCATCGATTTCTTGTTGGCGATTTTCTGTTGTAAAGTATGTAATACCCATTCATAGTTCAATTTCTTTGTGTCTTCCATTTGAGTAGAGTGGAAGATAATCGGGAGTTGTTTAGTTTTGATTGTCGTTAATTTTTGTAGAGTATTGGCATTGTTTATTTCCTACTCTCGAATATCTAGATAGATTGAACTGGGTCTTGTTGTCAGCCATGTTCTTACTAGGATATAATGAGAGCTGTCTTCAACATAGATGTTTTCAGCACATTGTACGGGCAAATGTATCGAACTTGATCGATGATCCCAGGGCTCTGATCTCGCGACCATGTAATGGCTGGAAGATTGGATTCATGATCAATCGGAGCGAGGCGTATCATGTTTCGATGAAATATCTATTTAGTCAAACTTTGTGCACGATATTCTAGGTTGTACACATTGCGTTCTAAACCTGAGATGGAAAAGAGATGGCTATTCAGGTCCCCACAAATTATAAATTTAATATCCGGGTAGTTGAGTGATGCTTCATCCATTGCAGTAAGAAAATTGTCTATGAAGAGTTCATCTGCAATACTTTGGGGATTCCAGTATGTATTAAGCACACCTAAGTATTGGATCTGATTGGGTAAAAGATCACTGGAAGTAATAATTTTTGAGTCAGCGTCATGGAGAAGAATTGTTATCTGTGTCCAAGGGTTAATAATTTCATGTTTAACTTCTTTTAACTGTGAATCCATCCTAATTAAGGTCAGTAGTCCTGAAGACGGGGGTCCTTTTTGATTGGAGATTGCTGGATTCATGTATATGTTGAATCTGTCAAACACTGGTTTATTAAGAAGCCATGTCTCCTGGAGACATATCACATTTGCTGTTCTAAATTCTACTCTATTTTGACCAAAAAGATGACGATTGCCTCTCGTATTCCATGAACAAACGGTTAGCAAGGTTAGAACATCTCGACTTGGTTGCTAACGCTGCTGGTCATAAGTTGAATCTAAATAACCAGCGAAGTCATCCATTACTCTCCTGATCGGATGGCAGTCTATGTCCTGGTCTTGTCTCAGTTCTCCGGTTACAGGGTATTCGGTAGCGTTCCTCTGGTTGTATGTAGTATTTGAGGAAAAGGGACTGCTTGATGTCGTGATTTGTGAGTACATGGAGAATTCTCTAGTAAGCTTGTGCCCGAAAAGCACAGGAGTGTGCTGAGCTCAAGAGTCCTGCCTTGTCCCAAGATAAAAACATGGTGAAGGGAGACCCCGGCCATAGCATCCTGACTTATCATTTTATGAACACTCTTTCTTTTCTTGTGTACATTATCCCACACTCCTTTGTAGCATAGTGGTAAGGATTGGCAATAGGTTATTTTAGTATGGGCCCTTTTTATTTGACTAGACACCACTTGGACTGTATTATTATCGTTTGATGGTTTTAGCTTGCTCCCCTCTTAGATTTAGGTTTAGATTAGGTATTTATCTCACCCATTTCTACAGTTTAATACACACCCTTGTATTGTGATCACTTGGGTCTGTCTTACTTTGATACCATGCCTTCCTTACAAGGATATAGAAATTATTTTGAGGTATGGTTATTTCACATGTGTTGGCATGCATTTGCTATGGTTCAGAGTGGCACCCTACACATTTGGGCCGATGGGGAAGGTTGGTCAGAGGACATTGCATGTGGGCACAGCATTGTGGGGCTGGTTGCAGTCTTGTGTGTATGACACATGGCCAGATGCCCTTTGGTCTGTGTGTGGGGAGGGCAGGGTGTCCATGCTGGGGCAGCTGTTGTATAGCATGCATGCTTCTGGTCCTTCATTCCCCCACATCCCCTTCCCGGGTGGCGCACTCCTTGTGGGAGTGTGGGTGGTGGCTTTGTCTATGGCACTCCCATGGCTCTATGGGATGCTGCTGTGCAGCCAGCAGTGTTGCACTGTGGTGTTCAGTGATTGGCTAGCTGTGCTCAAGTCGCTGCAGTGGGACATGGACTTCCGTGGGGCTCGTCTGCCATACCGACATGGGGCAGGCCAACTGGGCCCGGAACATGTTGGGTTGACTTCTGCACAGTGTTGTGGTTACTCATGCACTACAATACCGCTGGCACAGGGTGTACCAGAAGGGTTGTGATATGCATGGCACTTTGATTGGTCACTTGCCACCCCTGCACACTGCTGTAATGCACAGGGGTGCACCTGGTGCTATTCCCCCTGGCTGCTGAAGAGGGTGGCTGATGTGGCACTGCGTCACTTCACCCTGATTGGCCCGCCCAACTGCTGGGTCTGCTGACATCTGTCCCTGTCCACTACGGCGTCTTGTGCTAGGATGACATTTGTGCATGGTCTTCTGCAGTGTAGTGGGGGGGTTGACTCATCTCCTACCTCCTGGCTGCTGGCACCCACCTCCACACCTCTGACTCCCTCGATGCCCTCCATATTGAGGACGATGCTACACTTTTATTCACAGGCCGTCAGGACCAGTGGTAGTGTTGGGACAGGAGTCCCTGCACCCTGGCCCTGACCCTGGGGTCATTCCACCGCTTTCTGGAGTCCTCAGCATCAGGGCAACGCTAGACACTGCATTCACCTTCTGGCTGATGGCATGCCAGAAGGCAGTCCTGCGCTGGCCTGATGTCTTTCTCTGTCTGCTGCGGTAGAGTTTGTTGCAGTGGGCCACAACCTCATCAGTGAGGACCAACAGTTCTCCCTCGCTGAATTTCGGTTTGTGCAGACAATTCTCGGGCACCTTGTCTTGGATCCTCTCCTGAGAATTGTCTGCTGTCTTTCAGGTCCGGGTGGCTGCATGAAGTGGCTGTTTCTGGTTAGATTGAGTTTTTAAAGATGGCCGCTGCCATGCTTCCCGTTCGGCGATGATGCAATTTCCGCCGGTGCTAAAAGGGTGTCAGTTATCTGCTGCTTCAAGCTCACAGGCATTGTGTAACATGTGCTCCTCACTGCACTATGTGCACTATGCATTAGAGCATGCCATCACCTTCTTGCTAATGCCACCTCACAGAATGATCAACATACCTGCTACATTCGAATCAGGAGATGTTAGCGCAGTCATGTGTTTTTATGTGCATTCTTTGACTGATAGTCTTGGATTTTTCCATTCTAAACACATGCCTACAATTCCCAGAATTAATTGCAAAGAAAAAAACAGGGTTATGCTTCTATCTTTCAAATGGAATGGGGCATATTTTCATGGTTGGACTGAGGTACACAATACCACTGGGCAGAAACACACATTTGCACAAGCAGTGAGATGTGCCCCTTGCAATTTCTGTATTGTATGCCTTCTGATCGCGTCAGATTTCCTCCTAGCCCCTTTCCGAGATTAAAGTAGCAGTCGTCTCCACCATTTTCTATGGCAAAATCATCAAGAAACTTTTTTCTAGCACATATAAGTGTTTAATTGGGAAAGTGCTTAACTTATCCCAAGAGTGGCGGGAGACATGGTTGGCAGGTCTGCTGTCAGCAGGTGGTAAAGCCTGGCATCCTAATCTGGAATCAACTTCTGTATTCTCTTTGGGCAGAAGCTGAGTTTATAGGCTGTAAAACGCTTTTTAAAACATTTGTTCTGGGCATGTACTGATCTCAGTGTTCACACTATAGTGGTTGTTCCTATGCTGTTGTCCGTTCCAGCAGCAACAGTTTGTCACCGGGCTGGTTGACAGTGCCTTATTGCCTTACGGTTGTTGGTGCTATACACACTGATATTAATGCTACATTTGGTGATCCATTCTTGTATGAAATGTATATCATATTACAGTGATAGTGTAACCATATTATTCATAGTGTATTGGAACAATGCTATGTGATGCCACTTCCTGTTTTGTCAAGGGGTGAAAGGTTGTGTGCTATCACTTCCCGTGTTGTCATCAGAGGTCAAGGGTTGTATGATATCTCTTCCGCTACCCCAGGCATTTTGGTGAAATGACATCCCATTGGTGGTAGATCTGGGGTGGTTGTGCAGTGGATTCCTTGGTCGCCCTCATTTAGTCCCTGTCAAAGGGGGTGAGATGCTGGAAATGCATTGGAGGAACAGGGCCTCCCTGTCCTTATCCTCTGCTCCTTTATCCTCAGTGTTCTGTGTTATTGTATGCCCGGGAGTCCAGTTGGGACCCCTAGCAGTGCAGCTCTTCCTCTTTTTGTTTGTGGTTAACAGAGACACTTGGGATAGCCTTATGGCACCCATGGGTGGGGGTACAACCCTGTGCCCCTAATGTATGGTTTTGGGCACCAGTGTGTTGCCCACAGAACATGGTATTGGCTGGTGGCAGCTTCATGCTTATATGACAGGAGCTCTGAGTATCCTCAATTTTGGGATACCCAGGCCCTACCATTGGAATCAGTGGATTCCTCCTAGTAGGCAAGATGGACCCTGCATCCTCTTGGTTTTAATTATCTGTTACCTTGTTTTCCCAAAGTCCTGGGAAGCCCTGACTATGTCCCTTCCCCTGACTGACTGTTGGGTGGAAGAACCATATATGGTAATGTGAGGAAGTCTAGGCCTGACTGGCTGGAGCCTTCCCAGTGACTGTATGTTGTGGGTACACCCTTGGGGTGGGACCTGTGTGAATAGAGTGTGTGACCAATATGCATTCTATGTTATGGGTGTCTAGTTTCTGTGTGTGTGACACAATGAATGAGACAACCCTGTCTGAAACTGACATGAATGCAGTGTAGTGTGCTGAAAGGCTGGGTACGTGCCCCGATCCACATTCCTTGTCATGGGTGTCTGGGTGGTAGTGAATGTCCTGAATGCCAGTGTTCTGAAGGGTACCTGGTTACTGCCTTGCTATGCCCAGGTCGGTACAATAATATCAACAAACAAATGAGCAAGGTCAGGTCGATCTCTGCTGAAGAGTAACCACTGCTACACCCTGAGTGGGGTAAGCCCTTGTGTGGGTGGTCACAGAATTCTCATGAAACTGTTCTTCTGCACAAAAGGGTTTTATTTTGAAGTGCAGTGGTGTAGTAATACACTGGTATTTTTCAAAAACATAGGACATTCACATTTGAGGACATACAAAGTGTAGTACCTAAGTACGAATGATCAAGTAGTCAATATTTGAGACATCTACTTGTACAGTTTGTTCATTCTCTATAGGTTCCTTGGGAAGGAAGCTTAGAGAATTCAGTGGAAACATAGACAAGTAGAGGGCCCATAGAGTGTGGGCACAATCAAGAGTTGAACAACAACATATAATACATGTCAACACAACAGTGTTTCGGCCATTTTGCGTGGAGCTAGGTGGGCTCTGATGGTGTTGGCCTTCATCAGGACAGTAGTGTCTTTACGAGTGGAAGGTTCTATGTGGTCTTTAGGATCGAAACAGACAAGAGAACGTGTCAGAATGTACATGGTCAGCAAAAGATCTAGCAGAGAGAAGTTATGAATACTATGTAAGGCGGATGCCGGTGCTTACCGAATCCGAGGAGCTTAGTGGCTCAGATTAAGAGGTGGAAGGATCCACTTCTTTAGGATGAAGTCATCATCTTGTCAACAGGCGCGGTCACGCCTGTCAGGGGTTAATGAGGTAGGATTACTAAATGGTGCCCCAATGGTGTGGTTCCTCTCTAGCCCATAGTTGGTGTGTGACTAGGGAGGTGGTGGTCTTAGCAGATTTGGTGAGAGTAGACCTAGTGGTGGTCCCACTAAACGTGGAGTGCGCTTAAATGGGGTAAAAAGGGCTTCTGTGGAATCACAAATGCCATTTATCAAGCGCACAGAGAAATTAGTGCAAATCTGTATTTAATACAATTTGATTAAAAAGAGTGCCCCTTCTCAACGGTCCTGGGGGAAGGGTGGACCGTGATCTATGTGGGATGTGCACGTTCTGGATTACAGTGCCACAACACGTGTCATGCAGCCTATGGTGTATGTGGCACGAAGGGCTATGGGTGTTTAAATGTGCAGAGTCATACTGTTTAGAGATTCCTTACAGTGAGGGTAGGCCTACCAGTTTCTGTGCATAAAGCCGCGTGTAGTAGAGCTTACCTATTGCCAATGCATTCAGCTGCCAGGATCGTTGAAGCAGCAGTGTGTCGTCTCGGATGTCGAGGATGCAAGCGTGTAGAATGCAGGCTAGGGCCATGTTAAAGAAAAAGGGCCCTGTGGTGGGGTGACTACCTAGATGCCTGTTTGGAGTTGATGCAGGCAGTCAGTCGGGCCAAGATGCAAGTCATGCAAGGTGTGGCGCAGGATGATGATGTCAGCCCCTGTCAATACCATAGGGTGTCTGTGGCTAGGGCCGTGTTGAAGAACAAGGGCCCTGTGGTGGGGTGACTACCTAAATGCCTGTTTAGAGTTAATGCAGGCAGTCAGTATGGCCAAAATGCAAGTCATGCAAGGTGTGGCGAACGATGATGATGTCAGCCACTGTCAATCCCTTTGGGAGTCAGCTGTCATGTAGTATAGAATCAGGCCTGTGTTACTTCATTCCCACATGTTGTTCATGACAGGTATATGACATCAATGGTTTATATCAATTTACAGATGTAATTACTTTAAAAAACTTTTAAAAGAGGATTTGACACAAAATCAAAAAACAAATTGTTACACAGTGCAAATTCTTGTTTTTAGAAAATGGAAAGGATCTGTATGAAAGTCTGGCCAGATGCAAGGTGGATGTGGTTTCTCAGAGAGCATCTGCAGCCATATTGTATAAAACACATTACTGTAGATGGGTGTTCTGTCATAGGACATACATACTGTCGCCATATTTTACAGGAAATGCTTCCACTCTACAGTTATGTTCAAACCCTCTTTGACAGTTCGTAGTTTGTGGACCCATTTCTGTTCTAGTCTGGTCAGGGTTTTGTCTATGTCTCCACCTCTACGGGTGGTGTTCACTTTCTGTAAGACACACCACTTTATATCCATGTTGGTGTGGTTCTTCTTAACATAGTGTTCCACTAGTGGTTTGTCCGGTACCTTGTTTTTTATACAACACCGGTGCTTACCAATTCGGGTCTTCACAGCTCTCATGGTTTTCCCAACGTATAGAAGTCCACATGGGCATTCAATGGTGTAAATAACTTGTTTGGTATTACAGTTTGTGTGATCCTGTAAGGTCCACGAGATCTCTTTGTGTGTGAATAATTTGGTTGTCTCTGTGAACTGACAGGCCATGCATTTGCCACATCGGTAGTGTCCTTGGACAGGTGGTAAGTTCCATAGAGTATTGGGATGTTTTGGAGTTTCTAGAAACGTATGGACCAGTGACTCTTTGATGTTGCGGTTTTTCTTGAAGGCAAAAAGGGGCACTTTTTGGAGAGATCCAGTGTTCTTGATCAGTGGCCAGTGCTGCTTGATTGTCTTTTTTATCAAATTGCCGAGGGGACTGTAGGTTGTCCCACATACCAGTCTGTCCAGGTCTTTTTTGGTGGTTTTGGTGAGGCAGATAGTACGGTCTGTGTTTGCTGCTCGTTTGCTTGCGTGTTTCACGGATTTCCTCGGGTAGCCTCTGTTGAGAAGGCGGTTTTGTAGATCTGTGGCGTGTTTCTCATATGTGTCACAGTTAGTGCAATTCCTCCTAATCCTCAAGAACTGTCCGTAGGGCAGGTTATATTTCAGACCTTGAGGGTGATAGCTTATAATGTGTAGTAAGGTGTTCTGATCTGTAGGTTTCCGAAATAGTTCCGTGTGTAGATAGTCTCCTGACCTGTAGATGTGGAGGTCTAGGAAGTCAATCCCGTGGAAATCCCAGTGCATCGTGAAGTTGATGTGAGTACTGCATAGATTGAGCCATTCCTGGAATGCAGTTAGGTCTTATTGGTTCCCCTGCCAGATGAGGAGCACATCGTCGATGTACCTTTTCCACAGCTTGATATTGTTTCTGTAGGGATTACTGTCTGCCATGACGTTTTCGGTTTCGTAATGTGCCATGTACAAGTTGGCAATGTCTGGTGCAAAGGCGGCCCCCATGCTGACCCCTTTGATTTGTTTGTACAATTGGTCTTTGAGTAGAAAGAAATTTTCGGTCATTGCAAGTCTCACACATTCTAGTATGAAGTCTGTAGGGACTGTTTCGGTGTCATTTCTTTTGTCCAGAAAAAGTTTCAATACCTCTAACGCCTCTAGTTGTGGGATTGAAGTGTAGAGGGCCTCTACATCCAGGGTGGCTAAGATGTAATCTTGTTCCATGTTGATGGTCCCCAGCATGAGTATGGTGTCCGTGCTGTCTTTGAGGTAGGAATTCATTGATAGGGGTTTGTTTCTCTCACCAAATCTGCTAAAACCTACACCACACCTCCCTAGTCACACACCAACTATGGGCTAGAGAGGAACCGCACCGTTGGGGCGCCATTTAGTAATCCTACCTCCTTATCTCCTGACAGGCGTGACCGCGCCTGTTGACAAGATGACGACTGCATCCTAAAGAAGTGGATCCTTCCACCTCTTAATCTGAGCCACTAAGCTCCTCGGATTCGGTAAGCACCGGCATCCGCCTTACATAGTATTCATAACTTCTCTGTGCTAGATCTTTTGCTGACCACGTACATTCTGACACGTTCTCTTGTCTGTTTCACTCCTACAGACCACATAGGACCCTCCACTCGTAAAGACACTCCTGCCCTGATGAAGGCCTACACCATTAGAGCTCACCTAGCTCCACGCAAAATGGCCGAAACACTGTTGTGTTGAAATGTATTATATGTTGTTGTTCAACTCTTGATTGTGCCCACACTCTATGGGCCCTCTACCTGTCTATGTTTCCACTGAATTCTCTAAGCTTCCTTTGCAAGGAACCTATAGAGAATGAACAAACTGTACAAGTAGATGTCTCAAATATTGACTACTTTATCATTCGTACTTAGGTACTACACTTTGTATGTCCTCAAATGTGAATGTCCTATGTTTTTGATAAATACCAGTGTATTACTACACCACTGCACTTCAAAATAAAACCCTTTTGTGCAGAAGAACAGTTTCATGAGAATTCTGTGACCACCCACACAAGGGGTTACCCACTCAGGGTGTAGCAGTGGTTACTCTTCAGCAGAGATTGACCTGACCTTGCTCATTCGTTTGTTGATATTACTGAATGCCAGTGAGCCTGATTGGCTGCCTGCTTGCATGATAACCCTTCTATGTGATTGGCTGACTGAGCCTGGCTCAGCCAGAGCTAATGAGGGACAGCTGTGTATATCTGGGAACCTCTCAGTAAGTTCCCAATCTGTTCAGAAGCTGAAGTTGAAACTTGAAGCTGCTTTTTGATGCCCAGATGGAGGAGACGATTGCTGCTGCATTTCCTTCAATGTAATCCAACAGCTGTCGAGTCTGTCGAGGACTGATCCAAGAGAGGACCTGGCAAGGAAACTCTCCCTAACTATGAGGGACTATCGTGCAAAACTGCTGTTCTTCATCGAAGCACCCTGGAAGCCAGTTCTATGAGTCTGACGTCCGGAGAAGGGGACCGCCGAGAATCCTGAAGAGAGCACCTGCACATCGAGAGTCGTCGAAGTCCATTGGCGTAGACCGGGGTCAGAGGATTTCCGTGACTGCTGAAAGCCAAGTCAAATCATGTTGCACAGAAGCAGGGACACCTGACGCCATGCTGCTTGACTACTGGAGCCGAGAAATCTCCACTTTGCCTAAGAACATTTGAAATAAGGCTCCCTTGCCATCACTGTCAACCACTTTATCCCGTCGGAGAAAGCGAAGGTCATCGGCCGCCGAGGAAAGTCCACTGGTGGGTTTCCCGCTACCAGAAACTGACAAAGACCTCTCGAGGACAATGATGGAGTGAAGCTCAGAGGTCCAGCCTGTGATCGAGTCCCGATCGCTGAAGCTATCCCGAGATATGTGCTGCGGTTGCAGCACCCACAGGCCAGAGGCCTGCCAAACGCGACTCCTGACATCTGGAGCCAGCTGTCGGGCCCACATCCATCACCACCAAAGTCCATGGACTCTTATTTGCTGCACCGAACATTTTGCACTGAGGCTTACTGCACATCTCATCTTCCCAGGACTTCCACCATCGAAGAACAATCGATCAGCGAAGAGAACCGCGAAGGTCAAAGCAGCTGTATGGCCGCAAGTGTTCCATTTTTCTCAGAGGATCTCGATGCCCAGTGGCTCCTTCTTTCCAAGAGGATCCATCCTTGAATGATACCGTCAATGAACCGTCAAAGAAACTCTTCCACTTCAGGTACATTGGGGTGGTTGAACTTTTTAACCAAGAAGTAAGGCTTAATGACCATTTATGGACTGGACTTGTTAATTCTTTTATTACAGGTTGCCGAGGTGGGGGGATCCTCCTTCAAAATTGTTTAGTTTAGTTTAGTTTGGTTTTTTATAGAGCGCGTTTGAACCCTCAGGTAGCTGGGCGCATAATCATGTGGACAACATAGTTACATATCGTTGCGCGAAACATGGAAAAAAAGGGTTCATACATTCAATGTTACAACGAAGGGTACGGTGAGAGTAGCAAGTACAAAAGAGCGTGAGGACCGGTTACATGATGGTCCGTTTCAGGTTTCAGGTTAAGTCTTACAGAGGAAATTGGTGGAGCCAAGACTGTGTGCCAATACGTGTCAAAGTGTTAGGTAGAGAGCCAGGATTTCACCATGGCTCTGAATGGCCAGAAGGAAGCTTCCGATCTGATAGCGAGAGGGAGAGTATTCCAGCATTGAGCTGCAAGAACAGGGAAACCTGAGCCTCGTGCTGTTTTTAGATTGAATTTAGGGATCGTTAGTTGGTGCAGATATGGAGTTCTGGTGGGTCTGGAAGTGTTGTGTCTGGAGAATTTGTCAGAAAGGTAGCGCGGGGCAGTCAGTGACAGGCACTTGTGTGTGATGACAAGGGTTCTTAGTTTAATTCTGTCGCGGATGGGGAGCCAGTGGGCTTCTTTGCTGGCCGTGGAGATGTGAGCCTTGCGTGGTAGGTTAAGAGCGCATCTTAAGGCGTTATTTTGTAGAATCTGGAGTCTATTCAAGTTTTTTGTTGTGGAGCCCAGGAAGAGTGTGTTACAATAGTCTAATTTAGACAATATCAGCGCTCTAGCTAAGGTGAGACAACTGGAGGAGGATAAAAAAGGTCTGCAGGCATTGATAAGTTTATTAGTGTATGTTGTAGTTGAGATGGTGGCGTTTATTTGTTTTTCAGTGATAGAGTGGAATCGAGATACACACCTAATGTTTTGACCTCTTTGGATACTTTTGTAATATTGCCATCAATGGTGAAGGATTGGTACCTGGAGTCCAATTTATTGAGGCGGGCCTGGGAACCTACGATAAGCAGTTCCGTCTTATCTTCATTGAGGCAAAGACTATGGGCCTCATCACGATTTGGGCTGTATTCCCGGCTGTAATACCGCCGACTGTAATAGCCCTAGCACCGACCGGTCCGGCTGTATTAGCGCCGGATCACGAGTTGGGTGTTAACGGTAAATCCCCATTCCCAATTGGGTCCATTGGATTCAATGGGGTACTTTCAGCGCTAACTATGCGGGCTAATACAGCCGGCGGTAATACAGCCGAAAACAGGGGATTTTCACCTCCAGAGAAAGGCTGGAGGTAAAATAGTCCATTTAGCGCCCAACTCGTGATAGGGCCAGCCCTTAAATGCGGCTGTAATACCGTTACCACCGCATTTAAGGGCTAAAGCCCAACTCATGGCCATCCAGGCTTGAATTTCTAGGTAGATTTCGTTTAGCTTTGCAACATCTTCTTCGTAGCAACCAGTGAGTGTGATGAGGGCCTGGGTGTCGTCAGCGTAATTGGTGTAGCTGACACCCAGATCGTCAAGATAGTCAAAGAGAAGTTTAGTGAAGATGTTGTAAAGTGTAGGAGAGACGCAGGACCTTGTGGGACTCCACATTGGATTGGGATAGGGTCAGCAGCTGCTGAAGGTGCAAAGACGCTAGTCGACCTGTAGGACAGGAATGACCGAATCCAATTGGTGGCATTCTGGGAGAATGCGGCAGCCGAAGAGAGGTGTTGAGTGAGGATCTGGTGGTCAACCAGATCAAAGGCCGCAGAGAGATCCAACAGGAGCAGGATGGCCAGATTGCCCTTGTCTTTGGCTTCATCCATTTGGATTTTTAGATCCAGGAGGGCAGTTTCTGTCCCATGCCTAGGTCTAAAGCTGGATTGTCGCAGGCCTAAGAGATTATTTTCTTCCAAATGTTGTGGTATTCGGAGGTAGGCTACTCTGTCTAATATTTTGAGGAGAAAAGGGACGGTTGTGATAGGTCCATAATTTGTGGGGGTGTTGGGGTATAGGTTGGGTTTTTTGAGAAGGGGGAGGACCCACGCTTTTTTGAGGTTGTTAGGGACCACTGAATTCTTGAAGGAAGAATTGATCAGTGAGGTGATGAAGGGAGCTAGGTCTTTAGCTCCGTCCTTGATGACGGAAGCGGGGCACAAGTCGCCTTTGCAGTTAGATGGTTTAAGGCTAGCAATTATCTTAATTACTTCTTCCTCCATGACTGGGGAGAAATGAAAAGGTGGGCAGTTGGGAGAGGTGAGGTCTTCTTTTACTATTGAAGTTGTTTTGGCGGCAAGGCTGGCTTTTTTTATTTTGATCTTTGCTTGTAGAATGGCAATTTTGTTAGAGAGGGCTAGCTGGATATGATTGCACCAGGTTTTGTCTTTAGTACAGTCCTCTGTAGGTGGTAATGGTGATTCAAGTTCTCTTAGTATGGAGAATAATTCTTTTGTGCTGGATTTAGCATTGAGTATTCTCATATTGTAAATCTCTTTTTTGCCGTTTAAGATAGCTGATTTGTAGGTGGAGGCAGCTGACGAGAAATTGTCTTTTGTGGAGGGAGAGGGAGCTTTTCTCCAGCTAGATTCCGCAGCTCTTTTAATGTTGCGGAGAGCCTTTAGTTCTGCTGAGAACCATTTGTTGGTATGGGCCATGGGTTTTGCTTTACGTTGTTTAAGTGGAGCTATCTGGTTCAGGGCTTGTTCCATCGTGTTGTTGTAAAGGTCAACCAAGGTGGCGGGGTTGTCATTCTGGGTAGGGAAGTTGGCTTTGGTGATAGGCATAAGTAGAGGTCTAAGGTTTTGTATGGTGATGTTGCGATTGTTTCTGGAGATTATTTGTGGTGTCCTGGAGGGTGGTGTCATTTCGGGAGCAGTTCTGGGCAATGAGAAGGTGATAAGATGATGGTCTGTCCAGGCACATGGTGTGATATGTGTCAGTGAGAGGTTGCAGTTAGCATCTGCTAGCCAGTCTAGGGATCTTCCTTTTGTGTGTGTTGGCTTGTTTATGTGTTGAGTGAAGCCTAGGTGAGTAATGGTGTCATTGAGAGAAGTAGCGTGATTGCCGTTAGGGTCATTAAGTCCCAAATTGAAGTGACCCATGATGATAATTTGTGAATTGGGCTTGGTGTTGGTGGTGAGCAGGAGAGAGATATCCTCTTCAAAGGTGGATAGGGGGCCTGGTGGTCTGTATATAGTGTGTAGGAGAATGGTTTGGGTGTTAGATAATGGAAGTTTGATGGATAGGAGTTCGGATGAGGGAAGGGTTGTGTTGGCTGCTTCTCTGATTTTTAAGTTAGATTTAGCAATGATCGCCACGCCTCCTCCTATTCCATTTTTCCTTTCCGCACGGATAATATTATAGTTATCAGGGATGGCTAATGCTAAGGTGGGACCAGTAGCTGGGTGGAGCCACGTCTCTGTGATGACAATGAAGTCAAGGTGGTTCGAGGAGATAATGTCAGCCACATCGGTAGCGTGGGCTACCAAGGAGCGGGCATTGATGAGAGCACCCTTGATGGGAATGTGAGTAGGGTTAGCCTTCGGATGTGGCGGTGTGTGGGGTGTGGTGCAGTTTTGGCTGATTGTGGGGTCGATATGCAGTGTCTGTTGCATGTGATTCATAGTCTGGCTGGGGACCACTCTAACAGGTTTGTAGCTCCGGGTAGTGCGGTGGCTCAGTCTATCGTTTCTGAGCTTGATGGGAGGGAGTACACTCTGGATGGTGGTAGTAGTTGGTGGAGTGAAGCAAGAGGCTAGTCGTAAGTTTCTTAGATAGGTAGGGCAAGGTGTGAGAGGTGTAGGCGGGCGAGCAAATCTGTTTATCCATTCTACTGGGAATAGAGGTTCTAGGTAGGGTAGGGTGTTCGTCTGAGGTGAGATATTGTGGAGTAAGGGGAGAAATGTTGCCATGGTCAATGTGGCTCCTCTTAGGGTGGCCATCATGCGAGGTCGGCTCCACGTAATGGCAGTGGGAGGAGGCAGGGGTCTGGCGAGTGGATAGCTTGCAAGGAGTATCTATGTAGGGTTAATGAATGGGTGGATCTTGGCCGTGGGGAGGTGTGGTGCTTCTATAGCGCTAGGCAGAGGCACAGGACAGTAAATACAATCAATATATGCAATCATGGGCCGTACTGGGGAACATTAGTTAAGGCACAGGGCAAAATTAGCAGACCTAGGTACCGCTAGGCAGAGCTAGGCAAAGGCACGGGGCAGCAATAGTAAACAATATGTGCAGTCATAGGACGTACTGGGCAACATAAGACAAGGCACAGGGCAGAATTTGCAAACATATGCAACACTGGGTAGTGCTAGGCAAAGGCACGGGGCAGTAATAGTAAACAATATGTGCAGTCATAGGCGGTATTGGGCAACATTAGGCAAGGCACGGGGCAGAATATGCAAATATAGGTGACACTGGGCAGTGCTAGGCAAAGGCACGGGGCAGTAATAGTAAACAATATGTGCAGTCATAGGCCGTACTGAGCAACATTAGGCAAGGCACAGGGCAGATTATGCAAATATAGGCGACACTGGGCAGTGCTAAGCAAAGGCACGGGGCAGTAATAGTAAACAATATGTGCAGTCATAGGCCATACTGGGCAACATTAGGCAAGGCACAGGGCAGAATATGCAAATATAGGCAACACTGGGCAGTGCTAGGCAAAGGCACGGGGCAGAAGCACGGGGCAGAATATGCAAATATAGGCAACACTGGGCAGTGCTAGGCAAAGGCACGGGGCAGTAATAGCAAACAATATGTGCAGTCATAGGCCGTCCTGGGCAACATTAGGCAAGGCACAGGGCAAAATATGCAAATATAGGCAACACTGGGCAGTGCTAGGCAGAGGCACGGGGCAGTAAAGCAAGGAATGTGTGCAGTCATGGGTCGTACTGGGCAGCGCTAGGCTAGGCGCAGGACAATATTTCCAATCATATTGATGGTGTTTGGCAACCAATCTATTGGGGCAATCAATATATTTGCCACGAAGGTGGTGGACTCCCAGATGCTGTTACAAGTATGCTGTAGAAGGGTAGAGGGGCTGGCATATGCTAACATTCATCCTGGACAATAGTGTGCAGAGCAGTGTCTTGATGAGCACACAGATCCAAAGGATTATACGGTGGCAGGGTTTTTTAACATGCTGCTGGGTAGAATGCAGAGGGGATCCTCCTGTGGTGCAGATCGCTATGATCTGGGAGTCAGATACCAGGGCATTGCAAATCAGTATAGCGGGGCTAATGCGATAGGGTAGGCAAGCAATAGTGAGCTGGCATAATCAATACACTAAAGCATTATTTTCAGCGTGAGCATTGTAAATACGGGTCATTTGCAAACATACAACACAATGGTACTTGTTTTTGGCAGTAAGCACAGGCAAACAGAGATCGGGGTAGTCCAGGGGAGATCGCAACGCGACTTGAATGGCAGGAAACATTTGTTTCGCAAATGTATATAATAGTTACTGATGCCAGTTATGTGTCATATGACTGAGATCAGGATGATGCGAGTCAATAAGTACATTTGTAGGTTAATGCTTACCGGGTCAGCTCAAAGATGTGTCGTGTTAGACACGGAATAAGGTGGGCAAGGCTGAGATGATCAGAGTTCCTGACCCTGGCCTCTGGACACTCTGGACAGGCTCAGGGCAGGGCTGCCTTGTTGGCCAGCCTTAGTGGGTGTGCTTCTATATCCAAAGAAAGCATTCTGCCATTGCTTAACCTTAACCTGCCTTCCTTCCATATTGTCTATGCTGATGCACCTTACTGAATGATGTGTATGCTGTATAATAACTGCCATCAGTTGATGCATTTCAAAAGAATCTAAAGTCTAAGTGTGGTACCACATAGAAGTGCATAGATTTGTCATTACAGTATTTTCAGAGTGCAAAGTGGGTTGTTGAATTATATATATATGTTGTTTGTTGGTTTGTTTATGGAATTTCTAATGCGCACCAGACCCAGAGGTAGCAGGGGGCAGCAGTAAGAAGGTACAAGGCTTACAAAGTTACATAATGAATAGCGATAGGACATAATAAATGTCGATACAAGACAAGGTGTCGATATGAGCATTCAGATACAATACAATTACAATACAGTCCGTTCCAGAAATAATGTACAATAGATTACAATAGTTTCAGTGGTGGGTAGCGATGTATACAATTGTGCAAGTGTCTAAATTTACACTAGTCTTCAGTCCGGTTGAGAAGGGAGATATAACTCTTTTTAAAGTGTAGATGTCAAAACTGATATAATATTGTTTCGTCCTCATTGTATATGTTGGCCTATCGCTTTGTGAGGAAATCCGCATCGCAAGGTCGTGACCTTAAGTTAATCAAGCCTCCATTTTAGGTTAAAGCCGCCATTTTGGCTTGTCGTGCAAAGTCACCTGTGGCCTAAAATGGCCGACCTGTGTCCTTTTGTTCTTACTTTAACCTCTTCAACCCCTGTAGGCAAGTTAATGTCCAACCTGCCTGCAGGCTACATGTTAGGGTCATGTAGACCTTGTCCTTTGTTGACCTCGGGATCAGGGGATTATTTGGATCGACGATGTTAACCTACAAGTATACAAGAACGATAATGCTATTTAAAACATCATACGCGAAACATCTGTTTGACCTGCATTGAAGCAAATGAGTAAAGAGTGTAAAGTTAAACCCAGAGAATAATAGTATTTGTTAGTAAATGTATTAAGAAGTAAACCACATGCACGAGATATGTAAATTAGGAATGAACCTGGTGCAAACCCTAGCCCAGTACATGATTAACTCGTAAGAGGCTGGACATTATTACGAAGAAACTGTATAAATATGCTGATGTCCAGCTAGCAATTCCTGTTCACTGCTCACATTGAACCTGCTGGTGTTCTCTGTGGTGTACTGACGGCCAAATAGTTATTTGTGTACTTTGTTTTGTAAACTGTTCAGTGTTGCAATAAAGATTCTGGGAATCTTTACAAGCCCGTGTTGGAGTATTTCTCTTTGCATGGTGTAAAAGCCTTAATATTGTATTTTCTGATTCCACAGATGGCGCCCGAATAGGGACCCTCAAGATTGACTTTGTATCGTTGAAGGTTGGCTCGGCTATCGGACCGGGATCAGACGGTGTCAACAAAAAGGCCCCTATGGATGAGAAGCGAATTCCTCGACAGAACAGCACGATCCGATCCCTGAACGGTGAGCTGTAGCCCAAGACGACGTCTTGACGAGGGTCCATATATCGAGGTCAGTAAATTTGCCGAACTCACCAGACACTTGGGTCCTTAGATTGTCCTTAGTAACCCGATCGGGCCTCCCAGTCCTTTGGTCAGGTGAATCGTGACCCGATTCTTAATTTAACCCTGACAATTTGAATTTGGCGCATTGTACTCGCGAGCACAATTATTTGACCAGGTAACACCAGAATACTGATATGCCTGGGAAATTGTCTGCCTGCTTTAGGGCATTATTCCGCAGCAACAGACAATCTTTGGAAGTTAGCCGTCCCGCACCACAGGAGGGGTCGCTGGCATGTACTATGTACTGTAAGAAAGGCTTTGGTAGTATAGCATTTAATGATATTTGGCACAGACAGACCAGACATAACCCTACTCTTCGGTGGCCAACCAATGGTAGCTTTGAAATCCCTCAGTTAGAATATTTAGAGTCTGTATTGATAAAGAAACAGGCTAGACCTGCAGCATTTGACGCATTGCACAGTTGGAAAACAGAAGCTTTGGAGCAACAAAAGAGTAGAGAAAAACATATGAGTCGACATATGACGAATGCCGAAAAAGCACTGTTATATGATCAAAATAAACAATTGGAATCAGTTAGGAACACGGACAGAGCATTTCAATTAGGCATTCAGAAAATGTACCCTTCGAAAGATTTTCATACGTCCGATGAATTGATTAACAAACTTTTGCATGAACGAAGGCCCAATGCCTCCGCGCCATCCCCGTACGTCCCTCCTCCTAGTGCTTTGCCTCTTCCTGTCGTTATTCCTCCTCCTATAGTCCCCCCGGTCCTTCCTATTTTTATTCCTGTTGTTCCTCCAGTCGTCGCTCCTTTGCCTGCCTCGTTGCCTCCACCTATTGACATTCAGAATGTGCCTACTCTTCCTCTTCCAAGTGATTCTGCATCGCTTGTAGTAGACCAGGGAGCGGGATCAAAGGTTGTGACTCGTAATACTCTGTCCCCGGATAAAAAGAATGAATTGATTGCTTGGGCTCAGCATTGTATGGATAAGGGTGAACAAGCTGATGTTTTTTCCACACTCGAAAATCTAAAAAGTATTCCTGAGAAAAATGTTTTTGTTGAAGGGTTAGGAATTCATTTAAGCCTAATGTGCAATAGATTAAACGATGTAGATCTCCCACAAGGGTTACGGGATCTGAATACCTTAGCGTTATCTAGGGATACTGCGGAGAAAGTATATGAGCATGTCAAGAGGATTTTTGTGTGTAGGAAGGAGTTGGAAGAAGCAGATGGTGATAGTTTAGGCGCTATATTCTTACAGAAACGTTTTTCTCCTCGCCGTGAATTGATAGGTGAGGAAGCGCGAATTTGTACAAAGGATGTGATAAGATGGATTTCGGATATGTCAATAACTCCAGATGAAGTATATGAAACCTATAGACAGTATACGTTAGAAATGCAAAAGAAAGTGATACAGGTTATGGTAGAATACCTGCAGGATGAGTGTGTAAAAAGAAAGATTTGTTGTCCTGCAGAATTGTGGGTGTTTATAAGAGAACCTTTTCGATTGATACCTCTTCGACTGCCTTAGCGCTTGATTTGGCTCTGTTGCTTAGTAAGCATTCGGAGCTACCTACTTCTCAGTTGCCTATGAGAGAGGTCCCTCTGACATTTGTCCCAAAAGTTGAGATTGCGGCCGATGCTGCACGAGGTATAGTCGCTGTGGACATTCCTGCACATTATGTATCGCAATTTGTTCACGTCCCGTTCTCAAGACAGGAAGTGAACACCATAAAGCAATCTATTCCTGATATAAGAAAGAATCCAACGGGGTTCTATAAAGAAATAGAGTCAGTCTTACAATCATTGGTATTCACCTTAAGCGATATTGATTTATTATTTCCCGTACTCCTGCCAGTTGATTTCTGGAAACAGATTAGGACTGTAGATGATGTACCTGGGTTAGGAGATACATGGGATAATATGGTTAGGCTCGACAGAGAAAGACCAGCTGGCGAGAGACCGCCTCAAGTGATATTAACTTTGCCTGATAGGATTATTGTAAAATTGAAAAACATAGTTCCTGAAAAAAGAATTATTTGGGACAAGTTTACGGCCTGTGTCCAAGGAAAGTCTGAGGGTGCTACCGAGTTCTTCAATCGGTTCGAACAGGTATTTTCAGATTTCAGTGGACAAGACTTAGGCACAGAGTCAGGGAAAAGGCTGTTTGTCGACATATTTGTACGTGGATTGCTGCCTGACATCCAGTTACAGATGATGTCCTCCGAAAGCGTTTGGCAGGCAAAGTCTCAATCAGAAGTACTGCACATGGCTCAGTACTATGAAAATAGTGTGAATAATGAAAAGGAAATACTTGAGAAAAGAAAGGGTGACCTGAAAACAAAAGTACTATTACAACAGATTGTTAGAAGCCCTAGAGGTGTTAATACGCAATTTAGAGGTCAGTACGTTCCACAGGGAAGTACGCCTCTGGCTCCGGTAACCATTAACCAGTGTGCCTATTGTCGACAGGAAGGTCACTGGCGCACACAATGTCCGACCTTGCAGCAAAGGACATTTGGGAACATGGGTAGAAGATCCAGAGGTCGCCCTGGTGTAGGGGGCCCTGGTAGAGGCCAGTTTGCGCCAGAATCCCAGCAACCTTCTTCACAGGATGAACAAGTATCGAGTGTGGATAATAGAAACATTTTTGATCATCCTTCTGCCGCGTACCTCTCTGAAGTTAGGATTGCCTGAAGCAGGATTTGGAGCCAACGCCTATTCCCGTTCATCAGAAAGGTCCCTACGTTGAGATGGCGGTGGGAAATAGGAAGCATCTATTTTTAGTAGATACGGGAGCACAAAAGTGTTCCATTGACAATTCACGGGTTCCAAACATTCCCCTGTCAGGGCAATCCAACGTTTCTGTAGGGTTTTCAGGCACACCTGTAGTTTGTCCAGTCTCTTTGCCTGTACTGATAACGGAGCACTGTCCATTTCTACTTACTACAAACTGTGGAGAGAATTTGCTGGGGTTAAATTTGTTGAAGGAATTGAATGCAGTAATACATTGCTCCCCGTACGGAGTTCGGTTAACAAGTTCACCTCAGCAATCACTCGCCTCTCAGTTCTTGACTCAATCTTTACCGCCAGAATTCAGTAACATTCCAGAATGCTTATGGGCAATTGATGATAATGATGTGGGCATTCTTCAAATTGAACCTGTTAAAATTATTCTGAAACATGGAGTAAAACTGCCTCGCATTCCACAATATAAAATCTCAGTTGAAGGCGAACAAGCTTTGAAATGTATAGTTTCTGACTTTATACATCGTGGAGTAATTGAGGAAATTGCAGGTAGTTTGTAGCCCGATTTTGCCAGTATACAAAAAAGGTGATAATGCGATTCCTTTTCGGTTTATAATTGATTTGCGTGCTATTAACAAAATTGTGGCTCCTCAATTTCCCATTGTACCTGATGTAACTACGATACTAACTATGATTCCGGCTTCTGCCACTCACTTTAGCGTTGTTGACCTCAAAAATGCGTTTTTCAGTATTCCTATACACAAGGATAGTAGGTATTTTTTCGCGTTTACCCTAGGTGGACGCTCGTTCACATACACTCGTGCACCACAAGGGTACACTGAGAGTCCAAGTATTTATAGTAGAGCATTGAAAGAGCAACTCGATACTCTTGAGTTGCCTACTACTTGCACGTTACTGCAGTATGCAGATGATCTCCTCTTGGCTGCTGATTCTGAAAGTGCCTGTAAAGAAGGCACCATGTTGTTGCTTTGTCATTTAGCAAAACATGGCCATAAAGCTTCACTCAAAAAATTCCAATATTGTTGTCAGGAGGTCGCCTATTTAGGCTATCTCCTGTCAAAGGAGGGGAGAAGGTTGACACCTGAACGAATAAAAACTATTTCTGGCATGTCTGTCCCAAATACGCAGAAGGAAGTTAGAGCCCTGATAGGTATGGCTTCTTACTGTAGATTGTGGATCCCTAACTTTTCGTTAACGATTAAACCAATGCTGGCTTTCACAAAGAGGGGCATTTCTTTGCCATTGCCATGGACTTTGGAACACCAGACAGCATTTGATTTACTCAAAACCGCGCTGTGTTCGGCACCGGTTTTAGGAACTCCAAATTATGACAAGGCCTTTGTGTTGTATGTGCATGAACATGATGGATGTGCTTTGGCTGTGTTAATGCAGGAACATGGAGGGAAGAATAAGCCGTGCGGCTATTTCTCATCCGTCCTTGATCCTGTTGCATGCGCTTTGCCGAGATGTTTGAGAGCTGTCGCTGCTGCTGCTGCATCTGTAAAACAGAGCGAGGGAATGGTCCTGGGTCATGCGTTAACCCTAATGGTACCTCACTCTGTAGATGGTCTATTAAATAGAACTCAAACGCAACACCTTACTTCCGCACGACTGACAAGATACGAATTGATCTTGTTTGCTCCCCACATTCAAATTCAGAGGTGTTGTGTATTAAATCCGGCTGAACTTTTACCTGTCCCGCAAGATACTGTTGATGGTGACGAAACGTCACACGATTGCCTTTACACTACAGAACAAGAGACTAAAGGTAGAATCGATTTGAAAGATACGCCTTTGAATAGCCCACAAGGAGAGCTATTTTGTGATGGCTCCTGTTTCAAACTTCCGAATGGTACATCCACGGCTGCTTATGCCGTCACTACCTTAAGCACGATTGTGGAAACCAAAAGAATTATGCATATGCATAATTCCGTGCAGGCCGCAGAAATTATAGCATTAACTCGAGCTTGTGAACTTTCTGAAGGGCTTACAGTAAATATATATACCGAAAGTCAGTATGCCTTTGGGGTAGTTCACAACTTCGGTAGACTTTGGAAAGAACGAGGTTTCTTGACCTCACATGGCACAAAAATACAGCACGGCACTTTAATAGTGCGATTACTTTCAGCGCTCGCACTCCTTGTTCAGTTAGCCATTGTAAAATGCACAGCACATCAGAAGGTTACAGATGATATAGGAAAAGGGAATGCTTTCGCTGATCAGATAGCTAAACAAACTGCCACTGATTTTAGTTCAGAAATGTATACTGTAAGGGAAACTTTAAATGTCTGCACCTTTGGTGAAAGTATTGATTCTGTAAAAGACATTCAAGCAGATGCTACTGTAGAGGAGACCAAGAAATGGGTCGAGGTTGCAGGGAGATTGGATGGTGATGGGTGTTGGGTGGACAATGTTGAAGGAAAATGGTTACTCCCTGACGCCTATATTACAATGATGGTCATTATGGCTCAAGGTCCGACCCATGTCTGTGCGCGTAAATTGACTAAAATGTTACACAGTGTATGGGCCAATGATAAAATCTTCAAAATTGCGGAGCGCTTTGTCCAAGGGTGCATGGTCTGTTTGCAGCACAATGTAGAAAAAGGTACCTCGACTCCTAGAGGAAGTTTCGCTCCACTTTCTGTTCCGTTTGAAGTCATCCACTTTGATTTTATTAAGATTGAACGTTGCAACAATCTTAAATAAGTGTTGGTTGTCATTTGTGCATTTAGTAAGTGGGTTGAGGCCTTCCCTGTTAGAGATGCAACGGCCATAACCACGGCAAAGACTCTGTTGAAGGAGTTCTTTCCTAGGTTCGGGCTGCCGAGAGTCATCTGGTTGGATAATGGGCCACACTTTATCGCTGCTGTAATCCTACAAATATGTGAAGGATTACAGATTGATAAACGGTTCCATTTGGCCAGACATGCCCAAAGTGCCGGATTAGTGGAAAGGCATAACGGCATTATAAAGAAAAAACTCGCTAAGACGTGTGCTGGCACCAAGTTAAAATGGCCGGACGCCTTACCGATCGTGTTGCTGTCAATGAGAACAACCCCTCAAACTAGGACTGGTAGCCCTTCGAGGTGGTGATGGGAAGGCCTGCTAATATTTGGGGTGTGCCAAAGAGTCGCTCATTGCGGGATGTAGAGAATGTGCTTCTTTCAGATTACTGTAACCAGTTGATTAAAAATCTATTTTCAATTTATCACCAGGTGCGAGAGGCATTACCTGTACGGTACGAGAGTCCCGGTCACAGTCTACAACCAGGGGACTGGATGCTCACGAAAGTTTTTGAAAGGTCATCTTGCCTTGCACCTCGGTGGAAGGGTCCCTACCAGGTCCTGCTAGTCATCCAGACTGCGGTGCGGCTAGCAGGGCAGAAGAACTGGATACACGCAACGCACACCAAACGAATCCCGCAGCCCGCGCCATACGATACAGAAGACACAGAATCTCTTTCCAATGCTGTAACCAACGTGCCCGAAACAGCAACAACCGACAAGAGAGTATCGTAGACCGTTCCAGAATTCGTAAGGCCAGACAAAACAGCCATCTTGTCTCTACATTTTCCAACAGTGGTACTTCCGGATCATCCATTTTCTGATCCCATTTCCGTTCACTCGCCACCTCCAGTGGAAAATGACGACACACTGCTTTCTGATCCTTCAGCACCGGAAATTGTGAAATATAATTTACGTCCTAGAAGATAGACATACGGCACGGTTTGACTGTGCGATTGGAGAAATCATTTGAGCGCTTGCCTTTAGGCCCGACTATACGAAAGGGTTCTGTTGGCTAAGGGTTGTGGGAAAGACTTAAGAAGACGTGCGACTGGAGTCGCCAGCAAACGAACAATTGGTGTTTTTTCGATTGAAGACTACAATGCCTGCACCCACTACCGCTCGTACCGAACTTTTAGATAAATATGTGACTAGCAGAGACAATGAGCAAGCGTGTAAGGGGACCCCGAAAACGTATTGTTGCCTTTTTGTAATAATAACTGGGTTTTTAGTAACTACTGGTTTTGGGTTGTGGTACCTGGAGGAAGCATATCCGCTAGAGGATAGAGGACTTTTTACCTGTTGAAAATGTACCTGTTATACCCACTCCTTCCGTGCAATTGCATACCTTGTCGCCTAGAGAGTCTTTGCGTAGACGAAACTATCAGAATAATACTCCTTTGTTAATAATGAATGCCACTCATGCAATTTTTTATAGGACCAACTGCTGGATCTGCTAGCATTTACCGCAGCATGGGGATAAGGGGCTAGGTTGGTACATTCATCCTTTACCTTTGACAACTGCTTGTTATGCTTCTCTTAGAGCACTATTCTTTGGCCGTTGGAATGACAGCATCTCAGGGAACTTTGATGGTACAAATTTCAATAGTTTTGAAAAACGTCTTTTGATGCCCCTGGGATGCTCGCTTTTTGCAAATAGGAGTAAGCCAAACGTTGCTTCTGTTAGGCCCTCTGATAGATTGTCTCGTCGTTTTCAGTCTTTGATCTCTTTCAAAATGGCTCCTATAGGCAATAAGGATGCCACGCCTCCATCTTATTCTGTTAACCATAGCCCCGAATCAGTTTCCTTCTGCATACAGAGGAATGGAACATGGTCAATGGGTGATTTTAGAAGTTGTGCCAAAGTTGCGAATTTGACTAGTGAGAACAGACCTCTGTATGTAGGTGAATCTGTCTATTTCGTTTGCGGTAATGTGGCATTTCCATGGTTGCCCAGGGATTGGCAAGGAACTTGCTAATTAGGGATTCTATTACCTGGGGTATTTATTGCCAGTACTGCAGAAATTTCAAAGACTCGTCCACGACGAGATGTGAAGGGGGATACTCCAGCGCAAACTCTAGGAGACATAATGAAATCCTTTGTGCCATTTTTTGGGCAAATTATGAATTCATGATATCTTCTGAATATCAGGGGACTAGCGAGAGTACTGGAGAGAACCATCAACCGGACCACTGACATACTCTATAATATGACGTTAGAACAGAAAGCGATAAAATTAGTAGCTCTTCAGAATCGGATGGCATTAGATGTCATTCTGGCTGAGCGTGGAGGAGTATGTAAATTAGTGGAGTCCGCTTGCTGCGTTTACGTACCAGACTCCTCTCCAACGATCTTTAGGGCGATCCAAAATCTACATGTTCTTAGTTCAGAAGTGCATGTTCCTGAGGGAAACTGGGAACTTAGTGCATGGTTTTGGGATCTCCTACGGTCGTGGGGATGGAAGTTGCTTTCGGCCTTGTTGATTATCTTGGGTAGTTTACTGTTCCTTTGTTGTTGTATACAGTGTCTCCCTGGTATATGTTCGGTATTAGGGGGATGTTGCGCGCAAGCAACAAGTGTATTAGGGCATAAAATATACACCCCATATATGGTTTCCAAGGTGTACGTGTCGAAAGAAACTCTAGTGTCTGACCTAATGGCAATAGATATCTCTGATAATGATTCGGGGTGTATAGACGTTGAAATGTGGAGTTAGTCGTAAAGTGATTGGAAGTAGTTTAGCGCTTGGCATAGGCCAAAAGGAGGGTTTGTCAAAACTGATATAATATTGTTTCATCCTCATTGTATATGTTGGCCTATGCCCAGTCGCTTTGCGAGGAAATTCGCATCGCAAGGTCGTGACCTTAAGTTAATCAAGCCTCCATTTTAGGTTAAAGCCGCCATTTTGGCTTGTCGTGCAAAGTCACCCTGTGGCCTAAAATGGCCGACCTGTGTCCTCTTGTTCTTACTTTAACCTCTTCAACCTCTTTAGGAGAGTTAATGTCCAACCTGCCTGCAGGCTACATGTTAGGGTCATGTAGACCTTGTCCTTTGTTGACCTCGGTATCAGGGGATTATTTGGATTGACGATGTTAACCTACAAGTATACAAGAACGATAATGCTATTTAAAACATCATACGCGAAACATCTGTTTGACCTGCATTGAAGCAAATGTGTAAAGAGTGTAAAGTTAAACCCAGAGAATAATAGTATTTGTTAGTAAATGTATTAAGAAGTACACCACATGCACGAGATATGTAAATTAGGAATGAACCTGGCGGGAAACCCTAGCCCAGTACATGATTAACTCCTAAGAGGCTGGACATCGTTTCGAAGAAACTGTATAAATATGCTGATGTCCAGCTAGCTGTAACGCTCACCTGGTTCCCCCGGAGGCGCAGGTCTTGATCTGGCGAGGATACTGTCTTCAGTGTTAGGCGCAGGGTTCGTTTTGCTCCCGGACTGGGCCCCCTTCCCACCGACAGTTTAAGCTGGAGAGTGAGATGTCTGCAAGGGTAATCCAAGGTATTAGTGTTTGGAAGGTTTGGAAAGTTCCTTACCCCTCTCGCCCTTTCTTTCCCTGTGGAACTGGGTTGATATTGCGCTTACCTTATATAGGTAATTGCCGGGCTCTCCATCCTGCGTCTTGTGCAGGGGCGCTGGGTCCAGTTGCTTCACTGGATGCGAGCTCTGCCTCTTGATAGCAGAGGATTTGCTGAGAGCGAAGACGCCGTTAATGCACGAGCGTGCCTTGTAAGTAATAAAGTTCCTTTTAGATTGTTCTCTTCTCTTTCAAAAGTCTTAAGTCTTTAAAGTCTATGTCTTTTCCCTTTTCAGATGCTGTGGCGATGAAGATTATCCTTCTAATGGCACGTAAGTAGAAAGACTGTTCTAGCACTGTAGAATGCACCGTAATGTCTCTTTTGTCTCTTTTGCAGGTGCCGAGGAGCCGCGCAAACAGATTGGAAGCAAACGTAACACAGGTGAGCAGTCTTGTAACTAAGCGTTACTAACCGAAGTATCTTGCCTTGCAGGTGCCGGAATGTAGCGCGAGCTGAGTTGGTATGGGCGTAACACAGGTAAGCAGGTTCTGTAGTTAAATATTACTGACCGATGTTCTTTCTCTTTGCAGATGTCGGATGCCGGAAGAGAAAGGCAGAAAAAGGCGATTCGGATGCTGCCGTTGGATTTGGTAAGTAGATTCGCTGCCTTTGCTTTAGCCTAACCTGTGCCCTTGTCTTGCAGGAGCTGCAGAAGACTGAAGAAGACTGAAGGTTGGATCCCAGCAGGTTATTTCGTATTCAAAGGATCTGGAGCTGGAGGTTTCCTGGAGCTGACACGGTGAGCGTTCTGCTGCAGATGCAGAATAACGCGAAGCACGTGAAATCAATCGGGTGTGATTTAAATAGCCTTCTGTAGTGCTTAGGCGTCTTCTTCCACGGCCCCACCCAGATAAGAAAAGAGTTCCAGATTTCTAGAAGAGTTCCTGTGTTCTGCTTCCAGGGAGTGGCTCCTGCTCCACCCAGACAGAAAAGTAGTCCCAGGCAGAGAAGGATCAGGAGACCAGCTAGCTGGTAAGTAAGCAGCATGGTCTGCTACAGGTAGGTTCACCAAGCACTCTTACCTAATATGAGATATGAGCCCGGCGCTTCCAGTGCCGGGACCGGTCACCATCATGAGCCTGGCGCCACTGACGCCAGGACAAGGTCCAAAAGGTCCCAATCGGGACTGGCTGGTTCCTGGGATCGGAGTTATGGGCCTGCTTCCAAGGTCGTGGGGCCAGTCCTGACCCCTTGGAAGCAGGGATCATGACACTATCAAATCCTGTTCACTGCTCACATTGAACCTGCTGGTGTTTTCTGTGGTGTACTGACGGCCAAATAGTTATTTGTGTACTTTGTTTTGTAAACTGTTCAGTGTTGCAATAAAGATTCTGGGAATCTTTACAAGCCCATGTTGGTGTATTTCTCTTTGCATGGTGTAAAAGCCTTAATATTGTATTTTCTGATTCCACATAGAAAGGGGTGGTCAGCTCTCAGTTCGTGGGGCAAGGAGTTCCAAAGTTTGGCAGCCTTCACAGGGAAACTGTTGCCGCCAGTCTTTGTGGATTTGAAACTTGGAACCACAAGACAGTTCGTGTTAATAACTCTAGTAGGCCTATTGGAAGTTCTTCTCTTCAATTTATCAGTTAAGTAACTGGGGGAAGCATTGTGCAATGCTTTATGTGTCAGGGAGGCGATTTTTAACTGTATCTTGTTATGGGTGGACAGCCATTTATGTTGGCGCCGGATGGGGGCCATGTGTACCCTTTTGTTGATGCCTAGTGCAGCTCTAAAAGCGTTGTTTTGTAGTAGTTGTAATTTTTGGATGCTGATTTTGTTGGCGCCACTGTAGAGGGCATTGCAGTAATCTAATCTGGATAGAATTAATGCTCTGGCCAAGATGATACAACTGTCGTTAGAGAGGAAGGGCTTGCCAGCTCTGATAAGCTTGCACGTGTATGCTGTGGTAGAGGCCAGGGATTTTATTTGTTTATTGAAGGACATGGTTGCGTCTAGATAGAAACGCAAGGTTTTTACCTCTTTGGAGACTATAGTGTTATTACCATCAATGATGAATGATGCATATTCATGACCTCGTTTAGAGATGTTGGAGGGGGTGCCTAAGATTATCAACTCTGTCTTGTCATCATTCAGGCAGAGACTGTGTGTGGCCATCCATGCCTGAATGACGAGCTAGATCTTATTCACCAGCGCCAGGTCCTTGCCATGATCCTCAGAAAGCAGGAGAAGAATCTGTGTATCATCTGCATAGTTAGTGTAGGTGATACTCAGAAGGTAGAGATCATCGAACAAAGGTTTGGTGAATATATTGTAAAGAGTTGGCGACACGCACGAGCCCTGAGGGACCCCGTACACAATCGGGGTAGGGTCAGCCGCTGCCGATGGGGAGAACACTCTCATAGTTCTGTCACTCAGGAATAATTGTATCCATTTGACAGCCTCTGTAGAGAAGTTGTGCTGCCGAGTCACGGTACCTGCAGAGGACCATGTGATCCACCACGTATAACGGTCGGAAGCCTGATTGTCTAACCCCTAGAAGCTTATGAAGCTCAAGGTGTTTTTGAATCTGCATATAGGCAGCTTTGTCCAAGATTTTAAGTAGAAATGGTACTGTCGTGATTGGGCGGTAGTTTGTGGCGGTGAGTGGATCTAAGGTTTGCTTCTTTAGAAGTGGGAGAACCCAAGATTGTTTAAGGTTGGTTGGGACTGTGCTTGTGGAGAATAAGGCGTTGATCAGGAACCTTCATTTTATATAAAGAACTGTGTTGGCACATAACATAGTGTGTGCACATTCCTTTGTGGGGTCTTGGGAACTCACGCTACTTAAGAACCAGCCTGCATCACCTCCTGAGAGCTTAAGCCTTGGTTGCTCGCCCATAGCTACCATATAGAGAACCTTGGCTGGGGTTCTCTGTGCTTCTGCTCTGCCATATAGAGGGCAGAAGAACAGATATCCCCCTCCAGTCTTTACAGGGGAACCGTCAAAAGAGAATTCTATACAGACCCTCTCCCAATGTCAATGAACCTGATGACAAATCCAAGTTCCCCAGGAGGTAATACATTCAAAGGGCATTCATCTTCTGTGACAGTCAGGCATCTGACCCTGTCAGGACCCCCCTCAGACTTGGGTAGGAATCCCACCAGGACAATGCCAGACTCAGGCCTATACTAGAGGTGGTATGTGGTAGTTAGGTGGGACCCATGTCTATGGTATGCCTGGAGCTACTGATATAGTGGGCCCCCTCACTCTGAATTGATGCCTATCAGTCACTGTCCTTAAGCAGGTCCATTTCTCATTTCTTTCAAGTGGTTCTTGGGATACTACAGTTACAAGAAGGCACCAAGTCCCTCAGATCATAGATCCCAGGATGCATCCCAGTGCAAAAATAAATCACTAGGAGTTCAGCTACCACAATACACCTGGGCTCATTGGACAAGACCCGGCCTGAAACAGGAAGAGCGGACTGGTTGGCCTAATGGAAATGGGCTATCCTTCCTCCTTCAGGAGCTGAAAGGGAGACAACACCCACCCCACAAACCCAAGACTAGCTACAGGGAAGCAGTGCGGCAGCAGAACTGGAACTGGTCAGGGACTGCATAGGAATAGGGGAGACCCAGGACAAATCCTCAAACCCTGCCTGTAAAGTGGCATATTTGATCCAGCAGAGAATCAGAGAACAAGCAACAACAGTGACCCGTTTGCTGGCTGGGTGCGGGGCCAAAGGCCCTTATGGAGACTTCCAGGGGAAGTCCTGACCCCTTGGGGGGAGCTGGGAGGAGTGGGGATTGAGTTAGATAGAGATTGGCCAGGAAAGCAGCTGACTCGAGCAGCCAATGGGAACTGAGAGAAGCTTCTAGGCAGGAAGAGGATGTTTGTAAAAGGCCGGCGAGTCAGTCTACAATAAGACATTTTTGGGTGATGTTAGAGGAGCTGGAAGAAGACCAAGAGACCATAGAGGAGGGTCTACCAGGTAGAGGAGGACTTGGAAGAGACTTTTGAGTGTTTGTAGAGAGTGAAGGTAAGACCTTGGAACTGATAGGGTGCTCATAATCAGGATGTGTGTGTGTGTGTGTGTGTGTGAGTGCACGAGAGAGTGATTGAAGGTAATATTTGGAGGGAAAGCAGTGAATTGTGAGTAGGAGTGTGTGTGTGTGTGTGCGTGTGTGTGTGTGTGTGTGTGTGGGTGTGTGTGTTTGTGTCAGAGAGGGAGAGGGAGGAGAAAGAGAGATATTGAGATAGAGAGAGATAGAGACAGAGAGAGAGAGAGAGAGAGAGGGGGGAGAGAGAGAGAGAGAAAGGGAGAGGGGAGGAGAAGTGCAAGTGGAGAAGAGAGGCGACTTGGATAGAGAGAGGTAAGTATGGAAATGTTGGAGAGACGGTCATCAGGAGGAAAAGCATCCTTCAGACCACCCCACTAGGTCACCTTGAGGCCCTCGGGGGAGTTAGATAAATAAGGTTTGTGAGACGGCATGGTATCAAGAGAGATTCATTTATTTATTTTTTAATTTTTCACTTGGATAGCGTACACCAACCTAGAGGCATCTGGGTACTGTTGAGAAAAAACAGTTACATGTGGCCCGGAGGCAGTGGACATGTACAGAGTAGTTTACACACATTATGAGTTTCGGGTCATGCAATCTGAGTAATTTGTATAGTAGCAATGAATACTCAGATCCTGTATCTCTTGCCCTCCTACAATTTCCAAAAAATGGGGAAGGAGAGGGCCTCGTTCCCTTTTCAGCACTGGTGCTTTTTCCTTGCCAGGACGGGGGTACGAGGGGTGAAACTTGCCCAAGAACTTAGGCTTTTGTAATAGGTGCATTATGGCTTTAAAAACAGATGTCGTTCTATCTCCGAATATGTGTGTCTTGCTTGTCAAGTGGAGAAATGTCAACTTTATTCGTCTCCTATGGCAAGCAAGACTAAAATTACTAAAATTTGTTGCTGGGCTTCAAGCACTAGGTGCCAGATACTATCAACAGTTGACCAAGCTTACTCGGATTTTTAGAACCCCTAGCACTGAGTTCAACATTCTTGTTGTCCTCGATGTGGTGTTGCTTAGAGTGATGACAGTAGAAAGCAAAAAGGAGACTCCCCTTCTTAGTTGTCCTGGGGAGTTTTTATTATTATGAGTCTTTGGCCACTTTGCCAGGTTTCTTGGTGAATTCCTTTCATTTGGGCCGAAATCGGCCTACCGGTTTCAGTGGTATAAGCAACGTATACCACTTTCTTCAGGGCCAGTTTGGAGCAGTAGAGACTTGAACTACTTCTGCGTGATTTAGAGTGCTGTTGCTAGCTTGGTTTTAGACTCCACCCACACCAAATGTCTTCCCACTGTCTCTGAGGGTGCATCAGTTTCACATTGAGCAATTTGTTTTTAGTCTGAAGAAAGTGGTGCACGAAAGGAGGTGAGACTCATAATGTGTGAAAATACTAAATAGGGTATGCCTCAGGCGCAGTACTCGACATGGTTCAATACATGTTTGTTCGATCAGAGTAGTTTACATACAGAGAGGGTGCATAAGTACTACATACGGTTTAAATGAAAAACCACTTTTTGAGGGCTTTGTGGAAGGCCCAATAAGATTCCTCCACTTGTAGCTCAAGTGGGAAGGCGTTCCATTGCTTGGCTGCCATGACTGGGAATCTGTTCCCTCTTGCTTTGGATAGTTTAAACCTGGGTTGCGTAAGTCTATGGGTGTAAGGTGTATTCGTCGGTCTGGAAGAGTGAGTACTAGCAAATGTTTGAGCCAGGTAGGGTGGGGCGGAGTTGGAGATACACCTGTGGGTGATAGTCAGTGTCTTAAAGATAATTCTTTCGCAGATGGGGAGCCAGTGAGCTGCTCTTCTAGCGGTTTAAATATGTTCCACTCTGGGAATGTTCAAAGCTCCTCGCAGCACATTATTTTGAATAGTCTGGAGTTTTTTAATTTTGTGGTTGCAGGTCCGAGTAAAAAGAACATTGCAGTAGTCTAGCTTAGCTCCCACCACCGCACGGGCTATAATGAGGCAGCTGTCCTTGGAGAGGAATGGTCTGCCAGCATTGGAGATGGCATTCACTTGGTGGGTCAGGCAAAGTGTAGAGTCAAGATAACCCCCTAGAGTTTTAACCGCTGTTGAGACTGGGATGAGTGTGCCATCGATGTTAAAGACTCCGTACTCAGGTTCAAGTTTTTTTAGCGTTGGGGCGGGTCCTACTAGGAGCAGTTCATTTTTCTCATCATTAAGACAGAGGCCATGGGTCGCCATCCACGGTAGCATATGTTGAGCTCAGAGCGGCTGCGTCATTGGTGTAGTTGCCAGAGAGGGGTAGGGGAATTTGTTGGTGAGACACACGACTCTTGAGGAAATCAACAGCTAATAGGGGCATTTTCTGAAAACACTCTCATTACTTTACCTTCCAAGAAGGAGGCAACCCAGGATACCACTTCCGGGGAAAAGGAGGCTGCACGAGAGGTGGTGGTGTTATGGTCGACTAGGTCGAAGGCCACAGAGAAGTCTAGGAGGAACAGAAGGGCAAGTTTTCCCTCATCCCTAATCTCATCAATTTGATTTTTCAGGTCCAGGAGTGCTGACTCTGTGCCGTGGCCTGGGCGGTATCCCGACTGCCGGAGACCTAGGATGTGGTTAGTTTCTAGGTGGGGTTACATTTGGACATAGGCAGCTCTTTCAAGAATTTTTAGGAGGAAAGTGGCTGTGGTGATGGGATAGTAATTATTAGGGATGGCCGGATCTAGAAAGGCTTTTTTTAAGAGGGGATCACCCAAGCTTCTTTGAGGCTAGCGGGTACTCTGCCAGTTGAGAAGGAGGCGTTAATGAAGGCTGTGATAAACAGAGCCAGTGCTTCCGCACATTCCTTGATGAGGGGGCTGGAGCATACGTCCCTTCAACATCTTGAAGGCTTCAGGCTTTTTAGGATATGTAGAGTTTTGAGTATGGTGATATGGCTGAAAGTGAACAGTGGGGTATCTGGAGTATTGGAGGTCAACAAAGGGGTGGCTTTAGCATTCTGTCAGGAGTGCTTTAGGGAAGCTTGTTTAGCCAGTATTTTCTTCTGGAGCATGTCAATTTTTAGTAACATGGTATTCTGTACGCTGGTGCACCACGCTGGGTCTTTGGAGAGGGAGGAAGTGGGGTGGCTGGGGCTTCCAGTTCTCTGAGGATGGAGAGTAAGTCTTTGGTATACGATTTGGCGTTGGCTATTCTAGAGTTGAATGTGGTGGCTTTGGCTAGCTTGTTTATATTGTCTGGATAATCTGTAAAACTCTGTTTTACGGCCGCTAAGAGGTTTATTTTTCCAGCAGGTTTCCGCAAGTCTTTTTTTAGTTCTCAGTTCCAGAAGGTCATGGGCGTACCAGGAATTGATGTGGGTAGTCGGTTTGGCTTATTTCGGGACCAGTGGGGCGATGGTATCAATTGAATTTAAAAGTGTTTTGAAGAAGAGATCTGGTAAGAGCTTCGGATCATGCGTTTCTAGGTGCTAGGGTTTGAGGTCATTGAGGAACGGTAAGAGGCTGTCTTTGGTTCTCAGGTCCAGACGGTCCTGGGCGTAGCAGGAACTGATGTGGGTAGCTGGTTCGGCTTATTTCGGGACTGGTGGTGCGATGGTATCAATTGAATTTAAAAGTGTTTTGAAGAAGAGATCTGCTAAGAGCTTCGTATCATGCGCGTCTGAGTGCTCGGGTTTGAGGTCATCAAGGAATGGTAAGAGGCTGTCTTTGGTTTGCTTCCTAGTGCTGCAAGCCAGGCATGGCGGTAGCAGGTTGGTAGGGAGTTTGGGTGGATGGCTACTGGGGATAGTGAAGGGAATGATGCAGTGGTCCGACCAAGGGCAGGGAGCGATGTGCTTGACTGAAATTTGGCAGTTGAGGTCAGCTAGCTTGTCCAGGGAGCACCCTTTAGTGTGTGTGGGTTTGCAGATGCGCTGGGTGAAGCCTAAGGCAGTTAGTGAGTTCTTTAGTGAGCTGGCGTTTAGGTCAGTGTGGTCGATACAGCCTGGGTTTAAGTTACCTAGAAGCATCACATAGGAGGAAGGTTTTAGCTTGTCTCCTAGAATATTCAGTAGGTCTTCTTCGAATGTCAGGGTAAGGCCCGGCGGTCGGTAAACAACATGGGCTGTGATTGTGTCGGTAGGGGAGATGGTCAGTTTTAGGTAGAGGATTTCGCAGTTTGTATTGAGCGAAGTGTTGAATGGCTTAATTTGCAGGTGGACGTTAGCTATGAGGGCGACTCCCCCTCCTCTGGAGTTCAGTCTGTCACTCATGAAGATGGTAAAGACTAAAGGAGTGGCGAGGGCTCGGGCTGGGCCAGTGGCAGCGTGCAGCCAGGATTCCGTGATGGCTATGGCCTCAAGGTTCCCTGTTGTTAGGAGGTCATGGATATCAAGAGCATGGGCCAGAAGCAAGCAGCATTGATTAACACAAGAATGGAAATGGGGTTGCGGGGGTAAGCGCAAGCCTGCTATTACGCTATGGGTTGCCAAGTCCATAGGGGAAGAGCCAATAGAGGCCAGGCTAGTGATAGAGATGTCAGGATGGAAGATGGGGTTGTCTGTCGCATTATGAATACAAACAATAGGTGTGCCCCAGTGTGCAGGCGTGGGCGGGGGCAATATAAACATTAAATACAAGGCAGTCAATGATATGGCAAATAACTACATGTCATTAGTTGATTATGAATAATTCAATTCTGTACTAACCAGGGTATTTTTTTACACACCCTGGTTAAAACCCAACAGGCACAACTGCCTTTTTGTGGTTTTCTCTATTCTTTTTACTAATTGTCTTATTGCATTATTTTCTATTCCAATTATTTGTTGAAATCATAATGTACATATGCTTTGTTGTATGTCTCCTTTTCATCTTTTGTTATGTTGGTTTTTTTTAAACTTGTAAAAAACATTTTTGAAATATGTTAAAGAATATGTTTCTTTATATAATAAATCTATGTTCATGTACTCCTTAGGTTTTTTTCTTTGGCTCTGTTGTTCCTGTGACTTTCCTTGAAAGCATATGCCTTATAAATAAAATGGAGATTCAACCATAAAATCATTGACAGAATTTAGGACTGTCTTGTGCGTGGGTTCCTTTCTGAGGTTCCTTGTATTTAATGTTGCATTATGAGGCAGGTTAGTGAGTGTGACTGAGCTAGAGTCGGTTGGGGTGCTGTTCGCCGCGTTGACCATAGTGATGACATCACTGGGAGCATGGCCTGGTGTGATGGTAGTGTTGCGAGTGATGGGTACAGGAGGATTGCAGGTGTGGAGATTGGTAGTAGATATAGATCCAGTTGCCTCACATGTGTGTTCCGTAATCGAGGCATAGGAGGTGACAGCATGGTCCGTGGGCATAAAGCTAGCATCAATCGATACAGTAGTATTGCAAATATTGGAGGGCAATGGAACAGATACTTTGCATGAAGGCACAGCTTTGGTGGGATTAGAAACGAATCTGGTACAGGCGGGCACAAAGCTAGCAGCAATGGGTACAGTTGTTTTCCAAATATTGGAGGGCAATGGAACAGATACTTTGCATGAAGGCGCAGCTTTGGTGGGATTAGAAACGAATCTGGTACAGGCGGGCACAAGGCTAGCAGCAATGGGTACAGTTGTTTTCCAAATATTGGAGGGCAATGGAACAGATACTTTGCATGAAGGCGCAGCTTTGGTGGGATTAGAAACGAATCTGGTACAGGCGGGCAGAAGGCTAGCAGCAATGGGTACAGTTGTTTTCCAAATATTGGAGGGCAATGGAGCAGATACAAAACGAGGGTGTGCAGCTTTGGTGACATCGGTGGCGGTTGGAGCACAAGATATACATGGGGGTGGGCCATGTAAGGTGCAAAAAAGTGGGAAAATCGGTCAAAAGAAATACTCGAAAGTGTAGGTCAGTTTTAAACCACACATTTTCTCAGTCTGTAACTAAGAAAGAGGTCTGCTTGTAATTGAACAATTATCATGTAAACGTGCTTACTATACACTACACTCAGAATCTTAGCTAGCTTAATCAATGGTGCTTTCACCAATTGTATTGGCGCCTGTTTCAAAAGAAAACCAAGAAACATAGGTTTCCGGATGAGAAGGCAGGTATAGTTACACTGGGGTTACCGTTACGACCTCATTACAAGTTTGGCAGTACATGACAACATGGTGGTAAAATGAGGTAATGAATTTACCACCACTTTACTGCCGGTTTTCCACACAGCCAAATACCATCTTTCACGGAAAGTGGAGGTTTTGCTAAATCCTATGGACTCCAGAAATGGGGACTATAATTGCCTTTACCCAACTGTAACCCTGAGGTAAATTTAAACGTGAAGGTAACCGTAAACGAGTTTTGCGGTAATTCCATGAAAATTACCTCCAAACTCATGAAGAGGCAAAATGTTTTTTTAATATAAAGGGCAATCATGTTTGTCTGTTTCCCTCACACCCGTTCGCTGTCGTATTGAAAGACTGTAACACTTCTGCCATTCCAGTAGTCTCTTGGCACTTTCCTGTGACGAGGAAGAGTTGGATTCTGTGCCGTGAGGGTTACAGGTAAGCAAGAAATGCACTGTGCGTATTCAGAGGTAGACTGGGGAGTCCTGGGCATGCTTGCCAACTTCTATCAATCCGGCAAAAGGTCCTATAGGCGAGTTCTAAAGGCGCTTGATGTTGATGGCTTAACCTACTGAGCTACCAGACTTTAACTTCACGTTGGGTCCTGAAACACACTCACGCAAAGCCCTACTTTAGCTTTTAAGCCCCCGGTGCATCCCCAAAATCTATAGTAAGTGTTCTAGGAGCAGCTATTAAGGGCTGGGGTTTTATGTGTCTTTTTCCGGCATATTTTTCAGTTTTATTTTAACAGATTTGTTATGACTGAAAAATGCGAAAAGAGACCCACCCTTTCCTTCGACGCCCGACACCCTGCATTTTATGGTAAAAACAAGTCTGTGAAAAATCAGAGGAAAAAATGACAGCACTGAAGAATACACTGTAAAAAGACTGGGTACTTATAGTTCCTTGACACCTAACACGACAATCGTGAGATTTCACAATAGGGCAGGAGCCGGGCCGGTTCTGACTCTAATTGAAGCTTCTGGTCTTTTAGAGGGACCTGTCGTGTAATGTTGTCCTCGTCCTGCCTCAAGGCAAACGTTCCATGAGAAAAATAGGCGACAGGCCCACAGCCCAAATGCTCTAAATCCAGTCATTCGAGCTGGCCTGCAGCCCAACGGGGTGTAGCAACAAGCGCCTTCTTTGTTAATATTTTCTCATGTTTTGATGTGTTTGGTATTGTTACAGTCTTTGGTCAAAACTGCAAGTGTCAGGAAACAACAGGTCGCAGTGAGAAAAGCCAGAGAAAAAAGCCTGTTCAGCGAAGCAGAGTCCGGGTTTGTGCCAATGCTTCGAATCGTTACATTTTTTATCAAGCATTTCTCTGTTGACTTTTTTTAATGCATGTATAGTGGCGCAGCCTGTCCCAACCGCAGAGGTCCACTCCGTAGGTGGCGAAATAAAGACGCAGACACAGCTAGACTTCATGCGTCATGCTTTATTCAGGAACTTAACTGCCCCGTGTCCCGGGACCCTCCCACTCGCCCTCACGTCACTTCCCCCAGGTCTCTCTGGCCCAAACATGGTTGCGCCCCTCACCCACCAACAGTGATGGGCTCTGCAACAGTGCACGCCCGACGTGGCATCTCCCCCCTTTTAACACATCAGATAGCAGTGTTACCCCCATCTCTTCGATACGTCTTCGGGGCCTCTCGCCAGTCCTGACGGTGCTTCCTCCAGACCCTGCTCCTGGCTGGCTGGCTCTGCAGACATCTCCCTGTCCCCTTGATAGGAGTCATCCGACTCTGAACCACATTGGTCTTCTCGGGTAGGGTGCCACGGGTGCATATCCTCTCTGGGATATTTGCTGAAATGGGAGGTGTTTCGGGTGATTGTCCTGCGAGACCCTCCTTGAGCAGTCAGCATTTTTTATCTTATTTGTCTGTCACAAACATCTGTTCTGGAGCAAACGTGGGATCTACCTTCTGAGCCCTCGGCTGTCGCACTACCATCTGGTCTCCCACTACTATGTTGTCTTCCTTGGTGCCCCTCCTGGCATCTGCCAGGTCCTTCATCTTCTCCTTTTCCGCTTGGTCACAAGCCCTGGCCTGTTGTTCTAGCAGGCTCAGGGATTGAGCCCTTCGGCCCTCTGGTAGGAGGGTGCGGACGGTTCTCCCGAACATGAGGTCCGTGGGACACACTCCCGTGGTGCTGTGTGGGCTGTGCCGGAACTCTCTGAGCAGCTGGTATAATGTCTGTTCAAATGGACTGTTGGCGATGTTGGCCACCTGCAGAGATTTATTTTTATTTATTTTTTACATTTGTAGAGCGCACTGCAGCCCATAGACATCGAGGCGGTAAGGAGATCGTTTGACATTTGCCATGAAGCATTCAGCGATGCCGTTGACCTGTGGCCATAAAGAGGTGATCCTCCTGTGCTCGAAGCCCATGTACCTTGCAAAGTTCCCAAAGTCCTGGCTGGTGAATGGGGGACCATTGTCCGATTTGATTATCTTTGGGATACAATAGGTCGAAAGCATTCGATCTAACACGAGTGTGACACTGGTGGCAGAAGTGGATGCTATTATCGGCGCACCTGGAAAACGTGAGTGTTCGTCGATCAGCACTAACAGGTGTGACCCATCCCGCAGTGGCCCAAAGAAGTCCATGGCCAGTTCCTCCCACACTCTGTCCCGGAGCGGGGACATGTGTAACAGACTGGGGTGAGGCAGTGGTGCTACTACACAACATGTGGTGCAGTCCTCCACCATGGTGTCGAACTTGGGGAAGCAGACCTTCTACCGTAGCAGCCGTTTCGTTGACACCACCTCTGGTCCCCATCATGAGTGAGATGGACGACGAGCTGTCGGAGCGTTTCATAACAATGTGGTCCTCCATCACCGTGAGTTCATCCTGCACCAGCTCCAGCATACATCATCCTGTACTGCCACAGGCTGACCCTTCTGCATTCTGGCATGTTTCATTTTTCCCATGGAAAGGCAGCCTGCGATGATGCAGAGTGGGGCCACATTCTGATTCACTCCTGAGGGTGGCCCAGTCCATGCGGAATGGTTGCATGTGGTGTACGACCTAGTTGAGGTGCGTCTGCGATGGACGGTCTTGCTCCTGCCGGTCCCGTTGGGTGTCGGAACAGGTAGTCGGCTGGGTTTGCCTACTTCCCCAGACGGTGAATAATAGAAATTGTAATCCTGCAGCCGCAGGCCCCACCTCACAATTCTTGGAGGCATTCTTGCATTCGGATTGGTAAAAATGGCCAGGGGGGCCTGATGGTCCATGACAACTGTGAATGCTTTGCCATACAGGAACAGATGAAAATACTCACACGCCCATACCACAGCCAGGCTCTCTTTCTCCACCTGTGATTATGCTTGCTCGGCATGTGTGAGACTCCAGGTGGGGTATGCCACTATGAACTGGTGGTGCGAAGTGTCATGGTCCTGTTTTGGCAGGATGTTACCCAGGTCGACTGGGCTCGCGTCCACGACTACTTCCGTGGTTCTGTCAGCATGAAGGTATGCCATGTCCTCCACTTCAGAAATGGCATTGCGGAAATGTTCAAAAGCTCCCTGGCATGCTGGTGTCCATTGAAACGCCTCTTCGCGTTTGGTGAGTTGTCAGAGGGGTTCACTGATGGTGGAATAGTCTTGCAGATATCTGGAGCAATAACGGGCGAGCCTGAGAATGGGCACATTCTGCGGTCTTGTGGAATTGTTGAGCGCTGCCACCTTGTCTCGGTCTGGTCGCATGTTTTTCTCAGAAAGAATTTGTCCAAAGAATTTCAGTGAGCCCTTGCAGAACTCACATTTGTTTTTGTTGAGCGTCAGGCCCGGCACCTCTAGTGCGGAGCATACTCAGTGGAGTGCGGCATCATGCTCCTCAGTGGATTTTCCAAAAACCATTACGTCATCTGAGTAATTTAGACAGTCCGGGATGTGTTGAATGACCTTATGAATTGTGTCCTGAAAGATTTCTGATGCGGACGAAATCCTGAAACGGAGCCGCTTATAACGGAATAGGCCCATGTGCTTCATGAACGTGGTGATGTGTCTGGATTATGGGGCAATTTCGAGCTAGTGATACCCCTTTGTGAGTTCCAGCTTCGAGAATACCTTAGCTCTGTGAAGCAGGTGAATCAAATCCATGATTCGATGCGCCTGGTGTCTTTTTCTTTGTATCACCGTATTCGCCCTCCTCATGTCCGCACATAGCCGGATGGACCCTTCTGCTGCCTTTTCGGGTATCGGTACTATCGGGTACACGCAGGGCTGAGCCCTTCAGCCGGCTCAATGACTTGATGGACCAACAGCTTTTTGAATTCATCCTCCATCGGCCTCTGTATATTTATAGGGATTCCCCCGGTAATGGTGTGCTATTGGCTTGATGTTTGTGTCTATGTGCAGTTGGATCTTGCAGTTCTTGAGCTTGCCAAGATATATGAAAGGTTTTTGGAATGTAGTTTCAATGTCCTCGACCTTCGCCAGATATTTATGTCATCAACTGGTAGAGTACATGTACCAGCCCCATGTCCACAGTGGTTTTGAAGCTGAGGATGCACCTGCTGTTGATCTCTGTCTTGAGCACATGGAGTTGGAGACGTGCTGTATGTGACTTGTGTGAGCATGTTGCGGAAATGACTCCTCTGCAGGGCAGGGGTGTGGTGGATCCATACGTGTATATGTCTATGGTCGAAGGTCTCAGCTTCAGGGATGTGGGCGACTGTTATATGCCTCCACACTCAGGATGTTTACTGTCACCCCCGTGTCGATGAGGAATTCTGCATGGGTGTCATTGAAATGTATAACCAGCGTCAGGCTGTGCTCTTTTGCCACATCATTATTCAAAGTCCACACGTAGCCCTTCGCTCTTTGATCATCTGTAGACGACACAGAGTCACTGCTTGATGGTGATCGCACCTGTCGCCTGGAGCCCAACTGCCCCTGTCTGTCCAATGCTCTTCGTTCGCCACGGCAATACAACCTGGTGTTCTCGCAGTCCTTGACTCTGTATCTCCTTGATTCACTGCAGGCACTTGCTGTTCGTGGGCTTGTCTGCACAGCTCTTCATCTCTCTTTCGGCATTCTCCTCCCTTGTGGTGGCAGGGGGGCATTCTTACATATGACCCGGAAGTGATCATCACCTCCACAGGCTGCACACTTTTGTCCCAGCACTGGGCCAGCGCGCGCGTGGGGATACTCATAGCCTCACTTGAAGTATGTGGCGCCGCTACGTCTTAAGGCATTGCCAGTGGATGTGGTGAGTTTGTTTACGCTCACACCTTCTGCCTGTTGTGGCTGTATCGTCACTTTGTTCATGTTGTCCATTTGAAGATCAATGGCTGACCCCATGCGGGCAAGTGCCAGAATTTCTTCAAGGGATCATTGTTTATGCAACAATTTCTTTTGGAATGCCTGAGACTCACATCCCGCGATGACTTGTGAGTGCAGCGCTTCCTTATTGGAGTATCTGTGGAATGTGCAATGCTTGATGCGCCGTCTCATTACAGAATTGTCAAGTGTCTCACCCTTCTTCTGGCGTGTTGTGTGGAAAATGTGTCTTTCATAGTCTACATTCGCGTGAGGTGCAAAATAATTTGACAGTGTTTCATGTAGGTCTCGGAATGAAGCCATCTCCATGTCGATCAGCTCTCCCACCATGTCCCTCGCTGCCGGGACCACTGTGAGGGAGAGCATATTCTTTACTTGCGTGTAATCTGTGAGACCCATGGCCCCCACATGGAACTTGAAGTCTCTTGGCCCCAAATTGCTGGTGTCACGCAGGTCAAATTCGGGGGGAAGGTGCATAACTTGCAGCTCACCTGTTGTTTGTTGAAAAACATCAGAGGGCCTTGCTGACACTGTTCCCGCTACCTAACTGTCTGACATGGTGAAGTTTCTTTGTGGTGATGTGACAAATGCGTGGTTGATTTATTCTATAGCACTTCCCTCTTCTCTTTGTACATATACAGGCTACACAGCCTTGTTGGGAATTATCTTTGGGACACCCACAGCGTATTCCTGGTTCTTTTCCTTTAGTTTTTCCTTGTGCTATCCGGTTATTCTGTTGCCAGGTGACTATCCTGCTGCAGTGCACGTGTAGGGAGCACCTGCAAGTGTTTCAGCTTAATGACGTTGTTGTCGCTTTTGGGTCTCACAGAGCGCAGTGATTCCTGCTCTTTCCTATCACTGTTTTCGTCAGTAATCAGCTTCCCCGGGTGGCGCCAGCAAAACCTGCTTTTTCCCCAGCTGGCGCTTTACACACGCTGCTGCAGCTGAGAATTTAGTTGTATGTTTCGCGGGTGGCGCTCTCCTCCTAATGGGCCGACGTGCCTGTTGTCGATACCATGGAGGGAGAGAGGCTGCTTGAGGTGCGCCAACATGCTTACCATGCTAGAGTACACCCCTCCTGATGTGCCACCCTCCTCCGGTGGCCTGCCAGCGCTGGATCACACAGCACTCACACTCTGATACGTTGTCGGCTGATGCCAGCCTGAGACACATGGTCTCCCAGGGACCACCACGCTCAGGGACGTCATTTAGGGGTAACCAGAGGTCGGTCTCCCTTGCGACCTCTAAAAAAAAATGTTTTCTTTTTTTTTGGGTAATGCATGCTCCTGGGCTGTGGCCAGCACCATGTGGCTCTTTACTTCTGGAGTGGTCGGCTTTGCTGTTCAGACTCCTTTAAAAAAAGAAGAAAAATAAGAACAGGAGTGCCACAAGTTTAACACTTTCAGCACTGACCCTAAATAAGAAAGAATAGAAATACCAAATAATGGAATGCTATACAATAACTGCTAGACTCATTAAAGGTTTATTTCTGTCACACTTCATGGGGTGAGTCACTGATTTAGTCTGCTCTTAAATGCCTGAACTCAGCCTTTCATCCTTCTGAGGTTGATATATGAGTACCAACACAGGTTGGGCGACATTGGGTGTATATTTTTTCTATATAAAGCGCTGAAGCTTAAGTGCTATATAATAACACATCATTATCATTTGGTCATGGACGACTGCTTGCATTCACAGTAATTTGGTAATATGGGCTTATACACACTGATCTTAATGATACATATGGTAATCCATTCTTGCATCAAATGTACATCACATTATAGTGATATCGTAACCATATTTTTTGTAGTGTACAATGCTATGTGATGCCACTTCCTGTTTTGTCAATGGGTGAAAGGTTTTGTTCCATCGCTTCCCGCGATATCACTTCGGGGCGGGGTCAGTGATGTCATTAGGGGGTCAAGGGTCATGTGATGTCACTTCCGCTACCCCTGGCATTTTGGTGAAATGACATCCCTGACCCCACTGTGTGGACTTTCACAGCTCATGTGAGCTGGTAACCGCTGGGTGGGCTATTCCTTTATCGTCGCCAATATAGTGGTGCAGCCTGTCCCAACCACGGAGGTCCACCGCATAGGTGGTGAAGTAAAGACGCCGACACAGCTAGTCTTCCTGCGCCATGCTTTATTCAGGAACTTAACATAACAGTCCTCATGCCCTGGAACCCCCTCCATCGCTCTCACCTCACTTTCGCCAGGTCTCTGCCCAAACATGGCCCCGCCCCTCACCCACCAACGGTTATAGGGTATGCAACAGTGAATGCCTGATGTGACAGAACGTGGAACATTTTAGCTTCCGTGGCCAGTATTCATTACCTTTCATTTCTTGTGTTGTTTTCCCTGGATAGTCTGTAGATGTACAAGAGAAACAGCCCATTGTCGTACAAAACCCTCTCTCAGATCCATATTATTGATCTACAAGAAACTACCAAATGGCAAAAAGATAGAAAATTCTGTTACAAAGGGGACTCCGTTCGTGACTCCTTATCCCCCACCCCCTTGTCGTGGCTGGTAAAAAAATAATTGTGCCCCAAACAAAGTGCAATTTTTCCCCTTCACCTTGTTTACAATGGGGTCTCAATATGTTAGGCTTTTAGGGCTGAAATGGTACCTGTGCCTAGGACCCCGCTGTTGGCTGCTGCTTAGGTAGCTACGGCAATTACCTTATTGTGACCCCAGCCCTGCTGTAGTTGTTCTCCCGTTAGATCATACCCTGGGTCAACCTGCAGCTCCATTGCCCTTAGGAAGGGTCTTTCTCTGAGTGATAAAGTGTCTGCACCTCTACCGCCTGAACAAACCATCTATGCATCCCACTGCACCTGCTTCATTCCTCCAACAAATCTTTTAGGGCTTTAGTGATCTGAGCTTATGACGCGTAGGAACATGCATATGGTAATGGATGGGATTACACAGGAGTAATTCTGATTCCAAATAACCAAACCAACTCAGGTAGATGGCATGGCAAAGTACTGTTTTATGAACAATTATCTAAAACAGGGTGGTTACAATGAACATCAACTGAGGTACTCTCAGTCGCTCAATTATCTCCACACAAAATATGGTTCTTATACATAAAATGTGTCAGAGTGATGTCATGCTACGCGGCAATAGTAAAAAGCCTAACAAGGGTCGGGATTGGTTAAGGGAAACATCTAAGTATACATTTCAATTGGAGCTAGGTTGGTTATTGGCTGCCTTTTATCAGGTTGACAATGTATGCCTATCTCTAAAAATATGTAATTCCAGAAACATTAAATACACAGTTTCTCATTGGTCTTCAAACTATAAGGTCCTTCATTATACAGAATCATTTAATTGGTTTGCACGCTTGTGCCATGTCTGGAACATTCGGTTCATTTAGCAGCACGTAAGCCCAGACCCAGGTGCAAGGAGATAGGACATGAAACTACCTCACCACCCAATTAGCCCAGCATTTCTCAACACCCATGCCTTCTGCCATGAAATTGCCTTTGTACTTGGCCTTGCAGAGTACCCTTGTCTTTGAGAATGTAATGGAGTGAGAGCACTCGCTATCGTGTCTGGGACTCCAAGTTCAAACTCTATTTCCATCCTTGGCTCACGTGACACGAGATCACGATTTGGTCCATTTTGCAGCTTTTTAAATGCTCTAAATTAATTAAAGCTTGGCATCCCTTGTGTTCTTTCTTGCACCCTAACTTGAGAAGGTTCATCCTCCGCACGCTTGTTCTTCTTCAGAGTAGATAGCTGACCTAGATTTCTAGAATCTTGACTTCAGGCCAGGCAGCCTCACCATGCAGATCCAGGAGCCTGCTATTCTTGCTGTGAGACAATTTTCCACTCTCACGCTTCATGGTTTCTGGCTTACTTAATCCATGATACCAATGTGCAATTTCTATACAATGGTGGCTTCGCCTGCATTCTAGTCACTACTCATAGCTAACTTCTATGATTTAATCTACTTTGCATTTCAGCGTCTGTACTTTTATTGAACGTTTGTTTTCTGCAGTAATGTGTGCATGTGTAATCTTCTTTACACTTGAGAATTTACTCGATCCTTACTTCGTCATTGGAGTTTAGGATCTATACATGTTCTTCAGCCAGTATCTCAAGACGTCGTGCACACTTTTTATGACATCACTAGCTCCTCTTCTTTGCTCTTTCTCATATTCCTTCAGGGAGTTCCTCCTGCAGATTGTTGTCACTTCGGGGGTACATTCGATAAGGTTCTCTTAATGGGTATCTTCTTCCAAACACTCGCAAGCATAGCAGAATGCATCGTGTAGTGAGGAGACTTGCTAGTTTCTTTGTGTCACATCCCAAGCCGGGGAACTCGTGAAACAGGCATTGTAATGGAGAGGGGGTAATGGTGTAGTCTAAGACTGCAGACATCGTCGTCCAGACCAATTCCCAAAACTGAGCTAGGGGGGGCAGGACCAGATCGTGTGTATGTATGTGGCACTGTCGCAACTGCATCTTGTGCATTTGGGGGAGTGTTCCGGGGACATACGGTGCAACCTGATCGGAGTATAGTGGTACCTGTGTAAGATTTTAAATTGGATTAATTTAAATCGAGAATTAAAGGACACCCCCGGGTACGTGCGCACATATGACTCCATCATTGGTCCATCAGTTCTACCCCTAGATCATCTGCCCATAAGCGTTTCAGCTTATCGAATAAAGGAGTGGATTTATTTTGTAGCAATGTATACAATCTGGAGATCTTCCCTTTGAAGGAGGCAGCGTTGCATATCTCAGCAAGGATGGGATTGTGGGGGGTATCGTGGGAAACTCAGGGTATCTGACTTTAAGGAGTTGGTGGAGACCAGAATATTGGAGCCACGCAGCCTGTTTCCATCGTAACATCAGCGGGAGATCCGGCCACTCGAGGAAGTTATCCTGGATAAATACATCTCGGACCGATTCATAGACCGCTTCAGCCCACCGGAGTGCCATGGGCGAAGGAATATGCAGAACCCCCAGCAGGAAATTCCACAGGGGAAGTTGAACATGGAATGGATAGGGTGTGTTGGTCTGTTTCCAGATCTTGGCAAGGGCCAGCAATGTACTGACTACAGGGTCTTGAGAGTTACGCTCAGGGCCCAGACGTGCAAGAATTAGGGATCAGACATCTCGTCCCTTTACTTCCAGCTGTTCTAGTCTAACATGTGAAGGGGGATCTGATGTGTTGAACCAATGTGAGGCAAATTGGGCCTGGCCAACGATCCAATATTTGGTCAAATCGAGAGCTGCAAACCCGCCACAGTCAATGGGGCGGTAATTGTCCCCAGCTTGAGTCGGACTGCCCGTGAGTGCCACAAAAAATAATTAATAGTACGGTCAGTTCCTGGAAGACGCCGTCTACAGGCCACAGGGGTATATTAGTGAACCAATAGACTAGCTTAGGAAGCACTATCATCTTCAGGATTCCGATTCTACCTGAGAGGGAAATTGGAAGTCTCGCCCAGCCTGAAGCCTACCCTGTAAGAGCGGATAGATATTTTCCATAGTTTCCTTCATATAAATCGTCGAAGTGGCATGTCACCTCAACGCCCATGTAGGTAAACTTCGATTAAGCCCAGGTGAAACCCTCCAAGTCAGGGGGGAGGACCATGCCTTCAGTTAAGGGGAATAGGGTGGGTTTAGAGCATTTCATCTTAAGGCCAGAGATATGCCGAAAGTGTAGAACATCCGCAAGAATTGGAGCAAGATTGAGGGCAGGGGATCGGATATACAGTACGGCGTCATCAGCATATAGAGAGATGATAACTGGTAGACCCGCCGTTCGTAAACCTCTATGTGCCTGAGATTGGCGCATCATATCCACAAATGGTTCCATAGCTATGGCAAAGATCAGGGGAGAGAAGGGACAGCCCTGTCTAGTGCCTCAGGCAATTTGGAATGGGGGGGAGCATCTATCTTCGGTACGGACTGTGGCTACTGGGTCAGAGTAAAGTAGTGCCACCCAGGAGCGGAAAACGGGACCAAATGTACACTTTTCAAGGAGTCGCCACAAGTAAAACCATGATACGGAATCAAATGACTTTTTCATATGTAGTGTGGCGGCTACCGCTTGGATTTTAGGATTAATTCTACTGATGATGTTGAACAAGCGTCTCAAATTAAGGGAGGTTGAGCTCCCAGGAATGAACCCTGCCTGGTCCGGATGAATAATATGTGTCATATACGTTGCCAACCATAGGGCTAGTAATTTGGTGTACATTTTTATGTCGCAGTAGACAAGAGAAAGGGGCGATATGATCCGCATTGTGTAGGTGTCACGCTCACCTGGTCTCCACGGGGGCGTGCTCGTGTACGCAGGATGATGTCTGCACTGGTGTTTCTCCGCTTAAATGAGGGTGTTAGCTTGCGTCTTCCCTTCGTTCTTGCCTCAGGAGAAGTTCGCCTGCAAGTCAAAACAAGATGTTAGCCAACTGAATGAAGCTGGTTTCGGTTTTCACCTCCTTCCGATTTTCCTTCTCTTCCTCTGGCTCACCTTGGTTTTTTAATGGGTGAGCTCTCTGTCCTGCACACTCTGGCAGGGGCACGGTTACACTGTCGTTCCAGGATCAAGTTACTTCACTGATCCGATGGAGGTTGCTGAAGTGGAAGGACCGAAGTAAGCAGGTAATTCTCTATTCCAATAACTCCTTGGAAAAGCTGCTTTAAGTCTTTCTGCTCAAGGTATCTAATGTTCGTTCTTGTCTTTCAGGTGCAGCATTAAGTGGCTTCAGGATGATGGGATGACTCTTCTGACAATGATGAGCAGGATTCCTGCCAGTAAGTATAGCGCTGTGCGGCACGCGCTAATTGTTTGCTTTATTTAGCTTTCTTTTGCTGTGTGTGACTAACCTGCTTTGTCTTTTCTGTTCAGCAGGTGCAGCGCAATTCCAGGAAGAAGATGGAAGAACCATTAGATGGTGTCGAGAGGCGGCGCGATGCAGAATGATGGAGAACTGCTCGATGGAGTTCCTGGAGATGGCCGATTCAGGAGAGTGGTTACCCGAGAGGGTACCTTCTGTTCGGTTCTTCTACAGATGCGGCGGTCCCTGGGTAAGAAGAAGGCGAGGTCAGGATGTTCTACAGGTAAGGTCTTCAATGCGTGAATAACTCCTGTTCTTCTCTTTTCACAGGTGCCGATGGATAGAAGACTCTGGACGGGCGTGGCAGAAGGGAAGCAAGAGCTGAACTGACACGGCGAGCGCTACGCTGCAGGAGTGCAGAATAACGCGAAGCGTGTTCAGTTTGTAGGGTGCGGTTTAAATAGCCTTGCAAGTAGTTCCAGGAAAATAGTCCCCTTAACTGTATCCTGCCTCTCAGGCAAAATAGTCCCAAGCCACACCCTGTACTGAATGGCTTAGCATCTCAGAGCCAAGTATATGGACCATATGTTTAACACCTACCATGAGCCTGGCACCAGCAGCGCCAGGACTGAGTCCAGGTAAGCCTAGCTGGGGCCTGAGAAGCCCCCAAGGAAGCCTGAGGCAGGGATGGGCTCTCCAGTTTCAGGGTTTTGGGAGCATGCACCATGACAGCACTCCCCCCCAAGGCCCACCTAAAGGCAGACTCACCAATTGGTCCTGGTTTGTTTGGGTGATTGCAGTGGAACCTTTTTAATAACCGAGGAGCATGCACATTCTCGCTAGGTTCCCATGATCTTTCATGTGGTCCGTACCCTTTCCAGTCGATCAAGTAAAATAGTTTTGATTTGGTGATTTTTGAGTCAAGAATTTCTTTAACCCCGAACTCAGGTTCCCTGTTTACTGTGATCGGTTTCGGTGGTTTCACAACTCATGTTCCAGGTTGCACTGGTTTCAAAAGTGAGACATGAAACACAGGATGAATCTTCATGTGCGGGGGTAAGTCCAATTACATAGCCACTGGATTGATAATGGCCTTAATGGTATATGTACCAAAATATCTGGGGTTGAAGGTACAAGGCCCTCTCACTGGTATGTGCTTTGACGCCAACCAGACTTCATCCCCAACCTGATATCTTGGAGCTTCACTTCTATGCATGTCGGCTGATTTCTTGTACCTTTCCTTATCTTGCTTTAGATGATCCGTTGCTTGTTTGAAGGCTTGGGAGATGGTAGAGTGCAAACTTTTCACAGCTGGCATTTCCAGAAGTTGCAGCGGGTCAAGATTGGAAGTTCGCGGGTGTAACTCGTAGATTGTATAGAAGGGACTTTGACCTGTACTGGAATGTAGGGAGTTGTTATAGGCATACTCGGTGATCCATAAAACATCCTTCCAGCTGCCTTCAGTTTGATGTAAAATGCACCTGAGATATTGCTCCGAGGTCTGGTTTGTCCTCTCTGTCTGGCCATCAGTTTGGGGATGGTGACTGGTGGAAAGTCTTACGTCGATTTGAGCTAACTCGCAACATTTCTTCCAGAAGCGTGAGATAAACTGGCTGCCACGGTCTGAGATAAGGATGGAAGGAAATCCATGAATTCGGACAATCTGTTCCAAAAATTCTTTAGCCAGAATTGAAGCTGAAGGTAATCCTTTTAATGGGATGAAATGGGCCATTTTCGAAAAAACAAATCCACCACTACTAAAATTGTGTTGAACCCGTTACAATGAGGAAGGTCTGTTATAAAATCAAGAGATAGGGTATGCCAAGGTGTCGGTGGGATGTCTAATGGCTGAAGCAGGCCTGGTGATTATTTTTCTGGGCCTTGTTTTGAGCGCAAACTTCACAGGATAGTACAAACTGCTTCATGTCTTTACGCCATGTCCGCCACCAAAAATGCCGTTTGACCTTGGCCTCAGTTTTTGCAATTTCAGGATGACCTCTACTAATGAGTCATGGTAATGTGAGACGACCTTTTCCTGAAGTTCTCTGCTGGGTAGGTAGAGACGTCCTTGAAAATAGGGTAATTGGTTTGTGACTGAATGGTGAGGACTTTTGGTGGGCCTATTCTTTAAGGCGTTGGAGTCCATGAGATGAGAGATTCTTTCTTGAATGTCTTCTAACATTAGAGAAGAAGTAATTCCAAGAATCTTTTCACCAGGAATGATGGGCACTGGGTCAGGATTGGCGTATTCCTTGTCTACTCCTATACGGGACAGTGCATCTGCCTTGCCATTTCAACAGCCAGGTCGGTAAGTAATTACAAAGTCAAACTCAGCAAAAAATAATGCCCATCGGAGTTGGCGAGATGATTGAGCTTTTGCCGCCTTCAGGTACTGTAAATTGCGATGGTCAGTAATTACTGTGATGGTGTGCCTAGCTCCTAATAGGTAATGCCGCCAGGCTTTGAAGACCGCCTTGATGGCTAACAGTTCCTTGTCCGTAATAGCATAATTCAATTCAGGAGCCGTAAACTTCCATGACCAAAAGGCTACTGGGTGCAGTTGACCTGTTTCGGGGTCCCTTTGTGAAAGGACCACACCCATTGCCAGACTGGAAGCATCAGTTTCGACCACGTACGGTAGATCTGGACGAGGGTGTTTCAGGATCAGGGCTGAGATGAATCTTTGTTTTAGCTCCTGGAAGGCTTTCTCAGCCTCTTGGGACCATTGAAAATGCTTGTTTTTGCACAGCAGAGTGGTGATGGGGTGCACTAGTTGCGAAAATCCTGGAATGAAACGACGATAGAAGTTTGCAAATCCGAGCATACTCTGAATGCTTTAATCGAGGTTGGCGACGGCCAGTTGAGAATGGCATCAACCTTTCGTGAATCCATGCACACACCATGAGGGGTTAGGACAAATCCAAGGAACTCGACCTCAGTAACATGGAAAAAACATTTTTCCAGCTTTGCAAATAGTTTGTGTTGTCGAAGTTTGTCAAAAACTGCCCGGACATGTTTCACGTGTTCTTGCTCTGAACGGGAGTATACCAGAATGTCGTCGATGTATACTACGACACACACATCAATCATTTCTCGTAAAACATCGTTCATGAAATACTGCAACGCCGCGGGGCCGTTGCAAAGGCCAAAAGGCATCACCTGGTATTCGAATAGCCCGTATTTGGTGCGGAAAGCGGTCTTCCATTCGTCCCCTTTCCTGATCCGTACCCGGTGGTATGCTCCGCGGAGGTCTAACTTGGTGTAAATTCATGCATCTTCAACTTGATCCAATAGGTCAGGAATCAGAGGCAACGGGTAACGGTTTTTAACAGTGACCTAATTCAATGCGCGGTAGTCGATGCAAGCCCTAAGGTCACCTTCCTTTTTAGGCACGAAGAATAAGGGTGATGCCACCAGGGACTTGGATGGGCGAATGAAACCGTTAGCCAGGTACGGATCTAAATATTTTCTCAAATACAGGTTCTCGGGCTCTGTGAGAGCATAGATTCGACCGCATGGAATCTGTGCTCCGGGTACAAGGTCGATCTGGCAGTCATATGACCTATGAGGGGGGAGTGTGTTGACTTGATCCTTTTGGAATACATCCTGAAAGTCATGATATACCAGAGGTAGGGATTTGGTTGGTTTCATGATCGTTGTCGCTCCAGTGACTAAAGGTCCTTTAGTTGGATAACAAGTTTGAGCACAATCGACTGAGAAGGTCAACCTCTTGGCATCCCAGTCTATGCAAGGATTGTGTGATTCTAACCATGGCATTCCCAGAATTATTTGAAATTGTGGAGCCTTGATTATATCAAACACTATGGTTTCCCGATGACCGCCTTGGCACAAAAGAGTCATCTCTGTTGTAGAGTGTGTTACTGGACCCGAAGCGATTTCAGTTCCGTCGACTGTGGTGACTAAGTCTGTTGTTGCCTTTTCTCAAAGAGAAAGGTTCATCCTCGAAGCCAATTCTTGATCTATATAATTTCCAATGGATCCACTGTCGATGTATGCTCTGACTGCATGCATTTGAGACGGTTGTTGGTGGTTTATAAGGACAATAGGCAAAACTAGGAGCGAGGTCTGGAAATCCTTCTTTTCGCTCGGCAAGCGGACCTCTACGCCTGCCAGGCGGAGAAGTTTTCCGGCTCAGACTCTGTTTCGAACTTACCAGCGACTCCTACTGCCTTTTTAGGGGGCTTCACTGGGCACTCTCGAAGGAAATGGCTGGCTGACTCGCAATACAAACACAGTTGTTGTTGTCTTCTCCTATCCCTTTCAGCCTTGGATAGCGTCCCACGTACTCCTCCAATTTGCATGGGTTCTGACACGTCGGTGGCCTTAGAGGTGTTTTCCTTGGGGCGTACAAATACCCTAGAATCGATTCTAGCACGATCAGCCTTATGGTTCTGCAGTCGGTGATCTAGCTGGACCACCAGGTCTATGTATTCAGCACAGTCTCTGGGTGGGTTAACCACTTGAGCTAAAATGTCCTTTAACTCCCCTCTCAGACCGCGGTAAAACAGCGTTGTTCTTTTGTCATCCGGCCAATCAGTTTCCACAACTAGTCTGTTGAAGGTCGCAATGTATGTTAGCAGATCCTGGTAGCCTTGACGCAAAGACAAAAGCTCATTGTCCAATGCCTGACCTTGGCAGAGCCGGGCAAACAGCTTCTCCATATCTAATTGGAATCTTTGGAAGTCTCGCAAGATGGGATCATCCCGACTGACCAGCGGTACCGACTAGTCAGCAGCACTGCCACTAACATATGAAAGTACAAAAGCCACTTTGGACTGGTCGTTTGGAAAAGCTCCTGGCCTGCATAGGAAATGTAGACGGCACTGATTCATAAACACTGCATACCTTTTTGGGTCTCCAGCGAATCGTTCTGGGGGTGCCAAGGGTACAGCTCCTGGGAGGACCACCTGAACTGGATTGCTTGATGCAGTGGGTACCGTTGACCCCAACCCAAGTAGCGGCGTTTGCCCTGCCTGTGACTGGAGCAAATGTTTGGCGAGATCGTCGGTGCGGTCCTTGGCTACAATCAGTTCCCTTCGTAAGGCATTGGTTTCCTGTCTAGCTGAATGTACCTCGGCCCTGATTTCCCCCAAAAGCTGAGCTAGCTGATCCGTTTCCGAGGTTTCCATGGCACCCAGGTAGAGAATCTGTGTGAGGCTTTGCGTTCTGTCACGCTCACCTGGTCTCCACGGGGGTGTGCTCGTGTCCACAGGATGATGTCTGCACTGGTGTTGCTCCGCTTAAATGAGGGTGCTAGCTTGCATCTTCCCTTCGTTCTTGCCTGAGGAGAAGTTTGCCTGCAAGTCGAAACAAGATATTAGCCAACTGAATGGAGCTGGTTTTGGTTTTCACCTCCTTCTGATTTTCCTTCTCTTCCTCTGGCTCACCTTGGTTTTTTAATGGGTGAGCTCTCCGTCCTGCACACTCTGGCAGGGGTGCGGTTACACTGCCGTTCCAGGATCAAGTTACTTCACTGATCCGATGGAGGTTGCTGAAGTGGAAGGACCAAAGTAAGCAGGCAAGTCTCTATTCCAATAACTCCTTGGACAAGCTGCTTTAAGTCTTTCTGTTCAAGGTATCTAATGTTCGTTCTTGTCTTTCAGGTGCTGCATTAAGCGGCTTTCGGATGATGGAATGACGCTTCTGACAATGATGAGCAGGATTCCTGCCAGTAAGTATAGCGCTGTGCGGCACGCGCTAATTGTTCGCTTTATTTAGCATTCATTTGCTGTGTGCGACTAACCTGCTTTGTCTTTTCTGTTCGGCAGGTGCGGCGCAATTCCAGGAAGAAGATGGAAGAACCGCTTGACGGTGTCGAGTGGCGGCGCGATGCAGAATGATGGAGAACTGCTCGATGGAGTTCCTGGAGATGGCCGATTCAGGAGAGTGGTTACCCTAGAGGGTACCTTCTGTTCGGTTCTTCTACAGATGCAGCGGTCCATGGGTAAGAAGAAGGCGAGGTCAGGATGTTCTGCAGGTAAAGCCTTCAATGCGTGAATAACTCCTGTTCTTCTCTTTTCACAGGTGCCGATGGATAGAAGACTCTGGACAGGCGTGGCAGAAGGGAAGCAAGAGTTGAACTGACACGGTGAGCGTTACGCTACAGGAGTGCAGAATAACGCGAAGCGTGTTCAGTTTGCATGGTGCAGTTTAAATAGCCTTGCAAGTAGTTCCAGGAAAATAGTCCCCTTAACTGTATCCTGCCTCTCAGGTAAAATAGTCCCAAGCCACACCCTGTACTGAATGGCTTAGCATCTCAGAGCCAAGTATATGGACCATATGTTTAACACCTACCATGAGACTGGCTCCAGCGGCGCCAGGACTGAATCCAGGTAAGCCTAGCTGGGGCCTGAGAAGCCCCCAAGGAAGCCTGAGGCAGGCATGGGCTCACCAGTTTCAGGGTTTTGGGAGCATGCACCATGACAGCACTCCCCCCCAAGGCCCACCTAAAGGCAGACTCACCCATTGGTCCTGGTTTGTTTGGGTGATTGCGGTGGAATCTTTTTAATAACTGAGGAGCATGCACATTCTCACTAGGTTCCCATAATCTTTCATGTGGTCCGTACCCTTTCCAGTCGATCAAGTAAAATAGTTTTGATTTGGTGATTTTTGAGTCAAGAATTTCTTTAACCTTGAACTCAGGTTCCCCGTTTACTGTGACCGGTTTCGGTGGTTTCACAACTCATGTTCCAGGTTGCACTGGTTTCAAAAGTGAGACATGAAACACAGGATGAATCTTCATGTGCGGGGGTAAGTCCAATTCCATAGCCACCGGATTGATAATGGCCTTAATGGTATATGGACCTAAATATCTGGGGTTGAAGGTACAAGGCCCTCTCACTGGTATGTGCTTTGACGCCAACCAGACTTCATCCCCAACCTGATATCTTGGAGCTTCACTTCTATGCATGTCGGCTGATTTCTTGTACCTTTCCTTAGCTTGCTTTAGATGATCTGTTGCTTGTTTGAAGGCTTGGGAGATGGTTGTCATGATCTCTGCTTCCAAAAGGTCAGGGTTTTCCCAACTCCCTTGGAAGCAGATCCATAACCCAGGTTCCGAGTGCCAACCAGTCCCAATTGGGACCTTTTGGACCCAGTCCTGGCGCCAGTGGCACCAGGCTCATAAATATGCCCAGTCCCAGCGCTGGAAGCGCCGGGCTCATAATGCTTGGGTGGACTTACCTGCAGCAGACCATGCTGCTTACTTGCCTGCCAGTTGAGCCTCTGATCCTCTTCTGTTTGGAACTACTTTTCCTGTTTGGTGGGGCAGGAGCCACTCCCTAGGTTCAGAACACTGGAACTCTTCTGGAAAGCAGGAACTCTTTTCTTACCTAGGCGTGGCTGTGGAAGGAGACACTAAGCACTACAGGAGGCTATTTAAACCACACCCGATGGATGAATCTTGCTTTGCGTTATTCTGCATCCTCTGCAGCAGAACGCTCATCGTGTCTTCTGCATCTGATCCTGGGCCTAAGGAAAAAGGCTTACCATCCTGAATCCAGTCTTCAGCAACACCTATAAAGACAAGAAAGAACAGGTTAGCATTACGGTCTTCAGTGACAGCGCTTCACTTACCTGGTCCATCGGCTGTCACCAACGCCTCGCGCTGCATTCCGGCATCTGAAAGACAAAGGCTTACCTACTCTTCGTGCGCTCCGGAGGTCTTCGCACTGCATTCCGGCATCTGAAAGACAAAAGCTTACCAACTCTTTGCACGCTCCAGAGGCCTTCGGCGCTGCATCCCGCATCTGAAAGACAAAACAAGGTGCGTTTAAAGACATTGGGGAACTTTAATACTCACGTGCCATTACTCCTTTCCACATCTAACCCAGTGGGTATTCCGGCACCCTGCAGCCGCTCCGAACTTGTACCTGCAAAATAAAAAGACAGTTAGAGCGCATCGTGAAGCAGGCAACAAGCGCTTACTTACGTGCTTCCAGGCGCTTCTATTCATCACACGGGCTCCATCTTCAACTCACTTCAGCCCGTCATCCGCCATCGCCGGAACCCTGCAAAACAAGAGACATCATTACTAAAGACTTTTAAAGACATTAGAATTACTCAAAACTTACCGTTCGTGCAGTAAACGACGGACAGCAGTCCTCTGAAGTCAAGAGGCCTTCTCCCCTTATCCAGTGAAGAAACTGGTTACAGCACCCTGCCCCGAGGCAGATGGAGAGCACGGCGTTCACTTACCTAAGGTGAGAGCGTTAACCTTTGGGGTTCTACAGGAGAAGAGAAAGGGAAGAAGAGAGAGACATTCAATAACCCAGTTCATTAATCCCATATTCTCTATCTGCAGACATCTTACCCTTCGAGTCAGACATACAGTGCACAGAGGTCCAGCCCAAAGAGCCAGCCGTGTGTTACACATCACCTTTGAAGATACGGTATACGCCCAGTCAAGACCGGCGCCTCTACGGGAATCAGGTGAGCGTTACAGAATGCAAAGCCTACCGCAAAACTCCCGTCCAGGCGCTATGGAAACCTCGGATACCGACCAGCTAGCCCAGTCACTTGGGGAACTAAGGGCAGAAGTGCATGCAGCCCGTCAGGAAACGAACGCTCTAAGAAGGGAACTGATTATTTCCAAGGAGCGAACAGATGATCTCGCTAGACAATTGCTACAGTCACAAGCCGGACAGACCCCGTTACCCGCATCTGGGGGAAATCTTCCTTCTACATCCTCTATGAATTCAGTGCAGATCAACCTACCTGGGAATGTACCTCTGGCTCCGCCCGAACGATTTTCTGGTGACCCAAAGAGGTTTGCAGTATTTATCAATCAGTGCCGGTTGCATTTCTTATGCCGGTCAGCAGCCTTTCCAACTGATCAAGCTAAAGTAGCTTTCGTGCTTTCGTACCTTAGTGGCAATGCGGCAGACTGGTCGATCCCTCTAGTAAATCAAGATGATCCGGTCCTCCATGATTTTCACGCTTTTCAGCTCAGTATGGAAAAACTGTTCGCAAGACATTCACAGGGGCAGGCCTTGGACAATGAGCTTCTTTCGTTGCGACAAGGTAATCAAGACCTTTTGGCTTATATTGCGTCTTTCAACAGACTGATAGTGGAAACTCAATGGCCTGAGGACAAAAGGATTACGCTGTTTTATAGAGGTCTACGTGGAGAGCTCAAAGATGTGTTAGCCCAAGTAGTGAATCCCCCACAAGATTGTTCGGACTATATAGACTTAGTCGTTCAAATAGATCACAGACTGCAGAACAGGAAGGCTGATCGTTCCAAGTTTGATGCTCGAGTATTTTCCAAACCGCCAACTCCTTCCAAAGGAGTAGACTCCGGGGAACCCATGCAAATAGGGGGCCTGAAAGGTCCTCTAACACAAAAGGAGCGGGAAAGGAGAAAACAGTTGCAATTATGCCTCTATTGCGGAAACTCAGGGCACTTTCTTCGAGACTGTCCGGTGAAACCTGCCAAGAAGGCAGTAGGAGCTGCAGTTACCAAAGTTACAAACTCTGAGCAGGGAAACAACCTCGCCCGACAAGAATAGAGGTCCTCTTGCCGAGCGTGAAAACCAGTTCCGTGACCTCGCATTTCGTGATACCTATGGTCCTCATTAGCCCTGATAATCCGGATCGATTACATGCAATTGAAGCTTACGTCGACAGCGGTGCCATCGGCAATTATGTGGATCATGAAATGGTTTTGAGGATGAATCTAACTCTTTGTCCCAAGGCTGTAAAGGACGTCATTACTACGGTGGATGGAACGGAGATAGCCTCCGGACCAGTAACGCATACCACTCAAGAAGTGACGCTAGTAAGTCAAGATGGACACCATGAGAAGATCGTGTTCGATGTGATCAAGGCTCCTCAGTTTCAGATTATTCTAGGAATACCTTGGTTAGAGAAACACAATCCTCTGATCGATTGGCGAGCAAGAACGGTCCAGTTTCCAGAATGTGTCTCTACTTGTCACCCTCCACCTGGTGTTGCACTGGCAGCAATTTCTTCAGAGACTCCCCAGTTACCTCCCGAATACCTAGAATACCAAGATGTTTTCCGGAAGGATCAGGCTAACTCTCTACCTCCTCATAGGTCTTATGACTGCCAGATAGACCTGATACCTGGATCTACTCCTCCTTGTAGTAGAATTTATGCCCTCACCGAGCCTGAGAACCTTCACCTTCGACAATACCTGGATCAATACCTGGCGAATGGGTTTATTCGTCCTTCCAAGTCCCCTGCTTCTTCAGCTTTGTTCTTCGTTCCAAAAAAGGAAGGAGACCTTAGAACTTGTATAGATTATCGCTCCCTGAACCAGATCACCGTCAAGAATAGATATCCGTTACCTTTGATCCCTGAACTCCTGGACCAAGTCAGAAAAGCATGCATATATACAAAGCTGGATCTTAGAGGAGCCTACCACTTGGTACGAGTAAAAGAGGGCGATGAATGGAAGACGGCCTTCCGCACCAAATATGGGCTATTTGAATATCAGGTCATGCCCTTCGGACTTTGCAATGCCCCGGCCGCCTTTCAATATTTTATGAACGATGTCCTCAGAGAGCTCATAGATGTGTGTGTTGTTGTTTACATTGACAACATCCTCGTTTATTCTTCATCGGAATCTGAACATCGGAAACACGTGAAAATGGTCCTCGAAAGATTGCGTCAACACAAACTTTTTGCTAAATTGGAAAACTGTGTTTTCAACGTGACTGAAGTTGAATTCTTGGGATTCATATTATCACCTAGCGGAGTGCGTATGGATTCAAAGAAGGTCGATGCAGTTCTCAAATGGCCATCACCATCCTCCGTAAAAGGTGTGCAAAGCATGTTAGGCTTCGCTAACTTTTACCGCAGGTTTATCCCCGAATTTTCTCGAATAGTCCAGCCCATCACTGCCTTGTTAAAGAAAAACAAACGTTTTGAATGGTCTACCGAGGCGGAACAAGCTTTCCAGGATTTGAAGACTAAATTTATCTCTGCACCAATCTTAAAACACCCTCGCCCCGAACTCCCCTACATCGTGGAAACTGATGCTTCAAGCCTTGCCATGGGGGCAGTTCTATCACAAAAGGACCCGGTAACCAATCAGTTGCATCCCGTGGCATTTTGGTCCCGCAAATTCTCGCCTCCTGAAATCAATTACACGATTACTGACAAGGAACTTCTGGCTATCAAGTCTGCCTTTAAGGCTTGGCGGCATTATCTGCTGGGGGCCCGACACACCGTTACTGTGATTACGGATCACCGAAACCTGCAATATTTGAAAACCGCAAAAGCCCAATCCTCTAGACAACTCCGTTGGGCATTATTCTTTGCCGAGTTTGACTTCATAATTACCTATCGACCTGGTACAAAAAACGGTAAAGCTGATGCCCTTTCTCGGATGGGAGTGGAAGAACACTTGATCAACCCTAAACCTGTACCAATCATTCCCGAACAAAGAATTCTGGGTGTAATCGCCACACAATCCATAGAGGAAGTTAAGGATAAAGCCAGGCAACTTGTAACTCCAGCAGACATACAGAATTGGCATCTGCAGGGAAAGGACTTTGCAGTAAAGGACAACTTATTGTATTTCCAAGATCGATTATACCTGCCCAGCACAGATTTACAGAAAAAAGTAATCTCTTGTTATCACGATTCTTTAATGGAAGGACATCCCGGTATGGCCAAGACCTCAGAAAAGATCAAGCGCTACTTCTGGTGGCCGTCTTGGAAAAAAGATATCAGAGACTTTATAATGTCCTGTGGAGTATGCGCCCAAAACAAGAGTCAAAAGGAAAGACCAGCAGGCCTCTTACGCCCTATTGACATCCCACCTCGCCCTTGGCATACGCTTTCTATGGACTTCATCACCGATCTACCTCCATGCTCCGGATACAATACAATTCTAGTAATCGTGGACTTATTCTCCAAGATGGCGCATTTCATTCCGCTCAAAGGCTTGCCAACAGCAGCAACTCTGGCCCGAGAATTTCTCGAAAACATCGTCCGACTGCACGGTTTTCCTTCGGTTCTAATTTCGGATCGAGGTAGTCAATTTATTTCTCATTTTTGGCGAAGTTGCTGTCGGTCGGCTCAAATTGATGTGAGACTATCGACCAGTCACCACCCTCAGACCGACGGACAAACCGAGAGGACCAATCAAACTCTGGAACAGTATTTACGCTGCATGCTGCAACAAACTGAAAAATCTTGGAAAGACATCCTTTGGATAGCCGAATATGCCTACAATAACTCTGTCCATTCGGGAACTGGGAAAACCCCGTTTTTTCTTTTATACGGCAGTCACCCTCGAACCTCGGAGTTGGATCCCCTCCAAGATCTTGAAACACCAGCAGTAGACTACCTGCATTCTACAATCACCCAAGCCTTTAAGGAAGCTGTTTCTCACCTTCAAAGGGCTAAAGAACAATACAAGAAAGGAGCAGATCAACATCGGAAGGAAGCCCCTCAATATCAAGTAGGGGATCAAGTCTGGTTATCCACCAAATATCTACCTCTAAAAGGGCCACGCACATTCAACCCAAGATACCTTGGTCCCTATTCCATCACTACCATAGTAAACCCAGTAGCGGTCAAGTTGGACTTGCCCCCGCACATGAAGATACATCCGGTCTTCCACGTCTCTCTATTAAAACCCGTGCAACCTCAAACCCGACTAACTAAATCTCCAAAACCCATCCTAGTTGATGGAGAACTCGAGTTTGAAGTCAAAAGCATTCTGGACTCCAAGATCTCCAAATCTAAACTATTTTACCTAATTGACTGGAAAGGCTACGGCCCCCAAGAGAGATCCTGGGAACCTGCTGAATATGTCCACGCTCCTCGCCTAATCAAAAGATTTCACCGAACATTTCCTGACAAGCCAAAACCCCCGGAGAAGCCCGGTTTGGGAGGGGCCTTGAGGGGGGGTACTGTCATGATCTCTGCTTCCAAAAGGTCAGGGTTTTCCCAACTCCCTTGGAAGCAGATCCATAACCCAGGTTCCGAGTGCCAACCAGTCCCAATTGGGACCTTTTGGACCCAGTCCTGGCGCCACTGGCACCAGGCTCATAAATATGCCCAGTCCCAGCGCTGGAAGCGTCGGGCTCATAATGCTTGGGTGGACTTACCTGCAGCAGACCATGCTGCTTACTTGCCTGCCAGTTGAGCCTCTGATCCTCTTCTGTTTGGAACTACTTTTCCTGTTGGGTGGGGCAGGAGCCACTCCCTAGGTTCAGAACACTGGAACTCTTCTGGAAAGCAGGAACTCTTTTCTTACCTAGGCGTGGCTGTGGAAGGAGACACCTAAGCACTACAGGAGGCTTTTTAAACCACACCCGATGGATGAATCTTGCTTTGCGTTATTCTGCATCCTCTGCAGCAGAACGCTCATCGTGTCTTCTGCATCTGATCCTGGGCCTAAGGAAAAAGGCTTACCATCCTGAATCCAGTCTTCAGCAACACCTATAAAGACAAGAAAGAACAGGTTAGCATTACGGTCTTCAGTGACAGCGCTTCACTTACCTGGTCCATCGGCTGTCACCAACGCCTCGCGCTGCATTCCGGCATCTGAAAGACAAAGGCTTACCTACTCTTTGTGCGCTCCGGAGGTCTTCGCACTGCATTCCGGCATCTGAAAGACAAAAGCTTACCAACTCTTCGCACGCTCCGGAGGCCTTCGGCGCTGCATCCCGCATCTGAAAGACAAAACAAGGTGCGTTTAAAGACATTGGGGAACTTTAATACTCACGTGCCATTACTCCTTTCCACATCTAACCCAGTGGGTATTCCGGCACCCTGCAGCCGCTCCGAACTTGTACCTGCAAAATAAAAAGACAGTTAGAGCGCATCGTGAAGCAGGCAACAAGCGCTTACTTACGTGCTTCCAGGCGCTTCTATTCATCACACGGGCTCCATCTTCAACTCACTTCAGCCCGTCATCCGCCATCGCCGGAACCCTGCAAAACAAGAGACATCATTACTAAAGACTTTTAAAGACATTAGAATTACTCGAAACTTACCGTTCGTGCAGTAAACGACGGACAGCAGTCCTCTGAAGTCAAGAGGCCTTCTCCCCTTATCCAGTGAAGAAACTGGTTACAGCACCCTGTCCCGAGGCAGATGGAGAGCACGGAGTTCACTTACCTAAGGTGAGAGCGTTAACCTTTGGGGTTCTACAGGAGAAGAGAAAGGGAAGAAGAGAGATACATTCAATAACCCAGTTCATTAATCCCATATTCTCTATCTGCAGACATCTTACCCTTCGAGTCAGACATACAGTGCACAGAGGTCCAGCCCAAAGAGCCAGCCGTGTGTTACACATCACCTTTGAAGATACGGTATACGCCCAGTCAAGACCGGCGCCTCTACGGGAATCAGGTGAGCGTTACAATGGTAGAGTGCAAACTTTTCACAGCTGGCATTTCCAGAAGTTGCGGCGGGTCAAGATTGGAAGTTCGCGGGTGTAACCCGTAGATTGTATAGAAGGGACTTTGACCTGTACTGGAATGTAGGAAGTTGTTATAGGCATACTCGGTGATCCATAAAACATCCTTCTAGCTGCCTTCCGTTTGATGTAACATGCACCTGAGATATTGCTCCGAGGTCTGGCTTGTCCTCTCTGTCTGGCCATCAGTTTGGGGATGGTGACTGGTGGAAAGTCTTACGTCGATTTGAGCTAACTCGCAACATTTCTTCCAGAAGCGTGAGATAAACTGGCTGCCAAGGTCTGAAATAGGATGGAAGGAAATCCATGAATTCAGACAATCTTTTCCAAAAATTCTTTAGCCAGAATTGAAGCTGAAGGCAATCCTTTTAATGGGATGAAATGGGCCATTTTCGAAAAACAAATGCACCACTACTAAAATTGTGTTGAACCCGTTACAATGAGGAAGGTCTGTTATAAAATCAAGAGATAGGGTATGCCAAGGTGTCGGTGGGATGTCTAATGGCTGAAGCAGGCCTGGTGATTTTTTTTCTGGGCCTTGTTTTGAGCGCAAACTTCCCAGGATAGTACAAACTGCTTGATTTCTTTACGCCATGTTGGCCACCAAAAATGCCGTTTGACCTTGGCCTTAGTTTTTGCAATTCCAGGATGACCTTCTACTAATGAGTCATGGTGATGTGAGACAACCTTTTCCTGAAGTTCTCTGCTGGGTAGGTAGAGACGTCCTTGAAAATAGGGTAATTGGTTTGTGACTGAATGGTGAGGACTTTTGGTGGGCCAATTCTTTAAGGCGTTGGAGTCCAAGAGATGAGAGATTCTTTCTTGAATGTCTTCTAACATTAGAGATGAAGTAATTCCAAGAATCTTTTCACCAGGAATGATGGGCACTGGGTCAGGATTGGCATATTCCTCGTCTACTCCTATACGGGACAGTGCATCTGCCTTGCCATTTCGACAGCCAGGTCGGTAAGTAATTACAAAGTCAAACTCAGCAAAAAATAATGCCCATCGGAGTTGGCGAGATGATTGAGCTTTTGCCACCTTCAGGTTCTGTAAATTGCGATGGTCTGTAATTACTGTGATGGTATGCCTAGCTCCTAAGAGGTAATGCCGCCAGGCTTTGAAGGCCGCCTTGATGGCTAACAGTTCCTTGTCCGTAATAGCATAATTCAATTCAGGAGCCATAAACTTCCGTGACCAAAAGGCTACTGGGTGCAGTTGACAAGTTTCGGGGTCCCTTTGTGAAAGGACCGCACCCATTGCCAGACTGGAAGCATCCGTTTCGACCACGTACGGTAGATCTGGACGAGGGTGTTTCAGGATCGGGGCTGAGATGAATCTTTGTTTTAGCTCCTAGAAGGCTTTCTCAGCCTCTTCGGACCATTGAAAACGCTTGTTTTTACACAGCAGAGTGGTGATGGGGTTGCACTAGTTGCGAAAATCCTGGAATGAAACGATGATAGAAGTTTGCAAATCCGAGCATACTCTGAATCCTTTAATCGAGGTTGGCGACGGCCAGTTGAGAATGGCATCAACCTTTCGTGAATCCATGCACACACCATGAGGGGTTAGGGCAAATCCAAGGAACTCGACCTCAGTAACATGGTAAAAACATTTTTCCAGCTTTGCAAATAGTTTGTGTTGTCGAAGTTTGTCAAAAACTGCCCGGACATGTTTCACGTGTTCTTGCTCTGAACGGGAGTATACCAGAATGTCGTCGATGTATACTACGACACACACATCAATCATTTCTCGTAAAACATCGTTCATGAAATACTGGAACGTTGCAAAGGCCAAAAGGCATCACCTGGGATTCGAATAGCCTGTATTTGGTGCGGAAAGTGGTCTTCTATTCGTCCCCTTTCCTGATCCGTACCCGGTGGTATGCTCCGCGGAGGTCTAACTTGGTGTAAATTCGGGCATCTTTAACTTGATCCAATAGGTCAGGAATCAGAGGCAACGGGTAACTTTTTTTAACAGTGACCTAATTCAATGCGCTGATGTCGATGCAAGTCCTAAGGTCACCTTCCTTTTTAGGCACGAAGAATAAGGGTGATGCCGCCGGGCACTTGGATGGGCGATTGAAACCGTTAGCCAGGTACTGATCTAAATATTTTCTCAAATGCAAGTTCTCGGGCTCTGTGAGAGCATAGATTCAACCGCATGGAATCTGTGCTCCTGGTACAAGGTTGATCTGCCAGTCATATGACCTATGAGGGGGCAGTTTGTTAGCTTGATCCTTTTGGAATACATCCTCAAAGTCTTGATATACCAGAGGTAGGGAGTTGGTTGATTTCATGATCGTTGTCGCTCTAGTGACCAAAGGTCCTTTAGTTGGATAACAAGTTTGAGCACAATCGACTGAGAAGGTCAACCTCTTGGCATCCCAGTCTATGCAAGGATTGTGTGATTCTAACCATGGCATTCCCAGAATTATTTGAAATTGTGGAGCCTTGATTATATCAAACACTATGGTTTCCCGATGAATGTCTTGGCACAAAAGAGTCATCTCTGTCGTAGAGTGTGTTACTGGACCCGAAGCGATTTCAGTTCCGTCGACTGTGGTGACTAAGTCTGTTGTTGCCTTTTCGCAAAGGGAAAGGTTCATCCTCGAAGCCAATTCTTGATCCATATAATTTCCAATGGATCCACTGTCGATGTATGCTCTGACTGCATGCATTCGAGACGGTTGTTGGTGGTTTATAAGGACCATAGGCAAAACTAGGTGCGAGGTCTGAAAATCCTTCTTTTCGCTCGGCAAGCGGACCTCTACACATGCCAGGCGGAGAAGTTTTCCTGCTCAGACTCTGTTTCGAACTTACCAGCAACTCCTACTGCCTTTTTAGGGGGCTTCACTGGGCACTTTCGAAGGAAATGGCTGGCTGACTCGCAATACAAACACAGTTGTTGTTGTCTTCTCCTATCCCTTTCAGCCTTGGATAGCGGCCCACGCACTCCTCCGATTTGCATGGGTTTTGACACAGGTCGGTGGCCTTGGAGGTGTTTTCCTTGGGGCGTACAAATACCCTACAATCGATTCTAGCACGATCTGCCTTACGGTTCTGCAGTCTGTGATCTAGCTGGACCACCAGGTCTATGTATTCAGCACAGTCTCTGGGTGGGTTAACCACTTGAGCTAAAACATCCTTCAACTCCCCTCTCAGACTGCGGTAAAACAGCGTTGTTCTTTTGTCATCCGGCCAATCAGTTTCCACAACTAGTCTGTTGAAGGTTGCAATGTATGTTAGCAGATCCTGGTTGCCTTGACACAAAGACAAAAGCTCATTGTCCAATGCCTGACCTTCGCAGCGCCAGGCAAACAGCTTCTCCACATCCAATTGGAATCTTTGGAAGTCTCGCAAGATGGGATCATCCCGACTGACCAGCGGTACCGACCAGTCAGCAGCACTGCCACTAAGATATGAAAGTACAAAAGCCACTTTGGACTGGTAGTTTGGAAAAGCTCCTGGCCTGCATAGGAAATGTAGACGGCACTGATTCATAAACACTGCATACCTTTTTGGGTCCCCAGCGAATCGTTCTAGGGGTGCCGAGGGTACAGCTCCTGGTAGGACCACCTGAACTGAATTGCTTGATGCAGTGGGTACCGTTGACCCCACCCCAAGTAGCAGCGTTTGCCCCGCCTGTGACTGGAGCAACTGTTTGGCGAGATCGTCGGTGCGGTCCTTGGCTACCATCAGTTCCCTTCGTAAGGCATTGGTTTCCTGTCTAGCCGAATGTACCTCGGCCCCGAGTTCCCCCAAAAGCTGAGCTAGCTGATCCATTTCCGAGGTTTCCATGGCACTCAGGTAGAGAATTTGTGTAAGGCTTTGGGTTCTGTCACGCTCACCTGGTCTCCACGGGGGCGTGCTCGTGTCTGCAGGATGATGTCTGCACTGGTGTTGCTCCGCTTAAATGAGGGTGCTACCTTGCGTCTTCCCTTCTTTCTTGCCTCAGGAGAAGTTCGCCTGCAAGTCGAAACAAGATATTAGCCAACTGAATGGAGCTGGTTTTGGTTTTCACCTCCTTCCGATTTTCCTTCTCTTCCTCTGGCTCACCTTGGTTTTTTAATGGGTGAGCTCTCTGTCCTGTACACTCTGGCAGGGGCGCGGTTACACTGCCGTTCCAGGATCAAGTTACTTCACTGATCCGATGGAGGTTGCTGAAGAGGAAGGACCGAAGTAAGCAGGTAAGTCTCTATTCCAATAACTCCTTGGAAAAGCTGCTTTAAGTCTTTCTGCTCAAGGTATCTAATGTTTGTTCTTGTCTTTCAGGTGTGGCATTAAGCGGCTTTCGGATGATGGGATCACTCTTCTGACAATGATGAGCAGGATTCCTGCCGGTAAGTATAGCGCTGTGTGGCACGCGCTAATTGTTCGCTTTATTTGGCTTTCCTTTGCTGTGTGCGACTAACCTGCTTTGTCTTTTCTGTTCGGCAGGTGCGGCGCAATTCCAGGAAGAAGATGGAAGAACCGCTTGACAGTGTCGAGTGGCGGCGCGATGCAGAATGATGGAGAACTGCTCGATGGAGTTCCTGGAGATGGCCGATTCAGATGAGTGGTTACCCGAGAGGGTACCTTCTGTTCGGTTCTTCTACAGATGCGGCGGTCGTGGGTAAGAAGAAGGCAAGGTCAGGATGTTCTGCAGGTAAGGCCTTCAATGCGTGAATAACTCCTGTTCTTCTCTTTTCACAGGTGCCGATGGATAGAAGACTCTGGACGGGCATGGCAGAAGGGAAGCAAGAGCTGAGCTGACACGGTGAGCGTTACCCTGCAGGAGTGCAGAATAACGCGCCGCGTGTTCAGTTTGCCGGGTGCGGTTTAAATAGCCTTGCAAGTAGTTCCAAGAAAATAGTCCCTTAACTGTATCCTGCCTCTCAGGTAAAATAGTCCCAAGCCACACCCTTACTGAATGGCTTAGCATCTCAGAGCCAAGTATATGGACCATATGTTTAACACCTGCCATGAGCCTGGCGCCAGCGGTGCCAGGACTCAGTCCAGGTAACCCTAGCTGGGGCCTGAGAAGCGCCCAAGGAAGCCTGAGGCAGGGATGGGCTCGCCAGTTTCAGGGTTTTGGGAGCATGCACCATGACAGTAGGGGGTTTGCTGGGCTTAAGAAGAACAGTAATTATGGCCTCGCGGAGGGAGGGTGCAGTCTACCAGTACCCGCAGGATTCATCCCAGAGTGCCAGAAGATGGGGGATCAGACGGGGTTTGTAATGTTGATAAGATTCGATGGGGAGACCGTCTGAGACCAGCGCCTTGCCCGGGGATAAGGAGTCAATAGCCATGGACATCTCCTCAGCCGTGATCGGTGTCTCAAAAAGGTTGCTGGTATCAGTAGAGAGGACCAAGAGCGGGAGGCTATCTAAAAATGTATCGCCCTCATCTATAGCGGCGCATTCAGCCTTGGAGTGAAGGGACTCGCAGAACTAACGGAATTCGGAGTTGGCATCCTGTGGTGACATAGCCAGGGTGCCATCAGGCCTTTGGACAGCCGGGATGCCTGCTGAGCCCATCTCCTGGTGGACCAGGTGAGCCAAGACCCGACCCGGATGTTCCCTTTCCCCATACTTACGAGCCAGGCCGGGGTTATCAAGAAATGTACGTTCCCATTCCGCATGTGAACGGAATGTATCGCGTTCTGTGCCTAATTCAGCTAGGGTTGGAGGGGATTGTTGTATTGAATATTGGGCCTCAAGGATGGACAGTGATGATTCGCTCCCACAGAGATCCCTCCAAATCACTTTAAGGATCCCATTCTCTTTGGAGATAGCAATGCCTCTGATGTAGGCATTGAACGCCTCCCAGAGAGTGGCCTGCGAGGAGACAGATTCTGTGTTTAGATCAAAGTAATCATCTATGGCCGAGTCCATCTCAAACCTGAAGGCAGTGTCAAGTAAGGAATGTGGCTTCATCCTTCATTGCTGAGTTTTGTTGAGATCTGGCCCCCAGTCTAGGGAAATGGTCAACGGGGGTGATCGGAGAGCATCCTGGACAGAACCGACAAGTGTGAAACATTCCTGACCAGTGTGTCTGAGACCAGCCACCTATCAATCCGTGAGTGTGAGTCATGCACTGAGGAGTAGAAGGAGTATGAGCGAGACTCGGGGTACATCAGTCTCCATACATCTACTATCGATAGCTGGGGCAGCAATTTAATGATAGTGTGGACTGCTTTGGATAGTTGGCGGGGTTTGGAACCCAATCAAGGTCCATATCGAGGATGGTATTAAAATCGCCACCCCAGATGATCGGAACAAGAGAGAAGCCCGCTAAAAGGGAAGCCAAATGCAAATAACACTCAGGTTCATCCACATTGGGCCCGTAGATATTAAGCAATAGAACTTGCTTGTATTGAAGAGTGCAAAAAAGCAGTATGTATCCCCCTGGGGGTCGACATGAGAGGCCTTGCATTGAAAGTGGACACTCCTGTGAATCAGGGTCATGACTCCTCGATTTTGGGTGGAATAACCAGTATAACATCTTTGGGGTCCCCATGTTTTAGCAAATTTTTGGCATTGCTCAGAGCGTGCATGCGTTTCCTGTAGAAAAAGGATTTTTGTACTATGTCTTTCAGCATAGAGCTGCAGATGACGCATTTTCTTGTGGTTACCCAACCCTCTTACATTCCAACTCATAAACGACAAGTCGCTGTCAACCATTAGGATACAGGTGCGGAATGAACAAGAAGTGAAAGCCAGGCAGCCCAAGGCATAGGTCCCGGGGATTGCTGACCTGATGTGAAACAGTATAGTATTGTCTTTGCATGCCCGTGTACTCCCACTCCCCATTTAGTGTCAAGCATTTTTGAACAAAACTCCCAACCCATCCCACCCCCACCACATCCCTCCCCCAATCAGAGGAATGACAACCCCATGTTCCAACAACCTAACCCAAAAAGGTGCTCCGAAAACGCGGCCAATGCACGATAAACATGGTGCGTAAGACAAACATTGTAAAAGGGCCTAGAAACCATCATACTAGGGAGCTAGACAACGACCTTAAGCAATTGATATAGTGGATAGATGGATAAAATGGTGGGTCACCCCTCAGTAGGAGCCAGGAAGAAGCTGGACCCAACAAATGCACAAAACAGTTACGTAACTTTGATACGTAACCCTGGGAAATGTTCCTCAATGAACTTGGAGGCCTCCTCCGGAATTGTAAAGAAAGAAATGTGGTTGGAGTGTTCGACCCTCAGCTTGGCAGGGTATAACATCGAGTATTTGACCCCCAACTCACAGAGCCTCCTATTAACTGCTAAGAAGGTCTTGCGCTCCTGCTGGACGGACACTGAAAAGTCGGGATACAGGTGAATCCTGGAGGATCCCAGGAGGAGATCTCCCTTGGCCCTCGCTGCCCTGAGGAGAGCATCCCGATCTCGAAAGTTAAGAACCCTCGCAATGATAGGGTGTGGGGGTGCACCGGGTCTGGGTTTAGCCGATAGGGCACAGTGAGTTATCTCAAATGCGAACGGTGGCGAGAGTTTGGGTGAATCCAGTAGCGTCAACATGGTGCGCTCCTCATAGTCCTCCATGGGCTCAATGATGCCGTCCTCCGGGACCCCAATTATGCGAAGGCTATTGCGCCTGGAGCGCGATTCAAGGTCCTCGTTCTTTTTACAAATCCTGTGCACTTGCCTAAATAAGGAGGAGACATCCGCTCTGAGGGAGTCCAGGTCGTCCTCAACGGAGCTCACCCTCATCTCAACCTCAGCAACCCGGCCATCGGTCCTCTCAATATGTGCCTTGATCGATGATATAGTGCCATTCATGTCATCTAGTTTGGAGTGTAGGGTGGTAAAACCCTCACGCATTAAATCCATCATTGATTGCGGTTCCGCAAAGTCAGGGGATGCTGAAGTGGAGGAACCGGGGACAGGTACTTCATCCGGTGGCTTGGATGGTGTTTCAGTAAAGATAATGATGGAACTCTGTTTTTTCCCCGCTCCTTTGGTCATGTTGGGAAATAAAAGCAGGGCAGCAGGGCAAGGAGTAGTAGGAGGTCTCAAGTCGTGAAATGGTGTAAGGCCACAACAAAAAAGAGTAGTGAAGAGGGTCAATCATCAAGACGGGGGGCTCAGGTACTGTAGTATGCGTCAAACAGACCGGACCCTATAGCGGAGATCTCCAATGGCTGCACCCGCAGTAGCACGAGGGTCAGGTGTTGACCTCAAGGTTGCCTGCGGGTAGGTTACACCGGAATGGATGATAGTATATGTGAAGGGGAAGGTTGTGCATATACAGTGGCCCAAGGAAGAGGGGGGATTATCCAGCAACAAGCGGCGGTCCGCAGAATGGAAGGGACTGCCTGAAGCAAGGAGGTGGGGCGTGCCTATGATGGAACGCAGACCAACAGGCACAGCGAGGGGACCCACGTTCCAGGCCAAACAATAGTGAATAGGGTGGGTTGCCCAGTCTGTATCTAAGCAGCAGCTGGCAACAGGATTCTAGTCAGGGCTAGCCCGTATCAGTCTCCAGCAAGTCACAAGAGGAGGAGCAAAGGCAAATAGAAACCACCGGGCAGGTGTGATGAGGAGGGGTGGTCAAGAGGGAATGGTCGGATCCGCGACTTGTGTCCTGCCCTCCTATAATGAGGCAGTATAGTAGAAAATGTGCCGGTGGAGGAGCGTGGTCCGGCAGCAGAAGGGAGAAAGTCCCAGCTGAGGTGCAAAAAATCAGGATGAGGAAGCGGTCCTGGGGCACCCAACCATGAGGAGCCCCAGCGCCCCTGTCGAATGTAGGTCAAAGGAGAAGTGTAGGATGTCGCCGCAGGTTGGGTGGCAGCCCCCACTGAATGTGCCCAGTGGGTTATCAGGGCGGTGTGGAGCGAGTGAATGGGGCTGCTTCTCCCGCGGGGTGCAGGGTACCAACAGCCATAGGGCAGAAGACTCACCGCCTAATTGATGGACCGATGCCTTGTGCTCCGGCACCGGGCATCTCTCTCCTCCCCTTGGCCTAGAACAACCACTGTGGTGGTCATAGGCATCTGCGGATAGTCCCAGCTAGCAGCTCCCGCGTGGGACACGCAAGGAGGTCAATCCTTGCTATGAGGATGTTCAGGGGGCCCACGGGAGGACAAGGAGGCAGTTAACCAAGGGCGTGGGGGCAGGCAGTCAGCAGCACAGCTGCGCAGGGCCCCGTTGCGGCCGTTCCGAAGGAACAAGGTTCAGCATATAGGTGGGCCCCTCCCCACTACCGGCCCTATCAGCCTCTGTGCCGTGTGGAAACTGGCCGAATGCTCCGAAGACAAGGAGCGGGCGGGGATGTTGGTCACTAGCGGTCCGGGCCAGGGATCAGTATCTTTCGTAGGGAGCCGAGTTATGGGCTCAAAGCTGGGTGAGCGGTGCACAGAGGTATGAGAGCACCTCTGCTGAAATATGCCCATCTGTAGTCCTCTGCACCCGCCGATGTGTCGAAGGATATGGCCACCTCGTCGGAGCTCGCTCGTTAGGCAGCCATCTTCATCGCAGCGCAACAGCACTCCCCTTTCCTGAGTATTTTCAATTCAAAATGGGCAGATGGGAGACCGATTCGATCTGAGAGGCCATAGAAAGAGAGGCTGATAGTTTTAGCCCCAGATTTTTAACAATTGAAACCGCCACAGGAAATGTACCCAACTCAGATAGCCAAAATGATGGAGTCCAAAGGGAGAGAACAGTGTCAGCACCCACAACCATAACCTCTGTTTTATCTCCGTTAAGTTTTAACCAGCTCTCGCTCATCCAGCATCCCACGGCAGAGAGGCAATCTCGCAGCTGAGTGGCATTGGCAGGATGAAGTAAATCAAGCTGAACCAAGATCTGTGTATCATCAGCGTACGAGTAGCTTCTAAAGTGGTAGGAGCGGATCAGAGCAATAAGAGGCTGGATATAGATATTGCACAGTGTGGGTGACATGGCAGAGCCCTGTAGAACCCCACACAGAACAGCCACCACTGCTGAAAGAAAAGGTCGAAGCAGGAGTTGCTGAGACCAGTCAGATAGAAAAGAGCGAAGCCATGAGAGAACAGCACTCGACATACCAGCAGCTGACAAATGGGTGATCAGGATGGCATGGTCGATGATATCAAAAAGCGGCCAAAAGATGCAAAAGGAGCAGGCTGACGCTCCACCCTGATCAGTGATAAGCGTCAGCTCATCGAGCACGAGACCAAGACAGTCTCAGTGCCCCCGCCTGGTCTAAAGCTGGACTGGAAAACATCAAGCACAGCCATGGACTCGCAAAATTTGACCAGTGGGGGAGAAACCAAAGACTCAAGCAACTTCATAAAGAAAGGCAAAAGAGAAATAGGACGGAAAGTAGCAAGAAGAAGTGGGTCAAGAGTTGGATTTTTCAACATCTAATGATAGGTGCAATTTCGTCTTCTTGTGTGCCTATTCTGATTAAGGCACTTACTGACTGCTGCTCTGGTTGTTCATGCGTAGGCAGGTGAGTATCATTAAGATTGTGTTTTTGATTCTCTGAATCTTGCAGGTAACCACTGAAGAGATTTTCATGCCATGTTCCATCGAGAGAGGGGCTCATGCTACCTTTTTTTGTATTTTTGCAAGGAACTTGGAGTCAGTTACCCTAAGGTACCTGGGGGAACCCAGATGTGGAACCCTTGCTTACTGTGCTCAGAGAGGCACAGCTCCATCTCACTGATGAGACCCAACAAGGCTGAAACACTTGTATGGGGTTGCTGTTGGTACTCTTGTTCAAAGGAGGTTTGCCTGGCATTTCTGTGCTGGACTGCCCTTGTGGGCCAGACAATGACTGATAAGCAAATGGATTATTCCTCCTTTGTGAAAAGTACAGTGAGCAAAAAGCGATGGCTGCGGACTCTCAAAGTGGGTAAAAACCACTGCACAGGTTATCATGCCATGCTCCATCTAGAGAGGGGCACCCGCTACCTTTTTTGTATTTTTGCAAGGAACTTGGGATCGGTCACCCTAAGTTACCTGGGGGAACCCAGATGTGGACCCCTTGCTCACTGTGCTCAGAGAGGCACAGCTCCACCTCACTGATGAGGCCCAACAAGGCTGAAACACTTGTATGGGGTTGCTGTTGGTACTCTTGTTCAAAGGAGGTTTGCCTGGCATTTCGGTGCTGGACTGCCCTTGTGGATGGGACAAAGACTGATATGCAAATGGATATTCCTCCTTTATGAAAAGTATAATGAGCAGAAAGTGATGGCTTTAGACCAGGGGTGCACAACTTAAGGCCCGCGGGCCAGTTGGGGCCATTTGGCCCTCATTGGTTCAGTGCACATGCACCACGTCACTCACACAAGCCACGTAGGGCGTGTGTGCTGCACCAAAGGAGTGCCAGCACTACGGCTGGCATAGCCAGTAAGGATTGATGCCAGAAGGCATTTCAGACTTGCCACGCCCACACCAGCCGTAGTGCCAGAAGCCTTGCCAGCGTTCCAGCACGTCTGGTAAGTGGGGGTGGGGGGCACCTCTATATATTTGTGTGTGTGTCTCAGGTCTGTACTCTGTTTTTTGTTTTTGTATGTATGTTGAGATGCGGGGGTGTGGGGTGTGTCGGGTCTGTATGGGTGTTTGTATTTGTATGTCTGTGCAGTGTATGTTGAGATGCGGGGGTGTGGGTGTGTCGGGTCTGTATGGGTGTTTGTATTTGTATGTCTGTGCAGTGTATGTTGAGATGCGAGGGTGCGGGGTGTGTCGGGTCTGTATGGGTGTTTGTATTTGAATGTCTGCATATGTTGAGATGCAGGGGTGGAGGATGTGTCGGGACTGTATGGGTGTTTGTATTTGAATGTCTGCGTATGTTGGGATGCAGGGGTGGGGGGTGTGTCGGGTCTGTATGGGTGTTTGTAGTGTATGTTGAGATGCGGGGGTGGGGGGTGTGTCGGGTCTGTATGGGTGTTTGTATGTCTGCAGTGTATGTTGAGATGCGGGGGTTGGGAGTGCGTGGGGTCTGTTTGGGTGTTTGTATTTGAATGTCTGCAGTGTATTTTGAGATGCAGGGTGGGGGGTATGTCGGGTATGTATAGGTGTTTGTATGTCTGTGCAGTGTATTTTTGAGATGCGGGGGTGGGGGTGTGTTGGGTCTGTATGGATGTTTGTATGTCTGTGCAGTGTATGTTGAGATGCAGGGGTGGGGGGTGTGTTGGGTCTGTATGGGTGTTTGTATTTGAATGTCTGCAGTGTATGTTGAGATGCAGGGGTGGGGGGTGTGTCGGGTCTATATGGGTGTTTGTATCTGAATGTCTTTAGTGTATGTTGAGATGCGGGGTTGGGGGGTGTGTCGGGTCTGTATGGGTGTTTGTATTTGTAAGTCTGTGCAGTGCATGTTGAGATGCGGGGGTGGGGGATGTGTCGGGTCTGTATGGGTGTTTGTATTTGTATGTCTGTGCAGTGTATGTTGAGATGCGGGGTTGGGGGGTGTGTTGGGTCTGTATGGGTGTTTGTATTTGTATGTCTGTGCAGTGCATGTTGAGATGCGGGGGTGGGGGATGTGTCGGGTCTGTATGGGTGTTTGTATTTGTATGTCTGTGCAGTGTATGTTGAGATGCGGGGGTAGGGGGTGTGTCGGGTCTGTATGAGTGTTTGTATGTCTGCAGTGTATGTTGAGATGCGGGGGTGAGGGGTGTGTCGGGTCTGTATGGGTGTTTGTATTTGAATGTCTGCAGTGTATGTTGAGATGCAGGGGTGGGGGGTGTTTCGGGTCTGTATGGGTGTTTGTATTTGTATGTCTGTGCAGTGTATGTTGAGATGCGGGGGTGGGGGGTGTGTCGGGTCTGTATGGGTGTTTGTATTTGTATGTCTGTGCAATGTCTGTTGAGATGCAGGGGTGGGGGGTGTCGGGTCTGTATGGGTGTTTGTATGTCTGCAGTGTATGTTGAGAGGCGGGGGTGGGGGGTGTCTGGTCGTATGGGTGTTTGTATTTGAATGTCTGCAGTGTATGTTGTGATGCGGGGGTGGGGGGTGTGTCGGGTCTGTATGGGTGTTTGTATTTCTATGTCTGTGCAGTGTATGTTGAGATGCAGGGGTGGGGGGTGTGTCGGGTCTGTATGGGTGTTTGTATTTGTATGTCTGCAGTGTATGTTGAGATGGGGGGTTGGGGGTGTGTCGGGTCTATATGGGCGTTTGTATCTGAATGTCTTCAGTGTATGTTGAGATGCGGGGTTTGGGGGGTGTGTCGGGTCTGTATGAGTGTTTGTATGTCTGCAGTGTATGTTGAGATGCGGGGGTGGGGGGTGTGTCGGGTCTGTATGGGTGTTTGTATTTGAATGTCTGCAGTGTATGTTGAGATGCGGGGGTGGGGGGTGTTTCGGGTCTGTATGGGTGTTTGTATTTGTATGTCTGTGCAGTGTATGTTGAGATGCGAGGGTAGGGGGTGTGTCGGGTCTGTATGAGTGTTTGTATGTCTGCAGTGTATGTTGAGATGCGGGGGTGGGGGGTGTGTCGGGTCTGTATGGGTGTTTGTATTTGAATGTCTGCAGTGTATGTTGAGATGCGGGGGTGGGGGGTGTTTCGGGTCTGTATGGGTGTTTGTATTTGTATGTCTGTGCAGTGTATGTTGAGATGCGGGGGTGGGGGGTGTGTCGGGTCTGTATGGGTGTTTGTATTTGTATGTCTGTGCAGTGTATGTTGAGATGCAGGGGTGGGGGTGTCGGGTCTGTATGGGTGTTTGTATGTCTGCAGTGTATGTTGAGATGCGGGGATGGGGGGGTGTCGAGTCTGTATGGGTGTTTGTATTTGAATGTCTGCAGTGTATGTTGTGATGCGGGGGTGGGGGGTGTCGGGTCTGTATGGATGTGTGTATTTGTATGTCTGTGCAGTGTATGTTGAGATGCGGGGGTGGGGGGTGTGTCGGGTCTGTATGGGTGTTTGTATTTCTATGTCTGTGCAGTGTATGTTGAGATGCGGGGGTGGGGGGTGTGTCGGGTCTGTATCGGTGTTTGTATTTGTATGTCTGCAGTGTATGTTGAGATGGGGGTTGGGGGTGTGTCGGGTCTGTATGGGTGATTAGTGTATTGGTGTATGCTTGTGAGTTTGCATGCTGATTTGGAGGTTGGGGGGCTGGGGTCTGTATGGATGCATGGTGTGTGCTTGTGAATTTGTATGGTGGGATGGGGTCTGTATGGGTGCATGGTGTATGCTTGTGAGTTTGTATGGTGAGTTGGGAGGTGGGGGTCTGTATGGGTACATGGTGTATGCTTGTGAGTTTATGTGCTGAGTTGGCGGCTGCGGGTTCAGGTCTGTATGGGTGCATAGTGTAATAGTGTATGCCTGTGAGCTTGTGTGCTGAGTTGGGGGGTGGGGGGGTTCGGGTCTGTATGGGTACATAGTGTATTGGTGTATTCTTGTGAGTTTGTATGCTGAGTTGGGGGTGGAGGTTCAGTTTGCATGGGTGCATGGTGTATTGGTGTATGCTTGTGAGTTTGTGTGCTGAGTTAGGTGGTGGGGGGTTCGGGTCTGTATGGGTGCATGGTGTATGCTTTTGAGGTGGGGCATAGTGTTTGCTTGAGGGGTGGGTGTCATGGGGCATAGTGTTTGGTTGAGGGGTGGAGGCCATGGGCATAGTGTTTGGTTGGGGTGGGGGAAATGGGGCATAGTGTTTGGTTGGGGAGGGGGGGCCATGGGGCATAGTGTTTGGTTGAGGGTTAGGATCCATGGGGCATAGGGTTTGGTTGAGGGGTGGGAGCCATTGGGCATAGTGTTTGGTTGAGGGGTGGGAGCCATTGGGCATAGTGTTTCGTTGGGGAGTAGGGGCTATGGGGCATAGTGTTTGGGTGAGGAGTGGGGGCCATGGGGCATAGTGTTTGGTTGAGGGGTGGGTGCCATGGGGCATAGTGTTTGGTTGAGGGGTGGGTGCCATGGGGCATAGTGTTTGGTTGAGGGGTGGGTGCCATGGGGCATAGTGTTTGGTTTGGGGTGGGGGCCATGAGGCATAGTGTTTGGTTGAGGGGTGGGTGTCATGGGGCATGGTGTTTGGTTGAGGGTTGGGGGCCATGGGGCATGGTGTTTGGTTGGGGTGGTGGCCATGGGGCAGGGTGTTTGCTTGAGGGGTGGGTGTCATGGGGCATGGTGTTTGGTTGAGGGTTGGGGGCCATGGGGCATAGTGTTTGGTTGAGGGGTGGAGGCCATGGGCATAGTGTTTGGTTGGGGTGGGGGCCATGGGGCATAGTATTTGGTTGGGGAGTGGGGGCCTTGGGGCATAGTGTTTGGTTGAGGGTTAGGAGCCATTGGGCATTTTGTTTGGTTGAGGGGTGGGAGCCATTGGGCATAGTGTTTCGTTGGGGAGTGGGGGCTATGAGGCATAGTGTTTGGTTGGGGAGTGGGGGCCATGAGGCATAGTGTTTGGTTGAGGGGTGAGGGCCATGGGGCATCGTGTTTGGTTGAGGGGTGGGTGCCATGGGACATAGTGTTTGCTTGGGGGTGGGGGCCATGAGGCATAGTGTTTGTTTGAGGGGTGGGTGTCATGGGGCATGGTGTTTGGTTGAGGGGTGGGGGCCATGGGGCATGGTGTTTGGTTAGGGGTGGGGTCCATGGGGCATAGTGTTTGGTTGGGGAGTGGGGGCCATAGGGCATAGTGTTTGGTTGAGGGGTGGGGGCCATGGGGCATAGTGCTTGGTTGAGGGGTGGGTGCCATGGGGCATAGTGTTTGGTTGGCGGGTGGGTGTCATGGGGCATGGTGTTTGGTTGAGGGGTGGGTGTCATGAAGCATGGTGTTTGGTTGAGGGGTGGGTGTCATGGGGCATGGTGTTTGGTTGGGGGTGAGAGCCATGGGGCATAGTGTTTGCTTGAGGGGTGGGTGTCTTGGGGCAAGGTGTTTGGTTGAGGGGTGGGGCCCATGGTGTTTGGTTGGGGAGTCGGGGCAATGGGGCATAGGGTTTGGTTGAGAGGTAGGAGCCATGGGCCATAGGGTTTGGTTGAGGGGTGGGAGCCATGGGGCATAGTGTTTGGTTGAGGGTTGGGGGCCATGGGGCATAGTGTTTGGTTGGGGAGTGGGAGCCATGGGGCATAGTATCGCACTCCAAGAGTGAACCCAATAATAAAGCTAACACAGTCACAGTTTGGAGATGTACATCCTTTGCTTTTTGTAAAAACATTTACTTTTCGGCACACTATAGCCATCATGTAAGGTACTTTCGGCCCTCTGTCAAAATCAGTTGCGCACCCCTGCTTTAGACTCTCAAAGTGGGTAAAAACCACTGAACAGGTTATCATGCCATGTTCCTTCTAAAGAGGGGCACCTGAGGTTTTTGCAGGGAACTTGGAGTTGATCACCCTAAATTACCTGGGGGAACCCAGATGTGGACCCCTTGCTCACTATGCTCAGAGAGGCACAGCTCCACCTCACTGATGAGGCCCAACAAGGCTGAAACACGTGTCTGGGGTTGCTGTTGGTACTCTTGTTCAAAGGAGGTTTGCCTGGCATTTCGGTGCTGTACTGCCCTTCTAGGCGGGACAGAGACTGATATGCAAATGGTATTCCTCCTTTGTGAAAAATACAGTGAGCAAAAAGCGATGGCTGCGGACTCTCAAAGTGGGTAAAAACCACAGAAGAGGTTATCATGCCATGTTCTTTCTAGAGAGGGGCGCCTGCTACCTTTTCTTGTACCTTTTTTGTATCCAGTGATTTTACCTAATACAAAATAGACAATGACATTTTAATGAATAGAAAATACAGAAAAAATACCATTTAAAAAAAAAAAAAGATATGTTGGGGTGTGGTGAGGAGTTAAATCTGGTGGGGAGGGGGTTGGGTGGGGTACTAAACAGAGGGAAACAGGGGGTTGGGTGGCCAAAAAATCGCTATTTTATTTTGTATTTTGGGTTCGTTAAAATTTCATTCACTTTTTTGGGGGTTTGCTAAAATCACATAGATGCAATCTTGCAGGCAGCTAATAGACTCCCCTTGTTTTAACAAGACCTGTGCCATCTCTCAGTGAATAACAGCTGCAATAAAGATGTTTTGTCAAAATCGCCCAGAAAAGAGTTTGTATTCTCCAGCTGCTGAGGCATTGATGAAGTGGACTGTTCATTCCCGGTGCACTGCGCGTTTCCTTGTTTGTGCTTTTCCCCGCCTGTTTCATTACCTGGCCGAAAAATCTGCTTTAATGCTACCATTTGATTTACTGATGCCGGCTGCGCAGGAGAACGCGTGTTAGTAACTGACGTTTCCTCTTCTCTCTAGGTGTCCGTCGACTCGGGGACTGCGCGGGAGCCCTTTTAAACCTATTTTCCTTCCCATACGGTTTACATTTCCGTAGATTGTAATTACTGGGTTTACAGGGCACTTTACCCGACATGCTTGATAAGTGAACTTTGTGGGAACGCTTACCTCGAAGCTCTTTAGGTGGTTAAAATTATGAATGGTCTGGGACTCAGTCTTCGGGTCCACCGCCCCTCCAACGAATCACCAACAGACCACTTGTCACACCACTTGCTACTCCGCTCCATGCTCTGCGCTGCAAGGGTGGTTATAAAGTATCTCTCTGAACCACCGCCAACAATAGAGGTAAATGAAAGACTCCTCCAGCTGCCGCACCAACAGACCACTTGTCACACCACTTGCTACTCCGCTCCACGCTCAGCGCTGCAAGGGTGGTTATGAAGTATCTCTCAGCACCACCGCCAACAACAGAGGTAAGGGAAAGACTCCTCCAGCTGCAGCACCAACAGATCACTTGTCACACCACTTGCTACTCCGCTCCACGCTCAGCGCTGCAAGGGTGGTTATGAAGTATCTCTCAGCACCACTGCCAACAATAGAGGTAAGGGAAAGACTCCTCCAGCTGCCGCACCAACAGACCACTTGCCACACCACTTGCTACTCCGCTCCACGCTCTGCGCTGCAAGGGTGGTTATGAAGTATCTCTCAGCACCACCGCCAACAATAGAGGTAAGGGAAAGACTCCTCCAGCTGCAGCACCAACAGACCACTTTATCACACCACTTGCTACTCCGCTCCATGCTCTGCACTGCAAGGTTGGTTAAGAAGTATCTCTCAGCACCACCGCCAACAATAGAGGTAAGGGAAAGACTCCTCCAGCTGCAGCACCAACAGACCACTTGTCACACCACTTGCTACTCCGGTCCACGCTCTGCGCTGCAAGGGTGGTTATGAAGTATCTCTCAGCACCACTGCCAACAATAGAGGTAAGGGAAAGACTCCCCCAGCTGCAGCACCAACAGGCCACTTGTCACACCACTTGCTACTCTGCGAGGTGCAACATTCAGATATGTAATCTGGTGAACAAGGCTCCACGGTATCAGGTAATATTATCCCCATCAAAAATATCACCATAAATATGGTCGTCGGGAAAGGCCATAGGCGATATTTTTAGTGGGGATAATATTAGGGTTTTTTGGGAACAGGGATTGCGGGTGCCCCCCGCTCCTTTTAAAATAATACAGGGGTTGTGGAGGTGTCCTCCGCAGGTTCCATGCCTTAATATTGCGGCAAAAATATGGCGATATTTTTGTATGCCGATATTTTTGTGGGGATATTAACACTTGGAACTGGCTCCACATTTCAGGGCTCCGCTTGAGCACATCTCATGCCCAAAATAAAACCATGCATGGACTAGTTCTATTTAGTATCATGCATGGTAAGATTTGTTCCCTCCTTTTCTGTTCCGTTGTTTCATCGGAGCACAAGTATTTGTTTTTGACCAATTACAAGCTTACAGTGAGAGTCAAGTGTTCCTTCAGCACCACCAATTCGGCTTTAGACAATCGAAAAGTTCAGGAACCACCCTACTTTTCAAAACTGCCATGAATTGTTGAAACCAAGCTACATAAAAGTAATCCAACCTCACTCATCATGCTGGACCTCTTGGCCACCTAAGGTACCATAGATTACATCAACATGAATCCAACAACTAGAGCAAAGCTTGCATATCGCTTTCACAGTCTGGGGATGGGTTTGCTATTCCCACAGTGACCGATGGATTCAGGTATCCTAGTCCAACAGGTCTTGAAAACCCACCCCCAATCATGCAGCATTCTTCAGGGGCCACACCTCAACTTGTGACTCTACAACACCTACAAGAGCCCTTTGCATCCTTACCAGAATGGTTTGTAATTCCCTTGTAACTGTACGATGATGATTAGGCCTTGGTGAGCCTCTCAAAAAGACAACTGGGGATCACCATGGGCTCAGGCTCTGGATTCTGGTGCAACCGTCATAGCCTATGGGGACATCCAGATGCCTGAACGTTTGGAGTGAGGTCTGGAAGCTCTTACCAGGATTCGGAGCTCATGCAAGAACTAGGCTGAGATCATGATGTTCACGTGTAATTCCGGTGAGCTGTTGGTTGGAAAGTTATTCCACACGACTATATAAAGAACCTGCAACTTCCCTGTTTACTTTAAGTGTTGAGTGTGGCAGCAGGAGGGCGAGCCAGGGCTCATCCACAACTGAGTGACCAGCAAGATCCAACCGATTTTCTCTTTCCCTCAAAATGTGCTAATAATGAAAACAAATTCACAGGCTCATGTCAGCTACTAAAGTAAACCAAGTCATGTGAGTGCCTGTTCAGTCAAGCCGTCCCAGTCTAAATTCTCCTCCATCGAGGCAGATGGTGTGTTACGGCCATTGTACCTGGCGGGGGGCGTGGCAGCCCCTCAGCCAATGAGGAGGCTCGAAGCGGGGCCCGAGCGAAGCGAGTGCTTTAACGAAGGCCCTGGGGCATTACCTGAGTCGGTAATGCCCCCACCGCTCGGGTCATATTGCTTAATTATCACCCTGCCATTAATGATGCTGCCTGAGTGATCAGTAAGAACCTGCAAACATTGTTCTCTTAACATGGCCCAAAAACTATTCTACTTCCCCCAAAGTGTGCTAATACATTTAAATGTAATTTAAGTGCTGATGTTAGCCACTGAACAAGTTGTGACTTTTGTGAGAGTATGTGTCAAATGAAGCTGCCCAGTGTACATTCTCCAGGCAGGTGGTGTGCTGCACTATACACCCAAACATCCTTCCACTACCGCCACTGCTTGAGTGATCAACAAGACCTTGCCAAACATGTTTTACCCAGCATTCCCAAACACGCCTAACCTCTCCCTAAAGTGCTCTACCAAATTAAAAATATATTTTTTGCTAAACCAATTTGTGCATGAACATGCATTTAATCAAGCAACCCCTATCCCAGTGGAGCAAATTCCTCTTGTCACACACCTAAACAAAAATACATTCAGAGGTCATTCCGTTAGTGTATATCGCTGCTCTGGGTGCCGTTCACAACAATCAGACCTATTGTAGACCTCCCCAAACAATCTAAGGCATCTGTTTATGCTCATGCACAAAGTGAACCCCAAGATCTCAATTGTAGTGGCCGCTCTGGACACGGAGAAGGCTTTCGACTCCATGGAGTGGCCAATTCTGTTCAAGGTTCTCCGCTGCTCCGGTCTTGGGCTAATTTTTCAACAATAGGTTTGATAGTTGTACACGGCACCCAGAGCAGCGATATACACTAACGGAATGACCTCTGAATGTATTTACCCAACACAGGGAACAACACAGGGCTGCCCATTGTCATCAATTCTATTCGCCTTAGCTGTTGAGCCGCTGGCATACTGCATCCCGGGGACCTCCCCGGGATGAAACCTAACTGGTCTGGGAGGACCAATGCCTACATATTTGGTAGGAGTCGGTCGGCAAGTATTTTAGTTAGGATTTTTTTATCTGTATTGATTAGGGACAGTGGTCTGTATGAGGTGCAATTAAGGGGGTATGTATCAGATTTAAGCAGTACTGTCACAAGGGCAGTTCTGGTAGACTCAAGGAGGACACCCAAGGATCTGGCTGCTTCGTACATGTCTCGCAGGTATGGCAACAAAGGGTCTGCATATGCCTAATAGAATCCGGCAGTTACCCCATCCAGGCCAGGGGCCTTCCCATTGGGGAGAGAGAGGATCGCATTGCTCATTTCCTCATCCTTTGGGGGGACATTCAAGGCCTCACCCTGGTTTGGATCTAGCCATCCCAAACCTATTCTGTCAAAGTATTGTGCTATGGAGTCATGTCCGGTGTTCCCCTGGGAAGTGTATAGGCGTTCATAGAAGTCCCGGAAGACACCATTTATCATCTCAAGATCCCTACTAAGGTTCCCTGCAGAGTTCTCTACTTCAACAATAGCATCTAGTTGTTGCTCCTGTTTAATGGCCCAGGAGAGTGTTCTGCTGAGGTGGTCGCCTTCGCCATACGCCCTTGTAGTTATGGGGTCTCCAATGAACCTCTCCTCCCTAGACGCCAACAGGCACATCTCATCTCTTTTAACTTGTAACTCAATACGTACAGCTGGGGAATCTTGAGATCCCTGTTGTGTTTCCAGGCCTTTGTTTTCAGACTCTAGTGCAGACATGGGCCTACGTAACGCCTTCAGGATGCCGCCCTCTTTGGAAATGTTACAGCCCCTAATGTACACTTTGAAGGCTTTGCATGCCACACCAGGGTCGGGAACAGAGCCCACATTGGCCTGAAAATAGGTTTGTTTATCTTGCACGATTTCTTCTCGTAATACTTTATCTTCAAGCGCGCAGTTGTGCAGTTGTGCTAAAGCACCAGTGCAGTTGTCTCGGGGGTCTGGTCGGCCCAGAGATTTCGATTAACACCGGGGAATGGTCTGAGAGAGTCTGGGGGAGTATTTAGGCCCTAATAATGTTCGTAGCCAGGGTTGCTGTCACCATTACGTAAGCTATTCTAGAGGAGCTACTATATATGCTAGAGAAGAAGGAGTATTCCCTACTGTTGGAGTGTGTCATACGCCATGCATTGTGTAGTCTGTGGTATTCTGCTATGGCTGTCCATTTCTGGGCAGCCAGAAGGAGACTATGTTGCACCGTGGTTGATCTGTCTAGACCCAAAGTGATGGCCAGGTTAAAAATACCCTAGCCACACAACCTCGTAGTTGGGGAATCTATGAAGGTGGGTAGCACAATGCTGGAAGAATCCTGGAGAGTCAGTGTTTGAGGCATATATGTTCACCAGGCGGACCTTCAACCTGGACATTTTGACTTCAAATAGCATATAGCGACCTTCCTCATCCCTTACTTGTTCATGAGTCTGAACTCTAGTGAGCGGTGAATGTACGTTGCCACCCCTGTAAGTGTGAGGTGTAGGAGGAGCAGTATCTATGTATACCCCATCCAGTAATATTATGGAGAGCCTCATCCTATGGTAACTGTGTTTCCTGCAGACATAAAATGTTAACACCATGATCCTTAACTGAGTTTGTTATTAGACAGACCTTTTTTCGGTTGGTAAACCCCCAAATATTCCATGTCATTAATGACATTACATTGTCTGACCCATCCCCAGCTTTAGGCAACCCCATAATGCAGGTAGTAGTAGGAGCCTCTCAGGACTCTGAGGTTGCCCTCTGGACCAGACAGCAGCCAGTTAAAGGAGTATTGATGCCATGACACACCGTTGACTGCGTTGCTCTTTTGCACTGTACCCAACCCCGACCCATTTATAGGTTGAACTGTTTAACACGTTATAACCCCAATTCTCGTTGATACCCATGCCAGAAACATAAACCTACCAGTGGCCCCAACAACCCACATCAGTCAATACCAAACAGTGTCCCCAGTGGCTGTGGAAAACGGGGTGCCATCGATGGCTAGATTACTCCTTGCAGTGGAAGGCTGATCTCGTCATGTTGGCCTCATTTTCAAAGTCGTCTGACGTCTGTAAGAAGGGTAGTGACAGAGTGATAGTAAAGTCTCACAGGGTGAACTAAAAGGATCAAGTTATTGGACGGCAATCCAACAGGGCCAGGGAGACCCGATGCAAATTGCTCAGCAGCTTCCAGAGTAGTGAAGAAGACGCCTTACCATCATGTACCACCCTGAGCTTATTTATTTTCTCCGCAGGATATTTTTCATGTTTTGGAAGGTCTTTGGTCCTGAACTTGTGAACTGAAGTCCGGAAAAAGGCGGATTATCGCGGACGCCCATCGCAGTTCCCTCCTGTCTCTGGCAGCCAGAGTAGAATGTCCCTGTCGCGGTAGTTAAATATTCTGGCGATGATAGGCTGTTTTGGTGCCCCGGGAGGAGGTCTGGTCGCCAGCGACCTGTGTACATGTTCCACCATGAGCAAACTTGTGACCGCGGGGCTCTCCAGCACCTCCATAAGCAATCTTTCCATTAAGTTCTCCATGTTGTCTACAGGTGTGGATTTGGGGATCCCTAGGATACAGATGTTATTTTGCCTAGATCTGCCTTCGAGTTCCTCATTCTTTGCTGCCACTCACTTGACTGTCTGCTGCAGTGTTGCTACCTTTCGCTACGGGACAGCTACCTTATCTTCGTTGTCGCCTATCCGCTGCTCTGCCTCAATCATGCAGCGACAGAGCTTGTCAATTTGGACAGCTGAGACTTCAACCTTGCAGGTTAGGGCGTCTATTTTGGCACTGAGGTTATCAGTGCTGCTTTTTAGGGCCGGCAGTGTTTGGTTTAGGGCCGATACAACCATATGGGAAGGGCCCTGATTTGTCACAGGTGGGGCCTGTGCTTGGTCCGATCGTGCAAATTGGTCCATTTTGGGTTGTCTTTTTGGGTTGCCCATTACACAAGGACTGGTAAGGTATTTGCCATTGCCTGTGCACTGTAATGTGGGGGATGCCCCAATTGTATTCTGGTAGCAGCGCGAAATCCACAGGCCCAGGCAGCACCGTTGTTGTAGTTGCCCCACAGAGGAGTGCAACTGGCCTCTACATAGGGAGTGATACATTTTTGTCAGGCCTCAGGCATCGTGTTGCATCAGGGAGTTTCAGATGGAGCACAGTGCAGAAGATGCCAGATCGAGGGAGTGTAGTGTGGAGCAGCCGGTGGATCAGGACCCCATCCACTGTGTTAGCAAGAGAAGTCAAGGGGGATGGATGCGTGGACTTCAGGGCCCAGAGGGTGTTTCCCCTTTTAGGGACGTACATGTAATGCAGGCGGATCGCACCGCCAATATTACTCAGCACACCCCCTCCGATGTGTCGCCGGCCCGGGGGGGTCATGCAGCGCAGGTCGGCTGGGCCGGTGTCCACGCCAGCCGTCAAGCAGCATGTCTGCCAAGTGGCCGGAGGCATCACTGCCGGGCAGCGGAGGAGCTGGGCAGAGTCAGCGCAGCAGGCTCGAGGCTGTCAGACGGGCAGTCACGTGCTGTTGCTCTACCAGCAACGCCCCCAGGGGTATGTTCTCACCTGCTGTCTGGTTCAGCTGGCGAGGTCCAAAGTCATTGGGGAGCGATCCTCAGCCTCCACATGGAGGACAGTGAAAGTGACGCAATCTCTTGTGCTGACTGGGGGCAGAAACACAAGGCAGCGGCAAACGGGCTCCTTCCTCTGATGTTTTGGGTCGTCATGCAAGGAGCGTGCCTTATGGTCCAAGAACATGCAGTTTTGCTGTCACGACCCTCAGACAGTTGTACACCGATCTGTAGTAATGAACAGTTCCTCTGAAGGCAGGATATTTAAAAGGATTTAGAGCCTTCGTCTGAGCTCTCTCTGGCAGTGGCCATTTTGTAGCCACGCAACCAACTACCATACATTTTTAAAAGTTTAAGAAAGTTGGCGAATCTGGAATACAGTGACTATTCAGATAATTCTGGGATTAGCCAGTCATATCTCGCTCAGGCTTTCTGATGACCCTCAACTCCTGGTCCAACCTTGGAGCAAGAGCTTCAACAGCCATGACCTGACTGGACACTTCACGCAGAACCGAGACTGGTAGGCTTTCAACTTCTGTGCTTTAACAGGAGTTGAAGAGAAATCCTGTTATATTTCCCAGCCAAAATAAAGCACTGTTTGACTTCGGTATTAGTATATTTGTATGGTTTTATTTGACCGAATGTTACATTTGGCCGAATTGGTTCAGTAACATTCGATCGAATAAAACGAATCAAATAGGCTAATACGTGCCGAACATAGGGAGCAGGGGTTGCGGGGGTGTACCCCGCTCCCTATGTTCTGCACGTATTAGCCTTTGAGGGTTGCAGGGGTGTACCCGGCTTCCTCAATATTGGAGGCGGGGGACCAACAAAAAACAAAAAAAAAATGGACTCTACAGCATTGCATCCGACCTGCGTTGGAGGGACGGATCTGATGACGCAGGGCAGAAGTGGACCAGGCAGCAAGATAACAGGTAAATGGGGATTGGGGGTGGGGGTTGGGGAATGACATTTTTTTTTTTATCCTGCAAAGCTGACCGCATGCAACATCATACAATATGATGTTGCATGCAGTCCATTTTTTTCCGATCTACTTTTTGCGACCAATTTCTCTTCGGTCAAATATACCTAAACCTTTGACTTTACCCCTTCCATGGGCACTGCCCACATCCAGCAACCATGGGAAGAACTTGGTAGTAATCTTGGGCAAAGATCTGATATTTGGCACACATTTCAACACTCAGTGAAGGGAGCGATTTCCATCGCCACAAGCAATGTAAAATCCTGCCTTTTTGATTAGGTTCTTGGCATAAAGTTGAGGTTGCCTAGGTAGTCATCCTGTCCACATTTGACACCTGAAAGGTCCTACGCATGGATATGCCCAAATCTACCTGGCCACCGACAACTAGTCTAGACTGCAGCCCCTACAATGATCCTGGTCCTGAAAAGTTGCAGCCATATCTCATGGGGGCTGAAAAGCCTCCATTGGCTCCCCCTTGATCATAGGATCGAATTGAAGTTCCTCTTTTTAGTCCGCCAAGTCATCTGACAAACTGGGCCAAGTACCCAGCAGAGGGACTGAACCAGTGTCCCAACATGAAGCCTGAGGCCCGCAAACACCAGCCTCTTTCAGGCAACCAAATGAATACATAAGTGCAGGGTAGGAATCAGACTCGGGGGGCTGGCCACTTTAATGGAACCTCCTCCTATCTGAGCTAAAACACCTTTGTTTCGGGAAGGAATTGAAAGAAATACTGTTTCTGAAGGCCTTTGTGGCATGCGCCTCATTTTCTGGACTTGAACACCCTGGTCTCCTCCCCGTGTTGCGTGGGTCTCTTCTCTCAGCCTTTGCCACTCGAGAAGGCCACCCACTAAGGCTCTCTACTCCTAACTGCTCGAAGCCCAGCTTTCAGACCCATCACGGACCCCAACCCTGCATGGCAGCCCACATCTTAAGGTATATGCTTTGGTCTACCCGGCAGACACGAAAAGATGATACTGAATGTATCCAACTTCGTACCCACACTTTTTTGAAGTCACACCTTCTCTGCCTAGATCATAAACTGAAATAAGCTATTGCAAAATATTTTGGACAAGAACCTGAATTAGTAGCAAGAGAGATTTTGCTAACATGTTGCTAACATGTTTCTTACATGTTGCTATATATGTCACCTGACAGGGGTTCATTATATTGCAGCCAAGATCCAGAACCCGGTAACTGGTAAAGGGCTGAAGGCCTATAAATAGCGGGGCAGATTTGGAAAATTATCAATTTCATCTGTGTACTGGCCCTAGGGATTATATTTGGGCATGAAAGGGCATTGGGTAGGCTTTATAAGGCAGCTAAAAAGGTAGGAGTAAATACCTGTCTCCTTACTCTGCCTCCTCATTTCCTAACTGTGCTATGTTGCCGAAGGTTTAAACTTAAATAGTAAATGCGTGGTATGTTATGTCATAAATCTTTCATAGTGCGTCAATGTCTACAGTAGCAAAGTTATGGCTCCAATTCCTTGCCCGAGAAATTACGTATTATGACCTCACCCAGAGTAACCAGCCCTTATTCTATAGAAGAAGAAGAACCTAAAACAGAGCCAAAAGATGAAGCTGGGAAGAAGGCAGAGGGGATATTGTTGTATAAATAGGGGGTGCATGTGCAGTGCTAGGCAGGGGAATGAAGTGCTATACTTTACTATAGGTTATGCATAGCTTCTGAATTAATTGTCATATGGAAGTAACTCTGAGTGCTCAATGAATTCAATAACTAGAATAATAAGTAGGGAAATATTGTGTCATGTACCTAAATATGTGGGTAATTATATTTATTGAATGGTGTATTAAATATACTGTATCACAAATTAGTTTTACGTATTTCACGTTAAATGCATATGGGATTTATTGTATTCTGATGAGGTTTTGTGAATTCAGTGTTATAATCCGTGATAATCTTTTTTTTACATGAGGGATTTGAGGGCAGTGGACTGCACAGACATTGGAATTCCAGTATATTCTTACCTGGAATTAACAGCTCAGTATTAAACAACCTGGACCACAGCATACTGGTACAAAGATAATTGTGCAGCAATTCCAGTTCAGCTTGGCGCTATGAGTCGGCAGACAGGTGTCTAGAGATCTTTTCTCGATGTAGGTTGGAGCATGACTCAGTCATATCTTTGGGAGGCAAATTTCCTAAAACATCTTGAAAAGTCGAGTGCGTTCTTTGTGTATCTGTTGATATCTTGGACCACCAAATCAACAAAAAATTGCCATCTCATCTCATCAAGACCTCCCTATTGCCTGCCAAAATCTGTACTCTAGCTATCGGAGGAACTTGAAGCAACTAGCCTGGGCCTGGCCATCTTGTCTGATTAGCTAAATAATGCCTCTTCTTCAGGTGGGCATCCGTTTCAGTACTTTGCGTTGCCAGTAATTCCACTGTTCTTTACAGCTCATTAAAGCTCCCGAACCATATAGTGGGGTGTGAAGAATTTAGGTCTAAAAAGTACATTCTGTAACTTACTGCTTTACCTGACTTGTCAGTCCCTTCTAGAACTACCTGGCACAACAACTATGACCGCAGTGTGATTTCCAGAATAGTGGAAAGGGCAATAACCCTGTCAGTTTTAGGTTATTCACAGACTGTCGCACAGTCGCAGAAATTGGGACCAGCTGCTGAATCCTCTTCTTCACTCCCTGCAGCAGGCACAGACAACCTACAGATATTCTGCCTACAACTCCCATCAGCCCTAGCCATTGAACCAATGATGTGTGATTATGGGAGCCATAAGTCAAAATATTTGCAGAGCCCCAGATTGCCTACCTTTAACCTGCGCTTTGAGGAAACTACAGGAACCTATGAGCATTTTACACATAACATTAAATAAAATATACTTGTCCAAATATTCCCCAAAAACCTGAAAGCATTATTGATAGCCACATACAATAATTCGCATTGCGAGTCAGTGGTGTAATGCCAGGAGTTTCACTGCTGAATTTGGTCCAATATGGTATACGTTAAAATATAAAATAGCATTTCGTTTACCTTGGAGTCAGGCACAGCTCTGAAAAACATTTTCATAAGCGTACCTTTCTCAGCGAAGATTGAATCTTGAAAAGCGCTAGACGAAATGTGCATAAAATCTGCTTCATGTATTTGTGCTCATATCTCAGTACTATGTTTCATTTCCGCTGTGTATGGTAGCCTCGTGTTTCTACTCTTGTGTTTTGAGCATGTTTTATCTTATCCTTGTTCTACTGTTTCCGGAGAAAAGCTTTTTTTCTAACACATTTGTTGTTGTGTGGTGAGCGACAAGCAAATAAACAAATTGAAGAACCTTCTCAAAGTGGCGGATTGGCCCATGGAGAGCATAGGCCATTTCCTGAGGGTCTGACTTGTCCCAATCTAGTTAGCAAAAGGACTTTACTTTTTAAAATGTCAGGAATAGACCAGCCCTCACGTTTGTGAAAAGTTCCCGAATACGTGCTAATGGCCATCTGCATGCGAAAAGCCCCACAGAGCTCCACTTAGGCAGCATTTATGTTGATTTCCACCATGCTCTGGTGCAGACTCCAGGCGGTACTGCGCTGCATTACCTTTCACAGCAGTCCGCCGTTCCATACAGCCCAGGCGATCCCGCTGTCCACAGAACTGCTGGTGCCCCCAGGCGATCCCGCCAACACCCACCCCACACGGTAGTCCGCCCTCAACGAGAGCGAGGCAATCCCGCCGACTCTGTCCTTTACGGCAATCTGCCATTCCTTCTCTCCAACACACGGTGACCCCGCCAACCCTCGCCTCAGGACTTTTTATGGTTCACGCAGCTGCACACCACATGATCCGGAGATCAGAGGCGAACCCGGACCGCGCTGCCATCGCTCAAGACTAGGTTTACACCGTGAAAAGGTAAGACCGGCACCTGAATGCCCCTACACAGTGGTAGGTGCCCCGCTGCAGCCCACATGGCCAGGCCCACTTTTCGCCCACAATACCCCAAAGCTGGTGAAGAGAGAGAAACAAAAGAAAAACAAAAGAATAATAAAGAGGATTACAAAGGAGGGACACCACTTTGCCACCAAGGGTTGGGACAGAGAAAGAGCGGCCCATTCCGGCCATTGAGGTGTTCAGGGCTCCAGAGAAGCTACCAGGGCCTCACCAGTATCACGCCAATCGGCAGTAAAGAGAAGTGGAAGCACACAGTCAACGATTACCCACCATGAGCAGCCCAGGCTCACCCACACGCCAAGGGGCACATCCCCCAGTCATGCCCTCGGCCTCACAGGCTGCTGTATTGAGGAAGCCTCCTCCGTTCATGTGGCAAAGGGCCCATATGGGTTGAACGGGTCAAAGATTTCCAATATTTTGTCACGGCGGCAGGAGAGGAACAATCAATGACGCTGTGCAACATGTTCATCAACCTGGTTGGTGGAGAAATAAATACCATTATCAAGACCATCCCCCCATGTGAGAAGGACAGTTATGCATCGCTCATCTCAGCACTCAACAAGAAACTCTTAATCGAACCAAATCATGATTATGAGAGATACGTCTTCAACAAATGCTCTCAAGTAGCAGAAGAAACTATAGACAAATTCATCACATGCCTGCGGCTGAAGAGCACATACTGCCAGTTTAACGAGTTTTCCGAAGAGGAGGCAATCAGGTTACGCGTAATCGAGGGATGCCTCTCACCCATCTTCAGGAAACAACTCCTCAAGAAACCACTACCCATTGACGAAGTGAGCAAAGTCGCGAAAATATTTGAGAGAGTCGATGCACAAGCGGCATCCATCGAGAACGCACCAGGGGCAAAAGGGGAGCAGAATGAGTCAATCGCATTGGTTCACCCCCAGAGGAGCGCAGATCAAGGACCGCGCACAGGACGACCGAGCAACCAGACATTCCAGAGGGCCCAAAGGCAGTGTTATCATTGCAGGATGAACTTTCCACAATCCGGAACATGCACAACACTCACCAAAAAAATGCTCTAAATGCAGAAGAGAGGGACATTTCCAATTGGTTTGCTGAAAAGGGAGGCCGTTTCCCACACCGAGAATGAACCCTCCACCGCCCAGGAAGATAGTATAATAGAGCGTTCCAACAACCACACTACGCCCCACGGCCCCAGTCTACACCCTTCCAGGGGCAGCGACGGTTCGTGAGAGAAACAGACTAAATGCCATATTAAGATCAGGAACAGGGCTACGATGAGTTTGACGTGAGCATGCGGTTTGGAGACAAATATAATGAACCCCCACATCAATATCAATACCTAGGGGAACAGCAGCAACAGCAAATGGCCTACCCATATGACTATACCTCCAACTATGACCATCCCCAAGCAAACAAATATGTCAATCTCATCCAAGATGACCAAGAGGTGAACGAAGCACCCAGAATCACCATCAACCTAGGAAACAGACACTATTGCTTTCTCAAGAGCAACAGTAAAAAATAATGGGAGAACAAGAGCTCATACTGATGCCCGAGAAACCATCTCTCATGAAGGCATTTCGAGAATCTTCCGTGGGTCTCTGTACTCGTGATTGTCCCCAAAGAAGGGGGGTGCATACGGCTGTGCATCGATATGCGAATTGCCAATACCGCCATTTAATGGAAACGCCACCCAGACCCATGTATTGAAGACATGATTGTGCAGCTAAACAGGGCCACCATATTTACAAAACTCTACTTGGTTCAAGGGTACCACCAACTAGAACTACACCCAGACTCGAGACTCATCACCATGTTCTTGACACACGAGGGCCTCTGTCGATACTCCTGCCTAAACCTCGGCATATCCTCAGCGGCGGAGATATTCCAGGAGGCCATCAGACAAGTCATCCACCCAATCAAATCCACGCTGAACTACCGCGACGACATCCAGGTCTTCTGTGCGACACAGGAAGAGCATGACACCGCACTGCTAAACACATGCACAGCACAACAGAGCTAAACCTGGAGAAATGCTGGTTCAACAAGAAAAAACTCAAATTCTTTGGACATTACTTTTCTGATGCAGTGATGACACCAGACCTGGAAAAAGTGAGCACAATAACGAACCTCCAAGCACCACACCAAGGGGCTGATGTGCGTTCCTTCCTCAGCATGGCAGGGTACTGCACCTGATACATCCTGCACTACGTGACCCGCACAGAAACCGTGCAGTGTCTCCTACAAAAGGACACGATGATCTAATGGACCAATGAATGCCAGGGTGAATTTGAATAAGTCAAGTGAGCACTAGCCAAAGCTAAACGCCTTTTAGGAAAGATTCCCATTTATGTGTAATTTTCCCTCCAGTTATGTACCCCCCAGCTTTTTGCTGATGTCTGAACACCACAGTCTGACTTTACCAGAGGAGCACAGCCTTCTGCTGCACTCCCCTGGGCTTTTCGCTCACTTCTTATGGGGAAACTGTCATGCCCTTAAAGACAGCCAGTACTGGGAGACTTTGTTTCCCTTAGTCCTTTTCCAATGTTGCAACTTTTCTGCAATATGTAACAAGTGTACAATGTACCTTACAATACAGTGCACTTGGGTCTAGTCATTTCCAAAGGCCCTAGATACACTGGAAGGATTTTTTAGGAGAAGTGCAGATGTGCCTTGGACAGGGATGGTGGCAGCTTATCCTTTAGCATATTTGTAACCCTTCCTTGCCAGCTAAACCGTGATTACCTCGTTTGGCATGGTTAGGTGTCCTGGCTCCAAAATGGCCATGCCGCGAGGTTCTTTGTCCTGTTCTTTGGCCATCTTGCCCCTTCACCTTCCGCAGGTCGAGCTGACCTGGGTCAGACCTGATTTGGGCATGCATTTTCCCTCAAAGCGTCAAGCTTTCGCGGGCTTCTGCATGCCTTGTGTGTGTGCCTCCAGGATGTGGGTTGGAATGTCTGGTTCCAATACACATCCTGGGTGCCAGAGAGTCTGGAGTGCTGTGAATGCCTGAAACCCCTATGGTCCATGATTGGTCCACGTATGGTATGCTGTATGTGAGCAGATCTCCCATTGGGTCCTCTTCGTTTTGGCACAAGGAGATTCTGGATAAGAGGCCCCAAACACCCATATCATGTCAATCTCTGGAGTTCTCACTGACGAAGGATAGGATCCAAGTTTCCTGAAACTAAGAAGCCGAGTTGAGGAACTGCTGATGACTCGCTGGAAGGTTTGGCACCATGAGCCCGCTGTCATCCCGCTGGACCCCTCTGCATCTGATCATCCTAGAAGGTCTGCAAAGGCGCTCTGACCCATTGGAATAGTGGGACCAACTATTCTCCGCACTTTCATCTTAACCTGCAAGTAAGCCTTTTCGGAAGTGGCCCTGGGCCATCCAGTGAATTGACCAGCTTGCTCAGTTGTTGGGCTCTGATACTGCTGCTGTTTCGAAAAGACCCTTGAAACTTGGCACATCGCAAGCTCTGTGTTCACGGCACTCTCACACCGAATTTCGTACACTTGGCATTCCCAGGTCTGGAATAAAGTGAGTGCGCACGAACCAGAGTTTACGCGGTTGCCGTTTCGGCCAGCCTTGGTGACGAACTTTGCAAGTTCATTGCAGTATGTGGTCCTCTGTGCCCTGGTGCCTGCTGCAGCGGAACTACCCTGATCCATCCACCCGGAGCGGAGAAATCGCCATTGTCCCGTAGGGGAATCAACGTTGTAACTTCGTCGCTGAAAGTCGCAGAGCCATGAGATTGCCGCATTTTAACCTGCAACCGAAGTGGACTTGACTGCCGAAGTTTGGTTCAGAGTGCACAGGGGCTCGGTGAGTAATCGTAACCCTAACTGGTGGCCCCTAGCGCATTCATCCATTTTTAACATACAAGTGGCCCCAGAGGGCCCCTCTCCTTTCCACTGCTAGTGAAAATTAGCAAACTATTACCAACTCTTGGAATCGACTCGGCCCTCCTTGAATAGTGGGAACCTATTCTTCATCGCCTCACCCACCTTCCTGAGCTGCTACAGACCCTTGAAGAGACCCCGTTTTGCCCATTTGAACTAGCGCGTGTGCCAGTAGTGCAAGTACATTTGAGCAATAGGCTCCACTCTTCTTAGGTATTGGACTGCATCTTAGTTAGGAGTGTGTTGGATGCAGAAAGTACTAAAGACTATTTGCACTGCCTGTTTCCTTCCCCTTTAGGTTGTTGTCCCATTTCGTGCATTAACCCTTTAGACCCCATTGGTCTTGTATATATGTACTTAGATAGGATTGTGTTGGTCTAAAAGTATTACTGTGATTTGATTTGTGTGTTGAAACTCAAAGGCCTTGAAATAAATGTATTTGTATTTTTAATATATCTACACCTGACTGGGAGTTATTTGTAAGTGTCCTTTGCTCTGTGTGCTCATTGAGGTATTTCAGTCACCCTCACCCCTCCTGAGACCTAGTCTTGACTGCCGCCATAGCTACCTTGATTGGTCTGACTTGTCCAGAAGGTTACCCTGTTCCAAGTAACTAGGCTGGCCTTCTGAACCTCTGCCCACCAGGTCAGAGTTCAGAAATCCATCTTAACAACGCCTTGCCTACTTTGATCCCACTTGGCACACAGAGATCATCATGGATGCCAGTCCAGTTGGGCTTGGGGCCATCCTCGCCCAAACCAGCGGGTAGGACACTCACCCCAGACACATAGTGGCATACGGTAGCAGGGCACTCTCGTCCATGGAAAAAGCATACTTATAGGCTGAAAAGGCAGGCTTAGCAGCAGTCTGGGCATGTGAGCATTTCCACGATTTCATCATAGGAAAAATATTTACTCTGATCACGACCACAAGGCCCTTCTCTCCCTGTTCGGGAACCCCAGGACCAAAATACCACTGAGGATCGAGAGGTGGGGCATACACCGCCAAGAATATGACTACACCATCATCCACAGACCTGGAGGGGACCAAAACCCTGCAGAATATATCTCACGTTTCCCCTTGGGAGACAGAAGGACAAGGAAGGGTGACATAGAATATCTCAACTACGTCACTGAGAATGCTCTGCCATCAGCACTCTCATTAAGACAGTTGCCTCCACATCCACGGCAGACGCAACCATGGCCTAGGCGATAGCACTAACCAGTAACAACAAGTGGAGAGACTATCACCGACAGCTTGCAAACCACCCAGGAGCCAACAGACATGAGATCGAGAGACTGGCAAAAATACACAGGGAACTTGCAGTCAAAGACCAATCGATACTACTGTGGGGATGCAAGCTGGTCATTCCCCCCGCACTCAGGGCGGAAGTCATTAAGGTAGCCCACGAAGGACACAGAGGGACTGATAACACAAAACGCTACTGAGGTGCCATGTATGGTTCCCTTTCATGCACACCCTCGTGTAAGAGTGGATAAAGAACTGGCAGCACCACAAGAGCAGATGCTTCAATACCGCTACAACCGACTCAAATCCCGGCCAGACCGTGGCACCACATGGTGGTCGACTTCTACGGTCCAATGGACACAGGTGATAACCTACTAGTATTCATTGACGAATACTCAATGTTCTCGATCTTCAAGAGGATAGTCATGATGGCATACCCACAAGTTGCCGCCACTTTTGACGAGGTGCTGAGCGAACGGGGCATATCCTGCACAATCAAATCAGACAATGGGCCCTCGTTCAGCAGCCATGACTTTGCCACGTTCACAAGTAACATGGGGTTCCAACACTAGAAGATCACACCCAGATGGCCCTACACGAACGGGATGGTGGAGCGGTTCATGGCCTCCATCAAAAAGATTATCCAAAGAGCCCACGTCAAAGCCGTGAACCATCAACAAGCTTTGTGCAGGATGTTCAGGGACGACTAAAACACCCCCCATGGAGCAACAGGGAAAACACTGGCTGAGACCAGACTGGTGAGAAAACCGATTAACCCAGAAGAACTGAACAAAGACATAATGACGAGGGACGCAGAGCAGATAGAACGCACCAAACAAGAGAAAGACAAACGGCGGAAGACAGTGCCCAAAGAATTTGTGGTCGGCGAGGAGGTTCTAGTAAAACAACCAATGAACAGGAAAACAGACACACGATCCGTCTGAGACCCCTCACAGTCGTGGCCCTCAAAAGGACCATGGTGAAAGCGCAAAACGCTAAACATGAAGTCACAAGGAATGTCGCGCAGTTCAAACACTTCATCAAACGAGAGGAAGCAGACACACCAATAGCAGATCCAGACCCAGATGCAGTCGAGCCACATGACGACCCATGGCTGTCCCTAGACAGAGTGGTGGAAAACGAAAATGAGAAAGCAAGTGAACCCACCGACGGAGGAGGACGCCACCCTCACCGGGCCATCAAGCAACCTACCCGACTAGTGGAAGAATACTGAGCCTGGCCTTGAACATACTTCAGTGGTTGATGTTGTAGGCTAATGCGCCTTTAAGCAGAGCCGAAAGCACAGAGTGGAAAGAGGGAGGAGGAGAAAGGGCGGATGTGGAAATGGCAATTGCAGGAGGTTGAAGGAGGTAATGAAGGAAGGAGATCCCTATGGTCCAGTGTTAAGCACTTATTTAAAGTAGCTTCCACCAATACACAGTCTGAAATCCAATAAGGGGTCAGCTGGATATTTTGGGAATGCCCCAACTGCAACTGAAAGATGAAGCATCCACAGGAGGGAGTGACTACATCCTGCAGTACTCAAATTAAACACGAGTGACCAGGAAAAAGAAGATGGGGCATCATCATTTTTAGCCAGAAATCCCCCCCGTTAGGAGACCTCATCAGCCAGCTGTGGTACAACAAAAGGTGGAGCCATCTTTACACAAGCTGTTCCACAGGTGCCGATTCCAGACTTTAATGTCCATGGATCTACAGTCGCACAGATGAGCAGCAACACCATCAATGCGGACACAGAAGCTCACAGAATATTCAAGACTCTTCCTGGGAGTGAGGGCTCGTACGGGGTTGCCAATATTTCTTTGCACACATATTTCAGCACTATGATAAACAAAGATTATTAAGGTGTTAAACTGCATCAAGGGCCATCTGAATCCCTGGGCTCCCTCCAGGCTCATTCAAGACAATTGGCAATGTCATGTGTCCTGGCAGAGGAGGAAGACGAAGTAAGGGTGCAAATCATTTAGCAACTCCTCCCTACTAATGAAGCAAAGTGAACCTGCAATCTCGCTAAAAAAAAAAAAACTACCAGAAATAGGAAGGGCTAATGAGCTTGCCACAGCAACAGCATCTCATATGGAGGAACCATGAGAGCACTCCACACTGAAGACGTACATGCCTCAAAGGTCTGTTCATCACAAAACAGACAGGATGTGGAGGCCGCTTGCAGGGTAAAAGTTCAAAGAACACAGAAATACGCAGAGATCGCTGCAACTCCTGTGGAGACATCCTTCCTTACACCCAAGGCTCTCCAGCGGCTGGCCAAACGTTTGGACGATGTGTTAGACAAAACCTTGTTTCCAAAGTGTGTCAAGTCACTTGGCCCACGCTCCATCAACCTACACCAGTGACATACAACAGACCAAAACAAGGGAGAATGTCAATAGATATCAAAGAAGACGTAAAACAAATGCTGGTGATTCAAGACCAGGAAGAAGATGTTTTCTTTATCTGCGTATCAGGGTATTGCGTGGGAACAAGGACAACCATGCTGCATTGTTTCCATCACATCAGGCGATGTACCCATGCTCGGAGACACAGGAGGATCAGTACATGTTATGCCACTACAGTACTTCCGACACCTTCACCTCAAACCACGCCTGGCACCTCCGAAAAAGCATATTTTCACATACAGAGGGTCCAAAGCAAGCCCCCTTGAAGGGTCAGTGTACACCCAAGTAATGCAAGATTGGCAGTCAACATGGCCACGTTGCACATCACTGAGAAAGCCAAGGATGCTCTCTCCGGGTGTGATATGGCAGAAGAGTGAGGCATTGTTCATTTCACACTGTAGTTTTATGAAGAGGAAGTGGATCGCTCTAGTTTATGCGAGAACAGTGAATATTTATAGCGCAGACGAGTCCCAGATGAACCTCTGCAGACTTTCGGGTCTCCATCAGTTATTCATTATCCAATCAGGAGCACAGCATCGCTTGATGAACAGCAGGTCTATGGGTCAGGTTTGCTAGAAAATCCAGGACATCTTGGGCGAGTCATCGAATTTGTTCAGCCAATCGCAGCCCACAAATCACTAAGGAAGTTCACCTCCATATAAGTACCAGCTCACTTCCTGTTCACTTGTGAGTTTTGCTACAGTGAGGGAAGATATTGCACAGGGCAGACTCACAGCTAGATGGTGTGTGAAGGGATTATTGGAGCAGTGTTTTGAAACATTTAGGCAAGATATTTGTCTGTTTGGTGTTGGTCTATTTGTAGTTTCTTGCTGCTTAGTTTGATTTTGATTTTTACAGCAATTTCTGTGCCCCTTTGTATCAGTATTTGTTCAGTGTTTGATAGTTTGTTATACAATAATCTCCATATATAAAATAGCGTTTTTCTGTTGTGCCTTTCCACCTTTGTATGCCGTATACAATTTTAAAATGCCTAAAAGAGTTTCCTACATCTATTTTTATCCCCAAAAATACTAGTAGTGTGGTAGTATGGCATTGCAGTAGAATAGTCTTTTAGTTTTAGTTGTAGTTTTAGGGGTAGAATTGTGTGCTCAACATGTTTGTTCACTTGTTCATTCACTTAGGGTAGTGCTCTGGTTCTTCGTGGTTCTCGCAGGGCTACACACCTTTGGGTTCCCAGGTTGTGAACGTAGACACACTTCCTGGAGTTGCCAATGGTGGCAGTTGTCATGGTGTGCACGTGATGTTGGGAGAGCACAGGCAAGAAGACTGGGCGGTAGAAGGAGGAAGCGCTACATTTCTCCTTCTCGAAGGATAAGGATTCCCCCATGGTGGATGAGGAGGGGCGACTGTATTCGTCTTTGTGGGCGCTAGATCACTGGTGGGGCCACACAGAGTCGCTGTTCCTTAGAGTTGGCGATGGAGCCTGGGGAATTTGGAATGGTGTCAAGAGTACCAGAGGAGGCAGGGTTATTGGGTTGATGACAACTAGCACAGAGGTAGGATAGGCAGGGCCCAATATGGACAGATTCAGAACGGCATTGGAGTGCAGGGTCCTCATCTAGATGGAGGTGGCGGCTGCAGGAAGCATCCTGCAGGGAAGGTTTGGAATGGCTCCTGCATTGCTGGGAGATATAGAGGAGGAAGTGGTCTCCACCCAGTAGGGCGAGGGAGCTGCTGTGGATGTCCTTCAGAGGAGGCTGTGGGAAGGACTATACTGCGGAGGTGACGCAGGAGTGGCACACCTACCTGCAGGGGCAGGGGAGGATCAGGTAGTGGCCTTCTACTGGTGATGGAGAAGCCTCTTCCTGCGCCTGATATGGCAAAGGGGGAAAGCCATGCACAGGAGGAGCCCTTGGATTGTTGATCCCAACCCCTCTCCCCCACACACAGCCTACAAGCTCCTGGAAGTGGGACTATTGCCCTGCCACCCAGGAAGACCATCGGGGAGGAGCCAGAGGCTGCTAGCAACCATGCAGCAACCACTGCCCCCTCCAGCATCACCAAGGGCCAGGAGATAATGCCTGGCATGTAAGTACCTGGCATTTAGAGGAAATACCCCAGCACGAGGATGTAGCATTTAATGGCAATAATTGTCATGTGAGGTGAGTACTTGGGCATTCGACTGAAACACGTGACAACAATGAAAACAATTTCACTATAAAACATATTTTGGCTTTGTTAGTCCTTGTTGATCAGTCAATTCTTTATTTGGCATTAAAACCATAAAGTTCATAAAACAATTATAAAAGTACAAAATTACTGAATTTATATACACAATATAACACACGTGGCAGCGCTAGCAAAACTTAACCTAACCCAGCAGTTATTCCAAACAAGATCATAATAAATTAAGTTAAAAAGTAAAAAATGAAATAGGGAAAGAGTGGAGAGCAAGCTCACAGCCCAAGGGTCATGCATAGCCTAAAAATGTCAGCTACTCCCAGCATAAAACTCTTCATAAAACTGCTGGGCTAGTATTATCTAACAGAGCATAGTATGAGCACGTGACTCACGTTCAGGCTACGTAGCCACGCACGATGCACATAGCGTGTGGGTCTGTGCTCCCTCTGACGTGTTTCAAGGCTTCTGAAATTGTGCGGATATCACCGTCCCTATGGAAAGGTCTTAGTTAACATATCCTCAGTGTTCTTAGTGCATCATGAATGAGCAAAACCACACAGCGGGAAGTTCCCGACCCATCAGAGCCCCAGAGTTTGGTAAAGGACGTAATCCTCGACGTACACAACCTAACGCTGACATAAAGGGATCTAGCAAACAGTGGGATTATATTATCAAGGTATCTTTCAAAGGCAAATTTTGGCATATAGAAAAGATACTCTGGGCCCAATGTCAGCCTGTTAGCAGCATCCTCCATTTTCTCCCTGGCCAGAGTGGATTCGCTTTCTTTTTGGCTTACTGCACAAAAACCCAGACTCATTTAAAAGTGGAAAAGGTCGCTTTAATGTGACAGGCCAAAGCTTACAATCAAAACGCTTAACTGGCTCCATGGCCTAACAAACTAAAGAGATATTTGAACAATCAATTAAATAACTTAAACATTTTCATTTTCATTTTCCCCCAACAATTAAATAATTAAATAACCAATTTCCTCCCTAATGATCCCTTGGATCCTACCGTCTCCCCTTTTCCAGGCGTCCCGCTTTCTCCCAGGGGCCATGCCCCTCCAGGCTCAATACCTGTTCCCCCGGGGTGACCTGCTTGTGCAAACAGCGCCACCCCCTCCTTTCCCGTGTCATTCCCCCATTGTGCTTCCCTCCCCCCACATCAAAAGGGGCCATGCCACCGGCACCAGAAAAACCCTCCCCCGAGGAGTTCTTTCTGCCCCAACCCCCCCCCCAAATTTTTCTACCTCAAACTTTTTACCGAGTCTCCCAGCCAAGAACCCAAGTCCGCCAGGTAGTGATTATTCCCATACACGGACAAGTGTACCCCATCCTCTCTATAGATAAGAAAACCCTCATATGTTATTTCCTTATGGTCCATGACCTGCACCGCCACCAAGGCACACAATTTTACCATTTCCCTGTCTATCCCCTTCCTGGCCCGCTCTATTGCTCCCTCACTTCTTGCTCCCCTCCAAACTCTTCGCGGCAACAACTTAGTCCACACCACCAGCGCTTGAGGCCACATATCCCGAACCAACACTAAGTCCCTCTTCATTTTCTTTAGCAGAGCCACCCCCGTATCTCTCACCAGGTCATTCTCCCCAGCATGCAGCATCACCACCCTTGGAACCCCATAACGTTCCCTCATCCCTGCCAATATGGGCAGCAGCTGATCCCACCGCAGGCCCCCCAAACCGCGCCATCTCACCACCACTTCCTTGTAACTGCACCCCGACTGCCTTCCAAACACCCTTTTCTCCGCCTCTTTCCCAGCCCACTTCACAATTGAATGGCCAATAATCCAAACTTGCGCCAACTCCCCCTTCTTTTGCGCAGCATCTGAAACAGAAAATTACAAAATTACTGACAAGTCAAAAATATTACAACAACAACATCTTGCCCACAAAGTCCTCCTCCACCTTTCTTCAACAATCCCCTTTTCCAAAATCCCTGACGTACCACTTGTATTTCCCCAACCTCCAACGCCCCAATCTTTTCACTTTGTCTGCCGAAAAACCCAGTCTGGTACCCTCAGATGCTGCGCCCATCCTAAAAGAATGAGTCCCAAACTCCTCAGCCTTTTCTCCCACCGACACCAGCGACTTCCGCAATACCCCTAGCACCTGTGCCGCTGAAACCGGCGATCCATCCCCATGCTGAAAAACCAAGTCTGACTTACCCCCACAGCGCTCCTTTCACACCTTGCCTGCCTGAACTGGGCATAAAACCTCGCTCCCTCGACCCAGCAAAACCCAAGCGCCTGTTCCCTTCTGATCCGTTTTGGACCTTGATGTCTAAACCTTCTTCTGTAATTTGAACATCTTCCCATTGCAGTCCCCTACCCTCCCTTTTCCCCCGACCAACTCAGAAACCCTGAAGGCCCCAAAGAATAACCATGTAAAACAAGCCGCAAACAGTTCCCCTTCCCATACCGACCAGCAAACTCCCCCCCCACTACAATCAACCTCTGCAGCAATTCCGCCGATATCGGCCTCCTCTTATCCTTGTCCCTCTTACTCTCCCTTGCCCATCCTTCCAACATCCTACTCGCCATCTCCCCCCCACTTGGTTGAAAACCCCAAAACCATTTCCCGTAAAAGGCAATCCCTGCTAGCTTTCCTGCTATCGTTGCCCTTGACCAGCCCCTGTCCATGCACCTCAGAAGGAAATTCGTGACATCATCCATCCTCCGCTCTTCCGCATCCCATCTACCCTTCCAACTACAAGCTCCTCCTCTAATAAAATCCTCCCAGGCCCTCCTGTATGACTTCTTAGATGCCGCGGCCAATGAACCTGAACCCTCCACCAGAGCAAGCGCTCTCAGCTTCCTATGTTCCACAGCTCCTCCGGAATCTGCTGCCCCTCCTGATCTGCATCTGGAGCCAATCCACGGAATCTCTGCCATTGAAAACGAGATAATGCATCAGCAATGTCATTATCCTTCCCCGGCACATGTGTTGCCTTAAACACCACATTCCATTCCATGCAACGCAGGACAAATTCTCTCATCAGTCGTGCCACCCTCTGATCCCTAGCTGACTGTCTGTTCACCACATTGACCACACATTCGTTGTCGACATTGAAGTTCACCTTCTTGTTTTGCAACTCCTTCCCCCACAACTCCAATGCCACTAGTAATGGAAAAAATTAAAGAAATGCTATACTCCTCCCTTCCTTCAACCACCTCGCTGGCCACTTTTCCGCACACCATTTTCCCCCCCAAAACACTCCAAAACCACCGGCCCCCGCTGCATCCGAGAGTATCTGAACTTCCCATGTCACCGGGTCTCCCTGCAACCACATTGACACTCCATTGAAACTCTCCAAGAAGCGCAGCCAAATTCTGCAATCCTCCCTCACTGCCCCCGATACTCTTATCCGATGATGTGGGCACTTTGCTCCCGCCATGGCCCTTGCCATGTTCCTGCAAAATGTCCGCCCTGGGGCCACCGCCTGACATGCAAAATTCAGATGCCCAACCAATCTCTGCTTCTCCACCAGCATCATTTTCTTGGCCCCCACCGCTTTCTCCAACAGTACCACCAATTTGCTCACCTTGTCGTGCGGCAAGCGTGAGGTCATGGCCACTGAATCCAGTTGAATTCCTAGAAATGTTAACACCACTGCCGGCCCTTCTGTTTTGTCTTCGGCTAATGGTACACCCAGCTCCACCATCAATTCCTGAAACAACTTTAGCATTTCTCTGCAATCCTCCTCTCTTTTTGCCCCGCTAATGAACAGAAAATCATCCAGATAGTGCAGCACACTCTCCCACCCCGAGCTGAATGAGAAAACCCACTGTAGAAAAGAGCTGAACCGTTCAAACAAAGCACAGGAAATTGCGCACCCCATTGGCAATGCTTTGTCTATGTATATGCGGTCCTCAAACTGCAAACCCAACAACCAAAAATCCTCCGGGTGCACTGGCAATAACCTAAAAGCCGCCTTGATATCGCACTTGGCCATGAAGGCCCCTCGCCCTTCCTTCCTTATCAGCTCAACCGCCTGGTCAACACTTGCATACACAACCCCACATTCTTCCGGGGCAATGAAATCATTAACTGACATACCCTCCGGCCATGACAAATGATGAATCAGTCTGAACTCCCCCGGAGCTTTCTTGGGCACCACCCTCAATGGGGATATCACTAAGTCACGCGGCACGTCATCAAATGGGCCTGCTATCCTTCCTGCTGCTATTTCCTTGTTCAATTTTTGTCTTACCACCTCAAAATTCTCTCTCGCCGACTTCAAATTTTCCCCCCACCGACGCACCCTTGGCCCTTGGTAACCTAATCTGAACCCCTGACAAAACCCCTCACTCAAAATCTTAGCCCCTTCCCTATCCGGATAAAATTGCAACCATTTTTCCAACACACCCACTTTAATTGGAGTAAAAGCTTTTCCCCCCAACCCCTTTTCCTGAACCTCTCCCCCTCCCCCTGTCTCCCTGTTGGAAACACTGCGCGAGAGGGTGTTTTCCACCACACTTGCTACACTCGTGCCTGAACCTACACAGGGTCCTTGCGCAGCTATCCTTATTGTACCCCAGCACGCTGCTGAGGACTGACCCCTACCTCCTCCCCCCGCCCCCTCATGGGCGGGGCGACCAAGAAAGGGCCGGAAAGGCACAGGCAGCCCACTTGCTGTGTGTAATGTTGGGGCAGGCCTCGTTGGGGCCATTCATTTCAGCCAGAGATCCATATCTATCTCCCCCCAGACCGCCTGACTGTCCTCTGCCATTCTCGCTCTAAATTCCTCATCATACCTTACCCAGGCAAAGCCCCCAAAGCTCGTGAAAGCCTTCCTTATTACATCCATATATTTAAGCAGGGCCACGCAACGCTCCGGGAATTTTTCGCAATACACACTGGCATAAATGATAAACGCCGACGTCCAATTCTCAATGGTCACCGGGACCCTCGGGCGTGAAGCCAGTTCCCTCTCTTCCTCCTTAGACCTCTCCTTCGCTCTCACTTCCCTATGGAGCAATTTGAAGACATCCACAAATTCCCCCGCCTGAATCTTCTCCCTGGTCGCTGCCATCAAGTGGGCCTCCAATGGTTTTGTTATCCCCATGTATGGCAATTTTTTCTCCTTTCTTTTCACTTCCACCTCCTTATCTTTACCAGCTTGCACTTCGAGCCCCAATGGCTCCACCATGCTCTTCTCAACCCCCTCGGCTCCAATGGCCTGCACACCAACTTCTTTCCTTACACCTTGGAGACCAGCCCGTTCATCCCCTGTCCACCTATTTGTAACCCCTCTCTGCCATGCAGATGACCATTCCCTTTCCCGCTCACCTCTTTCCACACCTGCCACCTGCGGTCTGGCGTCCACACCGATGCTCCTCCTCTCCTTCCTTAGAGGGCTCCTACTACGGGGACAAAACATGTCAGCACACTCACCCAGCCAATAGTTCCCTTGACCCCTTTCACCCCGTCCACCCTGCACTTCCCTTTCCATATCCCACCTCGAACTTCTTCTCTCCTCCCCCCTTTCCCTTTCCGCCCTGTAATCTTCCAATTCCCATTGCCCCACATATTCCTCCCATCCAACTTCATCACCCCTTAAATACCATTGCGGATGCGAGCTCATGCCCGAGTTGAGTTGATCTTCTTGCGAGCCCGGGGCGTCCGCCCCGCCACTTCTTTGACGTCTTCTCGGCGGGGTTGTGGAAACCCCTGCCTGGTCCTCTTCTCTCGGGCGAGGCGTTCCGACCTCCACCCTGGAATCCTCATTGCTAGGGGCTGTGCTGCGCCCTCTAGGCTCTCCTTGCGTTGACCGAGGAGGGGCCGTACTGAAACCCTCAACCTCCACCTGACCAGCGGGGGCTGCGCAGCGCCCTCTGCCCTCACTCCTCCTACCCGGGGGGGCCGTTCCGCGCCCCACTCTACCCTCCTCAATTGATGGGGACTTCTCCCTCCTTCTCCCACCTGCACTCTTCTGCAGGTATTTACCCCCTCTTCCCCTCTGCCCTGACGCCCCCTTCTGTGCCTCATCCCTGCCCCTACTGTTGTTCCCTCGAGCCCCTCCCTCTTGAGCATTCCCATCTTCCCTAGGGCTATCATTCCCTTCCTCCCTCGCTGCCCACCCGACATCATTTCTCCCCCGCCCGCCCTCCTGTCTATCTCCCTCCTCATTTTCCTGCCCCTGGATTCCCACACCTCCCCCCTCCCCGCCGTAGGGGTGCAAGCCACCACTGCCGCGAGAGCCCCGTCAGCTGCAGCTCTACGCTGCGGTCTACCCCCCTTATCTCCCCCTCGCCCGTGACCTCCCCCACCGGCCCCTCCAGCTGGGCCTTCGATGCCCTGCTGATGATTTCCAGGGCCTCCCTCAGAGCCCTAGCATCAACCAGCCCCTTCTTGCTAACTCCTTGGCCCACCATTGTGCACCACTAATCTGATAGCGCACTAAACTTTGCCCTTTGACGCTCACTAGCTAAATACGCCCCCGAGCCGGTACCTACCCGTGGAACAAAATACACCTAGCAGAGGGAAAACCAGACGAAATTGCGCTATAACACTACTAACCCAAAGGGGTTAAAAAACCCCAAATTAACAATTATCCTTTTCTTTTTTATTCAAAATTTCTTTTTTTTTTTTTATTTGCCCCCCCACCTCAAAAATACCCCTCTCCCAAAGAAAACCCCCCTCTCCTAACTCTACTTCTTCCCACGATAAATGCACACCACCCAGGAGCCCCCACTACTGCTGCTGGCAATCACCACTATTTCCCTTCCTCTTATTTTTTTTTTTTTTGAAACCCTGTCAATCAGCTGAAAAGTTCACTTAGCACCGCCCGCCCTGCCCCCTGGTGCCACACGAGATGCACCGCCCTACCAGCAGCACCAGCAAAATAGCGCGGCCCCTTTAAGGTGCCTGCCATGCCCCCTCTGACAGAAGGCTGCCACCGCACCAGGACACTCAACAAGACAGGGCCACCTGGGCTCTGCTAACCACTCCCGCCGACACCCCCGAAAACCAAGAGGACCCGGACAGCGAGGAACCGGTGCCGTGGGAAGAGGGAAAAGGAAGTGTCCCCAGATCCCGTACGGAACCGCTGAATATGCAGCCCAGCCCGGCCTGCACTCCCCGACTCCCGAGCGGCGGAGGAAGAAACAAGAGATGGGCCCGGCGAGGAAATCCCCGCTCCAACGCAGCGACCCGGGTCCCCAGAAGACCGAAGGCTGGGAAGGAAAAACCCGTCCCCACAATCCCACCGCCCCACCGTGCACGGAAAAGCCGACGGCAGCTCAGGTAAGGAGGGGGGGTAACTTTATTACGCTACTCCCCACTGGCGAAAATCGCTGACACAAAATTGTTTTTTTTTTTTTTTAAATTTTCTTTTTATATAACTTTATCTTAAATAACTCCTAATATATCAACCGCCCCCAGTTCCTAACTAACCCTCTCACCTACTCTAACCTGCAGAACCGAAGGCACAGCTACTTCAGGGAAGGTTCGGGAGCGGGCGACAGGACTGATACAATCACCAAGTCCTAACCGTAGCCAGGGGTGGGAGGGCGGGCGGGACAATCACCAAGTCCTAACCGTCGCCTGCCTCCCGAACCTTCCCTGAGCCCTTAAGTACTCCCCAGGGAGGCGCTCTGCACCCCCACGGCCACTCGCTGGCCGTGTGCAGCGCCAAAAGACTCCCCGGGGGAAACGCTTCGCGTTCCCCCCGGGTCCTCCCTTATCCTACACAGGACAACTTCATGGGCGCTGTGTGGTTCCTCCCACAGCCCAGCCTCATTCAAGGCAAGAAGGGATGTTTTCACATGCGCAGCCCAGGGGACACATGTATTACCCCCTGCCAGGCTCAAGAGATGCTTCAGTGCATCTCGGGATTTCCCTAAGCCCTCTGTGATCCACCACCTTAGCCAGTATAATACTGGGCCAAGGGAGGCTTGAGCTCCAAAAGCCACACATCGAGCTCAAGATGCATGTACACATGTGGAGCACATATCCGCTGTCACAGGACTGTCTCTTGATATCGGAGAATATATGTTATCGGACTGACCGTAAATATTCAACCCATGAAAGATAGCATGCAAATATGCCTTTTCAATGTGCATTAAAGATCTACAATTATATTTTGAAAGGTTATTTTATGGGCTGGCTCATCAAAAACATAAAATGCACTTGACGGACATGCCTCATTTTAACCTGTTCACCAAACTTTTTCCTGGGCCTATTTTTGTAGCCAGTACACCACTGGTCCTTCCTAAATTCCTTCCAAGAAGCTAAAGATGGTGACCCCTTGTCCTGTCTTATTGTAGGGTTAGTCTAAAGATGTGAACTTCTTGGCATATACCTGTGGTGTGCTTTTTGTAAGGGTCAGGCTCTTATCAGTTTTCAATACACTGTTAGGGGTTTTGCTCTGCTCAGTACATTAAGCTGGGTCTTGCAGGTTTGATTCCTGTCCCCCATCTCCCTGTCCACCGCATACTCGAGCATTACATTTTCACTCTTGATCTATTCCATCTATTGTTGGCACTGCCAATGGACAGCATCAAAACATTAGTGAGCTAGTTTTGTTAAAAATTGTAATTTGGTGGCAGTGAGCCATTACGTGCAGACATATACGTAGACGGCTCCCCACTGCCACATTTTTGTCATTTGCATGGCGAGGTGCATATAGGCAGGGCAAAAGGTGGAATACACGCATGTACACCACCTTTTGCCCGGCATATTTGCACTCAGCCATGCAAATGATTAAAAGTTGCCTACCATGCGAGCAAAGCAGGGAGATTTTACAATTAAAACTAAACGCTGCTTATCATGGTGGGCAGTATTTTAAAGTAATTTTAAACGCTGCCTGTCATGCAAGCATGTACAATGCATCCCTATGGAGTCCCCCTGCTCTAACCTGGTGCATAAAGCTGGCGGCCTCCATACAGATCTCCAGCATTTGCACCAGCATGGAAACGTATGCCGATGCAGATGCTGGGGCATTTGTATGGCAGTGAGGAAGAGAGGCAGAAATGCAAGTTACATTCCGCCCCTCCTCTCTGCCAACAAATGAATGAAAATGAGCTGTGGCGTCAATGGAAGGCGTAAAAGCTTCATTCAAGGCTTTTAAATCTTTCATCGATGTTATGGCTTATTTCAAAATAAGCTCCTCCTAGGTGTTTGGCTGTTTTATTTTTTTCAATGAGATCTAAGACTCAGCCATCAGAGTTGCAATCAATTGGGCTATTTCAATGACCAATAATATCTCTGCATAAAACTAAGATCACTGTGGTTGGCGGTTAGTCCCAGCCAAACTTACCAAAAATGGACCCCCTACGTAGCAGACAACAATCTCAGTGATGATTCATCCCTTTCATGAGAACGGGAACTTTCCAGTGGTGATCGACTTTCCAGAGCATTAGACAAATGAGCAGGGCAGTGAATCTCTCCCCTACATTGTAGGCAGGTTACCACTGAGTAGGCTCTACCTGTCATGGTACTTGTGATATTTGTAGCCATGCTCAAATGCTTCCATAATATTCCCTATCCCACGTGCTGCCCTCAAAGATTTCTGGATCCTCGTGCTCCTCCTCTCAGGTGTCACCCGATGATGCATTTCTTCGTCAGTTGCTTGGAGAGATGGACATTGACTGGTGTGTCACCCACTGCTTCACCGAATCTCTGCTGCTCCCTCCCAGCAAAGCCAGAGGATCTTGAAACTGCCATAAGCAGCCCGCAGGGATTTCCAACTCCTCCTGCCTATCCTACCATCTGTCCACGGTGGCAGATGTCTCGCCCTCTCACTTTAAGAGACAGACAGTAACTGGTTTTACACTGACCTCTCTGATTATCTGGTGATGGCACTAGTGTTGTTCACCCATCCCAAATCACGGAATGTGTGACACACCACTGTGTACACAACACCAATCGAAAAATGTCGCTCTGGCTCTGTCCCAATCTTGTGCTATCTCCCCCTGCCCTTCTTCCTAAAACTATGTTAAATTCACTCCAGTTTGTTAACCCCTGCCCCGGATATGCTAGGCCTGACTACTCAAGCAACAACTTCCTGCCTCTCTGAAGGCCCCCCAATTCTGAATAGATGTTCTAACCATGTGTCTCCCTTTAAGCCACGTGGTTAAACTTCGGAGGAACTTTTGAAAATGTTTGTCCGAGGTTCATCTAGGACGAAACACTCAAAATTCAGGCGATTTGAGTTTGTTGGGAGAAAGTTCACCCCGGCCTATTGCTAACCATGCTACCCACTGGATACCGCAATATGTTACCTCCACCATGTCCGTCTTTGTTGAAAATCTTTCACCATATCTGTAAGCCTCAAGAGTGACAAAACCTTTCTTTCATGTAAAACTCTTTAAAATGATTGCACTCTTTCTGGCATTGCCCAATTGCACGCAAGCCAGTCTTGCCCAGGCTATACCACGGTTGGACTTTGTGAATCAGATATGCCTGGGTGGTGTCAGATTGTATATGCCAAAAATGCAGAATGAAGCAACGTGCCTTGTGAAGGAAGTCTGGGAACACCAACATTGATCACTTCCCTCACTACCTTCAATCATATATTAATTGTTGTAATGTTATATTTTGTATCGCGTACAATACCCTGCAGGGCCTCGTTGGATTTTGCCTATAAGCAAAAGGTCTGGAAACAAGGGAGGCTTGTTCTTTCACAATAAGCCAGCAAAGTCAAATAAAGAGAAGGCCGTGAGAGGGAGGGCAAACAGGGTCAACAGTTGCGCTAGTTGCACACAGAAGGGAGGGGAGATCCGGAGGCAGTAGGCAATAGTTTTGAAAATGAGGGTGGGTACATTGTGCCTGTTATTTCCAAGGTCTCCCATTCTTTAACCAAAAAATCATCAAAGCCTTTCCAGGTCATGCCTTGTGATCCACCACCCTCTTGGAAAGCCCCCATGTCAGGAACTCTCCTAGTTGAGGCATACATGATCTCATGTTTGCTGCATTCCAGACCACCCTTCGTTCCTTAACACACTAAAAACCCTGCTGTCCCCCCTCTGATTTATGTTCATGTTGTCAACATCTCTTGACCCAGGAGTGCTTTGCAGCACCAATACACCATTAATTTGGCTGTCATGTGTTTTTTAAGAAACAATGACCAAAAACATGAGATAGCATGCCTGCGGGCTAGAAAGCACATGATATTCACTCTTGACGTGCCCTTTACGATAGCTAACCTTTCCCTTCCTGGGTTATTGGCCAGAGGTAATTGCAAGTATGGATGTTTTGAACTTCCCCGTCATAATTACGCACTGAGCCGTCAATTTGCATATTTTCCCAGTCAGCCAGCCCACTGCTGGCTGCAGCATGTCCGGGTCCTCAGTCAGCTTTCATAGTCTCCTCGGTCTTATATCAGAAGTGTATTCTTCAAGTTTACTCAGAATGCTTATTTACTCTGCAGGGAAAGCATTTAGAGGTCCTTTGAAGAAGTTGGACCACTTTATAATACTGTGCATAAAAGATACATTTATTTATGCATATTAACATATAACAAAAGTGTAACAAGGATTTATTAATGAGTAACTAAATTCGAATTGTTATGAAACTTACTTAATAACTGACTCTGGAGTCATTCTATATAGAGGTGATTCAATAGGCCATAACAGCTCTGCAGAGGACTACTATCAACGTTTAAGGCATGTTTCTGCCTTTTTGTACCTCATCAGTGAAGGGCAGCTTGTTTTCCTAGGTACAACACCTAAGGGACCTATAGACATAACCTCTCCCACTTAGGTAAACTCAAAATAGACACCAAAATGAGATGTAAGGAAATTGTTGAATTAATCATAACCACTGCAGCTTTCTGTTCGTTTTTTGGTTCTTCTGTGCCATAACAGAAGGGGTCCCAGCCACATACAAGTCAACCTTGGTCCTGGAAACAATGGGAGCACAGGTATCAAAATTAAAATTGGGTAAGCAGGAGCTAAAAGCAGCCCCTGGGTATAGAGCATTAACCAGTGACCAGGAGCTACCACTGGGGAATGAGGAGTTATTACATGGTGTTCCGCACATCTAAATTCCACACAAGATGCATACCTATCTGTTTCTCCATTATTTATGACCCCTTATGCTTTAAATGCTGCATAGGTGTGTCCTAATGTTTACTCACGGACTGTTCCAAATGCACAGAGTTGAATTGACATAGGTGTGTTTGTTCGGTATCGGTTAGTCCGGGGAGCCAAAAGTAGCTCTTGGTAGCTGTTCGTGCCAAGCTAACCATGCTCTGCTAGGCTATATGCAGGAGCTAAATAGCTCTGAGCAACCCTCAATTTTCAAACCCTGGGCGCAGTCCAGCCTGAACTCCTTGTCCACATTTCCACTGCACAGGAATGCAAGAAAAGGCAGACATGCTATAGCCTTGTAACCCACCAATAATTGGTGACAAGACCAAACTAATTTCCATACAGCTGTTAATCCTTGTAATTGCACAGAAGCACACAAAACGATGTTGTGAAAGGATGCCTAGAACAATTAAATTGGTTATGATTAATCCAACAAATTCCATCAATCACTTTTGGGTTTTATTTTTTATACAGTGCTGCATGCCAAATAAGTTCTGGTCCTAAGTGCTGTTACAATTGGATGTATTAATATCCAATGCAATTGGACACAATTTATTGGCAATATAGCATTGCATTAGGATGTGGAGGAAACAAAGTTAATTCCATCATTTCCGGTTAGTAGCGAAGACAAAGAAAGCTTTATTGTCTTCAAAGACAAGTCTACAGTCCTACATGTTCACTCTACCAGAAATACCCCCACAACAACCTGACCCACCCACCACACCTCCACCTACATAGGACATTACCCAGTGGCTAAAACAAAAGAGAAAACCTTTGAGAATCGAAACAGATTGTCCAGTCCTTAAGTCCGTCCAGTCCACGCGGTACAGGCTTACAAATCTGTCAGGAACGCAGAGGCATTCGCTGCACTTGTCACACATGTTGGAATGTTCTGGAAGTTCAGGCTTCTGCCGGAAGTATGAACAAAGTCACCCTCTCTCCTGTACACATATGGCAGTATCTTCCCATTGCTGCATGCTCCAATCCTCACCCTGTCATGTCCATGCCACCTACGGGGCCCCACACACGACTGCTGCCTCAGCAGCTCCACTGCCTCAATTAAACGATGCATCCAATTAGAGAAACAGAAGAGATAAAACACGTAGCATGCTCATTTGTATTTTTTTATTCACATTTTATGTGTTTCAGTTCATGGAACTTTTCACATTACACCTTAAATAAATTCAAATACATTATACTATCTCAATCATACAAACCCAGAACTTAAAATATCACTCAAACAATTCACGTTACATATTATAAAATGTCATTAACCAATCATAATCATAAAAAACTCACAATTTATACAGCACCCCTCCCCCAACCCCAACCCCCACAACAATTAATTTTAGCCTTGCAGTGCTCCGTGACCTATACCACTTTTGAGTTATACCACGTTACAAATCATTATTTAACAAAAAATTAGGGAGGTATGCTCTGCTCAACTATAGGTATACCTTTATAAAATCTGATCTTTGATTCCATTAATCCGATTTTCAATCAATTTCCACATTCTACTCAGAGCAATTTTAATGGCCATACTGCTGGAATGTAAACAATACAGCCAAAACCCATTTGATTTAATACTTTCAGAATCGCAGACAGATGACAGACAAAGATGTTACCCAGACTTTTTCAAGAGGTCAAAACGTGTCTAATGGACTCTTGGATATTCCAAATATTATGGATCCTGCACAATCTTTTCTCTGCAGGCAGTCCCAACTGAGGGCCTCGTGTTGCACATGTAGGCAGTTGGCCTAGCCTTAACAACAACACGAATCTCCTCAATCCAGGGGGCGTGTGAGGGACACAACTCCAAATAACGTTGCATTCTTACCGGGTTGTGTCCTAGCCTTGCAAACTCATGGTACGATTTTGTTGATGCTAAGTTTTCGTAATTCATGCACCAATCACTCACTACCTTTTAGTTTTTTAAACAAAACTTCGCTTCATTGCACAAAAATCCTCTGACCGATCAGGCGCGCAGCCTTTACTTTCGAACACTCTCTCATTGATGGTTTGGAATTCTCTCAATGGCGACCCTGCTGAGGAATTCAGGGATCTCATTACATAGTAATGATGATCAAATATGATGGCAAGATTCATTCCTACCAGCTGCCAAGGAAAGAAGGTTATAAAGCTCGTTCTGACATTGTGTCTGATAGGCACATACATGATTTGCTGTGAAGAGATGCACTTTTGTACTGTGTCAGTACTGGCACCTGAAGCATTTCAATATATCATGACTTACCCTTTAAAATTAGCTGCAAAGCATATAATGTTGTATCCAATTTCTTCCAAAAAGTATTCTGTAAATCCTCTATTGCAACCCATTTTTGAAAAAAAATTATTGATAAAGAATCCTTTAAGCACCCTACATTTGCAAATCTGGAGGGGTAGCGGAGTAGTCAAAAGAATGATCAGGATTCAATGGCACTAATGTCACTGTTGTCAGGAAGTATTCTCAGGTCATCCAACATGGAGATTGTCATGGTGCATGCCCCCAAAACTCTGAAACCCGAGAGCCCAGCTCAGATTCTGGCTTCCTTTGGGACTTCCCAGGCCCCAGCTGGGCTCACCTGGGCTCAGTCCTGGCGCCGCTGGCGCCAGGCTCATGGCAAGTGTTAAATACATGGTCCATTTATTTGGCTCTGAGATGCTGAGCCATTCAGTACAGGGTGTGGCTTGGGACTACTTTACCAGAGAGACAGGATACGATGAAGAGGACTATTTTCTTGGAACTACTTGCAAGGCTATTTAAACCGCACCTTGCAAACTGAACACGCTTCGCGTTAATCTGCACTCCTGCAGCATAACGCTCACCGTGTCAGTTCTTGCTTCCTTTCTGCCACGCCCGTCCAGAGTTTTCTATCCAACGGCACCTGTAAAAATAGAAGAACAAGAGTTATTCACGCATTGAAAGCCTTACCTGCCGAACATCCGGACCTCGCCTTTACGCTTATCCAAGTACGCCGCATCTGTAGAAGATCAGAACACAAGGCACCCTCTCGGGTAGCAACGCACCTGACTCGGCCTCCTCCAGGAAATCCAGCGAGCAGTTCTGCATCATTCTGCATTGCGCCACATCTCGACACCGTCAGTCAGACATTCCATCTATTTCCTGTAAAAGCACCGCACCTGCCAAACAGAAAAGACAAAGCAGGTTAGTCGCACACAACAAGAAGGCTAAAATAAAGCTAACTATTAGCGCATCTCGCACAGCGCTCTACTTACCGGCAAGAATCCTGCACATCATTGTCAGGAGAGTCATCCATCATCCGAACACCGCTTTGTGCCACATCTGAAAGACAAATAAACCAACATTAGATATCTTGCATGCAAGGACTTAAGGCAGCTATTTCAAGGAGTTATTGGAATGGAGACTTACCTGCTTACTCCGGTCCATCCACTTCAGCAACTTCCATCGGATCAGTGAAGTAACTCGATCCTGGAACTACAGAGTTACTGCGTCCCTGGAGAGAGTGTGCAGGACAGAGAGCTCACCCATATAATAGACAAGGTGAGCCAGGGAAAGAGAAGGATAACACGGAAGGAGGTGAAAACCAAAACCAGCTCCACACAGTTGGCTAATATCTGGTTTCAACTTGCAGACGAACATCTCCTGAGGCAAGACAGAAGGGAAGACTCAAGCAGGCCCTCATTAAGCAGAAGAACACCAGTGCAGACATCATCCTTCGCACACGAGCATGCCCCCGTGGAGACCAGGTGAGCGTGACAGAACGCGAAGCCTTACACAAATTCTCTACCTGGGCACCATGGAAACCTCGGAAACGGATAAGCTAGCTCAGCTTTTGGGGGAACTCAGGTAATGCCTTACGAAGGGAACTGATTGTAGCAAAGGACCGCACTAGTGATCTCGCCAGACAGTTGCTCCAGTCACAGGCGGGGCAAACGCCGCTACCTGGAGTGGGGTCAACGGTACCCACTGCATCAAGCAACCCAGTTCAGGTGGTCCTCCCAGGAGCTGTACCTTTGGCACCCCCAGAACGATTCGCTGGAGATCCAAAAAGGTATGCGTTTTTTATGAATCAGTGCCGTCTACACTTCCTATGCAGGCCAGTAGCCTATCCAAACGACCAGTCCAAAGTGGCCTATGTACTTTCATATCTTAGTGGAAGTGCTGCTGACTGGTCGGTACCGCTGGTCAGTCAGGATGATCCCATCTTGAGACACTTCCAAAGATTCCAATTGGATATGGAGAAGCTGTTTGCCCGGCGCTGCCAAGGTCAGGCATTGGACAATGAGCTTTTGTCTTTGTGTCAAGGCAACCAGGATCTACTAACTTACATTGCCAACTTCAACAGACTGGTTGTGGAAACTGATTGGCCGGACGACAAACAAACAAAGCTGTTTTACCGCGGCCTGAGAGGGGAGTTAAAGGACGTTTTAGCTCAAGTGGTTAACCCGCCCCGAGACTGTGCTGAGTACATAGACTTGGTGGTCCAGCTTGATCACAGACTGCAGAACCGAAAGGCTGATTGTGTTAGAATCTATTCAAGGGTATTTGTACGCCCCAAGGAAAACGCCTCCAAGACCACCGATGTGTCAGAACCCATGCAAATCGGAGGAGTGCGTGGGCCATTATCCAAGGCTGAAAGAGATAGGAGAAGACAACAACAACTGTGTTTGTATTGCGGGTCAGCCAGCCATTTCCTTCGAGAGTGTCCAGTAAAGCCACCTAAAAAGGCAGTGGGAGTCGCTCGTAAGATTGAAACAGAGTCAGAGCCGGAAAACTTCTCTGCCCGGCAGGCGTAGAGGTCCACTTGCCGAGCAAAAAGAAGGACTCCCAGACCTCGCACCTAGTTTTGCCTATGGTCCTTATAAACCACCAACAGCCATCTCGAATGCATGCAGTCAGAGCATACATTGACAGTGGAGCCATTGGAAATTATATGGATCAAGAGTTGGCTTCGAGGATGAAATTTCACTTTGCGAAAAGGCAACAACAGACTTAGTCACCACAGTCGACGGAACTGAAATCGCTTCGGGTCCAGTAACGCATTCTACGACAGAGATGACTCTTTTGTGCCAAGACGGTCATCGGGAAACAATAGTGTTTGATATAATCAAGGCTCCACAATTTCAAATAATTCTGGGAATGCCATGGTTAGTATCACATAATCCTTGCATAGACTGGCGTGCCAAGAGGTTGACCTTCTCAGTCGACTGTCCTCAAACTTGTATCCAACTAAAGGACCTTTGGTCACTGGAGCGACGACGATCATGAAACCAACCAATTCCCTCCCTCTGGTATATCAAGACTACCAGGACGTATTCCAAAAGGATCAAGCCAACACACTGCCCCCTCATAGGTCGTATGACTGCCAGATCGACCTTGTACCAGGAGCACAGATTCCGTGTGGTCGAATCTATGCTCTCACAGAGCCCGAAAACCTGCATTTGAGAAAATATTTAGACCAGTACCTGGCTAACGGTTTCATTCGCCCATCCAAGTCCCCGGCGGCATCACCCTTGTTCTTTGAGCCTAAAAAGGAAGGTGACCTTAGGACCTGCATCGACTAGCGCGCATTGAATAAGGTCACTGTTAAAAACCGTCACCCTTTGCCTTTAATTCCTGACCTATTGGAACAAGTTAAAGATGCCTGAATTTACACCAAGTTAGACCTACGCGGAGCATACCATCTGGTACGGATCAAGAAAGGGGGCGAATGGAAGGCTGCTTTCCGCACCAAATACGGGCTATTTGAATACCAGGTGATGCCTTTTGGACTTTGCAACGCCCCAGCGGCGTTCCAGTATTTCAGGAACAATGTTTTGCGAGAAATGATTGGTGTGTGTGTCGTAGTATACATCAACGACATTCTGGTATACTCTCGTTCAGAGCAAGAACATGTGAAACATGTCTGGGCCGTTTTGGACAAACTTCGACAACACAAACTGTTTGCAAAGCTGGAAAATGTTTTTTCCATGTCACTGAGGTTGAGTTCTTTGGATTTGTATGAACCCCTCATGGTGTGTGCATGGATTCACAGAAGGTTGAAGCCATTCTCAACTGGCCATTTCCAACTTCGATTAAAGGAGTTCAGAGCATGCTCGGATTTGCAAACTTCTATCGTCATTTCAATCCAGGATTTCTTCGCAACTAGTGCACCCCATCACCACTCTGCTGCTCAAAAACAAGCGATTTCAATAATTCGAAGAGACTGAGAAAGCCTTCCAGGAGCTAAAACAAAGATTCATCTCAGCCCCGATCCTGAAAAACCCTTGTCCAGATCTTCGATACGTGGTTGAAACAGATGCTTCCAGTCTGGCAATGGGAGCGGTCCTTTCCCAAAGGGACCCTGAAACTGGCCACCTACACCTAGTAGCCTTTAGGTCACGGAAGTTTATCGCTCCTGAGTTGAATTATGCTATTACGGATAAGGAACTGTTAGCCATCAAGGCAGCCTTCAAACCCTAGTGGCATTACCTCTTAGGAGCTGGACATACCATCACAGTAATTACAGACCATCGCAATTTACAGTACCTGAAGGTGGCAAAAGCTCAATCATCGCGTCAACTCCGATGGGCAGTATTTTTTGCGGAGTTTGACTTTGTAATTACTTACCAACCTGGCTGTTGAAATGGCAAGACAGATGCACTGTCCCGCATAGGAGTAGACGAGGAATACGCCAATCCCGACCCTGTGCCCATCATTCCTGGTGAAAAGATTCTTGGAATTACTATGTCTCTAACGCCAGAAGACATTCAAGAATAAATCCCTCATCCCATGGATTCCAACGCCCTAAAGAATTGGCCGACCAAAAGTCCTCACCATTCAGTCACTAACCAATTACCCTATTTTTGAGGACGTCTCTACCTACCCAGCAAAGAACTTCAGGAAAAGGTCATCTCACATTACCATGACTCATTAGTAGAAGGTCATCCCGGAATTGCAAAAACTGAGGCCAAGGTCAAGCGGCATTTTTGGTGGCCGACATAGCGTAAAGACATCAAGCAGTTTGTACTATCCTGTGAAGTTTGCGCTCAAAACAAAGTCCAGAAAAAGAAATCACCAGGCCTGCTTCAGCCATTAGACATCCCACCTACACCTTGGCACACCCTATCTCTTGATTTTATAACGGACCTTCCTCCTTGTGACGGGTTCAACACAATTCTAGTAGTGGTGGATTTATTTTCGAAAATGGCCCATTTCATCCCACTAAAAGGATTTCCCTCAGCTTCAATTCTGGCTAAAGAATTTCTGGAGCAGATTTTTCGAATTCACGGATTTCCTTCCATCCTAATCTCAGACCATGGCAGCCAGTTTATCTCACGCTTCTGGAAGAAATGTTGCGAGTTATCTCAAATCGACGTAAGGCTTTCCACCAGTCACCATCCCCAAACTGATTGTCAGACAGAGAGAACCAATCAGACCTTAGAGCAATATCTCAGGTGCATGTTACATCAAACTGAAGGCAGCTGGAAGGATGTTTTATGGCTCACTGAGTATGCCTATAACAACTCCCTGCACTCCAGTACAGGTCAAAGTCCCTTCTATACAATCTACGGCTTACATCTGCGAACTTCCAATCTTGATCTACCGCAACTTCTGGAAATGCCAGCTGTGAAAAGTTTGCACTCTACCATTTCCCAAGCCTTCAAACAAGCGACGGATCATCTAAAACAAGCAAAGGAAAGGTACAAGAAATCATCCGATGTGCATAGAAGTGAAGCTCCAAAATATCAGGTTGGAGACGAAGTCTGGTTGGCGTCTAAGCACATACCAGTGAAGGGACCTCATACCTTCAACCCCAGATATTTAGGTCCATATACCATTAAAGCCATTATCAATCCAGTGGCTATGAAGTTGGACTTATCTCCGCACATGAAGATTCATCCTGTGTTCCACGTGTCACTATTGAAACCAGTGCAACCTGGAACACGAGTTGTGAAACCACCGAAACCAGTCACTGTAAACGGGGAACCTGAGTTCGAGGTGAAATAAATTCTTGACTCAAAAATCACCAAGTCAAAACTATTTTTCTTGATAGACTGGAAAGGATACGGATCACATGAAAGATCATGGGAACCTAGCGAGAATGTGCATGCTCCACGGTTATTAAAAAGGTTCCACCGCAATCACCCAAACAAACCAGGACCAATGGGTGAGTCTGCCATTAGGGGGGGTTTGGGGGGAGTGCTGTCATGGTGCATGCCCCCAAAACTCTGAAACCCGTGAGCCCAGCCCAGATTCTGGCTTCCTTAGGGACTTCCCAGGCCCCAGATAGGCTCACCTGGGCTCAGTCCTGGCGCTGCTGGCGCCTGGCTCATGGCATGTGTTAAATACATGGCCCATTTATTTGGCTCTGAGATGCTGAGCCATTCAGTACAGGGTGTGGCTTGGGACTACTTTACCAGAGAGACAGGATACGATGAAGGGGACTATTTTCCTGGAACTACTTGCAAGGCTATTTAAACAGCACCTTGCAAACTGAACACGCTTCGCGTTAATCTGCACTCCTGCAGCGTAACGCTCACCGTGTCAGTTCTTGCTTCCTTTCTGCCACGCCCGTCCAGAGTCTTCTATCCATCGGCACCTGTGAAAATAGAAGAACAAGAGTTATTCACGCATTGAAGGCCTTACCTACAGAACATCCGGACCTCGCCTTTACGCTTATCCAAGGGCCGCCGCATCTGTAGAAGATTAGAACAGAAGGCACCCTCTCGGGTAGCGACGCACCTGACTCGGCCTCCTCCAGGAACTCCACTGAGCAGTTCTCCATCATTCTGCATCGCGCCGCATCTCGACACCGTCAGTCGGACCTTCCATCTTCGTCCTGGAAAAGCGCTGCACCTGCTGAACAGAAAAGACAAAGCAGGTTAGTCGCACACAACAAGAAGGCTAAAATAAAGCAAACTATTAGCGCATCTCGCACAGCGCTCTACTTACTGGCAAGAATCCTGCACATCATTGTCAGGAGAGTCATCCATCATCCGAACACCGCTTTTTGCCGCATCTGAAAGACAAAAAAACGAACATTAGATATCTTGCATGCAAGGACTTAAGGCAGCTATTTCAAGGAGTTATTGGAATAGAGACTTACCTGCTTACTCCGGTCCATCGCCTTCAGCACCCTCCATTGGATCAGTGAAGTAACTGGATCCTGGAACTACAGAGTAACCACGCCCTTGCCAGAGAGTGTGCAGGACGGAGAGCTCACCCATATAATAGACATGGTGAGCCAGGCAAAGAGAAGGATAACACGGAAGGAGGTGAAAACAAAAACCAGCTCCACACAGTTGGCTAATATCTTGTTTCAACTTGCAAACGAACATCGCCTGAGGCAAGACAGAAGGGAAGATGCAAGCAGGCCCTCATTAAGCAGAAAAACACCAGTGCAGACATCATCCTTCGCACACGAGCACGCCCCTGTGGAGACCAGGTGAGCGTGACAGAACGCGAAGCCTTACACAAATTCTCTACCTGGGCGCCATGGAAACCTCGGAAACGGATCAGCTAGCTCAGCTTTTGGGGGAACTCAGGGCCGAGGTACATTCGGCTAGACAGGAAACCAGGAAACCAATTCCTTACAAAGGGAACTGATTGTAGCAAAGGACCGCACCGATGATCTCGCCAGACAGCTGCTCCAGTCACAGGCGGGACAAATGCCGCTACCTGGAGTGGGGTCAACGGTACCCACTGTATCAAGCAACCCAGTTCAGGTGGTCCTCCCAGGAGCTGTACCTTTGGCACCCCCACAACGATTTGCTGGAGATCCAAAAAGGTATGCGGTTTTTATGAATCAGTGGCGTCTACACTTCCTATGCAGGCGAGGAGCCTTTACAAACGACCAGTCCAAAGTGGCCTTTGTACTTTCATATCTTAGTGGCAGTGCTACTGACTGGTCAGTACCGCTGGTCAGTCGGGATGATCCCATCTTAAGAGACTTCCAAAGATTCCAATTGGATATGGAGAAGCTGTTTGCCCGGCGCTGCCAAGGGCAGGCATTGGACAATGAGATTTTGTCTTTGTGTCAAGGCAACCAGGATCTGCTAACTTACATTGCCACCTTCAACAGACTGGTTGTAGAAACTGATTGGCCGGACGACAATCAAACAACGCTGTTTTACTGCACCCTGAGAGGTGAGTTAAAGGACGTTTTAGCTCAAGTGCTTAACCCGCCCAGAGACTGTGCTGAGTACATAGACTTGGTGGTCCAGCTTGATCACAGACTACAGAACCGTAAGGCTGATCGTGTTAGAATTGATAAAAGGGTATTTGTACGCCCCAAGGATAACGCCTCCAAGACCACAAACGTGTCAGAACCCATGCAAATCGGAGGAGTGCGTGGGCCATTATCCAAGGCTGAAAGAGATAGGAGAATACAACAACAACTGTGTTTGTATTGCGGGTCAGCCAGCCATTTCCTTCGAGAGTGTCCAGTAAAGCAACCTAAAAAGGCAGTGGGAGTCGCTGGTAAGATTGAAACAGAGTCAAAGCCGGAAAACTTCTCTGCCCGGCAGGCGTAGAGGTCCGCTTGCCGAGCGAAAAGAAGGACTCCCAGACCTCGCACCTAGTTTTGCCTATGGTCCTTATAAACCATTAACAGCCATCTCGAATGCATGCAGTCAGAGCATACATTGACAGTGGAGCTATTGGAAATTATATGGATCAAGGGTTGGCTTCGAGGATGAACCTTTCCCTTTGCGAAAAGGCAACAACAGACTTAGTCACCACAGTCCACGGAACTGAAATCGCTTCAGGTACAGTAACGCATTCTACGACAGAGATGACTCTTTTGTGCCAAGACGGTCATCGGGAAACCATAGTGTTTGATATAATCAAGGCTCCACAATTTCAAATAATTCTGGGAATGCCATGGTTAGTATCACATAATCCTTGCATAGACTGGTGTGCCAAGAGGTTGACCTTCTCAGTCAACTGTGCTCAAACTTGTTATCCAACTAAAGGACCTTTGGTCACTGGAGCGACAACGATCATGAAACCAACCAATTCCCTCCCTCTGGTATATCAAGACTACCAGGACGTATTCCAAAAGGATCAAGCCAACACAGTGCCCCCTCATAGGTCGTATGACTGCCAGATTGACCTTGTACCAGGAGCACAGATTCCGTGCGGTCGAATCTATGCTCTCACAGAGCCCGAAAACCTGCATTTGAGAAAATATTTAGACCAGTACCTGGCTAACGGTTTCATTCGCCCATCCAAGTCCCCGGCGGCATCACCCTTGTTCTTCGTGCCTAAAAAGGAAGGTGACCTTAGGACCTGCATCGACTACCGCACATTGAATCAGGTCACTGTTAAAAACCGTTACCCTTTGCCTTTGATTCCTGACCTATTGGATCAAGTTAAAGATGCCCGAATTTACACCAAGTTAGACCTTCGCAGAGCATACCACCTGGTACGGATCAGGAAAGGGGACGAATGGAGGACCACTTTCCACACCAAATATGGGCTATGTGAATACCAGGTGATGCCTTTTGCCCTTTGCAACTCCCCAGCGGCGTTCCAGTATTTCATGAACAATGTTTTGCGAGAAATGATTGATGTGTGTGTCGTAGTATACATCGACGACATTCTGGTATACTCTCGTTCAGAGCAAGAACACGTGAAACAGGTCCGGACCATTTTGGACAAACTTCGACAACACAAACTGTTTGCAAAGCTGGAAACTGTTTTTTCCATGTCACTGAGGTCGAGTTCCTTGGATTTGTATGAACCCCTCATGGTGTGTGCATGGATTCACGGAAGGTTGAAGCCATTCTCAACTGGCCATCTCCAACTTCGATTAAAGGAGTTCAGAGCATGCTCGGATTTGCAAACTTCTATCGTTGTTTCATTCCAGGATTTTCGCAACTAGTGCACCCCATCACCACCCTGCTGCGCAAAAACAAGCGATTTCAATGGTCCGAAGAGGCTGAGAAAGCCTTCCAGGAGCTAAAACAAAGATTCATCTCAGCCCCGATCCTGAAACACCCTCGTCCAGATCTTCCATATGTGGTTGAAACAGATGCTTCCAGTCTGGCAATGGGAGCGGTCCTTTCCCAAAGGGACCCTAAAACTGGTCAACTACACCCAGTAGCCTTTTGGTCACGGAAGTTTACGGCTCTTGAGTTGAATTATGGTATTACGGATAAGGAACTGTTAGCCATCAAGGCGGCCTTCAAAGCCTGGCGGCATTACCTCTTAGGAGCTAGGCATACCATCACAGTAATTACAGACCATCGCAATTTACAGTACCTGAAGGTGGCAAAAGCTCAATCATCGCATCAACTCCGATGGGCATTATTTTTCGCAGAGTTTGACTTTGTAATTACTTACCAACCTGGCTGTCAAAATGGCAAGGCAGATGCACTGTCCCGTATAGGAGTAGACGAGGAATACGCCAATCCCGACCCTGTGCCCATGATTCCTGGTGAAAAGATTCTTGGAATTACTACGTCTCTAACGCTAGAAAACATTCAAGAAGAAATCCCTCATCTCATGGATTCCAATGCCCTAAAGAATTGGCCGACCATAAGTCCTCACATTCAGTCACTAACCAATTAGCCTATTTTCGAGGACGTCTCTACCTACCCAGCAAAGCACTTCAGGAAAAGGTTGTCTCACATTACCATGACTCATTAGTAGAAGGTCATCCCGGAATTGCAAAAACTGAGGCCAAGGTCAAGCGGCATTTTTGGTGGCCGACATGGCGTAAAGACATCAAGCAGTTTGTACTATCCTGTGGAGTTTGCGCTCAAAACAAAGTCCAGAAAAAGAAATCACCGGGCCTGCTTCAGCCATTAGACATCCCACCTACACCTTGGCACACCCTATCTCTTGATTTTATAACGGACCTTCCTCCTTGTGACAGGTTCAACACAATTCTAGTAGTGGTGGATTTATTTTCGAAAATGGCCCATTTCATCCCACTAAAAGGATTGCCCTCAGCTTCAATTCTGGCCAAAGAATTTCTGGAGCAGATTGTTCGGATTCACGGATTTCCTTCCATCCTAATCTCAGACCGTGGCAGCCAGTTTATCTCACGCTTCTGGAAGAAATGTTGCGAGTTAGCTCAAATCGACGTAAGGCTTTCCACCAGTCACCATCCCCAAACTGATGGTCAGACAGAGAGAACCAATCAGACCTTAGAGCAATATCTCAGGTGCATGTTACATCAAACTGAAGGCAGCTGGAAGGATGTTTTATGGATCACCGAGTATGCCTATAACAACTCGCTGCACTCCAGTACAGGTCAAAGTCCCTTCTATACAATCTACGGGTTACATCCGCGAACTTCCAATCTTGATCCACCGCAACTTCTGGAAATGCCAGCTGTGAAAAGTTTGCACTCTACCATCTCCCAAGCCTTCAAACAAGCAATGGATCATCTAAAACAAGCTAAGGAAAGGTACAAGAAATCAGCCGATGTGCATAGAAGTGAAGCTCCAAAATATCAGGTTGAAGACGAAGTCTGGTTGGCGTCCAAGCACATACCAGTGATGGGACCTCATACCTTCAACCCCAGATATTTAGGGCCATATACCATTAAAGGCATTATCAATCCAGTGGCTATGGAGTTGGTCTTACCTCCGCACATGAAGATTCATCCTGTGTTCCACGTGTCACTATTGAAACCAGTGCAACCTGGAACACGAGTTGTGAAACCACCGAAACCAGTCACTGTAAACGGGGAACCTGAGTTCGAGGTGAAAGAAATTCTTGACTCAAAAATCACTAAGTCAAAACTATTTTACTGGATAGACTGGAAAGGATACGGATCACATGAAAGATCAACTAGCGAGAATGTGCATGCTCCACGGTTATTAAAAAGGTTCCACCGCAATCAACCAAACAAACCAGGACCAATGGGTGAGTCTGCCATTAGGGTGGCCTTGGGGGGGAGTGCTGTCATGGTGCATGCCCCCAAAATTCTGAAACCTGCGAGCCCAGCTCAGATTCTGGCTTCCTTTGGGACTTCCCAGGCCCCAGCTAGGCTCACCTGGGCTCAGTCCTGGCGCTGCTGGCGCCAGGCTCATGGCAAGTGTAAAATACATGGTCCATTTATTTGGCTCTGAGATGCTGAGCCATTCAGTACAGGGTGTGGCTTGGGACTACTTTACCAGAGAGACAGGATACGATGAAGGGGACTATTTTCCTGGAACTACTTGCAAGGCTATTTAAACCGCACCTTGCAAACTGAACACGATTCGTGTTAATCTGCACTCCTGCAGCATAACGCTCACTGTGTCAGTTCTTGCTTCCTTTCTGCCACGCCCATCCAGAGTCTTCTATCCATCGGCACCCGTGAAAATAGAAGAACAAGAGTTATTCACGCATTGAAGGCCTTACCTGCAGAACATCCGGACCTCGCCTTTACGCTTATCCAAGGGCCGCCGCATCTGTAGAAGATCAGAACAGAAGGCACCCTCTCGGGTAGCGACACACCTGGCTCGGCCTCCTGCAGGAACTCCAGCGAGCAGTTCTCCATCATTCTGCATCGCGCCGCATCTCGACACCGTCAGTCGGACCTTCCATCTTCTTCCTGGAAAAGCGCTGCACCTGCCGAACAGAAAAGACAAAGCAGGTTAGTCGCACACAACAAGAAGGCTAAAATAAAGCAAACTATTAGTGCATCTCGCACAGCACTCTACTTACCGGCAAGAATCCTGCACATCATTGTCAGAGAGTCATCCATCATCCGAACACTGCTTTGTGCCACATCTGAAAGACAAAAAAACAAACATTAGATATCTTGCATGCAAGGACTTAAGGCAGCTATTTCAAGGAGTTATTGGAATAGAGACTTACCTGCTTACTCCGGTCCATCCACTTCAGCACCCTCCATCGGATCAGTGAAGTAACTCGATCCTGGAACTACAGAGTTACTGCGTCCCTGGAGAGAGTGTGCAGGACAGAGAGCTCACCCATATAATAGACAAGGTGAGCCAGAGAAAGAGAAAGATAACACGGAAGGAGGTGAAAACCAAAACCAGCTCCACACAGTTGGCTAATATCTTATTTCAACTTGCAGACAAACATCTCCTGAGGCAAGACAGAAGGGAAGACTCAAGCAGGCCCTCATTAAGCAGAACAACACCAGTGCAGGCATCATCCGTCGCACACGAGCACCCCCCCGTGGAGACCAGGTGAGCGTGACAGAGATAAAGGCCTATTCAGGGTCTTATTTAGTTGTCAGTTGGTTGCCATCTGGAAGGTCATGAGTTAATGCCTACACGTTTCTAGAGGTACTCCAACTTGAGCTGGATCAAAATAAAGAAGTCTATATTATAAGATCACAGGGTATCAGGGGCGTTTGAGGAAACAGCATTGGTGAGCGGATTGCATGTGTGAAAGGGTATAATAGGGCTGAGGGATAAGTGGGCCATTTCTTTATCCAGAGCTTTGTAAAGCTCAAACCATAGTCAAGTACCTGGGACTGAAATACATGTAGTATGTCAGATGCTATGCAACTGATGGGAGATCCAGGGCACTGTGAAGCCTTGCACATGGAAGTAAGGATGCTGTTGTGAAACGAAGAGAAAGAACGGCAGATAGGCAACCCAGACCTAAGTGAGGGGTGTATCTCTGAAAGACAGTTGTATGATTGATTGGGTTTGCTAAGAATTAAGAATATGAGACAAGGGAATTATGTGTCCAATCCTTATGTATTGAGGGCAAGAGACCGTCTATGCAGAAACCAGAAATACAGAATTTCGAGAAGATGATATATTGAATCACTGGTGGATTATTATTTTTTATTTATTTATTGTATGTGGTTAAACAAATATTAACCCTTTACAAAATGTAAAAAGTATTGCAATAATGACAAATGGATAAAAGCTTGCAGTATACATTAAATGTAAAAGAAGTAAATCAGAATAACAATTCCATAAAAATCATCCAATGCCATTCCAGAGGGAGGCCCCTGCAGAGGAGAGAGATCTACCCCCACTCCGATTGGAGAAGCATCTGATCTGCAGAGAGTTGAAGCTAGAAAACCGAAGGGCTCTAGCAGGAAGATATTTAGGGAGAGAACATTGTTTACCACGCACAATAGGCGTGCACCACCACAAAAGAAGAGAACTGTGAAAAATCTCAGTAGGCTCAGACACTGGCTGGAAACAGCAGTGAGAGGGACCGGCCGTATTATTTATACTAGTGAGGACATTGCAGGTAACCTTCAGGAACAGCTAGAGTCATCATGTCTTTTGTGAGATTTGCTGAAAACCTGTCTTGTCAAATGACAACAGGAATTCCTGTTGTACAGTATGGTGACACTGAGGGGGGCGTGCCAGACTTTAGAACTCAAAATCTCACAGCCCATCCTTAAGACATTTGCACAGGCCACATGAAATAGGGTGTATTCTCTAAAACGTATGCACGGACTGCATGGAGGTTTTCAAGCCCCTTCCAGGGTGTCCTGCAGTAGAATATAGAGCACATCGGACTATGGCAAGCTATTGAAGATTCCTAACTTGCTTGTAGTCTTTTCCGTCTACTCTTCTGAAATGGCTTTCCTTCGAAGCCGCTTTGCACTCTGTCAGGACAAAGTAGTTGGGGGCATATCTCGAACCACCCAAATTTGTAGGTATTTCAAAGTCCCCCAAACCTTAAAACTTTACTGCCAATTCTCCTGGAAATGTTTGAGGTTTAACCATTAAAAGACCCGTGAGAGGTGGGAGACTGCTGTCATCACCTAAAGGGCTTTATAAAATCCCTTGCTGGCCTAATGGTACCAGGTATGCGCTCTAAGACAGCGAAGCATGTCGAACTTACGTTTCAATTAAGAGAAATGCAATATTTCCATTTGTTTGTGGATCTGTGGGGGTTCTGGCTGCTGGTGTGATTTGAAGGGGCATAAGAATTCTTCAGTGGCGGTTGTTTGGTTTGTACCCTCAAAATTGATCCTCAAATGTTCACGGGTCCTCGAACTTTCGAAGCAGTGACCCGCAAATATTCACGGGCCACTATTACTTCTTAAACTATAAATATTTTCTCTTTGTGTGCCCTCCTTCAGATTGGTGCGGTGAATGTTGTTCTGAGAAGAAGTAGGTTTATGACAGGTTAAAAAAAATGGGCTGACCCAATTCACTCTACGATATTTATAAGACAAGTAGATGGACATCACTTGGACGACATGTGTACTTGTTTGGGGAACATTTACCCTGCAACAGCAAGACATATTTATCGCCTGTTTATATTGCATCAGCATGTTACACAGAGCCATAAAATAGGGCGAGACATGTAGTAGTACAAGGTTCAACAGTTAGACTGTAAAAGAATTTCACAGGGGGCAGTAAAAGAGAGAGGTGATTTTCGCTGCAAGCGTATAGGATCTGGGTCAAGAAGATACAGGAATGGGAAGTCTTCGCGCATGCGCACGTCAACACGAAGAGCCCAATGCTTACTACCAGGTGAAAGGACATGTCCTCAGCAATAGGTTCTCCTATTTATTTACCACAAGGTGAACAAACTGGCTTTGCACTGACTGTTTTGCATAAACCAGAAACGTTTAGCTGCTTTCTCTGTACTGTTTTCTTGTTTGTGTTATTCGACGGGTGCTTCCATTGTGAGCACATGAACTTCAGTGTGACGTCTGAGTTTGGATTTTGTAATGAGACACTGCAGGGCTCATTTTAAGTGTAAGACACATTCCCCGGTAAAGGACGTTACCACTTTACCAGGCGAGGTGTAGAAAAGGCCCAGGAATCGGGCTGGTCCTGGGTTCCAATGCCTTTTTACACCCCAACCAGAAAAGAAGCGGCAACACCATCTACGCATACGTGCATAGCAGCCGGCATTGCAATGAACTCCTAAGGAGTCCACCTGCTTATTACCGGCATAAAAAAGCAGGAGAAATCCGTAGGATTTCTTTTTTTCCACCTGCCTCATAATTAGAGTGGAGGAGCTGGAAGTTTCCATGCACAGAACAAGGATAACTGGCAGAGCGTATTTTCAACTTCATCAAGGACCAGTGTGTAAGGTTCTTGCAGAGGACTCGTAGCTGCTTGTTTTGTCTGTTCTGGGCCATTTACCGCCACAATCAAGCACTAACAAGGCTGTTGGAAGCTAGATTGTCAATTTCCTGTTTGCTTGTGCCTCTACAGTGTGTGTTTTCAGACCCGGTAATGATCTGCCGTGGGTAGTGAGGACATAGTTGGTAGGCTGATATCACCAGCCCTGACACTACAATGGGAAATTGACATAAAGCAAGGCAATGTTAGTGTTTCTCTGGGGAACTTCTTGTCCTACCCTGAATGTCAGCAGCTGTGCCTGAGTACGCACCCCCACCAAGTCTGGCCCCTCAAGGCAATATGTGAAGAGAAGGTACCATGAGGGCATCTGCTATTAGTTGAGGGTAAATGTATCTGGCATGTTAGGTTACTCGTTATGAGGACCTTCAGATGTTTTGCACTGCAGCTTCCATGAACCTTCACCAATGACTGTGCTGACTAAGGACCGGAGGAGTTGAAGCCCAAAGCAACTGAAGGGCTACGTAACAGGTAACAGAAGAGGCATGATAGCACATTAATCATAGGGGAGCTAGACTGGTAGATGAATCACTCCTGGAGGAATTAATAATCATTACGCTCTGGAGCCACATCTAAGCTCTGGCAAACTTTTCACATTTTCTCTGGAGCACTGATATTGATCAAATATCCCCAGACCAAAAAAATAACATGACCTCGGAATTCAGGCCAGGGCCAGGAGTCATTGTTAGTTCCAGGAGTTCCCAGAAGAAAGGGAGAAGAGTCATGTCACAGTCAATTGAAAGGGCGAAACCATTGCATATATGTTCACAGGTCCATGAGGGAGTAAGTCAATCAGCTTGAAGTGCTTTGAAGCACTTCACTTGTGTATAAGCGCTGTACAAATAAACAATTACAATTACAATTTAGGAGGAGACTTGGAATGAGCTACACTGTCTCAATTGCCACGTGCGGACAGGGGCTATGCCTAGCAGCCAGGGGCTGTTGTAAAATTCTTACATCACACTGCAGAGCCCCAGTAAAGCTGGCTTGTCCAGGGCCCCTGCTGACACTGAAACAAGGTGTACTGCACCTCTTCTTTGACCATTTAGTAAACTAGAAGATAATCGATGGTGGTTATTGGATAATGGCATCATTATCAAACAAGAGGCATATGGTTTCATGAAGGGCAAGCGAAGGACTCATTTCATACTCAATGAGGTAGCACCATGAGTTAGTGTAAAAATGTAGTTGTTTCATTTTCCTAGTTGAAAAAACTCAGGAGAGAATAGTTGTTCTTGGATCGTAAGGGCCACATTCTCAAAACATTTGTTGGCGCAAGCGAGGAGATGAGCTAGATTGACACATGACAATGTCTCTCTATTTGGAGAAAATCCTGTGCATTTAGTTTTTGCAATGGAAATGCAATACAGTGACCATTTGAGATTGGTTCTTTGGATCACAGGGTGCACTAAACTGGCACTGTGAGCTTGGCTCTGTGACTACATTGCACTGCGGGAGAATGTGCAGTGATTAGTATGTGCAGTGATCAGTGATGTGAAGTCTAAGAGGCTCTCGAATTGGGATGCAAACGTCCTGGCAGCAGAGTCAGAATAGGACATGGAGCATATAGGGACAATGTTAGAATTAGATGAAGGAGGTGGGATTTATGGAATTAACAGAATCAGTCTGTAAAGGAGGCCCCCGACATGACTTACATCCCTGCCCCTCATTTCAAGCTACTAAGAGGGTATTCACCAAGGTATGTGACGTATGAGGAGCAAATTAACCGACAGAGAGCCGCACTGGAACTCTGCCCTGTGTACATAAGAAGATCCGTACCGGTTGAAGCAACCATAACTCGACAACCCTGGGCAGCACGGTACCCTATCAGACAGCCATACCAGATCGCTAATACGAAATGAGGAGTACCTACACACGGTCCACAAAGAGACCCCAAAAGCCTTAATGGAAGGCCAGTGGAAATGACACAAGGGCCTGAACAGATCCGAGAATGAACTAGAGCAGCTATCGGAGATAACACGCCAGTGCAAGTAACTATGAAATTGAATGGAATGTACGTAGAGAAGAGGCAATGTTAAAACATAAGGAAATGGTGCTACGAGACAAGATGGAAGCAACCGTCCTGTTAAACGTGTGTAAATAGGCTTGAAACGCAATATGCTAAGAAATCGATACTGCCTGCAATGCTTAGTAGAAGATAGAGCGGCAAGCAGCAACCATATAACTAACTCAATAAGGCACATTATACAAGTGCGACTCCATTTTGTAAAGGCAGAAAGGTACCCAGGTGGCCAGAGGCCTGAGAGGACAAGTTTCGAAACCCAGCCAAAGGCAGGAGAAGGAGCGGAATCGAAACTCAGCAAAGAGCGGCTCATGCTTAGGAAATCGAGGTCAACCAGAGAAGGGGAGGAGAGCATGAGCTCACAAGACTCCAACTACAGAGCATACCAGCCCGTCCGTGAAGGTCAAGATAAGAGAGGCCCATGCAGGTGGCCAGGCCTACACAGAATTAAAAGCACAAAAGGCTAGAAACTGAAGCAGATTCACGGTGAACCAACACGTGACCAGCCATGCGCGAAGAGGTACCACCGCCTGATGTCATCCAGAACCCGAGGATGCCATAACTTTTCCTGATAAGAGGCTACAGTTCCGAGGCCATACCCAGCCAACTAATTGACACATATCCCTAAAACACTGATTGATGGAAGGGAGGAAGGGTGAAACTTGGGGCACTAGCCAACTGGGTGTCTATTCTGCATGCTGCTAATTAAAGTGGAGATTTATGTTTAGGGGTGTAACTTGCCCAATCACAATGGACCATGTAATCTAGGGTCCTATAGACACTATAACCAAAGGGATGTTGTACTTGTAGTGACGTCAATCATGTGTGATGTAGAGGGATGGGCATAGATGCCCACCCGATAAGAGTTATCCAATCCACATGCTTTATTTCTATACCCAGATATGGCACCTATACTTAAGTTACCTTTCCTAACCAATTATATTGCATGATGATTTCTTATAGAAATTAGACGTCAGAGATGACGATTTTTGGCTATAAGAATTGCTGTTCTACCAAAGTTCGTGGAAGTCGGAGAGAGACCGGTGATCGCACTATAGCTGATTCCCATTTGTTTCCCTGTTTGATGTATGTATCATTAAACGGACTTCCCTTTGCCAAACTACTGAGTCCTCATTATTGAGTTGTGACGGAGTAAGTGAATCCTGCACCCCCTGTCCTCACATGGTGCAGCTATCTTGTCATACAAGTTCTAGAGGGTGAGTGCTGACCAATGGGCCCGTCAGCAAATTCCTCCCCTCGAGAACACTTGGTAGCGTGACGATGGTTTCGGCCATTGATTATAGATTATCGATTGATATAGTGTAAGACACTCTTAGACCGAAGGCACAAAGTAACTCTGGGCCTTTGGTAAGATCACGAGTCCTTTCGCCATTCCGGCTGAATAGACTGAGAAGCTTCCCGTGGACAATGATCGAGTAAAACATTTCAAAAAATCTGCAGTGGGTCTGAAGGAACCCGCCTTTCCAATCATAACCCTTCTCATTCCCACGGGCAGCGGATCGGACGAAAACCTTAAAAGCAGGAAGAGGAAGGGGCGGTGATCCCGAGGATCCAGAGAGGAAACGATGCGATCGGTGAGTAATGCAATAAAACTTGTTACTTTGGCAAATGTCGTGTAGGCATTAGAGCCAGTACGGGAAAGGTAACGGAGGGTGGTGGAGAAAAAATAAAATAGTTAGAAGTAGAGAAGACTGTATATATATATATATATAGGGGGTAATGACTCGAGCATAAGAAATAAAAACATAAAGGATATCAGGGGTGCACCTGAAGTAAAAACATAAAGGATATCAGGGGACACCTAAAGTAAAAACGTAAAGGATATCAGGGGGGCACCTGAAGTAAAAACGTAAGGAATACCAGGGGGGCACCTGAGCAAAAACGTAAAGATTCACCTTGTTCCTGCGCTTTAAAGAGTGGTCAGAAGGAACGTGAACCCAGAGCCTACAGAGGGGGGCATTTAGGCTACGTTTAAAGACGTAATTAAGGGGGTTCATTCAAATCCCATGGTGGGGTAGTGATTAGAAGGCAGGTATATGTATGACCAGCTTGCGTCCATCTAGTCTTTCTAGTCTGTCGTATATGTCCTGTGTATGTCAAATGTGAAATTACTGTACTGTTGATTGATTGCAATATTTATTTTGCTTTACGCGATTTCGTAACTAAGAGGGAATCGGCTTTGAATTGATGAGTTTTAAGTAAATTGTTGATACAAAATTTGGCAGGAAAAGGTTGGATTGGAGCTTGTGTATGTGGTGCTCGCTCATACTAGTGGAAAGCTTAAAGAACTGTGTGAATATTGTTGGTGACAAAATTAAGAATGGAGGAAGTTACCCCACTTGCGCATTTATGTAAGCAGCTGCCCAAGTATGCAGTAAAATTGAAAAAAATACAGCCAGGAGTGGGTTAAGGGTACCGCCAATAAGATGTTTATGCCTTGGCCTCATAACGGGTCACTGTCTAAGGCTGTTTTACAGCAGATGACAACATTTCTACATGCCACATATACCGGCAAGAAGCTCGAGAAACGCCTTGCTGTTCTCCAACTTTGGAAAATGTTCGAGCAAGCGAAGGAAGAAGAACCACACGCAGACTGGATATTAAATGTATGTACGGAGGGGGGTGAGACGCCTACCGCGCCACCAGCCCCACCAGAACCAGTCATTGAGGGAAGCAAGTCAGAGGGCCTTTACCCGTTGAGAGAGCTCAAAGCAGCCACAGGGTATAGCAACCCCGCATATGAGTCACCTACATGCAGTAGTGACGAGACGAAAGAGAAGGAACAGGAAATTGATTTGGCCTCCACAGTCCCGTGGGACAAGGAGAGGCGCGGCGATGGAAGAATCGATCAGGCACAGACTCGTGCACCTCTCGATAGAGAGAGAGAGGGAAAAAAGCGGAAAGGAAGTGATGAGTTAGCATTCGCAAAAGATGAATGGATGAAAGGACAGATATTATTGAAATCAGATGGAAAAGGAAGTGATGACGTAAGACCGAGTGAACGGTCTGATGAGGCGCAAAGAAAGGAAAAGGAGAAAGAACAGGACATGAGAGGCGAGAGGGTAACAAAAAAGGATAGGTTGAGGTGAGAACAACTATATCACGAAGATCAGGGAATACCGCACAGTCACACACAATACGCTGCCTATGAGAAGTACAGGCAGAACATGCTAAAGTTGGAGGAAGAAAGGAGAGTGCACGTAAAGAAAGTGAAGAAGCGAGAAGATGAGGAGATTAGAAGGGCTAAGGAACGTAGAAACGAACGAATGAGAGAAGTAGATATGGCTAGATAAGAAGCAAAGAAACGAAAAGAAATAAATGAGGAAGCAGAACGCAAGCGTAGACAGAGGGCATGGGATCTTGAGTATTTTGGAGCGGGAAGTCATTAAACCCAATCCTGTTATAGACTGGGAAGGCATAGAAGAGTTCTTTCCTGCAAGCGATGCGGTACCAGGTACAAGCAGGACAGATATTGACGATGACTTCGACACCAGAAGCATCGGGGAAACGATTGATAAAATATATGATGAGATGGGGCTGGAACTAATTTCCCAAGGGGGAAGGGAGGATGAGTGCTTAGAGAGCTCTCAGCTATATGACACCGAGGATGTCACCCGAAGTAGCGGGAGCAGGGGACTGTCGCTAGATAGGATAGAAATTATGCAGAACGAAGATGATGCAAGAAGTTGTGTAAACTGGGAGTATTCAGAGTCTGACTCCGGCGGGAAAATGGAGGAAGCGGCACATGACGAAGGGAAACGGTGCGAAAAACGGCCCCCAAGGGACCGAGAGGTACGATGGTCAGATGCTAGTGGGTCCAAAAGTAGGGCAACGAAGTCCGCTGGACAGTCCAGCCGACATAAAGAAGCACCCCACGGTCAGAGGGGGACGTCAGCACCTGCCTATGCGGGCAGGTTGAGGTCATTGCCAGGTAGATGGCAAGGAGAGGACGCCACCCCGGCTAAAGACTGGAGGGGCACGGGGAAGGAGAAGGAGGATTGCGCATTCCAATTCCCACTGCTAGAAAAGGGGGGAGCAAGACCACAATATATCCCATGGCCGCCTATGGCCCGAGAAAACCTGAAAAATAAGCTTCCAATGCTGACATCCGGAGCTGGAAAGTGGATACACGAGTTAGAGAAAATGACGGGGGGTGTCACCCTAGCCATAGGGGACATTAAGGGGCTCCTAATTGCTATACTTGGTGAAAGAGCAGACTACGTGTGGAAAAGGGTGGGATACCCTAGAGTAACCATAGCTGACACCTCCCATGATGGAGCGCCATTTAATAACTGTAGAGCAGCAGTGTGGAAAGCGCTGGGTACGCTATATCCAGACACGTCTGATATGGGAGCTAAAATGACTCGAAACATGAAAGAGTCAGAGGATCCGTTGCTTTACATCTAGAATTTTCAAGAGGCATGGGTGCTCGAAACGCATGAATCTTGGACGAAATCCATCCCTGTGTTCTACCATATATTGTGGCAAGGGTTACCAGAACCGGTGCAAAAACAGCTCAAGAAATTGGTAGGAATAGAAGCTAAACCATGGGCTGAAATCCAGTTGACAATTGCACATTATTGTAGATTGATACAGGAAAAGAATCGGAAAAAGGAGGCAACGCGTAAGGGGGAGGAGGCAAAGCTGGTGCAAAGGAAGCTCTCGAAGTATGCTCTCGAGGGAGCAATGCTCACCAGCCCGGCCGAACCAAGCATACAGCAAGCGACTAACCTCTCGCAGAATAATCAAGGTAGCATGGGATTTTACCCGAGGGGAAGAGGGTTTGGAAATAGAGGATGGCAGAGTAATCAGGGGGGGTTTTGAGGTAACCAAGGAGGGTTTCAGAATGTTCAAGGTGGCTTCCAGAACACACAGATGGGCAATCCAACTATGCCAGATCGACAGATGGCACGAGCACCGCCAGTATGTTGGCTGTGTGGAATGACTGGACACGTGGTGCGCATGTGCAGAAGCCAAAGCATATGGCAAAACAGCCAAGGCACGGGGGCAGGCATGGTGAATCAACCTGCTATCCCGCGAAAGGGCAATGGACAAAATTATACCATGGAGCAGCAGGCAGCAGGGTTGCAGCAAGGTGCACAGCAAGTGGTTCAACCACTGAACATGGGGAATTTGCCACAGGGACAACCCCAGCAGGCACCGCCACAAATGGCTCAGGGCACTAATTCCGGTGGGGGAATTAACCCTGGAAATGGGGGAATTAACCCTGGAAATGGGAGAAACCCACAAGTATACAGTGGACCGAACCTGTATATGAAATAGGACGGCTCACAGGGGACTCTGATGTGTTCTATCCTATCAGTGACACCAGACCCTAACAGGGAACCTAGGGTAAATGTCACCATAGGGGGGAAAGAATATTCCTTCTTAGTTGACACGGGTGCAACGCGCTCGTGCATATGAGAAGGCAAGTTCTCCTTGTCCGGCGAGGCTATAAAAACCCAGAGTTTTACTGGAGCTCATAGTAGAGTTCCCTTTACTGATGCACTCCCATTCTCTGTAGGAGAGCGCAAAATGAATGTACCTCTATTATAATCACGTCAGTCCCCAGTAAATATCATGGGTCGGGACTTGATGACAAAGTTGAATATGACCATCTCGTTTACTGAGGATGGTATATTGTGCTCCACCCCAGGAATGCATTAATCATACGTGTGCGAAATGATCAGAGCATACTCTGGACGTGCAGCCATGAGAGCTATACCGCTGGAGCCAGAGGTTTTCGCATATGGCATATGGGTGCTTATGGCAGGATTGCCAGGCCTCGCAGACAAAACTATGAGAACCCCTGATGAGTTTCTATTCAGACCAAGAATACCCATGCACGAAGAGAAGGGACAAGAATTTCCCTTAACGATACAATCTGCCGCAGTATGAGGAAAAGTGGTATTGGTTGAAGGATATGACGATGAAGGCAGTAAATGGGGTGCAATTATTGCCATTGAAGAAGGATATCGAGTGACTGACGTCACCGATGACGATCTGTTCGAAGAACACCCTGACCTAGAAGAGACAAGAGTGGAAGTGAGTCTCATATTTTGGGTCAAAATGATCAGAAGGGAGGTACCACAGAGAATGATGTTGGCACTAATACGTCCAGAATACTTTGATAATGACATGGCCCAAGTGCCTGCCATAGTATGGACTACAGGGCCCTACGACGTAGGTTTCCTGAAATGGGCGAGTGAAGTGAAAATCAACTTGAAACCAGGAGCAATTTTACCACGAGCGCAACAATATCCCATGTCCAGAGAGGCAGATGAAGGAATCGCGAAAACAATCTCCACCATGATGGAGCAGGGCATACTAGTGACGTCAGAATCACCTTGCAACACAGTGATTTACCCTGTATAAAATCAAAGGGAGGGTCTTGGCGTTTAATCCAAGAATAACGAGCACTAAACGATATAGTTGAAGCCGAGTTCCCTCTAGTCCTGAACCCCTCCACAATTCTGTGCAACATACCCACCGAGGCAAAATATTTCACGGTGATCAATTTGAAAAATGCATTCTTCTCAATCCCATTGCACCGTGACTCCCAAGACCTGACGTCATTTATTTTCAGACAAATGCGTCTGAAAAGTACGAGGTTGCCACAGGGGCACCGTGAGTCTCCATCCATTTTCAACAGAGTCCTGCAGATGGACCTAAGCAATATTGCGGTGGACAGTATTGTTTTGCAGTATGTAGATGACATTCTGATCTGCAGCACCACTGAAGAGCTGAAGAGCAATGCAGGCATGATATTGTCCAACTATTGACTATACTGTCTGAGAAGGGATACAAGGTTGATAAGGAAAAGTTGCAGTACTGCCAACAGGAGGTGTTGTACATAGGGCAACTGATCTCACATGAAGGAAAGAAGGTAACCCCAGAAAGGGCTGAAGCCATCATGAACACGGCCAAGCCGTGAACGATAAAACAAATGCAAAGCTTCTTAGGCCTGTGCCATAATGTCCGAGCATGGGTCTTTGACTACAGCTCGTATACCAAGCCCTTGCTACAGGCCCTTAAAAAGGCCCAGGCAACAAGAGAAGAAATTGAATGGAATGAAGCAATGGAGAAGGGGTTTACAGAACTCAAGGGGGCAATTTGTAAGGCCCCAGTTCTCGGGATTCCTAATTATGCAGAGTAATTCTATCTGTTCTCTCATACTGATGGTAGTTTTATGACGGCAGTACTCGCACAATGAACCTTGCTGGAGTACAAGCCCTAGCATATTACAGCGGGAATCTGTACCCGGTCATGAAGGGCCACTTTCCATGCGAACAAAATCTAGCTGCTGCCGCGTTCGCCATCGAGAAGGCATCATCCATTGTGATGGGGTGCTCCATTACCCTGTATGTTGAGCACTCGCTGTTCGCCATACTGGAAAAGCCAAAAGGCACACTGACATCTCAAAGAGCATCCGCTTATGAGGTGACCATCTCTAATCCATCAATCAAAATAGTGCGATGTAAAACCATGAACCCTGCTACGCTCATAGCTGAGCCAGTCACTGAGGGAGAACCTGTGCACGACTGTGCAAACTATGAGGAATTCTATGATGAGATCCCCAGGACAAAGGAAAATACCCTGGCAAGTGGAGATATCATCTTTATTGGCGGGTCTTCGAGAATTGACCAGGAAGACGGACAAAGGTATACAGGCGTGGCCGTGGTAAAACACATAGCGAATGGGGAGTTTCAAGTACTCGTTAGTGCACGAATACCATCTCACTATTCAGCACAAGCTGCAGAACTATTGGCATTGATACTCGCCATTGAGAATCATGCAGACCAGGAAGTAACAGTGTACAGTGGCTCCGCCTATGTGATGTCTACAGTTCACGTAGGACTAGCGCGCTGGAATAGGAGGGGCTACCTCTGAGCAGATGGCACGCCAGTGCAACACGCAGCCTTATTGGACAGGCTGATAAAAGCACTACAGCTCCCAGTGGGCATAGCGGTCGTGAAATGCGCCGCTCATACCAAGGAGACATATTTCGTGTCACGTGGAAACCATGAAGCAGACACGGAAGCCAAATGTATGGCATCCAAAAATGAAACAATCATGGACGTGGAGGTGGCACGTACCCATGAAAGAATGATGGTAGCACGAGCCACTCCAGAGGCCTATAGCAAAATGGGGCAGACTCAGCTAATGGAGCTCCAAGGGGAGGCGCCTCAGGAGGAGAAGAACTTGTGGAAGCATCAAGGGTGTTCTTTAAACCCCTCTGACGGACTGTGGAGGCAAGACAGCACTGGTAAACCAGTAATGCCTATCACCCTCCTAAAGGTAGCGTTAGAACAACTTCACTACCCCATAGACATGTCAAAGGAAAACCTTGCTGCAACGCTCACAGAAGATTGGTTCACACCGAATTTAGCGGAGCATGTTGCATTTTTTATGGTAAACTGCATTATCTGCCAGCAATTCACCTCTGGGCACACATTAAAAGTAGTGAGAGGAATCATCCCCAGACCAAATGGACCGTTCCAGCAACTGCATATCGATTATGTCGATATGATCCAGGTGTGTAATGGGTACAGGTATTTAATTGTGGTGCTGTGTCCCTTTTCAAGATGGGTAGAAGCAGGTCCCTGCACACACCCCGATGCAACCTGTGCTGCAAAGTTCCTGGTTAGGGGAGTGTTCCCTAGATGGGGGGTGTGCGAGGTAATGAGATCAGATAATGGGGATCATTTTGTAAATTCAGTTTTCGAACAGATTAGCTTGTTGCTTGGTATAAAGCACAAGTTCTCGTCGGCGTATCATCCTGAGGGGAATGGGATATGTGAACGAATCAACGGCTTGCTTAAGGAAAGGATAGCCAAGTTGAAGCTCACATTAAGGAAAGGATGGTTGCACGGTCTACCACTGGCATTGTATGCTCTTCGGAACCAGCCAGGCGTCCATCATCTCACGCAGCACGAACTAGTCATCTAGGGAGGTACTAGGAGAAGAGATGAAGGACTATCTGGACTGTTTGACATCCAGCACCTTTGTCATTTCAGGCCAGCTGCAGCGACGGCAGAAAGGGGACAGCACAGCACAGACCACAATAGATAATGCTGATGCAGGCGCAGCTCACAGCCTTTGTGCGCCCCTTGGTCTTCCCTGGAGACAGCGTCCTCGTAAGAAACTTTACCAGGAAAAGGTGGGACGAGCCAAGGTTTAATGGCCCTTTTATCATAGAGGACTGCACCCCGTCCGCCATCAAGCTCAAGGGCAGGAGAGCCTGGATCTTCCTAACTTACATTAAACCTTTTGTAGGAGAGAGCCCTCCTGCTGCACCTAATTCTGAAGAATCTACAAACAAAGGAGAAGAACCTAAGCACGTGCAGACAAGATCCATGACGAGGAAGAAGGACGCATGAGCAGCAAAATAAAGGAAAAAGAACGCTGGTTGAATTGTGGCTTTTAAAACAAGACATTTCCTCAAAACCAGTGAAAGAGATAAAGGACAAAAAACTGACACTCTGTACATCCTAGTTGCAGGGTAAAGAGAAGGACATCCAAAACCACAACAACAGTGGTAAAATGAATGTTTTAAATCACGTCACGCCCAAGTAGTACAAGGAATCAAGACTCTGATAGCCTGCCAATAAAATATTCTCTGAGAGCGTAACACAGTATCCTGAAGCAACCAGTATCAAGACTTTCTTACATCCCAAATGGTACCCCCCCAGCAGAAGCCTCAAGTGGGATGTGCTCACGTACTTTCAATTGGTGGTGCTATCATATCCATCACTCATAGGAAGAGAAACAAGTGTCACAGAATTCATTCATGATTCAAATAACAAGAAGGTAATCTGGCAACTGCTGACTGTCATCACAGAAGCTTTCACTGAGCTGCCTGAATACAGTGAAAAGAGCACAAATGCTCCCACCTCAAGTGATCATCGATGAACTGACCTATACCATATTTTTCCGAATCATAGAGGAGTGCCCAGGACTTGTCGGGAGAACCACAGATACACTAACCTTTATAGAGATCCAAGAAACAATGAATTTCTCATCCAAGTATGGTACAAATTAAATTACTTGGTTGCAACCCACGCAGCAGGAAGGTGTAAAACTTGTTTGCGTCAAAGAAGGACTTGTGATCGGGTCCCAGCAAAACAAGGCAGATGTCTCTGTCTCCCGCGGATACACAGCTTGCACACAATGTTATGCTCAGACTAGTCACAGACTATCCAGAAATGGTGGGAAGGCCTGCTGATGTTGACGTTGTCACCTTCCTAAGAGATCCAGTCAATTTCCTACACATGAGGACCCTTATCCATGGTATCATGCTCCAAGTGGAGCTGTCCAATTTCCAGCAAGAATTCCTAAGGAAGGTTCCAGTGAAACTGTTCTCCGAGAGACAGATCGAGGAAAGTGCAAGACTGTTCACGCTGCAAGAAAGGCCTGTGATCTAGAGGCTAGAGAATCAGAGCAAATGTCATTAACACCAGGAGACAGCCAATTCGCATATCGTGTTTTCTTTCACCTCATTGAAAACTTTCCAGAACTAGTGGGCAGACCCAACCACATTGATGTGCCCACTTTTCTCAGTAATCCAGCAAAAAACGTTCAACTAAACTGGCTCCTGAGGGCTATTGCAGCGCAACTAAGAAGCAACTATGGACATCCACTGCTTAGGAGAGCCTTAGGAGGAAGAAATCCAAAATAGATTTTTTGTCGTCACCGTTTCACTGTGGAGCAGATAGAGAAAAGAGACACTGTTCTTCAACTTGTCACCGAGAGAAAGGAGCCGACCCAAGAACTTTGCCATCCTATTTTCCTTTTTTCTTCGTTTTTCTTATTTTTGCCTTTTTTTTCATGTTCACTTTTATTTTTATTTTTACGACATTTTATTTTTGTGTGATTTTTAGTAGTTCCATCTTTTCAGCCTTTCACAGTGAACAGATTCCTGCATGTCCTCAAGGCCGAGGCAAATTGAGGTTGTTCCCTGAGACAGTGTTTACTATAGAAATGCAGGATGAATGTGATGTGCTAAAACGGTAGTCTAACCCTTCTCCATAGTCTAGCACAGGAACTGTACTGCATATCCAGAGACTACTATCTTCATTCGTGAAAAGGGACATTTGAATAGCACGCATCACTTTAGTAGTTACTGAACTTTACAGCAACGTGATCAGAGCAAAAGAAGGAATAAATAACTGACTATGAAGTCATTCGAAATGGGAGCACAGAACAGTAACTTGGTTTTACCCCCAACTGAGGGGCGCCCCTGCTTTCCTGGAAGAAAATTGTGCAAACTTTCACTCAGAACGATTATGTGTATATGTACAGTCATCATAATTGTTTTTCTATTATTAACAATCAGAACTACTTACTTTATTGGTACACAAAGTGTCCCCTATCAGTACACCCACTGGATAATGAATGCCAGGGGCCTACAAGAGCACCCAGACCCTATATAGTGATCCCAGTTCCAAGAAAAGCTAATGATGAAGCAAATGACTTAAATTTGAATGTAATTAGCAGTGATACGTATATACGTGAGGTGATGAATGGAGAGAAAAGCTGGAGACAGGGTCAGCACGGAATGAATGATAATGTAGCACTGGCCATGGCACGCACCCACACACAGAATGCACACAAACCAGGGCAAGTGTCAATGGCTACAAGGCCTCCAACGGAGGCAGCCGAGAAGGAGAAACTGCCGGCCGAACACTCAATTCCAGAGAATAGTGGAGATAACCAAGAAAAGCCAAATGAAATGCCAAAGAAGGAGAAAATAGCAAAATCCCTCAAAAAAACAGAAGAGGCCACGAAAGAAATCACAAAGAAGACACACGTGCTAATAGAGTATTTGTTCCCATTTATAGTCCAAGCAAAGAAACTACACGAGGAGCTGAAAAACAGAATTATAGAAACTATAACTGCAAACACACCTGCTCCAACGCAAGAAACAAGCCGCAGGCCTACAACACAGCCACAAGTTGGGAGGTTGATGAACCAATGGTGGTTACGGGAAGTTTATGGCACACTGCAAAAGGGAAGGAAGGGAAGCACAAATCCGTCCCTTACAACAGCAATGCAGTTGAGGCAGCCTGCACCATCGAGATACCCGAAGTGGAAAAGCAGCACAGATGCATTCAGAGGCGTAGTCATAGCAAACTACAGAAGAACGCTGAGAATCAAGAGAAGCCCGCATGAAGATAACAATGAACTTAATGACTACCTGGACAGCACAGCCCATCTCGGAAACAACATATGGTACCAGCACATGAAGGAAGTAGGACGAAGGCAGTCAGAAGGAGAATGCTTTGTCTGTGCTCTACTGCCATACAGCATGGGAAAATCCAAGATCTTCGTGGCTGTAGAAATTGATGTCCCTACAGCACACTGTATGTCACATGTACCAATGCGCAACACCAGAGGACAATTTATGGGAAGAGACGCCTCGTTGATATGGGCCAACGAAAAGGATTACCCAGATGAAGATGGCTACGTCCAGGACATTAAAACAAGAAACCGAGCACACACCAGAAATCATGTGATCAGGTACGAGAACCCTGGCGTCAAAGGATCAGGGATAACATGGGAAGTTAACCCGAGACTGAACGTTCAAAGGAAGACTGCAGAAGAGGCTCAAATCTGGAAGAATAGAGGCCAAATGCATATCTGGGGGTCAGTGGTCTCCCCAGATGGATGGGAAGACGGAGTAGTAATCTGCTGGGCATGGATGGTCCTTGGAGACTGCAAGGAAGCAATAGAGAATTCACAGATGTTATGCAAACCTCTGTGGCCAAAGCTAGTAAAATTACTAACATGGGTCGAAGATAGAGGGGGGACCCCTGCAGATAGTGCCACTGGAGACCCCGAAACTATGCTTCATAAACAATGGCACAAGGAAGATGGGAGAGAATCAAAACTGCGGACGAATCTTTGAAGCCCTGGGAATGACCCAAGGAACCGCAGTTATTATGGACCATTACTGGGCGTGTGGATCCAAGGCATACATAAGGCTGCCGAAAAACTGGGGAGGCATATGCACACTAGTGAACGTCCACGTTCCCGCACTAGTGATCCCTAAGAATGACCTAAAGTTGGACAGTTTCCCAAAAGCAGATGCTCATCTAAGAAGAAGAAGATCTGTGGAACTGGTATCCAGGATGAAGAGGGAAAATTACTTTTCTCCCAAATCAGAAGAGGCATTCCATGCAATCCCGTACGAACATAGGCTGTTCAGCCTCACCTCAACAGTATTCACAACACTACTCCTGCCCCACATCCAAGTTGGAGTGAATGCTAAATGGTTACAGATAACCAGATGGGAGTTATTGCAGACCATCAATACCACTATAAAGGATTCAACGTAATCAAAGAAGAACTGAGAGCAATCATACTGATGACCCTCCAAAACAGATATGTGCTTGACATGATCACTGCGATGGATGGAGGTGTTTGTGCAAAAATCAGAGAATCATGTTTCACAAGTGTACCATCACACAATGAAGATAACGGATCCCTAACAGAGGCCATAAGCATGTTGATAACTCTAAAAAACAGATGAGCGATGAAACGGATGAGGTGGACGATGACAGCTGGTTTGGGAACCTATTCTCATGGGTCCCGCAATGGATGGCTGATATATTCAAGTTCCTGGGAGCCCTACTAGCCACGGTACTGCTAGGATTCTGCGTTATCAAGATAATCATCATACAATGCCAGAAAACTGCAAAGAAAGCCATTGGGATGAAAATTATGGTCGATGTCGAGCCAGGCTGGAAGCCAAGAGACCTGACAGATGAAGAAATCATGGACTTTGTGAAGGCCAGTGAATTTGCACCAGAAGGAACGAAGTTCACATTGTTACGCTCACCTGACTCCCACAGGGGTGTCGATCGGAGCCGGACAGCTGCGGTCTCCACCAACGTGATTCGTAGTGCAGAGATGACAGACTGGACTGGCCCTCCTAATCTCGTCTGCTTAATCCGTAGAAGTATTCTCCTGCAAGTGGAGAGAGGAGTTTAACCACCCGTGGATTCTAGCGATGGCACCCCGCTGTTCTCCCCACCAATCACCTCTGAAATTCCCTTTCAGTAATCTCACCTTATATTCTTGAAAGATGAGCTCTCCATCCTGCGTGGATTGCATGGGCGCGTAGATACCAGTTACTTCACTGGTTCGAAGGCGTTGGGAGAGTTCCGGATGAGTATTGACTCTGAGGTTCCTGGCGAGGACCAGTAAGTATACAGTTCATAGAGTTCAATATGTCCGATGTTCACTCTTGTCCCATTCCTATCTTATCTTGCAGCTGAGTCCGAGAGAAGTTGGTCTCATGGCAGCTGATGGCGTGCAGGTAAGAGTCTGCATTACCCGATGCTGTCCGGTAAAATGATGCATGTATTTCACGTGTTGTTTACAGGTGCGGTGTATGAGGATGTGGAGAGTTAAAGAATAATGCCTCCGGTGGTAAATCAGGTAAGTCTATGGTGGTAAAGAGATTGTATTTGTTGGCTCTCTCGGCTCACCTTGTTGTTTCTTTTTGTCCCCTAGGTGCTGGAGTTCGGCGAAGAAATGATGGAGGCAGCGCCGAATTGAAAGATGCTGTGAGGACTGGTGAGTATGGCGCGGCGCTGCAGCTGGCGATGCGATGCGTGCAGAAATAACTTTCTTTCCAGGTTCAGAGACGTGATGGATCTGGAATCAGGTGAGGAACTGAATAATGTTAGTTTTCTAACCTTGCCACTTCTTTCCTCTTCTTCTAGGAGCTCCGGATTCAAGACGGGCGTGACTGGATGCTGACTTGCAGGCACGGTGAGCGTTACGCTGCTGAGTGCAGAATAACGCAAAGCGTGTGCTGCTGTTCGGGTGTGGTTTAAATAGCCTCCAAAGTAGTCCCAGGTAAGAAGTTCCACAGAACCACACCGAGTAAAAAATAGTCCCTGTAGTGAAATAGTCCCATCCAGGCCTCACGTTGGCTTGGATTAATTTGCAGCATGGTCTGCATGAGGTAAGTAATGTCTATGAGCCTGGCGCCTATGGCGCCAGGACTGAATTCTATTATGAGCCTGGTGCCTAGGGCGCCAGGACTGAACCCAGACAGCCCCCAGCCGGGGCTGCTGGGGATTTAATAAATATCTGGATGCCTGCTGATGGGCTTGATCCGGATGCCTGGGGGTATCCATCATGACACACATATCCTAAAAAGCGAAGAAGGTATGAAGGAAAGTGGATCTACTGCAGTCCAAACGGACAGTGCCAGCTTATGACCTGGAACAAAGATGAACATGTCAAAACAACAGGAAGTTTGAAAGGCGTGATAAAAATATGGACTCCAAAAACGCACATGTTCACGCCTTCACGTACCAATCCTGAAGATGATGAACAAAACACTGAAGAATCAAAAGAAATAGAGGAGAAGAATGAAGCAGAAGTGGTCGATGAACTGACCAGAGGGGGGAGTGTAAAGGAGGCCTCTGACATGACCTGCACCCCTGCCCCTCAATTCGAGATACAAGAGGGTATTCACCAAGGTATGTGACGTATGAGGAGCAAATGAACCGACAAAGAGCAGCACTGGAACTCTGCCCTGTGTACATAAGAAGATCCGTACCGGTTAAAGCAACCATAACTCAACAACCCTGGGCTACACGGTACCCTATCAGACAGCCAAACCAGCCGCTGATACGAAATGAGGAGTATCTACACACGGCCCATGAAGAGACCCCAAAAGCCTTAATGGAAGGCCAGTGGAAATGACACAAGGGCCTGAACAGATCTGAGAATGAACAAGAGCAGATATCGGAGATAACATGCCAGTGCAAGTAACTACGAAATTGAATGGAATGAACGTAGAGAAGTGACAATGTTAAAACGTAAGGAAATAGTGCTACGAGACAAGTTGGAAGCAACCGTCCTGTTAAACGTGTGTAAATAGGCTTGAAACGCAAGATGCTAAGAAATCGATACTACCTGCAATGCTCAGTAGAAGATAGAGCGGCAAGCGGCAACCACATAACTACCTCAATAAGGCACATTATACAAGTGCGACTCCATTTTGTAAAGGCAGAAAGGTACCCAGGTGGCCAGAGGCCTGACAGGCCAAGTTTCGAAACCCAGCCAAAGGCAGGAGAAGGAGCGGAATTGAAACTCAGCAAAGGCTCATGCTTAGGAAATCGAGGTCAATCAGAGAAGGGGAGGAGAGCATGAGCTCACAAGACTCCAACTACAGAGCATACCAGCCCGTCCGTGAAGGGAAAGATAAGAGGGGCCCATGCAGGTGGCCAGGCTGACACAGAATTAAAAGCACAAAAGGCTAGAAACTGAAGCAGATTCATGGTGAAACAACACGTGACCAGCCAGGCGCGAAGAGGTACCACCGCCTGATGTCATCCAGAACTCGAGGATGCCATAACTTTTCCTGATAAGAGGCTACAGTTCCGAGGCCATACCTAGCCAACTAATTGACACATAGCCCTAAAACACTGATTGATGGAAGGGAGGAAGGGTGAATCTTGGGGCACTAGGCACCTGGGTGTCTATTCTGCATGCTGTTAATTAAAGTGGAGATTTATGTTTAGGGGTGTAACTTGCCCAATCACAATGGACCATGTAATCTAGGGTCCTATAGACACTGTAACCAATGAGACGTCGTACTTGTAGTAACGTCAATCACGTGTGATGTAGAGGGATGGGCGTAGACGCCCACCCGATAAGAGTTATCCAATCTACATGCTTTATTTCTATATACAGATATGGCACCTATACTTAAGTTACCTTTCCTAACCAATTATATTGCATGATGATTTTGTATAGAAATTAGATGTCAGAGATGACGATTTTTGCTATAAGTATTGCTGTTCTACCAAAGTTCGTGGAAGTTGGAGAGAGGCCGGTGATCGCACTACAGCTGATTCCCATTTGTTTCCCTGTTTGATATATGTATCATTAAACGGACTTCCCTTTGCCAAACTACTGAGTCCTCGTTATTGAGTCGTGTCGGAGTAAGTGAATCCTGCACCCCCTGTCCTCACATGGTGCAGCTATCTTGTCATACAAGTTCTAGAGGGTGAGTGCTGACCAATGGGCCCGTCAGCAAATTCCTCCCCTCGAGAACAACTGGTGTTTGTTGGGAAAGATTAACATGTAAAGGACATTGAGTGGAGTTGGACAACAAAGAAACGGCAGGGTTCAGAGAGTGGTGGGCGTGCACAGGGAGCGACAGAACACAGGGAGTGCAACAAGGGGCACACTAAAATTGGGGGATTAGGGGGTCGGCGAAATACATGGTGCCTATTGGGATGAAGGGTAAGCTACAGTGATGTGGGTAGTTGTGCTAATCGATTGAGTGGAGAGAGAGAGAGTGTGAAAGAGCAAGTGTGACACTATTGGGTCAGGCAAAGGAGCACACTGGCATTTCTGCAAATTGAGGAACAAGAAACACCAGGGATGAATTAATGAATCATGTATAACACGCTTAACACCGTAATCCAGTCTCTTAAGCATGGGACCAGGATTCGAACTTGTGTTGCTCTGCGTTGTCTTGCTTCCAAGACAAACACGATGGCCCTGAGCTTTTCTTCCCAGTCCATGAATAGGGTGTATAGCTGAGGTCAGGACCAGACCTCGGCCACATCTGGTTTTCAAGATAACATTGACTATGCAAATAACTCCTATTGATATTCACTGCATTCCAATATATTTTGGGTGGCTATCCGGAAAACATGGACTGAATATAGCTCTTGAAGAAACGACTTGTAGAGCCCTGGTGCGAAGGCATCAAGAGAGATGCAAAAGTGGATTAGGGAACTATGGAGATTGGGAAGACACCCTCTCTAGCCTATATGTGCCTCTCGATCTTGTGCGGAAAGCATCTTTGATTCCAGAGAGAGATCTGGCAACAGAATGGTCACAAGGCAGAGGAGCAGGAGAACAGTGAACAATAACCCAGTTGCATGCCAGCAATTTTACTGATGCTATTTGCACAAACAAGTCTTCAAATTTGGGTTGAGCCCGAGCTCGGAAACATGCTCTTCAAATATTTATCTAAGAATCACATCTTATATTACAATATATCAATTATGTCAGGCGATTACATATTTCTACAAATTCTAAGAAGTAAAATGGCAACACGTTAGTTAGCATATACGGGTTCCAACTTTTTGCACGAGAGTCTTTCAGGGACTGTATCAAATCTGAATTTCTCCATTTGCAGAAACAGGTCAAGGCCACAGCTCTGCTACACTATCCAGCAGCTTAATCCGCTGTGCTTCCAGCACACACGAGGCAGCTTGCATGATTACCAGCCTGGATTTAGTTTTGGCTCATAGGTGGTGCTTTGTCTGTCTGGGCTTTTGATCATCACTTTTTTCCACCGTTCTCAGGGATCTTAAAATAGATCTAGATTGGATCAGAACAGCCATTTGAGTTACGTTAGGACGTTCTGTGATTTATTCAGAGTAAGTTTATGTCTGCTGCTGTACCTAGTCCTATGAACTACAGGGCCAGAGGACCAGAGAGGGAAGGGTTAAGGAACCACCATGATATATCTTCAATTATCTTAGATGTGTATTGTTTACAACTATGAAGATAAGCAGAGCCTTAGAGATAAGGGTCTATCGGCCACTTTTACTCCATGAAAATTGGCAAATACTCCCAAGATAGAAAAATAGGGAGTAAATATACTCCCAAAAAAAAGTAGGAAACAGATAACATAGGTGCATGTCTCTCTGCTTTCATTCACACAGCTCCGTTGGTATGTGTGGACGACTAGTACATGTAGTGCCAAAGGAAGAAACTATTATTACTGCCTGATCCGAAGAGGTACACATTTATCTTTTAATGTGAATGAATAACTAAGTGCAAATAAAATGTATTATAAAACATGTCTGTTCTACAGTTAACACGTAGTTACTACTTTCTTATCAAGTACTCCCATTTTGAATGGGACTTACTTTTGTAATCCCTAAAAATCATGTTACTCCCTACTTTACAAAACAGGGAGTGATATATTCCCACTGTGAGCACTGGATAAGCATATTATGGATAGCTGCTTAATGACTGCATGACTAATTCAGGCATTTCTAACTTTTGCACACATGTTCGTTCACTCCACATTCCCATGCTGACTGCTGGACCGCTAGGACTGCCTCTCATTTCCATGGCGGGCGTTGCCTATGTTTGCCGCTCCGTGGTCCGCCCATATGGACAGCTCATACGGGCTACTCTGGGAGGAGTGTCCTCCCACCCCTCCAGTACTTGAACTCGCGGATCTGCCCCAGATGTGCATACCAGACCTGCTCGAGCCTGCAGCACCTTCAGAGGTTTCCACCCAAGTGCTGGTTCTGTCTTTGGCTGCATCTGGCTGCTTCTGCCGCACCCCATGTGCCACGGGCGTTTGTGTCCCAGAGAGGAGCTCCAATAGTTTCCATCTGCATGGTCCCCTTGGACTCACAAGTTCCTCTGTTCCTGTACCAGTAGGGTGTCAGTCAGTGCCAGCCAGTACAAAATGTTCTTGTTTGCACACTTCTCTGGCGGGGACGTTTGTCAGACTGTGGATGCTCACTTAAGCTCTGTGTGGAACCCGTCCATCCAACCTGTTGGTACTAAGTGCTTTTATGTGCCACTCGTATTCGTATTCCAAGCATGTGTCAGTCTTTTTCTATCCGCACTTAGTTCCTCATGTCTGCCATTTTACCAGCAGCGCACCAAGGTGTACCACCACTTTCGAGTCCCATCTTTGCCTGCCATGTAGCCGCCATGGGCATCCGAAATGCACCTCAACTTTGTGTTTCCCTTGGAACAGTACACCATCACACGTTCTTAAAAGCAGTCCTTTTGTTAAGGCAACATTCGTATTAAAATCTTGTTCACTCCTCACCCGTGCTTCAATTCTCCTTTTCCTTTACCACACTCTCCTCTTTCTCTGCTTCCCAACAATCTCTTTCCATTCATTCACTATCTCCTTTCTCTCACTCTCTTCATCTATCCATCTCTTTCTCTTGCTTTCTCACAACCTCTCTGCCTTTTTCTACGTTCTTTTTTCTCGTTCCCAACCTAGCTGTCTCGTTTCCCTCTGTTTATATCCATTCCACTCCTCTTTTTCTTTCTGTTTTTCCTGCTCCCATCCATCTTCCTCTCTCCCCACCTTACTCTGACACTGTGTATTACTAAATACAAGTCAATTTGATAATGTTTAGTTGGCGTAACCTAGGAGTTGAAATATTTTGCTGAAGCTTTGTATATTCAGCAGAGATGCAGATTGTGTTATGTCAAATAGTGATGCTCAGTTCAGTAAACCTTAGCTCTCCAGATGTTTTGGACTACTTCTCGCAGCACCACATTCAGTTTTTTCTTCCAGCACAGGAGAGTAGAGGTTAGGTTTCTTATTACTTTATTCTTCTAGAACTGTAGGGCTCCTGCGAATATGGGCCCTGAAACAGAGCACATATTTGGTGTGCTTGCCACCAATCTGAATATTACATTTTAAATTGATTGGTGGTGCACCGCCCTGAAGTCCTGCATGATGCATTTCTCGAATACTGACATATGGGTATTTAAAGTGTGGAAATGTAACTCAGGAAATCCAGGAACGATATATGCCACTAGTTGTTTTTCCGAAATTGAGCACATTTCTGTCACTCTGACCATTTGTCTCCAGTGTGGGGCTCATTTAATCCTATTAAAGGGCATATGTGTGTATGGCATGCCCTTTTAATAAAAGGAATCCAAAGAGCCAAAAAATGTGATGCACGAGATATGAGAATAACAAACATTTATTGTAACTGCCTAGGCAGGGACATACCTAGCAGACATTCAGATTCTGCTAGAGTGAGTGCATGGTTATATCCTGGTTACAGAAAGCAAACAGCAACAGTTTGTTACAACTTTTTTCAGAATCATTGGTTGGTACGAGTTACAATATATGTGTTTCCATATATTACACAATTTCATTGGCCTATTCTAAACATGTGACGACAGTGAGGTCTATGCCGGTTAGCTCATGTCCACTTGAGTCAGCCTCCTTCTCATGCTCCATGATTGGATGGTGAGTGTTGCAACATGTAACAATCAGATTTGGTTTCTATTGGCTGCTCCAGGAGGAGTAGCTATGGAGTGACTAACACATAACTCTCAACCAATTGTAATATGAGATTTGACGGTGTGACACAAAATTATAACATTTAAATTCGTTCCTAAAATGATCCAAGCTGTTGGCACCAGAATACTGTTTCCATCATTATGAACTATGTAGTAACTGTTTAACTTGCAACTCTCTTGGTGGAAAGGCTACTTGCATGTACTTCCTGGTTCTCATGGGTTCATCTGTTCGGATGTTGTCCTTATGTGCTGGGGCCTAAATGTGTATGTGTAGTGCAGAGTATATTGCCATAACATTATCTTTATTTTGCTAATATATTCAGGCAGTGTGACTTAAATGTGAACTACTGTACTGACCTGAAGGTCCTGGCTAACGCTGTAGTATAATTAATATTGTTCATGTATGGTGTGGCTTCACAAGTTGTAATTATTATTATTATTTCATTCACATAATGTGAGCTAGATGTAATTTTCTATGTTGTTCACTAACTCCAAATTCGGGCTACACAGAAGAGACCTCTGCAACTGTGATTTATCCTACAGTGGTCAGTGTTGTGCTTTGATCAGTCTCTCTGTACAAACATGCTTTTTCATGTCTTACTTCTTGACTTCTGCCAACGTGTGCCCTTCATTAAGCTGCATTTAGTTATTCTGTCTAGGGACACAAGTTGTTATATTTCTCTAGGTCATGGCTATGGGAAAGCGGCAAACCTGATGTAGTCTGTCCAATCAGGGCACAGTATCTTGTCCTTAAACTCTGGGAGCTAGTATCATTTTCTGTTGCTCTTCCATGATCTAACTTCCATGACCAAACCCTGGGAAAGCTCTAGCCTCCCCTTGCATTTAGTTAATCATTGCACGAGATTCAGCCTGTGACTTTGTGAATGTTGCAACTGGGACTGTGTGTCTTTCAGCGAGGGTCTGACTGCAGTTTTCTGCTTATGGGGTGATGGGGAGATTTTCATGCTTCAGGAAAGGCTAACTAAATCTCAAGGCCTATCTGTAATGTATCCAGCTTATGTAAAATAACAATCATTCAGTCATCAATATGAACACTTCTACATTTCTCTACTTAATGTTAAATGCAGTTGGGTTTAAGTAAGGGTAGATGGCTATGTTAATCTACAAAGGGTGTCTTATAGCCTGGTTGAAGTGTAGCTACTAGTGACCTAATTGCCTAAGCATGAAGTCTTTTGCTAAATGGGGCTGCTTGCTTTTTTGCAGCACACTTTTTTCACAGTTATTTTCACAGTTTATATTTTTGTCCAGTTGGGGACGTTGGATAAATGTGCCCATATTCTCATCCTCTCCTAAATTCCCCCCTTTCATCCTTGAGGGATGAATATTTCTCTAAGTTTCCATTCATAGCTTCACTCTTCTTCTGGCCATTCATAAACACTTCTGGGTATCTATATCTTCCCTATGTCTCTTAGATCTCCACCATACATGATATTATCCCTTGGGCTGCATTGTATATAGCTGTGGGGCCATTCTAGAGTTGTATCAATATAGCACTTCAGATTGTTGGTAGGGTCATTGGGTTGGGACGAAAGGGCATTGTCAGTGCAGCTGAGTATGTTTGTGGGGTACCTGCTCCTGTGTTTTCCTAGCTGTGGTTGCTCATCTGTTTGACAGCTTTCATCTTTCCATTGAGAAGTTGCATTACCTGCCATTACTGCAAAAAACAGTTTTTAATGTTAAAGGAGACAAAACAGGTGATCATTAAGTTATATATGTACCAGAGTAATATCACAAGGATGAGGATAGAAAACAGAATTTGACAAAAATGTGTCAGCCAGTGGGGCATCCTCGATGTAAAAAGTGCTAAACAGTAATTTTCTTTATCAATTTCTCCTTCCTTTACCATGTCCATTGTTACTTGGGACATTTGCTTGAGAGCTACAGTTATTGTTCCATGTTCTGCATCATTAGGAGGAACATAGGTGCAGCAGGAGCTGCCAATCTTCTTTCAGACTCTGCCCTCCATCGCTTTTATCAAGTCTAAAACCATAAAGTTCTGGAGTGCTACAAGCCTGAGCCCATGGAGTTCCTTGTGTATGGAGTTTAGTCCATGTGCAGTTGCATTGGCCAGTTCCATCAGGTTCCAGCAGAGCAACTGCAGCCATTACGAACTGGTGGCTACTTGGATTTCTGGATCGAGTAATGAGGTGAAAAAGACGGTTCCATGTGTTAATAGCCCAGCAAAAATATCGCAATACAAAAATGTCGCCATATTTTTGTGGTGATATTGAGCCATGGACTCTGCGGGGGACACCCCTGCAACCGGTGCATTATTTTTAGATGTGCGGGAGACACCCCCACATCCCCTGCTCCCACAAATTATCCCCCCAAAAATATCGCCTATGGCGAGACAGATGACCATATGTACGCCAATATTTTTGGTGGGGATAATATGTAGGGATACCAAAAAGACTTCGGTTTTAGTGAACAAGCGGTACTGGGGCTGCATCTTTTCAAATGCTTCATCAGCTTCCTTTGAGAAGTAACACTCATTTTTTTTCTGTGCACTCTAGGTGAGTCCAGGTGTCCTACAGTCGTTGGGGCTGTTTAGGGGACTGGGATTTCTTCTCTGGCATTTGCATGTGTTTCACAGGGATAACCATTACTGGTGCTTGTGGGGTGATGAGGGAGCAGAGGCCACTCCACTATGGTGGCAAATAACAGTAAGCCTTAGACCTGCAATGCCACACTGTATCCATAATGGTGGATGTTCCTTCATTTTGTGCTGCCATTTGATAAGTTGTGTTGCAGTTCTGATTGTTGCCAATGGTCACCCTTCCTCAGCCTCTGAAACAAAATGAAGATCGAGTGAGTTTCTGTACTTTTACTGGTTATTCATGTTGATGAAAACATGTCAGCTTAGTTACATGCAATGGTCACACATATCTACATAGTTCATCTGATCATCTTATTTCCACTTCTGTAAATCCCATTAGTCCCTTAGCGTTGAATACTGCTTGCCCCTTAATCTGCTTCTTGTTCCAGAATGTTGAACCTTCTATGACTACTAATGACTTTCCTGGACATGGGGTGCCCTCTTTCTTTCCCATCATGTCAGATTTGTCTTTTGAAGTCTTGTTTATCTTTATAGACACTGGGCCTCATTACGAGTCTGGCAGTAGCCTTCCCGGTAAAATCAGCAGGCTGCCACCAGGCTCGTGCATTTTTCCGGCACTTGGGTCCACGGAAACACCGGGGGATTACGACCCTGGTGTTCCTGGAAGCCAGGTGCCGGAAAAATATAAATCCCCATTCCCATTTGAGTCCAATAGGACTCAATGGGAATGGGGATGAGGGAAGCACTGTCACCGTTAATAACAGTGCTGGTGCTTCCTGGAAAGTCTGCAAGTGGGTGCCATCCACCTGCCAAGTCTGACTTGGCAGGAGTGACGGCACCCGCCCGCAGACACGTAGTGTGCTGGTCCGGTAACAACGGTGGTGTTAGGCTTACCAGCACTTTGATACCGGACCGGCATACTTGTAATGAGGCCCTCTGTGTGTCCCTGAAATTGGCCCTGAACTTTGCAGGTTAAGAAAGGTGGTAAGCACTGTTCCTCTAAAGTCTACAATTCCTGCGATAAAAACAACAGTGTGTGGGATAAGCCCACAAATATAACATGATTCATTTGCCTAGGTCCTTCTGAACGCTTTCATAAGGTTGCACCATGTGTTTGAGCCATCTGAGTGATGTTCGTCTAGTACTCCTATTGCTTCTGTTCTTACTTGTCTTCTATGTGTAATCATAACATTATTCCTAAATGCAAATACATTTTCTATTCATGTAGCATTTTGCTTAGTATCGCTATACCCTAATCTTAGTAGCTTGGTTAAAAGGATAGAAAGGAGAGAGAGAAATAGACAACATATCCCTATCAACATTTTTTTAACATTTCTATGACTATTTTCCATATGAAATGTAGCATTTGTTCTGCTGTGCCCAAAGGGCCTCAGTTTCATCTTATATTTGTTTTCAGAGTTAGTGAATACAGTCAACATTTGTGGCTTGTTCCACTGTTGGAGACCATTGTTCATCAGAGGTGAGGTGATGTACTTGTGTCTTTTTGCATGTTGGACAGATGTATGCAAGCACAACGATTTTTGAGTTTTTCAAGCCATTTTGGTTGTGAACTCCACTTCGTGTGGCCCATTGAACTTGGGCTCACACCATTTACGCAAGAGCTGTCTTGCGTATACTTTATCGCCATATTGTAGCTGAACAGGTACCTCTGCTGTGGTGCCTTGCTAATCCGTTAGGGCCTGTGTTTCTGTTATGTGGTTAACTTTTCACAGGTTGAAATGTTCATGAGATACACATGGAATTCCTCTCCTAACAAATCTGTACTGCAAAGTTCATCTAACACTGTTCGTGAAGGCACCACTCAGGAAAACATTCTCCTGCCTGTCACCACCTCATGGATTCACCATACCTATGTAGTCTATGTGGAGTTCCTTGAATGGCCCTGTGGGGCAGGGCAATGTTCCCTTCAATGTTTTGAGTGTGTGTCCTGGATTAAATTTATGACATGTAGTGCAATTGGCCACCAATTTGTCAACCTGCTCAGCCAGGTGTGGCACAAACCAGTCCTCACTTGTGGTGCATGCATAGGTTAATGTAGCTGTTCTAGTGCAATGTTCGGTAACTCTGCTGGCCCGACTACTTTATCTGTTATATTTTGTCTCCAGACGATGTTGGTTGGTGATACAGTGCATTTCCTCTTTACCCATAAAGATTTTTCCTCTGCTGGGGCTCTTTACTGAAATTCAATTATATGTTCCTTTGATAATACACTGTATGCATCTGGTAATCCTCCCTGTTGGGCTGCGATAAAAGGTGTTTTGCTTTCTTCAAGAAAGTGCATATCTGCTGCCTGTTGTGCGGTTGGGTCTGAAGTTGCATTTCCATGTGACACTAAGTCTGTTCCTTTGGAGTACGCTGAGCATTTTACTATCGCTATGTGTATAGGTCCTAATGCTTCAATTAGTCTTCAATTAGTCTTGCCAATAAAATTGCATGCTGAACTGGGGACACATCTGCCTGTCTGTACCCTCTCCTCTTCCATTGTGATAAACCCGAGTGTACTGTGGATGTCATATAGGCAGAATGAGTGTATATGGTAATATCTTTGTATGCTGATATTTCTATTGCTTCAATGAGTGCAATGAGTTCTGCTGCTTGTGCTGAGTAGTGTGAGGGTCCTTCACATTTCTCACTACTGCTGCACCCCTGTGCCTTTTCCCACTTTCCTGGTCTATGCTTGATAACCCGTGTACATAGAGTACTTCTCCTGTTTCAAGGGGATATTCACTGATCCTGCTGAATTAATCTGCTTCTCCCTCATATACTTCACAATCATGGACAACTGGTTTAAACCGGTCCAACTGGTTTGGCAATGTAATTTGCTGGGATAACTGTGTGGTCTATCACTATGGTGATAGCTGCATTTGTCAGAGTTACCTCACACCCACTTGCTCTCTGTGTGACGAATGTGGACTTGTTTCTTTCAAGTATTGGAAAGACTGCAGGCTCAACGTACAAAGTGAGTGAAGACCCCATGACAACTGTGGCAGACATCTGTACTGTGAATGCTGCTGCTAATGCTTGTTCGCATGGAAAGTGTCCTTGTATTACTTGGTCTAGGAGATCACTATAGAATGCCAAATGTTTGTGTTTCTGTGATGATCTTTGTGTCATTACTGCTGTCATGGCTTGGCCATTTGAATGTGAAAATTAGAAGAATTGCTTTTTGTAATCTGGTGTTGCTAATACAGGTGCACTGCTGATTGTTATTTTGAGGTCTTCAAAGATTTCTGCCATTCCTTCTGTCCATAGAATTGTTCCATTGATCTTCTGGGCTTCCTCAAGTGCCTGCAATAGGTGTCTAACATGTGATGAATAAACAAATATTGTGTGGCAATAATTGCACAACCCTAGGAATTGCTGCATCTCTCTAATTGTGTTTGGCTGTGGTGTGTTTCTCACTGTGTGGCTCTGCCTGAGCTTATCTTCCTTCCTGTTGTAGATATGATCTGACCGAAGTATACTATTTCTTTGTGGCAGTATTGTAACTTGTCTCTGTCCACCTTCTACCCTTTGTCTGCTAGTATTGTCAGGAGCTGCATTGGGTCTTATCTGCACTGTTCTTCTGTTCTGCTATACACTAACAAGTCATCTACAAACTGTAAAATGGTACTGTCCAGGTTGATGTTCCCTAGGTCCTTCTGGAGGACCCGGTTTAAAGACAATGGGGGGCTCACAGTACCCTAGGGGGAAACTAGTGTGTTGGAATATCTTTCCACGATATGAAAACACTGTCAAGAATTATGAGTCTGGATGCAAAGTTATGGTGAAGAATGCATCTTTGAGGTCTACTACAGAGAAGTAGGCTGCATTTGCGGGTATGTTGCATAATATGGATGCAGGATTTGGTACTAGCAGTTATTCCGCTTCAACTATATTGTTCAGAGGGCGGAGATCCTGGATGAATCTCTATGATCCCCCATTTGCTTTCTTCAACGGGTATATAGCCGTGGTGCAAGGTGAGTCTGAAGGCACGATGATGCCTTGGTCAAGCAATGCTTTGATTATGTCATAAATACCCTCACCTGCTTCTTTGGACAGTGGGTATTGCTTCACTCTAGGCAGTATTGCACCTAGTTTGGGTTTGAGTTTATCTGCCCCTATGCTGGTCAGTTATAATATGTCATGTGGGTTGCTTGTCCATAGTTGACTAGGCATTGTGCTAAGTGCTCATGTGCTTTTTTTGGTGGTGTGGTTGCTGTCATTACTGTCTGGGACTTCCCTGTGCTGTATTACCAAGTGTGAAGGTATACAGAATTCAAAGACGACTTCCCCATCTGTGTCCAAATTTGCAAATAGCTGTTCATCAGTAACTTATTTCAGTAGCAGTGTGGGGGTCTATGCATAGTACACTTCTCCACACCATCCCTTCCTCCACTGGCAGAGGAGTTGTACTTGACTATATCCCCCACAGAGTTTCAGGTGAATCCTTCTTTTCTAGCAAGCCTGTAATCAACGGTGTTATGCAGGCTGCTGTAACTAGTTTCCTTTTCCTGCTGATCTCATACCCGGAGTGCTGGAACTGGGATGGAGGCAGGAGTTTTGGGGTGTCCCACCAAAATACAAGATGGTGGAACCTCTCCTCTGGGCTACTCTAACTCCCTTGCTCTGTCTGCCTACTTCAAAAGGACTCCAGTTAACAGCACCCTCGTGTGAAAAGGTCTTTGTCATCTCAGGACTATCCCTGAAGCACTGGTTTCCAGGCGACCTCTCTGGGAGCATTCCTGTACCCTGAAGGAAGTTATCAGCCTTGCTCAGGGGGTTTAAAGAGGCAGCTTGCTGAGCAGGGTAACACATGGTTGTTTTGGGTTCGCCAGGTCAGACAGCTAAAACAAACCCAGCAATGTCAGGAGTTAATCATCTAACCAAGCTAACAATAATATAACATCCAAATACTGGAGCTGTATAATTATGAAACCTGGGCAGTCACCATGTCATAACTCGACATGGCTTATATTTGCAGTGACACCAAGCTCCTGGGCTACATAATTATGCTTTAAACCATGTGCAGATGATTAAGAAGCAACTTCTGCCTTTTGAAAATGTGTGTTCCAGCAGCTGTTCAAAAATGGACATGTGACCTCTGAATCTGTATTGCTGCCACTGCAGGACTTTAGCTGGAGATGTCAGGAGACGGTCACAGCAAAAGCACAATCCATGAACTATGATTTTGGAATAGAGCATTATGAAAGGGAGAAACTGATTAGCAGGCTTCCCTTTCAGAGACAGAATTACCCAGATCATGTTATTACATTTTTAAAAAGCCTGGGCTATTTAACACACACAAATGACATTCTGAAACAGCTATTAAGAGAGAGAACATCTGCAATTGCTACTTCTTGAAATGATGTGAACTTAGTCTTCTATTATATTACTGTAGAGGTGCCTGAAAATACTTGGGACTTTCTCAAAGGACGGGCTTTGGTATTTACTACCCATTAAAGCTTCTTTACTCCCTAAGGATGTAATCTCCTTCTTACACTTCTGAGTCATGAGAACATTGAAATTTGCCTGAGTTTGTTTTAGCATCTTTATGAGATGTCTACTTTTGAATAGCAAGGTCGAGTTCCAATCAACGCTGTTTATAGGGTATGACACTGATGTGAACTTTTGATTGGAGTCACTGAAGTGAAAAAGTGAGTGTTCGACGATGAGAATGTGCTGACGTAAGGCTCACATCTACTGATTAAGTACTGGAATCCCTCAAAAAAAGAGCTAAGGGGGCTGTGCAGCATGTAGAATACCATTTTGGACAGGCTTATTATGTACTTTCTCATACATACCCAAGCCCATTTCACTGGTAGTAGACCTTTTACGTTGTTTTGTTTTGGATATTAGATGACAATGCAAGCGCTGCCTAAAAGCTGAAACTATTTGCATAAGCAGTGAAGATACTAGAGAGATGTGAGGTGAGGTTAGGCACACAGCCTGTAGGTGTTTGGCTTTTTACTCATCACTTGACTAGAGATGGCCATGCTGGTTTCTATGCAAGAGAAATGTCTAGACGGAGACGATCGAGAGTGCAACTGCACACAGGAGCTGTATATCTATCTATTTATTTTGTGTATAGCGCTTCACAACCAAAGATCTCAGAGCGCTGAGAAGACAGACAACAAAGTACAAACAGGTTCAGACTTTCAAGACCAGACCTCTTAATCCAGTGTTGTGCAACTTCAGGCCTCGAGGGCTGGGATCCTGACGGGTTTTCAGGTTATACCTCATTAATACTCATGAGGAAAGGTGTGCATCTATTTAGAATCATTGTATGCAAATGTCTCATGAATATTAATGAGGGCTATATTGAAAACCCAACATGGATTTTGCCCTCGAGGCTTGGCATTGGACAACCATGTAACTTAATACGACCGCCATTAATCTTTACCCTTATCAAAGAGGAAAGTCTTCATACTTTTCTTAAACAAGGGCAATTATTTAATCGTCCTCAGTGATAAAGGCAATGCATTCCATAAGGTAGGAGCCCATACATCAAAACTAGTGCCTCCATACGTTTATTTAGCTGATAGAGTGGACAGGCCTGATGTGCATCCCTACTGGAATGCACAGTGTGTATAATGGGTGCCCTTATAATGCGAGAGCTGAGATAATCAGAGGCATCCTCCGACAAGCACTTAAAGACAAGGGAGTGTGCTTTGCATCACACTCTCTGCTCTAAGGGTAACCAGTGTAACCACAGCAGAGCCTCAGATACATGTGCTCACCTCCCTAGTCCATACGCCCTTTCGAACTGCTACCTTCTGAGCAGTTTCAGTTTCTGTATATTGTACTGTGAAGTACCAACCAGTAGGCTATTATAAGTGTCGAGTTTTGTAATAATAGTGGCAAATGCCGCTAATGCCCTATTCTGAGCAGATACATATGGACAAATCTGCCAAAGTAATCTGGTCATGTATGGACATGATGAACCCAGGTGTGCCACCTCCTTATTCGAAGTTAGAAGGGAGTCAAAATAGACTCCCAACGTTTTGACATGTTGGGCCTCCTGAATGACCCGCAAATATGAATGGACCATATAGAAGGTCCATTTTCTCAGCCTTGCAATTATTCCCATAATCAATAACTCCATGTTCTTATTGTTTAGATCTAGGTCATTGTTTGCCGTCCAAGACTGGATTGACAAGAAAACTTGCTTAACCCTAGCCAAGTCCTTTGGGTTTGCTCCGGAAAGTTTAAGAAGGATCTGGGTCTCATCCGCATAGTTGGCAAATTCAACACACAGACCGTCCAGGAGATCACATCAGGACTTAATAGAAACATTGAACAATAAGTGGGAAAAACAGGATCTTTGTGGAACACCACAGTTCAAAAGCACAGGAAAAGATTCACAATCATTTTTCATAACTTTTGCTTGTCACGGCCCAAGAAAAGATTTAAACCATTTAGCCGCATTGTCTGAGCATTTCCCAATTGTAATAAGTCTATTAATCAATAACTCATGGTCAACTAAATCAAAAGTGGCCGATAGGTTGAGCTGCAAGAGTAGTGCAGTCTGACCCTTGTCAAGAATATTTACAATGTTTGACTTAAGGGGCCTCATTAGGAGTTTGGAGGCAGCCATGCCCTTAGTAAGGGCATGGCTGCCTCCAAACTCGGGTCCGGGTTCCCTGAATGGGGAAAAACCAGGCCATTCCGACCTTGGAGGGCCGGGTATTTCCCCATTCAGGGAACCCGGACCAGGACCATCCCCATTCCCCTTCGAGCCCCCATAAGGCTCAATGTGAATGGGGAGGGAGCTAACAATGGGCCTGTTAATAACGGGCCCGTTGTTATCTCCCTGGTCCCCTCACGGGACCCGCAAAGGACGTCTGGTCTGACCAGACGTCCAGAGCAGGTCCCGCGAGGGAACCTCATAATAGGGCAGTATGGGTTTAACGGCGCCGGCACTTTTAACTGCGCCGTTAAACCCATACTGCCAGGGTCCTAATGAGGCCCAAGGTCTAGCAAAGCCGTTTCTGTCCCATGGTTTCGACGACAGTCTGACTGTCCTAACCCCCATATATTATGGGGTTTTGTTATATAAAATCAACCAGAAATTGTCGTCTTCAAGTGTATAATAAATTCCCTTTTTTGGCATGCTAGTTTCTATGGCCATTCCCATCCACTACCTGCCCCTTCCTCCCCAAAACACATGCTTGGGATCTCTGAGCGAGGTCTGTGCTTTTAAGGGGATGCCAATGGTAAGCAAAACTCTAAAAGGTAATGACTTAATTGAAGATATAAACCAGTCTTTAGTGTAATACAAATGTCTTCAATTATGATATGATATGATATGGTATTATATGATATGGCATTTATAATGCGCCTATACACAAGAGTTTCAAGGCGTGACGAGGCAAGAGAGGGGGGACAGAGGGAAGCCAGAGACAACGATCTTACTAAGCCAGGTGACATTGAGATTGCGCAAGTAAAGGGGGGGAGGGAAAGGGAAAGTGCAGTGGGGGTGCAGAGGGGGCAGTGCAGTACATAGGATCAACAGTAATAAATATATAAATAGAATAAATAAAACAATAGTTAAAAAAGTGCGGCCAGCTTGTGGCAAGTGCAGGGGTAAGTGCAGACATCAAGTGCAGACATCAAGTGCCAAGAGCTGGTGGGGGCTGTAAGGATTCAGAAACAGCCGCCAAGTGCAGGGGTCTCACGACCCTCGCCCAAAACCCCCTCTGGCAAACCCATTGGCCATGTAGAGTCAGGACTCGGGCCTCTAGAGCCTGGCATCCTCTTCAAAAGCCCTCATGAGGCCAGTCCTGGCGCCTATGGCGCCAGGCTCATACACCATGAAAAACAATGTGCTTGTGAACTACTTTATTGTATTGTCAGCCAACATAGAGGCATCCACATAGCTTGGTTCCTAAGAACCAAGCTATGCGGTCTAGTGTTTTGGGTGTGGTAGCTATGGACTACTTTACCTGGACTATTTTGTTGGGGCTATTTAAACCACACCCGAGCAAGACAACACGCTTCGCGTTACTTTGCAGCTTGCAACGTGATGCTCACCGTGTCCAGCTATTCCCTCGAACCTCTGAGAAGCAGAACCTGCAAGGAGACAAAAGGACATCATTAGCAGCAGCATCTTACCTGCAGTCTTCATCTTTAAACACTCGCAGCTACTGAGAACAGCTTCCACGAATCTGCACGCCTCCCGGATAGAACGACCTGAAAGAGGAAAATAGAGGCAACATTAATTGTATTGAAGCATGCTCCAATACAAAGGAACTATTCGCAATCTTGCGAGAACTCGAATCCCCCATATCACCACCTGATAACGTACCCAAAGACAAGCAATGGTGTACAAATATCCAAAATGCCCTCGCCAATAAAGTAAAAACACTACAAACAAAAATTGCTATAAAAAAAGGCTTGCTCCCTCTTAGTGAAATTCCCAGCACACCCACGCCCACGCTCAAACCTAGCCTAACGCCCTTCAAATTCTCTAAAGTTTCCACACATGAAACTGAAAAAATCATTGCCTCACTAAAACCATCCAATTGCAAAGGCGATTACTGCCCAGCCCAGATAATCAAGGATGCCGCTAGAGACCTTTCCCCCTTCGTCACTAAACTCATCAATGCCTCCTTCTCATCTAGCACCGTCCCAAGTAGCTTAAAAGAGTCCTGGGTTCTCCCCCTGCTTAAAAATCAAACCTTAGACCCCCTCCATCCCCACCAACTATAGGCCCATCACTACTGTCCCTTTCCTCCTTAAGATAATTGACAGAGTGGCCTATCTCCAAATCCAAAAATACCTAGAGACCAACCAACTCCTCGGCACTCGTCAATCAGGCTTCAGACCGCAACACGGCACTGAGACCGTCCTTATAGATCTCAAAGCCCAAATTGACGAGCTCAACGATAAAGAAAACACAGCTATGCTACTCCTCCTTGATCTGTCGGCGGCTTTTGACCTAGTGGACCACGCAGTACTCTGCAAACACCTAGCGTCAGCCACCCACTTCTCAAGTGAAGCTATAGCCTGGATCCAATCCTTTCTCGACAAGAGAAGCATGTGAGTCTTCTCCACCTTAGACTCTGCAGACCCTATCCAGACAACATGTGGAGCCCCACAGGGCTCTTGTGTCTCGCCAACGATGTATAATATCTTTACTAAACCTTTATTTGACAAATTGGACAGACTGGGTGTCACCTACACAAATTATGCAGACGACACCCAGATACTCATCCCCCTTTCAGGCAATTTCACTACGGATACTGCTTTAGTAAACAAAATGTACACCCTCATTCAGGCATGGATGGCAACCCATGGCCTCTGCCTGAATGATGAAAAAACAGAGATCCTCATTCTAGGCTCACCCAACAACCTAAAAAACTTGATTCCAACTACAACTCCTTCAATATCGATGGCAATATAATCCCCGTCGCCAAAGAAGTGAAAACCCTCGGTTTCTATTTGGACTCCACTTTGTCCCTAAGGAAACAAGTGAACTCCTTGGCCTCATCCACAGCCTATACCGGTAAACTTATTAAAGCATGCAGACCCTTCCTCTCACCAGCTGGCTGCATTATCCTAGCCAATGCACTAATCCTCTCAAAACTGGATTACTGCAATGCACTTTATGCAGGCACAAATAAATACATCATCAATAAACTTCAAACCCTACAAAACAACGCGCTCAGAACAGCCCTGAACCTCCCAGCTAGAGAGCACATCTCAAATGTGCGGATAAAACACAACTGGCTAAAAATTAGCGATAGGATCACCTTCAAAATGGTCACACTAACATTCAAATGTCTGAACAATTCAGCCACCCCATACCGTAGGGATAGAATAATAAGAAAAACCACTGCACGACCAACCAGAACAGCCAACCCTTTCTGCCTCCAAACCCCTAGATTCTGACTAAAAGAAACAGGAGTTAATAGCTTCCCTGTGCAAGCAGCACAGTACTGGAACGCCCTACCAGTTGAACTAAGAAGGGACCAGCCCTACAACAGCTTCAGGCACCATACCCACCCCTGGCTTCGACGCAATGACCTCTGAAACCGGTGAGCATTGTGACCTGATGACACACATACTGTAACGCTCACCTGATTCCCGTAGAGGCGCCGGTCTTGACTGGGCGTATACCGTATCTTCAAAGGTGATGTGTAACACACGGCTGACTCTTTGGGCTGGACCTCTGTGCACTGTATGTCTGACTCGAAGGGTAAGATGTCTGCAGATAGAAAATATGGGATTAATGAACTGGGTTATTGAATGTCTCTCTCTTCTTCCCTTTCTCTTCTCCTGTAGAACCCCGAAGGTTAACGCTCTCACCTTAGGTAAGTGAACGCCGTGCTCTCCATCTGCCTCGGGGTAGGGTGCTGTAACCAGTTTCTTCACTGGATAAGGGGAGCAGGCCTCTTGACTTCAGAGGACTGCTGTCCGTCGTTTACTGCACGAACGGTAAGTTTCGAGTAATTCTAATGTCTTTAAAGTCTTTAGTAATGATGTCTCTTGTTTTGCAGGGTTCCGGCGATGGTGGATGACGGGCTGAAGTGAGTTGAAGATGGAGCCCGTGTGATGAATAGAAGCGCCTGGAAGCACGTAAGTAAGCGCTTGTTGCCTGCTTCACGATGCGCTCTAACTGTCTTTTTATTTTGCAGGTACAAGTTCGGAGCGGCTGCAGGGTGCCGGAATACCCACTGGGTTAGATGTGGAAAGGAGTAATGGCACGTGAGTATTAAAGTTCCCCAATGTCTTTAAACGCACCTTGTTTTGTCTTTCAGATGCGGGATGCAACGCCGAAGGCCTCCGGAGCGTGCAAAGAGTTGGTAAGCTTTTGTCTTTCAGATGCCGGAATGCAGTGTGAAGACCTCCGAAGCGCACGAAGAGTAGGTAAGCCTTTGTCTTTCAGATGTCGGAATGCAGCGCGAGGCGTTGGTGACAGCCGATGGACCAGGTAAGTGAAGAGCTGTCACTGAAGACCGTAATGCTAACCTGTTCTTTCTTGTCTTTATAGGAGTTGCTGAAGACTGGATTCAGGATGGTAAGCCTTTTTCCTTAGGCCCAGGATCAGATGCAGAAGACACGATGAGCCTTCTGCTGCAGAGGATGCAGAATAACGCAAAGCAAGATTCATCCATCGGGTGTGGTTTAAATAGCCTCCTGTAGTGCTTAGGTGTCTCCTTCCACAGCCACGCCTAGGTAAGAAAAGAGTTCCTGCTTTCCAGAAGAGTTCCAGTGTTCTGAACCTAGGGAGTGGCTCCTGCCCCACCCAACAGGAAAAGTAGTTCCAAACAGAAGAGGATCAGAGGCTCAACTGGCAGGCAAGTAAGCAGCATGGTCTGCTGCAGGTAAGTCCACCCAAGCATTATGAGCCCGGCGCTTCCAGCGCTGGGACTGGGCATATTTATGAGCCTGGTGCCACTGGCGCCAGGACTGGGTCCAAAAGGTCCCAATTGGGACTGGTTGGCACTCGGAACCTGGGTTATGGATCTGCTTCCAAGGGAGTTGGGAAAACCCTGACCTTTTGGAAGCAGAGATCATGACAGTACCCCCCTCAAGGCCCCTCCCAAACCGGGCTTCTCCGGGGGTTTTGGCTTGTCAGGAAATGTTCGGTGAAATCTTTTGATTAGGCGAGGAGCGTGGACATATTCAGCAGATTCCCAGGATCTCTCTTGGGGACCGTAGCCTTTCCAGTCAATTAGGTAAAATAGTTTAGATTTGGAGATCTTGGAGTCCAGAATGCTTTTGACTTCAAACTCGAGTTCTCCATCAACTAGGATAGGTTTTGGAGATTTAGTTAGTCGGGTTTGAGGTTGCACGGGTTTTAATAGAGAGACGTGGAAGACCGATTTATCTTCATGTGCGGGGTCAAGTCCAACTTGACCGCTACTGGGTTTACTATGGTAGTGATGGAATAGGGACCAAGGTATCTTGGGTTGAATGTGCGTGGCCCTTTTAGAGGTAGATATTTGGTGGATAACCAGACTTGATCCCCTACTTGATATTGAGGGGCTTCCTTCCGATGTTGATCTGCTCCTTTCTTGTATTGTTCTTTAGCCCTTTGAAGGTGAGAAGCAGCTTCCTTAAAGGCTTGGGTGATTGTCGAATGCAGGTAGTCTACTGCTGGTGTTTCAAGATCTTGGAGGGGATCCAACTCCGAGGTTCGAGGGTGACTGCCGTACAAAAGAAAAAACGGGGTTTTCCCAGTTCCCGAATGGACAGAGTTATTGTAGGCATATTCGGCTATCCAAAGGATGTCTTTCCAAGTTTTTTCAGTTTGTTGCAGCATGCAGCGTAAATACTGTTCCAGAGTTTGATTGGTCCTCTCGGTTTGTCCGTCGGTCTGAGGGTGGTGACTGGTCGATAGTCTCACATCAATTTGAGCCGACCGACAGCAACTTCGCCAAAAATGAGAAATAAATTGACTACCTCGATCCGAAATTAGAACCGAAGGAAAACCGTGCAGTCGGACGATGTTTTCGAGAAACTCTCGGGCCAGAGTTGCTGCTGTTGGCAAGCCTTTGAGCGGAATGAAATGCGCCATCTTGGAGAATAAGTCCACGATTACTAGAATCGTATTGTATCCGGAGCATGGAGGTAGATCGGTGATGAAGTCCATAGAAAGCGTATGCCAAGGGCGAGGTGGGATGTCAATAGGGCGTAAGAGGCCTGCTGGTCTTTCCTTTTGACTCTTGTTTTGGGCGCATACTCCACAGGACATTATAAAGTCTCTGATATATTTTTTCCAAGACGGCCACCAGAAGTAGCGCTTGATCTTTTCTGAGGTCTTGGCTATACCGGGATGTCCTTCCATTAAAGAATCGTGATAACAAGAGATTGCTTTTTTCTGTAAATCTGTGCTGGGTAGGTATAACCGTTCTTGGAAATACAATAAGTTGTCCTTTACTGCAAAGTCCTTTCCCTGCAGATGCCAATTCTGTATGTCTGCTGGAGTTACAAGTTGCCTGGCTTTATCCTTAACTTCCTCTATGGATTGTGTGGCGATTACACCCAGAATTCTTTGTTCGGGAATGATTGGTACAGGTTTAGGGTTGATCAAGTGTTCTTCCACTCCCATCCGAGAAAGGGCATCAGCTTTACCGTTTTTTGTACCAGGTCGATAGGTAATTATGAAGTCAAACTCGGCAAAGAATAATGCCCAACGGAGTTGTCTAGAGGATTGGGCTTTTGCGGTTTTCAAATATTGCAGGTTTCGGTGATCCGTAATCACAGTAACGGTGTGTCGGGCCCCTAGCAGATAATGCCGCCAAGCCTTAAAGGCAGACTTGATAGCCAGAGGTTCCTTGTCAGTAATCGTGTAATTGATTTCAGGAGGGGAGAATTTGCGGGACCAAAATGCCACGGGATGCAACTGATTGGTTACCGGGTCCTTTTGTGATAGAACTTCCCCCATGGCAAGGCTTGAAGCATCAGTTTCCACGATGTAGGGGAGTTCGGGGCGAGGGTGTTTTAAGATTGGTGCAGAGATAAATTTAGTCTTCAAATCCTGGAAAGCTTGTTCCGCCTCGGTAGACCATTCAAAACGTTTGTTTTTCTTTAACAAGGCAGTGATGGGCTGGACTATTCGAGAGAATTCGGGGATAAACCTGCGGTAAAAGTTAGCGAAGCCTAACATGCTTTGCACACCTTTTACGGAGGATGGTGATGGCCATTTGAGAACTGCATCGACCTTCTTTGAATCCATACGCACTCCGCCAGGTGATAATATGAATCCCAAGAATTCAACTTCAGTCACGTTGAAAACACATTTTTCCAACTTAGCGAAAAGTTTGTGTTGACGCAATCTTTCGAGGACCATTTTCACGTGTTTCCGATGTTCAGATTCCGATGAAGAATAAACGAGGATGTCGTCAATGTAAACAACAACACACACATCTATGAGCTCTCTGAGGACATCGTTCATAAAATATTGAAAGGCGGCCGGGGCATTGCAAAGTCCGAAGGGCATGACCTGATATTCAAATAGCCCATACTTGGTGCGGAAGGCCGTCTTCCATTCATCGCCCTCTTTTACTCGTACCAAGTGGTAAGCTCCTCTAAGATCCAGCTTTGTATATATGCATGCTTTTCTGACTTGGTCCAGGAGTTCAGGGATCAAAGGTAACGGATATCTATTCTTAACGGTGATCTGGTTCAGAGAGCGATAATCTATACAAGTTCTAAGGTCTCCTTCCTTTTTTGGAACGAAGAACAAAGCTGAAGAAGCAGGGGACTTGGAAGGACGAATAAACCCATTTGCCAGGTATTGATCCAGGTATTGTCGAAGGTGAAGGTTCTCAGGCTCGGTGAGGGCATAAATTCTACTACAAGGAGGAGTAGATCCAGGTATCAGGTCTATCTGGCAGTCATAAGACCTATGAGGAGGTAGAGAGTTAGCCTGATCCTTCCGGAAAACATCTTGGTATTCTAGGTATTCGGGAGGTAACTGGGGAGTCTCTGAAGAAATTGCTGCCAGTGCAACACCAGGTGGAGGGTGACAAGTAGAGACACATTCTGGAAACTGGACCGTTCTTGCTCGCCAATCGATCAGAGGATTGTGTTTCTCTAACCAAGGTATTCCTAGAATAATCTGAAACTGAGGGGCCTTGATCACATCGAACACGATCTTCTCATGGTGTCCATCTTGACTTACTAGCGTCACTTCTTGAGTGGTATGCGTTACTGGCCCGGAGGCTATCTCCGTACCATCCACCGTAGTAATGACGTCCTTTACAGCCTTGGGACAAAGAGTTAGATTCATCCTCAAAACCATTTCATGATCCACATAATTGCCGATGGCACCGCTGTCGACGTAAGCTTCAATTGCATGTAATCGATCCGGATTATCAGGGCTAATGAGGACCATAGGTATCACGAAATGCGAGGTCACGGAACTGGTTTTCACGCTCGGCAAGAGGACCTCTATTCTTGTCGGGCGAGGTCGTTTCCCTGCTCAGAGTTTGTAACTTTGGTAACTGCAGCTCCTACGGCCTTCTTGGCAGGTTTCACCGGACAGTCTCGAAGAAAGTGCCCTGAGTTTCCGCAATAGAGGCATAATTGCAACTGTTTTCTCCTTTCCCGCTCCTTTTGTGTTAGAGGACCTTTCAGACTCCCTATTTGCATGGGTTCCCCGGAGTCTACTCCTTTGGAAGGAGTTGGCGGTTTGGAAAATACTCGAGCATCAAACTTGGAACGATCGGCCTTCCTGTTCTGCAGTCTGTGATCTATTTGAACGACTAAGTCTATATAGTCCGAACAATCTTGTGGGGGATTCACTACTTGGGCTAACACATCTTTGAGCTCTCCACGTAGACCTCTATAAAACAGCGTAATCCTTTTGTCCTCAGGCCATTGAGTTTCCACTATCAGTCTGTTGAAAGACGCAATATTAGCCAAAAGGTCTTGATTACCTTGTCGCAACGAAAGAAGCTCATTGTCCAAGGCCTGCCCCTGTGAATGTCTTGCGAACAGTTTTTCCATACTGAGCTGAAAAGCTTGAAAATCATGGAGGACCGGATCATCTTGATTTACTAGAGGGATCGACCAGTCTGCCGCATTGCCACTAAGGTACGAAAGCACGAAAGCTACTTTAGCTTGATCAGTTGGAAAGGCTGCTGGCCGGCATAAGAAATGCAACCGGCACTGATTGATAAATACTGCAAACCTCTTTGGGTCACCAGAAAATCGTTCGGGCGGAGCCAGAGGTACATTCCCAGGTAGGTTGATCTGCACTGGATTCATAGAGGATGTAGAAGGAAGATTTCCCCCAGATGCGGGTAACGGGGTCTGTCCGGCTTGTGACTGTAGCAATTGTCTAGCGAGATCATCTGTTCGCTCCTTGGAAATAATCAGTTCCCTTCTTAGAGCGTTCGTTTCCTGACGGGCTGCATGCACTTCTGCCCTTAGTTCCCCAAGTAACTGGGCTAGTTGGTCGGTATCCGAGGTTTCCATAGCGCCTGGACAGGAGTTTTGTGGTAGGCTTTGCGTTCTGTAACGCTCACCTGATTCCCGTAGAGGCGCCGGTCTTGACTGGGCGTATACCGTATCTTCAAAGGTGATGTGTAACACACGACTGACTCTTTGGGCTGGACCTCTGTGCACTGTATGTCTGACTCGAAGGGTAAGATGTCTGCAGATAGAAAATATGGGATTAATGAACTGGGTTATTGAATGTCTCTCTCTTCTTCCCTTTCTCTTCTCCTGTAGAACCCCGAAGGTTAACGCTCTCACCTTAGGTAAGTGAACGCCGTGCTCTCCATCTGCCTCGGGGTAGGGTGCTGTAACCAGTTTCTTCACTGGATAAGGGGAGCAGGCCTCTTGACTTCAGAGGACTGCTGTCCGTCGTTTACTGCACGAACGGTAAGTTTCGAGTAATTCTAATGTCTTTAAAGTCTTTAGTAATGATGTCTCTTGTTTTGCAGGGTTCCGGCGATGGTGGATGACGGGCTGAAGTGAGTTGAAGATGGAGCCCGTGTGATGAATAGAAGCGCCTGGAAGCACGTAAGTAAGCGCTTGTTGCCTGCTTCACGATGCGCTCTAACTGTCTTTTTATTTTGCAGGTACAAGTTCGGAGCGGCTGCAGGGTGCCGTAATACCCACTGGGTTAGATGTGGAAAGGAGTAATGGCACGTGAGTATTAAAGTTCCCCAATGTCTTTAAACGCACCTTGTTTTGTCTTTCAGATGCGGGATGCAGCGCCGAAGGCCTCCGGAGCGTGCGAAGAGTTGGTAAGCTTTTGTCTTTCAGATGCCGGAATGCAGTGTGAAGACCTCCGAAGCGCACGAAGAGTAGGTAAGCCTTTGTCTTTCAGATGTCGGAATGCAGCGCGAGGCGTTGGTGACAGCCGATGGACCAGGTAAGTGAAGAGCTGTCACTGAAGACCGTAACGCTAACCAGTTCTTTCTTGTCTTTATAGGAGTTGCTGAAGACTGGATTCAGGATGGTAAGCCTTTTTCCTTAGGCCCAGGATCAGATGCAGAAGACACGATGAGCGTTCTGCTGCAGAGGATGCAGAATAACGCAAAGCAAGATTCATCCATCGGGTGTGGTTTAAATAGCCTCCTGTAGTGCTCTCGTGTCTCCTTCCACAGCCACGCCTAGGTAAGAAAAGAGTTCCTGCTTTCCAGAAGAGTTCCAGTGTTCTGAACCTAGGGAGTGGCTCCTGCCCCACCCAACAGGAAAAGTAGTTCCAAACAGAAGAGGATCAGAGGCTCAACTGGCAGGCAAGTAAGCAGCATGGTCTGCTGCAGGTAAGTCCACCCAAGCATTATGAGCCCGGCGCTTCCAGCGCTGGGACTGGGCATATTTATGAGCCTGGTGCCACTGGTGCCAGGACTGGGTCCAAAAGGTCCCAATTGGGACTGGTTGGCACTCGGAACCTGGGTTATGGATCTGCTTCCAAGGGAGTTGGGAAAACCCTGACCTTTTGGAAGCAGAGATCATGACACATACCCCTCCACTCTTACATGGAAAATGTACATAATGTGTTTACTGTATATAATTTGTTACCTTTCCACCCTTACATGTAATGAATGTACATAATTTAATTACTGTATACAATTTATGTTACCAACAACCTGTAATATGCAACCTGTAACCAAGTTCTAAGCATTCTTGTTATTCTGTGCGCCCAGCTACCCAAGGGTTTTCGGGCGCCCTATAAATAAACAAACAAACAAACAATTAAAGAAAGCAGTAGACATTTACAAATTACGAACTGCTCAAAAGGCTTACCTGGCTGGTCGCCTCTCGGCTGGCACCACTCCGGACATTCCACTCGCGCTGAAGAACACTGCGACCTACAAGGAAGGAAAACACAGGTTAGCAAAGGCAAGACTTCACAGCGCTGCGCATAGCGCTTACTTACCGCATCATAGCGCTCTTAATGTGCCATCATTTACCAGCGGGGCTCAACCAAGCCAGTTCACCGCGCTGAAGCTCCGCATACCTAAGGGAGAAAAAAGAGACATTTTAAACAAAGAAAGGCATGCAGGATAGCAACAAGACCTACCTGAACAATATCAAACGGACCGGTGTCAGTGAAGTAACTGGATCGCACTCGCCCATGAAAGCCAACGCGCCCCTGCAAAGAAGGCAGGGCGGAGTGCACGCCTAATTGTACCACAAGGTGAGGAGAGGGCGCCAGAGGGACTGAAATCATACGGGGGAGGAGGGAGGATACTTTACCCAGTCGGTCAGTCTTGAACACAGTCCTCCTGTAATTTCAGGCAGAACCTTCCCCACAGACCACATCAGGGCAAAGCTGAGAAGCATACCAGTGAGTAACCGGCTGGGTGGCGTCCCTGTGTAACAGAACGCAAAACTTACCATGACAAATCCACCTGGGCGCCATGGAGACATCAGAAATAGACCAATTGGATCAATTATTAGGAGAGCTTCATGCTGAGGTTCATTCTGCCTGACAAGAGACTAATGCCCTCTGGAGAGACCTAATAGTGACCAAAGAATGCACTGAAGAGATTAGCAGGCAATACTTGCAATCACAGGCAGGACAGACGCCTCTACCTGGAAGCAATCCAATGATGCAAAACCCTGCCATACCACCCACTCCAGTACAGATCACGTTACCTGGAACAGTGCCCCTGGCACCACCAGAAAGGTTCTCAGGCGACCAACGGAAGTATGCAGCATTCATCAATCAGAGCCGCCTTCATTTTCTTTGTAGGCCTTGAGCATTTCCAAACGACCAAGCTCGGGTAGCTTTTGTCTTATCATACCTGATTGGTAGTGCAGCAGATTGGTCGGTGCCGTTGGTAACCCATGACGATCCTGTATTACATGACTTTGGGGGGTTCCAGAAAGAAATGGAAAATCTTTTTGCTCGCCATACCCAGGAACAAGCAGTAGACAATGAACTCTTGTCCCTCCGACAGGGGAATCATGACTTGTTAACGTACATTGCTACCTTCAACAGACTGGTTGCCAAAGCTAGGTGGCCAGAAAACAAAAGAACCATGTTATTCCATCGAGGCTTACGAGGTGAATTAAATTACGTCTTAGCCCAGGTGGTTGATCCACCCAGAGACTGTGCAGAATTCATAAATCTGGTCGTGCAGCTAGACCACCGGTTGCAAGACCGAAAGGCAGACCGGTCTAAAACGGACCCTCGGACCGTGTATGTTTGACCAAGGGAAAACACACCCTGTGTACCTGAAAATGCTGTAGAACCCATGCAGATTCGAGGGATACAGCCTCCATTAACAAAACAAGAGCAGGACAAAAGAAGACAACAACTGCTTTGTTTGTATTGTGGGAAACCAGGACATTTCCTGAAGGACTGTCCAGTAAAACCCCCAAGAAGAACAGTTGGGGCCACAGAGAAGGATGAAGCTAAGGAATCGGAAAACTACCAAGCTCGACAAACGTAGAGGTCAGTTTGTCGAGTGAGAAGAAAGAGTTGCTGACCTCGCACTTTGCAATACCAGTGATCTTAATTAACCACCAACAGTCGTCAAGAATGCATGCCGTTGAAGCATACATCAAATAGCGGAGCAGTTGGAAATTATATTGATCAAGAACTGGCAGCAGAGATGGGGCTTCCTTTGTGTTCTAAGCCAACTATGGTCAAGGTAACCACTGCGTGGATGGGACAGAAATCGCTTCCGGACCAGTAACACAGTGCACAGCCAGGGTAACCTTGCTGTGCCAGGATGGACATCGGGAGTCTATTTCATTCGATCTCATCAAGGCACCTCAGTTCAGGCTAATACTAGGGATGCCATGATTGGTTGCTCTCAACCCTTCGATAGACTGGAGGGCTCGAAAATTAACCTTCCCTGGTGACTGCTCCCCTGCCTGTTATTACCAAGAGGAGAAACCCGACATCTGTATCCCCATGACTCCTGGAGCGACAGTATCAACCCTGGGAGCAACTAATACCTTGCCAAGTGAATACCATGATTTCCAGGATGTTTTCCGAAAGGACCGAGCCAATACATTGCTGCCGCACAGGCCCTATGACTATCAGATCGACCTTGTGCCTGGTGCACAAATCCCTTGCGGCAGGATCTACGCCCTCACAGAACCAGAAAACCTTCATTTGAAATCTTATTTAGACCAGTACCTTGCAAACGGATTTATCCGTCCATCGAAGTCCCCCGCAGCCAGTCCTTTGTTCTTCGTACCGAAAAAGGAAGGAGACTTGAGAACCTGTATTGACTACCGCGCATTGAACCAGATCACCGTAAAGAACCGCTACCCCTTGCCACTTATCCCTGAGATGCTAGACCAAGTTAAAGATGCCCAGATTTATACCAAATTGGACCTTCGAGGAGCGTACCACCTGGTCCGAGTCAGAAAAGGAGACGAATGGAAAACCGCATTCCGTACTAAGCACAGCTTGTTTGAAGAAAGCAGTAGAGACATTTACAAATTACGAACTGCTCAAAAGGCTTACCTGGCTGGTCGCCTCTCGGCTGACACCACTCCGGACATTCCACTCGCGTTGAAGAACACCGCGACCTACAAGGAAGGAAAACACAGGTTAGCAAAGGCAAGACTTCACAGCGCTGCGCATAGCGCATACTTACCGCATCATAGCGCTCTTAATGCGCCATCATTTACCAGCGGGGCTCAACCAAGCCAGTTCGCCGCGCTGAAGCTCTGCATACCTAAGGGAAAAAAAAGAGACATTTTAAACAAAGAAAGGCATGCAGGATAGCAACAAAACTAAAGAACAGCAATAAGACCTACCTGAACAATATCAAACGGGCCGGTGTCAGTGAAGTAACTGGATCGCACTCGCCCATGAAAGACAACGCGCCCCTGCATAGAAGGCAGGACGGAGAGCACGCCTAATTCTACCACAAGGTGAGGAGAGGGCGCCAGAGGCACTGAAATCATACGGGGGTGGAGGGAGGATACTTACCCCAGTCGGTCAGTCTTGAACAGAGTCCTCCTGTAATTTCAGGCAGAACCTTCCCTGCAGACCACATCAGGGCAAAGCTGAGAAGCATACCAGCGAGTAACCCGGCTGGGTGGCGTCCCTGTGGTTACCAGGTGAGCGTAACAAGGGGTTGCCCGGGAGGCAGTGCATGTGCGCAGCTGGCAGGGGAGGGGGCCTGGGACCGAGATCAGAGGGTAGCCAAGTGACCAGTGCAGTTTCAGTCAGGGTTTTAGCAGGGGAGAGGGAGAGAGAAAGCAGAAGCAAAGAGGAATGTCTTGAGGTGCTTCTGGAACCATAGATGGTTCTCCTCAAGTTTCAGGGAGCCAGGGAGGCTGTTCCAGAGGGAGGCCCTACCCGTAGAAAGAGATCTACCACCAACTTGTTGCTTGGAGAAGCGACTGAACATGAGGGAGTTGGAAGCTGATGAGCGAATCGCTCCAGAGGGAAGATATTTAGGAAGAGAGAGTTGAAGGTATTGAGGCCCCATGCCCCAGAAGAACTTGTGGACAATGCAGAGGGTTTTGAATTTAATCCTCGCAGCCACTGGGATCCAGTGCAGAGATTTCAGTCCTGGAGAGATACAATCCCTGGGCTTGAGGCCAAGGACAAGTCTTGCAGGTATGCAGTGATAAAATTGCGGCAAAAATGTCGCCTGTACAAAAAATAGTGGCAAAAATGCTTTGGTTTGACCCGTTAAAGGTGTACCCCATTCCACTATTTATGGAGAGAGGAGGTTGCGGGGGTGTCCCCTGCTCCCCTTAAATGGTATAATCGGTCCGGGGGTTGGAGGGGTGTACCTTCATCCTTTACATGGATTGCGGCGGCAAAACCACAGCCTTTTTGACGCAATATTTTGTGACCACGCCCATTTTTGCCGCGATTTTAACACATGGAACCATCTCGCAGTACTGTTCTGGATTAGTTGCAGAAGGCAGAGAGTAGAAGCAGGCAGATTTAGAAACAGGCTGTTGCAGTAGTCACACATAGAGAGAAACAGAGCTCTGTAGACAGTGAGCTTCTGGGGGAAGGAGAGGAAGGGAAGAATACCTCTGAGGAGGTGCAACTGGTAGTGTGACTTCTTAGAGACATCAGAGATGTGAGGAGAGAAGGAGAGTGTGGAGTCGAAGATGACCTTGATGTTTTTAGCCTCACAGGTGGGAGAATGAAGAGGGCCAAGGCAGGCCGGCCAGAGAGCGATAGAAAAGGAGGGAGCAGGTGTGCTGATGAGGAGAATCTCAGTCTTACTGGAATTGAGGCAGAGATCATTGGCAGCACACCACTCCTGGATAGCGGATCACAGAAGGAGAAGAGGTGGCGGAAGCAGTATGTGTGTCCTTGCATGTGTTCCTTACACTAATTCCTGTCTTAAGGCAAAAGTTTTGGCTCTTGTTTAGTCATTTTTCAGGTATTGCTATAATATGCCCAGGCACCACAACATTTGGCAGTGCTTGTAAAATCGCTATCCCATGCCTACAAGAAAGTCACAAACTGCAGGCTTTGACAAATCTTATTTTTCCCCTTTGCAGTCCTCGGTTTTCCCCATTATAAATCAAGGACTACATATCACAGAATTCAAAGGGCAAAAAAAGTTAAATTCACACTATCGCTGCTTCAAATCTCCAAACCCCTCTCACCCCGTGGCTCAATTGCCCTATTAACTGTAATTAAATACACCGCAGAGCAGCTTTTTTTGTGGGGCGGATCCGAATAACACATTAACCCCTTTCCAAAACGCTCAAATTTGACTCCTGCGGCTTCCAGGGCCTTCAGCTATCTCGGTGGGGCATTACTGGGACACCCTTACACTCCTTATCATTGGGTTATTGACAAGAGGCCTCACACTCTGCCTCTGTGTACATACAACCCCCTTCCCACGGAATCCACTAAGAGCCGAGTCACTCTGGGACCCTTTGTTGTTATAATTGGTCTGCTCTGAAAGCCTAGCAGGCTGTGTTTGTAGCTACCAGCGGGCGAGCAGAGAGCCATGCGGTTGACCTAACAAGATTGAATTTCAGGTCAATTCAGACACAATAGAAGTGATGTATAATCATGTCTTTAATCGTATTTTTCTGCTGAGCTAACACAATCATTTATTTTGCAGCACACTGTAGAGAACACAAGAGTAAGGGCAATTAAAATCATGAATTGCATAGCCAGATTTCATCCTGCACAATATAAGGATTTTACCTGTGTGTGTCATGTGTAAGAACATGAATAGGTGTGGCACTCGCCAAATGCAGGTGAGTTGAGAGGTAAGGCATCACCCAATCACCTTGTCGCACCACTCCGCATTTAATATAAACTCGAATCGCCTGCTAGGAATATTACTTTTATTATTGACTCTTAAACATTGCAGGCGCTAACAAGGAGTTCTCAGAGCGCCTTATAAAGTTCAAAAAAGGAAGGTGAAAAAAGAAGTTACAGGGCATCATTACAAGTGTTGCAGTCCGGAGACAAGGGCGCGTAAGCTTACCGGCACCCTTGTTTCCGGACCACTACACTACGTGTCTGCCTGGCGGGGCCGCTGCACCCCCGGTCTGACCCTGCCAGGTGCATCGGCAGACGGAGTTGCCAGGGGAGGTGGTTTGGCTGGTTTGGATGGGTGGAAAAGAGGTACATTTTGAGGCTTTTGTCGCGGGACGGTGCAGTACGGATATTGGGTGGAAGGGCTCTGGGTGCCTATGAAGTAAAGGCTGGTTTATCTTTGCATGTTAGCTTGCTGAGTGGAATGCATAGAAGATTTTGGGAGCCTTAAATTGTGTTTGTGTGGGTGACGGGTTTCAGTTTGCTGTGAAGCTAGTCTGAGGTTTTGAGGTGTCTTGGCTTTGTATACGTTGCAGAATAAGTTGAAAACAATCCGTTGGGATGTTGGGAGCCAGTGGAGCTGGGAGAGAGCTGGAGGGGTGTGTGAGTGTATTTGTAATTGTGGAATGAGTCTTTCAGCTGTATTTTGTGTGGCTTGCAGGGCGGGGGGCAGGGGGGAGGTGCGGAGGCGAGTGTTATTGGTAGTCCAGTGAAGATAGCGTTTCTGTAGTCAAGCTTGATGACAACTAGTGGCTGGAATGCAGTACAGAAGATGTCGGGGAGAAGGATGTGTCCCACTTGCGTAGGAGGTGGAGATGTAGGTTGCATGGTTTGATGGCGGCAGCTATGTAGTGTGTGAATGATAGATGAGGGTCGATGGTGAGGCTTAGGAACTTATCTGGCATAAAGAGGGATATGTGTGGGTTGTCTGTGGTGAGTCCTTTGATCCAAGGAGCGAGGTCGGGTTGGTGTCTGGGGAAGCAGATGAGGAGGAATTTCATTTTAGATGTGTTGAGTTTTAGGGAGTGAGTGGCTGTCCAGGTTGTGATGATAGAGAGACAGTATCTCAAGGTGTGGAGTTCTGAGGGTGAGGAGAGTTGGATGTATATATGAGTGCATCTGTGCATTATTATTATTATTATTATTATTATTATTATTATTATTATTATTATTATTATTATTATTATTATTATTATTGTATTTATTGAGGGCAGACCTAGCTTCAAGAAGCAACAGTGCGCTTTACAAAGGTACACAACACAGATACATAACAGAGCGTTTTACAGAGGTATACTATACAACAGTATAGATGCATAACGGAGCACTTTTCAGAGATAACAACAGAATAGATCTACAGCGGGGGGAGGGATACAGAGGGTCACATAGGACGGGTACAGCTGTACCAGGTGAGGGGAGGAGAAGGGCGGGCAGTATCTAGCGAGTCAGGTGGCGCAATGTGATAGCCTAAGTGTGGAAGCAGAGAGATTCCATGGAGAGGTGCGTCTTGAGTTGTTTTCTGAATTGTAGGCGTGTGTGGGCGAGTGTGATGTTGACAGTGAGGAGGTTCCTTAGTAGTTTTGCTGTGGCAGATTTCAAGTCTGCACGTGTCCTGGCTTCTGGTAGTCCACCAGAGATGCTGAGATTGTCCACAAGGTAGCTGGGTGACTTGAGGGCGACTGCTTTATAGGTGATGCAGCAAGACTTGAAGGTGATTTTTGTATGCAGTGGGAGCCAGTGAAGGTCAATGAGCGCCGGGGGTGATGTGGTCGGAGCTGCGTAGACCCTTCATGAGGCGTACAGCCATGTGTAGGACACTTCTCAAGGGTGCAAGGGAGGATGACGGGAGGCCTTGTTGAGGTAGGATATTGTGGTTGCTAAGAGTTTATCTGAGGGATTCAACTTATAGGTTGAACAGGAGGGGAGGTAGGGAGCATCCTTGTGGTACCCCGTATTTGACTGAAGGGGTATTCGATCAATGGGTGGGCATGGAGATTGTGGGCCTCATTACACGGAAGGCGGTGAACCATGGCGCTATTAGCGCCATGGTTCATGCCGGTAAAATACCAGCACCGCCTTGGTGGAAAGGGGAATTACCGCCCCATTCCAAGGTTGGCGGGGCGGTAATTCCCCCTTCCACCATTGCCCTTCCCCATTCCCATTATTGCCCCATAGGGCTCTATGGGAATGGGGAAGGTGCTAATTACGGTACCGCAAATTGCGGTACCGTAATTAGCTACACTGGTCCCTTTGCGGGTTGGTTTTTAACGCCTGCAAAAAGCAGGCGTTAAATTCCCCAACCCGCAAAGGGACCTCGTAGTAAGGCGGTAAGGATTTACCGGTACCGGTAAAATACCGGTACCGGTAAACCCTTACCGCCTACCGTGTAATGAGGATCTCAGACCAAATAACCGGACAGACTCAAAGAATATGGCAAAGTACTACTTTATTCTCAGTTTAATAAAGCAGGGTCAACTGGCAATCATCAGACAGATGCTTGCTCACTCACACACAAACTTGATTACACAGAGGTCTTATACCACAATATGTGTCATCTATGACATCAACCTACGTGGCAAACCATAAAATGTATTAGCGGGAGGGATTGATTAGGGGACTTGTCTACTTATAGAATGAATATGGGTTAGTACTTCATTGGCTCCTGTGAGAAGCCTGAAGGTGTCTCACTTACTAGTCCCCAGGGATCTGTCATTCAGGTGGCCAGGACACAGGCATCACTTTTGGATCCAGTTCCTGGGGGTGGACCAGTGGGGGAGCATCACTTGGATGAGGGGTCTACAGGGAGTGAAGGTGGGACACCAAAGTTTGAGACACGGTACCCCCTTCCTTGTAACACCTTTTCCCCATCCTAAAGCTCTACCCCGCCCTTTCCGACACAAACCCTTTCTTACACTTTAACAGACAACGGACTAACACCAGAGCTGTTTACCTGACATGTCCCAACACACACGACAGTCAGAACCAGGAAATTGACCATAACCACGCACACCTGACGGCCCTTTACCTTCCCAAAAGGGATAAAAGGCGGAGCACAAGAGCACACTATGAGCAAGGCCGAACGCATGAGGAAACAGCTACACCGAACCAGCAGTTCAAATGGAGGAGAAAGGCAGCGAGACCTGGAGAGATGACAAAGGGGGAATGCCATTGCCCCTTTCAACTCAGACCTGTGAAGCCTTTGTAAGGGAAATCATAAGACTGGGAGTTACAGCTGGCGTGTAGAGGAACAGATGTCAATGGAGCACGGGGGCCTCCCGCATTGATAGCACAGTCGGGGAGGCACGCTGGCTGCCGTGGTACCATCCTTGACTCCAGAAGCAAGACAAGCCAGCGGGTTCAACACAGCTGGTCGGAGGAAGCTGATAGCAAACCAAACTGTGTTGAGCTCAAGGTTGCAAGTGGCAACGTTATATGAACGCAAGAAACTTGAGAACAAAGAACTTGTGTGTATGTGTGTATTTGAACTGTAGGGAAAGCCAAGACAAGGGCCAGCTGCAGAGTGGTCAGGCGCCGCAGGAGTGCTCATTCGAAGGACTCTCGCTGGCCCCTTTGGTTTTGTATTGAAACTGCAAAGACCAGAAGGCCCTAGGAAAGGGCAGCGTGAGATGTCAGAGTGGTCATGCTAGGGTCACATCAAATCCCTTGTACAGTCAAAAGTCTCTGACCCTTGCCAGGAGAAAGCTAGCGGAAGGGAACCCCGCTTTCTGATAAGGTTGTGAACTGTGAAAGAAGGCAAGTGTTAACCTGACAGAGTGATGCCAAAAGAAGCTAGGAGAAGGGAACCCACGTTTTCTGATGAAAATTTGCAAATCATGAACTGTGTTAGAAATTCATGAACTGTGTTAAAGATGGCTACATGAACCCGATGGAGGGATACCAAGGGGAAAGCTACTGAGAGTGAATCTAGCATTGAGATAAAGTAAAGTGAACAGTATATTTGGCAAACGTGAACCCGGCTGAGGGATGCCTGCGAGTTTGGGTGAAGAGTAATACACCTGTGAAAATTGTGTCGACAAGAGTGAACCAGGCTGAGGGTTGTCCACAGGAATGGTTGTTTAAAAAGACATTAAGGCTCTTGAATGTAAGAAGCTGTATTTGAAAATCCATAGTGAACCTGACGGAGGGAGGCCCACACAGCAAGGAAGATCCGAGCGCGGCGCAGGGAGATCCTAGAGGCGAAAAGCAATCGCCCAAGGTGCAAGTCCACCAAAGGAACTTTTGTTTGTTTGTTGTTTTGATCCAGCATGCCTTCTAAGGCAAGAGACTTTGAGGAAAAGAGACTTGGCCCCTGAAGATTCTGGTATCATTGAATGGAATTGTGAACCTCGTGCTGAAGAGGCCCAGGAGTGTGCTGTGCTCAGGAGTTCTGCCTTGTCCCGTGCTTGAAACGTGGGGAAGGGAGACCAAACCATACCATCCTGACTTATCATTTTGTGAACACTTCTTTCTTTTCTGGTGAACATTATCCCACACTCTTTTTGTAACTTAGTAGTAAGGATTTGCAATAGTTTTTTTTTTTTAGTATAGGCCCTTTTTATTTGCCAAGACGCTGCTAGGACTGCCTTCTTATAATTTGATGGTCGTAGCTTGCTCCCATCTTATCTTTAGGTTTAGATTAGGGGTTTTTCTGACCCATGTATACAGTTTAATAAACACCCTTGAACTGTGATCACTTGTGTCTGGGGCTTTACTGTTGCCACCATGAGTTCCTTACAGATGTCTCTTATCTGTAAAACACACCTCAAACTACCTCTAAATACATATATTTCTGATTATAGCTAACCAAATGGCAGCGGATTGGTATATGCAACATTGTATAGCAGGTTGCCCCATAACACCACTGATTGGTTGGCATTCTCACCCAACCTTGGACTTTCGGCTCAGTTAGCAGCATGTAAGGAAACCGAAACCCAGGTGTTTGAATCATGTCAGATTACTCTCTTCTTTCCCAATTAGTCAATCATCTGTAATCAGACTGACAACGAGCCAATGTTTCCCATCTGTTGACCCTGGAGCCTGCTCTTTGTTCTAAGACATCCAAGGGAGTGAAAACACATCACTATCTTTATCCGAGGCTTAATTATTAGCCCTTGTTTTCGACTTTTAAGTCCCAGGTGAAGATACCACAAATTTGTCAATTTCAGCCTCTTTCTTACTGCTACTTGATTTAATTATAATGAGTGTCATTGCTCCTCTTGGCCTCTAGAGACATGCTCACTCTACCTTGTATTGACTTTATGCACTTTTAATTGTCGAATACCTTGCTCTTGAAGATGTTTTCTTCTCTTTAAAACTAAGTTAAATGTGTCTCGCCCATGGCTTATCCGTCTGCCTCCCTTCGTGCTTTGCAGCTATTCCTTAAAAATAGCATCCTTGATCCCAAGCTAACATATACCCCTCTTTGTTTTTCACATACAGCTGTTCTTCCAGCATCTCCTGAGTCTGCAACCATGATCTGTTTCTGAGGTAATTGAATTGAATATTTACACAAGCCGGCATCCATTTTCCAACTATGGCTGTCCTTGCCAGGTTATATATTCCTCTATAGCAAGCGTCTATGTATCTTTTCTATCTTGCGTTACTATGTATTTACACTTACTGGTCAGCAAGTTACTTTATCTTCTTTTGCATTTATGATTACTTTATCATCTCGTACATGTTTCTCTTATCGCTTCAGTTGCATCATCACTCTTAAGTATTTTCATATCTTTTCAGTATGGCTTCGTATAGCTTCTTCATAACATCACTCTATCCACGTCAGATTTCACTCATAGCTTCATGATTTCCAATGGTGCGTGCTTACATCCTTCCATATGGCATCCTTACACACTTTCAGTGCATGGGTACATTTGATATGGTTGTATGAGTGCATATAGTCTCTCGTAAACTCAATGTGGTATAGGTATAACACATGGAGTCTCACATGAGGCCCTTATCATGCTATTCCAGAATGATGGTGGTGAGGGGGAGGGAGTTTGGGAAAATGCATCCACCTGCTCCTCTACATTCCCCTCTCTGGTCGAGTCCTTGACCAGATTCCTCTCTTCATTCTCCTTTATCATTTCTTCATACTTTTGTTTCTTTGGGACCCATATCTTTATCACCCCCCTCAGGTGACCTGCATTCTTAATATGTTCATTCACACTCCAGGTCATGTGGCAGCAATCTCCTGATTGTGGACAGAATATCCATCGTTCTACATATTTTTATGCTCCTTAAGGTAGTAGAACTTTTTTTCTGGAGGTGCAAGAGTACTTTTCTTTATAGTCTCTCAGGTAGTTTCCTCATTTTGCATCTGCTCACCAGTTCCAGCATCTAGATCAATCATGGTCTCAATCCCAATAGCTTTCTTGACTGTCTTCTGGCATTGTCCCAAGATGATCCTTATGAAACAAAATCCTAGCAATGCCAACACTAGTACTGCTCCAAGTAATTTGAAGGCATTTACCAACCAAGTTGGAATCCATGAGAACAGAGACGAAAACCATTTGTCCTCTTGAGTCTTGTCAACTTCAACCTTCATCTTCGTATGCAGGGGTGACAACATCGTTATTGCTTCTGTCAAAGTCCCCTTGTCTTCATCATGGGCATGTATAAATGTACAGCAAGAAGGCCCAATCTTGGCACACATGCTTCCATCCATTGCTATAATTAAGTCCAGGATATACCTGTACTGGAGGGCCACGAGCCTGATTGTCCTCAACTCTTCTCTGATCGAATTAAATCCTTTTATTGTCACGTTGATGGTTTGCAGCAGCTCCCATCTGGTGATTTGTAGCCACTTGGTGTTCACCACAGTCGGAATTCCTGGCAGGAATATAGCTGTAAATATCACTGCTGTTCTGCCGAACAAGGTATGCTCAACTGGAATGTCATAATAGACTTCTATTGAGTTTGCTGAGAAGAAATGATCCCTCCTCTGTTGGCTTCGATAAAACTATCTTTTTTTCCTCGGGTGTGTGTACATTTTTACGAAGTCTGTAATCTGAATGTCACTTTGTGGTACTACTAATGCTGGTATGCCTATCAGCACCAATGAACAAACTCCTCCACATTTTTTGGCAATTTTATATATGCTCTTGATCCACGGGCCCAATAATAGTCCATCAGTACTTCTGTTCCTTCCTTCATGCCTGGTACATTGAAACCCGGCCACACTCGTGGTTTTCTCCAAATTTTACTGTGACATTATTTCTGAAAAATAAAGACGCATTCTTCAGGGGTAGTACCTACAATAGTCCTCCCTCATCATCAACCCATGTCAACAATCTTGCAATTTTAGGGCATTTGGTTTTTACATTCCTTTTCTGCACTTGCCACAACTACTCCCATTGTCTGATTAATGCTGCTGCTTTGCACACAACCAATCCTTCAGCCCATCCTTCAGGAGTAAGCACTGTTCCTTTAATTTGTAGTTCACCTCTTCGCTCATCATTCTTGTATTTCTTTCCCATTCTTATCCTTGAATTGTAACATCCTATTTTCTCCAATCTTGATTCCTGCTCCATTCCTTCGAGGATGTTTGTTATTTATTATTTGATGCATTGTTTCTGGCTTCTCTCTTGACTTTATATCCTGTATATAATTGTCTTCACTTTTAGGCTGTTGTTCTGCCTTGGAACTGTCCTCTGGTTCGGCAAAGTGCAAGGTGTGTCAGACAGTGTGCCTTTTTCACTAATACTTCTGTTGCTATGAATATTTGAGAGGTTCCCAAAGCTAAAGGGAACACACATAGCAGCTTTCATCTGACGTTCTCCTTCCCACCTTCTTCATGTGCTGATACCATAGGTTATTCTTTAAATGAGCCACATTATTCTTTCTTATAACTTGTCTAAATTCCATAATAATCAGGTTGAAAACACAAATCATAATGCAGAATGACAACATGGAAACTCATCGATTTTCTTGATGGCAATGAGCCTCTTATAATCGGAAACCTCCTAATTTTTGCTCTAACTTTTAATATGTAACTCTGTAAGTCTTTATGAATCACACCGTTATATCAAGTACTGCAAGATGATTGCAACAATTATTCTAAAAATAATATGATTGTTCTTAGGATTTCCAAGAAACATTATGACGTTAACATATCTTCTTATTAGAGCTGGATATTACTGTAATATGTAGGGAGAAACAGCATACAAGAATGTGTGTAATGTTATTGCAATAGGTAACATAAAGATGAAGTATGATTTTCTTCTTTGAGCTCGAGTACTACAATACATTGGCCCTCATTACAAGTCAGGCGGTTGACCATGGTGCTATTAGCACCATGGTCCATGCCGGATTCCGCCATGGTGGATGGCGGAATTACCGAACCATTACACGGTGAGTGGGGCGGTAATTCCCCATTCACCATTTGCCCTTCCCCATTCCCATTTTTGCCCCATAGGGCATAATGGGGATGGGGAAGGCGCTAATTACGGCACCGTAAATTATGGTGCCATAATTAGCACCAAGGTCGCTTAGCGCCTTGGACTTTAACGCCTGCAAAAAGCAGGCGTTAAAGTGTGAATCAGGCGTTAAGGGTTAACGGCGCCGACGGCGCCTTTAAACCCTTAACGCCTGACTTGTAATGAGGGCCATTGTCTCTTGAGTCTATCTAAAAAAAGTTCGAGGATAACTGCATGTCTGTTCACTCCTTGTCAAATGTTGAAAGATATTGGCTCCTAGTCTAGGTTGCTGCTGTGTTCTTTACTTTCCGTGTCTTTACTCTTGGTCATAGAACAAGTCTGCATATGTGGAACTTCTTCTCTTGCTTCTCTGTGGGTAGATGCAGGATGGGCTGGGGTTTTACCTTTATATGGCTTGATGTGGTGCAAATGAATCCAGGCTCTTCATCATTTTAACTTGGCTGCTGTGGGTGTGACTTCTTCTACCTCATATGGAGCCTCAAAGTAGGGAGTACTCCAAGTGTGTACAAACCCTAGGACCAGCACCTGGTCTACTGGGTATAAAATGTGTTGTTTTAACAAATCCTCTGATTCAAAGGGTTGATCATCTTTGTCACTTCTCTTCGACCCCTCCCTTCGATTCTTGACCTGTTGAGACATGAAAGAAACACTTGCAATCATTGTTGTTAGGTAATCATGCATCTCATCACGTAATGTCTTCGCTACACTATGGTATCAGTTCTTAACCTAGATGGAGGAGCAAGTAGGGGTTCTCATGCAGCGTTCAGCCACCAACTCATGAGGAGTTAGATGGTGACCTGAGCCAGGATGGTTCTTTAGAGCGTACAAGGCTGGGGGAAGGCATTGTAGCCATTTCTTCTTCAAAGTTATCTTTATTTTTGCAATCCTTTCCTTCAATAATCCGTTTAATCGTTCAAAAACACCATTCGCCTGTGGGTGATAAGCAGAGGAAAATTTTGCTTAATGCCCAATAGGAGAACAATTTGTTCGAACAACTCATTTACAAAATGCGGTCTCGGGAGGATAGCTCCCCCTGCTCCCCATGTTTGGTATCTGCAGCCTTGGAGTTTGCATGGGTGTCCCCCGCATCCTTAACAATGGAGGCGATGGACAAAAATTGCTCCGTCCCCCGTTTTCGTTGAATGGTCAAAACAGGGGCCTGAGCAGTTTTATTGCTTAGAGTCTGCCCGCGAACAAAACATTTGTGGACAGATCACACAGATCTGTCTTTTTGGCTTCTAAATCTGCTGCTTCGTTTCTGTGAGAAATTAAATCTGTCCTTTTAGAATGTGCTGCACATTTTACAATTGCTAGAGTCAATGGGAGTGCTAGTACTTCAATAGGTTTATCCAATAGGGTTTCATGTTGCACTGGACTGCCATCTGCGTGGAGGAAGCCCCTCCTTTTCCAACACGACAGACCTGCCTGTAAGATTCATGTCACATAGGCGGAGTCAGAGTACACGTCACTTCCTTATCTTCGAATCTCTGAAGCATGTCGATAAGCACCACTAATTCTGCAGCATTTGCTGAACAATGCAAAGGCAATCTCGCACTTGTCACTACTTCAAATTCACCCTCTTGGTTCAGCGCTACTACTGGTGATCCAGCATGCCTTTTGCCAGTCATTTGATACATCTTGAAGAACCATCAATAAAAACAACTTCCCCTTCACAAGGGCATTTTCTCTAGCTTGGGGAATGTCATTATAGTTCTCAGTATATGTTGCAATCATGTACATAGTCATCCTGTCCTACTGGTTCAGCTATGAATGTTGCTGGATTCACTGGTTTACACCTGACAATTTTAATCACAGGATTCAATATTATTACCTCGTATCCTGTTGCTCTTTGTGTGGTCATTGTACTTTTGGGTTTCCGTAAAATCACAAATAATGCATGCTCAACAAATAATGTTACTGAACACCTAATGCCCTTTCATAACTGGATCTAAAATCCCACTACAATAGGCTAATGGTTTGCGTCCATGTCCTTATGTCGACTGCTTTCATTTGACTAGGAAAATTACTAAAATTCTTCTAGATAGGATTCTGAATGTTTAGCAAGCGCCACACCTAGATCGAATTGTGAATGTTAGCATGTGCAACACCTAGATGGAATCATGAACATTAGCCTGCATCACATCTAGATAGGATCGTGAATGTCAGCATGTGCCACACTTCGATAGACTTGTGAATGTTAGCAAGTGCCACACTTAGATTGAATTGTGAATTGATAGCATCTGCCACACTTAGATGGAATTGTGAACATTAGCCAGAGCCGCATCTAGATAGGATTATGAATGTTAGCAAGTGCCACACTCAAACATAATTGTGAATGTTAGCATGTGCTACACTTAGATGCAATCGTGAACACTGGCCTGTCTCACATCCAGATAGGACTATGAAGGTTAGCAAGTGCCTCTATCAGGTGAATGGTGAATGTTAGCAAGTGCCACACTTACTTAGAATTAGGAAGGCCAGCAAGTACCACATTTAGCCAGTGCCATGTCTAGACTGCATTCGGAATACTATTGAGGCCAGATTTAGATAGAACTGTAAGTACGATCTTGCTTCACATATAGACAGGATCTTCAAAGGTGGGCCAGTGCCCCATTTGGATACACTTGTGAATATGGGTGCGCATCATATATAGAAAGGATTGTGAATATTAGCCAGTACCGGATCTACACAGAAATGCAGAGATATTCACACGCCACATCTAGAAAGAACGTGGACATTTAGCACATCACTTCTAGACAGCGATGCCAATAACCAACCCAATTGCAATTTCACCCCTCTGCATGCACCTCTCAAACTCTAACCAAACACAACCACAACCCTTCAGCACAACAAACCGCACAAACTTCTCCACACCACAACAACAAAACAAAACACACATAGACTCACACAACAGCACACGACACCTACTGACCAGAATGCACCCCAATCCCAGCGAACAGTGTTAGCCGGGCTGAGGCTGTCAACGGCACATCACTGCTCTCTTGCACTTTTCCCACTCACTCGTTCCCATTAACTCACCCCCTTCCCTTTTCAGAGCCGCCAGAGCACCAGGGGACAACTGCGGTGGTGACAGTCCGCAGTACAAAAATCCTTTAACATTAACATTAACACGATAATCTGTAATTCCCAACACAGGGGCTGTACTGATTGCCTTTTTTAATTCTTCAAATCCTTCAGTCATTTCATCTGTCCATGTTATTTTACTCTTGCACACCGCCCTTTTAAAAGTGGTCGTATTTAGGTACTTTAATTGAAAACCCAGGACCTGCAATAATTACATAGGCCTAAAAATGGTTGCATTTCTCTCACTGTTTTAGGTTCTGAGGTCTTCATTATTGCTTCTGCTCTTTCAGGCGTCACTTTCCTCCCCTCATGAGAAATCAACTGTCCTATATACAAGACCTCTTCCTGACAGTATCGTAGCTTCTCTTTGTCCACTTTATATCCTTTTTCTCAGAGGATAGTCATAAGCTTAATTGAATCTTCTCTACACTTTTCTTCTGTCTCAATGCACACCAAAATGTCATCCACATATTGAACTATTGCACTTTCGAGCTGAACATTGCCTAAATCCATGTGGAGGACTCTATTAAAGATCAAAGGGAGACTCACAGTACCCCTGGGGTAATATCGAGTATGTTTCAGGTGGATCGTTATATATGAAAAGGAAGTCAAATCCTGTGAGTCTTCATGGAGGGGAATTGAAAAGAACACATTCTATAAATCTATGGGCCTCATTACACGGTAGGCGGTGGACCAAGGTGCTAATAGCACCTTGGTCCATGCCGGTAAAATACTGGCACCGCCTTGGTGGAAAGGGGAATTACCGCCCTATTCCAAGGTTGGCGGGGCGGTAATTCCCCCTTCCACCATTGCCCTTCCCCATTCTCATTTTTGCCCCATAGGGCATAATGGGAATGGGGAAGGTGCTAATTACGGTACCGCAAATTTGCGGTGCCGTAATTAGCACCAAGGTCCCTTAGCGAGTTGGTTTTTAATGCCTGCTAAAAGCAGGCGTTAAAGTACCAACCCGCTAAGGGACCTCGTAGTAAGGTGGTAAGGGTTAACGGTCACCGGTACCATTACCAGTGACCGTTAACCCTTACCGCCTACCGTGTAATGAGGCCCTATGACTGTAAAATATTTGGCCTTAGATGGGATGTTGCACAATTTTGTTGTGGGATTTGGAACTAAGGGAAACTCAGTTTCATCTATATTGTTTAGAGGGCGAAGGTCCCTAATAAATCTCCACAACCCCCGTCGATTTTCTCACTGGGTACACAGCCATGTTACATGGCAAATCAGATTGTACCACTATTCCTTGCTTCATCAAAGCAGAAACGGTCTGAAATATACCTTCATCCACCTCTTTAGACATGAGATATTGCTTTGCACGTGTCAAAAGTGCTTCTGGTTTAAGCTTCATTTTAACTGATCCTACTCCTTTTAATAGAACCACATCATATGGAATTTTGGTCCATATATCTTTGGCGCTTTCTGTAAATCTTCCTGAAAAAAATGTTTTTTTTTACCAATGCCATTCTCTGCAGTATTTCTCTATTCTCTACTTTTGTCCAATAAATAAGATTTATGAAAAATACTAATTCATCATCTGAATACTCATCCTTAAACAATTCCTTGTCTGTCAAATCTGTCAGCCTGAATTCTTCACTGAGGGCTATCACTGCTCTCCATCCTCTTCCCTCATCATCTGTCCCATGACTAACCACCCTTTCCTCTCTAACCACTGCTGCTTCTACCTCCAAGGGGATAATATGCCCTTCTTCTTCATCGTCCATAGGGATTTCTGGTCTGAACAAAAACTCATCAGGTATTCTTAATAGTTTACCAATCAATTTGGGCAACCTAAATAATAAAACAGTCACTCCATACAAAAACACTTCTGGGTCCAAATGGACCCCTCATAATGCTTCCTGGCCTGTAAAGGCTAATATAAAGTCTCTCATATTCAGATATATATTATCATGCTACGTTTTGTCATTAAGTCACGCCCTAATATGTTACCTGGCATTTGCCTAGAATATGATAAGGCATAGACATATAGTGTTCTCCTATAGAAATTGGTAATTTGTCTGTAAAAGGACCTAAACTAATCACCCCAGAGAATCCCTGTGCTTTCATTGCAATAACTGACATTGGGTATTTTCCCTCATGGATACAGGAACAAGTTGCACCATTGTCCACAAGAAATGAAAATGTCTTGCCTCCTATCGTCACCGTGACCCTTTGTTCCTCTTAGGGGCCTGGTGTCACTGATAGTACTGAACACACCAGGTCGCTCTGTGAGCTGTCCTATTGTGGATATAAATTAACCACTGTTCTTGTGAAATGATTTTCTCCTACCACAGTCACACTCCCTAATTTGGGTGCAGGTGCTTGCTGGACTCAGGTAGTCATATTCCATTGTGACACCATGGCCTTCTGTGGCTGTGCTTGCTGTGTGTATACCTTTTGTGCTTGCATGGCTACTTGCTGTGATTGCCCTTGTGGTGATTACATTTGTAATGGCACTTGCTGCATTTGCTGAGGTTGCAGCGCTTATGTCTGAACCTGCGTGTGATCTTGTTACACATATTGGCCGTTGGTCACTTTGGCATTGCAGTCGCCTATGTGGATTGACTAGGGTTAGTACATCCAAGATGGAGGGCGGCCGTATAGACTGGGCGGATTGCAGCGGTACAGCTTTTTCACTCCCCCAAGAGACGCCGGTGATCGCTCATGTGATTCCATATATGGAACAGGGATTGGCTTTCCTACGTGTTGCTACTGTGAAACTGGTGCTCTGTGAGTTCGCTTCTAGTTGCCCTTCGTATCCTTACTTTTTCTCCTTGGACTTTCTTCAGCTTGTTACCTTAACAGTGTGTTTCCCTTCCGTCCAGGTCCTCGCAGGGGGTCCCTCCTTTTGCCCATATTTCTCTGTTGCTTTTCGCAAAAACGGCTGGAAATCTATCCTGCCCTTCTGTTTAACCTCGCTCTCTTTCGCGTGGTATAACTCTGTCTGTGAACATTCTGAAGTGAGTTCCATTGTCCGATCACTAGAGAATCCTACTTATTCCCTGAATCATACTTTCCCCAGAGTAATTACCTCTCTGTCTATTCTAGGAATCCTTTCATCCAACTCCTCCGGTTTTGGTCTACCCAATTCCTGGGTCTGGGACTTGCCCCTACTTCTTGATTAGAGTCATCTACTTCAATAGGTGAGGCCTTCCTTTCTTAGTTCACTGGTTATTCAGTCCTATTTCCCTTTCTCTCTTGTGAAGTATCCTTACTACTCTTTGTTTCTTCATTCTTAGAGGAAGCTTTCCCGCAACCAGTTCCACCTCAGTCCACTGTGAAAACCATCTTCAAGACCCAATTCAGAATCTTCAGCACCTACCTCAACACAGGGTTTTCTCCCCCAGAGGGTTTCCCTGACTGTCGTGTCCTTTCTCCCTGGTCTATATCTTCTGGGTGAGGAGGGATAGGTCGGTCCGGGGGGTTCTACCTGCTGCATCGGTTTTTCCATTGGAAAGTCAGCTGTCTGCCAAGGTGAGAGTTCACTTGAATCTAAATCCTATTGTCAAGAGGCTGTCGGTATATATTAGAGCTCTTTGTGCAGATGATGGAAACTTTCCATTTGAAAGACAGCAGTAGCTGCATTCAGTATGTGAAATGGACCTTCTCACCAGAATACTCCAGTTTCTTTGCGGGGCTGGAGGACCAAAATCATTCAAGATGGACCACATATAGGGTGGCCATCTTGAAGCATTTTTCTGTTCACAGAAGTCCCCAAGAGGCTCGCAAGGCAGCCTACAACTTGCAATGTAGGGAGGATCAGGCCCCACAAGAATTTGTGTAGGAATTAAAGCGTGCCTTTGCGCAGACTACCAGAAGGGTGCGCACGGACAGCAAAGAATTTGTCAATACTTTTTTCCATGCTCTACCAAAGTACATCATGACCTAGCTAGTGAGAACATTTCATGAGAAAAGATCACTAGACTGGGTCATTGAACAGGCCACCCGAATCTATGAGGTGCAGAAGCCCGTAGCAAACAAGAATACTCAAAAAAGCCCCAAACCAACCAACACCCATGCTGCTGCTAAGGTGGCAGAAGTAAAGGTTGGCCCATTTTGGATTTGGAGATGGGGGGCCTAAAAACCCACCTGCACAGCAGAATAATCCCAAGCCCAGAAGGCCCTCGGGCCAGTCACAGACAGGGAGCCAAAGAGGTAGTCCCACAAATGGGAACATTCACTCCCCTGACTATATAAGTCCCCACTACAAGGGGAACCGACCCATCCTGGGTTATGTGCGGACTCCTTCAGCCCAAGGAGGGGGGGGATCCAACCAGGCACCTAACCTAGGGAACTTCCCTCCTCACTTCCCCCAGGAGGACAGAAATTTCCCAAATCCTGGGCAGAACTTTTTTCCCCAGGTACCCACAAAACATCCAACCCCAGAAGAATCCATCCTTCTTTCCCCACTTTCCTGAGCCCAGACAACCTAATCCGGGAGAGGGGAGGCCAAGGGTAGAGGGGTACCCGAATCTTCCCAACCCGGGGTATTACCAGAGAAGGGATAGCTACCCTTCCCGGGATCAGCCCAGGGGAGAAATGAGAACCCCGCATCAGCCTGAGCGGGTTTCACAGCTAGAGCGCCAGGTCCAAAATATGGCAGAGGATCGAGGTTGCATGCTGAGGGCTCAGCAGAATGCTCAGATGGGCATGCCAGCACAGAATGCCTCAAACTCCTGACCCGGTGCTCCGGAACAATGATGGGGGCAGCACCCCGACAACCCACGGGTTCCCAGGGAGGGGCACAAGGGGAAGCGGGGGTGAAGCCTTGGAGGAAGCTTCCTTCCCCACTTGTAAAAAGCCCCTGGAAACCCAGGAACCAGAACCAAAATCTCCTGCCCCAGAGGGAGGTAGGAGAAACAAAGGACCGAAATAGACCCATTTTGTGGAGGAGGTACAGATCTTACAATTTGAAGGAGAGGGGTCCTCAGAGGATTCTGGGAAAGGATCTTCTCCTTCAGAGATGGGGGAACTCCTCCCAAGGAAAAATGGGTCCCAAAGGATTCAAATCCAGACTGGGTAGATGTGGGGATTGAGCTAACGCTGCCAATCATCCCATCCCAGAACTAACAGCATCAAAAACCTCTGGTTCAAACCCATCCTGGTGACTGCCTCCAAAAGGAGGGGGGCGGCCCAGAACCAGAACCAGGAGAACTCAAAACTTCTCCCATCTCTAGTTGCCACCTTTTCTTTGCAGATTCCCTAGACTCCCCACAGAATTCTGCCCAAATCTCTTCTCTCTCAATGTCCAAAACTAAAAAAACTAACCCACCAGTTGTCCAAAAATGTGCATTATCTGTGCCCACTTGCAGAGAAGGAGGGAAGATACCATGCCCCGGTTCAAGTACAGGGGCAGGGTACAATTTTGGCACTGGTGGACACTGGATCCCAAGCTACTCTTCTGTCCAAAAGGGCCTTTGATTAACTGAATTCAGGAAAGGGGGAGAAATACCAAATTCCTCTCACCTCTCTTCCTGGACAACTTCAGAACTTTGACAGGAAGGAAATTCCAATCGAGGGGACTGCAGATTTGCATATTAAAATTGGGCGACACAAGGTGAAGCACCCGGTCATAGTTGTGACTCCAGAGGGCACCCCTTGTTTACTAGGGAATGACTGCGAAGGTTGTCACCCACAATGGATTGTGTAAACAAGGGCCTCTGCACCCAGACATGCCGACCCATAAAATTTAAACAGAGTGTCAACCATGTTAGTTTAAACGGCACCTACCACATGGTTGAACAAAAATCTGACCAAGTAAAATTTCACTTCCAGAACAACCAAATTCCAGAAGTGACAGTAATAGCAGTAGGGCAACAAACTGGTGATGGGGGGTCTTCTCTATTTCTGAAAATCAACCTTCCTTCCAGTCTAAGGTAGCATTCCACACTGGAAGGAAACACTCTGAAATTCTTTACCAATCCACAATCAGATATTCCCATTCTTACAGTCCAGAAAGATGAGAAATCAGCTCAGAGCCTGGCTGATATTCAGCAAATTGGAGAGCAGTTGTTCATCCCTGTTCAGTTAAATGAAGGGAAGGACTCTGTTCTCGCTCGAGTGTGGGTGAACTTCATCAGCGAAGCCATGTTCCGCCAACTCCCAAAAGATCCAGCCATTCCCACATTCAAACTGGTAGACAAATGGGAAATTGATCTGGAAAACACCCAATTCCGAACATCTCCTGCCAAGCAGGTGTATGCTCAAAATCTCCATAGGCAACAAGAGCATAGTACATAATTGTTGGGTCATGCGAGACGTCACTGCCGCCTTTTACTTAGGCAGTGACATTCTCAATCGCTTTGCCATTAGTTTGGACCTAATAAACTTCAAAGCTTGGTCCCGATTAGCAGATAATCCCATGGGCTTTGATGATCCAGAGAAAGCATTTAGGTCAGCTCAACTGCTGCCTTATGCAGTTGAAATTCAGATTGGAGAGGAAGTCACCATCCCAGAAAGGACCCGACAATTCTCCCTGGAAGTGTAAGTTAAAAGAGGACAGAAATTGAAAAACCCTGATGCCTATATTCATCTGAGTGCTTCTCTCCAACAGCAAGGGTTGGGGGTAAACCCAACACCACTAGTCAATATAGAACATGACACCATTCCAATAGAGGTGGATAACAGTGACTTAAAGAGTATCACTCTAGCCACAGGAACCATTATTGGAATGCGGTTGATGACCGACATTTTTCCATTGATTTAGGCAATGAACTGTTAGGACCAATCCCCAAGGACTGTTTTGACAGGGACAGTGATGACAACACAACACCAGACAGGATCTTTACCCGGCATGGGGGGAACTTCCTGGTGTACACTTCCTGCCCTCATGGTAAGGAAGATGTGACTTGTGACTTCAGGAGGGATGAGGTGATTTTCCAGGTCCGTCAGGACTGCCTTCCCTACCTGAAGCCACCAGTCCAAATCAGCACTTTGACCAGGGACTTCTCCACCCAGCTGGAGGAGGCCCCTGAGATAGCGAAACCAGAAGTCTTTCCAGGCTTCAGGCAGATGGTTGAAGAGAGGGTCAACCTAGCTGACGCATGTGAGACTCTGGAGCAGAAGCAAAAATTGAAACAAGTTTTCTTGGATTTTCAAGATCTCTTTGTGGTGGAATCATATGACTGTGGTCGCACCGACATCCACACAACAACAATTCCTACGGACCCTGGCATGACTCCACTGTTTGAGAAGCAATATCACTTGCCTCTCGCATTAATGGAGTCCCTTACTGAAATAATTAAGAACCTTGAGTCCCGTGGGATAATCCGTCCAGTCCACAACACCTTCAATAATCCGGTGATGGGGATATTGAAGCCAAACTGCCAATGGAGACTCTGTGCCAACCTTAGGGAGCTCAACAAACGGGTCCCTACTTCCCGATGGCCCCTTCCCTACATTGACCAAAGGCTGGCCCAGATCCAGGGGTCACAGGTATTCACCGCAATAGACCTGACCAATGGATACTGGACTGTACCTGTCAGTAGGGAGGACCAATACAAGCTGGCCTTTACCTTTGGGGGGCAGCAGTACACATGGACCCAGACTCCCTTCGGATACATCAACTCCGGCAATGAATTCAACATCTTTCTACATAAGGCCATGCCCGACCTGGGTGAGAGGGGTACCCTGGCTTATGTAGATGATGTCCTCATCAAAATCTCAACTGTGGAGGAACACATAGCGGAGATCCGTTATGTTCTGACACAGTTGAGGGCTGCCGGAGCAAAACTTTCCTTTCAAAATGCACAGTGGTGTAGAACCCGTGTCAATTTCTTGGGGCATGAGATTACTCCTCAGGGTCTCTGTCCCCAGGAAAAGAAAGTGGAAGCACTCGAGAAATTGAAAGACCCCACAACACTGCGGGAACTCAGGAGCCTCCTTGGACTGACTAATTTCAATAGAAAGTTCATTCAGGGCTACGCAGAGATCACAAGACCCCTGATTCATCTTTTGAAGGGGAGGTCAAGTGGGAATCAGATCCAGAACAAGCCGAGGCAGTAAGACAACTCAAAAGAAGCCTCTCACAAGTGCCTTGCCTAGCTTACCCTGTCAGAAACAAGGAGTTCTTCTTGGAGACAGGGTTCTCTAATACATGCTTGACTGCAGTATTATACCAAAAGCATGACAAGGTCAATAGAGTAATCTCCTATGCGAGTAAATCTTTATCCTCTGTGGAGGAAAAATTCAACTATTGTGAGAAGGCACTCCTGGCAACAGTGTGGGCATTGAAGAATTACCGCCCGTTTATCCAGGGGGAACACATCATAGTGGAGACTCCACACCAGCCTCTGCAATATCTCCAAATTGACAGAATCCGGGCTGGAAATGTGAGTAATTCCTGAATTACTTCCTGGATTCTGTCAATGCAAGGCTTTCCTGTGGAGGTCAGATATGTCCAAAACAAGAAGAGTCCCCTCGCGCAAGGTCTGGCTGACTTGCATGATTGTGCCAGAGAAAACGGTCTCGAGGACGAGAGTCTAAAAATCAAGGACAACATAGAGGGATACCTTAATTCCCCACACAAAGTCTTTGAAGAAGACAAGTGTGAGGGAATGCCCACTGTCTATGTGGATGGATGGTCTTACCATGTTGACGACAATGGGGAGAAAGAACTTGTGGCTGGCGTAGGGAATGCATGGGTGAATGAGACCCCAGAACCCTCTGCTGGGTACAAGATTGGTCCTCAAAGTAGTCAAGTGGCAGAGTTTCTGGCTGTGCATCAAGCCATCCTCACTGCTGTCCAACATCAACTCCACAACCTGGTCATAATCACAGATTCGGATTATGTACGGAACGGGTTTGTGGAGCACCCAGTTAATTGGGAAACCAGAGGCATGTTATGCGCTAATAACAAACCCTTGAAACATGGGAAGTTAATCCAAAAGATTGATGATCTGGTCACCACAAATGGGATGACCATCAACTGGAAAAAGATCAAGGGTCATTCCAAAGTAGAGGGACCAGACAAAACTGGAAATGACTTAGCTGATCAGCTGGCCAAAACCGGGGCCATCCAAGGGGATCTAATTGAGATCGAGTACCTGTTGGGGGAAATCCAGGTCACTGCTATCACTAGGTCCCAGACAAATGCTCACAATGAACTCTCACCTGCACAATGGAGTAAGGAGACCCCAGACGCTGGTTTGATTACGGCTCAGAAAGGGGATCCAATAATTGGTAAGTTTTATCAACACATTGAGGACCCTGAGAACTTTCCCCTGACGGATACCAATTACATAGGGAAAGAGGACCTCAGAGTGTTGATGAAATGTCCAAAAATGTTCAGAATCTAAGACGGTTTGTTGGTGAGGAAATCCCTAGCTGGCCATGATCAGTGGGTGGTTCCTACCTCATTCCGAAGCCTGATGTTAAGTCACGCCCATGATGCGGCCACAGCCGGTGATAGGGGGTTTCATACAACACTTGAAATCTTAAGAGAGGTTGCATACTGGCCACACATGGGGCAGGACCTCGACCAATATTTGAAGGGGTGTCTTGTGTGTGCACAATTTCAGCCAATATCCCTCACACACCGTGCGCCTCTCCAAAAGAGGGGGATGACACTGCCATGGTCAGATTTGCAAGTCGATTTCATTGGGCCCGTGATTCGCTCCTCTGGGGGAAATAAGTACATGTTGACCATGACATGCTTGTTTACTAAGTGTACTAAATGGGTGGAATGTCTCCCGGCCCGAAACTGTAAGGCAGAAACAGCAGCCGCCCTGATGATCAACCACATTGTTTTGCGTTTTGGACTACCCCAAAGGATTGAGTCAGAAATAGGTAGCCATTTCACCAGCGAAGTAATGACAAAGATGTGGGAGATACTTGGGGTCAAAAGGAAGCTACACATTGCTTACCGGCTAGCCTCTAGTGGTGTAGTGGAGAGATACAACAAAACAATTGTGAGCATATTAAAAAGGTTTGTGGCAGATTCTGGGCCAAGTTGGGATATTCAATTACCTCTTGTCTTAATGGCCATCAGATCTACCCCTTCATCTGCAACTAAAATGTCACTGTTTGAGCTGATGACTGGACGCAGGATGGTGTTTCCCCAGGATCTGCTCTACAGAACCCAAGAGCAGACATTGATCAATGCCTCCACAACTTATGTTGAAAATCTAAGAAAACACCTTCAACATGCTTTTGCCTACGCTCAGTGAAATCTAGAGAGAGCTGCAGACAGCATAAAGACCCACTATGACTTGAAGACTACCAGAAAAGAATACAATGTAGGAGCCCGGGTCTACCTATACAATTTCCAAAGGAACCAGGCCAAACAGCGCACATTTTTGCCTACCTGGAGGGGTCCTTTTGAAATTGTAGACAAAATCTCACCAGTCGCCTACAAAATCTGCATCCCCAAAGGCAGTTTGTTTCCATCCTAGGCACACTCTGCAGCAACTGGAGGAGTCTTCTGGAACCCCAGAGAGGGCCACTCCAGCTCCATAAAATTCCAACTATAAAATATTCCATATAGATTCTATAAAATACAATATAAAAATGTGTTCTGATTTATCGAAATATATGTGTCTGCCCCACTACATTAATAGTGGTGGGGAAATGTCTACAAATATGTTTTTACTTTGTCGTCCTAGGATTGGAAACCATGGAGTCGGAAACCAAGGAGGACTACCCAGGGATCGGGAGCAAAGATCCAAGGGCCCCGGAGTATCGCTCAATACTCACATCAGGACTGGCGAGGAGAACCGATCGATCCACCCTTGATGGAGGAAAAGATGATGAATTTTGCCATTTGTGGAATCAGAAGAGATGAAACCGACATCCCAGTGTTTTGAATTCCCATTGATGGACGATCAACGCCAAATCGCAAGCGGGGGGGCTTGTGGGATGTTCTTACAACACTCGTTCAGGCTCTTCAACATTCCTCTGCACTGCTTGCATCAGGAACATCAGAATGGCCGCTGGAAAGCATTATGCATGCTAAAATCACCCAGAAGTATGCAGGAAAAATCTGAAAAATAGGCCACATCTACTTTTGCCTATGTCAGTGGTAACACAGGAGACCACTGCCAAAACCCATAATTTGGCTGCCCAAAAAGCAAGGCTGATTGCAAAAGAAACACAGAGCTGTGTGGAAATCCGTTTTTCTTGGTTGTCAAATTTGCAAAAAATCATGTCTCACAAACCACCCAAAAGATCCAACCTCCTTGTGGGGTGTTGAACATCATTCTACTTCAAGAATCCACATAAATATAATGTCAGCAGAAGTATATTTTATCAGAACAAAATCCACTTTTAAAGATACTTTCTGGAAAGAAATATGTCAAAAATGGGTGAAATACCGTTACTCACCTCTGTCAGACGCTGGCAATCTCTAAATCTGTCAGGTGAAACTTGTGTCTCAAAAGCTAAATATGCCAAAGAAAGGACTTCCATCAAATGCAATATAGGGTGCCACACATTGATTTTCAAGTTGAAAAAGACTGGAATTGAAGATATGTTTGCTTATTTTAAATTTGTAACTGTAATTTTTCACAAGGAACAATGTCACAATTGACCATAAGGTAACCTGATTCAGCTAAAAGTTCAAAGAGGTTTTCTTCACTGAGAACATACAACCCTGTTCATTCCCACCAAAAGGAGAGAATATCTCATGGTGTTGCTAATGAGAAGGGGAGGAGACTTCCTCTGCTGCTCTGGGAAAGAGACAGTGGGTTCCTTGAAATGAAAGAAAATGCTAATTTGGGTGTGACTGACACCAACTGCCCAGGAAGACAAGCCCATGTGACTCTCTGGCTCAGCCAAGCCTTGGAGGTGGGCCAGACTGAAAATGTGGATTTGAAACTGAAGTAACTGTATGTTTGTGGAAAAGGCTTATAGCAAATTGTACTGAACTGGTAAACTTATGGGATTTATAGGTTATTAAAATGAAAAGTTTGCTCACAGTTTAAACTTATCTGGAATCTGTGTGACATTCAGAGACTGAACCACGAAAAAGTTCATATTCTAGATATTGCGATTATGTTAGGAACATGGACATTTCCAGGAATATACCCAGATGGTATGTGTATGCATGTGTAAAAATTGGTACAGAACTGACAATGAGTAACCACCCAAAAGCACGAAAAATTGTCATTTGTCAACCAAAACTCATAGGAAGAGGAGGCTTGGACAGAAACGTACCTTAGTCAATCTGTCATGTAATTATGTATCATTAACAAGTTGTGCATATTGGAAATATGTTTTTTGGGAAAAATAGATTTTCCGGGTAAGAACAAAGGGGAGGGATTTTTTCTGGACACTAAACACACTGTCACTCTGACACATGATGACACATCATGACACACTGTTCCCTTCTCAAATCAGGAGAGGGGGAATTCTCTGACCTACCAAATCCTTATAGGGTTGGGCATAGTACAATCAGCCTCCCCACCCCTTTGGAAGATGGATAAATAGGGCCTGTTGAGAACCCAAACAGACACATTCACTCGTCACTGATCTACCGGCGAAGCACTCTGCAGGGAGAACCCATCTCCAGAACCAGACTACAGAACCAGACTCCAGAAGCAGACTCCAGAACCCTGAAGCAGAGGCCTAACCCAAAAAGCTGAACCCTCTTCAGCACGCCTATAAAATCTTTCAACCTAATTTAACCCCTAAACTTCCACGGGGCCTAAACCATTCAAGGGCCTGGCTGAGCTGTTTTGCTGCTTCTGGCCAAGAACCCTTGCTAGAACCCAAGATCTAGATCAGTCCAGCAGCCAGCAGAGCTGTAACCCAGAACCCGTCAGATCCAGTCCAAGAGGCCGTGCAGACCAGAGTGCCTTGCTGAGAGCAGTCCAGGTGTCCTGAATCCTGACCGGTGGCGAGTGAGGTCCAAGCCAAACCTTTGACCAGATCATTGACGGGTCCATTCCATTCCAAAGCCATAGTAGTGAGTATTTAGCATAGAACTGTCCATAGTCATCTCTTAGTATTAAGTAACCCAATCCAACCCATTCCAACAATCCATAACTGCATTATTGAATCTCTTTTGTCTATCTTAAATTCTTCTCTCATCCACATCATGCTGTGATAATTGTAGTGATAATCCTCTTGGCGCTAATATATATTTTCTGGAGAAAGGCAATTGTCTCAGGCAGATAGAAACCATCCGTAGGTGCCTCTGGATAGGTGGCTGTGCTGTCCGAGTAATTTGCGCCTCCATAGACTCTCTAGTGTTAAGAAATCTTTGTTCCAAATCTTCAACAGCTCACCTTTCATTTTGAAATCTTGATCCTTTTTGAGAAAAATCTACCTTTCCTAAAACCTCTCTAACATTTGAACCGTACGTGCTAGGAACGATATTTAGATACCATTTTGAAGCGGTTTCCGCACGCTGAAATGTTTGCCGCGATTTCGCATTTGGCTCAATTTCACCACATGTAAAAACAGCTATTTCTTGCTTTCAACTTCTGAATTTCGTTTTCCATCTGCTAATCATTCTACAATCTTTGCTAGTGTTTACTTGACCCAATCCAAAACAATTCTCACTAGTTCTGAATCCTGTTTAGCAAATTAAAATCATTTTTAGCATTTTTCCCATCACTTCATATTACATTCAAAAGTATTTGACCTGTTTAAAATCACCCTGTTCTCTCTAAGCTTGCTGGGGGGAATTGCGTTTGAAACTGCAATTGTTGAATGTTATTCCTGAAACCTGTGTGCCCTCATTCCATCTCTTCATATTGCATATTGGGGGGAGTGAGTAGTAACAGGGGGAAAGAGTGATCACATTGTCTTGGTTGAATTCATATCAAGTTTATTTCTGTGCTGCATTCTTTCCTATCATTGCATTTCCTTGAACCTATACAAAGTTATTCTCTGCTACATTATTCTTGCTATTCCTACTCCTAATTGATTAAAGAGATTGTTGATATTGTATTATTACCCATTGCTGATCATTGCATAAATATTCAGATATTATTCATATTTATAAAAGCGTGATATATATATATATATATATATATATATATATATATATAGTTCAATTCTTCAAATAAATCTTTTTGCAAAACAAGCCTTCTTCTTGGTTCAGTGAGCCCAGGGGGATTCAAAGGGAGGGGCGTTATATAAGGGTACATCATCCAGAAATAAAATAATTTTTGACATAAAAATATATAAAGAAGGGTTTCCATTGGGCATCCCATACTAGGCATTGACTTAGGTGGAGCGCTGGGTTGAAACCACTTAAACCACCCATGAAGAGGGGGCATACTGTTACACATATTGGCCGTTGGTCACTTTGGCATCGCAGTCGCCTATGTGGATTGACTAGGGTTAGTACATCCAAGATGGAGGGCGGCCGTATAGACTGAGTGGATTGCAGCGGTACAGCTTTTTCACGTCCACAAGAGACGCCGGTGATCGCTCACGTGATTCCATATATGGAACAGGGATCCGCTTTCCTACGTGTCCCTACTGTTGATACTGGCGCTCCGTGAGTTTGCTTCTAGTTGCCCTTCGTATCCTTACCTTTTCTCCTTGGACTTTCTTCAGCTTGTTACCTTAACTCTGTGTTTCCCTTCCGTCCAGGTCCTCGCAGTGGATTCCTCCTATCGCCCATACTTCTCTGTTGCTTTTCACAAACGGTCGGAAATCTATCCTGCCCTTCTATTTAACCTCGCTCTCTTTGGCGTGGTATAACTCTGTCCGTGAACATTCTGAAGTGAGTTCCATTGTCCGATCGCTAGAGAATCCTACTTATTCCCTGAATCATACTTTCCCCAGAGTAATTACCTCTCTGTCTATTCTGGGAATCCTTTCATCCAACTCTTCCGGTTTTGGTCTACCCAATTCCTGAGTCTGGGACTCGCCCCTACTTCTTGATTAGAGTAATCTACTTTCAATAGGTGAGGACTTCCTTTCTTAGTTCACTGGTTATTCAGTCCTATTTCCCTTTCTCTCTTGTGAAGTATCCTCACTACTCTTTGTTTCTTCATTCTTAGAGTAAGCTTCTCCAGACCCAGTCCAGAATCTTCAGCACCTACCTCAACACAGGGTTTTCTTCCCCAGAGGGTTTCCCTGACTGTCGTGTCCTTTCTCCCTGGTCTATATCTTCCAGGTGAGGAGGGATAGGTCGGTCCGGGGGGGTTCTCAACTGCTGCATCGGTTTTTCCATTGGAAAGTCAGCTGTCTGCCAAGGTGAGAGTTCACTTGAATCTAAATCCTATTGTCAAGAGGCTGTCGGATATATATATATATATATATATATATATATATATATATATATATATATATATCAATTTAGTACATTATCTGGTATGGATATCAGATAACAGATCTTGGGCATGATATTCCTGTGGTTCTGTATTATATAGCGCAGCATAGTCCATGCCCCCCTCGTGGAGCTTGCCAATTTTGCTGCATGGCTCCTCTGCTTCTACATGTTCTGGCTATGTGTCCTATTCTTCTGCAATTCCAGCATTGTTGTGGTTGTCTGCCATTAAATCCTCCTCTTCCCTGAGGGTTTTGAAATCCACCACCTCCTCCTCCTCTCGGCCCATTTCCTCTTTCCCAAAAATTGTACCGACTCTGCTCTTTGGGATACACTACATTGTTTTGCTGCACTGATTGCATTTCCTGTCTCACCACACCTTCAATACTTGTCATTACTGCTCCCTGTATGTCTCCGTCCATGTAATGTCCTTAATCTGCTTACATAAGGCAGGGATACATCCCTTGCACTGCACGACCATGCTTGTCGTCACTCTGTATATGGTGTTGATTCTGGTGTTCTCTCTTTGGGGTCCTCTAAATCTGTCAATTAGACACCCTTTTTACACTTGATTCTTTTGAAACCCTGCATGCACTCTCCCTTTGCGCTCTTTCATTTTCTTCCCTTTCTTCATCTGACATTAATATGACCCAGGTTGTATGACTATTATCCTTTTCCGCATCAAGATCTAGTCTACTTAAAAACACTGTTCTGTGCTCATCTGTTATGGCGTCATCTGACCTAACTCCTGTTTCTCTCGAGAGATATCCTGCAATGTCTCTTGGGTTTTATACCCTTCTTTATCCCTCATTTGCCTACATAAATAGCCAAGTCATTTCTCTACTCCTTCTGTATCTGGCACACCAGCCCATGATGGTATTCTTGGTACCCCTTGCAGCTCCCTTCAGGGCTGTTCTGACCCTCTCTCTTCCTCATGTCGTTCTTGTGCTTTGATCAGCACTATGCTTCTATGCCATAGATACTTGTTGTCTTTCAGCCCCCTACTTCTGTTCATTTCTTCTTCCCTTCTGCTCATCTGCCTTAATTCATCTTCCCCTCGCCTTCTTTACAACCTATGTTCTGGCATACTTTTTGCTCCTACCTCCTCTCGTCTCTTCTCTTCTAGTCTCTCCTTTTCTTTCCTTGCCTCGTACCTTCTTCATTCTTCCCCTCACTTGCCTTCTCTTTCGCTACTTTATATGCTCTCTCTTATTCCTTTAATTTACTTTCTCGCTCTTCTCTCTCTTCTCTTTCTCGAACCCCATCAATACCCTTATCATCCAGCTTGAGTAATATCTGTCCTTCCATCCATTTGTTCTGTACTATTGTTATTCCCTTAGCTTTGTCCTTTGTTTCATTCTGCTTATTTGCTTCTTCCTCTATCTTCATCTGTTTATCTTGTATGTCCTTCCTCTCATCACGCTCTTTACTTTCATCGTGTGTCGAGATATATTTGCATTCTCTGTTTTTGCTCTCTTCTGCATTGTCCTCACTGTTATAAGCAGGGGGCTCATAAGTCAGATTAATGTACCCCGCCGCTGTTTTCAATTCCTTTAAAGGATAAAATCCCTTCTCCTCTGTGTCAGCACTCTTGTTTTCAGGAGGGGAAAGGGGAGCTGAAGGTGTTTTATCCTCCCCTTTGTGCTGACTCACTCTGGTACATCTTCCAGGGCTCTAAAACAGCCAGTCTTTTCTGTAACTTCTTTCCCTTATATGTAGCATGCAAATATGTTGTCATATTTCGTAATATGTTTTTTGTCAACAAATCCTCCTGAGGCCACGGCATGGGTGTCTTATTAGTCGTGCCTCACACCCACTCTGAATAATGTTTCCTTATTTTAGCTGTGTATCTTGGCAATGTCCTGTATAAATGAAGAAGATGAGTGTCTCCCACGATGACAAGTCAATTTCTATTGTCTATATTTACCCAATTTTTATTCTTCTCTTTATGATATCAAATAAACCACACTGATCAGTTTGAGCAGGCACCATCAATTGCTGTTTAACTGTCAAAAAATCCAAATATTTTCTCCGCTTTTAAAACTCTACACAATGTTCTTTCTGTTCCTTTGTTTACACTTTCTATCAATTTTTTATATCTTGTTGTATCATTGATATTTTAAAAGTTCCTTCTTTATTTATTAGTTTCCTTTGAATTTTAGCCTTCTGATTGACGTCAATCACTTGATCAAAAGAAATCTAAAAATCACCTTAATTTTTTACTATCGTTTTATATCTGCTAGTTTAAACACAACAAAAGCTTTACACTGAGATATTTATAACCCCACATATGTGCAATTTAATACATTTTTCTATCTATGCCTTCCTTTACTATATTTAGTAAATTGATTTTGATACACACTCTTCTTGTTGGCTTTGCCTCAGGAATCCTTAACACCCCTATTTGGAGTCTTTTTAGTGCATACCCTTGAGTCCCCTTGGAACCGGGAATCGAGGTTTCTACTTCTCCTATTTATAACTCCCCAAAAATCCTGTTACTTTTATACATGTATATTATTTACAACACAGTCCCTCCCTCTATTTTTGTCAAGTTCAATGTTCTACTTACATCCGTGGCTCAGCTTGAGTCCCTTGGCATCAACTCTCCCTCAACCGACCAGTTCGCCTTCCATCCACGGGGCACCTGCAGGGACCGGACAGGAATTTCACCAAAGGGTATCTGCCAAGCGTATCTTTTACATGTGTATTGTTCCACACCATTCTCCACAGGAAGCTCCACAGTCTTCTGGCTAATGGCGGGAGCAGCCAAAAGTCTGGAGATCGGATTTGGGCCTAGGTCGACTAGACCTGAACCACCCACACCGCTACCAACATGTGCTCTAGCACCTTGCAATGTCTCTTGTGCTAGATGGAATTACCAATAAAGATCTCAGACTAAATAACCGGACAGACTCAAAGAATATGGCAAAGTACTGTTTTATTCTCAGTTTAATAAAGCAGTGCCAACTGGCAAACATCAGATGGATGCTTGCACACTCACACACATACTTGATTACAGAGAGATCTTATACCACAGTAGGCATCATCTATGATGTCATCCTACGTAGCATTCCATAAAACGTATTAGCGGGAGGGATTTGTTAGGGGAACATGTCTACTTACAGAATGTATACGGGTTAGTACTTCATTGGCTGGCTCTTATCTGTAAGACACACCTAAAACTACATCCAAATACGTATAATAATGATTATAGCTAACAAAATGGCAGCGGCTTGGTCTATGCAACATGGTATAGCAGGTTGCCCCATAGACCCACTGATTGGTTGGCATTCTCCCCCAACCTTGGACTTTTGGCTCGGCTAGCAGCACGTAAGGAAACCGAAACCCAGGGGCTTGAATCATGTTAGATTACTCCCTATTTTCCCAATTAGTCCATCCTCTCTCATCAGACCGGCCATGAGCCAAGGTTTCCCGTCTGTATTTCAGCTTGTAGCCTGCTCTCTGTTCTATGACATTCAAAGGAGTGGAAGCACATCACTATCTTCATCTGCGGCTTAATGAATAGCCCTTGCTTTCCACTTCTGAGTCACCTGTGAAGAGACCAGAAATGTGTCTATTTCAGCCTCTTATTGACTGCTATTTGATTTAATTATACTGAGTGTCATTGCTCCTGTTGGCCTCTAGAGACTTGCTCACTCTACCTTCTATAGACGTTATACACTTTTAATTGGCTCTTGCAGATGTTTTCTTCTCCTTTAATCTAAGAGAAATATGTCTCGTCCATGGCTGGTCCGTCTGCCTCCCCTGGTGCTTTGCAGCTATTCCTTAGAAATAGTGTTCTTAATCCCAAGCCAACATAGATTACTCTTTGTTTTGCACACAAAGCTGTTCTTCCAGGGCCTCCTGACTCTGCAACCCTGATCTGTTTCTGAGGTAGTTGAATTGACTATTTACATGAGTCGGCATCCATTTTCCAACTGTCGCTGTCCTTGCCACGTTATATATTCCTCTATAGCAAGCTTCTATGTATCTTTTCTACCTTGCATTACTGCGTATTTACATTTATTGGTCAGCACGTTACTTTATCTTCTTTTGCATTTATGATTACTTTATCATCTCGTCCATGTTTCTCTTATCGATTCAGTTACATTGTCACCCTTAAGTATTTTCATATCATTTCAGTATGGCTTTGTATAGCTTCTTTATGACATCACACAGCTTTGACACTCTCCTCCCTGACGGCTACAAGATCCTCTCTGCGCCTAGACCCAACTGTTCCGTGGGGGGTGTAGCCCTGATCTTCCCTGAGTGGATTCCTCCCTCAGTCATTCCTACGCAGGCTACTCATCCTTCAAATGCCTCGTCTGCAGGCTCTCTCTCTCTCCTAGCCATTCCCTTACTGTGGCTACCATCTATCAGCCACCTGGTCAGATCTCCTCCTTCCTCTCTGAGTGGTCAGACCTCTCCTCTTCCCTCCTGGTCTCGACCAGTGAACTCCTCCTTCTTGGAGACTTCAACATCCACCTGGATTCTTCCTGCCCTTCCTCTGGACTCTTTTGCGACCTTTGAGACTCTCTCTCACTCTCCATTCTCCCCTCTGGCCCGACTCACTCTGCAGGGCATACGCTTGATGCTCTGATCTCTTCTGACCATCCCCTTTCTATTCCTCTCACCACTCCTCTCTCCTGGAGTGATCACTTTCTCCTTTCCTCCCAGCTCACCCTCTCTAACCCCCAGGCCAAGCCCTCTCCATCATTGCCACCCACCTTCTCGGTCATCAGACCCAGGAAGCGCATGTCATTGGAGGCTTTTGCTGCCACTTTCTCTCCCCTCCTACCCCTCTGGCTGACTCACACCCTGATACAGCCCTTTCTATGCTCCACTCTGCTATATCAGACACTCTTGATGTTCTTGCCCCTGTCATGAGGATCTGCCTGAAGCCGAAAGCCAAGTGCAACTCCTGGTACGACTCCGTCCTCGTCACCCTTAAACGCAGGTGCAGGGTGGCTGAGAGGAAATGGCTTGCTTCAAGTACATCCTCTAACAAACTGGCATGCCGCCTGCTCCAAAGGCAATACCGGCTCTCTGTTCGCACTAAGAAGAGAGCTCACATCCAAGCCCGCATCTCTGAGGCATCCAACAACTCGGCCAAACTCTTTAAAATCTGCAAGGAACTGGCCAATCCTGCCGCAGTCTCTACCTCTCCTGTCCCTTCCCAGGCCCTCTGCACAGCTCTGGCTTCTCACTTCATCTCTAAAACTCAGGACATCTTGTCCTCTCTTTCCACCTCTGCTCCCTGCCAATCCTCTGGCCCTTCTGCTGCCACCTCTCCTCCATCCTTCTCTGCCTTTCCTCTGTTCTTCCCAGATGAGGTTTCTAGACAAGTCCGATCTATGAAAGTCTCGTCAAAACAGGTCCATCCCTGTTCCTCCAAAACCATCAAGAACCACATTGAGTCCCTGGCTCCTGCCCTTGCCGATTTCTGTAACCACTGTTTCACCTCTGGAGTCTTCCCCACCCCCTGAAGCACTCACTTGTGCATCCTCTTCTTAAGAAACCCTCTGCCGACCCTTCCTGCCCTGCTAACAATCGCCCAATCTCCATCACTCCTTTCATGGGCAAACTCCTTGAAAAGCTGGCCATCTCACAGCTTAATCTTCACACTAAATCTGTTGGCTGTCTCCATGACCATCAGTCAGGCTTCAGGGCTGCCAGAAGCACGAAAACTGCTCTTCTGAACATCCGCGAAGACCTGCTCTCTAACCTTGATTCCAACACCCCCTGTGTCCTCATCTTACTTGACCTCTTGTCTGCCTTTGGCACGGTCAACCATGCCATCGTGCTCAACCGTCTCAGTGATAACCTGGGCATCACGGGTCAGGCCCTGGCATGGCTGACTTCTTTTCTCCCCGATCGACCCTCCCAGGTCAAACTCGGGTCCTTCCTCTCCTCCATTTTTATCTCTACCTGTGGTTTTCCCCAGGAGTCTAACCTCTCTCCCTGGCTGTTCAACCAATACCTGGCACCTCTTGCCCACTGCATTGCCGCACACTGCCCCAACTTCCAGTGCTATGTGGATGATACTCAGCTCATTTTCAGGCTACCCTCAGCCACTTCTTCTCCCTCCCTCATCTCTGACTGCCTGTCTGCCATCCAGGAGTGGTGTGCCGCCAATGATCTCTGCCTGAATGCCAGCAAGACGGAGATTCTCCTCATCGGCACACCCACACCCTCCTTTCCTCTCACTCTCTGGCCGGCCTCTCTTGGCCCTCTCGTGCTCCCACCTGTGAGGCTAAAAATCTCAGGGTCATCTTCGACTCCACTCTCTCCTTCTCTCCTCACATCTCTGATATCTCTAAGAAGTCACATTACCAGCTGCACCTCCTCAGAGGTATTCTACCTTTCCTATCCTTCCCCCAGAAGCTCACTGTCCCCAGAGCTCTGGTTCTCTCTAAGCTGGACAATTGCAACAGCCTCTTTCTAGATCTGCCTGCTTCTACCCTCCGCCCTCTGCAGCTCATCCAGAACCAGACTGCGAGACTTGTCCTTGGCCTCAAGCCCAGGGATCGTATCTCTCCAGGATTGAAATCTCTGCACTGGCTCCCAGTGGCTGCAAGGATTAAGTTCAAAACCCTCTGCATCGCCCACAAGGCCTTCTGGGGCCTAGGGCCTCAATACCTTCAACTCTCTCTTCCTAAATATCTCCCCTCTCGTGCTCTTCGCTCATCCACCTTCAACTCGCTCAGGGTCAGTCGCTTCTCCAAGCAACGAGTTGGTGGTAGATCACTTTCTTCGGCCAGGGCCTCCCTCTGGGACAGCCTCCCTACCCCCCTGAAACTTGAGGAGAACCACCTCTGGTTCCGGAAGCACCTCAAAACCTTTCTCTTTGCTTCTGCTTTTTCTCCTCCTCTCCCCTGCTGATTTCCTTGCTTATACTGAAACTGCACTGGCTTACCTGGAAACCCTCTGATCTCGGGCCCAGGTCCCCCCCCTCCGCCAGTCGCACAACTGCACTGCCCTCCTGGATACCCCATCACTTGGGGACTGTTCTCTGTATCCCTACAGTCCTACCACCAGCACTTGAGACATGATGCCTGCACTTACCCTTCTCCCTTGGACTTGCCACCTTTTGGCCATTCTTTACTTTGTTATTTATTCTTTATCCCATGTATTGCACTGTCCCCTTTCCCTTCCCCCCTGCACTTCCCCTTTCCCCCTTCCTATCCACTTGCGTGATCTGAATGACACTTGGCCTAGTAGGATCGTTGTCTGTCTTCCCTCTGTTCCCCCTCCCTTGCCTCGTCGCGCCTTGAAACACTTGTGTATAGGCGCGTTATAAATGCCATATCATATCATATCATATCCATGTCAGATTTCACTCAGCGTTCCACGATGTCCAATGGTGTGTGCTGACACCCTTCCATATGGTATACTTCCACACTTTCAGAATGTGGGTACATTCGATACGGTTGTCTGAGTGCACATCGTCTCTCGTACACTCAATGCGGAATAGGCATAACACATGGAGTATCACATAGGGCCCTTCATCCTGCTGTTCCAGTATAATGGGGATGAGGGCGCGGGTATTAGGGAAAATGCACCCATCTGCTCCTCTACAAAATCACCAAGGATGTGCAATGTTGTAGACTCTGTGATGTGGCTGGGGTAGAAACCTGATTGGAAATTGTTGGCAAGTTTGTTTGGGGTGATTTTCTGTTGGAGTAGGCTTGTGACAAAGAGTTCCATGATTCTGGCGAGTTATGGCATGATTGTGAAGGGACAGTTGTTACCAGGGAACATGGAGCCGAGGGATGGTTTTTTGAAGGGGGGGGGGGAATTGTCCACTTATGAAGGCACAGGAGAGGGTGTCAAGTGAGAGAGGGAAATTGATGATGTTTAACCAGTGTGGCACCAGGGTGGCGATGCAGTAGGATACAGCCTGAGCTGGGAATGCGTCATCCAGGAATTTTACTGGTTTAGTTGTGGCTTACAGGGTGACAAAGGTGTCTTTATCGATGGGTTTGAATATGTCCCATGTGTTGGGGGGCTTACAACTTGCTGACTTCGGGCAGGATGATTCACAAGGGGCTCCTGACAACCTGCAGCCTCTCAGGTTTGGCGGTGAAGGAGATGACCTGGTGCTGGGCTGGTGCAGCCAACCATGCCTCTGCTTCCAACTTGTTGGGGCAAACTCCCAGGTACGCCAGAGGGTCACTACTAGTTTGCAGACTCTCGTAAGGCCCAACACCTTCCAGTGGATAAACGGAGGACTCAGTCAACAGCAAGTTCAAACTGTGGTTTATTACAGACAAAACCAACAGGGATCAGCACAGGAATAGGAAGAATCTATGCGCAAGTCAACTGCAAACATGCATCAGTGCTCCATCACTACATAGGCCTCTCCCCAAAAACCTATTGATGTGTGGGATTGGCCGTCAGGAGCCTAATAACCTACATGGTCACCTATATGTGTTATTCTACTGGCTCTCACATGCCAGGTGGATGGCCTGGTCCATCCCCAAGTCACTATCTATAACGATGTTGCAGTGTGAGGGTCTTACCATTGCTTCTTGCCCCTTGCTACCCACCCCTAGGATACTAAACTGTGGTTGGCTAGAGCTGACGTCCCCTGGCCTACGATCTGCAAAGTTTCTCAGTAATCTGTGTACCTTTTCAAGTTAATAAAAAAGACTATGGGCCTCATTATGAGATGGAGGTAGCCATGGTGCTATTAGCGCCATGGCTGCCTCCAAAATCGTGTCTGGGTCCCTTGAATGAGGAATTACCGGGTCATTCTAACCTTGGAGGACCCAGTATTTCCTCATTCAAAAAAAACAATCCCCATTCCCATTTGAACCCCCATAGGGCTCAATGGGAATGGGGATGGAGCTAATAGCGGGCCCATTAATAACGGGCCCATTATTTGCTCCCTGGTACCCTCGCAGGACCCGGAAAGGACGTCTGGTTTTACCAGACGTCCTTTCCGGGTCCCGCAAGGGAACCTCGTAATAGGGCAGAATGGGTTTACCGGCACCAGAACCATTATCGGCGCCAGTAAAACCCATTCCGCCAACCTCGTAATGAGGCCCTATGTGTCTGCATTGTAACTTGTGTGTACCACCTTAGTCTATGAGAGTGCTCATTTGCTCAGTGCAAAACTTGTCTCACATTGTAGCATCTTTGTTGCAGTCTTCTGTCTGGTAGCCTGAGTTCGGCTCCCTTTCCCAGTGCTGGTGGCTGTCCATTGTCTACGTCGGCTGGGTCACGTGTTTGGAGACAATGATATTGAGCTGCGCAGCTCTGAATTATGAGGAATTATTATTTGTATTTACTGAAGCTGGTGCTTTTGTCGTTCGGGGAAAGGAATGTCATCTGTATCTTGTGGCCTTGGCAGCGGATCCTGTCTCACATGTTTTGCTCCTTGTCCAGTCTGAATTCAGCTCAGCTCAGCTCTTGATGATGTGGCCTGCTGTACTTTTCCTAAACCATTATAATGCAGTTTCTAACATGTTTGTGCTATACTACATTCTCCATAGGTTAGTCACACTTGGCTCTGTCAGGTCGCATAGGTGCTCCTGAAGTTCCATAGGGTTATTTGCATGTAAGCACCTGCAAGCTTTACTCAGGATCTCTTGCTACTTGCGGTTTCTGCGTTGCTGCATTTAGCTAATGGCAAAAATAATAAAAGCAATGATAGTATGTATATGTGTCTGTCCTCTAACTAAAGAACTGAATGCTCATGTTCTTCAGGTATTTTAGAGTGTGTTTATGTCCTGGAGTGTGGATGGCACATGTGCTTCATGTCTAATGCTACTAAGTCGGGGTGTCTCTAACGATGTCAGCAACATGGCTTCTTGGCCCTTTAATCAAGACTGTCAATTGAGGTGTCTTTAGTTGCAGCCTGGGACCTCTCGTCCACTCTAGGGTAAATTTGTACTGCACCTGGTCTGTAGAGCTGGTTGTGGGTGTATGGCTGAATGAGAATGTATCTCTCGACATATTTGTCAACCATTGGTCTGTTGGTAATTCGCCGGAAATATAATGTGTGATTGCAGTGTTTCCTGGCCTTTTTCCGTGTCATGTATTTCATAGGAGGGGGAAGTGGGGGTAGGCCTCACCATTCCTCTTTAGTTCCCCCTCAGGTCAACCTGTCAACCACATCCTTATATGACAGTCTTGTTGCTCTGGACTGCCATATCTTTGTTATTCCTCCAAGATGTCCATAGTAGTTTGTGTGGTTATCGAACGACGAGTGCATGTAACAGCACACTCCCTCGGGGTTGCACCAAACCCACCTCCCTTCATAGTACTTTGGGTCATGAGGATTGTCCAGCTTAATGGATTCAGTTGGGAATAGTTGACACTGTGCAATTTTCAATCTGAGCTTGTCCCTCTTTGCTACATTACATTTGCTACATTTAGGCTTTTGATCCTCCTATGTTCACATCCATCAGGATCTACATTCTGACAGCCTCTTCTGCTGTTTTCTTGCACCTTGCCATGCAGATTTTGATTCTGCATATAGATGCTGCTCCCAACATGAGAGCTACGGCTATCACGTTCAATCCATCTGACAGCCAGAATGGCATCCATTTGTATTTGTATTTGTATTTATTAATGTTTATATAGCGCTTTACACGACCATATGTACACTAGCCAACTCTTGTCCTTCCCTGTTCCTTGTGCCTCATGTTCCATTTTGGCATGCGTTGGTGTCAGTTCTGCCACTGCATCTGATGAAGTTCTGTTATCTTTGTCATTGGCGGGTGTAAATGTGCAACAGGAACTCCCTATCTTTGCACAAACTCCTCCTTCCATAGCCATGAGGAAATCCAGAAATGATCTATTCTGGAGAGCCACCAACCTCATTGCTGTGAGTTCTTCCTTTATGGTGTTGAACCCATTCACCGTAGAGTTAATTGTTACCATCAGCTCCCAGCAAGTGATATGTAACCACTTAGCATTTGTGTATGTCTGCACATATGGTATCATAATACAAAGAACATTTGTGTCCTGCTGAACAGCCTGTTTTCTGCCGGGATATCATCTAGTGCTGTTTCTGATGCTTCTGAGAAGTAATTCCCTCTTCTCTTCACCCTGCTCACCCCTTACCGTTTCTCCGTCTTTCATGTCTTGCCCATTGGTGCCACCTCGAGCGATCTCTTATTGTTGTTCATTTTCAGAAATTCATCAAGCTTTACATCCTTCCTGAGCACGACCAATGGAGGCATTGTCATGGGCACTGCACTCTCATCAGGACAGTCACCACCTTTGGGTTGCAAGGGGTTTCAGAACATGCTCATGGGGCCTCAATGGGTGCATGCCTGGCGAGTCAGACACCTCCTGCAGTTATAGTCAACATACACTATTGGGAATGTTACACTTCCTGTTCCCTCAAGATGGTATTGCAAAGGGCCTTGGCTTAAGTAAAGAAACGTTCTAGTCTCTGAGCGTGGCTGACTACTTAAGCCATGCCCAGGAAACAGCCTGTGCTTCGCATAGTTTCTGTCCTCACAGCAACATGCTTATTGTGGCTCCGTTCCCAGCATGCAAAGAAAAGGCAACTATTATTATTGCGATATTTCTAACTCAAGTCGGAACATTCTTCCATTCCACTTACCCATTAGTGCGGCCCCCTCTACCGCTTCTGTGGAGTTCCTGGCATCTCCTTTGGCATAATCCTCTGTGCCTCGCCTCCGCACCTGCTGATAGAAAGTAAGAGAAAAGAATGATCATTACAACGTGCACGAAAACAGCAGCTGCGCCTCAGGTTGTCGCACGCAGCACTAATTAGCAGAATTCCCAGTTCCCTACAAACGTTGCAAGCTGGCAACCTTACCTCATCGACAGGGGGCATGTAGTATACACATCCCAAGGCTGCAGACATGCAAAAGTTCATTATCTTCACGATAACCATGTGGAGTGCACAATTCAAGAAGGGCAATTCCACTGTCCCGCTGTATAACTGCATCTGTAGGGAATCAACACTGGAGATTAGTACAGCACCTAAATCACCGTGCACAGTGTGCTCAGCATTCAACAGCTAAAAGACTTCCCGACGAACTATATCAGAAAGGGAAAGAACCTCCAAACCAAGCTGTGCTCACAAATAACCTCAGGACAGGATGACATGACCAAAGAGCAAGTAGCAGCTAAACATCCTCGGACATTTCATAGGACAAGGTTGATGATGCAGTGAAGTAACTGACAACAGTCCTCTTCAAGACTTAGCACCCCTGTGTCTCGCAGGATGGAGAGCCCACCATTCTTTCTCTAAAGGTGAGCTTGCACATAGTTCTGGGAAGGGACACATTAGGGGGATCAAGGAAGGGAAGGAAAAGCGTCCATGTGGTCCACAGTTAGTATCCCTGTTTTTTGTCTTAAAAGGCCCAACACCCTTTCTGACCCTTCCGTCCTCAAGCATCCAGAGAAGAGGTCCGAGTCGCTCCCGCAGAGTTCAGGTAAGCATGACAGCATGTTGATGTTTACCAATGAGCAAACTCCTCCCCAATCAGGAGGCAGCTTCTTGCATGCTTTAGATCCGCAAGCCCAGTAATGTTCCATCAGTACTGCTCTTCCCGCCTTCATAGCTGCGAGTTGTTCAGTTGTTTTGCACCCAACGTTCTCGCCAACTTCAACCTCGCCATTTTTCTGATAGCAGAGGGCTGGTGTCTTTAGAGGAATTAGCAGCATTGGGCCCGCTTCATTTTCCACCCATGTCAGTAATTTTGCGCTCACATCCCACTCCTTCAGGCACTTGTCATTTTCTTCCTGTACCTTTTTCACTGACAACTGGGATAGGGTCAATGCTTTGTTCCCCACCACTCCATCTTGCCATCCATTTTTAGTGTACGCTCGTCAATATACTAGTATCTGTGGTCTTTCCCAGCATCCAGGCTCTCCTCCTATCTCCTTCACTCTTGTCCAGGGACAGGGCAATTCCTTCAATGTGATAGTCGTCTTTGTTTCTCCCTTCTCAGGTCCATCAGTTATATACTGTATAGCTTCATCTAACTGCTAATAATTGTTCATCATGTCTAATGTCCTTTGGACATCCATCTCAATGTTGCTGACTTCCCTTGAAATCTTCCTCTTGTTTCCACCATCGCGAGATACATCAGGCACTGTGCTGTTGCTGCTGGTATTTCAGTTGCTATGAACGTTCTAGAGGCGCTCATGGCATAGAGGATTAAAGAGCATACATAACATCTCACCACAGTGGTTTCCTTACCTATATTTGTCATGTGTTTGTACCACATGTTGTTAGATACTCAAGCAGTGTCAGTGAGATACATGTCTACTCCCTTCATGTCTGTGTCAACACTGCACTTACCTCTCCTTACCTTATCAACAGTGTTCTCTCGTCCACCTGACATGGTTGTTCCACCTGCTTGGGTCAGGGGAATGTTAGTAGAGGGTACAGCGGTAGCAGTAACATCAACATATAATTGCCAGAATATGAATCCCATTAATCCACTGGGAATTAATACACACGACATAACAATAAAGTTTTTATTGTTCCCTTCATTTTCACTTACACTGCTTGATCCTTGCAGCCTGATGATACAGTTGCCCACCTGAAATGCGCAAAAAAGTGCGTTACTGTGTTAATATTGTAAGTGCTCCTAACACCCACGGACCAAATAATCACTGATGACAATGGCAAACACCTCCTCCCAGATCTTTCTCACTGATGGGTCTCTTAATGTGAGCCCACCGTGCTCAAGTTTGGGTATGTTTGGCCAAGTGCTCTACAAAGACAAGATAATATGCTCATGGGGATCCTGCTCTGAATCTGTTGGGTCTCCTTAGAACATGGAAAAATTGATTAGAGAAAGTGTCTGGGTGACGGTGGGAGGTAACATGGTTGAAACAAACAGTACAATCCCCACAGTGTTCACATAGGCCCTGCGTGTGCGGAAAAGGAAAATAACAAACAGTGTATCTTTGGTCAATTTCAACATGTGTTCCAATTGCTGCTTCTGCTACTTGGTATTGTGTGACCATGGGGTGTTAGGGTCTCCATAGCCGTGTAAGCTCAGAATGCACTTGTAGCTCGTCTAGGTGCTGAACGTTGGCCCTGTCGGTCACAGAGACTCTGTTGTCAGGTGACACCACTGCTTTGTAGGGCTTGATGTCCTGCAGGTGGTTCCAGACCGCTTTTCTGACTAACTTGACAGCACAGTCGACCACCTGCTCCACCACGTGGGTTCCAGTAAACCTAGCTGCATTCCAAAGCTGTATAATATTTCTCAAAAGCACAATATCACCCACTTTCACAGGGTGCTTTTGTTCACAGTTTTGTGGTGCGTCATCACAGTAGATCTCTTCACCCTCTTCTGGGTCTCCCTGGATTCACTGTATCTGGTGAGAGAGCTGGTGGGAGGAGCCAGGGGAAGGTGCATGCACCGTCCTGTCAACACCTCCTGGGGCATCAAATGGTGGTCGGACCCTGGTTTAATGTGCAATGTAAACAATGCGAGGGGCAAACAGTGCAACCAATCTTTCTTGGTGCTTTGTTGTGTCTTGGCTATGCACTCCTTTAAGAGTGCATTCAGGTGGTCGAACAGTCCATTTGCTTGTGGGTGGTATGCACAGGCGAACTTATGCTGGATGCCTAGCAGGGTTTGATGTGCTGAAACAGTTTGTTGGCGAAGTGAGGGCTGCTTTTGTCAGACCACAGAAACTCACACATGCCCCATCTGGTGAAAGCCTCCCTGACAAAGAACTTGGCTGCTCTGAGCGTGTCAGTATGTGAACAGGGACCAGCCTTGATCCACCTAGAGAATGGACAGGCAGACATTATCATGTAGCATTATCCTTGGCAGACTTGGATCATATCCATGTGGTCCACGTGTAGGTGCAGAAATGGGCCTACTGCTTTTGGCAGGGCTCCTCTCACAACTCTCAAAGCGTGCCCTGCTATAAACTGCAGACATGTCAAGAAGTTACTCACAAATTCGGCCATATGTTCATTTAAATTGGGGCAGAACCACGTTCCTACAATGCGTGTAGCAGTGAACTCCTTCCCTTTGTGTGTTTGATAGTGCAATTGTGCTAACGCTGTCTTCAATAATGCCAGTGGCACGACCACCTTCCCTGTGTCGTTCTGTCACCATAAGGCGTCTGTCAGAGAAATTGAGCATCCTTTCCTCACCCATGGCTCTTTCTCCTCTTTGGGTGTAGTTCCCTGCAGCTCCATAATATGTATTTCTGGTAATAAATTGTAACCCTCCTTCAATACCATGCTTCTCACCCCTCCCTCAGCCTTTTGTCTCTCTCTCTCTCTCTCTCTCTCTCAATTCCCACAACTCTCCAAAATACGCTGCACGTTTTGCCTCGAAGTCTGCTGCTCCATTTCCTCTTGGGATAGGGTCTTCCCCTTTTGTGTGGGCTTGGCACTTCACTATTGCTACCTTTTTTGAATAAGCAATCACCTCAATCAATCTGTCCAATAATAGCGCATGCTGCACTGGGGTCCCATCTGCTCTCCTGGACCCTCTCCCAAGCCATCGTGCCAGTCGTGAGTGTACTTTTGACATCATGTAGGCGGAATCAGAATAGATCGTCACCCCCTTCTCTATGCTGCTTTCCAGTGCTAATATGAGGGCCACTAGTTCTGCTCATTGTGCTGAACACTTGCGACCACCTCACTTGTCCCATCCTCCTTCAGTCTTACCACTGCAGTCCCAGTATGTCTGATCCCATCGGTTTGATCAATCGTCGAGGAACCATCAATGTAGAGCATGTCTCCCCTCTCAAGTGCATCCTCCTCTACCTTGCGTGTCTCACTGAACATCTCTATGTCCTTTGTACAGTCACGTGCATAGTCTCCTGCCTGGAGAACATCTGCCAAAAATGTTGCTGGGTTTACAGTCTTGCATCTTACTATCATCAAGACTACATTCGATAGTATCACCTTGTACCCTGATGCTCTGTGTGTGGTCAGTGTGCTCTTTGGCTTCTGCAGTCTCGCAAAGAGGGCGTGCTCCACGTAAAGAGTGGTTGTGCATCCCATTGTTACTGCTGCTGATTTCTCCGCTGCGAAGGCCGTAGCTGCCAAAGCTTGTTTGCATTCATAATGTCCTCTCATCACTGCATCAAGTTGTCCACTGTTGGAAGTGATTGGCTTAAGGCCCATGCTTGCCTTTTGTGTCAGTACTACCGTCATCACAGTACCGTCAGTGTGTGAAAATAGGAAAAGTTCCTTTTTGTAGTATGGGATCCCTAACACTGGGGCAGTGCTTATTGCTTTCTTAAGTTTGTAAAAGGCCTTGGTCATCTCTGTGGTCCATGTCAATGTCTTTGTTCCCCTCTGTGCCTCTTTCAGGGCGCACAATAGTGGCATTGTGTATGTGCTGTAGTTGAAGACCCATGCTCTGCAGTAGTTACACAACCCCAAGAACTGTTTGCATTTCCCTCACTGTCGTGGGCTGGGGTGTTTTTGCGTATTGTCTCTACCCTCTGTGGGGTGATCTGTTGGCCGTCCTTGGATATTGTCTGTCCAATGTACAGCACCTCCTTCTGGCAATACTGTAACTTGACCTTGTCCACCTTGTACCATTTGTCAACTAACACCATCAGCATGTGTACTGAGTTCTCCTGCACTGATCTTCTGTCTCACTGCAAATCAAAATGTCGTCTATGTACTGTAAAACTGCGCTTTCTGTCTGTATGTTGCTCAGGTCCATCTGGATTATTCTGTTAAAGATAGATGGTGACTCGCAGTACCCCTGTGGTAAACAAGTGTTTCCACTTCTGATTTGGATACATAATGCTGGCCAAGTCTTGTGAGTCTGGATAGAGTGGTACTGAGAAAAACACATTCTTCAAGTCAATGACCGTGAAACAGGCAGCTTCCGATGGAATGCTGCACAAAATTGTCACTGAATTTGCAACTAGAGGATACTCTGCTCTAAAATATGGTTAAGAGGTCTTAAATTCCGAATGAAATGCCATGACCCTTTTCCTTACGCACAGGGTACACCACTGTGTTACATGGGGATTCTGATGGCACCAGGATGCCTCTCTTAATCAGAGCTGTGATTGTCTCATAAATGCCTTCATCTGCTTCCTTTGTTAGGAGGTACTGTTTTACCCTTGACAAAATCAATCCTGGCTTCAGCTTGATCTTCACTCCCCCTATGCTTTTTGCGCACCCCACGTCATAAGGACTTGTGGTCCATAAACTGCTGGGTACCTTTGCCATGTCCTCCTCCTAGAATGAGGGCGTAGCTTCCAGCCTATCGCCATTCTTTGTGGCACTTCTCTGTAGTGTATCTGTAACCAGTAGGTTACACTCATTTGGAGCACCGTCTCCAGTTTCTGTCTCTTTTCCTTGAATAGTTCATCATCTGTCACTGTGGTAAGTCTGCACCCCTCTGCAGCTGCAATTATTGCTCTCCATGCCCGCCCTGTATCATCCATCTCGTGCACTGCAATCCAATTCTCGCTTTCCACCACTGCTTCTATTTCTATGGGCACTAATGTTCCTTCTGGCTCATCCAATGGTGTTTCTAGCCTGAACAGGTACTCGTTTGGGACCCGCCACACTTTCCCTGCGATGCCTGGAAGCCATGCAATGGCAATGTCAGTCCCATACTGGAACATCTCTGGGTCTACTGGCACCCCCCGCCCCCTCTGTACTGTGCGCCCACAATATGCTTGGACACTCTGCCTTACATTTAACATGTGTATGCTTGGTGTTGTGCACATTATGCCTTTGTCGGTGAATGAGATGGTCATGTTCAGTCTGCTCATAATGTCTCTTCCCAGAGTGAAGTAAAAGTAGTGACAGATCGTGATCACCTATAGATAGTGAGATATTTTCTGTAAAAGGAACCACTTCCGGAGCCCCAGAGAATCCTTGAGTGTTCATGGCATTGCTTAACAACGTTAATGTTCTTTCCCCAGTGCGTGACCTAGCCTCCCGTGTCAACAAGAAAGGAAAAAGTTTTGTCACCTATCGCCACCCCTATGTGAGGTTCCTCCGCAGGGGTGGGTGCAATCGAGAAGATGGGACAAATCAAGTTTGTCTGTGGGCTGTCCTATTGAGGGTACAGGGACAAGCCGTTTCCTGGAAAGGGGTTGTTCCCTACCATGGTAACTCCCCCCAGTCATCTGACGGGTACTGTCACCACTGTGTCCATGTGTGCTGGTGCATCATCATTCTGTAGCTGTGCTAGTTGTGTGAACCCTCTAATCGGTGGTGCTTGTAGCTACTGTGGTATTGGTGCTGGCATCTGCGGTTCCTGCATCTGTGCTGGTGGTGCTTGTGCTTGCGCTTGTGGCATCTGTTGATATGTACCCTGCATCTGCCCTTGTGATTGCTGGGCCTGTGCATAATAATCATCCTGGTCCTCTTGATATGGCTGCTGACCCTGCCCTCCGCAATTCTGTTGCGCCCTCTGAACCAACATACTCTTGAGATGTGCCCTAGATGCCCACAGGTCCAACACTGTGGTGGTTCCCTCCCTTGCCCTTGAAAACCACCCAGAAACGCCCCTGCGTTCTGCTGCATCTGTTGCTCATATCCTCGAAACCCGCCTGGAAACCCCCCATGATTGTGATGCACCTGTGGTCTGTAGTCATGCCCCCTTTGTATGCCCCCCTTCCTCGGAACCCTTGCTGTGGTCCACCCACCCCATAAACCCTCCTCCCATAGGCGGCGCAAACTGTTGTGGCTGCAGATGCTGTGTCTGCTGCTGTGCCTGTGAGGTGGGGCTGGTTATAACTGGCCCTTCTATCACATACTTCAATAGCTTTCTCTGCACTAGTTTCACTTCATTTGCTTTCCTGTCTTATGATTTTTGCTTAACCTTCTCCTGCCATAGTCTACAATTATGCACTATCGTGAGCTGTATCTCTGGCCATCCTTTCGCTTGCATCTATACCAATTTCCTCAAACTCTTCTGAAGTTGCTCTGGTAGTCCCTGCACTAATATGTGGTAGAATATTGCTACTGTTTTGTCCCAAGGCTCTCGAGTTTCGAGGTGCCAAAGCTCTTGAATCTCCTGAATGTACTGCACAGGATCTTCATCCTCCTTCATTTTGCATGACGTTATCGCCCCTATAGTTGACGTGTCTGGATATTGTGTTCTCAATGCTTGCCATACTGCTGCCCTGCAGTTTGCAAATGGTGACACGTCATGTGCTGTGTTCTCTGTCGTCATCCCTGGGAATCCCGCCCTCTTCCATACATCATTGGCTGTGTCTCGTAATATTGATACTAACAATCCCTTTACGTCACCTACTGCCAGCCTATGGCCACCTGTCATTTTCTCCATCTCATAAATCCATTACCCTGCCCCCGCACTCAACAATGGTAGTCTGTACTTCACGTGCTCCTTGTCTGTGTGCTTCCATGTCACGTACTGAGGTCTCACCCTTCCTCTCTCCAATAAGGGCCTCTGTCTAAATGTTGCCTCCTCATGTGTCCTTCTAGTTGGTCTAATTTGTCGACCCCCCTCTCGCTCTCAATGCCTGTGCATACATATACTGGTTCCAACATGGGAACTCTCCTGCTGTCGTCATAAGCACTAGTCAATCGTCCCCTTGAACAAGCTATGACTGTCTCCCCTCTCCTTTGGCCTGGTAGATCCCTTAGTTGATTAATATAGGTGCTGTATGTGGCGCAAAAGTCATCTGCCTGCTGTACCTGCTCCTCCGAGCTGCCTCCTCCCTCCCCCTGTGTATGCATCCTAAACTCCCATGACACCCGTTTGTCTGTCCCCGTCCCCGCTGACTGGGATTAATACTGCTCCGCCTCTCGTCCCCACTGTATTTGTGCTCGTTTTCCAACCCTGTGTCAATATTGTTATAGAAATCATCTGCAAAATTCAGTCTCCTCGTCAAGTCTGTGTTGGGCTTCATGCTGAGATCGATGCCTCTGAGGTCTTACTTGCTACCTCCTGCCCAGGCCCATAGGCCGGCTCCTCATCCCTCCTGCCCCGAGTGTTTGTACTGTCTGGCTCTGTCTGTCTGTCCTCCTCAAATCTATTGTTTCCCCTTTCTAATGCTACTCGTGCCTTTACTGCTTTTATTGCTCACTCGTCCTCCTCCCTGTGCGCTCCTTCCCTTGCAGGTCTGTCCAACTGCAACTTCCTCCATTCCCTCTCTGCTAACTTGTGTTTTTCTTGCTCTGTTATCTCTCTCCATCTTTCTGCCTTCTCCAGCTCCCTTTCCTTCTTCTCCCTCATCTCCCTTTCCACCCTCTTCTGCTCCTTGAGATCCCTCTCAATCCTCTCTTCCCATTCCCTTTCCTGGTGTTCCTTCTCTTCCTCCCTTTCCAACTTCTCTTCTCTCCTTCTCTTCCTGTCTTTGCGTTCTAATCTCACTTCCCTCTCCTTGTCCCTCCTGTCTTCCTTGTACATTAGCTCTGCCCAATCTGTCATGTCACTGTTCCTCTTCAGGCTTTCTATCGCCTCAGTCGCCCTTTCTGCCTCTCCATTTGTCTTCCCTTGATGTTTCAGGAGTAGCTGTGCTGCTATGCACTCATTCATTGTTATACCCTCAAGCCCCTCCTTTGCACCCTGCTGTGCCTCACTGCTCGCATCTGGATCGCTGGCTGGCTGCCCTGCACCTTTCGGCTTCTCTTCCTTCGTATATGGTGGTGACTTACATGTCAGATTTGAATACCCCTCTGCTGCCCTGAGTTACCTCATTGAATACATTCCCTGTTCATCGTCTGTTATCATTCATCAGATGCTATGCTCGGAGTGCCAGGGAGAGGTGCACAGGGATGGGTCCCTTGGTCCTTCACCTCCTGCTGACTTAGCATCCCTTGACGCCTTGCTGCGTCCCCCTCACCCACCTGGAACATGTGCCACAATTCGAATATGGCCATGCGTTTTGTCAGTTTCTCCCCCTTATAAGTATCCTGTAGGATATGAAGGGCCTACAGTTCTATGAAGGGCCACACAAATCCGTGAGTGAGAGGGCACACCATTGTTTCACCCACAGCTCCTTTTCATTTTTTGGAACTCTTACTTGCATTTCTACAATTTGCATTATGGGCACTGCATTGTATAGGACTGTATGTGTGTCAATAGTGATTGCTGCACCTCTTTGGAGAAACTTCCACAAGGTGGCCATGGTTTAGTTAATTTTCCCTCTGTACTTTTAGACCATTGTATGCTATATTTACAAATGTTTTCCTTAAGGGGTGGAAGTGTCTTACATAAGTGATGAAGGGGTGTACCCCTCAGCATTTCCCCTGATACATCTCAATAACTTTACCTGACCTCAAGTTGAGGGTTTCGATTGTCCGCTGTTTAGGGAGAAAAGCACAATGCAAGGATAATACTTTCCAGTTTCTATGAGCCTCTATGGCTCCACAACTTATCAGGTGTGCTCCACGCACCGCCCCTCCCTCACAAGCTCTGTCTCCTCAAGCACACCAACAATCTTGCGCATGCACATTTCACGCCCTGCCGCTGGTTCACCTCATCTGCCAATGACAAATTTCCAATATTAGCGCCTCACTGTCTTAAGCTCTCTCTGTCCTATATGCAAACCTAAGGATGATGTCACCAAGCTACCAGAACAACGTAGGAAAATCAAATATCGTGCGCACACTGTAATGGCCTGTTACGCCCAAACCACACAAACCCCACAGCTGCCTTCCGGCATTCCATGCAGAGTATATCAATATTCTATTGTGATCGAACTGCACCCACTGCGTCGCCTATCGTGCAAAATGCCTCATTCCAGGAGACTTAACCAGTCGACTCACCTTCCACAATCTAGGCTAGCTCCATTGCTAACCCTCACGGGGATACCGTCATCTATGGCCTGAGCTAAAACACCCAACGCACAGGAATACCACTATTTACATATCTTTTGTCATCCAAGCCCTCAAGTCAATAGTCTAGGTTATTCACCAGATCCTTTTACCTATAAGACCGAATGTGCCCTAAACATAGAAAAGGTACGTCTACCTCTGCTCCCGTCCCTACTCACTATAACACTATTAAACAATACTTGACAATACTCGGCGATACTAAACAATACTCCACAATACTCGATACGCTCCCTCACACCTACAGTTGCCATTAGACTGGGTCAATACTTACTAACGCTGCTCGGCTGCCGGCTCCTCCTCAAGGCACTCGCCTCCCCGTCTTGGTCCCCGTCTTGGTCTGCCTGGACAACTCGCTGACTTCGGGCAGGATGATTCACGGGGGGCTCCTGACAACCTGTACACGGGCATGCGTTTTTCCCATCTTCACGAAATATGCGAGGGTCCTGCAGCCTCCCAGGTTTGGCAGCGAAGGAGACGGCCTGGTGCTGGGCTGGCACAGCCAACCATGCCTCTGCTTCCAACTTGTTGGGACAAACTCCCAGGTATGCCAGAGGGCCACAAGGAGTTTGCGGACTCTCGGCAGGCCCAAAACCTTCCACAGGATAAACAGAAGACTCAGTCAATGGCAAGTTCCAACTGTGGTTTATTACAGACAAATCCAACAGGGATCAGCACAGGAATATGAAGAATCCATGAGCAACTCAACTCCTCCTGGCTCGCATGCCAGTTTTGATGAAAAATTACATCACTGCTCTGTCATTAGTTGGGCCTCTCTCCATAAACCTATCGAAGTGTGGGATTGGCCGTCAGGAGCCTAATAACCTATATGTCACCTATATATGTTATTCTACTGGCTCTCACATGTCAGGTGGCTGGTCTAGTCCATCGCCAAGCCACTATCTTTAGCAATGTTGCAGTGTAAGGGTCTTACCATTGGTTCTTGCCCGTTGCTATCCACCCCTAGGATACTAAACTGTGGTTGACTAGAGCTGACGTCACCAGGCCTGGGATCTGCAAAGGTTCTCAGCACTCGGTGTACCTTTTCAAGGTAACAAGAAAGACTATGGGCCTCATTACAAGCTTTCCGGTCCGGAATAAATGGTGCCGGTAGCACCGTACCGACACCGTTTTCCTGACCGGCACATTCTGACCGGTGATGGCAGAAACACTGTTACTGCAAAGTGACCCCCACGGTGCTGCCACACTCAGTAGCACCGTGACCACAAACAGCGGGACGAGTCGCCAGACGTCCCTGAATTACCGGTACATTAGGAGTTCCACCTACACGGAAACACTGCCATGAAAATGGTGTTAGCACCATGACCACTGCGCCTGTATTACTGGCACCGCGGACCAGGCGTTAAACAGTGCCAGGTGAGCAGCAACAGGCCCAGGTGGCCAAAATGAGCCCAGCTGCACACCATTGGCCACTGGCAACTTACAAAAGAACCGCAGCCACATCCAACCCACCTGCCAACACAACCATGATGGCAGTCGGTCTAGCAGCAATTGGGCTGGAGAACCTGCAAGCAGCTATTGAGTTAGAAGCAGCACTGAGGCAGAGGAGGATGCGTGGGTGCAGGAGTCAAATGAGGAACCAGGTGGCCATCCCAAACCTCATTCTGCTGTAGGTACCAACCCGCAGGCAGCCACCAATACCCCGCCTCAGGGCCTCGCCCTGGAACCTGACCCCAAGCCAAATCCACACCTTATACCGGCTTGACAGGGACACCATTATATCAATAGTCAACCTCATCAATGACGACATCTGCAGCATCATAAACATCCAGACTTCAATTCCACTTGCTGAAGGTAGTGTTGGTACTGCACTTCCTTGCAACTGGCACATACCAGCACACCGTTGGTGAGCTGCACAGCCTGTCACAACCCTGTTTTTCAAGGATAATGTTCCAGGTACTGGATGTGCTGCTGTGCCATGTGTCAGACCACATTGCCCTACCTCGAACCCCTGCACAGGTCAATGCCACCAAAGTGGCCTTCCTTGCCCTTGCCGGCATGCCCAATTGCATTGGTGCATTAGATTGCACCCATGTGGAGTTCCCTGCCAGACATGCCATCGATGAGGTGTATAGAAATCGGAAACAATTCCACTCCTTGAATGTGCAGATGGTCTGTGATGCAGAACAACTCATCACCCATTGCTGTGCACGTTTTCCGGGATCGACACACGACTCAATGGTTTTGCGGAACTCCACGGTGCCAGGGTACATGGCACGTTACATCGGAAAGAGCACCTGGCAATTGGGTGAGTAGAATGACCAATGCAGGACCTCTGTGTAGTGGGGGGGGCATATAGACACTTATCAGAGTGCTCATGGCTGTTGGGTAAGTAGAATGACCAATGCAGGACCTCTGTGTAGTGGGGGGGGGGCAAATAGACACTCACCAGAGTGCTCATGGCTGTTGGGTGAGTAGAATGACCAATGCAGGACCTCTGTGCAGTGGTAGGGGGGACAAATAGACACTCACCATAGTGCTCATGGCTGTTGGGTGAGTAGAATTACCAATGCAGTTTGCCATGTCATGGGAATCCATATCCTGGCTATTGGAAATACCCCCTAACCATGGAGTGGCACACCATGCAATGGTGACATGTGAATGGGAGTATCGGCACCGGTGAGAAAGTATCAGGTGCTCCCATGTACACAATGCCTATTTCTCCCACTCCACACAACAGTGTCTTCACTCTAGTGCGATGTGGGTGCATGACACCTTACAAGACATGAGGCACCTAGTTTGTAGAAACACAGCATTGTGTAAAATAAGGAATAAGACATGTAGTTGCCTAGAAGGCCATATCATGAATGCAGACATTGAGCAGGCCAAACAGTCCTAGTAGGAATGAATGAGCGAAGTGTGTAATATTGAAAAGTTGATCCTAGACAATTTAGCAGGATGCATTGTGAAATCTATGGCATGTACTATGTTGTGTGCTAACAAAATACTGAGACTGTGTACATGCTATCACTGCCAACACCAAATTCCTACCATAAATAACCTATGACCTTTCCGTCACTCCCATGCAGGTGATGCCAGATACCCCCTCACACCATGGCTCATGACACTCATCAGACGACCACTGAACAGGCATGAGGAGGCCTACAACTGGGCACACATACGTACACGGAACATCATAGAGTGGACCTTTGGACTGCTGAAGGCCAGGTTCTGCTGGCTCAGCAGATCCGGTGGGTCATTGATGTATAGCCCCATAAAGGTTGGCAAAATTGGGCTGGCATGTGCCATGCTGCACAATAGGTGTATACGCCGGAACATTGCACTGCTGTAGGATATGGACCCAGCAGATGAGGAGGATGAGGATGACGACGATGACAATGGGTTGGGTTTGTAACCGGTGCGGTGGGTGCCAAGGATGGACAACATGCACTTGAAGCACTCATTCACAATTTCTTCTGAACAATCATCACAAACACATGGAACACATTATCCCACACATAATTTGGAACACTTATATTAAATAATTAATGCACACACAGAAGAAGATTGTCCAGAACCCAGTGTAGTATGATGACAAAATTAAACAGGTGCTACAACAATACCCGCCCAAACAAACCCACACAGCTCCCAGGCCCCAACTACGTATCCCAACTATAAACACCCCCTCCACCTCCCAAATGTACCAACCCAGCACCCAGGCCCCAACTACCTATCCCAACTATGGACGACCGCTCCACCTCCCAAACATGCCCACCCAGTACCCAGGCCTGAACTACCTATCCCAACTATGGACCCCCGTCCACCTCCCAAACGTACCCACCCAGCACCCAGGCCCCAACTACCTATCCCAACTATGGACCTCCCCCACCTCCCAAATGTACCCACCCAGCACCCAGGCCCCACTCTGAAAATGACAACATGTGCAACAAGTGTCAGTCAAACAACACTATTTCCTGCCACGTTTGACAGCATGTATGTCCCTCTGAGATGCCTCAGACAGCCGCATGGACCTTCTCCTGGGACTGCCTGCCTGTGAGCCAGTTGGTGTGATGCTGGTCGAGGGCATTATGTAGTTATGTGGTGGTAGGTGCATCATGATGGCCTGTAGGGCCAGCGCCATTGTTTGCGATATGTTTGACTGGACACTGTTGCCCTCACGGACCCTCCGTGACATCTGCATTTTGGATGTGACACAACGCCCAATGGCACGTGCAAGCTAGTGCCCAATGGTCTGGTTGCTTTCATGTTGCAGCATGGACTCCCCAAGGTACTGCTGAACCAGTGCGGTCAGCATGTCCTGCCATTCCTCCATCCGTTGGATACGGCTGCTGATTCCTGCAAAGATGGAGCAGGGGAGCGCATGGGACTCCTGGGCTCATGGGGCTGAATGTGCCCACTGCTTCAGGGTTGTTTGGATTCTCCTTGCTGCCGATTCCGGCTGCCTCAATGACCACTTCCTCTGGACTGCTGTCTGTTCTATGGGACTCGGCCTAGTGGGTTTGTGGTGGTGCATGTCCCTGTGGGATGGCAGGGGCAGCAGGGATGTTGGCCTGAGGTGCCTGCTCTGTCCCAGGGGCAGCATGGATGTTGAGCTGAGGTGCCTGCTTTGTCCCAGGGGCAGCAGGGATGTTGGGCTGAGGTGCCTACTGTGTCCCAGGGGCAGCAGGGATATTGGGCTGAGGTGCTTGCTGTGTCCCAGGGGCAGGGGCAGCAGGGGTGTCCATCTCCTGGGCGTGGTGTTCCTGGGATATCGTGACTTCCAGGGTGGCCTAGGTGCCTGAAGCAGATGTTGACGGACGTGTACTGGACGACGTGCGAGTCCCATCTCCATCGACGTCCCTGGTTGTCCGCCATCGGTCTTAGATGATGTTCCTATGGGTGAATGTAAGGCATGCTGTTAGTGGACTGACAGGATGTGTATGGTACAATTACATGCAAAACAGTCATCGAGCTAGATCACATTGTGGTTACACACATTGATGTGTGCTGCATTGTCATGTGGGTATGTATGGGTCATACCTGGGACAGGGCATCTGACTGCCTTTGCACTGTATTCTTGGAGGGGAGTCATGGGAGTACTGGGTGTGGTCCGGTGATGTTGACTGAGATATGTGTATATTTGTGTGTTGATGGGGGGGCAGGATTAGCTTGATTCAGCTTCATATTTGTGCACTTTCAGTACTCACCAGCCTCGCCAGGTGTCCCGCTGCACTGACTCCCTCGATGCCCTTGAGATGCAGCACACTGCTGCACTTTTCCTCCCATGGGAGCAGCTTTAGGGGTGAGTGTGTTCCGCCACCTGTTGCAGTGCATGGACACCTGTGGGCTGCCAGAAGGTCCGCACCCTTAGGCGGAGGTCATCCCATCGCTTGTGGCAGTCCTTGACGCTACGGGCTGTGATACCTACAGCTGTCACCTCCTGGGTAGCCTCAGCCCATATGGCCTTGCACCTCAGCTGCTTGCTGCTCCTCTAGTCAGCTGAGAATAGCCCCCCTGCATTTTCCACAATGTGGTCAACCAGCATGGTGAGTTCTGCTTTACTGAAGCATGGCTTGCGCACAGTGTTATGGTTTCGTAGCAGCAATGTCCCTCTGTGTGTTAGCCCACTCACTGATGCTGGATGGCTTCTGGTACAGGAGGATTGCAGTGGATTGTGATTTTTGTAATGGCTGCTGATCTCTTTCCAGTTCCGGCGATCACAGTATTTCTGGTTCCGGTGTTTCCGGCCAACATTTGTGGTTGTACATCCATCTACGCTGGTGTTTCCGTGATGGCGGTGGCACCGGTTCCGCGCATTGGTGACGCACACGCCCAGCAAGCCGTAATCCTACCTTGTTTCCAACACCACGCGGTTGCGGAAACTGTACGACCGCCAACAAGGTAACACCAGATTTTTACTGCTGGACCCCTAATGAGGCCCTTTGTGTCTGCATTGTAACTTGTATGTACCACTTTAGTCTATGAGAGTGCTATTTTGCTGGGTGCAACACTTGTCTCACATTGTAGCATCTTTGTTGCAGTCTTCTGTCTGGTAGCCTGAAATCCACTCCCTTTCCCAGCGCTGGTCGCTCTCCACTGTCTGCGTCAGCCAGGTCACGTGTTCGGAGACCATGATTGTGAGCTGTGCAGCTCTGAATTATGAGGAATTATTCGTATGTTCTGCAGCTGGTGCTTTTGTTGTTGAGGACATGGAATGTCATCCGTATCTTGTGGAATTGGTAGCGGGTCCTGTCTCACACGTTTTGCTCCTTGTCCAGCCTGAATTCAGCTCAGCTTGGCTCTTGCTGAGAGGCCTGTTCGTGCTATACTACATTCTCCGTATGTTAGTCACACTTGGATCTGTCAGGTCCCAAAGGTGCTCCTGCAGTTCCATAGGGTTATTCGCATGTAAGGATCTGTAAATTCTGCTCAGGATCTCTTGCTTCTTACGGTTTCTGCATTGCTGCATTTAGCTAATGGCAAAAATAATAAAAGCAATGATGACAATATGTATATGTGTCTGTCCTCTAACTATAGAACTGTACGCTAGTGTGTGTGTGTGTTCATGTCCTGGAGTGCGGATGGCACGTATGCTTCATGTCTAATGCTGCGGAGTCAGGGTGTCTCTAACGACATCAGCAACATGGCTTCTTGGTGCTTTGAGACTGTCAATTGAGGGAACTTTAGTTGCAGCCTGTGGCTCCTCGTCCAATCTAGGGTACATTTGTACTGCACCTGGTCTGTAGGGCTAGGTTGTGGGTGTATGGCTGGCTGAGAGGTTATCTCTCGACATATTGTTCAACCATTGGTTCGTTGGGAATCCGTCCAAAATAGAATGGGTGATTGCAGTGTTTCCTGGCCTTCCTCTGTGACATGTATTTCATAGGAGGGGAAGAGGGGGAAGGATTGCCCATCCCTCTTCACTTCGGAGGGCAAGGAGTGCCTGATGTTGTGAATCGTGGAGTTGCGTAGTCCATGAGCGAATTGCATGCTGTGGTGGATGAATAAGAGTCCTGTTGAGTATACGGCATAGTGGCAAGAGTGCTGGCACTGAGGAAGGGCTGGAAAGCTTGAAATGTATTTGTTTACTTGGGGCAACGTTTGTGTGCTGTGTTTCACACACTCTGGACTCACTTCACTCTCATGAGAAGCCCAATACACCACCATATACTTTAATGGGCTCTCGCCCACCCCAACAAAAATATATTTTTCACCCAACTTGGTGATGCGAAGATCAAATGTTTTTTTACCATGCTTCAATTACTCTCCTGATATGTATGTGTGTTTGTATACATATGCATAAAAATATGTATATATGTATATATACATCTATTTATATAGAGAGATCAAGAGGCAGAGAGCGAAAGAGAGAGAGAGAGGGAGAGGGAGAGTGTGAGCAAGTGAAGGACATACACGTGCATGCACAGGCGCGCACACACTTCAGTTTGTTTGTCCTTTGGGTCGTGACATAGTTCTGTTCCTTTGCAGATAATAAGACAGCATGTTATGCACAGTTTCAACATTCTATTATAGGAGGTGGTGTCATCATTACAGAAGACAAGCAAGTGCACTGCGGTCATCTCAAGATATGGTCGGATTGTTGCATGTGCTTTCCTTCTACGCCTCAATGTTTTATTCATGCAAAATGTACCAAGATGAAAGGAAAGCAAAACAAAACATTGTTTCCGTGCCAAAAGTCTTGGGAGTTCCCATGTATCCTTTTTGTATTTTTTAAATAATGAAATGTCTCTTGTCTTGGAACAAAGCAAAATTGTTAAATTCAAATCAGGGACATAATTTGTTCATGGCTGAATGCCATTCAGAATCATTGGGACAATTGTTTTTTGGAGAGTCAAAGCAGAAACTTCCCTTATTTGAAAATCTGTCGTTTTGACTGCTGGGAGGTGGGATTTTAGTGACCTCCTCAAAAGGGTCTGTTTCCTTTGCAGAATCATTATGCCCACCTGGTGGTAGCAGCCATTTACTGGGTTTATATCATTTCTATCTCTTTTCTTTGTTTTGTCATCAGAAAGTCTTCATTTGCTGACTCCAAGGGCTTAAAGAAGTCTCCAAGAAGTCTGTTTAGGCCCAATTTTATGGCAAATAATAAAATGGGGTATGATTGTTAAAGTTCTCCGGTGGACTGAAACCAATCCCTATAATTGCCTACACTCCACAAAGCCCCACCTTGCAAGCCCCCAGTTTATGCTCCTGCCTTGATTGTGGTGTGTATAGTGCAGTGTAGATGGCCTTTGTGGCATGTTAGCATGTCTTAAATGACTGCCATCTCAATTTCATGCGGATCAAGGGTCACCATTTAAGTCTGTGTTGAAAGCTCAATGAGGGACGTGCTTATCTTTGATAGAGGGGACGACCATCTCAAACCTTTATCCGTCCAAAGGCAATATATTGAGTGCCATTATATTGAAGAATAATAGTAGCTGTTATTCAAGTGTTTAGAAACTTGAGGAATACATAAAGAAGTGCTATATTAAAAGCCTGATAAGGTTACTATTGAAACTTTGCTCCAAGTTGGTTGAATTGAGATGCTTAAAACTCAGCTCCAGGTGAATTTATCAGAAACCCCACACAAATAGTGGGTAGGTCCATGAAGGCAGTATCTGACCCCTTACATGAATGAATTATTAGGGTGGACCTGCATGTAATGATAGTTGTAGGCCTTACAATGAATGCTAAGATATTTGGATTCAAACGTCATCTATCAGGGAGGGTCAGGAGCAGATTTTAGTGCTGGCTTTCAGTGAAGTCTTGGTGCCAGTGGATGGCCAAATAATGCTTTAGTGGTTGATTGGCATTGTCTGGGCCTAGCACAGAAAGGCAGACTCTTTTCAGTGTGTTTGCTTTTGTGCTTCCTGAAAGAATGCACCGCACATTGGTGATCAGTGTTTTCTCAATGTAAATATAACTGTTGTTGATCATCTCTCCTTCCCTGCATGCACAGCTCATCCTTCAGCATCTCTTCCTCTTCAGTGGAGAGGACACCCCGCCTCCTCAAACACACACAAGCCTTAGAATGTGCCTCACTGTTGCAGTGGCCAATTGGAAATACCAAGCAAACAAATTGGCCTTTTGACCTTTGTGCGCGACCCGCACCTGCACTGCACTTGGACTACCTATTGTATTGAATATTCATTTGTAATGCATATTTATTACCTGCTGTATTCGTACTAATATGCATTTTTGACTTTGTAACCTATGTAACCATAAGCAACTTGTAAGTCTAAAGTATTCTTGTTCCCGCACCCTGATACCTTTGGGTCTGGTGCGCGCTACAAATAAATAAACAAACAAACAAACAAACAAACTTTCAAAAAATAACTCCATTCTAAATATTATACAACTTCTTATTACCGCAGAAATGGAAGTACAGTAGTTTTAATTAATCAATGGTCAACTGTCCCATTCCCTGATGCAGAAGGGACTTGTCTGCTCCCAAAGGCAGATGACCTATGCCTTCTGCACAATAGAACTCATACATTAACCGGAAGTACAACAAACAGCAGTTTTGATTATAGAAACTGCGTATCCACGTCCATTGTGGCCATCACTTGAAATCTGTCTGTAGATAAGGACTACAAGGAAGACCTATAAAGCTTTCATATTTTCCTTGAGGAAAGTTCTGGGCATCTTCTCTCCTTGTTCCTACTGAGTTTGTTGGGACGTACCTGAACACTTCCAATGCAAAAGTACGGCTACCATGAAGAGACAAATACACTTCTGTCAGAAAACAGGTTTATTGCATGGTTTGGTTCGGGAGGGCCCAGGCACGTCCTTAGAGCTGAAAAATTAGGCCAGTTCACTGAGAAATGCAAAATAGCAGCTTATATGCAGTTTAGACTATTTACATAATCACTCATATGTTGTTACAAAGTCATACCCCAATGCTCCATTGGCTAACACTAATACAAAGGGCCTCATCACGAGTTGGGTGGTAGCCCTTAAATGCGGTGGTAACGGGATTAATGCTGCATTTAAGGGTCCATCCAATCATGAGTATGGCGTGTTTACACCCAGCTCAGAGCTGGGGGTAAACACACTGGAAACATGCAGATTTTTGTCACAATAACCATGCAGTAATACCGCCGGCATTAAAAGTGCTGATAATTCCCCATTGGGTACAGGACCCAATGGGGAATGGGGAATAATGTTTACCGGCCAATCCGTGATCCGGCAGTAATACCGCCAGACGTGTGGGCGGTAATGCTAATAAAGTTGTGCAGTATCCCATTCGGGATACCATCCAACTCGTGATGAGGCCCAAAGTAACTTAATCCCCCTAACTCTAAAATTCCCATTGGATACTTTCATAAACTACGGCCTTTTTGACATGCAACATATTTCCACATGATACACATATTGTTCATAAATAACCAAGCTTATTATTATCCATACCATGTGACCGAAACCTATTAACTTCAGATGGTGATTGTACAGGGCTATTATTTCTTTGGGACAACAATAAAATTGAAACCCCCTTCTGGCGTCTTTGTATTATTTTTCTGTCAATACCTCACAAAGCTTTTCTTGCCACTGCCATCTCAAACCATATAATCTTTAACCCACAACCGGCTTATCGCCTTCAAAGCCCATAAAAACAATGGGACCACATGTGGTTTATTATCTAACCCTTCCTTCATCATGCCATGCAAGAACCTATGTGCATCCAAGAAAATTTCCTCTTGTGTCTACAATTCAATTTGGCCATAAAGACTCTGAAATAATAGCTTTGCATCCTGCTCTCCTCTTTGATATTATCACAGCTGGCTCCTATGCGGCTCGCTCTCATTCCACCTACGTCATGCCACCTTCTAGCCCAGCCAAAAATCTCCTTCCGTGCAAACCAACAAATTATGAAACTTAAATGGACTTTTAAACTGCATATACTATAATGTTTTTACATTTTGAGACTTTGTCAAAACCTCACAAGTACAATGTTCAGAATTACTGCGTCTCTCTACGTTAACTTCCTTTTGTTCCCATGTGCGCAGAGGTTCCCACTTCATGCCTCTAAGCGCTACAAATGGTACATCATGCAATGCATTGTCCTGTCTACTAATAATGTTACTACCTACTGTAACTATAATCTGTGAATACGAAGTAACACTTCAATCCTCTAACTACATTGAATCACATGTTTTGGTGGTTTCATCACCTTTCAACTCTGCCGCACTGGGGCCTAGTACACTTTGCGGAATATAAATCTCTTTCCCGCGTTGGGGCTTAAAATGTCTTACCCAACATTCCCCCCTTTAGTTAATATATTAACTATCAAAATATTTTCGTGTTCTTCAACAACCCTATCTATGGACCTCCACCATGTTCTTTGAATTGGGCTGGAGACAACAGACAGCACCTGGAGGCGCAGTCAACCGTAACTCTGTCTGTGTACCTGTATGATTTGAGATGGAAACGGCCCTACCCATGGACAGAGTGACTGACATAATAGCAGATGTTTGGGGTAGTTTAGCAGAGCAGCATCTTAAAAATATCTGGCAAGAAAAAAAACAGTACAAGCAGAAAAACAAAAAGTAGTATCAAGATTGTTGCAGTCAGGCTTCGCCATGGTGGAACCTATGCAAAAGTGAATCAAGCCAAGTATCATCTTTGATCCCAGCCTCTCTTTCCATGGCCTCACATAGATTATGTAAAGCTCTAACGGTATTCAATAAAGTTCCATTGTCAATGTAATTCGGTGTCACAAATGTGCAACAGGAAACCCCTATTTCTTGACACACCCCACCTATCATTGCATCAAGAAGGTCCAGGGTATATCTGTTTTAAAGTGTCATGGGGTGCAAAGCTCTCATCTCCTTCCATATAGCATTAAAACCAGTCTCTGAATAATTGGCCAGTTGTATGAGTTCGTAGCGGATGATCTGAACCCATTTAGCATTAACAATGGCTTGGACACCCAGAGCCAGGAGAGAGGCAACAACCATTTCTGTTCCTGCTGAAGAGTCTAAAATGTTCTGGTATTCTTGTTAATTCCTCTGAAGAAATTAATGACACACTATTTCTCCAGATCGATCGCCTCAAAATTTCAACAGTTCCATGTCCTTCAACAGTCTTAAGTTCAGATGTATTCAACAAAACAGGGGACACAGGGGGCACACAAGTGGCTTGGGGTGGCATGTTAGAGATAACCAGATGAGCTTTGGAGAGTGCCAAGATCTGGGAGTGCAAAATAGCCATGCTGCATACTCCCTTCCAGGCCGGTGGCAGTTGAAGTTATGCCAGGCTCCCACAGACCGAATAATTAATGTCAGAAGTCCCACTGCCCAAATCCACAATTTGCAAAGTTTTAGCACAGTTTTTATTAGTCCTGACTGGTATAGTGCCATTGCCTCTGAAACATAAGGACAAATATGCCAGTAACTGGATCTTAACAAGTGTTTTTTGTGGTTTCATCCATGTCAACTTTTTTACATAATCCCTCCAAACTTCCGAACAGTCATTGTTTATGTTCTCCGCCTGTTTCCTCCAGCTTTACAACTCTTCACCCCCTGTTGCCATTCAATTTGTATGAAAACAAAACTCATAATTCCAATTGTGATCACAGACCAAATCGCACATCTTCGTGCTCCTTTTTATTTATTTCTTTAAACATTCAGATTGATCAACTGGTATGGTAGTAGCCTGGACTGCTTGTCCTTGAAATAAGCCCCTCACTGTGCACAAAGATAGGTCTAACACGGATTGTACTATTTGTGGTGACACTTTCTTAGGAATAAATAATATTGTGATGCCAAAGTCATGGAGAATGAGCGAACAGACATAGCATGAAGCTGCCGCCTTTTCCCTCTCCACCCTCGTCTTATGCCTATACCACAGATTATCAGGAGCAAAGCCATGTCCATTCACCATATGGTCAAAATTCACCTTCTCATCTACAAATCCCTCTGGGCTTGTACCTCTTTTGGTTTGGGGTTTCAATTTCATAATTCTCAAACATATTACCCATATTTAAATTATTATTCATTGTCACACCTAAACAAGGAAAAAGAAAAACAACAACAAAACATACACCCTATCCCATGTGTTTGCTAACAGACTTCTTCAATATCTGTGCAGGAACTTAAAAGTCTATTTATTCACTCTGTTGTCCTCGCTGAAATGAGCCCTGGTTTGTATGGGAATACTTAACTCAGTATTTTCTGTTGAAATCGTCCCGATACAGCTTCGTTCTTCTGAAGGTGGAGAGTCACAAGCCACTATCTGTACATCGCTCAAAAGGATCCAACGTTTGTTCCCTTCCACCTTCAAAGCACTCGGGTCTCATAGACCACTTGAGCCCATGAAACCGACTTTCATTCCACCGGTGAACAAATGTTCTAATCAGGAATTGATCCCCCAGGAAGAGCTGGGGCTGTATTAGGACTCCTGATTCTTGATCTATGCCCTCTGTTGCAATCGACTGTTGATGAGAAGAAGCAACCTGTGAAGATATAATCTTGATAGCTCAGGTTAAGTCCCTAAGGTATGCCCTAAACTCCTCTCCTAGAATCTCTGAGGACTTTTGAGCAGCTGACACTGTGCATGTGGGTGAAAGTGGTGGGCATATTCTTCTCCCTGTCACTATTTCATAGAGGGACAAATGGTGCTCTTTTGGGCTGGTTACAAGATAATACAGAGCCAGGGGAAAGCAATGCACCCAGTTCTTTTAAGATCCAAACAGAGTTTCGACAATCTGTTTTTCAGCAAACCATTCATACGCTCCACGCTCCTGTTGGCTTATGGCTGATACACCAAACACAACCTGTGCTTCATGCCCAATAGGGAAGTAATTTCTGTGAAAAACTCATTAAAAAAGTGGGTCCCATTGTCAGACCTCAGGTTTTAGCATAACCCCCACCATGGGAATACCTCCCACACCAAATATGTTACCGCTGGTTTAGCATCAGGGTGTGCACAGAGTCCAGCCTCAAGCCATCAGGAGAATGGCCAAACAATAAAGAGGAGATAACGAAAATGACTGCACCTGTTTTTCATGTCCAGGTCATCACTTTGAGGTTCTATGAAGGGCCACGATGGTCGAGGTAAAGTTTATTTTAATGTTTTCAATGTATTTCAAGGATTGAACTGGTGGCAGGTCACACAGTTAGATACAAATGTACTCACCTGTTCTTGTAGGTTGGGAACAAACCACCGCTATTTGTTGTCAAGACATGTGCGATGGGTGATGCAACTGCTCTTGAGGCACAATAGGTACCTCCAGAGGCATCACTACTTTACCTGTGAGCTCCTGTCTCCACAACGAGTTTCGACAATCTGTTTTTCAGCAAACCATTCATACGCTCCACGCTTCTGTTGGCTTATGGGTGATACACCAAACACAACCTGTGCTTTATGCCTAATAGGGAAGTAATTTCTGTGAAAAACTCATTACAAAAAGTGGGTCCCATTGACAGACCTCAGATGTTAGCATAACCCCCACCATGGGAATACCTCCCACACCCAAAATGTTACCGCTGGTTTAGCATCAGGGTGTGAACAGAGTCCAGCCTCAAGCCATCAGGAGAATGGACAAACAATAAAGATGAGATAACGAAAATGACTGCACATGTTTTTCATGGCCAGGTCATCAATTTGAAGTTCTATGAAGGGCCACACAAATCTGTGAGTGAGAGGGCACACCATTGTTTCACCCACAACTCCTTTTCATTTTTTGGAACTCTTACTTGCATTTCTACAATTTGCATTATGGGCACTGCATTGTATAGGACTGATAACTATACCTTTTGGGATACGGTTTCTGGGATCTGAGAATCAATTAGGTCAGTATTGTTAGTATGCATGGTAATGTTATGTTATGTTATGTTTGGGCATTTATAAAGTGCAGCATTCAACAACGAGGGCATCAAGGTGCTAGGCAGGGAAAGTGATAGGTGGAAGAAAGAAAGAAAGAAAGAAAGAAAGAAAGAAAGAAAGAAAGAAAGAAAGAAAGAAAGAAAGAAAGAAAGAAAGAAAGAAAGAAAGAAAGAACAGAATTAATCCGAAGGGAAGAGCAGAGTCTTAAGTTGGCAACAGAAGAGGGAGCAGGTTCCACAGCTGCGTAGCACAGACCAAGAAGGAGCGTCCGCCGAAGCAGGCATGCCCGATATGGGGGATGGAGATACAGAGAGAGGAAGCAGAGCAGAGAGAACGAGAAGGAACATACCGGGCTAATTTCACCTGAAGATAGACTGGGCCACTCTTGTAGAAGACGCGGAGAACTATGCACAGGGAGCCAGTCCGATAGCACAGTAAGAAGAGCGCTCGCTTTGACATCTGTGCAGAGGCTGCTGATGCAGGTTCGAACCCCGGCAAGGTCAAACTCTGCCTTTCATCCTTCCGAGGTCAATAAATGAGCACCACACACCGTCAGTAATAATAAGCAGCGCTCAGATACCTAAGGGTTCGTAGCGCTATATAAATGCTACATTATTATTATTATTATTAATAATATTAACCCTGCTAGTAATCTGTAACCAGTGCAGAGCCTTAAGGGCAACAGAGGCATATGAAACCCAAGGGGCCCCCAAGGCCAAACTTGCCGCAGAGTTCTGGAGAACCTGGAGAGAGCCAGAAATAAGAGAAGAGAAACTAGGGCAAAGGGAAGCCGGAAGAAAGGGTAGGACCTTTACAAAGAACGCAAAGTTTAAAGTGTACAGCCTGACAGACTGCACTCATCTGGGGAAGCTTGACCTCCACATTTTTGACAACACATGAGGGGGTGGGGAGAGGACCCAGCTCTGGAGGCCAAAAAGCATCAGACCAGAGAGAGGTGTCAGGCTGGGGACCGACTAAGAGTACCTCTGTTTTGTCCCCATTGAGACAAAGCCAATTGCATACTATCCAGGTATGAATTGCCACAGGCAGGACCGACACCGAGAGCCGGTGTCGGACAATGCCAGATCCAGACGCATCAGGATCTGGGTATCATCGCCATAGGAATAGCAAGGAAAATCAAAAGACTGAATCAGCAGAATAAGTGGACGAATATAGACATTTAAGAGTAGAGAGGAGCGTACCGAGCCTTGAGGGACTGCAGAGAGGAGAGGAAGAGCAGAAGATGTGAAAGGGGAAAGAAACAGAAATTGAGAGTGATCTGTAAGAAAAGAAGTGAACCACTGCAAAACTATGGCGGAGATGCCTAGTTGAGAGAGCCTCTGTATCAGGATGGTGTTGAACGCCGCTGAGGGGTCCAGTAGGAGGAGGGTACCCACTTTTTCCTGGTCTGCAATCTGAGCGAGGTCGTCCAGCACCAACAATAAGACAGACCCAGTACCTTGACTAGGCCTAAAGCCTAACTGAAACGGGTCAAGGCAGCAAGAGTTTTCCAGAAAAGAATAGAACAGGGGTGTGATGAGTGATTCACGCAATTTCATAGGATAGGACAGAAGAGAAATAGGACGGAAATTAGCTGGGAGAGCGGGGTCCAGGTTGAGAAGAGGAATGACCAGCGCATGTTTAAGAGGAGAAGGTATAACACCAGTGGATAGGGAAAGATTCACAGAGGGAGATATCAGTACAGCAATCTGAGGAATAATCTCCTTGATGACCCTGAAAGGAATAGGGTCAGCTGGAGAGGCTGATTTATGATGCAGCGTGCCTGCGATGATGATGGCCTCAGAGAATATAGGAAACTGAGACCAGAGAGCTGGGGCATTAGGGACCGGACCAACAAAGGGGGACGGAGGGGCTGAGTGCTGAGATACCAAAATCTTCTGTCGAATAAGAGAGATTGTATCCTGAAAAAAAGAGGATAAGGAACAGCACAGAGATAAAGAAGGGCTGATAGAGTTAGCAGAAGGGAGAGTGGACAGAGCATGCACAATTTTGAAAATTGTTTTTGAGGCATTAGTGGCCACTTCGATGGAAGAGGTAAAGAAAGCATGCTTAGCCTCAAGAATGGCTAACTAATAAATGGCAGTAGCTCCACAGAGGGCAGGCAGGTCAGAGGCAGAGTAGTCAATTCTCCATCTGCATTCATCCTGGTGCTTGAGTAAGCACAACTCAGCAAGACAGGCCGAGTACCAGGATTGTGACCGACGGCATATGGTTTAGAGGGCTGAAAAAGAGCCACAATATTGGTCGCAGCAGTAAATGCTGACGTCAAGGAAGTGAGATCCAGAACGTAGGCCGCAGGGAGATGGTTGATGATGTTATTTATAATGGCGGGCCGGCAGACACTATTCCAGCGACGGACGGACAGTAGGGTGAGGTAGAGAAGGTGCAGCAGAGCCCGAGAAGCCCTAATAGAGAAAGGAATGAATATGTGGTCGGCCCGGGAGATGGGATGTCCCGAATGGACCAGGTCCGAGGATGCATAAATCTGGTCACGAGTATTACGTGAAGTTGTGTAGGGACAACAACCAGCTGGCTGAGGCCAAAGTCAGCGAGTGCAGTCACAAGGTGTAAAGCTTGCAGATCGGAAGCATCATTAGGGTGAAAGTTAAAATCACCAAGAATAATGAGGGAATTGTAGTGGAGCCTCAGCTCAGAGAGAATTTCAAGGAAACTAGGAATAAAAACTACGTTGTGATGAGGAGGTCGATAGACCAACAGGAAGTGAAGGGTCCAGATGGGGGGAATAACCGTGCAAAAAAGACAACATTCCATAAACTGCGAATGGGAGGACGGTAAAATTGAACATTTAAAAATAGAATTCAATATCAGCGCAATTCCACCTCCAGGGCGACCAGAGGAACAATCATGTTTGAGAATGGCATAATTAAGAAGTAGTGCCTAGCCAATGACTGAGTCGGAGGAATCCCTGAACCAGGTCTCGGTGAAAAAGGCAAAATCAGACGAGGTATCTCGCAAAACATCAAGACAGTCGGAAGCGTGTGCCACAAGGGAGCGTGCATTCAGTAGAGTTGCGTGCAGCCCCGGAAAAGTGCCAGAGAGTATGAGCATAGACGGGGTGCTCCTGTGCCAATTGGCAGGAAAGATCATTTCCATGGGTGCAAGGGACAAAGCTCTGCGCGCGGGTAGAAAAGAGCAATAGACCCAAATGGGGACACCCAGAGGCCGGCTGAGGCACGGATGGGTGCAGATGTGCAGGACTTGGACTTTGGCATAGGCGAGGCGCTTGCACTGCGGGCGACCACTGCGCGCTCAAGGTGTAGGGCCAGTAAAACACTCATTTTTTGTCAGGAGCCAATCAGCTGCAGGTACCAATAAAAGTGAGGACAGACTCGCAGGGTCTTGCAGTCAAGAAAGTAAAGACATGCGAGTAACTGGACGACCACTGAGGCCGTGAGTGAGTCCAGGCCGCATCAGACTGCCCTGGCGGTTACAAGGAACCAAAAGAAAGTAAATAAAATGTTCAAAGAACAGACAGAGAGTTCAAATTAAATAAAACAAGAAGTTGTGTGCAAAAAATAAATTGAAAAGTAGCGCACCAGTAATACGCCTCAGGCACAGCCTGTAAATGAAAATGAATAAAATTGCAGTAACGTAAGAATAAAAGAGACCCAGGATATAAATGGTGTGCAGGGAGTAACAGTCACCTGTATCACTGTCAGAGACAGTAGGCAGACTGGAGCGAGGGAGGATATTGAAGTCAGCCACAGAAGCTGTCAATCAGCTGCAGGTATCAATGAAATGCGAGGACAGACTCGCAGGGTGCTTGCAGTCAAGAAAGTAAAGACAGGCGAGCAACAGAACGAGCCCTGTGGCCGCGAGCGAGTCCAGGCAGCCTCAGACCAATGTGGCTATTACTAGGAACCAAAAAAAAGTTTTAAAAAATTGAAAGAACAGACAGAGAGTTGAAATTAAATAAAAACAAGAAGTTGCGTGCAAAAAATAAATTGAAAAGTAGCGCACCAGTAATACGCCCCAGTTAAAGCCTGTAAAGGGAAATGAATAAAAATGCAGTAATGTAAGAATAAAAGAGAACAAGGATAAAAATGGTGTGCAGGGAGCCAGAGGTAATGGTAATGCATCTATTATTCTGGATAATAGTGCAGCATACTGGACTGGGGACCCATCCGATATCCTGAACCCTCTTCTCTGCCATCTCTATAACCCTCAATGCACCATGGATGTGACAATGGTGAGTCAGGGTAAATGGTGACTGCCTTCTCTCTATTGATCACAAGCACCTCTATGAGTGCTACCAAGTCAGCTGCTTGCACAGAAAAATGTGAAGGCAATCTCTTTTTCACTTTGACTTGGTACTCGCCATCCACCAAGCCCACAAGCTCATGACCTCATACCCACAGGCCCTCTATGTGTAAGGGTTAATTTGGACTTTTCTATGACAAAAAAAACTGCATGCTCTACATAGAGTGTCACTGGGCATCCCATAGTAATGGCTGAGGACTGGCAAAAGCTGCTGCGCCAACACTTGCTCCCACGGAAAGTGCCCTTGCACAACCGGTGTTAGGAGTCAGCTATAATAAGCCAACTGCTTATGACCCAACAATGTTTTCTGGGTTCGGACTGCCGTCATTACCTGCCCTTTTCAGGGCAAAAGCAGATTAAATGGCTTTTTATAATCTGGAGTTGGCATGGCTGGAGCATTACATTGTGCAAACACACTGCAACATGTGGTGCCTAACAAATGTATAACAATTAAACAACTGTGGTTCCAGAGTAGTGTGAATTGTTTTTTATGTGTTACCAACCATAAGTATATTATGGGTTATTTATAATGCGCTTAATACCCAGAGGTTTCTAAACACAGACCCGGGGATCGAACCTGTGTTGTTCGTGCCGTCTAGCTTCCAAGGCGAGCATGTTGCCGCTGAGCTATCCTCCTGAGACGATGCACTGTTAGATGCACTTTAGAACAATCTCAAAGAATAATATGAATCAATGATACACAGATTGACTTAAAGCTGTCCAGAGTATAATAAATGAACAATTGATGACATAAAAAGCCATATGTTAAGCCTAAGTGGTTAGTCAAATGGTTTGTCCAGCCGACACGTGTTTCGAGCAACCGCTCTTCCTCAGGGCTGTCCTAAACTGTCGTATTATCAAACAATGATATATATCAAAACCAAAAATATATAAATAATAATTAAATAAAGTATAAGTAAGGAATGAAATACAAGTCACTTCAATGTTCAACATCAGAAATTAACAAGAACCAAACCAAAAAAAACAAGGAGAAAGAAAACAAGAAGAGAAACAACACGTTCTCCAGTTAGTTGCAGTCTTGATGTTACATATTCAAATATTATACACATTAAAAACATGGGAATGGATGTTCTAATTATATCTCAGTAATGTGATATATTATGCATTTACCTGATTCATGCTACATAATGGCTAGAGGAAAATCATTAATTGTTGTAATCTGAGGCCAGGTGCTTTCCATGAAGTTAGGAGGATGCCTGTGAGTTGAGCCATTGGTTACATTATGCACTGCTGTGGCAGTGTGTTCACACAAACCTTTGTCTATAGGTGTGTCAGGGAGACACAACCTCTTTCACAGCCCCAGAGCGACTTGTTGCTATCTACTTCCCCTCTTGCAGCGCAGTAGACTTGGACAATCCCCAGTTTCTTGTTAAAGACTGGAACATTGCTGATCACAGTCTTGAGTGCCTTCAGTCCATTCAAATAAACCTTTCTCTTTCTGCACTCCCTGGAGTCTTTGTAACAAGGTCCTTGTCTAACTAGAGTAGTGAAATATCCAAGATCTACAATAGTTGCAGTGTCCCAAGAACTGCTGCATCTGTTTTACGGTTTCCGGTTGTGGTGTATTTTGTACTACACCGGCTCCCTCAGGCATTACTTTTTTTATGGCAGGTGATATCATTTGCCCTAGGTTCACTCCCTCTCCTTGTCCACATTGTACCCCTTCTCAGCGAACAGGGTGAGAAGCGTAATTGAATCTCTTCGACACTGCTCCTCTGAAGTGCTACATACTAGCAAATCGTCCACAGACTGAATCACAGTACTGGACATGTATAGATTCTCCAAATGCATTCCAACCACCCAATTAAAAAAAACTTGGGGACTCACAATAACCCTGTGGTAATCTTGTTGAAATCGTTGGCCTCTCTTGGTAAATGCAGTCAGGTTGAAAAGGGACCGAGAAAAATGCATTTTCAGGTCAATCACAGTAAAGTGAGTGGATCCAGTAGGGATGTTGAAAAGAATGGTAGCAGGATTCGGGACTACCGGGAACTCTGCTTCAGCAATATTATTCAGAGAACGCAAATCTTGTACCATCCTCCAATCTGACCCCTTTGCCTATTTTACAGGGTACACAGCTATGTTCCATGGGGACATGGAAGGTTGGATAATACCTTGCTTCCCCAAAACCATACCACCAAATCTAGGGTGGTGAATTAATCCCTTTATCTGCCTCCCTAGACATGGGGTACTGTCTCAGATGTGACATCATCGCTCCAGGCTCCAATATCTTTACTGCTCCTATATGCTTTTTGAGTAACCGCACATCATGAGAATTGCTAGTTCATAAGTGACTAGACACTTTCTCCAAATCTTTCTTCCAATATGGGGATGTGGTTCTTACAATAAACACAGTCTGAGGAATCTCCCTATGTTCTATCGTTATCTGGCAAGGTATCCCCACCTGAAAGATCATTTCTCCTGTGTCCTCGGTATCCTCAAACAATTGTTCGTCAGATACCTCCCTCAATGATAATGTTGGTTCAACGCACAGAACTGTGCATCATTCCCCTCCTTCCTCATCAGAGCCTACGGAACCACCTTGTCCTTTTTAACAGTTGAGGCATCTAGAAGTATATTAACAACCGTACCTGGTGCTTTCTCTGGTGACATCGTAGGCTGAAATAAAAACTCTGCTGGTATTCGTAATGCTCTATTCCAGGAAGCCACCCCAACACCACTATGGCAAGAAACAAATCTGAATGTACAGACATCCCCTTATTGCGCTGTCATTATAACATGCCCATAAAAAAGCACCGTTGTTCTCACGTGATACAAACCTGGGTTCGAACATACTGTACCTGTTTGGTAAACGAGATCATCATATTCAGCTTACTCAACAAGTCTTTGCCCAAGATTTTCACTGGCGTATCTGTACAGTACAATATTGATTACCTACCTTGATAAATCCTCTGTGTATGGAACTGACAGAATAGCCCCAGAGAATCTCTGAGTGTCCAGCATTTTATCTGAAAGGGGAAACTTACCTTCCTTGATGGAAAATGTAGTTGCCCCTGCATCGACCATATAGGAAAAAATGTGAACGCCTATCGTTACACCTACCTGGGGTTCCTCTTCCAGACCAGCATTAACAGACAGGACTGGACACGTCAGAGCTCTTTGTGGGATGTCCTAATCTGGGTATGAATGTGTACCCGGGAGCAAGAAAGGGCTTCCCCACAAAACACACGCTCCTGTGTAATGTGTGATGGTACCTTGAGACAAAGGATTCCTCCCTCATGGCTCTACTGGTGCCTGTGCTGGCACAGCTGACTGTGGTACATATGTATTTGCAGCCTCAGAACTCAGGTTCTATCCTACCCATGTATGCTGTGGTTGCACAGAGCCTGGGGCATAGAGCATAATGTCGTTTGCATTAGGGGTGCGGGATAACCCGCAAACCTACTTGCTGGACATATTATATCATTGGGGTTAGCACATGGATCATAAAAATATGATAGCCTACTCTGGCAATCCTGTGCTAAAAGTCAATTTCTCCCGTATGACCAACACTGGGTTCCATAACATCCTCCAAGCTGGCCTCCCATTTGTGCACCAAACCTAGGCCTCATTCCTCTAAATCTGCCAAATGCACCCCCTCATCCCATTTGAAAACTTCCTCTGCCCCTTGAAAACTCCCCCATGTCTCTGAAATCAAGAGCATATCTATCCATCCACCCTTGTGCCATATTTGATTCAAGTTGTCTTTGCTGTCCCTGTTGTCCTTCAGTGGAGCATGTAATCATAGCCAATTACTTTTGAATCAATTTAGCCTCCACCTTATGCACCTGCTCCGCTACTTCTTTTTCTTACCCTGCCTCCTTTTATAATGGTGCCCTATATGTGCTTGCATTTCTGGCCAACTCTTTGCTTCTATTCCTAGCACTTTTTCCAAATCGTGCTGAACCTCCTTTGGGAGTCCTCTTTTTAATGTATGATAGAAAATGGCCACGTGTTTATCCCATGCGTCCCCTGTCTCTGCTCTCCACATCTCCTGAATCTGTTGTATATATATTTATGCAGCAGGATCATCATCCGCCTTCATGGTCCTAGCCATGATTGAAATAATATCCGCTGTGTCAGGATACATAGCTCTTAAATCTGCCCACACATTTGCCCTGCAATTGTTAAAGGGTGAACCATTGTGGTTCTTTGTGTCTAGCTGTACCCCTGTATACCCCGCTTTCCTCCAAATTCCATCTGTTTGTTCTCCTATAGGGACGATAAGCAAGTTTTTCATATCTCCCATGGCCAACATAACACCAGCTGTTTGGTTTTCCAATGCATAAATCCACTTCCCTGCGCCTGCAGTGAGTCAGGGTAGTGACTTCATAAGATTATTCCGGTCGATATGCGGCCAAGAGACATATTGTGCTCTACCCAACTATTTCTTTAGCAATAGAAACTGCCTACCCTGTACCTTTATTGGTATTTTCCCTGTTACCCCGTCACATTTCACTACTGCTATATGAGTACCAGGGCATGTCCCAAGACCCCATGGTGTAATTTTCCAACCGCTACTTAAGGTGTGGAGCTCCTTGCTCTCTCTGTTCTCCCTCTAATTCCCATTCCTCTTCATCTTCCTACCCTACACTCCTTACCTCCTCTGTCCATCCCAAATGATGGCCCGCTCTTCCACTGTGCTCTATTTCTGGGACTAATGTCTCAAGTTCCCCTTTTAAGGACATATCTCCTTGAGAGAAGTCCACCTTAAGGACCTTTAGGTCTGTTATAGCAGCACTGACAACTTTAAAAAGGAACGATCCTGACCTCCACTGATCCAATCCTATCCCTGCTGCCCAGCTGTCACCTCCTCTCTGCCTTGCCATCTTGCTTGTACCTGCTTACCCTCCGCGTGCTGCAGTGCTTCCTCTGAATGTCTGCACTCTTGTTTCTCCACCACTCGTCTTAATCTTTCTTCTATTCCCACCACCAGAGGTGTTGCTTGATTCCTCCTTGAATTTATTGGAGTGGAGGGTTGAGACGACAGTGGCAAATACTGGGGATTAGCATATCCTGCATAAGGGGATAGGGAAAAGTACCCATATGGTGGTGGGGCTGCTGGGGTCACTACCCACCCTTAATTTGCTCCCCTTCCTCCTTCTTACCGTCCTGGGCCTTTCCTGTCTCCTCAAACATCCTCCACAATTCTGCCTCTTTTCTAATTTCTTACCCTTGTACTTTGTTGATAAAAATGTATACATATTCTACAACATCCCTGCATCATGTGTACCTTTCTCAGGTCATGATCTAAACACAATCTAAACATTCTGCCCTTAGTTTCTTTTACCCATTCTCTGTGATATTTGAAAAAATGTTCCTTATCATTTGGAATCGACTGACACAGATGATCAAGCGGAGTCTCCCTACCCCCTTTGCAATCTGTTATCTAATCCCAAAAAGTAAAATACTAATCTAAACACAAGCCGTACCTGTGGCATGCCACAAAATGCAAACAATTAATAAACAAATGGCAAATTCCTCAAAATTCTTCAAAAAACAATCAAAAATCATGTTTATACAATAGACAGCATAATATCAAAAATAAAAACATGGTTCCTCATTAATATATCTCATCTGCTCGAGCCCTGGAGATGTGTGAGATTATCCTACACACCACATTCTCTTTTCTCTTTAATACAACAACTTTGACTGCGCTGCTGTCCTTTCCTGCCTACAGGAATATCGCCTCTCCCTACTTTGACTAACCAAGAAAATAAATAGAAGAAGGATTTACAACATACAATTCACCCTAACATCACACCCATAAACCAACTCACTTTCTTTTATCCAATTCCACACCCTCTCTGACTCCAATTAAAAATAAAACATGATTTTCTGCCAGAAGTGTACTCACGTTAAAAGATATAGACATTCCCAGACACTGTCTGCAGGGACATCATTTCATCAAAATGCCACGGTTAGCAGAAGTGACATCTCATGACCTTTGACGTCTGAGGAAATCACAGGAAGTGATGTCATTTCACCCTACCCCAAAGTGACATCACAGGAAGTGATGGAACACGACTTTTCACCCCTTTACAACAACAGGAAGTGCCATCAAATAGCATTGTTCCTATGTACACTATGAAAAATAATGGTTACGATATCACTGTAATGTGATATACATTTCATACAAGAATGGATCACTATATGTATCGTTAATATCAGTGTGTATAGGCTCATATTACCAAATTACTGTGAATGCAAGCAGAAGTCCAAATGCTAATAATGTGTTTTTATATAGCGTTTACGCTTAAGCACTTTATATAGAACAAATATACATACAATATCACCCAACCTGTGTTGGTACTCATTTATCAACCTCAGAAGGATGAAAGTCTGAGTTGGCCTTGCCGGTTTTCGAACCAGCAACAATTACACACACACTGCAGCAGCGAATGCTCAACCCAATGAGCTATCTTAACGGGTGAGCAATTACATGTCTGAATGTTCTCAAAGTCAGAAAGCAAATGACACTCTATAGTGGATACCATTAAACTGGTAACTGAGATTTAACAGCAAGCCAGTTCATCTGCAGGACTGGTGCAAAGTTGGCCACATGACAAGCCTGCGTGGATCTACTTTTCAGGGTCAGAGGTTGTCAAAATGCATACCATTGGGAGGGTTCATAACTGTGTATTAAAGATTTTAGAGTAGTGCAGGAAAGCACTGCACTCACATGGCATCCCGGTCTCTGGGCACTCGTTACCTCATAAATGCAAACAGACATCATGAACAGCATGCCATGGAGATAGGAAAATAGACACATTACAAAAAAACATTAATTGTGGCACAATAAAATCAAGGGCCACTTTATGTGCTATGGTGAAACATTTCTACACTATACACAAGCTTTTAGGCACAAGGATTTTGTTAAGAGACCTAGGACACTGCGATGGAATGTCTTGTGATGATCATAACAGATACAATGGCAGAAAAGAAACATGCTATAACTGTGACTTGCAAAAAGCAAAATACATAGTCCGAAATGGATGCTTATTCTAGTGTGCCGGAAATAAACCTTTAATGAGTCTAGCACTTATTGTATAGAATTCCAGAAAGACAAATATCTGTTATTCCTATTCTTTCTTAATTAGGGTTACTGCTCATAGTGTTACACTTGTGGAACCCCCTGTTTTTTTAAGAGGACTGAACAAGAAAGACAGGCACTCCAGAAACGAAGAGCCACAATGCACTGCCTTGGCACAGGAGCTTCAATTTAAAAATCCATTATAATTTGTTTTTTGGGGGTGTTTGGGGTAGCAAGGGAGAACACAGGGGTAGCATGGGAGACCTCAAGGGTTGCAGGTGTGACCCCTGGCGACCCCTAAATGACATCCCTGGCCATCCGCAGTGATGTTCTTCCCACAAGAGTGCCGGCCCGACAGGACTAGGGCACTTCACACCTGAGTGAAAAAATAGGTCTTTAAATGAAATTTAGCACCTGCAGCTTATCTCATTATTGTGCACAGAATGTTTGATCACTCCGAAGATAAGAAGCCGCAGTCAGTGTGTGGCAGGACAATCCAGCTGTGAAACAGACCTGGGCATCAGGTTGGCGGTCACCAAATGTTGGGATGTGCCTGATTAATTTCAATACAAAGTACGGCTTCCATGAAGGGATGAATGCACTTCTGTCAGAAAAAAGGTTTATTGCATGCTTACGATTGGCGGGGGGGGGTTTCTAGTCAGTTCCTTAAAGCTGAAAAACTGACCCAGTTCTCTGAGCAATTCAAAATAGCAGTTTATATACAGTTTAAACAATTTACATAATCACACATATTTTGTTACAATGTCAACCCTCAAAACCTCCGTTGGTTAACAATAACACAAAGTAACTTAATCCCACTAACTCTAAAATTCCCATTTGATACGTTCATAAGGTACACCCCTTTTGCGATGCAATCTTCTTCCATCATCAGACATGGCGTATTTCCACATGACGCATATATTGTTCATAAATAACCACAGGACTGGTGTTCCTTTGGAACAACAATACAATTCAAACCCGCTGGCATTTTTGTATTATTTTTCCGTCATTACCTCACGTAGCCTTACTTGCCACTGCCATCTCAAACCGTATAATCTTTAACCCATTACCTGCTTATCACCTTTAAAGCGTATACAAATCCTAGGCCTGCATGTGGTTTATTAACAAACCGTTCCTTCACCATGCCATGCAAGAACCTACGTGTGCCCATGAAAAGTGTGTCTTGTATCTACAATTCAATCCAAACATAAAGACGCTGAATAAATGGTTATGCATCCTGCTCTCCTCTGCGATATTATCGAGGGTGGCCATATGCCACTCGCTCCCATCCCCGTATTGTGATCTAGGTCATGCCGCCTTCTAGGCCAGCGGAAAATCCCCCCCCCCTCTTGCCATCAAACCAACAAATTCTGCAACTAACATGGACTTTTAAACTGCATATACTATAATGTTTTTACATTTTAAGACTTTGTCAAAACCTCACGTGTACAATGTTCAGAATTACTGCATCTCCCCACGTTAACTTTTGTTTCCATGTGCGCGGAGCTTCTCACTTCATGCCTCCAAGCACCATAAATGGTACATCGCGCAGTACATTGTGCACTCATTGACAGATCATGGCTTTTAAGACCTCCTCACCATTAATGCTCCAAAGACCTTACTTCCTTCACTGCTATTAAATCCTTCAAAGTCTTTCATTCCTGCCATGTTATTGATTGACTTCCACACTACTAATTTGAATTTCTTGGTTTTTAAGAGAGTTTTGTTAATTTGTCATTTTCATTTTTTATGTTATTTTATTTTATAGGGTAGTTGTATCAAGTGTGCAATCACATTGCAGTGTCTCTGCGCTATATTGACCATGAACCAGAACTAACCCAATGAGTCGCTCTTTAAGGGAGGATCTTATTAGTGATTGAAGAGAAAACAGGGACATCATTTGGGGGACCCCTGAGTTTTCCCTTGCTAGTTGCTACCCCCATTGGTCTCCCTTGCTCCCCCCCCCACCTCACCCCAAAAATATATATAGTTTTTTTTACATTGAAGCTCCTGGGCTGTGGCCAGTGCCATTTGGCTCTTTGTTTCTGGAGTGGCTGGAATTTATGTTGAGGCCTCTTAAAAAACAGGGGGTTCCACAAGTGTAGTTTATGATCGAGGATGATGCCCGAGTTCTTGACTTCAGGGCTAGGCAGATACAGTGGCCAAAAGAATCAGGCCAACAGGATTATGTGGTCTATGTGTTGATTTTCACATTTATGACCAGTATTTCAGTGTTGTCTGGATTGATTTTCTAAAAGTTTGTATCCATCCAGACCTTCACTGACAAAAGGCAATTTTTTACTTTGATAAAACATCATTATTCTCCTTAAAATATATCAAGATGTAGGTGTTGTCAGCATAATTAAACGTAATTTATTATGCATTTGGTCACCCCTGTTTTTGCTAAATGATGCCAGTGTTGCTATACTATTTGGTTCGGTTATGTTATGTCAGGTTATATCGTGTAATGTTTCGTTATGTTATTCCACTTTAATGTCTAATGTCAAGCGCTTTGAAGCAGATATTACAAACTAGGGGCTAACCCATAGGCCATAACCATTTAGGGATACCTACGAGTTTACATTGATAATGGGCTAAGAGGATGGCTCAGGCACAACGTGTGTGTCTTGGAAGCAAAGCAATGCACAGTAACACAGGTTCGAATCTTGGCTCACACTTAGAAACTGTTCTCTGGTATTAAGCACGTTATAAAAGAACAATTATATAAAAGAACAATTATAATTGTAACGGAAACTCATTCACAATCTTTTGAAGCAGCCATAAAGTGGTCAAAACACGTAAATAAATAAATAATGCTCATAGTCGCACTCACTTTATAAAAAAGGAGCATAACATGAAGTATGCCTGGAGGTGTATGTTTCAATGCAGGCTCTACACAGCTGTTTGGCTGTAGGATTCGCATACTTCTCTCAATTAGCATGACAAGGTAAATGCAGCCCAGGTGGAGAATGATAGACAAGGCTGGTATATGCAGATTAACTCCCAGAAGAGCCAGCCTTAGCCCAAGAGGAGTCCTGCCTCACGTAATGCTCTAACTATCCCCTACATCTACCAGGCCTCAGGAATGCCAGGAGGCTTTACTGCCACAGGATCCACCGCTGAAAGGCCGCCCTCATTTGAAACTGCCCATATTTCCTCCCAGCTTTCTTCTTTATAGAACCTCGCCATTTATGGCCCACCGTGGCCCAGGGTAGTGTAAAGCAGAAGGGTAAGTAGAAAGGCTTTGCTCTCCTCTTTTCTTGTGGATGGTTTCAACATGCCCAGGTTCCCAATGACACCCTAGCACTGTGGATGGCTAAAGAGCCTGTCCACTGCTGAGCTAAAATCATGCACATACCGATCAACATTGTGCACAAAGGACATGGCCATGTGCTCTGAGGCTTCTACAGAATCCATTTGGTGTAGTATGAAACCTACGTAATACAACTTAAAGAAAACAATTAACATTTTGCCAAAATAAAAATTGGAAATGTTGCTAATTTTTCAAAGAGTCACAAGAATTGTAAACATGCATTTCTTACATAAAATCACCCCTGACTTGCAATTAAAAGTTAGCCCCGGTGTACAAGATGGCCGTATCTCACTTTCTGTTGTCTATTTTTCAATTTTGGAGCCATTTACTTCTGTTTCACGCCCATTTTCTACACTTTGGCTGGCCGGCTGGATGGTCATTTAGTGCCTTATTGTAACAGTCGAAGAACAGTAGCATAACATAACAGAACAGAAGGATGTGGGTCATCACTGCCTACAGAAGGAAAACCCTCTAGCTTTCACCCGACCTAGTGAACGCAGCCTGCTTACGGACCTCCAGATATTGTCTCACTAATACTATACTTGGATATCCTACCCCCAAGTAGGGCACCACCCTGTTTCAAGCGACTGAAAATAAAGCCTAGCGTGACATGACACAGCGCAATCTCTCAATTATAACCTTTTTACCATAAAGGTGCCAGGCCTTTTCAATGTTACCGGACTAATTTGACAACCCCATTCCCTTATCCCCCGTTACCAGCAACATTCACCTTTATACACTGGCCTCATTAGGAGTTTGGAGATAACCATGACGCTAATAGCGCCATGGCTGCCTCCAAACCCTTACTGACTCCGCCCTGGTGAATGGAGCTATTACCGCCCCATTCCAAGGTTGGCGGGGGCGGTACTTCCCCATTCAGCAGGGCCCTTCCCCATTCCCATTTGAGCCCTCATAGGGCTCAATGGGAATGGGGAAGGCACTAATAACGGTACCGCAAATTGCGGTACCCTTATTAGCTCCAAAGTCCCTTTGCAGGTCCCGTCCTTAACGCCTGGAAAAACCAGGCGTTAAGGGAGGACCCGCAAAGGGAACTCGTAGTAGGGCGGTAAGGGATTACCGGCACCGGTGCCCTTACCGGTGCCGGTAATCCCTTACCGCCCGCCTCGTAATGAGGCCACTGTCTATTCTTGACTACACCACTCTTGGTTTACGCTTGGCGGTCCTAGAATTTCATTCTGGGGTACACAGTAAATTGATGGTGGGCAAAAAAAGCCACCGAACTTCCAGGATTGTAAAAGCACTCTCAAGCCGCCTTTGCATCCAACATTATATAGTGTACTAACAATTCCAAATATCTGCTCTGGGAACACAATACATGTATCACAATAGTTGAGGACACATCTGCTTCCTCCCTTTTGCTGAGCTATGGTCCACCTAACAGGACTGACATGCATCCACACTGCCACAAAACATTGTTTCTCTGCATCTCTCCCATATATTCCCTGCTGTCCCAACCTCTTATTTTCCCTTTGCTCCTTTTCCTTTCTCCGGCAAGCTAAGTCTGGGACCCCTGGTGACAGTACAGTGCACAACTCCACAGACAAGCCGATGTACTCTTAAACTGCTACACTGGTGATTTAGCGTAGTATAAAATTATAGTACCAAAACATAGAAATGGGGGTAACCATGTTGTGGTAATCGTTGGTGTTAGGTCACTGTTACTAAGTGTTTTGCGAACGGAGGAAGAACATTAGGTCATGGTTAAGCGAGAGTAAATGTTTGTTCAAAATTTGCTAAATACCATTACCATTTTGATTGTGCGATATGTGAAACGGTACCACATGTTCTTAGTGCCTCAGGCTTCCTTTGCAGGTGCAGCACACTGTGCTCTGTGACAATGGCTCTACGTTGGCATTTGTCAAGGCACCGCCATGGTATTCTCACATGAACATATGTGTCCCAAAGGCTTGAGGTTCTTCACTGAAAATGCAGGGTTCTCTGCAGAACACTTAATACATAAGAGTTCTCCCAGAGGTATGATATCTTCTGTCCTTCCTAAATGCGCACTGCATGCACCTAACACACTAATAGTTACAGTGGGTGTAAACCAATGTTCCCTCTAAGCTGTGCTCATGTGCGCTTGCCCAGCTTCCTTCTGGGTGCCGCTCAGAAGACTTTTAGCAGCGCACACAGACAATTCTCACCTATTCAAAAAGATTGAATAAGGCACAAGCCACAGCAATTACCTCAAATGTTCTTTCTCTTAAAATAAGCAAATAGTTTTGATACTCAGCTAATTTGCATTACACTGCTATGCACTTAGAATCCCTAACAGCAAAATACAACACAAGAGGTTAAAAACTAATATGAAAAACTGGCTCCATGAACAGTGAAATCTAACCAAGATATGTCTGCACACATTAGCCAAAAATGTTCCCTGCCCACCCATGACTCCTAAATCTGACTCTACCAGACTTTTACCTTATGATTTTAACTTCTGCCCCAGAGTACATTACGTTTCTACTAGACAACTTTAACTCTTCCTCTCTTGGCTCTGCGAAAGGTTAGCAGACGTGTACCTACATCCACTTGTTTTATGTTTGTTGTGACATGAATAACGTTCATGTGCCAGAATTTCTGTTACTCATTGTGCCTTACCAAAAGCGTCACCCACACTATATATAATCGAACTACCAGCTCATATATTGGATATGACTGTAAGTAAGCAGTCTACTGGGATGTGTAACCAAATCCCATACTTCCTCTTCTTTATACATATATCACGCAAGTGCTTTGAAGCGGCCCCCTTGAAAGTTAACGCACTATAAAACTCAAATAGTAACTTGTCCTCTAAAGATTATGAAAAGACAAATGTGATGCTCAGCGCCTCCTACCTTAGCATTACTAACATTACCCTATAAGTAGAGAGCAACATTGCAATATCAATTACTTAGCCTACAATGGGTAATGGGTATGGACTATGCCTGGGATCATTCGTCCGTAGTATCAGGGCACCAGATATCCAGACAGGAGAATGCTTTTCATACAATCTGCATTGTTTCCAAGTGTTCAGAGTTCCCTTGGGCATAGACATTCACACGTTATATGGTAACTCGCTTCTCTACAAAAACTGTTTCACTAAGCACTTGTGTAATCCTACACAATGATATAAGGGTTGGTGGGATATATTGCAAACAATCTTTTATGCACTGCAAAAGAATTGTGTACATGCAGAGTCACGACATTCTTAAAATGCACATCAAATGTTGAGACATTTAAATATTCCTTGATTTGTGGGTCTGCAAATACCCCATTGAGTGTTCACTGCTACAATCCCTCACTTTTTACAGTGCTCTATCAACTAATATTGGAGGCAAGCACAGGGTCCGGGGAAGTGTATGGGTGGAAGCATCACTCCTTGCGTGTGATGAACAAAGCAGCACATTTAAAAAACCTAGGCAGACATTTTGGCAGTACACTGAAGGAAATATGTTGCGTGTCTGGTAAAGGATAGGCAATTCTAGCACCCATTTAGACAACAGCACCTTCATTTTCTTTCTATGCTCAGCTGCTGAGGGATTTTCAATATAACCATGTGTTCTGTGTGTATGGTCTCTAGCATCCCCCTGCATCTTATTTAACTGATAACAAAGAATTACAGAAGAGGGATCCATAGTTACAGAAGAAGGCACTCACTCAGTTGTATCTCTGATCGATTGATTCCATTAACTTAAAAAGGTATATATGTGTGATCTTCCTCAACAGGGATCCATAATAAACCTCAGTAAAGCTCTTGTTTAATTTTATCTAGGCTGTGGTGCGGAAGAGTGGGCAAAACCATACACTTTATTATGTGCCCTGTCATTTCACTCCCTATGTCAGGAATATAAGCAGGACTCTAAACAGATTTTGCTCCCTACGTGTAGTCGTGATTTGTGAGGGAGTCAAAAGTAATAAGCTTTGCCAATAGGGATACTTTCTGCTTATTAAAAGATGTGCTTTCCCCATAAAATTCCTTTTAGGATCGTGCATTAATAGTATTATTTCCTTCCTATGCCGCGGCTCTATTGGTCACTAATTCAAAAAAATATCAGTGGAGCTTTGTGGGTTGAAGCAATGATAGGTTAATTTCTCGTTTTTGTTAGGCACGTTTTCCTTTGAGGGAGTAAACATGCATGGTGCATATGTCTCTTAGCTCTAAGGCTGGTGTTATCACTACCCACAGGAGAACGTAAAGTGTATAGTAAGCAGAGGCACAGGAATCTTGGATCATCATATTCTAAGGTGCAGTTATTATGATGCAATTATCATCCCATAAGCATGTTCTCCTGCCCCTTGAATTACTTAAAGTGGCACTTGAACTCCAGTCAACGTGTTTTTGACACATTGCCTTTAATTGCCATTAATCCATCAGGAAATGTATTCAGTCTGAGTTTCTTGACAGCCACATCACTTATGACAAGAGATATTTGAAGGCCACAAATGCCAGGGATGTCGTTTGCAGCAATGGCTGACAAGCCAGCCTATTCAAGGAGTGGAACCCACCTACCCCAACCCACCACCAAGAGCCAACCTACCTAATGGTCAGTGATCAATAACACACCAGCCTTGATAAAGACCCCTTGGGTCGAAACACGTGTCGGCTGACCACGAGATTATCGCATCAAAAATAAAATTCAATTTTTTTGAAAAATCAGAATACAAAGAAAAATGTCTTTTAGAATCAATATTGTTTGCGCGAGATATCTGGGAACACAACTAAGATATTTGTGTTTTGTAATAAAATTGAGTGATTTTCCAGTTACATAAAACATACAGGGACTCATTTCGACTTGGGGCGGTATCCCGGCATAAAGCCACCAGAATACCGTCCAAATGAATTACTGTTACCGTGACTTTGTCTGGAGGAATTTCCGCCGGATTACAACTGGTGGTGTCAGTGTAATTCCCCATTCATATTGAGTCCATATTGAGTCCATTGGACTCCATGTGGCTTTTTTGGCAGAATTAGCGCAGCAGGAAGTCTGACGATTTCAGCATTGAGTTGGAGGATTTACCTCCAGGATTTTCCTGGAGGCGAATCTTCCACTCCAGTCCTGAAGTTGTAATTTGGCATAGTGGTACAGTTGGCGGTAACTCCATTGCAACTTTACCACTTACAGCCAAACTCGTAATGAGGCCGACATTTCTTCTGCTCAGAAGTACGTTTGAAAGGTGCTGTGGCAGATATTGTGGTATTGGGATATTGTGGCAGACTGGTTGATGAGTTTTCTGTTTAATCACATATGACATATATTTTATTTTAGACTGTGTTTGGAAAAAGTGTTGCAAGATTTTTAAAGAATTGCAGTGGCTGGTAAGAGGACATTGCTTTCCAAAATCTTCTGTGATGGTAGCTCACAAATTGGCTTATCTCATTAGTATCTTGCACACATGAAAAATAATGTATGCACAACAGCCAACCGGTTCCGCACATAGAGAAAAATAATTAGAGGGAACATTGGTGTAAACTATCAGTTTGATTCAACATTATTGTGACTGCTGTCATTTTTTTTCAGCCATAGAATCTATTTAGTTGAACTGTGGTGTTATTTTGATTCATGTATCAAAACAATTCTTCGAATTCTGCCCATGGTTCCAGTCTAAATGCAAAGGTAATCATCAACATTTTGCTCACAATATTGAATAAATTGCAACAATGGTTTTTCTCAAAATGCCCCATAAGTAAATAGGTTTAAGTGTACATTCCATAGAGTCTGTTCCCTGCTTTTGTCCATATACTAAATTGTTGCAAAGAAAGATATCTTCAACCTCAATTATAAGTGATGACACCTTTGTTACGTAGCTTGCGGGCCGTATGTTGTTATCATCTTATATTGCCTGCATACCTAGTTCACGTTATATTGATTTATCTACTGAGAATACATCTAGTGTTATGATTGTGTAGTTGTTTATTATGACACACGTGCAGGTTCTCCTTCCCTCCCTGTGCCTGGTGACAGCTCTTGGAGCCTGCCCTGGGGTTCTTCCCCACACATGTTTCAGCCTGCGCTTAGGTCCTGCTGGGTGCCACTTGCATTTCTCCTAGACTGAAGGAAAACACGGAAAAAAGATCCACTGAACCTGCAGTAGGGTCTTCTTTTTGGCAAAGATATCTTTCATTCTATTACGGCAAAGATATGTTTCATTCCATGACCCTAGAACATTTACTGTTCAACTTAATTTGTTTTCAACAGAAAAATGCACTGTTTAAATTCATTTGCTGGGGACCTGTGAAACTCGACCGACGCACTAGTGCAGGTGGTAAAGGGCACTATTAACCTGCACCCTAGCGTTTCATCTTTTCATGACGCGACATGCAGCCTTTCGACTGCTCCACTTTCCTCTCAACCCTCAATTCTTCTCTCCCATCCATTTCCACTGTTTCTACCTTCTTCCCTGTTCAGGCCATTCTCATTGAGCACACTAACCACCTGCCTGCTCCAGATTCTCACTACCCTTCTCGTTCTTTTCAACTTTTCAGGTATTCTCTCTTCCTTTGGAATTTGGAATAGTGACGGAACTGACAAAATACCATGAATTTATGTTAGAAAACTAGTATCCTCGGCTGTTGCTTGTAATAGCCCTCTCGATCTGTCTCATTATAAACAATTAGACAAAAAGGACAGAATGAAAATCAGACTTTAACTAATTTTAGTAATGCTCAAGAGGGTGCCGAACTGAGGAAGCTAGCTATCAGGCACGATGAAGTCATCGCCGAAGCCCAAGCTAGGCAACCCTATTTGACCTGGTTTCCAGTTGTCAATCACTGAATGCTAGTAACCAAGCTATGTTTTAATTGCATTACTCATATACGTTTTTAGCTGTATGGAATGATGTTAATGCATCAGTGGGTTTCTGCGCATATTGTCCCCATGTCCTTGGAACAACTATGCACTTCGTTTTTTTTTCCAAAATATGCAAGGGTGTGGAAAACTACATTGATACCTGTCCTTCTTGCTCTTAGGCACTGATATTTGTATTATGCGCCACTCCCATACTGCACCTGGCCCTTTCATCAGTTATGAAATTGGCTCTGCAAATTAGATTTGCAGGGCAGGTTAAATGTTAGAATAGAACTGTTGGTTATTTTATCACAATATGGTTATGTTAACATTTTATCAGTGACTCCTACTAATTAAGTCATGTGGGGTCGTTTTCAGAAATACATTGCATTTTTTTTCTCTTTTATCATAGACATACATTGCATTCTTTTTCTCTTTTTAATAAGCACTGGTCTTGTATTTACTCAATGGTATCATGCTGTATATTTGTAATGTGTGTTTGATGGATTTTCTATCCAAATAAACATGAATATGATGATGGGTTCCCTCGGGTCCCCTAAACTAACACAGTGAAGGCATAAAGTGTACCTGCACCATGGAGGACCCCACATGTATTTCTGATATTTGATTTCAGATTGTAAAGGTCACAGGCAGTACATTTAAAGAATACAAATGGCTCATTCTGCAATTGCCTTTAAAACACTGAAGAATGGTTGCTCCATGTAATTCAGTGTGTGTTCATCTCTTCCTTAATTGTGTCCTTTCGTCCCAGTTATTCGCATTATTGGCTCTAATTTCTCCAAATTCATCTCCTAGTAGTGAAGCCTTTAGTCCGTTGGTAGAATCTTTGCAAAATAAGAAATATCTTTCTGCTGCATTGTACTATGATGTATTCCCAAAACTGAGCAAAAACCCTTCATTGATGTGTCCCAGGACCAATGTTTACTCAGCAGCAAGATTGATATCTCCAATTACTCTTTTAGTTATTGAGACTAAAGTAGAGTCCTACAACTTGGTTAAAATTAGATCATTGCAGGATTAAATGACCTTACTAGAGCCTTGGAATCCCAGAGTTATACAAAAATATGTATCTAGAGGGGAATTTCAAGTAATCTACTCAGCGCAAAAACACGTGTATTTCTTGAGGACTCAAATATCTAATCACATAGTTAATCCCACAACATTTAATGTATTAACTCACCAACAACCTAGAAATGTTTATATAACAACTCTGTTACTCATACCTAAAACGTTCTGTTTATAAAGTCTTAAGTATATAAAACCTTACATATATATATATACTTTTAACACAGAACATTCATACCAACAAGTGGATATAATTCCCATTCCTCGAATCACAATTTATTTTCAGAATTCCATCTGTTCATACGATTATTTCACGTTTTACCATTTAAATAGATACAACTATGATTTATAATACACAAAATACTTGGGAGCTATTTTGCAAAGAACTATATTACACGTCTTTCTTGCTCTACATGTTTCTCTCGAATGCTTTAATTAATACTAGACATTCTTCTGGGGATCTCTACTGTAGATCAGGGTTCAAATGGGAATCTTAATGGAGAACATGTTCCTGCTCTCACATCTGCAGAACACAGAAACAATGCCTGAGACCCTACAGAGCCATGGCAACTCCCACACTGGACTTGCAATCTTTTGGTGTTATCTGACTGGGTCCTGATCTGGAGGCCCTGAAATCACCATTAACCCCTTCTGAACCAATTTTGCAGTGAAGGCAGAAAGAGATACCTGCCACACTAAAATTGACCGCAGGGCCTGTAAAGGGACAAACTGATCATACCAGACCCACCAGTACAGTGCAGCTCCTGGGGATGGCAGGTAATCAGTCCCCACCCTCACAACTGTCATATCAGTGAATGTGGAGAATGACAGCCAATAACCTGCATAGTGTGTGTGTGTGTGTGTGTGTCTGCGCGTGCGTGCGTGCATGCGTGCGTGTGCGCGCGTGTGTGTGTTTGTGTTTGCTCCAGAATATGCATGGGAGAATGCACTTGCATTGGGCGCCAGGGCCTGTGGGCCTCTCAGCATGCCTCTCAGCATGCACATATGTGTCTTGTGTGTGTTGGGGACTGTATATGCATGTGTTTATTTACTTGGGGGGTCTATATGTGTGAGGATGTGTGAGTGTATTTAAGGACGTGCATAAACTTGGATTTGTGTTTCTGTGTGTTAATGTGGTGGGAGAATCTACAAAATGATTGCAACACCTAGCCTATGGTGGCAATACCTGAATTATTGCATTCAGACACAGCATATTCTGGCATTACTTTGCCTGAAATGGCTGCGCCTGTGTATATCACAGCACTGCTTGGCACATTGTTTGGAGGACTGGTCATATGATGCTGTTAGGAAAGATTTTCTTTTTGCTGCTTTCATACCATAGACTTATATGAGACACCCTTTCTTTTAGATTTTTGTTTTTACTTCTGTCATAACTTTATGGAGGTAACTAAAACCTTCTGCTTTATTTCCCTTGTCCTTTTGCTCATTCTTACGGAGAAACTGATCAGTGCATAAGAGAATCAGTACTGAGAGACTACGGGCCTCATTACGAGTTTGGCAATGTGGTAAAAAAGGGTGGTAATGAAGTGGTGCATTCAGCCTCATTATGAGTTTGGTGGTATTACCGCCGAGATACCAACAAACTCGTAACTAAGCTGAATGTCTCTTTTAGTGGATTTCTAGCGTTGTTACAATTGCACACATCACCCTAAAGTGGATTTTTTTAAGGATGTTTTGTATCATTTTCTGTAGTGGCTTTTTGGTTATGGTTACAATTACAATGTGCCAAGAATGAGTCGGCAGCAGGAGATATTTTTCCACTGTGTTTTATACTATTTACTTGTGCACTTTTGCATTTACCACAAATGGCAACTAAAGGTGGCTAGCCCCCTAAAATGGCCAGGCCACAAGATTTTCGTTTGTCCTTTGGCCATATGGTTTTTTGGCCTTCTTTTTTGCCTTCTTGAGTCTGGAATTGCTTTATATGGCAAAACCTTTGCTGGGGAAAGCTGCTGCTTTCGCCGCCAAAGAGGAAGTTTCTGTGAAACCCTGATGTGGGACCTCGAACTATCTGGTCCCGAACACATCCTGGTGCCTGAACATTTGTTGCTGGGCAGATGTTGTGGCATGGCAAGTGGTGCAGATCCGTACGACTGGTGGGCCTGGGTGAGCTTCCAGTTATGTCCTTAAACAAAAGGAGGACTCCTGCAGCCATTCTGCAGTTCGTCGTTGGTGCCAAGACCTCTATGAAGACGTTCAGCATGTTGATGACCTGAGGGAAACTCCTGCAGCTTACCAGCATCAACGCCAGTGCAGTCCCTGTGAAGCCCTGCTCCTCTGCCTGATCTCAAGAAGACTCTCGGTGCTTTGACATCTGTACCAGTGGAAACAATCAATCAAGACCCCTGCTCGAGGATCAATGCCTTCTGAGCCTTCGGAAGTGACCCTGGATTAACCTGTGGACTGACCAGCTCTGTTCTGGGCTACCGCGCTGCAACCATCGCCATTTTGAGGGCATCCTTGGATCTTGGAAGATCTTCAACTTATACTACAAGGTGGCTGCTCCTGCATTTTCAGCCTTCTTGCATCAACGGAAAATGTGCTGGACCTGTACCTTTGTTAGTCCCTAGAAGATCACCTGTCTCCACCTGATCTTGGTGACTCCTGTTGCAATCCATCTTCTTTATATCCTAAAGGTGTCCTGAAGTCACCTGCTCCATAGAGGTCCATATCTTTTCTTTGTTTGGGTGTTCAGCTGAAAGTGTCTGGAAATTATACCTAAGCACAACCACCAACCGAAACTGAGCCTTGCTGCTCTGCTACCTTACCTGGATTGGATTTGGCTAGATCTCAGTTTCTCACTGTTCACCATAATGGGTTTGCCTCCCAAAATCCACCCCCAGGGTTGATTTTGGAATTTTAATCTTAACAGATGCCATGCCAAAGTATGTTGTGGGGGTACATCGTCATTTGATTGCCTTTCTTGCACCTGTTTAGGCCACTTCCTCAGCTCATGATGGCAGTGTATTCTTATCTTCTAGATGCATCTAGCTCTAAACGTTTGGTTCAGTTTGGAATATATATATAGCAACTATTTGGCTATGTGCATCTTGTAGGCAAGCAAAGGGATGCACAAGAAAAGGGATGAATGCAAAGAGAGAGCAACGTTCAGAAAGACTGAGAAAGAAAGGAAAGAGTCACTCCTTCTTCTATACAAAAATGCTTCTGCTCACTACAATGTCTGACCTCCTGTGGGAGTGAATTCCCAAGTCGAGCCAAAAGGAATGCAAAACTCAGACCGACCAGCAAGTAACATCACACCGGGGGGACATTTAGCAACTTGGAAGAAGATCATCAAAGATCAAGGATTGGGGTATATCAAACAAAACATCTGCAGGAAAGAAGGGCTCAAACTATGTACTGCACGATGGATGATGCAGAGAGCTTGAAAATTAGGGCACATTTCAGAGTAACGGTCGGAATTTGGCAAATGGTGCTAATTTTAACACCTGTCCCATTCAGGGTATGGTCAAATTCCACTGGTTGTATAATATCTTTGATTTTATTTTGGAAAAAAATCCATAAAATACACATAGACAAATACACAATTCAGACAAAGAACACTGTAAGAACAAATAGAATAAAAAAAAGTTAACAAAACAATGAATTATACACAATAGGAGAACCTGTATGAAGTGTCAGTGCATTCATTCATTAGCCATTTAAAACCTCTGATTCCAAGTGGAAATAAGATAAACGGTGGGTCTGGTCCAATATTGTAACAACTATATTGCTGACTATTAGTACTCACTGAACTGTGAGGCTTCCACCAGCGAACCAAAATACAGTGCGCTATCATCCTAGCATGGAAAGGAAAGGTTCATACCATTAAGGTGAGAAATTCCAGTCTCTTCAGCCAGGCTCTCTGAAGATACTTCGCCACTGTACAAACCGTGTCTTCATTAACTGTAGTGTAACAGAGGTCCATTGCTTGGGATATGTTCCTGGCACCTTAATTATCCATGGGAATACTGCTGGCTGTATTTTAGGCAGTATTTCTGCCAAAATTCCAGCTATTTTTACTTTCACTTAAGAGGTGGAGGAAAAAGTTCCAAATTGGCCCTGATATTATTTTAGCTATTTTGTACAGTACCGAAGGGAAGAGCAGGAGTTTCCCTTCAATATAGTGACATTTTCTTTTACAAAGGGCCATGGTAAGGGGGTGAAAAAGTGAGCATCGCTCACCATCTCACCTAGTAATGCTTAAAAGGGTCAGAATGTACCCCTTTGTGCATGTACAAATGTTCAGAAATGGTATGAACCACTACTGTACATTATCCATGTTCACCTTCACATTGAAGGTGGGAATGGCTGAATTAAATGGTTTACAAATACATCTTTAGGTTACCATTGGTCGTACGCCAGATCCACTCATAGAAAACTCTGAATAAGGTGGGTTTCGAAGTACTTCCGGCAGAGGAGGTCATTTCCAAGGGAGGTATTTTGTTTTGAAAACCAGCCCAACTCTGCATGAAGCCCTTAACACCGGTGTGTGGTACAAAGGAGGGAAGATATGATCACATTTTCACAGATAAATGATCAGGCATATTTGCAGCAATTGGAACACACTGCATGCACGAATTTTGATATTAGGGAAGTCCCAGGTATATAGCATTGAGTAATGGAGCCACCAGTTTATGCATGAACTTACCACTGTTACATTGCCTTGTGCCATGGAAAATATATTTAGATGATGACAGAGAGAATGCAGTTGGAAAAAAACAGTTCTTTACAAGACTTTTAATTTGGGGACAAAGAGTGAGTTCAGAATCAATAACCACACCTGGAATGCACATTGCGGAACCCCCAGGGCATAGGTTGGGCCCCAGGACATCTTTTCATAGGGTTAGTTGGGGAGGGGCATCTTTTCATAGACTAGGTTTACGGCCTAAAATATCAAGTTCGGATTTAGAGGAATAGAATTTAAGTTGGGTTAACAAGCATCCAATATATTGTCTCCTCCATGCAGCAACGAAAGCCTTGGATATCTTTCTCCAGACCCGGCCTCATCAAGTCCGAGAACGGTCTGAGTATCGTCAGCAGTGGAAAGACAGACCGTGTGAACCAATCAGAGCAGCCAGAGACTAACGCTAATGATCAAAAAGCTGTGGGGACGGGATTGAGCCACATCAAGTCATGGGTTGGGATTGAAATGGAGGGAAGAGTCGTCAATTGCCTGTAGAGCTTTAGAAATGGCTCAGTCAAGCACAGCACCAGGTGGTGAATGCTGAGACGGTGATGGCAGCCTAGGAGGACAGCATGGTTGACAGTGAGGAATTCCGCTGATAGATTATGTACAGTCAGTGCTTTGAAACTGCTGCCATTTGTCATTCTTCTCATGTCTTGGAGCACTGAAATAAGGACAGACCTTCTTCTATAGGCTGGTCTACAGCCTTCATGATAAGGGTCAAGTAGCTGCAGGTCTTCAGAGCAAGGTTGAACCTAGTTTTACATAGCTCACCCCAACTTTATTCCCAGAAAGGACACCTGGGGCAGAGAGCAATAGTTAGCAGGTTCCCTGGAATTAATTACAATGTGTCATTTTGAAGAGAGTATCACTTTAGCTGAGGATATTTGGGCATTAATTGTCTTTTTAAGGTCCTCAACAAGCTATGCCACCACTCAATTTGCAAGTTTGGATGAAGAAGAGACTAAGAGAGAGCTGGTAGATTTGCTTTCTAGGAAATAATGGTAAAATCAGCAGGAATAATACACCCGAAGTCTCAGTATTGAGAGCAGGGATATGATGAGTACAATCCCTTCTAATTCATGCAGGGTTGGAAAGGAAAAGTTACTAGTGAGTCCTAACGTCCCTGGGCAGGAATAATGGGATCCAATAAAGGGAGGGGGCAAATAGTTCATGTAGGATTTTAATTTACTCCTTGGATTTGTTTGTGTCATATCGACCAGGAAGGCAAAGAATTGTCTTTGGCAAGACACATCTGTGCCTTGATCTGTCATTAAAGTGTTTTAGGTTTGGCTCAGAGAGTGGACAGCGGTTAAGTCGTCTTTGCGTTCATCAATTGTAATGACTGATCTATGAGTTCCTAGTTCAATTTTGTACTGAGCTTGTGAGGGCATAGATTATTTATTGAGATTAACGACTTTAAAGTTTAGTGCTTGTTGCCACCCGAGATGATAAACACATACCACATCCTCTAGATATAAATGAGAGGTTCTGCGGTTGTTTACTTTAGACAAAGCTTCACAAAAGCTCTGGGGTAATTTCCAATCATGTCCTATTTATGGCTGAGGTCTGATTAAAGGTACTCTCTTGAGAAGTACGAGGAACTGTGAAAGCAAAAGCGACACCTAAATTATCAGTCTAGTGAGAATGCACGAGAGAGGATTCTTGCAGAAAGGAAGCCATCCTATCTGACACCAAAAGGCCATGCACTACATGTACAACTTGATGCAGAGGGCTGGTGAATTTTAGAGAAAATCAAGATTTGAAAGACTATGAGCTTTTTGGGGAGAGGCTGTTCTTGTTGACCCAACCAAATATTTGATTCTCCTAAAAGCATAAAATTAATATTGACCTGAATAATGTTTGCCAAGGAATGTGGAAACTCAGATCTACTTTAGGTGGTCCATAAATCAGACGAAAATTACAAACAAAAGAATGGGAGAAAGCACACCTAAAATATAGGGATTCGGGAAAGGATAGTGACTCTGCTCCCAGGCTTTCCTGGTCTGTTTGTAGAATGGGCTATGTCGCCAGTGGGAAGGAGATCCAGAAACAAATATGTGTTGGAGTCAAAGTACCATGTTTAAAGTATACAGAGAAGATTTAAGTTCAGTACTCATACCATGAATCAGGGAGTGGTGATTGATGCTGAGCATACGTGAAATAGTAAGGCACAGAGTTTACATGGGATGGCTGGCTCTCAGGTAACTATGTTTAGGGAATGGCTTTCATATTTTGGGAGTTGTTCATCAGGTTTTGAGTGTAGATTCATGGGGATTCTAGCGTATTAAAAATAATCAACTTTCTTCAGTTCAGATTGAATGTGCCATGTGGCACAATGTCCTCACAATGAGGGGTTGGTGAGAGATTACTGAGATGGGACAACGATAAGTACAAGCGACCTCCCCCTGCCTGGTCCTGGTGCAGGCAGGCACAGATAGACTTGCCTTAGGGGCGCCCACTGTCCATGACTGCTGCACAGATATTAAGAATGTTTGATTTTAAGGGTGCAATGGTGAGCAGCTGTAGAAGAGAATGACAAACGACTACCCATGACCAGTGTAAAACGGGTTCCATAGAGCTCTAAATTAAGTCAAGGAAAGCTCTGGGTAACAGTATACTCATACATGGAAAGTAAAATATGCAAGTGGTTGCTCTGAGAGTCAATGTCCTCATGCTCACATAGAAGGAAACAGAAATAATCCAAATAAAACATTTAAGCAAAAATCTAGCTTCTGCAACACAGGTAGTGTAGGGGATATCAGCACTTTTGTACCTTATCAGTGTATTTTGGGATGCTCTCCAATTCCTCCTATGAGAACGGAGACCAGAGACGTAGACAGAGTAGGGCCTGAGCGGCTAAAGCCCACCCAAAATCTGTAAGTGCCCACTCTGCAGCATTTTGGGGGCATTTACAGATGTTTATGTCACATTAGCTGCAGACCCCACTTGTTAGACAATCCTGGCTACGACTCTGGGAGACCAGAAGCAGCTATAGAAAAAAGGGAAAAAAGACTACCTGAAACTAGCATAATATTGGCTCCGCTAGGAGTCCTGACTTAAGGCCAAGCAAGCACTGGGCACCTTTGTGCTCATGCAAAGAAAGCAAAATGGGCTTGAAGTTCCCAGGAAGCCCAGGAACACTCCCACTCCCACGCAATAAAACCAACACATAATTCAACTTAAATATTAAAACCAGAAACTACACTGCTGCCACACCATTAGTATAGGGGATGTCAATACTTCAGTAGCTTAATATACCTTAGGTTTCTCCTAGGCATATCATGGTAAAGCATGGCCCAATAAGGCCACCCCTCACCATCTTCCTTGATCCCCCTGCTCCCATGCTTCTTTTGTGATAGCCTTCCATGTGCACCCCCCGCCCCCTATCAGTCACCAACCTTAATACCCCAGGGATTCTTCTGATGTAATTCTTCTCCCTCCGTTCCTTCAACCAGCAACCCTTATCCTGACATTAAATGCTATTTAAAAAACAGGTTTATTCGCATATTAATAACAATAATAATTGTGTGCTTGTGCACAGTGTGCTATCTAGTAATTTGCCCAACTACTTTCCTTCCCATTTGTCATCATATCTGGGTTTTTGTAAGCCAGGTACATCTCCACCCCACATAACATGCACTTGTATGTACGAAGACACATGACTGAAATGCTCCTGCCAAAATGAAGGCTGTCTTTAAATCGCTCCTTGTATCTAGGTATGGCTGGTGCAGCGGTTTCTGCAGCCTAACCCAATGTACCCTATTTAACACCCTTCCTCCCCTACGTTGTGGCCAGATTTGATGTTTTTTAGGGCCAAAGTGGCACAGCCTTGTGTCCCTTTGCTGGTGTCGCCATAGGAAGGCACATAGAATGTATTTATTGTAGGATGGGCTCTGAAGCTAGGTGCGCGCTCTATCACATTCTTAAATGAAATCATTTTTTCAAAAAACATTTCAGCATACCATTCAAATTTTTAAGGTTGATGCTTTAATGCAGGGTTGTCCAAATCCATACCTCAAGGGCCGGAAACATGTTCTATTTTCAGGATACCCCTCATTAATATTCATGTGACAAATTTGCATGCAATGATTCTAAATGTGTTATGTTATGTTATGTTATGTTAGGTTATGTTATGTTAAAGGTACTTATATAGCGCACCGTCACCAACGGAATTGGTCCCCAGGCGCTAATGTGTGCACATATTTTCACATAACTATTAATCAGGGATATCCTGAAAACCTGTCAAGAGTCTGGCCCTCGATGCCTGGAGTTGGATAGCCCTACTCAGCACCTGAATTAAAAATAGATAACCCATTGTTTAAGGTGAGAAGCAATCTTGGGACTATTGAGCGGCAAAAGAGGGTCATTTCACTTATTAGAACCCAGCGAGGGTGTGGCTTTGTCCTCCCAGCCAATGGGGAGGCTTGGAGCGGGGGCATTGCCATACGGTAATCCCACCATCTCCACGCCAGGTAACAAGGTTAGTCTCCTCCCCCGCATCTCCAACCTCCCTCCCCTTTCTGCCCCCTTTCTGGTCCTGATCGGGAGAGGACGCACCGGAAACACTACTGTTCACAGCACGTCCGCTCCTGATCTGTGACACACCGCCATGGAAAGGGAGAAGGGACTGCCCTTCTCCCATTACATGGTAGGCATCTTTTTTTCCCGCTCGGGCCTGTGAACTAAGGGCATGGGGCATTACCATTACCCCCGCCCCCTGGCTTGGGGCTTATTGCATAAATATGCCCTTAACTCTGCAATGGCTCTGAAGGGACTATGTTTGCTTGTGACAGATTGTAAAACAAAACTAAATAAATAATGTAATAAATGAATATATACTGGCACGTGATGCATTGCAGAAGATGCCCCTTGTCCTAATATGGCACTTTGATTTATTCTGGGTGTCTTTACTTTGGCATTGGAATTAATATTTCAAAGCAAACGATTGCTATTTATTTTGTTATATTTCCAGTATTGGGTAAAGTGCGGACCTTGATCAATGGGTGCACATGATATTGTATACTCAAGTAATAAATGACAAGGCTAAAAACTCAACACATTGCGAAAACACTCAATAATAACAAGCATTGGCAAAGCCAACAGTTTGGGCTTTTCTGTAGACACAGGACAGGTCTTTACCAGCCACAGCCACAATGGTCCTACATAGCCATATGATGCTAACATCTGTGAGTACCTGGACATACAATGGCAGCAGTGCCTGGCCAATGTGCATCTAATGCTTATCAAATAGTGACAACTGTTGGCTTTGTCACTGCTTGTTTTTAAAAGAAAGTCAATGCAGGGAATAGATGTGAGGACACAGATATTGCTTGCACAATAAGGTAGCTGAATGCATACTTAGTTAAGAGTTTATTTTACACCAGAAGTAGCAGATTTACAACTGCATCTAAGCCATTACCTTTCAGAAGACTGTTTGGCAATAACAATGGTAGATCCATTGAAGTCTATATTATGATGTTAATGTGCAATAGAGCTAGCTCAAATAGATCATAGGTAGGTGTATTTTGGGTGTGGAGGGGCTGGTAATGGGTGGGATAGGGATGAGCATGGCCATGAGCGAACAATGGGTTGGTAAAAAGCCATGCAACACCCACAGGTGGTGTGTCCTTCCTCACATCCCATTTCTTACCTGACTTCAAACCGTGGTGCTAGCCCCCTGTAGGGGCCCGGAGAGTGTCCAGAGGGGCCTGAGGCTCTTCCAAAAGGGAGTACGGTGGCTAATTTCAAGGTGGGGCACGGCAACAAGACTTTTATTCGAGGGGGGCTCGCCATAAGAAAGTTTCAATATCACTGTTGTAAAGGGTCACCTAACAGCCAAAACTAAAAAGGAAAAGAGAAGGGCAAAACAGAAACAAACATCAAAGGGGTGGAAAGAGGGAGGAGGGAGAATATCACATGATGTGGAGCGACATGGAAATGATAGATTTATTGTTAGATGTTGTTTTGGTGGGTGGAGCAGTGCATCATCGCTGTTACTCCTATCTGTATAGGTCCCAGAAGACCAAAAGACATTTGAGGTGAGGTCCAGTTTTTTTATAATCTAGCATGATGTGCTCCTCTCCTCCTGGTGGTTCCATGTGATAATCTCGAATATTAAAGGCCATACACAAAAAAAACCTTTTTTCAGCCGATTTGGTGCAGCCTTTAATATTCTAAATAAATTAATCCGCTCCCCCCCCTTGAAATGGGGAACTTCACCCCTGAAGCCTCCTTGAACCTCTGCCCCCGCCCCATACAAATACTCATACTCACACTCAGACACACACCTTTCCCCAGCCCCTGCCTCACTTACAAATACACTCACACACATGCAGACACACTCCTTCTCCTCAGCCCCCTCCCCACTACAAACACTGTCCCCTATCATGCACAAAAGCACGCAAACACTTACCTTGATCCCATCTTCCCCTGCCCGTCCCGGTCAACCTGTCAGGCAGGGGCGTGTCACTTAAGATTTAGAAAGACTGCTTTCAACTTTCTAAGAGCGGTCTTTCTAAATAGGTCTTTTTTCATTTTTTTCGGAAAAATGAAAAAGACCATTTAACTTAATAGCCCTTCTGGCATTGGAGGATCAGAACAACATGCACATGATGCTCCCTCGTCATTAAAGACATAGGGCCTCATTACGGTAAGGGGTTAACAGCACCGGTAAGGATGCCGGTGCCGTTAACCCCTTACCGTTGCATTCCGAGGTCCCTTAGCGGGTCCCACTAATGACGGCTGGTTTTCCCCATAGGGTTTTAAAGGTTTAGGGGTCTTCCCTTTGAGGAATGTCCACTTTTTTAACTGTGCTTTAGTTATAGTTCTGTAGTTCTGCAGCCAGTCTTCTGAAAGTGTAGCGGTGGCTGCAGCAGGAGTTTGGAGTTTTTGTAGCAGAAGGCTTTTTTAAGGATAATGGAAGACAACAGATTGCAGTGAAGGAGGCAAGTTTAAAATAATCCAGCTCGTGTTCTAGAACCCGGCGTGAATGAAAAAGAAGAGCGTGGCGCAGTCAGACACATTTTGACAAGAGTGGGGGCACCTGACACAGGCGTTTGTCTGGTTGTTTGTTTGTTTATTTTATTTGTATAGCGCTCCAAACCCAGGGGTAGAAGAGCGCTTAAGAATACGGTTACAGCGTTGAGAAGTATCTTTGTGTTGCATACTTCATGCATACTTATAATACATACATATATATACACATTTATCAATATACAGTTGCAATATACATACAGTACATGAGCCAGTTACCGCGCAAGGGGTGAGAGGTCTGGTGTTAGTGGGGCTACTCTTTGTTTAGGAGCCAGCTGATGACCTGCTTCCTGAAGATCTGGAAGGATTTGATAGTTTTGATGTTGAGAGGTAGGGTGTTCCAGAGTTGGGGGGCAAGTACTGTGAAACTTGCCCCTCCAGCTCTTGTTAGGTGGAATCTGGGCACTGTCAAACATAGAGTGTTGGAGGATCTGGTGGATCTGGTAGCAGGTTTCATGGTGAATTTGTTAGCTAGGTATGGTGGTGCTAGGTGATTGAGGGTCTTGTATGTGAGGCAGATGGTTTTTAAATCAATTTTTTGGCGTATGGAGAGCCATTTGCAGGCTTTCCTAGTAGCGGAGATATGCTCTCGTCTAGGAATGTTGAGGGCTGCGCGCAGAGCGTTATTTTGTAGTACCTGCAGCTTGTTGAGTACGGATTGGTTAGCACCTACGTACAGGCTGTTGCAGTAATCCAATTTGGATTGTATGAGGGCTCTGGCGAGGGTGAGGCAGCTGTTGGGTGATAGGAATGGTCTACTGGCCCTAATGAGCTTGCTGTTGTAAGCAGCGGCTGAGGCGGTCATATTGGTGTGTTTGGAGAGGTTGGTGTTGACATCCAGATACAAGCCAAGGGTTTTCAACGAGGATGGTGTGACCATCGATCGTGATGTTATTGTAACTAGGATTGAGTTTAATTAGGGTGTTGGGGAGCCGAGGATGAGGAGCTCTGTCTTCTCATCATTCAGGCAGAGGCCATGCGAGGCCATCCATGCCTGAATGATGGAGAATATTTCGTTGATCCGGGCGACGTCTGCTTGGTAATTGCCTGTGATGGTGAGGAGTATCTGGGTGTCATCAGCGTAATTTGTGTAGGTGACACCCAGACGGTCCAGTTGGTCAAATAGAGGCTTTGTAAATATATTGTACAAAGTGGGGGATACACAGGATCCCTGTGGGACCCCGCATATGATGGGGATGGGGTCTGCTGGAGCTGTTGTTGAGGAAACCCGCATGGTTCTGTTTGCCAGGAAGGATTGTATCCATGTGATGGCAGAGGAGGAGAAGTGGGCTGCGGTGGCTAAGTGGCTACAAAGGATTTCATGGCTGACCAGGTCAAAGGCCGCTGAGAGGTCTAGGAGGAGTAGGATTGCGGCATTGCCTTTGTCTTTAATTTCATCAATCTGGCTTTTGAGATCAACAAGGGCGGTTTCTGTTCCGTGTTGAGGTCTGAAGCCAGATTGACGTATTCCTAGCAGTTGGTTGGATTCCAAGTATTCCTGAATTTGGATGTAGGCCACTCTGTCCAGGATTTTTAGTAGGAAGGGGACTGTGGTTGGTGGGTATGGCTGGGTCGAGGGATTGTTTTTTCCGGAGAGGGAGAACCCATGATTGTTTTAGGTTGCTAGGGATCGAGTTATTGGTGAAGGATAGGTTGATACGTTTGGTGATGAAGGGGGAGAGCTCTCTAGCTGCATCTTTTATGATCTGGGCGGGACAGCTGTCTCCTTTGCAGTTTGATGGTTTCAAGGAAATGATGATTTTTTGGACTTCCGTAATGGTGACTTTCTTAAACGAGAAGCCCGAACTTGTGTTGTTGGGCGTGGGTAGACTAGGGTTGGGGACCTTGTTATTGGAGAGTTGTTGGCGTTTGTCCTCAATTTTGGTTTGGAGTCCTGTAATTTTATTGTTGAGGGCGTTTTGGATGCTGGTGCACCAGGATTTGTCTTTCAAACCGGTGTCTGGAGGTGAAATAGGGTTTTCTAGTTCCTTCAGAATTTTAAATAATTCTTTGGTGGAGGAGCCTGCCTGAGCAATCCTGGTGTTGTAAACATCATTTTTGGTGCGAATTATCTCACTTTTGTAAAGTGAGGATAGGTTTTTGAGGTTGGATTTGTTTTCTGCAGAGGGGTTAGTTTTCCAAGTGTGTTGTACTTTGGCTTTCTCTTTTCTGAGTAATTTGAGCTCAGGGCTGTACCACGAGTTCAGATGAGCTTTAGGTTTGACTTTGCGTATTTTCAGGGGTGCAACGGTATCCATTGCCTTAGCCATGGAGTCATTGAAGGTGTCAATCAGCAGGTTTAAGTCAGCGTTGGCTCAAGAGGGATCATGTGATGATCAGTCCTTGCCAAAGAAGAGCGTGGCGCAGTCAGACACATGTTGATAAGAGTGGGAGCACCTGACACAGGCGTGTATTTCATCTCTAACGAAGAAACCAATTTGGGACAGCACATGTCAGCAAAAAGCCTCCTGCAATAATGGTTCATGATTACTGTTGAATGGTGCCTTAGTCATACACATTCCTCCGTGCAGTGCTAATGGTTGCTAAGAGAGATGCTGCCTCATCAGAGACGCCCTGGAGGGGGTAAATGAGCAGAAGTGGCTGCAGGCCACATGCCTGATGTGGTTCCACGTGAGGCTGGTATATATTGGATTCAAGGGAGTGGCACTCACCTGCCAAGTGGTAAACATAGTTTGAATCACATATATGCACTCATGGTCATACCTTGTGGTTCGTTCTAGAAGATAACAATGTAAAAACACATATGGTCGTTTTCTGCCAGTTTCTATGTCATTGGATACTATTTAATTAATTAATGCCAATCCTATTTGTAACTATAACATAAGTATGTATTGTATTCTCGCTCTGTACTGGAACTAACTGAAATACTATGTCAATTTGCATTGAAATTGAATGTAATCCAAGATGTGCCCAGATACCTACAGGTAAGGTGTGCTATATCAATAAATAAATAAATTGTATTCATCTTCCTGTATGGTGTAGGGGATCCCTCCCCCACTGATCTCTTCAATGATGTTGGGTAGTCATGTCATTATTAATATTAATAGTGTTTATACTGCGCCAGCTAACCACTGTAGTAGTCTCCAAGCGCGTAAACGTTGCCAAGTTAAGGTGCATTAAGTCCCGCCCAGGGACTGCAGGACCATAGTCTGGTTTGGGTGCATTGACTGGAAGGTGGCGTGGTATAAGAAGAAAGAGATGCATTGCAGTAAAATCTGGTACAGAGCATGCGTTGGTGTGTAAGTGGGTGATATAGATAGGTGGAGATTGTTGCATTGTAATGTATATATATGTAACGTATGAATCCGTGCGGGGCTTGAGATGTGCTCGGGCTATCCTAAGTATGTTCTGGGCACGCTTGACCAGGGTTACCCCAATGGATGGGCTGTGTCTTCTAAAAGGTCTAGAAGATAAATAGGCTCTCCAACGCCAAGGACAGAGGTCCTAAGTATATGTGTTGCTTATGAGGTAACATAAATGAAGCTGTTACAAAGGGTAGGCAAAGAAGAAAGATTTAACGTGAAAGGATAGGTATCATCACCCTCCAATCTCAGCCAAGCGAAGGGCTAGCACAGCTAACTTCAAGTGGTGCCCCATACAGCTAAAGCCGACTCCCCCGCCAAACCTCGACCCAATCCTGAAGAGGGTGGACTCTTGAGGGTCAGCCCCTAGCCAAACCAGGTCCATTCCTCCTCAAGCCAGAACTTCTCGCCATCAACATTCCTCAAGCACCCACACTCTATCACCCTCTTGCTGCCATGCACTACTACCAAATGCCCTACTAGAAATGAGCGTTGTAAAAGAACATTGTGACATTTTAAAAATGTGCAGTGCACAATGTTAGTACAATTAGGTAATTCAGGGTCATAATGCCTGAGGCTTCGTGCTTTGTTCTGTCCCATTTTCTGCCCATACCTCTCACAGGAAGTGGTGACCAGCATCAATCTAGGAGGGCAGGATGCGTTCCAGAGCCATAATGCAGAATGCCTCATGCCTTGTTTAGTCGCACCTTGTGTCCTACACCCCTCACATGAATTGCCGGAATTGGAGACCAGCGTCCATCTTGGAGGTTAGGCAGCACTCTGCCCTCCAGATCCATAATGCACAATGCCTTGCGCTGCCGCACTGCTTGACAAAGGGAAGATTGAATCCACAGTTCACAATGAGTACCATGTTACGTGTGATGCTACAGAAAGTTCTTACTCCTCTGCCAACAGCAGATTGCCTGCTGGGAGATGTAGGCCAATGCAGATTATGGAACAAGCCAAAGTGCAAGGCGCAAGAAGGGAAAGTAATGTTGGCTGAGTACAAAGTAAATTCATGATGGGTCTGCCTCCTTCCTCTTAAAAGTAAGATATCTATGGGTATGCTTTGTGATGTTTAATGGTATTTTATGCTATGTGTACAGTGCTTAAATGCCTTGTAGCTCCGAGAGGCCAGATGAGAGTGCATCGCTGTACCTGGCTGGTTTTCTAGTAGACCGTGGTCTGAAACATCCCATGAATTGCAATCATAATGATGGAGTAATAACGATGCGAGATAGCCACAAGGATGTCCATTAATTTTAGCAATAGACTACAGGCACAAGCTTTGTGATGTTGTGTGGTGTACCGTGCGAAGTTCAATCAATGGGTAGTTTTGGTTGTGTGAGGGCTTGAAATGCAAGGGAACGCAGTGTTAATTTAGGCAGTGCTGCCTTCAAAGAGCAAGAGGTAGTTAGGTGCCAGTGAGCTTGGTTCCCGGGCAATTGTTTGAAAATTGCGGACCCCGCCTTTCTTCGTTTATAACAGTAAATGAGTAACAGATAAAAGCAAGAACATTGAATAAGGCTCCCCTTGGCCTGCTACAGCACGCTGGGCTCCCACGAGGTGCAGGTCAAAGGGGAGGAGGCCTAGGCTAGATTTCCGGAAAGGCTTGGTACATTGACCTGTGGCAGAGAGGAAGCTGGGGGTGTTTACAGCATGCGGCTCGTTAGGGAAATGGGTTTAGCCGGGCATAGCATTCAAAAAGAGCTTCTCGGTTCGTCACGCAGAGCTTCAATTCTGGTTCCAAGAGGGACGGTGAAAACCTCAGAGGCTGAAGCGACTCACACAGGCAGCGGGAAATGCATGTGGGCCCTTCCCAAATGCATGCTAACAGCAGCGGGGGACTATTATGTGGGCTTAGTTAGGTGGGCCTCACAATTTCATATACTTTTAGCAATTACCTGTTAACTGAAAGGTGTCTTATTTTTAACTGGGCAGTTCGTATAAAATAACAGCAAACAATATGTTTATCAAGAAAAAACACTGGTGGAAATACGTTTTATTTTTTAAGGAAATACGAAAGGTTATTCTGCTTTAATGACTAAACCTCAACTACTCCTGTAGTGCGCTGTTCTATTTCCAAACGTGTTTGACCAGGGAAGGCCTTCTTCTGAGCAGGCAATGTGATTGAGGCTGTGCTTCTGGCTCAGGCTCCATGCTGGTGGGTTTGTCGCCCAGCCGCTTGGGTCTTTCCAGCTCCGTTGCATCCCTCCTCTGCTTCTACACACAAGTACTATGTGGCCAATCTTCCTGCATGTCCAAAACATTGTTGTAGGGGTCCCATAGGCCTGGGCTGTCCATCGTTAAACCCTCCTCCTTGCAGGGTTTAAAATCCCACTACTCTGGGCACACCCCCTCTCCTGCCATTTCCTGGTTGTGCTGTAGATCTGGTATAACCACTCCCTCTACACTTGTCAGTACCGCCCATTCCATGGAGTATTTTGACACTTTTTTCTGAATTAACTTTGCTTCTTCCAGCTTTTTTTCCTCACGTTTCTTTCTTTTCTTTCATGTGATGTGTTCTGTGCGGTCACCCCAGGATATCCCGCCCGTTTACAAATGTCATCAGCCATCTCCCCAAGAATGGCGGCAAGCAAACCTTTAATGTCCCCCACTGCTAAAGTCACCCCTACTGTCAGTTTCTCTATCTCATAAATCCATTTCCCCACCCCTGCTGTTAACAATCACAATTTGCATCTCAAATTATCCTTGTCCGTCTGGGGCACGGTATATATTTTGGCCATCCTCCCCCTTCTCAAACAGTGGGTATTGGGTTATCTCTGCATAACTGTTGAGTGCATCCATGCCTTTCGTTATTGTAAATGATCTGGTCATGCTTACCTTCTTTTGTCCTGGTAATGCCCTCAGCCTCTGGGTATATGAGGCAAATTTGTCTATGCTGTGCGAGCACCTTTGGGTGCTTAATGTGCATCCTAAGCGCATATCTTTGTCCTTCTACCTCTCCTACCTCAGACCATTCCACCTTCCGTTCTAGGCTTGCCCCCTCTAAGGTGATGGGGGTGTTTCTTCCCTGTTCTTCATCATCTCTTTCCCCCCTTTCTTCATCTGACCCTATTGTCCCACCACTGTCATTGTTTCCTTCTTCCTCTTCACTCTCAGAATTCAGCCATTTCAGTATGCTTTTCGACCACTGCCCCTTCAAAGCTCTGTCTTATAATCCTGGCTCCTCCTTTGTGGAGACCCCGCTGTGCTCCTTGCTACTTTAAGGGTATCCCCGCTATCTTGTCTGCTTCGGTATAATGTCCCAATCATCCTTCCGCTCACTTCTCCCTCATTCTCAACAGAAAGCATATGATGTATAATTATTTCTTCCATCTACTTAACTTGTCTTTCCAGCTCCTGTCTCTTTCCCACTCTTGTTCTTTGCTCTCTTCCTCACTCTTGCGAAAACACTCTAAAACGAGTCTTTCAACCTCCCGACTTCTTCCTTTCTTTTCTCAATTGCGTCTGTCTCTCCTTTTCTTCCTCTGCTTTCCTTGCTGCCCTCTCTTCTGTCTCCTTCTGTTTTTTCCTCTCCCCCTTCTTTTGTCTCATTGCTTCCCTTTCCTGTGGTTTGCAGGTTTCCCCAAACTGATATCTCCTGTGAGGAGAATGGCCCCCTTTTTGCCCTTCGAGCTCTTCTTTATAGGCTCTTGGCTGGTGGAAATGCAGGTTCCAGTTTACCCCAGCTGATGTCCATGTGAGGAGAATTGAAAACTTTTTACCCTTCTATCTCTTCTTTATAGGCCCTTGGCTGATGGTAATGCGCATTCCAGATTTCCCAAAACAGATGTCGTATGTGAGTAGAATTGCACCCTTTTTGCCATTCTTTTCTAGCGCCCTGAGATTACCTCTCTCTCTAGGTTCACTCACTGGCTTCTTTCAGCGTCCCCATGTTGAGTCACAGTACTTTGGGGCGGTCTCAATGTAGGCAGGACCTTTGTGCACTGCTAGACCCTCTCTGGTCCGCCAGAATTGTTGACAGTTCTCCTGCTGCTGCCGTTGCTTACATGGCACTTCCGGAGAGTTTGCCTGGCTCCACTTGGTCTTCGGGTACTCCGGTCTGCCCCAGAGGTCCTCTGTCACTCGGGAGCACTTCTCCCTCTCAGCTTGGCTTCTTGCTCCACCTCGATTTTCTTCCATGCTTCCGCTTCCCGCTGCACCCACTCTACAGCATTCTGCGACTTCTCTGACTGCAGCCTCTGCTGTGGCCTTCACTTCCGCTTCTGCTGCTCCTGCCGCCTTCCTCACCTGCGGCTGGGCTTTCAGTTTAAATGTCGCCTCAGCTGATTAGAATAGAAACAACAATACTGCACAGTCTGCTTGACAGAACCATTGCAGTCAGGGGAGTACCACATGTGACCCATATATTCCCAAAGTGGAAAATCCACCCTGATAATGCCACTCCGAGGGTCAGGATCAGGTAGCGGCTGCCTTTCCCTGGTCACATGGGAGGAGACCTCAGGCTGGGCATCAGTGATGACTGCGCTCCTCACAGGGAAAGACACAAGGTCAGCGTTTTCATTTTCCTGCGAGGCAGACATCCAAAATGGAAGAGGGCATGGATCCCTAGTACCAAAGCACACCAGGAGCCAGTTATATCTGCACCAGGGCCCAGCAGCACATGGGCCAGCCGGATGGTGATTCCCCCCCCACCCAGGGGTATTTTGAGCAGCACGTGGGGCCCACCTGGAAAGGCCAGAAGGTGATCAGGCACAGCCAAAGCCACAAAAGGTGCCAGGTAGAGCAGCTAATGGGGGTGACCAGGCACAGCAACTGCCCCGGAACGTGACCAGGCACAGCAACATACCTAGAAGTTGACCAGGCACAGCAGCCCACAGTGGTGCCTCATCCACCGGGCAGACAAGCCTCACAGTACAGGCTTCCAGGCTAGCGAATATCAAGGTGTCAGAAGAGGGTGTGCCTTTGACGGTGTTGGCGTGCTCTTCAGGGGTGTTTCAAATGGCACAAGGGGAGGCCATACCATGGCAAATGCCAACAGAATTTGTCCTCGCACACACGAGTAACCTAGGCTCAAGGTGGATCCAGTGGGCAAAGGACTTCAAGGTATAGATTGGTGCCATGGGCCTCTTGGATGACAAGAGAAAGAAAAATATGTTAACGCTGACAGTAGGAAATACTATATGAGCTAGTAGAGGAGGAAATGGCGATGTATGGGAGATATGAGAAGCATTGTCAATGTAATTTGCTCCACACATCAACGTGTACTATGAGAGACATGTCTTTCACAAAACCATGCAGGAGAGAGGTGAGATGCTGTACAACTTCATCATGCGGTTTAGAATATGCATAAAACACTGTGCATTTCATCAGTATTTCAATGAAGAAGCGCTACGCTCCCAGGTTAAAGAGGAAAAAGATCCTACAAAACTAAAGGTCACTAGATTAGACACTGACGGCAAAAACTGTGTCAGCCATCTCACAAGAAACACTAAACATGGGCAATGTGAAACTGTCCCCTGTTTCAAAGGAACAAGAATCTGTTAAGAAACTGGTGCAGGCACCAGCAGAGAGCACCAAAAACACAAACAAAACATGCTTCAGGTGCGGGTATGAAATCCCCCATGAGGACACATGCCCGGCGTTGGGTCAAAAGTGTACAGTATGTGGTGGAGACAATCACTTTTGACCCCACAGGCCGCATCACTGAGAAGTGGGAGAAGATACACAAAGTACCGCCCAGATGACCGGAAGCTGAGTCGTAAATACAGGAAATACTGACAACCAGAAGGCGACGGTGAAATATATCAGATGAGGAGACCCTATAGGTCCCCACAAAGAAGAGGATTGCACCAGACACGAAGGAATGTACGATACGTAGAAGTTCGGTGTCAGTAAGGGAGTGACTCATCTAACTCCCCAGATGAACAGCAGAAAAGACGTTACATGTGGGCACTGGGAAACAAAATAGCCAAGGAACACAGTCCCACACTCATGTTGGAGGTCACTGGCACGATGGTGAATGTAATGAGCGAACAAGCAAACAACCAACTTCCCCATCCACTGAAATTAAAGCCGTCATCGGTAGACATCTATCCATATGGATCAAACATGCCATTACCCAGCAATGGCATGTTCACCACAGTATGCGTCCACAAATATCACACAGCACACATACAACTACAAGTGCTTTCCACTGAAACCAACACCGGGTGCATATTGAGCTTCAATACTGCTGCCGACACGCGGCTAGTGCACATCTTGTACTACATTATGGCTCATAAAAGGTTACATTCTCACAATGCAACTAGCGCCTGGATACCCAACGGTTCAGCGCGATGCAACAAATGCAAAAATAAATACTTTGCCCCAGATGGCGCTGTAGTGAAGACATTCCCCCAACTTATTCAAAGGTCTGGGCAATCTCCATACCTGCAAAGTGAGGCTGCTCATCGATCCATCGGTCAAACTCGTCACCCAGCACTACAGGGGTAAAGGAGGAAATTCACCATCTGTTGGATCTCAACATCATCGAACCCGGGTATCCCTGATAGTACCAGTTCTGAAGAAATTGGCAGAGGGGTCCATCAGACTGTGTGTAGAGATGCGCTGGCCAAATGAAGCCATCCAAAGAGAAAGGCACCAGGCCCCCAGAATCACATACATGATCCATCTCCTCAATGGGGCGACATTATTTTCCAAGCTAGACCTCAACAAAGGCTACCATCAGCTGGAGCTTGCCCCTGAGTCACGGTACATCAATACCTTTGTGACCCATATAGTGTTTTACAAATGCGAAAGACTTAACTTTGGGATATCTTCCGCGGCAGAGGTATTCCAGGAGGAAACCCATCAGGTCACCAAATATATACCCAATTGTCTCAACTATAGTGGTGACATTTTACTATTTGCCAAATCATGAGTGAACATGATGACACGTTACATCGAGTCTGCCGGGTGCTGTAGGCAGCAAGAGTGACATTTAATAAAGACAAATGTGAATTTAGAAAACAAGCACTGAAATTCTTTGGCCACATTTTTTCAGAACAAGACATGCGACCAGACAAAATGGCTGCATTGAATGAAGCCCCTCGGCTGACCAACATATCTGACCTGCGGTAATTCTTAGGTTTAGCCAGCTACTGCTCCCTGTATTTAGAGAACTATGCCACAGTGAGTGCCCTGCTACAGGAGCTCACAAAGGACAAGCAGAAATTCAAGTGAACCTCTTAGTGCCAAGAAATCTTTGAGACTATACAAGCGAGCATTGCGTAGGCCGCAGACATGGCATACTTCAGCTCGTTGAAAGAGACAGAAGTGACAGTGGACACCAGTCCAGTGGATTTGGGCACTATTCTGACGCAATATGACAGAAGGATCCCACACATCAAGCTGATAGTGTCATACGCAACACTTTGTCTATCAACCACTGAGCAGAAATGCTTGCAGGCAGAGAAGGAGAGCCTGGTGGTAGTCTGGGCCTGCAAGTTCTTCAATTTTTCCTCTATCGGAGGGCATTCACAATTGTCACAAACTACCAGGTAATCCTCACTATCTATGACAACCCTAAGGCTAGAATACCCCTGCGAATAACGGGATGGGGGCTCTTTCTTCAAGACTATACATTCACGATCTGCCACAGGCTGGTTAAAGACAAGAATCCAGCGGACTTCTTGTCTCGCGACCCCACAGAATCCATTTAGCTGGAACATTCGATTGCAAAGGCATACCTGAACTATGTTATCCATCAGATGAAGGTCGTTACCTATCGCTTGGATGACGCTCTAACAGGAGTCTGCAGCAGACCCGGCGCTGGCCATCATTGCTCGCTGGATCTCTACAGGAAAAATACACCATGCCAAGGACATGGCAAAACACCTCAATCACACCTGCTAGGAAGACGACTGGGGCATGGCTGTCGTTCAGGAGGAGCTCACGGTCACAGAGGACCACATCGTCATGAAGGGCTGTGAGATAGAGTGGGCCAGTTCGATGTGTGAGCAGGTCATCGACTTGGCACATGAATGTCCTCAGGGGGTTGTGTCCACCAAGAAACTGCTCCGACAAAAGATATGGTTTCTAGAGCTGGACAGCAGAGTAGAAGAGATCCTATAGAACTGCATCATATGCTGTGTTGTGGCCCCCTGACCAAATCCCCTGCAGAAGTCCCCGCTACCGGAGGGCATTTGGGAGGAGCTGGCAATTGACTTTTTTCAGCCCGGTCAGGGATGGGCCCTATCTCCTGGTTATCATGGACGAGGACTCGGGATTCCTTGAGCTACAACCTATAACCCCCAGTGCAGTCATGTTGGTCATACTGGCACTAGATCGCATACTCACAAGATATGGCATCCTGAAAACCATCAAGTCAGACAAATGTAAAGGAGCAGATGATGTCTTCTCCAGTGCCCTCTCACTTACCTCCATCATACTGGAAGCAAAGCAGGAGGATTCTGTACATGGCACCAGGAATCATCCCGAATATATGAGAGACATTATGCACTCAGACAACCGTATCAAATGTACCCTCACACTGAAGTGGTGAAAGGATGTCGGCATAAACTATCAGACATAGAAGAGCTGTTCTTGTGAAGAGGTGAGAGTAAAGTGACATCATATACGGAAGACACAATGAGCCACAGAAACAACATAAGAATACTTAAAAAATGAAGTGGGAATCCAAGTAACAAAGTAATAAAGTATAAAGAGATGAAGAAATCATCTAGGCCGAGAGGTCAAGGGAGATGAAACTCAATGAATGTATATGTGCAGAAACGCAAGGTAGATGAGTTACATAGAAGCTTGCTGCAATAGAAACTATAACGTGAGGAAAGCAGCCATGATGAAAAGATGGACGTCAGATTGTGTCAAAACTACCTCAGAGAGAAACAAGGGCCATAGATCAGAAAGACTGCAGAAAACAGCTTTCTGCAAGGAATAAAGAATAACTCTTTTACTAAGACTAAGGATGACAGAGCAAGACATAATTGGAAATTACAGAGGGAGTTAACCAGGATAACCTATGAACGAAGTGCATATTTCTCTCAGATTAAGCAGAAGCAAAAACATCTGCATATGCCAAGTATTGGACAATCAAGAGTGCAGAAAGCATAAGTAAGAAGGAGCAACCAAGTCTTCAGAGGCCAAGAGGAGTAATTTTACCTGGCATAATTAGATCAAATAGCAGAAAATAGCAGGTTGAAATGGACTAAATCGTGGTCTCCTCACATGTGACTCAGATGTCGAAAACAAGGTCTATTCATTAAGCCTCAGACGAAGATAGTGGTGTACCCTGACTTCCTTAAAAATCCCAGAAAACAAAACAGCCAGCAAGGTCAACTACAAAGGAGAAGCCTTGGCTCATGGTCTAGCTGATGATAGATGGTAGGCTAATCGACCAATGTGGGCAGTGGTCTGACGTAGTTCTCTGCACCTAGGTTGTGTTCTGTTCATGTGCTGCTAGTGAGCTGAATGTCCAAGTTTGGGAGAGTATGCCAGCCAATCATGAATGGCTATTTAGCAGCATGGTATACAGTGTTGCAATAGCCAATTCACTGTTATTTTTCATAATCAGTATTATACATATTTAGAGGTAGTTTGAGGCATGCCTGCCAGATAAGGGGCAGCCACTCATGTTATTAACACTTAACACTTATACATACTATAGGTATATACCTTACCCTAACCATTCCCTCCCCTCGATAGGTTTTACTGTTTGCCACACAGGGTGACATTATAGCTGATGCACTTTGACGTATAAAGCCTTTGTGTAGTTAAAACTTTGATGAGAGTGTGTGAGCTGCACTTTGTATGGTCACCAGATTTCCGTACTTTATTTGAGCTGACAGTAAAGTAGTACTTTGCTATATTCTTTGGGTCTGTCTGGTTATTTGGGTCTGGGGTCATTTTCTATGGTAATTCCATTCTGTGCATGAGATACGCTCCAAGGTGCTAGTGCACATTTTGGTAGCGGTGCAAATGTTTCAAGATCCAGCTACATAGGCTCAGATCTAGACTCTCGGATGATCAGCATCTTTCGCCATTAGCCAGAAGATCATGGAGCTTCCTGTGGAGAGGGACTCACAATATACATGTATTGAAAGAAGTTATGAACAAGTGACGAAATACCTGTCTGGTCCCCGCCGCAGGTGCCCCGCGGACTGAAGGCAAACTAGTTGATTGGTGAGTGTCGATGCAAGGGACTCAAGCTGAGCCACGGATGTAAGTGGAGCATTGAAAGTGGCAAATAAAGAGGAGGTGCTACAGTCTAAGTGTAAATATAGAGGAACAAGATTTGTGTTTAAAGAGATAGATACCTCGGTTTGGGTTCCAAGGAGGCCAAAGAATATGAATTAAACTCTCTCTAAGTAAAATATATGATAGGGATTCCTGAGGCAAGTGCCAAGTAAGAAGAATGCGTATTACACTCCAGAATGGGGTAAATAGTGAGATGAGATACATTTAATAAGGTATAGTAAAGGAAGGTGATCACAGAAATAGAAAAGTGCAAGTTTATTGGGAGTGATAAATATATCAGTATAAAACTTTTATTGTATATAAACTAAGAAATATAAATCGATAGTAATAAAATCAGTTTAAAATCAGGACTTAAAATCAAGCGAATGACATCAATCAGAGGATAAAATCTGAGAAAAGATAGTAAAAGTCAAATAAAGGATCTTGCAGTGGCAATAATAGAATAACAGACCAGCAAGTGTCAATAGAACTATACACCAAGAAATAAAGAGAAACAATATCATAGAAACTTTAAAATTGGTTAAAATATGGATATTTATTGGTAGAGGGCCGCAATCGATAGTGCTTGACCACATTGATTTTTGTATTGAAGGGGATTTAAGAACCCGTTAAGTGTTGGCAGTCGAGATCGACCTGTCATCATGGGGGACACTGCTCTTTTACATCTATGCAGGACATTACCAGGATAAACACCTAAAATAAGGCAGTACAACGCGGAATGGGTGAATGGGTGATGGTCATGACTAAAACACTCATGCCGTGGCCTCAAGAAGGCTTGTTGTAAAAAACAGTATTGCGACACATGACAACGTATTCGTATGCTACATACATGGGGAAGAAGTTACAAAAAAGATTTGCTATTTTAGAGTTGTGGAAAATGTATCCAAATGAGAAAAAAGATCCGGCTGAGCAGGAGTTCATATTTAGTCGCATAAAGAGGAGGACATAACACCCTCAACTCCTCTTACTCCTCCCAAAAAAGACAACACAACAGAAGATAAACAGGGGAGGTATCCTTTAAAGAAATTAAAGGTAGCGGCAGGGTATGTTAATCCAACATAAGCACCTCCCACTTATAATAGTGAAGACAGCATGTAAGAAAGTAAGATTAAGGAACAAAAAAATATATTGACACGCAATGAATATAAAGAGCGTGAGGAATGAAGAAGTAGACAGATAGAAATAGAGGAGGAAGTCAAGAGACAAAAAGAGCAGAAGGACAGAGCCAAGGAAGGTTTCGTAGTGCAAAACGAATGGATGAAGTACAGATATTACTCAAGTTAGATGGAAAAGGTATCAATGGCGTGAGAGAGAGGGAAGAAAGAGAACAACAGGAAGAGAAAGAAAGGAACAGGAAAGACCATATAAAGAGTAGAAGGAGAAAGAGAGGAAACAAAAGGAAGAACGAAGAAGGTATGATGAACAAAATAAAGAGAAAGAGAGAATAGAGGACAGGAAACGCAATAAAATAGAAGCACAGAGAAAGAAAGAACGCAGGTTGCAAAGAAGGCGAGAGGAAGAAGAGAAACAGGAGATGATGATGAGAGAAGAAGAAATGAGGAGCAGCGAACAAAAAGATGACAAAATAGATTATCTCGTTAACAGATGCATAGTGCCAGTTGAAGCATGAGAATGATGGGAAGAAGAAAGAGGATCACAACAGCCCTGTAGAGAGCTGCAGGGAATATTGAGAATACAGACATGAGCTGATGAGCAAGAGGAAGAAGGCATAGGGAAAAGGATTGGGGATCTATATTGTCAAATGAGGGACAAGGATGGCTATAAAACTAAAATGAATAATGAGGGATATTTATCAGCAGGACTAGGAAGCAGATTGGGTGACATAATGGCAGACGAACATAGAGCACTGTCCGTAAGCGGGTTAGATCTTAATGACGAGACAGGGATGATAGCCATACATGCTGGAGTATAATGATGTCAGACGAAGAAAGGGAGCAAAACGAGAAGGTACAGAGAGAGAGCGCATGTGGTTTTTCAATAGATCCAAGAATAGAAAAAGGGGTAAAATGGTCAGATTTAGAAGACCCTAAAGAGAAAACATAGGAACCAACACCGTATTCTGAATGACCACCAGTACGATCGTGCAGTGCAGGGGATATATCCCAGCCATATGTGAGCAGATTAAGGTCACTGTCAGGATGAAAATAGATGGGCAAAACTAACCCCACATGGAAAACTAGAAGGCAGGTGGTTATGATTCTGGGTGAGGGTATACTCACTTCCCACTGTTAGAGAAAGGGTGAGGGTGCCAAAATATATACCGTGGCCACAGATGGTTAAAGAAAACTTGAAATGTGAACTGCCTAGTTTGACTGCAGGTACAGGGATATGGATCTATGAGTTAGAAAGGATGACAGTGGGGGTCCTGTTATGCTCAAGGAAGATGGTCATCTGATTCCTGAGCTCCACAGCCTGGCATCGCTTTCTTCTAAGATTACCCTTCCAAGGGTGCAGATACTGCCACAAATGTGCCGATGACCCTAGAGGAGAACACAGAAGTGAGACCGCGGGGCTGATTCCCCACAACTACTATCCAGGGACTGCTGCAGCGCATCATTTTTTCCATGGCCCTGCGGGCAGCCCAGTGAGTCCCACCTCCGCAGGGAACTGTCACCGGCCCCAGGATCCTCTGGCGCACCCACGCTGTGCTGTGTTGGGGGCTGGCAGCCCTAAAGGTGGACACCGGGGATCAGTTGCTCAACGATGCATCATCACCACTGAGAGGGCAACCCGACACCTCATCCACATTGTGCTCCACCCTCCTCGCCCCCTGGGCCGGACCTGAGCAGACGCACCTTGGCGCTGTGACCACTCTGCCTGCACCCGTCACCACTGGAGCATCCGGTGAGTTTCCTGTGCCGGCTCCACTCTCTGGCCCCATACCTGCTTGACAACCGGCTGCACTAAGCCCTTGCAGCAGTGCACAACTGGCTGCCCAAGCAGTTATACGCCGACTCCACACCCATGAATCCCTCTTCCCCTACCAGCCTGCACACAGACAGTGTGACCAGCCCTCTTCTGGGCCATTCCGGAGGTGGACCTCGGAGGCAGCTCCTTTTCATTCTGATGCCACCCCCAAACCCTCCTCTTTGCCTCAATACGTTGCTAACCATGGCTGCCCAGGCTACTAGTACTTAGTGGCAGCCCGCCCTGGCGCTCATCTAGGTTGCATTGAAGGTGATCAGCCTCTGCTCCACCAGGGTCCCTCCTCGCTAGAACTACACACTGCAGCAGCCCTATTCAGGCAGACCCTCCACCCTGGTTGACAGTAATGGGACCTGGAGGGTGAACTTGGTGAACTTGGGGCCTCTCAGGAGGCCCTCCTATGTAGTACCCTGGGCCAAATTGCTTGATTCTCTCTTATGGCGACCCAGTTTCGGTTTCTACATGCTTGACACTACTGACATTAGAACATATCCCCCTGGAGCCGGAACTAGCAGGGTGCAACGTTCCTCACGGGACGCTGCACTCACCAACACACAATCTCCTAGTATTTTGGAGCAACCCTATCCTACCCCGTCACACTTTTATTCTCAGATCTAGTTGAGGCCTCCGCCTCTATCAAACCACATCCTACTGCTGGGAGCACCTTGTTCATCCTTTCCCCTGGGAAATGGAAACAGCACAGCGATACTGCTGCACACCAAAACTGCCTGCACCAGTAGAGGTAGTGTACCCTGCAACCGGCCTGAGGCCCTCAACTCCCACTCAGAGGGGAACATATCTATTCGCCACAGTGACATTTGCACATGTAACTGGACTAAAGACTAGCGCATTGAGCGGTACCCGAATCTGGCACTAATGCAGTGCTGGCTCTCAGCTGGCTCAATCCCACCTGGAACCTGCAGTGCCTATCTATCCCCTAACCTGATCTGCCTCAACTGCCTGATCATCGTTGTTTCATCCATCTTCACCCTCTGGCAGAGATTGTTAAAGCCACCAGTGTAACTACCCAGCGCGACACAAGAAGAAACACCTCACAACCTGCTATTGAGACGTGCAGGTACAAACACCAGCCCCTTCTAACCGCACCAAGGGCCTACCCCATTGCCCCACCAGTTGTGAAGGCTCTCCTACCCCAAGAGATTGTGGTGGGCCCCCTGCAGCTTTGACTAACACGCTTTGTGTCAGCTGCATCAACCGACACTATGACAAAAGGTGCCGGTTAAAAACACAGCTCCATTAATATGTTTGCGGAAATGGCGTCCAAGCCCACTGAGGATAACACCGGCACAGATGAGGCATCATGCAGCCCACCAACTCATCACAAACACGGCGAACTGCACCAGATGATGGAGTAGATGCGGGAGGGATTGACCGCCCTCCGATGAGCCGAATTGGATGATATTAGAGGTACAATCAGTTCAATAAAGTCACGCATGGACAGATCCGACACCCGTATCACAGAAGTTGAATCAAGAGTTGGAACCACCGAAGACAAGGTTCGCACACTAAGAGCAGATGTCGCCTCTCTATCGAAGCAGGTGCTCTCTGTTGGTAAAAAGAACGTTGATCTCGAATCCAGATCCCAACGCAATAACCTATGGATCATACAAGTTCCTGAAGACAATATCACTGAGCCAATGAAGGAGTTTTTGGGACGCCCCCTATTGTTATTGCTAGACAATCCCAAATTGTCTGCACACTTCACCATTGGGAGAGCCCACCATACGTTTGCTCCCAAACCAAAACCTGGCACCCCACCTCGCCCAATTATTGCTCGGGTACTTAATTACAGCGACAGAGATGCCTTGCTTCGTGCGGCCAGAGCCAAAGGGGAATTACTAGTGAGCTCTAACAGGATCCACTTGTACCTGGATTTCACAGCAAGTGTGCAGTAGGAGCGAAAATCCTCCATGACCACCAAAAAGAGGCTTTGCAAACATAACGTGAAGGTTGCCATGCTCTTTCCAGCAAAACTGAGAATCGAACACTTCAACAAGGTATACTTCTTTACCATGCCACAAGAGGCAATGTGATTCATGGAGGAACACTTTCCGGGGTGACCCCAATCAATGTGTTCTCTTATCAATTAACCTTTGTACCCAGATCCTACCACCATAATGCCATGAAAGGTGCCTCTCTTTAATTGTCGACACTTGCAGCCACTAGGGTTTCTTCACAACTTTGATTCAGCACCCAATGTCTTGATGAATACGCATTGTTAAGCTAAGCAGAGGCCGGGCTACAGTCGGCCCTCAGGCCCCCCATGCAATGTTGCAATTGTTGTTGGCTTGTGCTAAAGGGGATGATCACTTCTCTGATTGGGAGAGCAGTGGGGTGGTAGTGGGAGATATGTTTAATTAAAGAAAATCTGCTTGACATATGCGTAATTGTTGACAGCGAACAGGAGAATTGTATACCTAGCCCACATAAAAGGGTAAGAGCTGGGCTGACAAGACCCGACCACTGTAAGGAACCCTGGCCTGATGGCGGTTGAGCCTGTTAAGCTTATGAGTTGGAATGTATGGGGGTTGGGTAATCCGACAAAGACGCGCCGTCTCCAGCTTTACACCGAAAGGCCCAAAGTCCACGTATTATTTCTTCAAGAAATCCCTCTGCCGGCTTCACTTTTGTCAACATACTGTTTCTTGGGACCTTAGACGTTGCCCCTCTTTGTTGGCATCCATCCACCAGGTGCTCTCTTGTCACTTTACAATTCCTTTTCCTTTATCTCGATATGGGATTCACTTCTCTTGCATTTCAATGGTTTGTCAGCCAAAGACTTTCGACTGTACAGGGATTTGGCTTGACCCAGGTATGACCACTTTGACCTGCCTTGGTGGCCCTCCTACGGCCTTCTGGTATTTGCAGTTTCAACACAGGATCAACCAGAGTTTCTTGAGTGAGCACCCACATGGTGCTTCTACCATCAGAAGCTGGTCTTCCCTTAACAATTCAGTTCTTTGAAATTTGGCACTTTGCGACTTTCATTCAACACAGTTCGGTTTCTTATCGGTTCTCCCCTTGACTCACTGGCTGTGATGATCCACTTGGCTTTGTTCATATCTGGAGTCAAAGCCTGTACCACGGCTGCAGGAATCTCCCTCGGTCCTGCTTATCAGCGTAGTCACGCTGCGTGTACTGTTGACATCTGCTGCAACACACTTGAGCTATTGTTTGCAGTCTTACGATTCCTTCTACGGAGGTCTCACAGGCCTGGCTTGGAAAGGGCAAGGTCACTTCTCTACTTGTCACCGTCTAGGTTCACGCATCTTTCTCCTCCTCTTAAACTGCCACGCCTCGATAGCTGTCTCATCTTTTGCGGTCTGCCTTGCTCGTACTGTGCTCTCGTGCTCCACCTTTTATTCCTGTGGGGAAGGGAAAGGGCTATCAGGTGTGTGTTGTTCTGGTCAATTGCCTGAATTTGCCAGACCTTTGTATTCGGACATGTCAGGTAAATTGTTATGGTGTTAGTCTGTTGTCTTTCGTGTTGTGCAAACTTGTTCGTGTAGGAAAGGGGGGCAGTGTTTTTGAATGTCCTATATGGTGATATGCGGAAAAGGTGTTGAAAGAAGGGGGATGCTGTGCCTCACCCGTCTGTGTTCCACTGTCACTCCCTAAATAACCCCCATCCAGGTGATCCTGCCTCACTAGTCCACCCCCAGGAACTGGATCCAATAGCGATGGCCGTGTCCTGGCCACCTGGATGACAGATCCCTGGGGACTAACTAGAGAGATACCTTCAGGTTTCTCACATACCTTTCCTCCATGTGATGTAGCAGCATTTGTTTCACAAGGTAACCGGGAAAGAAAATCCACATTTCCTTTGTCTTTTCCCTTCCGGTGTTCCACTGTGAAACAATAGGGTTGTAGGTCTAGAAACCATTGCATGACTCAAGGGTTGGACTCCTTGCATTGGCTAATCCAAACTACGGGTGAGTGGTCTGTAACGAGTGTGAACTTTCGTCCCAATAGATAATACCTAAAATGGATAATGGCCCACTTGATGACTAGGGCCTCTAGTTGCACCATGGAGTCATTTTATTCACATGGGAACAACTTGCGACTAGTGTATAGTATGGGATGTTCTAGTCCGTCGCAAATTTGGGACAAGACGGCACCTAACACTGTAAGGGAGGTGTCCGTCTGTAACACAAACTCCTTTGAAAAGTCGACTATCTTCAGGATTGGATTTTAACATAGAGTCTGCTTTAGGATATTATAGCATACCCCGTTCTCGTCATTCCAATGACGTTTCTGAGGTTCAGCATTTTAAAGTTTATCTGTCAGCCAGGTCGTTTTGTCTGAAAGGTTGGGGATATACCTACGTTAATACCCCATCAACCCAAGGAAAGCTCTAAGGTCTCTTTTGGTCTTAGGGGTTGGTGTATCTAAGACGGCTTTTATCTTTTCATGTTAGGGCTGTATGTTCCCATTCTCTACGAAGAAGCCAAGATATTTTATGGTTCACAGGGCCAATGTGCATTTAGCTGGATTAGCAGTCAGGCTAGCGTTACCGAGGACTTTTGTGATGATATAAAGATGGAAGAGATGATCCTCCCAGATCTTACTATAAATGACGATATTGTCAATATAAGCTCCACAGAAATCAGAATAGGGCTGTAGGATGGTATCCATGAGGCATTGGAATGTAGCTGGCGCACCGTGTAGGTCGAAGGGAAGGACTTTAAACTGAAATAATCCTAGGAACATTGAGAACACAGTTTTTTCCTTATCTGGCCCTATACGGGTACTTGCCAATACCCCTTGGTCAAATCTAGGGTAGATAAAAAGGTGGCTGCCCTGAGTCTATCAATTAGGCCATCGATGCGTGGCATGGGATAGTCGTCGAAGTCCGATATCGCATTAACCTGACTGACGTCTATGCAGAATCTCCAGGAACGGTCAGGCTTAGTGACCAACACGATAGGAGCGGACCATGGACTTCAGGAGGGCCCAATGATGTCGGCTTTCAACATTTAGTTCACTTCCTCAATCAATATCTGTTTATGGGCTGCTGGTAGGCAATATGGTTTTAAGTAACCCACTTTACCTTTAGGTGTTCGAATATAGTGGTATGTACCTTCACTCTTCCTGTTTTTTCAGAGAATACATCGGGAAATGATACCACTACATCATTTAGATCTTCTTTCTGTTGTGTAGATAACTCTGAAGGAATTAAGCCAAAGTTATCTATATCTTCGGGCACCAGGCAAGCTAGTACTTTGGCAAGGGTGGCTGATGGGTTCTCTTTCCACTCCTTCAGGAGGTTTATGTGATATACGTAAACCTTCTGTTTTCTGTCTGGTTGGGCTATTTAATACGTGCAGGTTCCCATTCGTTCTGTTATCTCATAAGGTCTGTGCCAACTGGAGACAAATTTGTTTTCTGAGCTGGGTAAGAGGACTAATACTTTCTGTCCTATAGAAAATGATCTTAACTCTACTTTTTTATCATAATTGGTCTTTTCCTGGCTCTGGGCCTTTCCCATATGAGTGCAAACTAAGTCCCAGATCAACTTCATGTGTTCTCGGATTCTAGTGGAAGTTTGCGAGATTGGGATGGGGGCCTCCTCTCGTTCTTCCCAGGTTTACCACAGCATGTCCAGGACATAGCTGGGCTCTCTTCCATAGAGTAACTCGAAGGAGGAGAAACCCATGGAGGCCTGCAGGGTTTTCCTCACTGCAAATAGTGCCCAGGGATCATTCGGTCCCAGTGTTTGCCATCCTTGTCTACCAATTTCTGTAAAATTAGCTTTAGGGTCTTATTGAATCTTTCTACCAAACCATCGGTCTGGGGATGGTACACAGACGTTCGCAAGGTGGTGATGTGGAGTAGCTCTTTAACTTCAGCCATAAGCTTACTCATAAAGTTTGAACCCTGGTCTGTTAGTATCTCTTTGAGAAAACCCACCTTAGAGAAACATTGTAGAAGATGTTTAAGCATCTGCTATGTGGTATTGATTCGCATTTTGAAGGCCTCAGGTTATCGGGTTGCATAATCCACGATCAATAGGACATACTTATTGCCTATTTTAGATGTTTCTAGAGGTCCTATTATGTCCATATCAACTCTTGAAAAGGGGACATCTATGATCGGCAACGGGTTCAGAGTGGCAGGTAGTGGGATGCGTGTGCTGGTCTTTTGGCAGATTTCTCACGTCTGAATAAAGCTTTTCATATCGGCATGGATACCTGGCCAGTAAAACTTCTCACTAATATGTGCCTGGGTTTTAGCATGTTCTAAGTACCCCCTGGTAAGGTGGGAATGCGCAATCTCTAGCACACCCTTTCAGTGGCTCTTGAGTATTAACAACTGTGTTTTTATCAAACCTTCTGTGGAGCTTTCCCTTCTGTAAAGTAACCCTTGTTTTAAGAAGAAAAATGGACTTCCCTTCTCTATGCCTTCTTCTTCCGGAATTGCTTGTAAAAAAGCTTCAGCAGGCACTGGATCATTTCGCTGGGCAAAGGATAGGTCTGGATAGATGGTGGGTTCTTCTCCTTTCCTTTCTTCGATGTTAAGATATTTATCAGCTTCCCCAAAGCCTAAGTTACCTCTTTCTAATTTATCTGGTTCGCTTTCTTTAAACTTAGGAAATAGAGCACTTTCCAAAATTCCCTGGGCAATTTGATCTCCCTAACGTACCTCAAAAGGGATGTCACCGTGATTCTGTAAAAGAGCCTTCACATCCCCGGATGTTGGGATCAATAATGCCTGCTAAGACATCTATACCGAATTTCCTTGCTAAGCCAGATTTTGGGGCTAGTCGTTTGTAGCACCCCAGAGGGGGTATCAAAACCAAGTCTGTGGGAATCATTCCTATTTTCCCAGGGGGGGACAATAGCTTCCCTACCGCTACAGATATCAAACCCTATTGATGCCTTGGTGGCAAAGAAAGGGTTAGAGGCCTTCTGACTAAGTCTTTGAAAATGTAGGTTTCCCCAATTAGTTTTAATTGAGTTACATCCCACTGCTGACACCATATGTAAGGAACTCATGGTGGCAACAGTAAAGACAGACACAAGTGATCACGATTCCGGGGTGTTGATTTAAACATTATGCAGGTTGGAAAATGCCTAATCTAAACCAAAATCTAAGATGGAAGGAAGCTTCGACCATCAAATGAAAAATAAGGCAATCCGTGTGGCATCTTGTCAAAATAAAGGGCCTATACTAAGAAAAACCTATTGCCAGTCCTTACAACTAAATAAAGAAAGAGTGTGGGATAAGTGTTTCACTAAAGAAAGACGTGTTTACAAATAATAAGTCAGGATGTGATTGCCAGGGGTCTCCCTTCCCCAGGTTTTCAGCACAGGACAAGGCGGTTCTCCTGAGCACAGCACACACTCGAACTCTCCCAGCACGAGCCAACAGTTTCGTACCAGCTATCAGGTTCTTCGATGGTTAAGTCTCTTTTCAATAAAAGTCTCTTGCCTTTGAAGACCTGATGTTTTCCAATTAACAGAATAAAATGTTGTTTCCTCGTACCACTTTGGGTGATGATTTCTAACCCCTGGGTCCCCCTCTTCCGGATGCCGACCCCTCTCGAATCTCAGCCTCCCTCTGCCGCGGTTCACTATGACTTTCCTAGCATTCACAAATCTTAATGTCTTTTTAAACATTTCTCCGTGGACATCCCTCTGCTTGGTTCACTTTTGTCAACACACTGTTTCTTGAAACCTAAGACTTAACCCCTCTTTGTTGGCATCTCTCCACCAGGTTCACTCTTGCCACTTTATAATTCATTTTCCTTTATTCTCGATGTGGGATTCACTTCCCTTGTATTTCAATGGTTTGTCGGTCAAAGACTTTCCACTGTACAGGAATTTTGCTTGACCCCTAAATGACACTTTGACCTGTCTTGGCAGCTCTCGTACAGCCTTCTGGTATTTGCAATTTACATCAACAGCAATCAACCAGAGTCTCTTGAGTGAGCACCCACGTGGTGCTTCTCCCCTATGTCGCGGGTTGTCCCTTAACAATTCACAGTTCTTTGAACTTTGTCACTTTGCGACTTTCATTCAGCACAGTTCGGTTTCTTATCGGTTCTCCCCGCGACTCACCGGCTGTGATGAACCGCTTGGCTCTCTTCATATCTGGAGTCAAGGCTGGTACCACGGTAGCAGGAGTCTCTCTCGGTCCTGCTCATCAGCGTAGGCATGCTCTGTGTGCCACTGACATCTGCTACAACACACTTGAGCTATTGTTCGCGGTCTTACGATTCCTTCTACAGAGATCTCACGGGCCTGGCTTGGAAAGGGCAAGGTTGCTTCTCTCCTTATCACACTCTCGGTTTGCGCCGTCTTTCTCCTCCTCTTGAACTGCCGTTCCTCAATAGCTGTCTCATTGTGCGGTCGTCCTTGCTCGTACTATGGTCTCGTGCTCCACCTTTTTGTTCCCTGTGGGGAAGGGAAAGGGACATCAGGCCATTAGGTGTGTGTGGTTGTTGTCAATTGCCTGACTTTTCCTGACCCTTGTATTGGGACATGTCAGGTATGCGGCTCTGTTGAAAGTCTGTTGTCTTTCGTGTTGTGTGAAAGTGTTTGTGTAGGAAAAAGGGGGGCGGTGGTATTGAATGTCCTACGTGGTAGCATGGGGAAAATGTGTTGAAAAAAGCAGGATACTGCGTCTCACCCATCAGTGTCCCACTCCCAGCCCCCGAGGATGCCCATCCAGTGAGCCTCTCTCACTGGTCCACTCCCAGGAACTGGATCCAATAACGATGGCTGTGTCCTGGCCACCTGGATGACAGATCCCCGGGGACTAACTAGGGAGATACCTTCAGTTTTCTCACATTACCCACAGGCCAACGGTATCTGTGAGAGATTAAACAGACTTCTAAAGGAAAGGATAGCAAAATTGAAGATGACTCTGAAGAAGGGGTGACTACAATGTCTGCCCCGTGCTTTCTTCGCACTGAGAAACCAACCTGGTTCGGATCATCACCTGACTCCCCATGAGTTGGTGACTGGACGCTGCATGAGAGTACCCTTTGCTCCTCCCACTAGAATTGTAACTGATGCCCACAGTGTAGCGAAGGTTTTAGGCGAAGAGATGCATGATTATTTGACAAATTTGACAAGTAGTGCTTTTTTTATTTCTTAACAGATCAAGCAGCGAAGGGAAGGGTCAAAGAAGATTGAAGAAGACAGCCCAACTGGTGATCGGAGTCAACTATTAAAGCAGCCTAGTTTGTACCCAGGGGGCCAGGTGCTAGTGCAGCGTTTTGTGCGCACTTGGAACAAGCCCCACTTTGAAGGACCATACCTAGTAGAGGAGGTCACACCCACAGCTGTTAAATTGACAGGAAGAAGACCCTGACTGCACCTGAATGACAGAAAGCTCTTCAAAGGAGAGACCACGACCCCTCCAACAACCACTGACTGCAAAGCAAGAGAAGTAGTTCAGCGCATGCAGAGCAGGTCAGCTACCAAAGGTAAGGGCAAAGAATCGACAGTTTAAGAAAAATATTCTGGAACGAATAGACACTTCCTAAAACGTAGTAGGAAGTGAACGGACTTGTTGCAGTTCAAGAATCTCTTTTCAGCTGAACTAAAGAATAATAATACATCAAGAATAAGAGTCAAAGATTGCACAGCATATTTTATATTGCTTGAAACATTACAGCAATGTCAGAATACTTTTTTGGTAAGGAAAAGGAATAATGTGCCAGAAACAAAGCAATAACGTATATACACATATCACTTCATGTTGCCTATAACTGAAACATTGTGTACATTTTTGCATGCTCTTTTCACCTATATTCTCCAGTCTTACCCAGCTTTAGTAAGACAAGACGTGGATGCTGTTACATTTTTGGGGAATGCTAAAAATGGCCCTATCATTCTCAGAGTTATTATTGTAATTATCCTGCAATATTTATTGTAAAAAGAGAATAATTTGATAAAAGTGACCTAAACATACATTGAAAGAAATGAGAATGTACAAGAGGTACCATGCCAGTGAGAAGAACAATTTTTTCATCTGGATTGATGCTTATATTGTCATTTTGTATAATTATTTGTCTTTTCATACTCATTATTACAGCTTTTTGACAATTGATTCTTAGTAATATAGATGACATTTTAAGTAATGATGCTTCTATGGTTAATCCTAGTAAAGTTACAGGCAATGTTTTTCCTAGTATTTCTGAACAAATTGTTCGAGCAAAGAGAGATGCTGCAGAAGATAATGGGGATATAAACTCATATCTTGATCATTCTGCCCATTTAAAGAATAACTTATAATATCAACACATGAAGGAGGGTGGATCAACACACGAAGGAGGGTGGAGAGAGAATGTCAGATGAAAGGAACCAGTAAGCATAGTGCCAATAGTAAACAGCATATGCCTAAAGTCATGGGCTAAGTATTCTAAGCTACTAATATGGATTGACAATGAAGCAGGACCGGTGTCAATAATACCTATACAGAATGCGAAAACATACTTCAGAAACAAAAGCCAGGTTCTAGTTGGAGAAGAGAAAGCATGCAAATAGGTACTGGAAGTACCAGGAATGAGTGGTAGAACTGCTGTAGTAATGGATCACTATTGGGCCTGTAGGGTCTAGAGCTTATATGCAGCTGCCTGAAAATTGGGGAGGAATATGCTCTATAGTAATCATACATGTGCCTGCGTAAGTAATTCCCCAAAGTGATCTTCAGATTGAAAGGTTTCTAAAAATTGATGCACACCAGAAAAAGAAGAGGTCACTGACCCTGTTAGGGTTAAACAGAGAGAACTACTTCTCAGCAAAATCAATAAAAGCTTATGACAGTATTCCAGATTATCTTAAATTATTTTGCAAGACGACAATGATAATTACATCTATATTTATAGCAGGAATCCAGACTGCAGTGAATGCCAAGTGGTTACAAATCACCAGATGGGAGCTGCTAAATACAATCAACACAACTATAAAAGGATGGATTTAATGTGATTCAAAAAGAATTAAGGGCCATTCGATTGATGACCCTCCAGAACAGGTATGTTCTGGACTTGATTACAGCAATGGAAAGTGGTGTTTGTGCCAAGATCGGGCCTTCTTGCTGTACTTACATACCTGCTCATGATAGAGAAAATGGAACCCTGACAGAAGCTATATCTATGCTGTCAACCCTGCATAATTATAAGAAAATGGTGGAAGAAGTAGACAAGACTGAAGGAGATGTCTGGTTCTTGTCCCTGTTTTCATGGATTCCGACCTGAATGGCGAAAGCTTCAACTACTCGGAGCAATACTAGTGTTAATATTCCCAGGATTGTGCATTGTGAGAATCATCATTGGACAATGTCAAAAGACAGAAAAAAAGCAATTGGGATGAAGATAATGATCAATATAAATGCTGAAACTGGTGAACACATGCACAACAAGAGCAGCACCCATGCGAACATAAAAGGAAGTCCCCTTGCTCCCCCAAGAATGAAATTCTGTGACCCTAAGGATCACAAGAAATATATAGTATGTTGGGTATTCTGTCCACTATCCAAGGAGTGCTGTTATGTGACTTGGAGAGTGGATGAACATATAAAGAATGCAGGTCACCTAAGAAGGGTGACGAAGATAAGGATCCCAAAGAAGCCACTGCGTGAAGGGAAAGTGGAGAAGATTAAGGAGGTGGTTGACGACTCCACCAGAGGGAGGTATGTAGAGGAGCAGATGATGTCATCTTTAGTGCCCATCCCCTTACCTCCCTCATACTGGAAGCAAAGCAGGAAGATTCTGTGCATGGTACCAGGTATCGTCCCCATACCACACCAAATATATGAGAGATGTTATGCACTCAGACAAATGTACCCTCGCACTGAAGTGGTGGAAGGATGTCGGAATACACCATCAGAAGAACTGTAAGTGTGAACAGATGAGAATAAACTGATGTCATAAAGGGAAGACACAATGACGCACAGAAACAATATACAAATACTTAAAGAATGGAGTGGTGATCCAAGTAACAAAGTAATCAAGTATAAAGAGATGAAGAAATCATCTATGCCGTGAAGAAACGTTAGATAAAGCTCAATTAATGTATATATGCAGAAACGCAAGTTAGATGAGCTACATAGAAGCTTTCTGCGGTAGGAACTATAACGTGAGGAAAGCAGCCATGATGAAAAGATGGACGTCGGATTGTGTCAAAACTACCTCAGAGACAAATCAGGGCTGCATATCAGAAACACTGCAGAAAGAAGCTTCCTGCGAGGAATAAAGAATATCTCTTTTACTAAGTCCAAGGATGACACAGCAGAACATAATTGGAAAGTACAAAGATGGTTAACTTGGATAAGCTATGAACGAAGGGCACATTTCTCTTAGATTAAGCAGAAGCGACAACATCTGCATGTGCCAAGTATTGGACAATTAAGAGTGCACAAAGCACAAGTAAGACGGAGCAACCAAGTCACCAGAGGCCAAGAGGAGCAATAGCACCCAGCATAATTAAATGAAATAGCAGTAAATACCAGGTTGAAATGGACAAAATCGTGGTCGCCTCACATGTGACTCAGATGTCGGAAGCAAGGTCTAGTCATTAAGCCTCAGACGAAGATAGTGGTGTACCCTGACACCCTTAAAAATCCCAGAGAAGAAAAGGTCTAGCTGATGAGAGGTGTTAGGCTAATTGACCAATGTGGGCAGTGGTCTGATGTTGTTCTCTGCACCTGGGTTTCATTCTGTTCATGTGCTGCTAGTGAGCCAAATGTCCAAGGTTGGGAGAGTACGCCAACAAATCATGAGTGGCTATCTAGTGGCATGCTCTACAGTGTTGCAATAGCCAATTTGCTTTTATTGTTTTTCATAATCAGTATTATACGTATTTAGAGGTAATTTGAGGCGTGCCTACCAAAAACGGGACAGCCACTCATCTTATTAACACTTATACATACTATAGGTATACATTTTCCCCTAGCCAATCCCTCCCCTTGATAGGTTTTGCTGTTTGCCACATAGGGTGACGTCATAGCTGATGCCCTTTGAGGTATAAAGCCATTCTGTAATTAAAATTTTGATAAGAGTGTGTGATTTGCATTTTGTATGGTCACCAGATTTCCTTACTTTATTTGAGCTGATAATAAAGTAGTACATTGCCATATTCTTTGAGTCTGTATGGTTATTTGGGTCCAAGGTCATTTACTATGGTAATTCATTATGCGCATGAGATACGCCCCAATGTGCTAGTGCACAGAACAGTCCACCGTTAACGAGTCATGACTTTGACAACTTTGTCCAGTACATGGGGTTCAAACACCCGAGGATAACGCCCCTCTGGTCCCAGGCCATTGTCATGGTCAAACGTTTCATGGAAAACATCAAAAGGGCACTGAAGTTGACCCATGTCACAGCCAAACCTTTTGAACAAGTTTTATACCAGCTTTACCAACATACGCCTCACGGCACCACTGGTATGTACCCACGAGACCATCTGTTCAGCAGGAGGATCAGGACTCGAATCTTGCGAGGCCTATAGTCAGGCGTGCGGACATCCAGTGATCAGTGGGTTCCTGAGAAAGACATGGCGGGAAAGAGGAACATGAAAGTGATTGCTGACTCCAGAAGGGGTGCCTGAGAAGACTCTTTTGCCATTGGAGATAGGGTGGTGATGAAGCAAGCAAAACGCCAGAATACCCCAAGTTTGTACCGGACATCCTCACAATCACGCAAAAGAAGGGCACTATGATCACAGCGGAGGACAAGGAAGAGAGGACAATCATGAGAAAACGTATCCTATTTCAGGGAATGCCCAGAGGAGAATGACACCTGAAACTCACACGAAAGTATCCAGAGGGTATGGGACTCTGAAGAGCCATATCAGGGACACAGCGAGGCATCGGATGACGAGTGGGAGGTGCTAGAACATGTCTCACAGAGAAGAAGCCCAGACCGGCAGGGAGCGGGGCAGCCTGTCAGGCATACCTACCTAACCTCAGCGTTTAGCCCAGAGACTGTGGGTTTTTACGCTCTTCTCCACGTCCCAGGGAAAGAGCGTGGAGTCTCTGGATTTTCCGGCCGTCCCAGCATCTCCACCCACGTCTCCATGCGATTGGCTACAAGAAGACTATTAGTGGCCAATTACATGCAGGTGTGGGCCGAGACACTGTAAATTGGGCAAAACCCGTTCATATTTTGCCTCAGTCTTCACGGAGCATAATGTTTCGCAGCTTTTTTAAAAAAAAAATGTTTAATGCCTGGACTTTCCAGCAGAGTAAAAATTATGAAAATAAAAGAAGGACTTCCAACCAAAAACTTGTTTGTGCACATAGTTCTTAGCATCGGCCTTTGAGAGCAGGTAAGTGCCGGCTCAGTCCTTACCACTATGACAGAACAGTAATGAACCAGTGATGTTTGCCTGAACTTAGCATCATCTGTGCTCTCATTTGCGACAGGTTATGTCCCTTCCTTTCTTGAGAGGGGAGTGGTCAGGAACTGCCATCCTTTGCAATACAGAACCCGTGAAACTAACAAGGTTCAGAAGGGTTTCATGTGCATTTGCCAATTACTGTGGTTTTTTGCCATCCACGTTCACTTAAGTAGCACACTTTAGCAAAGACAATAGTTCTGGATTTTGCTGCTGTTCTTTGCATTTATAGGCACATGGGTGTAAGGAGGAGTACGCAAAGGCCTCCACGTATGGTTGTGGGCTTGCAAACGTGTGAGCGTGCTGTGCAAACATGTGGGCGGGCCATTCCGTTGACACAGAGCTCTTGGTTTTTCATTTTGGTATGTAGGCAGGTTTGCTTTCAGGACAAAAATAAAACCTGTACTACTAATCGAAGAAATGGGTTCAGTTACAACTGTTTGTTTAAAGAAAGGGGGAGAAGTCACACTGGGTATTAGCCTCTTTATGTGAGAGGCGGGAATTAGGGTGGGTGGTTTTAAAGGAAATGACGTAATCGCACGTGCGGGCCGGGAGTAGAAGAATAAAGGAGTTGAGACCAGTCACGCGGTGTGGGCCTCCTTTAATTTATCGTTCGGCCCTGAGTGAATTGGGTACTGCCTGCCTCCATTCAGTGGCACTCGTGCCTTTGATAAAACATCAAAATAAATGTTCGCTTCCCAAACGCGATGCACTACAGGGGACTGGACTTTTATCGGGAAATATGTGTGGTGTGCCACCTCTCCTGGGAGAATGGTCCCTCCCAGGGCTCATGCCAAGGTCACATGTTGTGACCATGTGACAGAAACACAATAAAAGAAACGAGCCGTTTCCGGCTCATCAGTCGATGTGAACTGATTCCTGCTTGTTGTGTGTCTTTTATTGCAGCGCGATGCTGGTGCTGCATGGTAGGTAGAGGTCTTGTTGCTGCAGGGCCCTGGGTCCTGGCAGTGCCCCTGCTTGGAAACACCGTCTATGATGCCCCCCCCATGCCATCAGAGCCCCCGCTGGGCAACTCTCCATCCACATGTCCACAGAGCCCCTGAGGGGCAACTCTGCATCAAGGTGTTCACACGCATTTATGATAAGACCATTTAGGTGCCGCTCATATTTTCCCTCATATAAAATCGTTGCTGCTTCTTTTATGTACTAATAGCTCGCTATTTGTGCGACGCAACATGGGGGGACCCTGACGGGGCGAGACTGACATTGTGCGCCGCTTTGTCTGTTTTGTTGTTCACCGTACTTAGCCTTGTGCTACCCTCTAGCCCTGTGCCACCCCTTGAAAGATCAAAGCGAGACAGGTGTTGCCTATACTCTGCAAATGGTCTGTATGTGTACTTTGGAGGAGGACCTGTATTGACAAACTGATTGGGAAGTGGTAGGGGGACACACCCCATTTCAAACTCCCTAGCCGTGAATCACAGGCTCCTCACTGTAGCACAGTTGCACCAAAGGCACCGGGCTGTGGGGGACCACTTGAAGAAAGCGAAGCCCAGAAGTTATTTCTTCAGAATATGAAGACTCGAGGAAAAAGGAGGAGAAGCCCAACCTTAATAAAGGCAGGATCAACCGAGATCCTGAAGGGTAAAACATCGGTCTGTCCCATTACCATTCCTCCGCTAAATGCACAAAAAGACATAAAATCTTTTTTTGGCCCCAAAGAGGAGCAGCCAAATCCCCAGGAGACTGCATCACCCAGCATCGGGTTGACTGATCAAGACTCACTAATCTCTATTCACAATAATGGTTCATTACTAAAATTATGCAAAGAGGCTAGAAGAAACTCACTGATGCCAGGAGAGCAAGAGTCTAAGAAACTATTGTCATCCAATCTATCAGCTACCCCAGACTTGGAACAATTTATGACGTCTGCCGAAACAGTCACTGTAGAGTCAGATGACGAAGAGGCCAGTATGGCGTGCGAAGAAAAATCAGGCAGGGTAAATGACTTCACAAGAGAAGCTGCCTCTCCACCAGACTGGTCAAGGGTAATCGAGGCACTGGAGTCCAAGATCAAAGCCCTTTTCCAACTTTGTGCAAAAGTGGCAATGGAGCAAAAAGCAGCGAAAGAGGATATGACAGAAATCATTCTCCTATTAAAAAGCTGGAAGACTCCAGCCCTGGTAGAAGGGAATAAGCTGATCTTCGACCACCCCGAGATCTGTACCTCATCTCCCAGAAAATCATACTCACCCTTAGATAGGGCCTATGTTTTGGCTGAGTCAGATAGTGGGATGCTTGAAGCCCTATGCGCAGAAATATCCATTATGAATGCAGCGGACTCTCCACCAAGAAAATATCGACGGATCAAACCAACTGCTGGCCAAGGTAAAACACATAAAATGACACCGAAGAATGGCGTTAAAGTCCCTCAGACAAATCAAAAAAGCCCAGCAAAGTCTAAAATTCCAAAAATGGCAACGAACAAGCCCCAAGAAAGGGAGCCATGACAAGTGCAATCTAGTGGTCCATTGGATGGCTGGATTTGTAACCCGCAAAACTCTCATACGGAGAAAGTGTCGAATGGGGTGAACAAGGGGGCTGAAGGCCCTAAACAGCTGGTGGGGCCAGCTGACCAGCTGACTCAAAAGGACACTGTCCGCTGTGAATGACAAAAAAAAGGCCTGTATCACCATTCAAGAAGAAGAAACAGGGAAGATGCCAAGGCGGGACCAACCATCCGCGGGGCACACTGGCACACTGGAAGTAGATCCTCCCGAGTCACAGTCTACCTGGAAGGGGAGAGTAAATCAGCTAAGAGCAAGAATTCCTACCAAACAAAGTAAAATAAAAGATCCTCTCTGGTGCAAAGACCTAGTATACATGAAGCTGGTGAAAGAAATCCCACTGCGAACAGCCCGTTTTTTAACAGGAAATGGCTGTTGGAACTGTTACAGGTGGTCACTGACCTGGCGCTGATATCCACCAAAGACATTGCTCAAATTGAGCTTCCAGAGATAGAGAGTACCGAGAATTGGGTGATAATGTCATGTTTTTCTTCGATGGTGGTGGATAGGATATGTAAAAATCAAGAGGCATTAAACCACTTGGGATTTGAAATCTTAGTGTTCTTCCCTGCCAACCTGCTTCATGCCGACCCCCAACAAAACCTAAAGGTGTAAAACAGGAAGTCCTCTGACAAGTGGGCACCGGCCTCAGAGGTTAGAAGACTGGAAGGTCAATGGGAAGTGATTCAAACTACTGTAGAGTGACAAAAGAAGCTACTAAGCCCTAATCGAGGAATGACCCTGGCATCATAGAACTGCAGAGGTCATGGGTCTTTTTTAAGAATTGCAGAGACCTTTCTGCTATTGAATTAAATGTCTTGTTTAGAAACCTGGTTGTGTGAGCACTGGGGCGTGGATGGATATATGATAATACATAGATTGGCTGATCACCCGACCTCGGGAAGACCAAAAGGGGGCCTATGTATAGGGGCCAAAACATGCCTCAATATTGTGGAATACATAGAAGGGCCCCGAAACCTGAATTTCTTAGTGGCTACCATTACCAACTGTGAAGACAGCTCCCCTCCTATTCTGGTAGCAACCTTATATGACTCCCCTGGAGGGGCCAAGACCTCAGAGATCAAAGGCACCCTCGTTAAAACCTTGGGAGCATGGTTAACCACTAACAAAGATGGGTTACTGGTAATAGCTGGGGATTTTAATGTTGATTGTGGCTGTGCGGAAAAGGGAACTCTAGCGGGAAATCAGGTGGGTCTTCCTAGTTCCAGGTTGAAGGGCTCCCAGAGAGCTAAAGCATGGATGAGAACAATGGCGGAATTCAACCTCAAACCCATATACCCGGAGAACGAGGCAAAAAATACTACCTAGAGAAACTGCAAAATTTCTACCAGGATAGATTTTATCTTTCTAAATAAACAGGAGTGTATGAATCCCTTGAAACTACAACTGATTGACACTAAGGCCAGTGACCATGTATTGCTAAGTGTTAAGTTACACAAGAACTTCTGTAGACCTAAAACATCTATGAGAATGAGCGTTGCTATTAACTTGGGGGGAATCGTGTACGTTGGACCCCGAAGACTATGCTCAGATATAATGCAATACTGAGGAACGACTTAAAGGTCAGAGAAGGAGAGAGAGCCCAAGATATCATCACTGAAATATACTCTCAAGTTGTAGCCGAGGCTGCTGCATCCAAGAGAGGGGCCTATAAGAAAGCACGGAGAGCAGGACAGTACTATGATCCTGCTATAGCTAGCAAAAAGAAAGAAAAGAACTCGGCTATCAGAAAGCTGGAGAAAAAGTACAGGGAGTGCCCTACGATCCTAAAAGAGCGGATAAAAATCGTAAGAAATAATTATAAATCCTGGCTCTGCAACCATAAGGAATCAAACGAAGATGAAGGGTGGAAATACCTGAATAGACTAATAAGAATGAATGATTCTAAAAAATGTTGGTACTGGCTAGGGAAGGCACAGCGAACACCAGGGGCACAGAAAGAGATAGTAACGGTAACCAAGGCCAACTGGATAGAGTTCATTAAAGGGATAGTCCAGTAAAAAAATGTATTTAAAAAATAGATAGGCAACATTAAAAGAAAATACTAGCACTTTTTAAAAAATAACTTCCTACGTAAAATTTTGAGCGATTCAAGCTCAAAATTCGCAAAAGCAAGCACATGGGCGCATCCATTTTGTGAAATGGATGCCCGCCTGTGCTGGCTTTTGCTTTTGCGGCACTAATGAAGGAAAAGCCAGCCAGCTATAGTACGCAAAAGCTACCGCTGGGTGGCTTTTCCTTCATTGGTGCCGGGACTCGGAGGACGCGGACCGGAGACCAGAGCAGGAAAGCTGCAACTGAATCTCGGTAAGTGCTATTTATTTTTTTTTTAAAATAAGCACTAGCTGCGGTTTTATTACTAAGTTTTCCGGGCTGGAGGAGCCCGGAAAACTTAGAAATAAAACCGCAGCTTTAAAAACGTTGTATTTATGTTTGCAGTCGCTTTTGAAGCGACCGCTAACATAAATACAACGTTGTGTTTGAAAATGCTGCGGTTTTTCTTTCCAAGTTTCTCAGGCTCCTCTGGCTCAGAGGAGCCTGAGAAACTCGGAAAGAAAAACCGCAGCGTTTTCAAACACAACCGCGTTGTGTTTCTGCCTGCTGTGGCTATCACTTTGGGTCTCCGGTGACCCAAAGTGATAGCCACAGCAGGCAGAAACACAACGCTGTTGTGTTTACATGCCGCGGTGTTTCTGCCTACAGCTGATTTCCCATTTGGGGCTCTCGGGCTCCCCACGGGGGGCCCGAGAGCCCCAAATGGGAAATGCTAAATGCTGCAGTGTTTCTGCCTAAATCTGCCTTCCCATTTGGGGCTCTTGGGGCCCCCCGTGAGGAGCCCGAGAGCCCCAAATGGGAAAGCAGATTTAGGCAGAAACACAACCGGGGTGTGTTTCTGCCTGCCTTGGCTTTCACTTTGGGTCTCTGGTGCTCGAGCCCCGGAGACCCAAAGTGATAGCCACAGCAGGCAGAAACACAACGCGGTTGTGTTTGAAAACGCTGTGGTTTTTCTTTCCGAGTTTCTCAGGCTCCTCCGAGTCAGAGGAGCCTGAGAAACTTGGAAAGAAAAACCGCAGCGTTTTCAAACACAACGTTGTATTTATGTTTGCAGTCGCTTCAAAAGCGACCGCAAACATAAATACAATGTTTTTAAAGATGCGGTTTTATTTCTAAGTTTTCCGGGCTCCTCCAGCCCGGAAAACTTAGAAATAAAACCGCAGCTATTGCTTATTTTTTTTAAAAAAATAAATAGCACTTACCGAGATTCAGCTGCAGCTTTCCTGCTCTGGTCTCCGGTCCGCGTCCTCCGAGTCCCGGCACCAATGAAAGAAAAGCCGCCCAGCAGTAGCTTTTGTTTACTACAGCTGGCTGGCTTTTCCTTCATTAGTGCCGCAAAAGCAAAAGCCAGCACAGGCGTGCATCCATTTCACAAAATGGATGCACCCATGTGCTTGCTTTTGGGAATTTTGAGCTTGAATAGCTCAAAATTTTGCATAAGTAGTTTTAAAAAAAAAGTGCTAGTATTTTTTTTTAATGTTGCCTATCTATTTTTTAAATAACATTTTTTACTGGGCTATCCCTTTAAAGGATCTTTTTACGGCCCGGAAAGGCCGGACCTAGTCCCACTGAACCAACTAAACTCTGGTGAAAACAACAGACCTAGTGGCAAGAATTAAGAAATTAAAAACTTTGAGTGCCACAGGCCCAGATGGCCTAAACAATATGATTCTGAAAAGTGATCCTGAGTTGTGGGCTAGCGTGTTAAGACAACTGTTCATACAGATTTGCCAATCCGGAGCGATTCCGGAGACGTGGAAAGAGGCCATTCTGATTCCAGTGTTTAAAAAAGGCCATAGAGAAAGGCCCCAAAATTATCGGCTTCTAGCCATGCTAGACTGCAGTAGTAAGGTATTTGCCAACATTCTGTTGGAGCTACTTACGGAGTGGTCAACAAAAAAAGGGCATTCTAGCTACCACCAAACAGGGTTCAGAAAGGGGTGTTCAACAACTCACCCTATCTGGACCCTGTTAACACTTGTCTCTGACCTGGACGCTAAACCTGGGATGGCTCTGTATTCCTGCTTTGTGGACTATACGTCCGCGTTTGACAGTGTAGATAGAGTAAAATTATGGTCTATGCTCGAAGACTGGGAGATAGATCCCTCCCTTCCATATTTCATGAAAGCTCTTTATGGTGACACGACAGTGAGAATTAGGCTGTCAAAGGAAGGGGTCCTCTCGGATAGCATCCCTACCCAGAGAGGGCTGAAACAGGGATGTGCACTTGCCCCCCTGTTCTTTAACTTACATCTCTCCATGTTGACCAAATGATTGGGGGCAGCCGATAACACCCCCCCCCGCAATATGGAAACAAGGGACTGACGTGCATTGCATATGCGGATGATGTAGTGATCCTTGACAGGACCAAAGTTGGGCTGCAACATTCTCTGATGGCACTATTCTCCTTCTCACAAGAGTTGTCTCTCAAACCAAATATCAAAAAACAAAGATTATGATATTTGGGTTTTCTATTGCCACTAGTAAGAACAAAGTTTGGTGGCTGGGGGAAGAAAGAATAGAAATCACCAGTAGCTATCACTAACTGGGAATTACCATGAAGACAAAGCCTATGGTGACTTCTATATTAGAGGAAGTTACAAAAAAAGCCTGGGGGAAATGGTGAGCCCTAAAGAAAATGATTGATGGACAAGGGGGCAGATGCTTAGAAGCAAAACTCGTAGCGTATAAAATATCAATTGTTCCAACAATCATGTACACTCTAGATGTCTTTCCTTGGAAATGGATTGCGCCAATTGGGAAATTGGAAGGAAAGATCCTGCGTTCAATGCTAAGCCTCCCCCCGTGAAACCCCACCCAGGCCATTAGATTAGAGCTGGACCTTGCATCTGTGTGTACGTGCTGGTCAATGGCTTCTTGTAATTTATGGGCTAAAATAAAGTTCGACCTAGCAGGCACAGATGGTCTATTGTCGCTCACCACCCAACACGCAAGGAGGTATGAATCCAGTAAATGGTTTAGTGAGCCAGAGGCTAGAATAACAAATTACATCCATAAAATTGGAATAACGCAAATACCAAAAACATGGCTAGACTACAATCTGGCTGAAATCCCGGACATGGCTAGGACTAATGACCCACCTTGGCACTTTAAGGAAATATAGAGAGTATGTAAAACAGGCCTTTGATAGAAGTAGCCCTAGCCTCTACCTAACAATGAAGCCACACCCGAGAATGACTAGGTTTATTCTGTCACTTAGACTACAAACAATTAAGGTGCTGGAAAACACGGGTGCGTGGAGGGGTATCCCTCAAGAACAAAGAACATGCAGATTATGTGGGAGATATATCAAGATGATTAGACATCTTTTAACTCAATGTGATGAACTAGAGGCAGTATATAAGCGAGCGTATGAAAAACATAGTAATCCTAACTCGGAATTGTTCTGGAGCGAGCTGTTTGCCGCTAAGTCATCAGTTTTAAACCATGCAGCGTTTTAGGTATGGGAGGTAATCATTAAAAGGAATGCTAAGATAGATGATGGAAGCTCTTAGTGATTTTAAGATTGTTGTATATGGAAAATGTGTGTTTGTTTGCTCAACATCATTCATATCTATATTAACATGGCTGTATTTTTACCTGTGATTATACAATTGGTATGTGATTTTATGTTAGTGTGAAAAAGATACTAGTCATCTAATAACGCACCATAAAGAAGCGGTGTGATCGTTAGCCCCGCACCAAGTGAGGTCAGCTCCCGCCGGTGAGGAGGGTGTTGAAGCAGCATCCACCACTGGAATGGAGGTGAGTGTGCAGCCCGCCTGAGCCCCTGGAAAGATCCCGGGCCACCTGGCAGTGAAGGTAATCAAGCGCTACGGTGCTCTGCGGGAATTAAGGAGAGGTCCCGCTGTGTCAAACATCCACCCCACCCGAGTGGGGTGAAAATGAAAACGTTACATGTCAGAGCTCAGGGAAGAGAGGCCCATCTGTTACATATCGATCCTAGGCCAGCCGGCAGTGAACGTGTATGTACTCCATGTCAGAGCACGAGAAAGAAAAAAGAGTAAGCGCTCCATGCCAGCGCTCCCCTCATGTTCCATGATGGTGCGGGGAACATACATTGAATGGGCCCCCCGCCCACATACCAGGCCCATCGGCGGTGAGTTGTGGGGAATCTAGCAGCAGCTCCACGTTGGAGCACAAGGAAAAAAAGAATGTAAATGAGTTCCAAGACGTTCCCGGGCCGGCCCGGCAGTGAAATTAAGAAGCGCTCCATGACGGCGCTGTGAAGATCGAATGAACAGGGTTCCTCCAGATCCTGGGCCCATCGGCAGTGTGGTGTGTGCAGTGAGAGCAATAAAGTGCTCTGTGTCACATGCATATTGCCCTCTGAAGCATCCTGGGCCCCTCTGGTGGTAAGAGGTGCTCCAGCTCGTAGGGAAGGAAACAAGTGTATGTGGCCCCCTGCAGATCCTGGGCCACTTCGTGTCGACTGTAACTATACTCCGACATCGGTGTGTGGAAAAGAAAAGTGGGGAGAAGGAAAGATCTTGCCTGGGGGAGAAGGCGACGCACTGCCGCAATGACTAAATAAACCTCCCGACAGAAAGGAAATGAAGTGAGCGGGTGTGCTCTTCTGCCAGAGCTATGGAAAGGAAGGGAGGAAATCAACTAATGTCTCCATGGGAGGAGCCCCAGCACACACCCAACTAAGGAACAATGGAGGGTTGCAGCTCCACGTGAGTGCTTGTGCATCCTCCACTGTAGCAAGGTGAAACACTCCTTGCTGGGGAGAACTCCAGGTACTTCTGCCTGCCATCACCATCTATGGACTAGGCTAATGTAGCCCCTGGTACCCCTCCCCCCAGGTGCAGCTTTCCAGCCCCAAACTGTGAACTGGACTGTCCTGACCTGACCCTAATCAAAGTTGGGCTGGTCTCCTGCAGCTCAGCAAGTGCTCAAAATGGACTCAGTAGCCATCCATGTAAATGCTGGAAGCCTGCAGATCCTGAACATGCTTAAAGTGGCCCCAGCTAAAATGTCATGTGAACCTGTGGTTCTGCATATTGTGGGCATGCTCTATCTGGTGCCAGTAGCTTAAAATGGTGTCATTCAGTGGTGGAAGTGCCACTCATGCCAGATTAATAAAGGGTTTCTTACTAGGTGGCAGGACTACCAACGTGCCACCAGCAGTCCACCAACCCCCACTGTCACCTTCAACATGTACAGAATGCTCAGTGTATGCTTCATATTGGTAGCTGCCGGAGGCTAGGTGTCCGATTCTTTCTTCCATCAATGACTCCCAAATGGAGGCAGCATTACTGTTCGTGACTTGTGGGCTTAGTGCAATGTCAGTTGTTGTTGGCTTTGCTTTTGTTATGGCAAAGGAGGAGTGTGGTGTGCCATCCCTCCTGGGAGAATGGTCCATACCAGGGCTCGTGCCAAGGTCACATGTTGTGACCATGTGACAGAAACACAATAAAAGAAACAAGCCGTTTCCGGCTCGTCAGTCTATGTGAACTGACTCCTGCCTGCCTTGTGTCTTTTGTTGCAGCGCGATTTTGGCGCTGCGTGCCAGGCAGAGGGCCTGCTGCTGCAGGAGCCTCCACCTTGGCAGTGTCGCTGCTGGGCAACGCTGTCTGTGATGCCTCCCATGTCATCAGAGCACATGATGGGCAACTCTGCATCCACGCGTTCACAGAGCCCCTGCCGGACAACTCTGCATCAAGGTGCAGTGCCCCTGCTGGGCAACCATGGCGCTGTCGTTGGTGTTGGCCTGGGTACTCCCAGGCCATTGAAGCACCCTTGTGTTCGCAGGCTGACAGCATAGCTCTCAACCATTTGTGTTGCAAAGGCGGGTGAAATCACCCGATTTTGTTTTTGGCGGGTGAGACGCCCATTGGAATGAATGGGCGTGCAGGAGGCTTGGCGGGTGAGTCAGCCCTTTACAAGGCAGGTGACACCCGCCAAAAGCGTGTGAGTTGAGAGCTATGGCTGACAGGGTGCCCCCTGTCCCTGGATGTCCGCCGAGTGCTTCCAGTATATCAGCTAGTTGTCCCCAGCCTTGGTCTGCCTGGCCTGCATGACCGCCGGCCAGGACATAGCAACATGATCAATACATTTGGCAAAGATTGTTTCAGCACCGTTCAAATCCAGATTTTCCATCATCATTATGACCTACGTTCAAATACATGGCACAAGATTGCCGACAAGAGTCAAGCCATGCGATTGCACTGGAAGTACACTATTTTTGTAAACAATAATCTGTGGGAAAGCCACAATAAATCAGTGTGCACGGCCACGCTTTAAACACAAAAACTAAAATATTTCATATTTGCTTAATCTTCTAATTTGTGTGGTCGCCTATAAATGTGTGCTTCCCGTTTACATCGAAATATTTATTCCACTTTCTCCACAATAAAGATTCGTTTTGCCAATAAAAAGTCCTATTATTATATTATTTAATTAGTGTCACTTGACGATCTAGTATTTTAACGATTTAAACAAATCGCTGTTATCCCCTTCCTATATTCCCCTGATGGGCGTCATTTAATGTTGGCAAAATATACATTAGACGTTTTAAAAACCAAGGCTTCAAAAAAACAAGAACTGGCCCTTTAACGCGCATGGGTCTCCGAGACTACAGTTCCCATGGTGCTGACGCTCTACGCATGCTCAGTCAGACGCCGCTGAGTGGCAAGTTGTTTGTTACACTGTAGCAGCAGCTGCTTTCGGCACTCTGGAGCCTGCACTGTCTCTGAACTCAGCTCTCCCCCCCGCTGTCCCCTATTTATGCCTTTTCCAACCTCTTTACAGCTGTCTTTCCCGCAGCCCCCTGTCTTGATCCGCCGCCACCCCACACAAGAATAATACCCCAGGCAGATGCTCTCCAAATGAGAAAAAGGAAAAAGATATGGAGCTGCATATACTCGAACACAGACTAAAAGTAGCAAGCATAGCCAAGGAGAACGTGCAGCTGTTTACCTATGGGTTAATCAAACTTGCCTTTCTGTCATCGAAAACCAGGTAAGGGACTGCGAGGTAAGGGGGCTGCCATCAAGTGAGAGTAGAGACCTGGAGGGATGGGGAGGGGGGGTCCATCCGATCTGCCACTGCGATCAATTTCACCGGTTGATTCCATTGCAGAGAGGGGCGGGCGACACAGCAACTTCTTGCCATTGTATCTTAGCCCACCGCGTACGGTGTTTAAGATTTGACCTGCAATTTCTGTATGCATTTGAACCGAATGCCAAGGCAGGAGAATATTAAACAAGGAGGCACGGGCATCTGAATGAAAAGGGGGAAAGGGCAAAGTGGAAAAACAATCTCTCGGCAAACAAAGGCGCCGGGAGCAGCAGCAGGATAGGCGGCCGACGGAGTAGCGATCTGCAGTTATTTCAAAGAGGCTCAATCTACGAAAAGGATGTTCCCTTAAGCCTGGCTGCCTGCAGGAGCCCGGGCAGAGAGGGCTGTTTTTTTCTCCACTTTTGATACAAAGATCTGTAACAATCTGGACGTGGGACTCGGGGCAGGAGCAGTGGATGCCCTGGAACGGGGCGTGGGCAGAATGGGGGTGCGGCAGTATTCATCGCTCTGTGTGTGCATGTTTTGCAATAACAACACATCTATGCATTTAAGGAGAGAATAACTTGACTGGCGAATGCGCTGGGAGGGATCTTCGCAGTTTGTTGGCTTCATTCGGGCACTGCCGCTGCACGGGGCGCTCGCAGTTATTTTGTAGTTGCCCACTGCTCACGCTGCGCAAACCAGCACCTCTCCGTCGCCTCCCTCACCCCCCCACCCCCCAATCCTCCACCGAACAGGGATGGGTGTTTGTGTGGATGTGCCTGGGACTGAAAGGGGGATGGGTGGTTGGTGTCTGCTTGGAGGAGACCCCCTGCTGAGCGAAGACAAAAAAAAACAGCCCAGAACAAACACCGGCTCGTTGGCTGGGAACAGTGGGGGCTCTCCGCACAATGGGCAGATAAGGAGGGACAGGCCAGTGTTTGCGGAGTCATGTACTCTCTGCTTGTGACTTGAAAAGTTAATTTATCTGGCGTTTTTCCGCTGATTTGTTGGCTTTCCATGGCTCAGCAGGGCCATTGTTTGCACAGCAATTTATTCTCAGCCCTGTGTTTACTTTTTTTATCTAAGCACCTGGAGAGGGGGGAGGAGGGGGAGCAAGTCCACCCCTGTTGTGATGATAGAAGTTAGGTATTGTCTTAATGGGGTTAGGGCCGCATGATGCTTAAAGCAGCCATACTGCCTTAAATCAGTTTTAAAGCTCATGATTTGAACCACTGGTGTTCCTAACCATGCCCCTAATCCCCTTTTTGCTGAAATCTCTTGTTTTAGCAATTGATAGACTAACATATTTGCACTTTTTTTCCAGTTATTTCAAGTGGCACAGGGTCAATTATCTGGCATTGTTCTGGCTCACTGTTATAGGGTACTGCGTTTAGTATAGGTTGTGAGCAATCACTATTTTGTATTCAATAAATCTCCAGGATTTATGGATCGTGAAAGAAAGCCTACCAGGTGAGCTCTGTCACCTGGACCTCCCGGGATAGTAGGTAGTCTGGTTCTGTTTGCAGGCGCAGGATAAGGATGCTCCAGAGTTTGGGGCTATGGGCATCGAAAAACTCAACCCAGTGTTTCAAACTTGGACATTTTCGTTGTTGGATCCAGTGAGATGACATTTAGCGGAGTTGCCTGTGGTGGATGGGGGCAATATTTCAGGCATTTGAGGGACCATATGACCAGCAGGGTCTGTGAATCTGGCAGAGTGACTTAAGTGACCCTTATCGCCACTGGATGACTGTTTTCATGGTGGGTTCCGCCTGATCCCATTTCCATAGATTAGGGTCCACTGTAACTCCCCTGGTTTTCTTGTCTCTGAAGTCTGCCTATGAGTATTTTCGGAAGGGCTTAGAGAGTACAAAGAAGTCCAGCCTAGTCTTTAGTACCACTCCTAATCAACAACACCATTCAATCCATTTTTTAATTAACAAAATGTTTCCCAGAGGACAATAAAATATAAGTTAATGCCCCTCACCATTTTGGGTGGACAAATGTGAGGTTATCATCAAAGATGATTCCAAACATTGTGGACCCATTTTCGATGCATCTGTTTCCTGGGCAAGAATTGTCAAATAGGAGAGATAAAGAGCAAATCCCCCCACCCTCTGTCAGAGTGTCAGAATTTCAGCTTGGGAGCCATTTAAGTAGTCAACTCTGTTATCAAGTAAGATATGGTTAAAACATTCAGTGATGTTGACTGCCTTACTGGGTCATTTTTCAGGTGCATGTATTTCTGAGAATCATCTTTTAGGTCTGACAGTATAACTGATTTTTTTTCTCCCCTAGACATTGGCCAGAGGGTGCATGTATATTCTGTCAAAAGTGGAGAGATGGGCTCCTGGGGGACACCACATGCAATGGGTAGTTGATTCATATCTTCTGGTTGTAGCTGTAGAAATAAGCAGATCATTCTAGGGCGGTGACAGATATCATTGCTCGTTCTTTTAATTTTTTCCAGATGAATAGTGTGGTCCACTATGCCATAGACTGCTGAGATATGGAGCCAGATTGTTGCGGCGTGATGTCTTTCATGTTTGAGAGAACCTCCTCTATGCACTTGATGAAGTATTTTATTACTTATTGTATTAGTAAATCTATTGCAGCCAGAAGCATTTTCATAATCTTCAATTGCTTACTGAGTCGCACTAATGGAGAAAGTTGCCAAATATAAGGGTGTGTGCTTGCTGTTTTGGCAGTATCATCAAAATGTTTCATTACTTGTAACTTTGAAGTTATTGTACCTTATATTGAGAAGTATGTTCAAGATAGCAGTATTGGTCTCGCTGCAAGTTGGGGTGTGTTGTAATCCCCTTTTTTCCTAATGGTTGTGAAAACTCAACACCTAAAAAATAATTTGCATAACACTATTCTAGAAATCCCACATCATACTACAATCTACACTTAACACCTCCACCATAGAAATAACACACAAAGCACAGACATTCACACATGCAAAGGCAGGGTTTGAAATTAGTGGGAGCTATTTAGCCCCTACTTCTAGCTTAGGAGGACTACTTTTGGCTCCTGTACAATAATATGTGACATTAACTTTGTGCATTTTAGAATGCTAATAAAGATGAAATAGGACACATCTAATACACATTTAAACACATTGGGCAAAAAGTTAGTTTGCATCTCCTGTAGAAGTTGGATTTGCGGTGCACTGTGTACTCACTCCTGGTTCCCCAATGGTAGCTCCTGCTAACTGGCTGATGCCTGAACCCAGACGCTGGTTTTAGCTCCTGCTCATCGAATCATAATTTCAGACCTCGCAAATGCCAAAAAACCAGCATTAGACAGTGACTATTATTGCATCATCTCCAAGCTGTCTCTTGGCCACTACCTTTTACTCTGAGGGCATTGCTACTCCTCACACACAGACTGTGATATGCAGAGAACATGTCGAGCCTAGCAAACCACGTTTTTGGAAACTGCAACGTTAGGTAAAAGGTGTCGATGCCTTCAGATGCTTTAATTGAGATCACTCCAATCCACACATACATATTTCCCTATATAACATGCGAACCAGAGTAATAGGCAGAAGCCATTAAAATGTTTGTTACCTCAATCTCTTACAACTTAAAATGTTGAGCAAGTTGGATCTCTTCACCCTCTTTCATCAGTCAGAGCAGGTCTCATAATTTGCACACGCCACTAGCCATTGGCTAGTGATAATTGTCTCTTGGCGAATAAGAAATGGTGTGTTTTGCATGTGTGGAGAACTTGGAGGTCGAGTAACTTTGTATGCCTGGCTAGTAGCTTTCAACTTGATTTTTTTGAACCTGGTCACAGGTATACTATTTCGTTGATGTACTTTAACTGCCACTCTCTCCAACCAAAATAACCATTTGTGATAAGCTCTTTAGTGTTTCAAGGTTTACTGCGAAAAGTTTTAGTATAATTGCATCAACGTATCTTTTTACACTTTCTGACCCATATACCACATTTTCTTTCTCTTGACCTTCAAGAAAAAGATCAGGTGTCTCTTGGTCCTTCAGACCAAAGATGATCATATAGAAGCAGAATCAATGACCGTTTTCAAATCCATCACCCCAGCACCCATGACACTCCTTGGCAATTTGTCTTTGCTCTGCTGACCTTCAAAAACACATTCTCACCTGCCACCTCAACCTGTTTACAAGGGGTAAACAATGTCAAGTTGCAAGATGCTCACCAGGCATAATCGCGACTTGTTCCCGGGAATGAATGCTAGTTCTCTGAATGCAGACAACATACCATTCTGTACTTGCCAAGAGTGAATTATTACTAGCTAATAGCTAGAGTTGAATGACAAATGTGTGCCCTGTGTTTGAACATTCTCACCACTCCTTTCACATTCTTCTGACATGTGGGTGTAATGACCGGCAGTGCTTGCGCTTCTGGTTGCTCTTTGGGTTTAGCAGAACAGACTGCTTCGTCACAACTGTACCCCTCCTTCATTTTATTGTGTTACTCACTGTGCCAGCATGAGCCTCTCCAGCTTTGCTGATTAGAGCAGTGACGAATCACGCTTTGAGGTCATGTAGATCGGTTTTTGCACATGTCACTTGCTAAGGTTTATTGTTTGTGATGATCATAATTGCTCTTAAATCATACAAACGCATCTCTTCATCATAAACTACTCTCCTAAGTACTCATCATGAACCCCTTGAACTTTTCATTTTCGAGAACATTGCCATAAAGAGGGAGATGGTGGTTTAGAGAGGTTATTTCTCTACTTTTGTAATAGGAGCACTCTTTCATACCTATGCCTCCCTCCCAAATGGACAGCCCGGGGTGCTTCTTCCTTGGGCTTATTTGGAAAACAGCTTCTTCAGGCAGACAAGTTCATCCCAATGGACCTTGCGTGATATTTGACCCTGGCCTCCCACTTGACTATCCCTCCCTTACGCCATCCTAAGCTAGGGGCAGTTCGACTTGCTCTTTCTTGTGCCCAACTGGCTTGTATATTCTGTAAATCTATATGTTTATATATGTAACATTTTGATTGTCCATTGTTTACCTTACCTGCATATATGTATAACCTTGTAACATGTACCTTAAGAAAAGCGCCCAGATACCCTTGGGCTTGGTGCTCTATACAAGCAAATTAAACAAACAAACAAAACAAGCTAACCTCGAAAATATAGGTCCAATGCCCTTTGAGCAAAGATGGCTGTCTCAGTACAGGTTTTAAAATCTTGGAGGGTAAACAAATATGTAAGCAGCTAGAACTGAACAACATCTGCTGTTCCTTTTCCATCACTTCTCTACAAAAGTCCTACATGCCACACTCAGACCTTGCACATTACAGTACAACACATCCCTAGTAAAGCTCACAGAAGCTTGCATCCATGCTGCCTGCTCGCAATACACAGCCAGCCACATTCCCTCACCATATGCTTGCATGAACCAGTACTCCATTCCCACTAAATGACAGTTCGGCTTGTAGTCAAAAGCGGCCAGTGCTGTAATGTGTACACACAGCACTGACAGGCAGGGCCTGAAGACATGCCATGACATCTGTATGAGGTGTTGCATGTATGTATGTTATGGCAACGTTGCCAGTCCTTGTTGTCGATGAGCGAGTTTGCAAGTTTGACAATAAACATTGCTCACTGCTATGGGAAGCTGAGCAAGCTATGAACGGATTGATAGAATGTGCATCCAAATGTATGCAACACCCAACAACAGAACTTTACCAATACTCTACTGTCCATAGTCTATTCTCAGTAACACACTGTTCCTTAACACCTGCTTTAGGTCCAACCTGTAAGGAGGAGGGGGAGTTCCTTAGATCCACTTCCATGCCTCCTGCTGGAGTGCCTTCTGGGTACTGCTGCTCCTGTAGGGTGTCTGAGTGACTCGACTCGTATTTGTCAAAATTAAATAAGGATCCCCCAAAAGAGGTCCCCTTTTCTCAGGATCAGAAATCGATGGTTCCTAAATACCATCCTTGAATGACTCTTAACATATAAGCACTCCTTACGGGTTTAGTCATTGGACTTGAGGTTTCGCTGCCATTTGCTTCGTAAGGTATGGGAGTTCTACTGCAGTAACATGTCACCACATCCATGTTTGCCGCAAATCCGTAGGAAGTGTCTTGCAGTTTTACAAAGTGATCGTCCTTTCCTCTACCTCAGAGTTTTGCGCACATACATTGCAACTAATTAAAATATCCTTGTGTTGCCAAGACAGTACTTATGGGGTGCTTACACAACTTTGATGAAAACTGCACCACGATTTTGAACATTTGTGTTTCATACACTAAAACCTTAGGTATGAGGATGAATTCATCTGCTGCCTCTGAGGTGTTTGCAGAACATTTTCTGCCTATGGTTTGACTCGGCTTCTTTACTTTGATCATAATCCACAGACCCCAGGTAACCTTTACAGACCCCAGGTAACCTTTACAGACCCCTAGGCATGGTACCCGCTCACCTCGTCTTGTCCGTTACGCCACATTTGGTGACCGCGTTTTCCAGCGGCGGGTAAGGTATTATGTATTATATATTTACAGACCTACAAATAATGGATGCATTGTCCACTTTTACTCCCTGAAAATAGGCAAATACTCCCAAAAAGACATATAGAGAGTAGAAATACTCACAACAAAAAATAGGAAATAGACGCACAAGAGCATGTGCCTATTTTCACCCACAGTTCCAGGGATATGTTTGGACCAGTAGTACACGTAGGGCTGCATGAGGAAACTCTACTATTATTACTTCCTGATCTGAAGAGGTACACATATTTATTAAAAGATTTGTTTGACAGTTAAAACCTTTTTTTGCTTGCTTATAAAATACCCACATGGTTGGTGTGTGTGTGTGTGTGTGTGTGTGTGTGTGTGTGTGTGTGTGTGTGTGTGTGTGTGTGTATGTAGAATGTGTGTGCACGCACGCACGCGTGTGTCGTGTGTGTGTGTGTGTGTGGAATAATCCATTTGAGCGAAGTCACAAATGCCACAGCGTCGCTTAGTAACCATCACTAGTAGTTCACCTCCAGTTCACAGCCACTTCAGCAAGGCATTGTGGGCATTCACATTTGACAAAATGCGTATTTTGCTGCAGAATTAGGAAAAGGCTTGCACTTGGGATAATTTGAATACCCAAAATGCCTTGCTCATGTGGCTCTGTACTGGAGGTGAACTTCCAGCAATGGTTACTAGGTGGCGCTGTGGCATGTGTGACTTGGCGCAAATGGAGTATTCTGCTTTCACATTTAAGGGCAAAGTTTTTTTTCCAAACCTTTTTAAACCCACCATAACTTACTTTTTAGGGGGTGATAGGCTGCGAGGGCACGAGAGCAGTAAATGGGGGACTTGCCCCCCAACTCCCGACCGTAATAAATCTAGCAAAAAGGACAAATCGAGTCGATGGCCCAGAGCCCTGTGTTCTATTCTAAATCAACAGCTTCATCTGCATCTGAAATGGATGGTGGTGAAAAATATTGTAGGGAGTCCAAACATGTGCTCTAGAGTAATGCACTTGATTAAAAATTGTAATAGTTACAACACACACACATCCATTTTTTAATGTACGGTATAGGTGCAATCCATTCTAGCATAGGTACTGGCTAAAGTAAAAGTCCATTATTCATACCCAAAAATCTCCTTCTGATCGGCATTTTTTCTCTAGTTTGTTCACCTCTTTTTCTAGCTCTTTATCATCCCTCGCTTCTACTGTGCTGGTTGCAACTCACCAACACTAATGCTCCTCCAGCCAGGATTCCCCACACGGTTCCATGTCATTTCATCGCCTGCCTTTTCATCCCCAGGCTTTTAAATGTGCGCATTCCATGGAATGTGCTCGTGTTTTTAGTTTGTTTTTTTTGTTGTTTTTTTTGGGGGGGTACCCCCCAAACCTCCGCCCAAACCCTTATCTGCCCTCCCTCCCCCCCCCAAAAAATTCGATGAGCACATTCGATGGAATGTGCACTTTGAAAAGCCTGGGGATGAAAAGGCAGATGATGAAAGGACCTCGTACCCCCCACACGCCCTCCTCGCATGTGTTCTTTCTTCCCCTCCTCCCCAGGTTTGGTAATATTTCTCTCAGCGAAAGATGCATCTGCTCTCTTCCAGTCCTGTACTCCTTCAGAAATACTTTCCTGGCCCATACGCTTCGCTTTCTTGGGGGTTCTGGTCACTTACTACTCCCTCGCTCACCACTAACCTGACCCACCCGCTCCCTTTCAGATCCGCCGGCGCGTCTGGAGGCCATGCAAATAGCAGCGGTGCGCGTTATAAATCCCAGTATCGTAACCTACTCTCCAGCCACGTAATATGTTCCGCCCACCTCGCCTGGGCTCTTTTGATATTGTGGTTTACCCGTCTCTTAACATCTCATCCATGACTGATTTATCCGCAGAAAACTCCACTGTGCTCATCACAGAAATGTGGATCAGTCATATTAGCTCGTTATCGGCCAGTGCTGCCACTTCGTCCACACTGTCGAGGTTTGCCTTCCAATTGCTCGCCGTTGTTCGATTCTTGCTAGCTGCCCACAGTGCCTGCTTCCATGGTGAAGTCTATGCCACCGGGGTATCGCACCTATCTGGCCCCATGTAGCCTTCCTATATGCTCGCGAGTACCAAACTGTCCACTTTACCTTTGATTTGACTCCAGGCTTTTCCTACTCGCTCTCTTTTCCTGATAAACTCTCTTACATCATTGGCAAAGAAATGGCACCCGCTGGCCTGTTTACGCTTCCTCGATAGTTGTACTAGACCATCCAGATGCATAGCCAGGATTGTCTAACAAGTGGGGCCTGAAGCTAATGTAGTTGGGCCCACCACACTGACAACATATCTGTAAATGCCCACACAGTGCTGCTGAGCTGGCATTTTCAGATTTTGAGTGGGCCTTGCCTGCTCAGGCCCTACCCTGTCTACGCCTCCCCTCTCCCAATTAACGATTGCCTGCACTCTGTATGTTAAAAAACATGCCCAACGCAATCTCACACTTCCATGTCCATATTCCCCTTCGGGATCCGTACAACTTCATCCTTCACAGATCACATGTCATTGCTTTCCCGCCACGTGGTTCGTTAGCGCCCAATGCAGCACAGTGTGTCAGTTTCTCGCAGCTGCCATTTCTTTATACCTTCTCCCTTTCTCTGAATGAGCTTTCCAAAGCCCAAGACTCTGTTCTTGATCACTTGCCGTGCTCCCGCAACCAAAGACTGCCCCCCAGCCCCATCCTGCCTTGCACCCCAAGACTGTAAGTCGGTGCGCCGATGCACTAGAGCCGTGGAGGCATGATGTAAACAAGCGCATTTCTTACCAGCTCATGTCGGTGCACCATCTTCATGTTTATCGTGTAAATCGCACGAATCCTATAGACCTGCTTCTTGTCTCTCTCGTTCCATCGCTTACTCCCAAACCACAGCAGCTCCTTTCCATGTTTAACTCTTTACCATTACATTGGGTAATAACAGCTCTTCTCACAATCTGTCATGAAGCACTATCCTGACTTGATATCATCATTGTTCTTATTGCCATTCCCACGCCTGGTGCTGTGTGGTCCCGGCTGACCGGCTTAAAATAACATTGGCATCACAAGTTTTTAGCTATGCAACCGCCCAATGGCGAGCATTGACCCCCCCACCCCGCCACCATCACCTCCGCCTCCAACATTCAATTTATTTTCCCATAACCGACTGTGCACTGCTTCTTTCCCGGTGACATGTTTAATTTCATTAATACAGACAGAGTATAAAACACACTGGTGAAAACAACATATGCAGAGCCGTACAACATGAAAATAGATGGGCGCAACACATCAGAAAGATCACCCTAAAAATTTAGCCAGATGGGTATCATTGATCCAACCATCATCTAACCCAACCTCTTGTGTCTAAGAAGCACCAACCCTGCAACCTCCTTTGTATGCCTCATATCGATCTTCAGGCATCTCATATCTTCTTTTTGTTGTTACCCCGCTGCAGGCCCCGGCCATCCCACATACAAATGTACCCCATCAGCTGGGTCATATCTCCCCTTCCTGCCCCCCCCCCTCCCATCTCACCTTTGCTCCGAAGCTGTAAGAGCACCTGGTCTACAATCGTATTCCAATTGACCTCAACCCTCCCTCCCGCTCTCTTTACTTCATCCTCTTCAGTGCAGGTTTTCTCCCTCCCGCTACTACTAAAATGGCGCTTACCCAAGTCTCCGACCTCCTTTGTTGCCAACTCTTCTCTGCCCACAGCATGCATGCCACTTGCCGGTTTTTAACGTGTGTGGATACCGGCTTCTTTCCCCAATTTCCCACATTCCAGGCATAGTCAAAGAAGCTGTCTCCTGGCTGACTTCATGCAGGGATTTAGGTAGATGGCCCTATTTTACTGTCTATAATCAGGCCACTACTCCCAAGAAAGAAACATGGAGGGAAAAGATATGCATGTTTCTGGCCTGTTATGCCATCTGCACTGCTCCAGAGATGTGTTCAGGACCGCGGCATGAGCAGCACCTGCACCAGGAGAACATCTGCCAGATGGGAAGACCACAGGTATGATGATGCTGCTTCTTTTCCTTTAGGGAAATTGCTGGCTACACAGAATGTTTGAATTTCACAAACACTTGCCTATGTTTAAATAATGAAAATTCTGTAACGAGAACAAAGCTTTACTTAAAACCTCCCAAAATAGGCAGTGCGTCACCGATCCGCCGGCATACTTTTCACGTGTTAATAAGCACCTATACATTGAGTTGCACCGAAGAAGGTCACATTTCTGACCCAGGGCCAGATGCCTTCTGAGAATCACTATGCATGAGACACTCAATTTTTCTAGCCTTGATAAAGACCTTTAGATGGTCGAAACACATGTCGGCACTCTTGATGATAAATAAAAACCCACTTTTGATATCACAACTCAACGCATGGTCCATATTATGACTTACAGTGAACGTATCAAGCGCTTATAAGGATTTGTACTGGCACCATCCATGTAGGAACCCAACACAAACCTACCTAGTACATCAACCTTAGCTCTGGTTCTTACCTTTGTTGCAGCCTTCGGGCTGACCCTTCATTGAATGGCGCTCCTGCCCTTCTCTCTATCTCAATACGCATAGAGGCTCCCCGGGTTCTTGCTGCCTCTTCTACCCACTCACTCATGCCAATATTTATTGCATTGTTGTCAACCCACCTCCTGTTCCAATGAACTACACCTTATTTTGTTGTGAAATTAAATATATTAATTTCAGCTCGCTTGATCAGTGTTGGGCACATTTGGAACCATGCACTATGCATACCAAACACTGATGTGCACATGGGCTGCAACCAGAAGGCTAGCTAGCCCCGAGTCCCGACAGGACCGATATTAGCGTAACCCCAGATCCTTTCCAGACCTAGCAACACCCCTGTCTGTAATTCCACAGAGCACAATGTCAATTGGGACCTTGCATATTCCCTCCCCAGTGAGACGGGATCATCGCGCGGGGCCTGTAGCATCACCACCCACAAAAATGCAGCCGTTTTGTTTTGTCGAGAAAGGCCACTTTGCAAATTTGATGTCTGAATCGATCCTCCATAGGTTTCTTGAAAGGTGCAAGGCACAAACGGCAAGCTCTAGGTTTCCATGCCTTCTGGATCAACAAGCCTGTTGCAGGTCTCTTGGTTACCAGATTTCCATTCAAATGTAGATGCAAATAGGCCAGAGCAGGCCGGATGAAAGTCCAGCACGTCTGCAGTAAAGTATGTGGTTTTGCATCTTTGTAAATGAGGAGCATTCCTTACCTGGAATTTCCAGAGGACACGTAAGGCACAGTTTGGGGTGTTTTCCCTGGTCACGCACCCACGTATCAAAGAGGCGACCTGCATGCCGGCAACGAGCCCTGCTGCCGCACTTCCCTTCCATGCACCTCCAGTGCAGGGGAGCCAACATTGGCAGAGGAGTGCACCTACAGATAGGATTTCTAGGTGGCAATAGTTCACTGTCAACTTTCAAAGTAAGAAGTATCAGATTCTTCAGCAAGTAAAAAAAAAAGTAGTTCCTATTGTTGACGGGGATCCTTTATGCAAGTAAAAATAAGTTTTAATGAGTTATTTTAGTTGCTTAACGTACTTTCTTTGTACCTAGAAATTGCCATAAATAAAAAGATGTCTATTTTATTCTTGTACGTCTCTTTTAAATCAGATAATATAATAGCGGAACTCCTAATGGCATGTTCTGCTGATGCCTGTGGTGTGAATGCGGCGCAGCACAGTACTGTAGACCAGGGTTAGATACCTGTTTAGTTACTTCCTGGATATTCTTTGTTTTTTCGGGAGTGTTTGCCTAATTCTGGAGGGCTGAGTACATCATTCTGCTCCGACTTACAAGGATAGTGGCAATGGGAAGCGGATGGAGCCAGTCGAGTGCAGGGTATTGCAGTGTGATAAATCTACACTTCATTGCCCCACTTGCCTACCTAGCCTCATTTCCTTAGAAAGCAGGATGGAGACGGCAGGCAGGAGGATTCCTAGTGTTCAATTTGTAATAAAAATAGGTGCCAGTGCCCAAATATTTTCTGGAATGCTCGTGACACGGCAAGCAGTTTCCCACCGTTGCTGCCACCCCCCAGAGCTACTCCCCACAGTGTCAACACATTTGGGGTTAAACTACAGCTCCCACCTGTCATTGGTGGCTATCATCTCGCCATAATCAATATGAGTCTGAGAAAAAAAAGTCCTGGGGCTCAGAAATAAGTGCCGGCGCTCAGCACTGGCAAACACCCTCACAAATGAAGCACTGGAGGATCCTGTAGGCAGCAAGAGATATGAACAGCACCCCTAGTGTTCCTTCCCTCACCTACAACCGCTGTTCCACTGTTAAAGACAGCAAGACCTGGGAAGGTGCATAGGATATCAGCAGTCATGCGCTTCATGTCGGCCAGCCGGGGGCCAGCAGACCCGGTCACCCACTGGGAATTGAGGCACAGGGGACAGGAGCCATGTGCCTTGTCCTGCTGTAGACACATGCTTTGGGAGGCCCTTGACAAACGACCCTTTGGAACATAATCAGTGGGAGAAGGCTATCCTCTCCAGAAAGAGCAAATTACTTTAACATAGAGTAGGAAAGCACTCAAAATAACAATCTTTGCTGTGACCGAAGAATGCTGCACCTGTGTCACTGTTGCATTAGCCCTTGCTCTGCTTGCGCGGCGCGAAAGCGAATGATAGTGTCCTGACAGCATTATACAGTAACATTAGCTTTTCAAGTTATTAAACAACGTGGTATGGTTTATCTGTGTTTCTCCCCTTTTCCCTCTGGGATCCCCTGAATCGAGGAGTGTTTACATGCAGTATATTGTGTTGACATTCTCTGTAGGTTTTGAGGAAATCTAAAAGGCTTTTTTTTTTTTTTTTTTTGAAATCTTGAAAGTTACCAATCGAGGCTTCATCCACTTGATTTCTGAGCAATACAGCTTCTCAGCAAACAGCCCTGATCTAAAGCGCTTAGACTGTGCCGTGCATGGGCGTAATTTTAAGGGGGGACAGCGGTGTTTGTTCCCCCCCCCAACTTTCTTGGCACACCATTTTGTCCCCATTCATTTGGCTGGGACACCTTTTCTTCAGATGTTATGTCCCCTCCAAAATTTTCAGCAAAGTTACTCCACTGGTGCCGTGCCTTTTCTTTGTTTGTATGGAAAAGCTACACTTGGAGTAACACTTTTATTGGAATGATTTAGAGAAAATTGTGTGTTATTAGATTTGAAACAGTGCTCTGCTGTCATCGGAATGGTGTCTTGCTGCCATGGGAGCAGCCAAAAACGGGGGCTAAGTTTCATTAGTCCATGCAGAGGGAAAATGCAAGCTAGCGATGCTGTTGTATTGATGCTTGAGTGTGCACATTGCAAGGATGTGTTGGTTGGGACCTTGGCACTATAGTTAATTGGAGTGATGTCGATTTCTGAATTTTTATATGTTCAGAGGGGATGGTCACTTGCCATGAGTGGGATGCTTAGTTGGAATGCATAACACTTGCTACAGAGTAGAATTTGAGCGTGCCCATACAGGAAGCCGTTAGAAGAGTCTTCGATGGGCATTTGGAGCTTCTAACTGGTGCAGCCATGCCAATGTCGTGGTAGTGGTGCAACATTGGCACGTCGATAAGACCCTTAGGTTTTCTAGTATCCATAGAAGCGGGCAACGTGCAGTACCTTGCCCTAAATCTCAGTGGAGCAAAACGGGGGAAGACCTCCATGAGCAGATAACGCTGAATAATAAGTCATGGTGGAGCGTAATAAAAGAGGGCAGCACATCGTAGTAGTCAATTGCAGGGAAATTGCAGCAGCATAAGATATTCAAAGGCCAAAACTAGGAGTAAATGAGAGTGTGGCCCCAACATGAGGGAATCACAGTGGAGCGAAATCACTCTAGGGAGATGCGTCTGAGGTGGGGGTAATGGGGCATCCAGGAGTAGCTGAGTGCCAAATAGGGAGTGAGATTGTTCACCCCTTCTAAATAGTGCAACGAGACATCCAGGGGTAGATGGAGTCATGGTGAGCCCGTACCAGTGTGGGAAATCTCTGGCAGACAGTGGGGTGTGGTGGAACTAGAGCATCTTGGGGCACCTAGGAGTGGGGTACCAGTGCATCATGTAGGAGCACCAATGCAGTAGTGGGATTGCATTCGGGATACCTGGGCCAAATTAGAGGTGACAATTAGGAGCAGGTTCCTGTGGGACACGTGGAAATACATTATTATGTCATTATTTTGCTGGCAGTTCTACTGTGTGCCACTGCCATTTGCATTGTGTCTAGGAGATGGTGCTTCTGAAGAAAGGGGGATGGTTGGGTAAGTGCAGTAATACCCCAAAAAGCAAAGGATCTAGTACTTGGGAGGGAGGCGGGGGTTTAAATGCACATTGTTGGTCACGCCTTTTTTAGGGTGTGTCTCGCAGGTATTGCTTTTATTCCATTGGAACATTACAGGGTTAATGGTAAATGGCAAATGAGAATGAATGCACATCTGTCTTAGTGGTGTATCACTATTCCCTCCTTGCTCGATGTTCCTGGCATTGCGATGATTTGATGAAAGGTGTATGTGCCTTACTTACAATGGTTGTGTCTGTTGTCAATTTAACTGAACAAGTGCTCGGTGTCCTAGTCTTGAAAGGACTGTGTTTTGCTCTGCTTTTTAATTTAATTTGGTGTGTGTCTATTTTGTGTTCTTAATGATGCTTCCACAGCTTGTTTATTTTACCCAACATTCCGCGCCAGTGCTTAGTTTCCCCCTTCGCTAACATTCCACAATGATGACGCTCACTGCAAGGTTCTGAGCACCTCTTCCAGCTGTTTTCTGTGGTGTATAACCCGCATCCACCCTGTTTTCTGTGGTGTATAACCCGCATCCACCCTGTTTTCTGTGGTGTATAACCCGCATCCACCCTGTTTTCTGTGGTGTATAACCCGCATCCACCCTGTTTTCTGTGGTGTATAACCCGCATCCACCCTTTTTTTTTGTGGTTTTAGCCATATTCCGGTGGCATTACAGCCCTGTGGGACAGTTGCGGGTGTTATTGTCCTTTACCCCCCCCCCACCCCTGCTTCGCCTCTGACCCATAACTCGGGTGTGGGCTGATGGCAACTGTTACAGCCCACTCCCTAGGTCTGGAATGCCTCATTAAGTTAGCGGGATCCGTCCTGGAGCCTTTCTAGTGCATGTGCAAGTGTTTCTGTCCTTGTAAGTGCGAATCGAGATGTTTTCAGGAGGTAGGGTGTTGTGCAACCCAAGTAAAAAGCTTAGCCTTTTGATGGAAAATCATGTTTCCCTCTGTTTCATTCCATTTTATCCCTTTGAAAGTGTCCACTGAGCTTCATCAGGGTTTACCAATTCCTCCCTTTAGGGTTGTGCACTTGCTTGGCCTGCGCATGCTGTCAGGGTATTAGTAATATCTTTTGGATTCCCTCGATTGTTGATCCTGACGATTCTCTGATCAGGGTGCGGGGGTGCCCAAGCAAGCGGCTGATATGATCCTTGTATAAAATTGTCCATTTCCACGATACCTAAAGGAATTTTTCCGTTTCAAAAGCAGTGACTGGAAGGATTATGTGGCTAAATGTTGACCACCAAAATTATTTCACAGAATGAAATGACCATAGGTCACGTTCTCAAGTGCTGGCTTTCTATAGGCCCTTTTTAGAATGACCTCCATGTTGACTCCTAAATTCGACCAATGTAAATGTCACCCTTTATAATGAAAGTGAATTTAAAAATCCCTTTTCAAAATGGCTGTTTTCTCTTTTTTCAATTTGTATCCTTTTCATTTTGTGGTAATTTGAGGTTTTCTTCTTTCTTTGTATGGCTTTGCGGGAGGGCTGGTAGACTCAATTTTAAAGGCAAGGATCTTTAAAATGGTACTATATTGCCTGAAAAGAGGCCAAGTCGTTCCTTGACCTATTGTCAACACTAGGTGATAGCAGGATATATAAAGGGCATGGCAGCTTCTTATTTTTAGAACAATCCAGCGTGCAAGGTGAAAGCGTCGGATCATCTTTAACAAACAGCCCGCAGGTCAAGAGGTCACCAGCAGAGGTCAAAAGGGGGCGAGAAAAGCTTGGGATTCCTGCGTTCATGCATGAGAAATGTAACCCCAAAGATGGACGCGTTCTGTTCCTATGGGCCAACGGGGCTCCATTGTTTGGAGAGTAAGATAATGATACAAAAGACATACATACACATGACAATAAGGCCTAAGCGGGCAAGGCGGAGGAGTATCAGCTGGCTAGTAAATGTGTGAATTGATGAAAATCATTGAAAATATAATTATCAATGTGGGGTGAAATGCAAGACATCTGTTTAATTCCTAGGTATGCTCTAATGTAGCAGGCCCTTATGTAGCGTTGCTTCTGCTATTGTGCAGCCTCTTGGCGCTGGTTCCAGTAAGCAAGAGGGATGGACTGCAGTTAGTTCGAAGAAGAGAAAGAGGCAAGAGGTGAAACCTATCGTGTTGGTGCATGCGGATCGGATGCACCCCTTCTGCGTTTGCTCGTCGGGTTATAAGAGGGCTGAGTCGGGGAATATGGAGTCTGTGTTTCCAGAGGGGAACCCCAAGTGATGTAATGTTTCTCCATTGCTTGCTATCGAGAGCCAACCAGCGAGCGTAGTTGGGCCGGGATGTGCCCGCAGTGGTCTATAGATTGATGAGTTTTCTGGGTGTTGGGTCAGGTGGGAGAACTGTTGAAGGGAAGCGGCCGTGGCTCTGCCATGTCTGTGCTGCTGGCCAGTGAATGTTGGAAGATCAGCGAATTGGTAATGAGGAGGTCAGGTACTCCTCACTGCATTGCACACAGATAATCTAAACCTACCAAACGAGTTTACTCTACCTGTTGAATTCTCATAGCCTGTTGACTTTGCGTCAACCAAAATACTCACGCTAGGGATTGCATTGTGCCCTCCTGAAGTCCTTTCCTTCTCGTCACTAATGCATGTGTGTTTGGAGCAAGCCCTCGTGATGTTCAGGCGACCACTCCAGGCAGGCGGCGTACGATTCCTATTTTCGTTCTTGTTTTTTTGCATTTCCCATCTTCCTCTCCTTTCCTGAGTTTCCCCCCACCACATAGCGCTTTGAAGTGGCCCACCAGCAGTTTTTAGCGTTGAAAACTTCCCAAAAAATAGATTAGGCTCCGGAAAGCCAAAGAGAAATCAAAGCATTGATCATAATAAATCCAAAGCATTTTTAGTGTCTGTATAATTTATAGAATAATTGATAGAACAAGAACACATTTGAAATATCAGAACCACAGAAGGCAGTAGAATAGAGATTTATTTTAAGTTCGACAGAGCACTCCGCCCGACCCTTGACTCCCTTCTACTCTCCCCAGAGGTAGAGAGCAAACCACCTCAAGTGAATTAAAAACAAGATAAATGCTTTTAGTTTTCATATTGCCATTTATAGTTATCCAATTCAAACCGGAGTCCTGGCAGACATTTTGAAGAGGTACGATTTTCCATAAATTGTTATACTTGGTTTTGACAATTTTTAAATGAAATGTAAAGTGCCTTCTGTGGATAAAATAATTTGTCCCGGAGTGGAGGGTGAGGCACCACTTCAAGAAACAGTCCGAGACACTATGCCTGGAAACTGCCCCTGGGTTGTAGTGGTGCACGGTATAAATGAACATAACACAACATAATTATGCAGCAACGCTTGAATTCATGTTTGTTGGAACCTGTGAGGGAAGCATAGGTGGACGGATCGGAATCCAGATACGTCAGCTCGGTACCGTTCTGAGCGGGATAAGGACGATCATCTTCAAACTTCACCACTTTTGAGTGGAACGACTAAGTAGTAAGTAGTAGGCCTCTCGTGGTGGGTTATGGAAACGAATTGCTTCGATTTTTAAAAGCCTGATTTGCAAACCTACATAGAGGGCTTAATCCATAATAGTTACGTTTATGCACTAAAACCTGTAGCCCCTCTCCACTCTCCCTTCGCCGGATAAACTCAAATCACATGTATTAGTGGGTTTGTAATTGCGGACATACAGTGAATGATGAGATAAACATAACGATTGGCAATTCCCACTTTTATGGAAACTGGAAGGAAAGGCCACTTCAGCGTGTCGCGTAATATAATATGGTAAAGGTTCGATTGTCCAGCACCGATTGGGCACAAAGCCGCTGCGTAACTGAATGTCGGTATCCCGGGTGGCAGAGAGCTAGGAAACAGTGCAAACAGTGCAAAAAGGGCAGCTAACCCAGCTTCTTGGCCTTCTTCTCTGTTTACCGGAATCTCGGTTATTCGGCCTCAGAACTGTATCTGCCATTTTGATGACTGAAACGGTACTTTTATCCGCAATGCCAAATGCCAGTCAGTAGAGCTTTCTGGTTAGTGGTACACTGGATAACTGTATAATGTAAATTCCACATTCGTGTGCGAAGCATGCACATGGCCCTTAACACGGACATGGTACCAGTCCCACTGACTGTGCATCTTCCATATGAACCAAGTGAACACCTGCTTTACCAGAAACTACACTTTGCAGAGGAAAGAGTTTGACCAACTGCTCTTTTAAATGGCAGAAACGAATTCCATGTTGGATTTTGTTGAACTGTTATGTTTTAAGTGCATCGCCTCCAATGTTGTTTGAGTTAAATTGGAGGAATCTTTTATAATTCAGTGCAAACAGGAGTGTAAGCAAATCTGCATTTTATGGCGCCATCTTGGATCCTGTCAGATGCATAGTGCTTGGGACTAATCAAATGTAAATAATGTATGAGTCAATAGGAACAAATCATGTAATTAGATGAGAGATTGCACAGGCGGTTGGAGAAGTGAGTAGAACTTGAAAGGTTAATTGCACACATTATTACTCGCAATTCTCAGCTGTTTAGACAATAGGCACATTATGTGTAGGGATGTATTTTTTTTTTTTCTTCTCCAGGCCAGATCTACTGCAGACAGTCTGGAGTCGTTAAGAGCCAAACTCACGCCATGTTTTCATAAAATACGTTTGAACAGCCTGATTGTAATATAGGTTTTATTTACATGGTAAATGGTGGTCCTGAAAGCCTGGCGTTATTGGGGCTTTTGGGCACTGGAGATGTGGAAACTTGATCTGGATTGCAGTCCATATTGTGTGCATCCATGCTTCAGGATGTCCGCTAAACCCATCTAGGGTGCTTGATCCTGTCCTCCTTGGCTGCACCACTATTGGGTCATAGCAGCGTCCACACCAATGTGTGTGGTAAGGGTGGCCACCGTACAGACCTGCATTAAGTAAGTGTGCTTGAACAGTTTCCCTGTTCATCCTGCCATAGTCCTGAGTGGAATCCCCGACGCCTGTTTTTTTTGTGCGCTCTTTGTGCATTGTGGTTTGGTTGTTGCTGCTATTGCATCCTGCTGTGTTATCACTTAATTTCCCCCACCGTTTTGTTCAGCACAATTTGATTGCAGCAGCAAAGACCCTTGTGCAAGCTGGCTCTTCCCCCGGGCTGCTCCCACTCCCCTTTCTCACCGTGCCCTTCTTCCTTTCCGGGCATTTGTCCCTCACTGTCTTCTTGCATGGATCCTCACCCTGCCACTCGGCGCACCACACCACTCACCAGCGTAATAACTGGCGTTAGCCTGTTCGTGCATTGACCTCCGCACCAGTTCGATTTTGCAGTTGCGGGAGCTGGTGTCGGCTTAACCACATATTCCGCCCGCCAGATAGCAAAGTGAAAGGAAAAGTACAAGGGACTGGGCGGACAATGCAAGATTTAACCTCAAATACTGGTTTCCCCCACATATTTGTATCCGTCCCATTTTTACCCTCTCTATAGCTAATTCTTGTAAACTATTGTGCTTTTTTCATGGACATATATACATTTGATACATAGGCACGTTTTATTAAAGATCATAGGTCACTGTGATGAACGCCAAGATCATACTGCTGGTTGTTCTAAAAATATTGGCTAGTTTGGCCTCTGATCGAGAGGTTATCCAGTTGGTTCTCATCATAAGCCACCCTTCTTTCCCTGTGCCAAGTTGTGCTTGCTAGTTACACCTTGTGTCCTTTCTTGGTTATTCAAGAGTCTACATTGTAGGCCCCATGGGCAGGTTTTGGGTTCAGTGAGGATGTTGCTCATCTTGTACATGCTTTCTGAAGACTGGCACATTCCTGGTTTACCTTTCTACTTACCCTGTACAGATACTTAGGCAAGGGGATGGAGGCCAATCGCTGCCTCCTCCCCGCTATACTGAGGCCTTCCAGGGCATTATGCTAGACTTCATCTCCTGGAGACCCAGGAAGCTGGGACATCCGAGTTCTACGGCAGAAGGTACTATCCCACCTTAAAGGGCTTTTAGGCTCAGTGGCACAGCAGCGCACTCTATAAACAGCAGCTATACAGATGCTTTTCCCTACTAATTTGAGTGAAGAAGTGAGAAAGCGAAACCCTACGCAAAACGAAACCGTTAAATCTGGATCTTTTGGGTCCTTGCTTCACTGCTTTCAATGCGAAGGCGATCTCACAGTTCTGTAGGAGGCGGCCCAAGAAAATTAAAACCTTTATCCCAAGCATGCGTAGCAAAATAATATGGTTGGTGTCTGGCCACATTTTAGGCTCCCTACGAAGACCTGTTTGTAGTGGTGTTGTGTCGATTCAATGCAGAAAATATGAAACCTTATTTTCTAATTCCCCTCTGGCCAGTCTAGCCAAATATTTGTCTTGCAAGTTCTTTTTTGGCACTTTGATAAAAACTTTGCAATGGTCCGCTGCTTCCCTGTTCACTTTTCAGATGCAGGGGACACCCACACAAGTACCGATGCACCCACACCACTTTTCACACCAAACTGCACCATAAGAAGCAAGCAATGGACACTCCCGCAAGCAAACCCCAGTCTTCTGCCAGCCCCCACTCCTCTTTCTAAACCACCTGTCTCAACCCACCTCGGACATGTTTCTTCCATTCCCCCCACAACCCCGGTCCTTACCTTTTCTGCCCGCCGCCACCAACGCTGTCGCATCAGCTCCATGAAGCGCAAATTCGGGCATGCGCGGTCTCTGAAAGGCCGCTATTTAGGAAAGGTGGCTTGTCGGAAATGTATTTCAAATACATGGGGTGATAACAGATAATGGAGTATGAAATCCTTTGCTTCTGAAGTTATAAATTTTAAAATACAGAATTTTATCAATAGTTACTTGTGGCAAATCCATTCGCTACATTTTCAAGCCTTTTGTTAAAACGCAGGCGTGACTTCCCTTTATTCTCGTTACTATGCTCCTTGTGTCTGTTTGCATGGTTCTAAAAATCACCTCCCGGTGCGTTTCTAACACCTCTGCCGCAAGGTTGTTCCAGCGCGCTCCTGAAACTCTTTTTAAACCTATTTACTGATCTTCTCTCTGAACTTCCCTTTTTTCTAATGCAGTCCCCTAGTGGGCTAAGTTAACATTTTGTTAATAAATACATATCACTTGTATTGATTTTATTTCCGGTCATCACTGCAGCATGCCTATTTTCGTCATCATCCTTATCGTTTTTTCACCTCTTCAGTGCACCCATTGTAATCATGAAACACATAAGAGATTATTATAACTGGGGATTCTTTTATTTGTAGGAAGCAAAACATGAGTGGGCACCACTGGAACATTAATCTTCTTAACAGTCTTAAAGTTAATACGCAAAGTCTCTGATAAACAACTATCCTTAGAAATGTAGTTCAGTGTACAGGAGCCGGCTGTAAAAGGTTAGGAGACACCCAAACCAAAAAATAACAGTGGAGGCAAGAGACTAGGTAAAATACGCAGTCATACAGCCGCTCTCTGGATTCCCAATCTGGGTTTAAATTAAGGGCAAATTTATTGAACCTTCAATAAGAACCTTGAAGATTATTAAGTAACAAAACTCAAAAAAATCCAGTTGTTTTTCCAACAATGATTTTATCAGTCAAATCAAAGTTCATTTTTGAAAAATAAAGAGTAGACACTAGTAATATTTAGTGGGAAAGAGTTTGCCACAAATCACTTCATCAACAGACTTTGGTTATGCCAATGCATTTCGGAATGGAAATTCCTTCATCAGGGTAAGTCTATACAATGTGGACACAACATGTACATTCAAATGATTGAAATAAATAATGCAAATAATGTCATGAGTAATATCCATATACCATCAAACACATCAATGCAAGAAATGTATGTAGAAACATAACAAAGGGCGTCATGTGAATTAACGTTTGAAAATGGAACACATACCCAGTAGTCATGTATGCAGTAGCAGAAGGCAGGCCGGGGAAAAAAATGATAAATAAAAGAAATGAAAGAAAACCAATCGGTAAGAAAGTTGAGTACTGGTTCATAATGGCCATGAGCAGGGAGAGTGGAAAGTTACCTGAATTAGGTAAATGTATTGCAGTCAAACCAACTTAGCGCTGAAAGCGTCAAAAACGACCCGCTACACCGTGATCTGTGAGCAGTATCTGTAAACGTGGAAGCATGTCATTTAGAAATCTATGTGAGCCTTGTTGAACGATCGTGTATGGTAGAGTGTTATATTCGCGCTTACCGTTGTAATGCACGGAACGGAGCTGTTCTCTCTTTGTCTGCCTAAAGCAGACTGTCCTCGCCGCATCGGAGCGTTGCCGGGCAACCCTCACTTATACGACACGTGATCGCGGCTCCTCTCCAGAGGGCGCGAGTTACGTGTCGAGGCCGCAATCAAGCCAATAGACTTGAATCAGTTCGAAAAAACTATTTTAGGGTTATCCTGGGCTCTTATTTAGAATATTAATCCAATAAAAATTAAAGATTTGAAAAATCAGAAAATCATGAAAAGTGAAGAAATACTGGAAATGAAAATCCAGTGTTCTGTGAAATGGTAAATGATATAGGGGGCAGAGCAGGGTTCTAAAAAAGAAAGAGTGGATGTATTGTTAAAACTCTAGACAATATCTAACATTATATGTTCAAAACCTGTATATATTGGTGCTGCCAGTGGTATCGTCATGCCAGACGGCACCTTGGGTCCTGGATGGAGATCCAGGATATGCAGCATGCAAGCCAAACACATAGAAATTACTGCAAAATCCCATATATACGTGAAACTTTATAATACTAAATCAGTTACAAGTTAACATCAACAGTATCATGTAAGTCATGGTGCCACTTGCACCTAAATGTGAATCCAAACAGGTTCATTCAAACAGAAAAAGTAACATACAATAAGAGAAAACATACAATTAGAGAAAAAAGTGAAAATTAATCTCCTCGTTTAGTCCATTAGGTACCAAACTGCCTAGTTTGTCTATCCAATAATTCTCTCTGCGATTCAGGCGTTGGCATAAATCTTCATGGGGACTATTTTTAGTAAGAACCTTCAAAATTACAAATCTAATCTGTCACATTATGTCCATTAGCTAACCAATGACGTGCCACAGCTGAATTGGTGTTCGCATTACGGATACAAGACCGATGTTCACCCCACCTCAGTTTAGCTGTTCTTGTCGACTGTCCGACATAGAATTTACCACAAGGGCATTTGATGCCATAAATGATGTTGCTGCTGTCGCAGGTACCAAAAGTCTTGAGTACAATCTTGCGCCCTGTTCTTGGATGATTAATGGTGTTACCTTTGATAACAAAGTTACAGTTGACACAGTGGAGGCAAGGGAATGTTCCAGTATGTTGAGTTATGGGTCCCTTCGCTATAGGTTTAGTTTGCACCAGTTCGTCTCTTAGGTTCCTACTGCGTTGATAGGCAAAGACTGGTTTTTTGCTGAACAAATTCTGTACTCGCATGTCATTCTTAAAGATCTCCCAGTGTTTCATGATGGTTCTCTTGATTTTATAACTTTGAATGGAAAACCTGGACACATATACCGGTGATTTCAATTCTCTCTTGTTCTTGGGGTTCTGTACTGATAATAGAGTCTCTCGTGACAGGGCATTGACTTTGTCCGATGCTAAATCGAGTTCATTTTGCTTGTATCCACGGGCCAGAAATTTTTCTTTCATCTCCATCTGTTGTATTCTACAGTCTTCAGTATCACTCACTATCTTTTTGACCCGTAGTAACTGACTGTATGGCAAGTTCTTAAGTAGACTCGGCTGGTGGAAGCTGAGGCGATGCAGGAGATTATTGCGATCTGTCATTTTCCGGAACAGTGTAGTACTGCAGCTGGTTGCCTGCTTTCTGACTTGGACGTCTAGGAACGTTATGGTGTCATATGAAATTTCTTTAGTGAATTGTATCCTTTGGTCAATGCTGTTTAAATATTCAAAAAATGTCTCAAAATATTCTTTGGTCCCCTTCCAAACTCCAAAGATATCATCTATATATCTTGTCCATATCCGGATGTCCTTGTTCCATTCCTGTCTGTTCAATACATAATCAGTCTCAAATTTGTGCATGAAACTGTTGGCGTATGAGGGTGCCATGGTGGCCCCCATTGACGTCTCTGCAGTTTGTAGATAAAACTGATTGCCATACTGAAAATAAGAGTTTTCTACAAAGAATTGTAAAAGAGCCAATATGCACTCCTTCTGGGCACGTATTTCAGGTGCTTCAAGTAACAACCACTCCACAGCTTCTATTCCTAAGTCATGAGGTATCGAGGTGTACAAACTCTTCACGTCAGTTGTGAACATTAGATCTTCTTGTAAAGGTGTCAAGGAGTTGAGCTTTTGAAGGATGAACTGGTGCAAACTAAACCTATAGCGAAGGGACCCATAACTCAACATACTGGAACATTCCCTTGCCTCCACTGTGTCAACTGTAACTTTGTTATCAAAGGTAACACCATTAACCATCCAAGAACAGGGCGCAAGACTGTACTCAAGACTTTTGGTACTTGCGACAGCAGCAACATCATTTATGGCATCAAATGCCCTTGTGGTAAATTCTATGTCGGACAGTCGACAAGAACAGCTAAACTGAGGTGGGGTGAACATCGGTCTTGTGTCCATAATGCGAACACCAATTCAGCTGTGGCACGTCATTGGTTAGCTAATGGACATAATGTGACACAGATTAGATTTGTAAGTTTGGAGGTTCTTACTAAAAATAGTTCCCATGAAGATTTATGCCAACGCCTGAATCGCAGAGAGACTTATTGGATAGACAAACTAGGCAGTTTGGTACCTAATGGACTAAATGAGGAGATTCATTTTCACTGTTTTCTCTAATTGTATGTTTTCTCTTATTGTATGTTACTTTTTCTGTTTGAATGAACCTGTTTGGATTCACATTTTGGTGTAAGTGGCACCATGACTTGCATGATACTGTTGATGTTAACTTGTAACTGATTTAGTATTATAAAAGTTTCACGTATATATGGGATTTTGCAGTAATTTCAATGTGTTTTGCTTGCATGCTTCATATCCTGGATCTCCATCCAGGACCCAAGGTGCCGTCTGGCATGACGACACCAGTGGCAGCACCAATATATACAGGTTTTGAACATATAATGTTAGATATTGTCTAGAGTTTTAACAATACATCCACTCTTTTTTTTTTTAGAACCCTGCCCTGCCCCCTATATCATTTACCATTTCACAGAACACTGGATTTTCATTTCCAGTATTTCTTCACTTTTCATGATTTTCTGATTTTTCAAATCTTTAATTTTTATTGGATTAATATTCTAAATAAGAGCCCAGGATAACCCTAAAATAATTTTTTGACCTGATTCAACCCTATTGGCTTGATTGCGGCCTCGACACGTAACTCGCGCCCTCTGGAGAGGAGCCGCGATCACGTGTCGTATAAGTGAGGGTTGCCCGGCAACGCTCCGATGCGGCGAGGACAGTCTGCTTTAGGCAGACAAAGAGAGAACAGCTCCATTCCGTGCATTACAACGGTAAGCGCGAATATAACGCTCTACCATACACGATGCGTTCAACAACGCTCACGTAGATTTCTAAATGACATGCTTCCACGTTTACAGATTGCTCACAGATCACGGTGTAGCGGGTCGTTTTTTGACGCTTTCAGCGCTAAATTGGTTTGACTGCAATACATTTACCTAATTCAGGTAACTTTCCACTCCCCCTGCTTATGGCCATTATGAACCAGTACTCAACTTTCTTACCGATTGGTTTTCTTTAATTTCTTTTATTTATTATTTTTTTCCCCCAGCCTGCCTTCTGCTACTACATACATGACTACTGGGTATGTGTTCCATTTTCAAACGTTAATTCACATGACGCCCTTTGTTATGTTCTACATACATTTCTTGCATTGATGTGTTTGATGGTATATGGATATTACTCATGACATTATTTGCATTATTTATTTCAATCATTTGAATGTACATGTTGTGTCCACATTGTATAGACTTGCCCTGATGAAGGAATTTCCATTCCGAAATGCATTGGCATAACCAAAGTCTGTTGATGAAGTTATTTGTGGCAAACTCTTCCTCACTAAATATTACTAGTGTCTACTCTTTATTTTTCAAAAATGAACTTTGATTTGACTGATAAAATCATCGTTGGAAAAACAACTGGATTTTTTTGAGTTTTGTTACTTAATAATCTTCAAGGTTCTTATTGAAGGTTCATGAAATTTGCACTTAATTTAAACCCGGATTGGGAATCCAGAGAGCGGCTGTATGACTGGGTATTTTACCTAGTCTCTTGCCTCCACGATTTTTATTTGTGCCATAAAGGTATTAAATGCATATGTACTGTAATAGGTATGTATTCTCCGGCCTGTTACCAGCGTAGTGTGAATATAGCAGATGTACATTTCATTGCAAACTTGAAAAATCACTTACCCACAATTTATTATACAAAAAATAATGATCAGCTCCTAATGCATTCCTCTTGTTTGCATGTTCTTTTGATCTCCCAGCCCCTCCAAATATATTGTTGCCTCGAATCTTTGACATTTGTTGGTAGACGCCAGCATAACCAGAGCATCACCCCCTACATCCTACAGGTACAGTTTAACTCACCGCCTCATCACTCCCTAAAAGGATAGAGAAGAGAACATTTAGTGGAGCACAACTACTATGGTACAATTGAACAAGTGATGACAAAGAAACCCCAACGTAATATCCGGGGACAATCCCCAGGTACAGAACCCCTACTCTAAACTTCAAGAAGCGGTAGAGATTTTGAGCAATGATACAACTTTCGATTAGCAATTGTTTATTAGAAATCAAAAGATAAGGTCTAGGGTTTGATGAAAGCCTGTATGTACTAGAGGATTGTTCTAGAAATAAGGAAATCCTTAATTAACTAGTACCAAGAATGGGATGAGTCAATTTATGGTTCTCCTAGTTTTCCCTGCACCTCAGGGTAATCCACGTGTTTAATAGTTAAAAAAAAGTCTTAGTCCTATTCTTATAAGTTTCTGTCCCTCCAGGGATGCCCTGTTCTAATGTCTGATTTTCAAAATGGTGACCAGCAGAAAGTCCAGAACCTATGCTTTATACCCAAACTATAAACAAAGAATTCTCCATTGTTATGAACCTGCCACTCCTTATGACGCTGAAGGAGTAACAGGTCTCCTGAGGGAGACTTTCCTCCTGAGAAGAAGCTAGGCTACTAGGCCAGAGGCTCTGGTAAAAAGGCAGGACGACACATAGGCAAGCTGTAAATGAAACAGTCAAAGAACTGTATAAATGACCATGTTTACTGGCATATATCTCTTGTCTCCCTTACACCTCCCCAGGTCCCTATATCCTACCTGTATGACATGGTCAGATGACTCGGAACCTAGATATGGAATTTACTCCTACCAAACGTGAGAAAGTCCAAAGGTCAAAAAACGCTGCCCATCGCCAGAAGCCAGCGAATGCACAAGTGCAGGAAGTTAATACTGAGCAAAACACATAATATTGACAGAACGGACTTGAAAAACCATTCAAAAGCTTCACTAGCAAAAATTCCGTTATTTTATATTTTCTAAAAAATTGCATATATTTATATTGGTTCTATGTCGTTTGACAGACTCGGTCTACGTTTTGGTCAACTACATTTGGTCGACCTGAATTCGACCTTTTTGTTTTGGGGTGGTCACCTCCTTGACATCCCTCCTTACCCCCACTTCTGCACTACACGTAAATATAAATATATGTATATATATGTATGTTCATTTGGTTGAATCGCCCAAATGTAGCCAACCAAAATGTAGATTAGTCTGTCGAACCATCTTAATCATGAACTATGACCTAACATGTCTTGATAATATTAAAATGTTCAGAAACATTTATTTAAAATATTTTTTGAAGATAAAGGTGCTTAGATTTGGAACATTTGGCACAGTTTCTGTCAATCTTTAGCTACATAAGACCCTGTGCTGACATCCGTGTGGCACACATGTTACTGAACTAATAGCTTCACATCAAAGTCTTCCTTCCTGCATGGGACACAATTCTGCAGTAACCATGCAATGTTCTTTTCTGTTGGGGTTCTTCAAAGATGTCTTGGCTTGGATCATTTTGCTTCCTGTTTTCAGCTGGAAATCCAAGTTATGACGACGCTAAGGGTTTGTTTGCTGAAAACTACCACCCCCAGAGCTTTCAAGCACTCATGCCATTGCAATCTTTTGAAATCTTCAGTTTACTTCTTTATAACTTAGAAGTAAATAAGGAAGAGAGAAAATGCGCTATTTGTCAAGTGAAAATTGTCTGCATGTTCCTGTAATGTCAAACTAAGAAGCCCAATCCAAATAATGAAATAATAAAAATAGGAGAGGGTTTGATGTTATAGCAAAATTGCCTCTTTTCTCCACTTTCTTTAAAGGAAAAAAGACAAGCAAGACCTAAGTGTTCTTTCCAAAGGCCCCCGTGTAACTCCACCTACAGCGCACCAAAAATAGAAATCTTTGCCCAGGTTTCCTAGGACTCGCTTTGAAATAGTAAATTATGCAGCCTAGGCTATTTAGGTGAAAAGGACAAACGTGTGTGTGTGTGTATATGTGTGTATATATATATATATATATATATATATATATATATATATATATATATATATAATAGTTCGCTGCACTATAGTTGAGTATCGAGATACATAGGAAATCAAAAAATCAAAAAAAATTATTGTTAATAACTTTTGACTTGTATGACGGATTTAGCTGAAATCTTGCAGACAGAATTGACTAGACTGGAAATGTTGGGAAAGACCAGTTAAAAATAAAGAAGTTATTAAGCAAACAATAAAATGCAGCTGTGGCCTAATTTCCCTTCGACAAAAAAAGGCAAATTTTAGTTCGAGAGTACAGCGAAAACCGCTGGGCGGAGTCAGACCAGGTACGAAACAACGTGGGCATGAAACGTTGACTTGATTTCCAGGGCAGGGGAGTTTGTTCTGGGGTTATTGCATCCAGAGAAGTTTTTTTAAATGTTTGTGTCCAAAATTACAGGCATATAATGGCAGCGGACAGGCTTTTGAGGTCTGGAAAGTCGCCATTTTGATTTTTGTTGATGTGAGAGATAACCACAAGTATACTCGCGCATACCTGAAAAGGAAAATGCAGAAAAATGCTATTTGTAGGTCAAAAAACCATTAGATACTATCGGGCTAGAGGTGGCGGAGAGGCAAGAGGACAACATGTGAAGTTTAGAACACGAAGTACAAATGTTTTCTGGTAGCTGCGGTTATTCCGTGGGATAACCGCGGCTACCGGTCATCGGGAATGAAGGTGTGTCATGGAACCGAGTGATGGGGGGAGGGTGTAAGAGGGCTGGAGGGGTGAGGACGCCTTGAGAGGAGTGGGACACTTGATGAGTGCCTGAGATGGCAGTGAATGTTTTTCGCCAATAACCGTGGATATCGGGATTCCTACAGATAAACGCGGCTATCTGTAGTACATTGTTATACCAATGGTTATGGGGGAAAAAGTTAAAAATAAAATAAAGAGTAAAGAAAATGTTTCTTTTTACAGCTACAGTGAGGTAAGAGGTGGAAAGTGGCTAGTGGCCCAGAAGCGTTTTAAAATAGAGTGGGTAAGGCTGAAGGCTGTGCTCGCTAATAAAGAGGGCGGCTGTGCCCACTCTCAAAGGAGAGGGGGGGGAACATGTGCAGTGGACATGGCCGAAGGCGTGGCCACTGGCCATGGCCAAAAGAAACATATTAGGGGAACATATACAGTGGACATGACCAAAGGCCATGGATAGTGGCCTGATACTTTTGTAAAATATACAGTGGACATGGCAGAAAAAAACAATGGTATAACAAAACCTTTGAAAAGTTTAGTTAAGTTGATCAGATTTATCGCAACAAAACAGTTGAAATTAAGCACATTGGTGAAGTCATGACTGGCTTCACAATTTGAAGGGGTTTGATGCGATAAATCTGATCAATTTAACTAAACTAGAAAGTTTTCTCAGTGAAAATGTTTTTGTGTACTCATCTTATTTCAGTTTTAAAAGCACTGTACAATTTGCTGGCGATATGCCACCGGGGTGCTGTGTCTCCCGGGAGCACTAGTGAGGGCATTTCAGTGGGGAGGCCAATCATTTGAAGTTTCCAATAAAGGAAGGTTCAAGGAAGAGGAAAATGTGAAGATAGGTGTCGGGGGTAAGAATGTGTTCCTTTCCTGATCTTTGCTGTTACGTGCTGCTAATAAAAGGATGAAAATCACAAATACTGCACACTATTTCACTTAATTTTTCATTGTTTGCACCTTGCAAAGATCTGCCTTTCCAGTTTGTATGCATGCCTAGGATATTCTCTTTTGGAAATGAAACTCTAGATGTTAATTCCGTTGAAGATTTTCTATTAAGTATCACCCAGAAATGATGTGGGATCTTTAATTTCACCTTCACGGCAAGTCACAGCCGGCGTTTCCAGTCTAAATTGGAATCATATATTTTCTAATCTTTGGGGACGGTGCGTTGATCAGCTGAGCTACAGGGCAACTTGTGTTGAAAATTGCCTAGTGCCATGGAGCTGCGCAAAACGCATCTTTGTCTCAATTCCATCCCTCTAGTGTGATGTAGCATTATATCTGATTGCTTGTTTATTCAGTGGTCGAAGTGTACGAAAAGAAGTAGTGAAACTATGTTCCCTGCTGGCCTGCACCCATTCCCCACAAACCCCACCGCCACGCTGCCTTCCCACATACAATACAAACCCTCAAACACATGAACCTGCTGTTTAAGGGAACGTTCAGTGCAGCGCACTGAAAGTGCAAGTTTCAACTTCTTCCACACTTTCACTTTCGGAACGGTTTGTTTTTAAAATAAAAGTGTAGGAACAGTAAAACTTAATTTTAAAAAGTAGAGGAGCTCTGCTCCCAACCGCTCGCGCTCACTTCGACCACTGTGTTTATTAAACGCAACTCCAACGAAAGTAGGCAAAGCAAACTCGCGTAGTAACTGTCTTGCGTGCATAAGTCATGGTATTAAGAAGGAGGGAGGATAGCACAGCGACACCGTGCTCGCCTTGGAAACAAGACGACATGAAGCAACACAGGTTGGATCCCCGGGTCCGCGCTTAGAAACCTCCGGGTATTAAGCGTGTTATAATCATGAAAATTAGAGACATATTCCTGTAACAGCACCTCGATGCCGCTGGGCTGTGTGAGCGCTTTAAAAAAAATGCTAATAAATAAAGAAGAATGTGTGAGTACGAGTTAGAATCAACAGCATGATATAGGAACACCAATCAAATATCCGCCTCTTAGTATTTCTACTTAGTGCGAGGCGTGTTCGAGAACCCGTAAATACTTCTGCTCCTTTAGTGCCAAATCAACACAAACACTGTGAATTGAAGGAGCCACCTGATATAGCACAGAGATTTCCTGAACCCCCACTCCGATTTGGGCTGTCTTCACTGGCTGAGCCACTTGTACGCATGCTGTTGAGAAGGCCGGGGTTTCTGCACTCAGTTGCTCATCCACCTGCCAAACCTGGCAGTTTCATCGTTGGTCGCATTCTTTAGCTGTTATTCGGTGGAGCAGTGGGCCATCTTGTTTTTCGCTCCCTCAGAACCTGTTGATTGTATCAAAATAATGCAGCAGTACAGGCGGCCAAGTGATCGTAATAAATAAGGCCCTTATTGCAAAGACTGCTGTGGAGGGTTTGTCAAGATCTGAGCACTACCCAGCTTGCTGTGATGCATGTTAGGCCTTGTATGCGTGCAACTCTCATAATACGTGCCTCAATACATTCGGCAATCCTTGGTGGGGCCAATTGGATACATAGGTTAGAATGTCTTCGAAACCGGTGAAATCACGCAACGAAGAAAGACATAATGGCGGTACTGGGTTCCCACTCCAGAGAAAAAGTGAGTCGCGCCCATCTCCAGAGCCCCCTTCTTTCTCTATCCTGGAAACTGCACTTGATGAATAGAAAGTCTTCAAACCAATTATGGCCAAATCCAGTGCTAAATTGAATACCATTGATGAGGCTGGGGCCTCCCTACAGAACAGCCTCCCTGCCACTCTAAAACTTGAGGGGAACAATGTCTGGTTCCGGAAGCACCTCAAGACCTTCCTCTTTGCTTCTGCCATCGCTCCCCCTCTCCCCTGTTGATCTGCTCTCTCTTGACACTGCACCTGGCCACACTCTGTCCTCCGGGCCCAGGTACCTGCTCACGCTGCCACCCTCCTGCACTGCTTCCGGGCCACCCCTTGCACTGGGGTCTGTATCTTTACCCATATGGTTCTCCCTCCCCCTTTTTTCTTCCTGCACCTATCAGACCTACCCTGTCTGCTGCCTTAAACCCAACACTTGCCAATTGCTGGCTGCACTACCACTGTTTGTTGCCTTTATTATTTATTTATTTATTATTATGTCTCTGTTTCTCCTCTGCTCCGCACTTTCCACGTCTCCCCCCTTCCATGCACTTTTCCCCTCCCCCTCTCCCATGCACTTGCATGTTCTCAATTTCGCTGGGCCTAGTAAGATCGTTGTTTTGTTCTCCCCTGTTTCCCCTCCCCTGCCTTGTCGCACTCTGAAAAACTTGTGTACGAGTGCGATAGAAATAAAATATCAATATCAAAAGCCAAAGGCCTATAACAAGGTTTTGGCAAGTTGGCAGGCTGTGTGGTCATTTTTAAGGACTCGTCCACAAAAGTGTCCCATACGGAAAAAGACATTGCCGGGTCTTAAGGGTTACATGGGAAACAGGAAGTCCACCAACAACTTCCAACTTTAGGGCATGTCAGAGGGCACGGGGGGGCCAGGGCCCAGTAAAGTGCTTTGCCACTCTCCTGATGCAGCTAATGATGCTCCGACCTGGCATGCGCCTTAACATCCTACTATTCCTTTTAATCATCATCAGCAGCAGCAGACCCGCCCAATTCCGGTTGCCTCCTCATGTTACTCTTGAGCCATGCTCAGTGCCTGATAGTGCTCACGTATGCAAAACAGGGGCAGCTGTCCCGGTCACATTGGGCCAAAACCTATAACACTCAGTCGGTGGCCAATATCTGTGCTACTCTTCGCCCTAACCCGCATTCCAGAATATTCTCGCTATGAGTTCAGACTTGTGCTGGTCCACATTGAAATGGCCACACTATAAAGTGTATCGGTGGGTGGGTGGGTGTATTTTTGACATAATCTGTGTGTGTCCAATTCCACCAGCATAACCTCCCAGGCCTCTTTTTCCTTTTCTTTTTTTGTTAATCCATGTTTGATTTAATGTGGCCCCAGGATCTGATTGAAATACTCCAGGAAGCGACACGACATCCCAGGAACTGGCATACGAGTGGAGCACATTTCTCTAGGTGTAGGGTGATGGCACTAATCCCCACTTTCTGCCAGTGTTACTTCTGCATGTGTGCCCCAACAGTTCTCTTCTATCCTCACCTGCTATCCTCTCCTGTGTGGTCCTGAAAACCTCTCCTCTCGTCTTCTACCATTCCCTGTTTGTTTGTGCCAATCGTGTGGTTTGCCATATGTTATCGTTTCATGCTGCTTCAAAAGCGTATGCTGAAAGATGTATTCATTTAGGAGTGTTAAAATATTGTTTGCACTGGCCGATTGATGGGCTCTGGCCAGATAGGTTGCGTATATCCTGCCTTGTGGATGGGTCCAGTGAAGTTGAGTGGTAGGAGGCCATAGTATGGGGCAGCATCAGTGTGTAGACTGATTGGTTTTTGTTGTTGTTGATATATGGCCCTGCGCCCTCGCCCCACTCCCAACTGCGTGTAGCTAGTGATGAATTCTGGAGGCCTTCTCCCTGAAGTCTACCTCATGAGGGACACATGGGCCCATAAAATGCTGAAAGGACCTCTGATAAGCAGTGGGACATAAATCAAACTGGATGGAGTAAAGCTACAGACATAGGCCAGTGAATCTTTTCATTAGCACCCCTATCTTCACTCCTCCCCAAAAAACACAGCTCTTTTATTAGTGTCCACCATGTTTCTTTGACAACCTGTGTTGGTCTTAATTCACAAAAAAGGTCTGAGGCGTCCAGGCCTTTTTGTATTGCTCTTACTGTGCTCATTTGTACCTTTGTGAATCAATGCTTGCTATGTGCTGTATAATTTTGTTCTAGCCCGTTAGCTAAACGGAGAAAGAGATTGCAATGAAACATTTAATTGTTTTAGCAAAACCACAAGTGTCATTCCCTGTTATTTCAGTTGGCATAGAAAGCTTTACACCTCTCAGTCCTGCCCCCCCTTCGGGTGAGGAGGAGAAAACGAGAACGTGGGAAGGAGATGAGCAGCAGATGGACAAAGACTACATACGGTTATGCTATGTCGGCTGCTTGTATAGTGCTTCAGATTTGGGCTATTTTTGTGCTCTATCAGCTCTTGCCTTGTGTCCCAAAGTATACATCCTGAGCCCCCCTCAAAACTTCCATTGTATTATTATTATAATTATGATATGCCTCCTTGAACTACGCACTGCTGTGCCCTCAAACCCCGGCATCATGAGCCAGACCCGCCCTATTGGGTACCCAGTCATTTTACCGAAAATAAATCAGAGTGGTATGTTTTACTGAAACCCAAAATACAGAAATAATACAGATCATTTTAATGAAATATATATATGGTAGCGGGGTAAGGGGTTAAAATGGGTGGGGTTAAAAGAATAGAAAAACGGGGTGTTGGGAGGAAACGCAGCCAAATGAAATTTAAAAAAAATCTATTCAGTATTTTTTCTGTATCACATATAACCATCCTGTTGTGCTCCTGAAAGTTTGCATTAAAATCCCATGACTTTGATTGGTTTCCATCGCCCACACCTGCATAGTGCCCCACAAACCGTGATCCTCACAGGCTCTTTATGGACATTCTTGGGGTCAAGAATTGAACATCCGTTCCTTTTGAAAACAGCATACCAGAGACCACGTATTCTTTTGCCCTTGAGCAAGTGGTGAAGGATGTCTTGGAGAAACGCTGACCAAAAACGTTGCTGCACCAGTATACACTTTTGTCATGAGTAGAGGGACCCAGAATACGGTCCTGTGTTAATCGAGGATGACCACTTCTGCATTTGCCAGCCGTCCTAACTCTGAGCCATCGTAGATGCAGACATGGAGGCATATGGGAACTGATGCATCATGACACCCGTGGCCACCCGTCATGCAAACTAAACTTCTAGAGGGCACACAACTTGATATGTGAGCCGAGTGGCAACGATCTTGCATGAGATCCGCCCGAGTTTGCCGGTCCGGATACAACGTCCGAGTTGTGCTTGCGGGTGCCTTTCATTCCGCCAGGTCTGACCTGGCGGAATGAAAGGCACCCGCGAGCACAGCATTTCGGATGCACAAGCACCGTTGATAACAAATGGGGCTCAAATGGGACTGGGGAAGAATATTTTCTGGCACCCAGGAATGGGCAAATACCAGGTCTGGCAAGGCCGTAATGACCCGGTAATTGCCCATTTCTGGTCACCGGGAAAAATGCGACTCCGGCGGCAGGCTACCACCAGGGTTGTAATGAGGCCCCATGTATAGCTATGTCAGGCCTCAAACTTTCACTCAGCAGTAATTGGTTAGTTGGTTAGATAATGCCTCAATAAATGCAGTCACTTGTCCTTTGGATCCCCAACACGACTTCCACGGAAGAAGTGTACCCGCTTATGTAGGGGCTCTGGAATTGGCAATGATCTGTCAGGGACTTGAGGACGGCAGGGCTTCTTCTTATTTTAGTAATTCCCATGGCTATCATTTGATGCTGGGCACTGCTTTTTTTAGGGAACCGTCACAGCTTTGGTCGCTTTGGGTTTAAAATGGACTCAGCCTGCTTCAGAATGGCAGGCGTGGACCTCTCACGTTGGACACCTGGGCATCTGTTTGCTAGGACGATGGGATGTCTCTGCTTAGGACCTCACATAAGGCATGTCCTGCCTACATCACACACTTGGATGAATGTTTAAATGGGGTTCCCGGCCTCCACATCCTACCTATCAATTTAACACCAACAAATGATTATGCGCTTGTTTTTTTTTTTAAGTAGTTGATCGAGTCTCAACCAATTTATTTATTCACATTTATAAAGCGCGCATCAGCCTGGAGACATTGTGGTGCTGTTACAAGCAGAATGACTTAGTTACATAGTACAATGAATATTTACAGTGCAGAATGACTTGCTTACATAGTACAATGGATATATACAGTGGGATAGCAACGATGGGAGCCGTAGATGAGATAGGGATGAGTGTATTCAGTTGAAGAGAGAGGTTTTTAGCATTTTCCTGAAAGCTGTGAGGGAGGTCTCCGCTCTGAGAGCCGGGGGTAGGGCATTCCAAAGTTTAGTGGCAATGACAGTGCAATAAGTTGATTCTTGCTTTGACTGCTTAGGTCTACCTGTCGTCTTGAAGACGATTTATTGGTGTTGGAGGCGTCTAAACTTGCCACAACATTGACTCTTCCAGTGTCTAATTTTATTAATCTCTCCATATTACAAGGGACTTTACCCCCTGCGTTAATCGGCCATTTTAACTCCCTTAAAAAAAAAAAAAGCCTCTGCTTGCTCCACCAATCCACCTTGGCCCATGAAGATTTTAGAGCAGGTTGCGACCTCTAAACTTTAGGGTCCGTGTGGAAAACCATAATGTGGTAGACTGGCTACAATCTGGCTTTTGTGCGAGACAAACGTCGGAATGCCAACAAGGGTTGTTTGTTGTTTCTGGTGATGCTGAACCTCTCACCGGCCTTCCACACAGTGATTCACAATGTTTTACTCTACCACTTGGATGTTGTAGCAGAGGTGTCTCCCACGGCCCTCTTGTGGGTTTTTTTCCTTTCTGATCCAAAGAACTTAAAAAGGTAAAGATGGGCCTTTTTTTATCTGACCAAGTTGGGACCATCCGTGCAGTCCAGCAGGGCTCAACGCTTTCTCCCCTGTTTGACATTTACATTCATACTCGGTTAAGTCTGCTTGATAAATTTGTTTTGAGGAACTATTCCTATGCAGACGAGACACAGGCATATTGCAACATTAACTGGCTGTATTAAGTCAGTGAGTGGATGATCCATAATGGATTTCACTTAAACCCAACTAGAACGCAAGCCAATACTTTAGGACCTAAACGGTTATGGAAGGATCCATGTCATTTTGCTCTGCCACTGACGTTTCTACCTATTGCCTATTCTGATAATGCCCAGAATCTAGTGGTAGTCTGGGAAGCAGGCTTAAGTCTCCTGGAATAAATTATGCAAGTGTTTAAGTAGTCGTTTTTTGCCAGGTGTATCCTTTAATATGCAGATCTGAATTTGGAGGGGCCATACGGGCATTGATTAATTTTAAACCAGATTATTCGAAAGCTTTGCACGTCAGGATTACGGACTACCAATTAGCTTGCTTGCATGGGGTAGAAAACCATGGTAAGTCTTTATTCCCTTGTCCCCCCTCCCCCGCACCCACCATCCTCATGTGATTGTTTTTAGACCTGGCTGCCTTTAAGTCAAAGGATCATTTTTAGACTGCTCTACCTGGTTTTTAAGTGTCTGCATGGACTGGCATCTACTTCCCCGGCTACGAGTATCCATGTTTACTATCCTTCCACAAGTCACCACTCAAAATCATTTTAGCCACATTTTCCCAAAAACTCCAAGGAAGACCAGAGGGTATTGCAGGTTTGTGGGATGTGTCCGTGTCTCTCAAATACATCTTTGAGCATTTGCAGTACTCAATCCCCGGCAGCCTTTTGGAAAGCAGCTAAGACATATCTGTTGTGTTTAATGTAACTTATGCAAACATATGTATTGCACCTATTTTAAGATCTGTTTTAAGACCTGTGTTGAGATGTGCTTTCGTTTTTGCGATTTATCCATCTTCCGGCATTGGGCAGTATGCATGTCCAAAATCAGTCTTATCGCGGCATGAGCCTGTTCTTGGATTTCCCCGTATTGCTGCACAACAAAGAATTAAAATCTTACAAAATGCAGCAGTTATTAATTGCCCATTGACGCTAATGGGAATCCTTTATTTGTAGTTATTCGTTCATAAAGAGCTGCATAGCCCCCACAGGAGCCACTACTTGGCGTAGCGAGCTGCCAGAATAAAAAAAAAAATGAAATCCAGCCGAAAGACCAAGCATAGGGATTTACAGGCCAGAACAAACCTTTAGAAAAGTATAAAGGTCTTTGATCGTTTCCTTAAAAGATTAATTTTGTTAGAGCATAATGGGACTGGAATGTCTTTTCACAAGCGCAACTCTAGGGTTCAACATGACCGAGGTCCAGAATGAACTTGTTTGAACCTTTGAATAAGAACAGGGAGGGATGCCGTGGCCCGGTGGAACCACGAGTCACAATAATGGGAATGTGTCTGCTAGTAAATTAAATCGTTGACCATAATATGCCGGTGAACGATGGGCAAATGTTTAAGTGGTGTGATTTGTCCATCTGATGTGGCTTCCTCTGTGGTGTCCTGTCGGGGAGAAATTCTCCCGGGGTCGGCTGGGCCTTCCGCGGACCTGCGGGCAGGGAGGCCCCAACTCCTCCCGTATATCCCAAAAAATTGAGTATGAGACACACGCAAGAAGCAAGGTGGTTCTGCTGTTTATTAAACAAAACGGCAGGGATGGGTCAAGGATCGTACGCGTCCGTCCTGACACTCTCTCTCAATCGTGGGGCTTGCAGGCCCTTTTTACCTTAGTATGACGCGCTACTTGCGTCACCTGGGAAAGTTAGCAAAAAACCTATCGCCACTCTGGATTGGTTCCTCGAGTGGTAGGGTTAGTATAGCATACATATAGAGAGCATTATTAGTGGTCGAGGGTTAGTCAGGTGGTATACTTGGGTTGTCCCTTCAATTTGATACATGAAAATTGTTACATGAAGACCCCTGAGGATTGGTCAATGTTAATGGCATCAGTGATAAGAGCCCCATGTTCTGATTGGTCCACTCGCGAGCCCCCCAGTCTGGGACCATCGCTGTTCCCAGCTTGCGGTGCACCTGTCATTTGCAACAATGTTTCACTATGGGTATGTGCAGACAATGTGAGGATTTATTCATATGCTGGAAGGCCGACTACTCCCACCGCCGCAGATGTCCATTGAGTCGCTTAATTGTATCTGCCTGTGTCTTGAAACGGGGGATCCAGGCGCCTCCCTCCTCCTGGGCCTGGCATCCTGTCAGGTTCGGCTTGGTCACGTGAGGTGGGACCGTGGTTGAGGCAGAATTCTGCACAATTTATATTGCATTTTCCACTGTGTGCCTGGCTTAATTTGCAGGTGTGACCTTGGCGTCGGCTTGCGGCATGCGAGTTTGCAACATTGTGCCCTTGACTGTCTGCTTTCGCCGGGCTCATTCTGCAGGGTCAGCAACTGAACTCTTGCTCATTCAATGTTCATGGAAGCTCTTGCTTGCGGCCTACTTGGGCCTGGTGCATAGGTGGAGCCGTTTGATACACAGGCGCTTTAGGTTATGGTATCATATTGCTTTATCCCCCAGTATCGTGTCTTTGTTATATTTCTCATTATGGCGCATGGGTTTAGGAGAAGCGTGAGCAAGCTTTTTAGATGAGTTCATTGTGCGTCTTGCGTTTCTGCATTTTGAAAAGCCTATGTGAAAAATAATAAAGATGCACGTCCGTGGGTGTGTCCGTCACCTACGTCATAGCACTGAGTATGTTCTTCGTGTGGATTGGTGTGGGAGTGTCCAGTGTGCATGTTTGCATGGGTGTGCTGACCATTGGCTAGGTCGTCATGGCATCTCTAACGATGTGTTGATTTAGTGCTGGATGGTTCAGTCGAGTCCATCCATGCCGCAGGTGTCGGCATGGGCAGGCTGGTGGGCAGGCGGGTGGGCACATCCATATGTTCCTGTACCAGGGTATTTGGTCGTCTGGTAAATGGGCAAACTCCTCTCGTGGCGGGTGCCTGGGCCGTGATCCTCTAGGCCAGGGGTGAGAGGGGATTGGTGGGAGCCTTTTGTTCCATTCTTCCACTTCAGTCCCCCCTCTGGTCGACTTGTCGACCACAAACCTATCCTTTTCCTTATCTCCTCTCACTCTCCATATTTTAGTTACTCCTCCCAAATGCCCATAGTGGTTAACATGGTCTTCAAATGACCAATACATATATACACAGGTTCCTCCAGGTGTGCAGTATACCCATTTCCCTATGTAGCTCCTTGGGTTTCTTGGGTTTTCGAGCTTCACAGATGGTGGGTCCAGGTGGTTGGTGATGATCTGGTTGCGCAACTTCTCTCTCTCTTTTATTATTGTGCCTGTGTGTTGGCGGTCATCTGCTGGCATCAAGGGGTGCATACCAACCATTTCGATCATCTCGTCTGTGGTGCGTGCCTCCCGGGCCTTCCAAAATCTTATTATGATCAGTGCAGCTCCAGCCAAAATAATGCATCCAACTATAATCTTCAGTCCATCTGACAGCCAAGATGGCATCCATGACCATAATATCGAAAACCAGCTCTCATCCTTTTTCACACCTTTACTTTCATCCATCATTTTGGAGTGCATCTGGGCCAATTGTGACACTGCTTCTGTCAGTGTACCGTTGTCAGCATTGTTAGCAGGAATGAATGTGCAGCATGATTGTCCTATCTTTGCGCAAACTCCTCCTTCCATTGCTGTGAGGAGGTCCAGTACATATCTGTTCTGTAGTGCTACCATCCTCACTGCTCGCAGTTCCTCTTTTATTGCGTTGAATCCATTTACTGTAGAATTAATTGTCATCATTAGTTCCCATCTAGTTATCTGGAGCCATTTTGCGTTTGCGTAAGCCTGTAGTCCCGGATGTATTATTGAGGAGAAGAACATTGCTGCTCTGCTGAATAGTCTGTGTTCTGGCGGGATTGAAGTGAGTGCTGTTTCCGACCTTCCCCATAGGTAATTTCCCGTCAGAGGTTCTCCTTGTCTTTTCTTTCTATTCAGGACAGTGTTGTTGCCGTTGTTTTGGTTCTCTGGCCCCTTCTGAAGTTGTACAGATCTCTTCTTCCTCTTGTTTCCTTCATCCATTTTGGGGAAGTTCGCCACATTCACATGTTTCTGGGGCACCACTAGTGATGGTACATTAACGTGTACCATTGTGCATATACCATTCCACAGAGGGGGCAGTGTGTGGTATGCCTTGTCTCCGCAGGCCCAGTAATGGTCCATTACTACTGCTGTTCCTGCTCCCCCCTCAGGTAACTCCGTCACGCTTGCACAGTTGGTGTTGTATCCCACGTCCACTTCTCCTTTATGTTGGTAGCATACCTTAGGTGCAGTCAGCGCCAGTATTGTTATTGGGTCTTCATCCTTCTCTATCCACGTTAGCATGGGTACGTACTTGACCCAAGTCATCCAACATCTGTTGTTGTGTTCAGCAATAGTTGTAGTATCCTCTCTTGTTACCATGTTGCTGCCAACCACTCCTATGTCCCATTTGTCACCCAGGTACACCTTCCCTGTTATTATTATCAGTGGTCTTTCCCAACATCCTTGTTTACCAGGAACTTCAATGGCGTACCAATCACATGGTAGGTACTGTAGTGTTAGTTTCTTTGTTTCTCCTTTTTCAGGGCCGCTTGTTATGTATCTGAATGCTTCAGCATGCAAACTGGCATTGTGGTAACTTAAATAAGCCTTGAGGAAGTTATTTTCGTACGGGTATGTGTCTCGTGTTTTCCATACCAGGTGCACCGTGTTCCCTTGAAATCTCCCTTTCGTTTGGAACAGTGCCAGGTATATTATACATCGTGCTGTCTTTTCATCTATTTCCGTGGCAACGAAAGTTCGGGAAGCGCTCATGTCGTATGGGATCAATGAGCAGACGTAGCAGCTGTCTTCTGTTGTTTGCTTACCTATTTGAGTCATGTGTTGGTACCACATGTTGTTCGAGACGTGTGCTGAATCTTGTATGTAGTTGTCAATACCTTTATTGTCTGAGTATGTGCTGCGTTTAACTCTATTTCCCTTGTGTGGAATTTTGCTAGTACCACCTGACGTAACACCTGTTGCGGCCGGGGTGGGGGTATATTAGGTTTGGGTACAGCCAAAATATTGATAGCATAACTGTTCTGCCATACAGAGGCAGCCAAGAACCCGGTGATCATCAAAATCCCTATCATCTTTATTACAGAGGCTAATCTCACCTGGATTTTTGCTCTTACCTTGCTGCAGTCTGGCAGCTAATTCTTGCGACGTTAAAGTTGCCCGCCTGAAAATTCTCAATATGCTTGTTATTAGTGTTAGTTGTTGTTTTCAAGCTCTCCCTATCAAGTAGTCGTTCAGTGCCCAGGCGAAGAGCTGTTCCCACGCCAATCTAAGCAATCTATCTCTTAGGACAGGCAAGTATGGGTGGAGGTGGGGCATTGATTGTTCTATGGCCAAGAGAAATGCTGTGTAGTAGACACGTACCCTCCTCCTTTTCAGGTACTTTGGCCTTTTTATGTGATAGACAAATTGGTGTGATAATTCTTCAGGGTAGTTATTGTCTGAGGGTAGCATCTACTCCTGGGCAGTGAACCTTGTTAGTTATCTGTTTCCTTAGCAGTACAATAATACACGGTACCTGCATGTGCGAGAGAAAAAAGAACATTCAAGTGTTTACATGTGTATGTGTGCAAGATAATGTCCTTCAGTTGGGTTATTACTGCAGTGGGAGGAACGTCGATAGGCAGAGGGTTCAGGGCTCAACTGGCGGAAGTCTCTTTACTCTTTGATCGTGTGACCATGGGGTGGGCGGTATGGAAATTACCCTTCTCTATTTCAGTAGTTGTCTCTGGGAAATCTGGGGGGTGGTAGGGTAGGGAGACACTTAGGCCATTAGCTGTGGTAGAAGTCTCTTCCTCCGTTGGTGACGCTGTTGCTGTTCTTCCAATGGCCCTCTCGGTGACGCTAGGGCGGGGTCTGGAGTTTGCAGATTTTTACGTCGTGTAGGTGATTCCAGGCACGTTTGTCCTGTAGCTTTACTGCTCTCATTGATACTTCTTCTACCAGGTGGGGGCCAGTGAAGCGTGGGCTGTTCCACTTTCTGTTGAAATTGCGGAGTAGTACGTGGTCACCTTTAGCAATTTTGCACAGTTTTTCTTTTTCCAATTCTTTATCCGCGTCTTCTTGTTGATCACTCTTAGACCCGCCCCGCGTGCGCTCGAGCTGTTGAGACACAAACACTACACTAGTAATCAAAGAAGACAAATATTGGTACATTTCATCACCAAGAACAGTTGCAGTGTTTTCATAATCAGTGAATGCTCTTGATGTTGGCGTCAGAGGAAGGCGCATTTGACGTCCGGTCACCACCTCGTGAGGGGTGAGGTGGTGGTCGGAGCCTGGTCTATTCATTAGCTCAAATAGGGCTAGCGGAAGGCAATACAACCAACTCTTTTCTTTGTTGTTTGCTGTATTTTTTGCAATTGCCTCCTTTAGTAGGCCATTCAGGCGTTCGCATATACCGTTGGCCTGCGGGTGATATGCACATGCAAATTTATGCTTGATGTTCAGTAAGGATGTGATGTGCTGGAACATTTCATTGGCGAAATGCGGACCATTATCTGACCACAGTACCTCGCACACTCCCCACCTGGGGAAGACCTCCCTCACTAGAAATTTAGCTGCTCTGAATGCATCTGGGTGTGAGCAGGGCCCTGCCCCAATCCACCTGGAGAATGGGCATACTACTACAATCATATACCTATTTCCTTGACATACGTTGATCATATCAACATAGTCAATATGGATGTGTAGGAAGGGTCTTTCTGGCCGGGGTATAGTACCTTTTATCACCTTCAGCGTGTGACCGGCCGTGAACTGTTAACATGTGAGACAATTGCTGATAAAATTTGTCACATGGGAATTTAACTCGGGGCAGAACCAATCTTCCCTAATTCGTGCTGCAATGACTTCCTTGCCTGTGTGGGCTGGGTGGTGTAGTTGGCTCAGGGCGGTGTTCAATATTGCCAGTGGCATTACCATCTTTCCAGTGTTACCCTGGCGCCATAGTGCGTCAGTTGGTGACATTGTACATCCTCTTTTTACCCATATTTCTTTTTCTGCCATTGGTGCAGCCGCGTGTAGCTCCATTATCTGTGTGGCTGGGAGATGGGTGTACCCTTCTCTTATCAACATCTCCTTAGCTATTCCCCTCCCTCTCCCTCTCTCTGACTCTGGGGGGTTCCATATCTCACCAAAATATGCAGCATTCTTCGCATGTGCGTCTGCTGCTGCATTCCCTTTTGAGATATGATCTTCTCCATTAGTGTTTGTGGTACATTTGACCAAGGCTAATTCTTGGGGGTCATTTATTACTTCAATTAGTTCAGCCTAAACCCTCTTCTCCTCCATTTGGACAACCCTGAGTGGACAGTAGACGTGACATATGCACTGTCAGAATATATGGTCATTCGTTTGTCAAAGCTTTCCTTCAACGCCAAGATCAGTGCAACTAATTCAGCTGCTTGAGCAGAGTAATGCTGTGGTAATTGTACGCATTTCATCGCCACACACACCGGTACCTCTGTCATTTTTACCACTGCTGCCCCAGTTCTCCTTATCCCATCAGTTTGGTCAATTGTTGATGACCCATCAATGAACAAGAGCTCACCTCCATCTAGTGCGTTCTCTTCAACCTTTCTAGTACATGAGTACATTTCAGTAGTCTGCGTACAATCGTGTGCATAGTCTCCTTCCTCAATTACTTCTGCTATAAACCTTGCAGGGTTAACCGTGCTGCATCTAACAATTGATAGTTCTGGTCTAGATAAGATGATCTCATAACCTGATGCCCTCTGCGTGGTTAGTGTGGACTTAGGCTTGTTCAATATTGCAAATAGTGCATGTTCCACAAATAGTGTGGTTGGGCACCCCATGGTGATTGCTGATGCTTTCTCTACCGCAAAGGCAGCTGCGGCGAGACCTTGTTCGCAAGGGAAATGACCTAACATCACAGGATCCAAGTGGTCGCTGTAAAACGCTACTGGTTTGTAGCCCATGCTTGTTTTTTGAGCCAACACTGCTTTCATTACTGCTGAGTCGCAATGTGAAAATATAAAGAATTGTCGTTCATAATCTGGGGTGGCCAGTACCGGAGCAGTTGATATTGCATCTTTCAGTTCCTCAAAAGCCTCTTTCATTTCCATTGTCCACCCCAACTTTTTCTCCCCTTTGTTAGCTTCTTTTAACACCTCAAGTAGGGGTCCTATGTATGAGCTGTAATCAAATACCCAAGCTCTACAGTAGTTGCACAGACCCAGGAACTTCTGCAGTTCCCTCACTGTTTGTGGCAATGGCGTTTTTGAAATGGCCTGTGCTCTTTGTGGTGCAATCTTTCTTCCATATTGGGATATGAGCTGACCAATGTAAAGTACCTGTTCCTGACAGTACTGTAACTTTTCCTTGTCTACCTTGTAACCTTTTTCAGCCAATATTGTCAGCATCTTTAATGAGTCCTCTCTGCATCTTCTTTTGTTTGTGCTGCAAATTATTATGTCATCAACATACTGCAACACTGTGCTTTCCACTTCAATGTTACCCAAATCCATCTGTATTACTCTGTTGAAGATTGAGGGTGACTCGCAGTACCCTTGTGGCAATCTGGTGTGTTTCCACTTTGTGTTTCTGTAAGTGAAGCTTGTCAGATCCTGTGAGTCTGGGTGCAGGGGTAGTGAGAAAAAGGCATTTTTGAGGTCTATCACTGTAAATCGTGATGCCTCTGCTGCAATGCCGCACAATATTGTGGCTGGGTTTGCTGCTATGGGGTATTCTGCTTCCACTATGTTGTTCAAAGGCCTGAGGTCTTGTATGAAGCGCCAAGACCCCCCTTTAGCCTTGTGCACTGGGTATACAGCTGTGTTGCATGGTGATTCTGATGGGACCAATATGCCATTATTTATAAGGGCCGTTATTGTTTCATATATGCCCTCATCTGCCTCTTTTGATAGTGGGTACTGTTTCACTCTGGGGAGTATTGCACCCTTTTTCAATTTTATTCTTACTCCCCCTATGCGTTTTATGCACCCCACGTCATAGGGGCTAGTAGTCCATAATGATGTGGGTACTTTTGCCATATCCTCCTCAAAGAAGGGAACTGGGGTGGATGCGGGTGCCTCAAGTGCCGTTGCAATTTTCTGTGCCACTTGCTTGTACGTCACTCTTAGCCATATTTCCACACTCATCATAAACACCATTTCACCCTCTTCCTTTTCTTCTGAGAAGAGCTCCTCATCTGACACCTGGGTGAGTCTGCATCCCTCTGCTAGTGCTATCACTGCCCTCCATGCTCTTCCTTCTCTGTCTTGGGCATGTACTGCAATGTAATCAGTGGTTGCTATAATGCTCTCTATGTTCACTGAAATCACCTTTCCTTCTGGTTCATTGGCTGGTGTTTCTGGTCTAAACAAATAGGCTTCTGGCCTCCTCCAGATCTTTCCTTCTATCCATGGCATCCAGGCAAATGCCATGTCTGTCCCATACTGGAACAGTTCACCATCTACTGGCTCAGCCCTAATCAATGTCTGTCCACAGTATGCTTGCATAATTTGTCGTGCAGTGAGCATGTTAATTCCTGGAGTGGAGCAAATTATGCCGTCCTCCGTAAAGGAGATCGTCATATTCAACCTGCTCATTATGTCTCTCCCCAGTATATTTACTGGTGAGGCCCTAGAATATAAAAGTGGGACTGACATGTCATAATCCCCTATTGATAAGGGAATGTTATCAGTAAAGGGAACCAACCCCCTAGCCCCAGAGAATCCTTGGGTGTTCATGACTTCACCTGACATCTTAAATTTACCTTCCCTTATGCAAGACCGGGTCGCCCCGGTGTCAACAAGGAATGATAATTTTTTGTCACCTATCGTTACCTCTATGCTTGGTTCCTCCGCACTATTAGGTGTTAACGACAGGATGGGACACACCAAGGCCGTCTTTGGGCTGTCCTATTGAGGGTATAATGATTGACCACTTCCTGTGTAAGGGTTGTGTCCCAGGACCGTCACCCTACCCAGTTGTGTTTGCTGTAGGTGTGTATTGGTAGAGGTTATGTTATGGTCTTGGATTTGTGCAGGTTGCTGTACTTGCTGTGCTTGGGGTTGTTGTGTTATCGCTACCTGTTGTTGTGGCAGTGAATATGTCTGTGGCTGTTGTTGTGTTACTAGTTGTTGCTGTCCATTTCCCTGTTGCAATGTCTGCTGTTGCTGGATGCCCTGCTGTTACTGTGTGGGCCCTTGTTGTCCCTGTTCACTCCATGATGGTGTGCCTGGTCTCACTCTACACGTGCGTGACATGTGCCCTACTAATCCACAAATCCAACACACCGGTGGTTCCCTGTTCTGCCATGGAAAGCTTCCTGTGTTGTCCTGGTATACTGGTTGCCCGGTGGGGTAGGAATTTCTAAGTCCTCCCACCTGCTTTTGTGTGTTATATCCGTATCCTCTCCCTCTCATTATTCCTCCCCTTCCCCTGTTGTAATTATAAAACCCAGCTCCTGGCGTTGAGTATCCTCCTCCCATGTTAGTCGTGTATGGTTGGAGTGGCGGCAGCTGTTGTGTTACAGTCTGTGATGATTGTATTTGGGAGGGATCTTGTGCAGCCACTACTTGTGTGGGGCTTTGAGTCATTGTTGCAGGTGTAGTTATTAGTGCACCTTCCATCGTGTATTTAGTAAGTTTTTTCTGTACTAGTTTAGCCTCTTCCGTTTTTCTATCCTCTTCCTTTTGTTTCATTTTTTTCTTGCCATGTCCTACAATGATGCACTATTGTCAGTTGTATTTCTGGCCATGCTTTTGCTTCCATCCCCACTACTTTCTTCAGTTGTTTCTGAACTGCTTCTGGGAGCCCTTGTACTAGTGTATGGTAGAATATTGCTGGTGTCTTGTCCCATTGTTCTCTAGTTTCCATGCGCCACTTCTCTTGAATTTCCTGGATATAATCAACAGGATCTTCGTTCTCACGCATCTTGCGCGAGGTAATTGCTCCCATGTCTGATGTGTCTGGATACTGTACCCTCAGTGCCTGCCATAATGCATGTCTGCAGTTTGCGAAATGATGCCCCATCGTGTGATGTGTTTGTTATTATGACCCCGGGGAAGCCCGCTCTCTTCCAGATGTCATCCGCTGCATCCCCTAATATTGATATTAGAAGGCCCTTTACATCCCCCACTGCCAATTTCTGTCCTGCGGTGTGTTTTTCCATTTCATATATCCATTTACCCGAACCTCCACTTAATGAGGGGAGCCTGCACTTTATATTATCCTTGTCTGCATGCTTCCAGGGGACGTATTGTGGTCTAACCCCTCCCCTCTCCAGAAGTGGCATTAGGTTGTGTCCTTGTTGGCCCTTTGGGTCCCACACAATCGAATCCGTACACCCCTCCTCTTCTTCCCTGTCTTCTACGTCGTCAATGGGGTCCACATTGCTCGTAACCTTTTCTCCTCCCTCTCTTCCCTTTCTTTTATCATTTCCTCTATTTAATGTGGGCGTGTGTATTCGTTCTCCCTGCCTGCGTCCAGGGAGGTCTCTAAGCCTACCTGCATAGGGTGTCAGTTTGTTTGGGAAGGGCGCGAGTTTAGATGGGCATGTTGCACGTAATGAGCGTGAGGTAGTGGAGCATGTAGGACGGGATGGTGACGGTGTGGCTGCACGTGTCTGCCTTTCCGCTATTCCTTGCTCTTCCTCCTCACTTCCCTCCAGTTCTTCCTTTCTCCTGCAGATCCATGGTGATTCTCCGTTTGTCTGGGTGATGTATAATTTATCTAAGCTTTCCCTTTCACTGTCTCTCCCTTCCTTCTCTATCCCTTCTCCACTGCAAAAGTCCTCCATTAATGGCAACCCCCAATCTGTCCTTTTCCCCCTAATCGTTACTGTTTTTAAGTCTATTAGATCCGTTCCTCCATTGTCTTCTTTGCCAATTGCTCCCCTTTGTGCTGATGTGGTTGCTACTTCTGTGTCCCTGTATACATACCTCCTTACTTCACTCCTCCCTCTCCTTTCTTCTCTTTCCCCTTTATTTTTCTCCGCTATTTCTCTACCAATTTCCTCTTTTCTTTTTCAATTCCTCCATTACTCCAATACTCATCTTTTCCATTATCCTTTCTTCTTCTTTCTTCCTTTCCCATTTCGCTCTTTCCCGCTCTAATATACCCTCTATCATCCTTCTTTCTTCGTATTTCCTTGTTGTTTCTGATAGTAATCTCCCTCTCCATATTTCCAGTTCCTTTTCTTTCTCTTCTTCTTCCCTTTTCTTGTCACGCAGTGCTGCTCTGGATACCCTTTCTGCTACTGCCTTCACCCTTTCTGCTTCTCTCTTTTTCTCCTCGGTTCGTTCCCTCATTTTGTCCAACTCATCCTTGCTTTCTTTCCTTTTCCGTGCTCTCTTGAGCTGCTCGATCAGTGTATTCTGCTCATCCCTTAATTCTGCTAATCGTTCTTCCAAAATCTCTTCCTTCTGTCATAACAGCTCTTCTCCCTTTCTTTTCCCCGCTTCCCCTTTCCTTTCACTCTTCCTGGTGTCGTCCTCGTCCATTTTCCTTACTACCTCCTCCTCTTCTTCTGTTAATGAGCCTCGTAATTTTAATAATACCTGCGCAGCTACCCACTCATCCTGTCCTATTCCTGCGATCCGTTCCTCGCCAATCCCCCCTTCCCCTGTGGGCATTTTCGTGCAGGCTGATCCCGTTGTGCTACTCTGCTCCCTTCCTGTGTGGCTACCTGTGGCTGTATATGGTGGCGGGCTGTATGCCGGGTTCGAGTACCCCTCAGCCGCCCTTAATTGAACCATGTCTCGTAGTTCTGTTAAAGGATATAACCCCCCTTCCTCCTTTTTTACTACCTTCGCTAGGGGTATATCGCCGTTCTGTCCCTTTTTTATTTCCTTTTCGCTTATGTTGTTAATCTTCTCTTCTCCGTTCCCCGTGTTCTGTGTGCCTTCACTCTCTTTCTCCCCATTCTCTCCTTCCTCCTTAATCTTCTCTTCCTCCGTTGTTCCCCCCCCATAATAAACATTCCGTTTGGTCCTGGTCGGGACCCTTGGAACATCCTCCATAAGTTAAACACCTCCACGTGTTGCGTCAACTTCTTCCCCTTGTATGTGTTATGCAGATGGTTTAATAGTGAATGTTGGGTATATGGATCGAAGCTACTATTAGGCGGCTATGGTGTCGTCATTTTGTTGTCCGTCCCCTGTGTCCATTCTATGCTATACTTGATCAGTTTCTCCCTATGGGGTGACAGTGTTTTACATATGTGTTGTAGCGGGGTAGTGAGGGTGTTCCCCCACCCTCCCAGTCCAGCCCCGTATGACATAGTAGCGCTCCACTTGTTATCCTTCCCCTATTTGGTAGCGGTTATCTTGCTGACAGTTTACAATATACAGCCTTATATCTTTACCTGGCCCCGTAAGTTTGGGGACTTGCGATAGTCCGCTAAGGAAAATTAGTAAAATATAGCATTTACATTTGTATATTCTTTTCTTTCTTTTCTTCCTTTACAGAACACCCTTACGGGCCCCTGCGGCCGAGGCGCACGTAGCCCCCTGCGGCTGCGTGCCCCTTGTGACGTTCTTATACAGCCGTCCCACTTTCACTTGCTCCTCCTCCCTCTTCTACACTTGCCGTGGCCGGCGTTCTCCGTGCGCATCCACGTCCCCCTTTTCACCTTCCCCCCGATCAACTCATTACCGTTTACCTCCGTTTCCACTCCCTTACCACAACTCTCCTCCCCACCACTCTCAAAAATAAAGATGCCTTGTGCTCGAGATATCCTATGAAAGCCCTACTGGTGACGTCACCGATCTCTTCAAACTACTGGTAAGTTCTTCATATGTTTTTAAAGTTCAAAATACACTTGCAATCTACCCCCGTTAACCCCACAGCTGTCTTCCTGTCACGCCTGGAACAAGGTAATCAACAATATAATCGGACTGCGCACGCTGCGTCGCCTCGCGTGTGATACGCCCCTTGACAGGAGGGCTTAACCAGCCAATTATCTTCCGTATTGGGCAACCAGCTAGCTACCGCCTACAGGGAAACATCATCTATCTATCGAGTTTCCTGCTCGATCAATAGGGATCCTCATCTACTCATTGATCAATAATTACCAAATTGTAGGAAACCGCGCACACACACACTCCCTTATACGTGGTCGCGACCTAGGCCAATCAGTGTCTACGAGCGGCCGCACGTGATGTTTTCGTGCTCCGCCCCCTTCTCTCCCGTAACGTAGCGGACTGCTCTCGCACTCGTCCGGCTACGATTCATTTCATTGCCAACACTAAATTATCAAACCTTCGCTGCGCACCTGTGCAACACCTCCCACCTCCCGTATTCAATTCCTCCCCCCTCCCTCACAATTTCACATTGCTTGTTGTGCGTGGCATACTCACCAAGTGCTCTTGATGCGGGGCCGCTCGACTGCGTGCACCCCTCCAAGCGGCTCGCCACCTCCCCTCGTCTGGACCACGTCTGGACACTCGCCAACCGCGGGCGGGATACTTCTCAACTGGCTCCCGAAGGCCAATATCCGGATTGCGCTGTCCGGTCTTCTCGCAGTTCCGCGATGGTCCTGTAGTCCTCAAAAGGGGGCAGCGGCAGAGGGGGCCGCGCCGCCGGGCCTCCTCGCAACGGGAGTACTCGGAAAAATAAAATAAAAAGCAGACCTCAAACAGATCCAAGCAGTGCCTCCAACTTGTCGGGGGGGAATTCTCCCGGGGTCGGCTGGGCCGTCTGCGGACCTCCGGGCAGGGAGGCCCCAACTCCTCCCGTATATCCCAAAAAATTGAGTATGAGACACACGCAAGAAGCAAGGTGGTTCTGCTGTTTATTAAACAAAACGGCAAGGATGGGTCAAGGATCGTACGCGTCCGTCCTGATACTCTCTCTCAATAAATACCTTAGTATGACGCGCTACTTGCGTCACCTGGGAAAGTTAGCAAAAAACCTATTGCCACTCTGGATTGGTTCCTCGAGTGGTAGGGTTAGTATAGCATACGTATAGAGAGCATTATTAGTGGTCGAGGGTTAGTCAGGTGGTATACTTGGGTTGTCCCTTCAATTTGATACATGAAAATTGTTACATGAAGACCCCTGAGGATTGGTCATTGTTAATGGCGTCAGTGATAAGAGCCCCATGTTCTGATTGGTCCACTCGCGAGCCCCCCAGTCTGGGACCATCGCTGTTCCCAGCTCGCGGTGCACCTGTCATTTGCAACAATGTTTCACTATGGGTATGTGCAGACAATGTGAGGATTTATTCATATGCTGGAAGGCCGACTACTCCCACCGCCGCATATGTCCATTGAGTCGCTTAATTGTATCTGCCTGTGTCTTGAAACGGGGGATCCAGGCGCCTCCCTTTTCCTGGGCCTGGCACCCTGTCAGGTTCGGCTTGGTCACGTGAGGTGGGACCGTGGTTGAGGCAGAATTCTGCACAATTAATATTGCATTTTCCACTGTGTGCCTGGCTTAATTTGCAGGTGTGACCTTGGTGTCGGCTTGCGGCATGCGAGTTTGCAACATTGTGCCCTTGACTGTCTGCTTTTGCCGGGCTCATTCTGCAGGGTCAGCAACTGAACTCTTGCTCATTCAATGTTCATGGAAGCTCTTGCTTGCGGCCTACTTGGGCCTGGTGCATAGGTGGAGCCGTTTGATACACAGGCGCTTTAGGTTATGGTATCATATTGCTTTATCCCCAGTATCGTGTCTTCGTTATATTTCTCATTATGGCGCATGGGTTTAGGAGAAGCGTGAGCAAACTTTTTAGATGAGTTCTTTGTGCGTCTTGCGTTTCTGAATTTTGAAAAGCCTATGTGAAAAATAATAAAGATGCACGTCCGTGGGTGTGTCCGTCACCTACGTCATAGCACTGAGTATGTTCTTCGTGTGGATTGGTGTGGGAGTGTCCAGTGTGCATGTTTGCACGGGTGTGCTGACCATTGGCTAGGTCGTCATGGCATCTCTAACGATGTGTTGATTTAGTGCTGGATGGTTCAGTCGAGGCCATCCATGCCGCAGGTGTCGGCATGGGCAGGGCAGGCTGGTGGGCAGGCGGGTGGGCACATCCGTATGTTCCTGTACCAGGGTATTTGGTTGTCTGGTAAATGGGCAAACTCCTCTCGTGGCGGGTGCCTGGGCCGTGATCCTCTAGGCCAGGGGTGAGACGGGATTGGTGGGAGCCTTTTGTTCCATTCTCCCACTTCAGTCCCACCCCGGTGATTGGTTCGCAGCAGGCTGTCAATTCCTGTGCTCGTAGCGTTTTTTGTGTGATCAAAAGTGTATCCTTAATTGAGGACGTTAGGTTCTGTTTTGGCAAATCAAGATACGTGCAATCACGTGGCTTCTGGTTTTGCATCGGATTTAAAGAATCCCAGATCATTGTTTTTTTGGGATTCCTTAGCTTTTTGTAAGGAGACAAAATTGTGCAGCGGCTGATGCTGTATTGCTTACCACGTGTAAACAATTGTGTACCATGACTTGCTGGCCTGGTTTCTTGTCTTTGCTAGTCTACTGTGTTTTACTAACCTCTATCTTATTGTCACGGTTACTGTGTTGTTGGTTTGGTTTGTACAGTGACAACACGGCCACTTTAATGGCGCTTTAACACAAACAACCAAACAAAGTGAATAATGAGCTTTATATATAGTAGATGAACCCCAGTAAATTCTCTCTGGCTTCATGTGTCAGTCCCCTGCTACTTCGGCTGCCTGGCTCGCATTACTAGGCCACCCTGCGCCATGGTCCAAGCAACCATCAAATGCTTGTTTGAACAGGACACCTTTTGGGAGTTTTCTGTAGAGCTGGGGGTTTTGCTGTCCTCCTATGGGTGGATGGAGAGCGCACACCAGTAATTGGGGTGTGCATGTCCTATGTTTTGTCTGCTAATAATGTATGGTTGTTGATTAATTAAATAATCTTCGGCGACTAGTCTATAAGTGCGGGATCGGGATTCGAAGCTCAGTTGCTCTGCGTTGCCTTGCTTCCGAAGCAAATCTGTTGCCACTGAGCTATCCTGCCGCCTTTGATTGAGGCTCCCGATGGTGCTAGGTAACAACTTAAATTAAGATCTGCTAGAACAATCCAAATGAGCTGCGCTGGTGTTCTTTCCACCCACCAATGTACTACAAATTCTGGCGGTTAAGTCAGTGGTATAGCCTGGTTTGTGCCAGTATTGTTGTAGTGCCACCAGAAATTGTGAAGCCAGTTGCCGCTATGCAATGCTGGTTTTTTCATAGTAAAATGGATTCTCATGCTGGCTTCTTCATTCTTCCTCGAATATGACGATGCTTGTGTCAACAAAACCAGGATATTGGTGGCATTGTAAAACAAATGTTCATGCTCGTATCAACATTGTCTGCAGAAGTTGTGATGATAGTATCGGCACTAGTGTTGCCTCAATAAAATGCAATCTTGTGCTATTCTTCTACATTGCCCTCCGAAAATGATGAGGCATGTCTTAACACAGCCATAACCATTGTGGCACAGTAAACGCACACTATCATAATGCTGGCATCTACACTGTCCACAGAAAGCTTGGTGCCAGTATTGCCCTAATAAAAACATGATCACATCAGTGCGCTAATGTGTATTTGTGGAGTGATATTGCCATTACATGTTTAGTTTGGGCAATTGGGTGTCGCTTGTGACGCCCATAAACCAAAACGATTGCATTAGACCACAGATAGGGCGATGGGACATATGAGGAGGGACACAAAGCTTGTAGGCGTTCTTTGGTTATTTGCCCACCCACTGACTGCCCTTGACCATGCTAATCCACATGGCCTTTACCACAGTTTCTGCTCCTCCCCACCCAGAACACCTCCTTACTCATGGTAACTCTTTGAGCTGGCTTTAAATCAAGCCTTACCATCAAACGTTGTGCTCGAAGTGCCTGCATCTTTTTTAAAGCAGTCTTCTGAGCGGCAATGGCATAATTGGAGTTCCAAACACTCTACTGGTGTAATTAAAAGGTCTTCTTACCAGCTCTGCCTACAGCCACTCGATTTTATAAGCACTCCGTGTGTCCTTAACTGAAGTCCTGTTAAAAACCAGCACTGGTACAGACAACAGCTTTGGCTTGTATATACGTATTAAGCATTTGCCAGGCACAGCTATTAGATGCCCAGGTACCCGCACCATGTTATACCTGCTACCATCAGTGGCCAGTTAATACCACTGTGTGTGCCTGGCAAGTGCCTTTCCCATGTCTACACAAAAGCCCAAACTGTTTGCATTGCCAATGCTGGTTAAAACTGGTATCAGTTTTTTGGGGCCGCTGTAAGCAGCAATGAAATGCACCTGGTGCTCCAGTAAAATAAAATCTCGTGCTGGTTTCTACATTGCCCCCTTAAAATTGTGATGCCAGTCAACAAAGCACTGTCGGTTTGTCCCAGTAAAATGCATTATCACACTTGCTTGATATTTTTTTTAACTGGAGCAATATTGGAAGTACATTTTTTTTTAAAAATGTACTCCACACTGTGCTCGGGCCATTGCATGCTCTTCTACATTGCCCCTAAACATAGTGATGTCAGCCCCAACAATGGCATGCTAGTATTGCCATAAATCAGCTAATTCTCAAAACTGAGGTCTTCATTTCCCATTGGCCCCTGACTTGCCCACTGGCACTCACATTGCCATGCCTCCTGGCACATCTCATTGTCCACAGAACTTCCGAATGCCACTTCATATTAATGCTTGATTTGGCTAATGACACCCACCTTTGACCCCAGGCTTTTCTCATAGCAATCTCATTAGTACAAGAACTGCCCGTTGCCACTTCACAATGCCAGCTGGTATTGTCATTGATGGCCACATTGCCCACAGAACTGCTGTCTGACATCCATTGCTCCTTGTCAGTTACATACCCCACAGGCGGGGCTGTTGTCCTGCAGAAGATCTTGGCTTGTCCATAATTAGTAGAGCGGCAGTGCCCGACCATGGGCTTGTGGAGTAGCACCAGTGACCAGAATCAATCTTTTGGGGTCATTGCCGCAGAGGTCATGTCCCCACATATATGAACATGGGCTTGGCACTTTGCATTGGTCGATTTGGTCTCTAGTTGTACATTTGGATATCATCGGTGTACACGTGAAACGACTACTGGTGGAATTCGGTGGCATGTGCCTGCGCAACCCAGAAGAGGGTTGTTCTGGTGATACAATTCTGATTTGTTAGCTGTGGTTTTGAAGGATAGTTTGGGTCCAGTCAATGGCAGTTTCTGAAATGCCCGTCAACTCTGACATTTAAGCAAAATGTCATATTCTGGTGTGTTGTCAAATGCCAAAAGAGTGAAGAATTCTAGAGTTTATGTTGGCTTATGTCCACAGAGGTGAGGAGATCTACTCTTATATTAGAGTGCCATACCTGCTTAAACCTATCTTTTTTTTGTAGTATATATTTATTGGCATCTCATATGTGGTTGGTACAACCTTTGGTTCCCACCATACTTTAAAACTTGCTCATTGCATGCCATAAGATCTATATACATACTCTCAACACACCAACAATGCAGCCAACCACAACAGGTTATTATAACTCCCTTCCTCCGCCATATTGTCCACACACAGATGGCCTCATTACGAGTATGGAGGTAAGGGCATGGCTACCTCCATACCGGGTTCCAGTACTGGGTTCTGTGAATGAGGAATTACCGGGTCATTCCGGCCTTGGAGGACCCGGTAATTCCTCATGCACAAAACCATTCCCCATTCCCATTTGAGCCCCCGTAGGGCTCAATGGGGATGGGGCTAATAACGGGCCCGTTAATAAAGGGCCTGTTATTAGCTCCTTGGTCCCCTCGCGGGACCCGGAAAGGACGTCTGGTTTTACCAGACGTCTGTTCAGGGACCCGCTAGGGGTCCTCGTAATCGGGCATCCCGTTATGAATGGTGCCCGTCCCGTACCGGCACCCTTCATTATGGGAGCGCAAGCCTCGTAATGAGGCCCAGAGTCTTCTCTATATGTGCTAGGGTTACCCTTTCATTAACACGACAAATCATTGTAATGCACATGTCACTATTTGTCCCAAAACGCAATCCCCACAATGGTTTTTTTGTGCTGCTATGACCATACCCTCATGATGGCGGAAAACTAGTACAGCCCCATTCATAGTCTGAAAATAACCGTTTTATTGAGAAATTAAAATCATCTAAAAAAAAAAGCTGAAAATTGCTTCAAAGTCTCACGGTTTTTGATGTTATCTGATGTATACTCAATATATAAGCATCCAGTCTGAAAAAATATTTTCAGAAGTCAAACGAAAGAAAATAAGAACCAATCTCTTCCCAAAATATATAGTGCCTTCATCAGGAGCTTCCTGTCCATCCAGCGATTAATTCGTGTTGTTTCTTGCCTCATCACCGGAGGCTATTGAGAAATGCCTCCTCCAGATCAACCTGTTCCTTTTAATAGTTCAGTGTCTTATAATCCTCCAATCAGAATAAACCTGCCTCAACATGACACGCCAATCATTACTCAGTATTTGCCTAGTAACAGGAAATGTACTCGACTGGCTCTGGGCTGGTCTTAATTGCTTCCCAACAAGGCGTGTATAGCAGTGTCCAATCGTCGGTCACCCATTTCTGTTACCTCCATGTCATGGTTGGCAAGCTGTTGCTTTTGTTTTTTATAGCTAATTACTGGTTACAGTTTAGTCCAATCATCAGTTGGGTAAATTGGAGCACATAGAGTGACAAGAAAAACCGCTGAAAACAATTTTAAGTGTGCTGTTTTCATGGTGAATAATAGGTTTAATATGCATTAAAAGATTACATTCTCTTTTAACATTTTTTTGTCTATGCAAGCATTTGTGTTGGGGATGGATGACAGCTTCCAGGGTAGCTCAAGTAATGATATTAAATGTATCCAAACGGCAAATACATTATTTATTTTTACTGAATTACTAATCCAAACGGAGATTTGAGTGGTTTCCAGACCAGCCGCACAGGACTCCTATACAATTGTTCATACTATGGGTAGGTAGGGCGGCAGAATTAGTTACCAACATATATTCTCTTTTGGTGCCAGCAAACCAACTGCACAGAGCGGGACTGGGAGTGGGCCTTTACTCTTACCCATGTGGTAGTGTTGAATGCCCGGAATCCATTACTGAGTGTTGCTAAGGTCTTGTATAACGTCATACAAACTACTTAAGTATAATGACAAATATTATCCAAAGTGTGTCAATTGTGATGTAGAAGATGCAACGTTTCAGCATGGGCGTAATTTTAAGGGGGGCGGCGGGGGTGTTTGTCCCCCCAACTTTCATGGCACACTATTTTGTCCCCATTCATTTGTATGGGGAACCTTTTCTTCAGAGGTCATGTCCCCTCCAACATTTTCAGCAAAGTTTCTCCACTGCGTTTCAGTATCTTCTGGGGCATGAGTGGCGCGCTAGGGATGCAGATACAGATTAATCTGCAAAATGGGTCTGGGGTACCACTCCTCCATTCTAAATTCTGCAATTTGGCTATAGCTTTGGCAAAAAGAAAACTCGCCCTCAAATGAATGTCTCAGGTGTGCACGCAATTCCGCCTGAAAGGCGCGATGCTGCAATCATAAGCTTTTCTGTTAAGGACTTTGGAGGCTTGATCGGAATGCATGTGTACTACAAGGTTTTTGTGTTTTAACAGCCACCAGGTGCAGGTGTACCAACATGCCATCCTCAATGTTTTGCTCCACAACTCTAATCCGTCCCAGCCAGCTGTGTACACGGTGAGGGATCAAGGCATTTGTAGGTCACTCATCTAGATGGTTCTATGTGATAATTACACATTTTGAAGACTGAACGCAAGAAAGACCAATTTATTTCATCTGATTTTGTGTGGTCTTAAAAATGCTGAATTATCGCATTTTTCACCCCTGCCACTCGCCTTCCAAGCTCAAAACCAGAGCCCTATCCGAAACCCCCGCACGCCCCCACCCCTCCCACACTGGCGAGTTTTTTTGTAAATCAGGGCGGTGGGGGGTTCACCCCCGAACCCAACTTTCCTCCCACTGCGCCCCACTTCCCTGCCAAAGCTTTCATTTCGACCCACCCCCACCCAACAGACACTAACAGATTGACAAACACCCACCCACGGTTTATAGTAATATTTTCGAATTCAATAATTTCAAATGCATTAATTTCGAATCAATAATATCGAAAAAAAATGTTGAATTTATTTATATATTTTAATGGGGGGTCCCCCCCAACCTCCTGTTTTTTTTTAATAACCCTTTTTTACTAGCCAAACCCCAAAAAAATATAAAATAAATATTCGACAATTTATTTTGACATTATTTTTTCCAAAATTCATGCATTCGAAATTGATTCGACATTTTAACTGCACACCGCACCCACACACTTACATTTACACCTGCTCCCCAAAAATTACTCACATACACATAGACTCACAAAAACATTCAGCAAGCATTTACCTCGGGCACCGGCTTCTCCCCTCGTCCGGTCTAGCTGTGTCCATCAGCCCCTGCGCACACTCGTATGCGTCGCAGGGGCAGACAGTTCCATTTAGAAAGACCCCTCGGAGTGATCTCTGAGCGGTCTTACTAAATCACTTTGTTTCTTCTCGCTTTTCTTATAGCGAGGAAGTCACTCCATGCCATCTGGATGGTGACAAGTTTGACTACCTCTTGATAGTCTTCTGTATTGATGCTTCCATACTGTTTGCATCTTAAGCAGGTTATTATGACCTTTTCTGAAGACAGGCAAATATACTATTTCTCTCACTTTGGCTTCGTAACTAGGGTTCTCGCAGCGAAAGATGGCTGCCATGTTGTCAGCATGCATGAGTTTGCCGCATCAGCCGAGAACAACTTCAGCAGGGAGAATCCCACCAAAAATTGTTGTACGTATTGAGACCGAATCATCTAACCTGTAGCACCGGGTTCAATCAAACCATGCCAGCACATCTGCATGCAGATCGCATCCGCCAGCTTGCCGCCCTTTTTCTCTGATCCTGCACCGTTTTGGCTGTCGACTGTCTCGCTCCAGGAATGGCATTGCCTGCTGCTCGGCTGCTTGTCTGAGCCCCCATGTTCTACCTCTCCAGCTCGCTCTGCTTTCCTTTTCTAAAAAATATGTGGCCAGAGGGCTCATTAGAGTTCCTTCCGCCCCCAACTCTTTGCTCTGTTCTGCCAGTGAGTGCCCACTCATGCCATTTACTCAAACGTTTATTCAGCACAGAACCAAACGCCGCCAACTGCAGGCACTTAGGAATTTCAACTTGTCAAGACATGTTTGACCGTATATTGTATCTGCTGAGTGTTCTAAAATGCATAAGTTGTTAATAAATAAGAATTTCAACTTGTTCTTCAAAATTCATATACATGGGTGTGCACTTATTTAAAAGGGGTAATTTATAACTTGCTTAATACCCAGAGGTTTCTAAGCGCGGGCCCGGGGATCGAACCTGTGTTGCTCCATGTCGTCTTGCTTCCAAGGCGAGCACGTTGCCCCTGAGCTATCCTCCCGAGACACAACAGAAAATCCCATGTACAGGGAGCCTGGTGCTGCCCAGGGTGCCCCTCCATTTCCAGAGCCTGCTGTTTGTTGCTGACAGTAGATTTCCTGTTGTTAGCTGTGCTGTGTACTCTTAGTCAGGGCTGCTTTAGTGTTGTCAGGCGTGCACTGGAGTGCTGCTGAGAGCCACCTTTCCTGTTTTCACCTGAGCTCTTCACCATTGTTTCGAGCACGGTGCTGTGTAGGCAGACACTGTAGTGCTCTGAAGTAGGGCTGAAAGCTGCGCTTTGCGCTGTCGCAAGTGCACTTTAATGCAGCGTTCACTTCATCAAGTGTTACTGTGAGCCGCTTCGCAGTTTGCGTTAATAGGGCAAGTGCACCTTGTGATGGCTCGATAGCAGTAGTGTTACACAAAGTTGGGCCTACCTGCAACATGTGGTGCTGCACCCCTGACACTCCTGCCGCTCTGAGACACGCAGAAGCCTTGGCGTGGGTCCATGGGTGGTGCCTCCCTGGCGTTGCTGAAGTTGTTGGGGGTCCTGGTTAGGTCCCTGCTGATTAGCTAGTTCGGAGTTTTATGAAAATTGTGTCGAAGGAAAGCTGCGTTGAAGTTGCTACAAGTCCGTTGTCTTGTGGGGACTCCCTGGCCAGTGTGGTCGTTGTTAAATTGTGGTACTGAGTTTTCATACTGTTACTAGCACAGTGGGGTCTTAAGGTGCTAAGGCTTGTTCGGATAGTGGTATTTTGTGCTACAGCCCATAGTGAACCAGACAGGGGTGTGGGTAGAAAGGGGACTAGGTGACAGGATAGGAAAAGCAGGAGTATCGTAGACACAAACAGACCAACAACTGGGGGATGTTGAGGGGGCATGTTGTATATTTGTGGTAGTAGGGGTGTGTGTGTGTGTCTGCGAGTGAAAGCATTGGTAGTGAATCAAAAAATGTTGATTGAGCAAAACTGGGAGCAAAACCTGCCCAGGATGCCGAAAACACTTTCTGTTCAGTCCGTTTTCCTTTAAGACAGTTTCTAGGACATGAGACTAAATGTAGTCCTGTAAGGCCAGATTAGCATTTTAACATTTTAAAATGTGGAATAAGCCTCAGTGAGATCTGTTTATTTTCCCAGGCTCACACACTTGTATCAGCTGAGGGACTAGAAGTAGACTTCCGGCCTCACGGTTCCACTCAACATCTAGGCCACCTGTGCCCCAGGGAGAAAAGAGGTTGGCAAATTGGTTGTCTGCAGAGGGAAATTGGCAGGCACGGCCCCATTTCACCTTGCCAGGGGAGTCGAATTTTAACAATTCTGCTCCTGATTTCTTCCGATGGTGGGGACTTCAAGCATACACACATTTTCAGGCGATCAGGAGGCTGGAATGTCCCCCGTGGCTCTATTCTTGGCTCCTTTCTTTTCTCTCTTTACACGGTTCCCTTCTCTACCCTGATCAAATTATTCAATCTTTCTCGTTACTTCTATGCTGACGATCTGCAGGTCTTTTTTGCCTTCTCATCTTTTCCTGACACCCTTCACTCAACTGTCTCCTCTTGCCTACTCGCCATTCATTCTTGGTCATCTGCTCACTTCCTGCACCTCCCTGCCCTCCCCTTTGAGTTATTTCTCCTTCGACTGCCCTCTTTCTCTCCCTCTGCCCGCAATCTCTGCGTCTTTTCGACTCCTGCCTTTTTATTTTCATCTCACTTACATCTTTACAATCTTGGTTGTGCCTTCTTATCTCCTCTGTTATGTTCCCTCACCTTGATTACTGCTCTGCACTTCTAGTTGCCCCCGTGCCTCTCATCTCACTCCTCTCTGCTCCACCTACAACTCTGTCACTCACCTACTCTTCCTTCTATCTCCTCATTCCTCTATTTCCTCTTCCTTTTCGTTCTAACTCCATTTTACCATTTGACTTGCATCTCTTCTTCCACTTCTCCTGTTCAGTCTTCAAATGTCTGCATTATCTTGCCCTGTCCTATCTATTTTCTCAAATCTCTTTCTACCCCCTCCTCGTTCTTTATGATCTCAGCCTCTTTTCCACTCTCTCCCGCAATCTCTGTGAGCTTCCTCATACTTCTGCTCCTTCATACTATATGCGCCATATCACTGGAACTCTCTATCCATTACCAACCATTCTTCCTACTCGTACCATATTTTTTGCACTCGTCTGAAGGACCAACTTCTCTCCAGTCTTCCTGACGCCTACATTTACTTCCTTCCATTATATTCAGATATGGTCATAAAGTCGTAATTTTGTACCATCTAATTTACTGTCTGTAAAGCGCTTTGGCGAAAGCACTCTATACATTGCAATACATACAAAAAATGCATGCTCTAACCGACAATGTCTGCCCACCGATGTGGCAGGTGAAAGCAATTCGTAGCCCAGGGTTTATCCAGGGTGCAAATGGTTTATTTATGTTTTCTTGGGAGATTGGCATAGCCAATCTCTCCAAGAGAAAGAAAAATAAAAGATGGCCACCATCATAGGGAAAGGGATCAAGTCCTTTTTCCATTTCTATGGTGGCTGGGAACGGAGCAGAAAGCTCCGGATCGGCAGTTAAGTGCAGAGGGAGGGGTGGGGAAGGGGTATGATTTGCTGGGGGAGCAGGCGGGCAATAGGTAGAGGCTCCTTGTTGTCTCCCGAAATAAAAAATGTGTTTTTGTTTAAATGGTGCCTCCCGGGTACGGCGGAGTATGTGTATTGTCGCCGACGTTCCAGCCACCTGATTGGCTTAGTGCCCTTCCCCATGTGCAGATTAAGTTTTCGGCCTTGAATTGGGTGGAATTCCACACAATCCAAGAGGCCAATGTGGGTCCAAAATCCAAATCCTGAACATCGGGCATAATGTGTGTAGGGGGCAGATATTGTGCCCAATCCCACATTCTGATCCAGAAGGCAGGAAATGGGATTTTCGCCCATTCCTGTTGGTATGTCGTGCCTTGCAATAGTCACTTCACCCGTCTGCATGTAAAGCTGATTTCTCCTTGTCTGTCTTCGTACAAAGTTGTGAAGCGGCACGAAGATTTGCAATGTGCCCACTTCAATATTCTGATGGAATGAGGAGGCAACAGACTTTCTGGAGCTACTACTCCTTGTGTATTACTGCTTTATAAAGGTCGCTCAAAGAGTATCCGCTGAACTGCAATCTTTGTTTTGATGGAGCACACAGGTTTTGTTGTTCTCTTGTCGGAAATTGCTTTTCTCACCAGTTACTAGCTTCCTGGGGCTCTCCAATTGCAGCCCTGGCGCCGCTCCGTGCTCATGAATTCCACATGAGGGAGATGACGAATCGCACTGGGGAGATTTTGCATTAAATTAGCAGCTGTGGAATTCTGGAATTGTGCTGATACACTGGGAGAGATGCATTACCAATTCCCTTTTCCCTACCCTCGCACTGGGGTCCATGGCAAAGCAGACACTTGCAAGCCTTACTCAGGCACTTTCTTTGATGGGGTGGGAAAGACGTGCATTAAAATTACGACGCACACAGTCTGGCATGTCGGGGCCTTGTGGTTGCAAAGTCCTATGTTCGGATCACAAGAAGGCTTCGACATGTCTGACCTGTCCTGCTGCAATTTGTACAGTGGAAACAAGATTGTAAGCAACATCAGTAACACAGCGGCTAATGACACAGCATGAAATGTATAGGCTCTTTCAATACACCGGTAATTGATTAGGAGCGGATCACGTTGTCGCGGCTGCTTTGCCACAGATCCCTTTACCACATTCTTTGGAGGTGGGCCGCGTAGAAGCAGGGAAGGGAGTTAAGGTAAAAACACAACAATTGATTGTCATAAGGGTCTCCCCAGTGTGGATAAATGGGAAGAAGGGAGGGATGGGGAGGGAGGGGGGAAAGTGGAGCGGCACAGGGGCAACCCCTATTCAAGCATAACGCATGGGGCTGGGGATACTGAGGGTGAAGGAGCTACCCACCCATGGCCTGGCACGGTGGACCATCACAGCAACTGGAACTGTAGCCCGGAACTGGCACTGCAAACCGGAAGAGGTAAATGGGGGAAAGGGAAAGAAATCTATATAAACGAAAAAAAGAATAGACAAGGGTAACAGGCGAGGCATGGAACGTAGGGTGAAGAATCAACCCAACGAGATTGGAGCGAGAGGGAAACTGGCGCATGGTAGAACCATGGAGGGAAAAGAAGAGTTCTAATGAAATCAAACGCGGTAAAGATGACCCCGATCCACTTGTACGAGTATACAAGCATAACGATGGTGCCATTCCTTGTGTCAAAACAAAGCTTTGAATTAATCTTAACCCCTGGCATCTCTCGTGCTTTATCTTGTCAAACCAATATAGAGAAGAGAAATACCATATGCAAATTGGGCTTGGTCCCACCTCAAAAGGGGCAGTTCAGCCTGAACTGCTAGGCCTCATCGCTTCTGCATGTGACCACAAGAAACTCCAGACGTGCGTCAGCCTCACTGGGCGTCATCAGTGAGGTGTTGCATCAGTGTCTAGGCCCAGCCGGTCTCTACCCATGCTTTTGTGTACCCGTCCCACTCAGGGTGATAATATGATTATAGCAAAACAAATGGATTGATGGCTGATAGGTTGTGACTTCATCTTAACTTCTGGCGAAGGCCAGGCCAACCCTCCAAACCATTCTTCTTCAGCCTACCATGCCATTACCGAAATGGAATAGACCATATGTAAATCAGACTGGGTTTCACCCCGAAAGTGGCCTTCCGGCCTCAACCATTTGGACACATCCCTTCTGCATGAGACCTTAAGCAACCTCTGACATGTTTCGGCCTCATTGGGTGTCATCGGAGAGGTGTGGCTTGGGTCTCCAGGACCACCAGGCTCTTGGCCCACTTCTCGGGGAAAATAAAAGGAGTGATGGCTGGAAGACTAGGACCTCAAAGTCCGCTCTACTTTGAGTCCACCTTCTTGGAACATATATTCTTAATTACAGTGTTGCATTTTGCACCTGTGCTGACAGTGATTTTGCCTGTCACAGCTGGGCACAGAGGAGGAATTGTGTGGGCCTATGTGGAAGCTGCTGCCCTATGACAACAATGTCTACTGAAAAGTGCCCAATCACCTTACACCTAGAGAATGCACATTGACCACTTCCGATAGAGCGATCAAAGGAAAACAAGACACTACATTATTATTCAGGAAGTACGCGAAAAGTGTTTTTTTTATGGGTACTTTTACATGTAGTTACAATGGTGGTGTTCAGCTCAAAACATGCCATGCTGACTGTCTCGAGCTATTAAAACAATATTTTGCATTCCTCCAAATACTAAAGAATAGTTATCGTCAATGATATATGGAGATTAGAGAGGTAGTGCTAGTAAGTGTGTAATCTACATACAGACAACAAACCACTCTTCCACACGAAGAGCAATTTTTTCAATGGCATGCCCTGTGGGCATGGTGCATGGGCATGACCCAGGCACCTTGAGCCATGTACAGTATCTCTACCTACAGGGCATGACTTGCATCCACACTGTGGCAACGGTGGGGCACCTGGAGCAAGCCTCGGGTGCGGAAGACCTGCCCAGAGTATCCACAGTTCACGGCCTAACTCCATGATGTGGGTAAGGCATTAGGGGGGCCTCCGCCATGACCATGGTGACCATGGCCTGTGGGTACCCTGCCTGGGCTTGCAGCCATACCGCAAGCATGCTAGCCATCCCCAAAGTCCCCTAAGAGTAGGGCTATCCATCTGTACAGTATTGAGAGAACCGTGCATTGCAGGTATTATTACACAATGAGCATGGTCTTAACCCATGCCGAGGCACCTACCGATAGGGCATGCCCTTCCTCATTGAAGTCTAGGCACTGCACTCCTGAAGCACACCACTACCATCTATATTAGCCCAAGGGCATGGGCTGCAACCATACCTGGTTGCTGTTCCAGAATGACCAGGACAAGCACCTATGCTATGTTGATTGACTATATGCAAATACACAAACATACACAACCCACACACAGCCCTCCCGCCAAGACCCCCAAATGGCATGCCGATTACATATAGTACATGGTTGGCCAATGTTGCGTTAGTAAGCAAGCAGACAAAAACTTGTATGGAGTGCAAACGGATCCGCCAGCGGAGACACCTTTTTACAGGCGCTATAGCCAAGCAACCTAAAAACAAACCACTTTTAGACAGACAACAGTTACAATAACACAGCCAGCTCGGAAATTCAAAACTATAATATAATAGCAAATGTCGCACTAAAAAGAAACAGAAAACAAGAAAATAAAGCCCCATAGTCATTTCAACTTTTAGTTCAAAGTCCTAGTTATGTTGTCAAAATGTGTTATTCAGGGGAATTCACGCTACTGTCATTTCAGTGATGATTGCATTGAGGTTCAGCCACTGGGGTAGCCAGGCGTTTCCTGGGTTATTGCAAGCCACTATAATGCACTTGTCATCGATTGAGGGTCCAGATCTAAAAAGAGAAGAAGCCGCACCTGAACGCAGCCAGGGATCTTGGAGATTCCATTATTTTGGAGGGTTCATCCATCAAACCATGGCCACCTGGAAGGCGATACGGCAAATTTGAGTGCAGCGGTGTCCTTGAACCTCCATGGAAACAGTTCTGGAGACCGGACACATTCCGAAACACGTTACTTTAGCAGATTACCTGCGAAGTTGAATCATGAACCGAGTGCACTTGTGTTTGCTTAAGTGAAACGAAAGCGCACCCGGCTGGGAATCTGTGCTCAGGAAAGCCCCTTGGATTCCTTTGTCGATGCTGGTGGTCAACACACCCATGGTGGATTCTTAAGGTGTTTCCTGCTGACTAATCTGCAGAACTCTTGCTTGCCAGGGCTGAAAATGACAAGGAGAGCAAAACCTCCAGGGCTGGCACCACCGCCTGCCGTAGACCTTTCCCGTCTGGTGTGGGACCGGCTTGAAAGGGTCCTTCTTAAGGGAGGTACGTCGATTTTCAAAGACTTTGTTTGGCTGAGCTTGCCTGATACTTTTCAATCTCTTGTTCTGGAAAACCTGTTCATTTCCATTAACCCTTGGCGGTTCAAGCACCCACATGTCCACAAATGGAGGTTGAATCTGCCTTTGGCATGTTCATTACGATGCTCTATGGAATGATATACTTTGCCAAGACTTCCATGAATGTTGCAATGGCTCTGACGAGGTCAATGTGTCAATTAGGAGATTTAAATTGGACTGCATAGCCTAGAATGAGACAGTTATTTGTGCCACCTTTATTAACCCGTTGAGTGCCTTTAACACTGAACCGAAGAAGTGAGCGGTGCCTACAATTATTTCTTGAGGAAATTCAGGATAAACATACACGCACTTAAAATATGCATATGTATGTATATTTCCCCCCAACCCCCAAAAGTGGTTTCCTTTTGGTACAATGCATATATGTATGTGGGTCCTGTGCAACCCTCCCTCAACCCCTTTTTTTTGTCTTGGTCCTGGCACGCTGTGCTCTTGCGTGGGCGGGCACTCAGGTTAAGTTTACAATTTATGTAAAGACATCATAGCTGCACCATTGAGATGAGAGTAGTCCAGAGCAAAAACATCATTTGCAAAAGACAATACATTGTTGAAGGCTTTTCAGTGGGAGTTAAGTGTGTTCCAAGTTGATGGAAACGCTGTTTAACTTTACGCAGTGGTGAAAATGCAACCAAGCATTGGACTGTTTGGTTGATCCTTGAATTCAAACTACTTTTAAATTGGTATAATGAGCACCTTTCTCTACTTTGCCCACTTCTAGCTGGCCGGCACTGGCCAATAGAGCAGAGCTCAAGGGCTGGCCCGAAAGGCAAGGGTAGTCCACTTTTTCCAGTCAGTGTGGTCCTGTCCATTGACTTGGTGCGCTGCACATGTGGTAGTTTTAGACAATGTTCATTCTCTGTTGTACTTGAAAATTCACCAACTCTTGACTTTCCCAAATCCTTAAGCTCCAGTTAGTCCACACTTTTTGGGCCTGCCTTGTCTATTCCTGCTAAGGTTTGATGACTGAGCCGAGTGATTATTTCCTAAACACAAAAGTGTTTTCACAACCTTATGAGTGGATCATCCTCCTTCAAAATACATTTTTTATAATTTAGCTGGGTGCAAGGTTTTATGGTGCCGTTTTAGCAATAGTACAAACAACCCATGGTCAATAAGAGTCCACACACATCTTCTCTTCCCTGGACTACAACATGGAGTATTCCAGGTTCACTTATTTTCTTGAAATCTAGGCAATAGATCACTTCGTCAACTCTGGGGGGGGGGAAACATTCCATGCCTCTATTGCTTTGTGCAGATTAAAGCTCCCGAAACACAGTGTAAATGACATAGCATAACACATCCTTCAGAGTGCTCACCTGCCACTGATAAGGCCTCGTAGCGCCTCGACAGTCTGGGTTTGCAGGTTTATATGGTTCTGGGCTTTGTAGCGCTGCAATGCTTAGTAACTCTCTTTAAATAAGATCCTGCAGAATGACAAGAAGCAGATGGTCACTAAAATAATGCTGCATGCAGAATAAACAAGATGATGGTAGCTCCTCTACTGACAAAAACATGCTTCAGGAAACATGTTCTATGGAGTGTCTTCTCCTCAGGAGGGTCTACAACCATGAGCTCACCGCACCCTTCACAGAGGAGAAATATACATTTGCATATCAGTCTTTGTCCCACCCACAAGCGCAGTCCAGCACCAAAATGCTATGGCAATTCCTCCCTGAAAAAGAGTACCAACAGCAAATCCAGACACGTGCTTGAGCTTTACAAAAAAAGCAAGATCCAAACGCGGGCCCCTTATTCTGACTGCCCCAAAGTATGTTTCCAGGACCTGTGTATTGTTTTTCTGAGGACAGGAGTCGCTTGCGTAAGTCACCTGCCCCTCCATTAGGCCACACCCAGTACAATTTGTCCACTGCGCATTTCCAGTTTTCAATTTTGTATCGCACTGGAGCCTGGGAACGGGGGGGGTGCACCTCTGCAAAAGCTGGGTAGAAGAAGGGGGGAACTGTCTGGCTGGGTCTGTTCTGACCTAGTCCCTTCTCGCCGAGCGCCCTGATAGGACGCCATGTCACAGCGGTTTGCACTTTCGCCCCCGCCAATTTCTCAGTCACCTTCACACACTCCTCTTCGCCCTCGATCCCTGTTTCCTGTTCTCCTTTGCTTCTCTTTCCCCCACCAATTTCTCAGTCACCTTCACACACTCCTCTTCGCCCTCGATCCCTGTTTCCTGCTCTCCTTTGCTTCTCTTTCCCCCACCAATTTCTCAGTAACCTTCACACACTCCTCTTCGCCCTCGATCCCTGCTTCCTGCACTGCTTTGCTTCTCTTTCCCCCACCAATTTCTCAGTCACCTTCACACACGCCTCTTCGCCCTCGATCCCCGTTTCCTGCTCTCCTTTGCTTCTCTTTCCTAACGGTGCACGCGATGTGAATTGATTGCCCACAGCGGCATCTGCCCGACCTTTTGCACAATCACCGGCCCTGTGTCATCAGCAAAGGGCTGTTTCTTGCTGTGTTGCACCCTAAACACAAGATAAAGTCAATCTCGCATTTTGCAGTACACTGTGGTTTCCCGACTCACCGAGCCAATAAGATAACTCTGTGTTCCCTATTCACTGGCATCCAAGCAAGGCAGCCTTTTCGAATCATAAACTTGAAAAGGCAGTTTCTTATCAGATTCGCTCTATTACAGTCCCCATTGCCTTAAGCAGGAACGAGGCCAATTCGGTGGAACACGTGATACTTTAGTTTGTTTTCGCTACACTGATAAACAGATATATCTCAGCGAAAAAGGCGAGGAAGGAGCATAGATGAGGAACCGTCTGCAGAGGCATATTAACTGCCATTGAATATAACTTAGGTTCAGTGCCAGGAGATGTAAAGGTGACTTCGGAGTGTATTCTGGTGGTGAGAGTGGAATCCTTGGGGAAGGTTGTGCGAGAAATATGTTATTGTTTAACTTTCATTGTCTCTGGAGGATAGCTCAGGGGCAACATGCTTGCCTTGGAGCAAGATGACTTGGGGCAACACGGGTTCGATCCCCTGGTCCGCGTTTAGAAACCTCTGGGTATTAAGCGTGTTATAAATAACCTATCATATCATACTAAACCGACATTTGAGTTGGATAAAAAAATGAGGAAAGAGTTGGATGTAATCTTTCTAGAGTGGGTGGCCCGGTTTCCCTCGCCAGGGGCCAACGTGCTGTATCTCCATGTGCGTTGCTTTGTCTTCAGTTCTCTAATTGCCCTCCACGATGCTGTTGCAGCCACTTGTTCCTTCAATTTTTGTTATTTTTTTGGGTGTTCATGTTGACATGCACCATCACTGCAGTACAGCTTTTTCAAGCATTTGCTGCACAGATCAGCTGGGGGACATCACAACTAAGGTAAAGGGGCCCTGACAAAGGAGGGGGACAAAATGGTGTGCCACAAAAGTTGGGGACTTGACAAACGCGCTCCCCCTCCCCCCCAACTGAAATTACACCCATGCTTAATGCCCTGCCACAGACCAGCTCAAAAAAAGCCCTGCACGCAGAAGCCCAATTTTCCCAGTCCGGCCAATTCCCTTTCAGATCTGCCAGAGGGCTTGGAGACCATGCAGATGGCTGTTGTGCACTGTGTAAATCTTGGTAGCATAACATAACACTCTTTATGATGAACCGCCTCCTTAAAATGCTCAATTCTACCTAAAATGTCACATTCTGTAATCTGTTTTACCGTAAACACTGGTCTTCCATTAGGCAACCTTCATTGTAATCATTTCATTTGTAAAGGAATAGCATTTCCTGCTGAAACTAGTTCTCCCACATGGGGTGTGTGAAAACACATTTCTTGGGCGTGCAGATTTCAGACTCCTTTGCAAGAGATATGCCAAAGATATGACGGCGGGTCCAGGATTTCCCTGTATCATTATCTGCCCACATAATGGAAACCCCCATTGAGGAAACCAACACTTCATGAGTGGGCGCTTCGGAACTGTTGAGTCGTCCCCCAATCAGGAAAGCCTTGAGTTCTTCCCAATGTTAAAACATTGAAGAGTACCGTTTTTTTATTTTAATTTTTGTAACTACCGTCTCCATGTCTGTTCATGAAGGATAACGTGCTGCACAGCTTGCATCCAAATCTAGCTGTAGAAGATTTTGTTTTGTGATAGAAAAAGTGATGTTTTAACCTTGCAACTCTGCCCCGCTAACCTACACATGAGCCGCTCTGGCACAAGGCCATACTTCTTGCAGGGGAAATGGAGCGCCCTCTGGTGTTGGCACCGAAAATGGCGGCCTCTTCTTGCCTCTTGTTGTTCCCAGTAAATGGTCAATCAGAATAAATGGTGCTGGTTTTGGGGAAGATGCAAAGGTCTTTACATTAATGAACCTATAGTGGCTATCTCCCCTCCCAGAATTCCCCCGCCGGATGAAGTACTTTATTGCGATTTAGTAAGGAATATTAAGGAAATTGCCTAATATTTCATAAATGGAGTCTATATGTCAGATGTTCTCAGGATTTGCAGAGAGAGGGTCCTGTTATTCTGCTCCCAGGGGTACAGTGCCACAGGCCTACCCATCTCTTAACATCACAGCTATGCATGCTTCAGAAGTGCATGGCATTGGTTCGCAAAGGGATCCTAGGTCCATCACTGCTTAATCACCTTTTGCCTGCATTATTCTTTATTGTGTGTGTGTGTGTGTGTGTGTGTGTGTGTGTGTGTGTGTGTGTGTGTGTGTGTGTGTGTGTGTGTGTGTGTGTGTGTGTGTGTGTGTGTGTGTGTGTGTGTGTGTGTGTGTGTGTGTGTGTGTGTGTGTGTGTGTGTGTGTGTGTGTGTGTGTGTGTGTGTGTGTGTGTGTGTGTGTGTGTGTGTGTGTGTGTGTGTGTGTGTGTGTGTGTGTGTGTGTGTGTGTGTGTGTGTGTGTGTGTGTGTGTGTGTATTTTCTGATTTAAAGTGCATCGCCAACTGTGTTGATTGGTTTACATTGTGTTATATAGCAAAAGGTCTCACACGGTCCCTTGCCCATTGCACCTAATGCAGTCTCCTTTTTTCCTTTCCTTTCAGTTTTGCTTTTCATGGAGAAAGCAAAACTGCACCTTACGTTACCTATGCTGTGTTGCTTGGTCTTGCAATAGAGCGACCTTTGCCTTTGGCCTGTCTGCTTAGCGTTTCCGGACCTGCCAGACTAAAGCTGAGGTTGTGGATGGGTTACCAGGAGCAGAGCACAGGTGGCGATTTGCTCGGTAGTTGGAGGCAGTCCAGAAGTTGCTCTTGGCTGTGTTTTGTGTGTTCTACTTTCGCTGTGTATTGCTATTTAGCAGGCCACAGGCCTTTGTCTGTGTGTTAGAATACAGTAAAAACACCAAACTGGATCAACACACGCATTAAGTGATCCTGGCCAAAAATGCCTACACTGGAAGCATCTCTTTAATTTGGATTTTGTGAATGCAGATTTTGTGGGTATGGAAGATCACGCCCTTGGTTAGTAATTGGGACTGAGCTACTGTATAAGAGCCTTCTCTCCATTGACTATGCCAAGGCCTTCTTGCTGAGGTGGGCCTCATCGAAGCCCGAGTGGACGGGCCCAAAGTGTTTGTAATGTCATTTCTATAGCACCTTTTCCCATTGCTATGGCCTCAAAGCACTGTAGGTGAACGCCATTGGGGGACTGAAGTCCAAGGTAGGGCCGATTCGTCAGAGGGATTCGTAAGAGGAGATTAGAATGCGTGTGTGCATTAAAGCCAGTAGGAAGGTAACTAGGAGTAGCCAAGTCCCTGCTAGTGACCCATGTCGAGCTGGCTTGTGGATCAGTAATTTGGGGATATCTGGAGAGTATGCAAGTGCAGGAGACTGATTGTGTCCAGCTGTACCACATTTTTGGCATGGGACCTAGCTGCAGTCTAATGGCAGAGGTGTTGTGTGATGTGTCTTCAAGGTGTGTGTGTGTGTGTGCGTGTGCCTGTGCCTATCTTCCATCAACATGGAGTGCGATACATACCCAGTTGTCCTGACTGTTTTTTTGGTTTCGTAGACGTGGCTTGGATTCTGGCCTGTTGTATACTGGAGTTTATTCTCCATGTTGCTCAGTACGTTCTGAGAGGGGTTAATTTCTGCCTCGGCCTATCTGTGCATAATGGGTTCATCAGGATGCGGGAGGGATTGGGGAGAGAACAAATCTTGAGGGCCTTCTGGAAGGCAAGGTGATCTTCTAAGTGGCTGATGCTATGGGGATTTGCGTTCCAGAATGTGGGAGCTTGGACGGAGAAGGAGGACCCCCCCCTATTCTTGTCAATTTGAAGGGAGAAGGGGTGGCAAGGAGAAGTGTGGTGCCTGATCGCATGTTTCTATTGAATTGTTAAGGGGTGAGCTTGTGTTCAAGGTATGCTGGGCCCGTCTTGTGCAGAGCACAGAGGGCGATACGGATGGCTTTGAAAGTGGACTGTCACCCAACAGGGAGTCAGTGGAGGACACAGCAGAGGGCGGTGTGCTGTGCTTTCTGGGGCCAAGGGCTAAGAGGAGCGTAGCTTCATTGTTTTGGACCCGTTGGAGCTTTCTGAGTTGACATGCAAGGGTGCCCAGGTAAAGGGAGTTGGTGTAGTTTAGGCAGGAGGGGACAATAGTCATGATTACTGTGACTCTGTGAGGGTAGGAGAGGTAAGGAAAAATGTGTCTGAGAATGCAGAGGTATAGATAGCAAGATTTAGACCCAGAGTTGTTGTGTTGTGAAAGTGTTAGATCAGCGCCCATGGTAAATTCCAGGTTCTTTAGTAAGTTGAATGCAGCGGGAGGAGGGTCTGGGGAGGACAGCCCTCCTGTGTGAAGATGTATATTTCATACATGTACACTACTATATATCTGAAAACCCACATCAAAGTCAGAACTTACTGACGTCTGTTTTCATATGTATGAGACGCACAGGAGATGAAAATTGCATACATGCCCACGGACTCCCGATACACACAAAAAATGGCAACTAGGACAATTCTCACTCAAACGTATGTCTTCATACATATAGGAGTCATAAACGACATGTACATTTCACACGTTTTTGCACCACTCATATGTGGTTTACGTGCAATTCCCTCACATGCCAGACACTTAAACTGATATGCATGACACCCATATCCCATACCTCATTTTCCTCGCACACTCACATACCAAAAACTCATGCACCATTCATATGCCATACACTCTCACTTTAAATATTAGGCAGGTTCATTAATACTATAGTTCAAATTAGTGTTAAAGTTAGATTTGCTGTGGTGTGGAGTGACTGCTACTTAATGTTGTTATTTCAACTGTTTTGCGCTTACTTTTCGTAACCTTTTTACAAGGTTTTTTTTCAGTACAGATCATAAATAAGTCAGAGATTTCCTAATGCTCTCGCTAATCCCACAATGAGGTTGGAAACATTAATAATCGTGGAAACAAAGAACAATTCACATTTCCATTTAATGCCGCATTTTGCTTACACAGCTTTGTCAAAACAAAATAAAAAAAGAAAATTGCAGCACACCTTGCCGCCTTCTCAAACAAACAGTTAAGGAACCCCCTGCATTTTTTGTAATGAGTACTCTGATGAATCCTGCGGAATCCACCCAAATACCTTGCCTAAAGTCTCCTCCCAAGTGGCATACCTGATCCTAACCCTGGGGGTATTAGCCGGTCGGATTGCCTGGGAGTAGAAAGGCCCAAAGGGAATAGGAGTGTTCCGACAGGAGAGACACAGTATTTATTTATCTTTTTCAGAAGAACTTTCAGTAATACCAGAATCTTTAACATCTTGCTGTCAAAGTAAGGCCTCGCCTCCCAAAATAATACACCTTGTCAATAATAAAAACCACGAAGATCAACATGGGTGTCATATACATGAATATCTCTGCAGTAACTCCTCAGTGTCGGATACTTCTAATTCTCCCTCAAGTTTGGGTTGTGAAGATCAGATAAAACCATACCTCCATTAACAATCTTCCCTGTACTCGGTAAAAAGAGTAAATCACATACAGAGGCTTTTAATGAAGAAAAGAATAATCGGCATATTGTGGACTTAAAGTCCCACAATGCCATGAATACTGAGACGCTCAAGAGGGACTTGGATGTTCCGAACTGCAGAACGCAGACTACTGGTTCTAAGGACCCACACCTGAGCAGGACTTTTGAATATATAAAGTCTCCTCAGGTGCAGGCAAACTACAAGAAGGTCAATAAGGAGGTGGAGAGGCAGGAGAAGTTGCAGGCTGCAGCTGCAGTAGCAGGGGGGTGAAAGTATTGAAGACCCCGGAGCCGCCGCTGTGTCTAAAGCGGGTGCCGGCCATGAGAGGGTCTTCCCGGTTACAAATCAGCATTGCAGAGGACACACAGTGGCAAGCGCTGTTAAAGAAGGCTTTCCCCATAGAGAGAGATACTCTTCTCTGTAAGCATCTTGCTCTAGTGGCCGGCGAGGACCAAAACATTTTTGGAGCAAGAGCTCCTTTCCTGGGCTGTGCATACTGCGGGAAGTTGACTGAAGCCTTTGGCCATACTCGAAGCAGCAGAAGAAGCAGAGTTGGATGAAGCAGCAGATTGAGCGTACGCATAGAAGGAATCCGGTGAGTTTACAATTGCCAGGTAACCCTGGAACGTTCTGCAGTCGACCGCTTGCTGTTTTCCCTTTTTTTGAATATCGAACTAATGAAAGAGAGTTAGCTGTGCGTTACAACAACGTTGACCAAGAGCAAGAAAGGAAAGGTTACAATTACTATTACCCAAGCATAGAATGTTGCCAAAACCTAAAAAGAGTAATATTGAAACTAAATAGAAACCACCATTGCCAAAGCCAAGAAAAAGCAATGTTGAAACACGCTACGCATCACTACCTTTGCCAAAGCCAAGAGAGGGCAGTACTGTGGTCAGCTAATTGTAACCACTATTTCAAGAGTAAAGAAGAGGCAATAGTTGAGCAAGAACTCCACAAGCATTGCTTAAGCCAAGAAGGAGCCAGTATAAGGCAGCCTCTTTGTCAGCAGATGTTTGTGTCAAGGAGAAGAGAGAATAATCTCCATTGCCTGTGGCAGATATTACAATGGAACAAACGGCACCAATGTATCTTATGTTTTCTCAGAAGAAGTTGTGAATTTTGATGTTGATGAAAGTCGAAGACTTGCTAAAAGGTTTTGGAGTAAACCACAAAGTACTTTTAGTGGAGTTATGAGAGTTTTTGTCCTGGCATGAGAGTATACCTGGATAGGGATTTTTTTGTAGTAGTTATGGCAGGTGAGTGGACCAGGAAGAAATCTATGATATGATATGATATGTTATTTATAACGCATTTAATACTGAGAGGTTTCTAAGCGCGGACCCGGGGATTGAAGCAGTGTTGCTTTGTGTCGTCTTGCTTCCAAGGCGAGCATGTTGCCCCCGATGTATCCTCCCAATGAAGTACTGCATTGTGGTTGAAGGTTGTGTGAAGAAGAATAAGTGGCAAAAACACAAGTGTTTTGTGGATTGTGTTGGAATCACCCTGGCAAACCTTTATTTGTTGAAAGTCCAAGTGAAAGACTTTAACCGATGTTTATACTTGAAGAGATCAAGTCCTTTTCTGATTGAAATTTTGTTGAAAGTGTAAGTGGAAGACTTTTGGAAGCAAGACAAACCTTTCACTTAACTTGGTTACAAGAAGGAACTTTATTATTTGAATATTTACTTGAAATTCCTGTTTAAATCTGGGGAAAGGGAACCAATCCAGATTACAAGGGTGTACAGTTATTAAGTTCAAGTTGAATATAATTGTTATTTTTGTTACATTTGAATTTGCTATTACCTTTATGAATTTAATGTAAGTATAAGTGTGAGGGACAGATTCCTTTTTAGAGTGTTTCCTTTAGTGATTTTGATAGGCAGGGAAAACCTCTTTAGGTTAGTGATAGTGAGACGTATATCGCACTCTTTTGAGTTAATAAAATGGCTACTTGTGAAAAACCTTGACCAAGTTGGCCCCCTCACATTACTGACCACTCACAGTACATTGTCATGTTCTGCTCCCTAGTTCACCTTTCCAAGGAGATCACCTATCCACCCTGTTTATCATTTTCACAAATGTGCCCCCGCTCTCGGAAGCATGCATTCCCAATTACACCCTGGAAAGAAATATGACCTAATGGAGAAACATTAAGCGAGCAAACGCATTACAGAAGGTCCACAAACGACAATACCAGAGTAGCAACTCCACAAGTGGGTAAAGTCTGCCTTGGACAATATAGCACCAAGAAAAAAAAGCACCAAAAAAGCAATTGAAAGGCTCGCAAAAGAAAAGGCTTTCTAAACTCCGAAATGAAACTACATAAAAAAAACTCACAGCTTATCCAAAAGAACTAGCAAGCTAATGCCCCATCTCAAACACTGCTTTCATTGGAAACATTTTTGAAAAATTAATACACAAGCAACTCTGGTACTACACAGAAACAAACTACTCACTTCACAAGGTTCAGCATGGTTTTAGGTCGAAGGTGGGGTACCAAATTGGCCCTCTGCTCGATCTAGGACATGCTGAAGAACAAACAACGTGGAAGACGACTCCCAAAGCGTTCTCATCCTGCTGGATATCTCAGCAGTGTTTGACACAAACAGTCATAAAGAAAATTCTAAAGAGACTAGAAGATATTGGAATAAAAGGGGTTTGTGCTAAACTCGATAACTTCTTTCCCACAGCGAGAACCAAAGCCACGATCGTGGCCCCTAGAGATGTCCGCCCTAACTGTGCAATACTGCAGGGATCCACCCTTTCGCCTCTCCCATTCGACATTTACCTGAATCCCCTATTAGATCGCCTCAGCCTGGCTGGTCTCAGATGTTACAATTACGCAGATTATAATTATCATTGTTTTTTTATAATGCTCTTAATATCGAAGAGGTTTCTAAGCGCGGACCCAGGATATGAACATGTGTTGCTCTGCATCGTCTTGCTTCTTAGACGAGGCAATGCCACTCAGCTATACTACCCGGGCCAGATGACACGCAGAATCTATAAACAAAAAAAAAACTCCCCAAAGTCCAATTAGAACTGTAGTGTGGCTGGAAATATAACCTCAATCCCTTGGCCCGGCAAGATGGGCCAATGTCCATAGCAGTACAATTGTTTTTCTTTTCAAGTACTTAGAATTGATGTGTGGGTAATGTGGCGAATCCCAGGATGTCGTCACTGCTTCTGAAGGGGGAGCCCCTTCCCATGATGCCAGGGTGGTGAGGCTGCAACTCGATAGTCCCTCTGGCGGTGGTACTCAGCGGGTGGATCTCATGGGAGGAGAATCCCCTGTTTGGGACAAGTGACTACTATATCTGGAGAAATCGCTTTCCACGCCATTCACCTGACCCTAGAACTCCTCACTACAACAACCCCACCTCTCCTTCACCTCCTCCCTCTCCACCCCTACCCTCACATACCATGTATTTTTGTAGTCCAAAAAAAGTAGCAAGTACTGAGACGAGGAAGCTCTCTAGTGAGTTACATCATACCTCACTTAGTACTGCGACCCCTTCTAGTGGTTCTCAACAGCCGATTGGAAGAAGCCATGTGAAAAGCAACAAAGGACTTGATGAAGCATCAAGCACGGACCAGGAGTGAAGGTGGAAGTTGGCCGGGACACCGGGAACAGAGGGAGAGAGTCTGAGGCCGGTCCAGGATGTGAGGACCATAAGGCCAGAAGGACTAAAACTCTAGGCATTCCTGAGACCCAGGGAGTGCGCAGGTAAGAAACTGTGATGCCAAGAACGCCAAAAAGACTGCAGAGCCACTGCAGATCGAGAGAGGTTCCAGAACACACCCGGAGCCTGTGACTGAGCTCAGCTGCCCAGAGGAACTGACACCCGTGCAGATCGCACAGTAAGGTATGTGGGTAGCCGGAGAGGCACTGGAGGCCCAAGGAGGTGCTGGCACCAGCTGAGAGGCTGGGACCCTGAAACGGTGGGAGAAACAGTTGAATGGACATGGGCTTATGCTAAGGATTGGTGGTGGAGTAAACCGAGCCTACTAAGTGGGAAACTAAAGTCAGAAATGCTAGTCTGGGTTCCACACCCATATAAAGGAACTGTAAAACTGATGGGCAATATGTACAGCATTCGGCAGGCAAGTGAACCAAGTCTGTATGTGACACCACGGCTTGGGGGGGGAGTGCACCCAGGCTGTTCTTTTTTCACTGGAGTGCCTGGTGGGAGGAAACCAGGTCTGCCAGCCAGGGCCAATGATCCACTCCAGTTTGGCAACCCATCCAAACTCCTTTTGTGTTTGCCACTGTTCATGGTGAAAGGGAACCGCGTCTGCCAATCTGTGTCAGGGAACGAGGGACAGAAAAGAAGCCTCAGAAGGGCCAACATGGGATGGCATTTCCCACTACAGTTGTTGAACTTTACTAGAAGCCTGAACAGGGCCTGCAAAGGGACATTTTCTCCAGTTCTTCAAGGTCTGAAGATTCCAGAACTATCTTTGTCCAGGGGAAGGGTCCACTCACTTTGGGCTGGAAAGACCGAACTTTCATTTTAGTTTAAACTTAGATGTGAGGGAGAAAGTTAGGATTCTGACATTGGACATTGGACATTGGGGCATTTGATTTGGACATTCTCACACTAGTTATTTCAGTTGAGGCAAGGAAACCCCTCTTAGAGTTAGGGCAAGATAGGGTTTTCTTTTCCTTTTTGCACTTGAATAAAAGTTTCTAATACTCACCATGACCCCTGCGTGTCATTCTTACTTCTGCACCCTTAGAGTACGTTTTAGGTTGGTAAATATAGGGGGAAGCTGTGCAAATGTTACTACTTCTTAAAATATGCCCTAGACTGTAATCAAACAGCACGTTTTAAGTTACACATGTCTGAGTGTCCAAATATTATAAGGGTCCAGCATTCTACAAAGACCTTCACAATATAAAAGTAAAGATGAACAGAAAGACATACCCAATGTAAAATGTGGATTATAAAACCAAAATCTCAAGGCACACAAGAACAATGTTAGGTTGAAGAACACTAAGAATACCATTGATGCAGTGCAGGTAATCATGAAGTGGACACCACGTTGGCACCTTTTGTGGACACGTATTGGGCAACGTTAACCGTATTGGCTGAGCTTGAGCTGCCATCCTTCCAAGTCCCAGGCATGGAGACTAGGGAAGTGTGCTAATTGGATTAGGGAGCAAATCTTATGAAGCAGGGTGCAGTGACCCTGTACTCGCACCCAGCGGTAGCTTTCGATGTGCGGTCTCTGTTGCATGCCACATCCATAGATCTGCAACACTATCCTTTATTTGGTGCTAAAATGAAGAAGTGGTGCAAGTATCACTTTAACTCCTTGAAATTAATCGAGCTCTTGGGACTGGGAGAAGGTGTCGAGAAAGGGTTTACCCTAAATCCAAAAGCCAATGCAATTTGGAATTTTGGAGAGTACCTTCTGTCGCCTTCTTTCTTGTGAAGCGGGTCTAGGATTGGAATTCCAATTGGTAGTTCTTCCCTCCCTCTCAGCTAACAGTGGCCCTCATTACGAGGTTGGAGGGAGCCATGGAGCTATCAGCTCCATGGCTGCCTCCAAAACCCTACCGACTCCGCCCTGGTGAATGGGGCAATTACCGGTCCATTCCAAGGTTGGCGGGACCGGTAATTGCCCATTCACCAGGGCCCTTCCCCATTCCCATTTGAGCCCCCATAGGGCTCAATGGGAATGGGGAAGGCGCTAATAACGGTACCGCAATTTGTGGTACCGTTATTAGCTCCAGAGTCCCTTTGCGGGTCTCGTCCTTAACGCCTGGAAAGGAGGACCCGCAAAGGGAACTCGTAGTAGGGAGGTAAGGGATTACTGGCACCGGTGCCCGTAGCGGTACCGGTAATCCCTTACCGCCCGCCTCGTAATGAGGCCCAGTGATTTGTCTCGGGAGGATAGCTCAGGGGCAACGTGCTCGCCTTGGAAACAAGACGACACGGAGCAACACCGGTTCGATCCCTGTGTCCTCGCTTACAAACCTCTGGGTATTCAGCGCGTTATAAATAACCAATTACAATTAATAAAAAGAGTATGCAGAGTGTCAGGACTCCTCCCAGTAATAAGTGCTGGAAAAATAGCTGTTCTTACCGGTTCATTTGGGGTGAAATCTGGGCAGTGTATTCATTTTATGAAGTCACATGGCCATTGCAATTGATTGTCTGTGCAAGTTTATATTTGAACATGTGCATTACCAAGTCCAACATCTTAGAGGCTTGTGTGCCATCTCAAGTAGTGGCATGAAAGGCAAGGTAACGTCGGAGCGCCTCATTAACCAGGTTATAAAATGCAAGAGAAAAGCAAATAGTGCACATAACTTTATAAATCGCAACCAAACTGACTTTCTTTGGATTCATGCCTCCCAGTTAGAGTGCACATAATTACAGGGGGTAGGTATGTAGGCTAGCAGTGCTCCCTTAATGCCCTTTATTGCTGCCTGCATTAAAGATTGTGCACCCAAGAAAATATTGGCCAGTTATGGTTTCTAAAGAGTCCATAACAGCAAGATCACCTTTGTGAGAAAACCATTACTCGTCCAGCGACTTCACTCTCGGTTAGCTGATTGCTGTACAAATCTGGTCTTTCATTCAATGTTTACAGTTCTTGGGGTGTATTTGATTTGTGCTGTTCCTCAAAATTTAAACTGACCTTAACCAGTATTTTCTTTAACTCTGTTCCACTGCTCAAGTACTGCCAGCAGTGGGTCTGTGTGCATGTCCTTTGTGCTGGCATGTGTAGCTTCTTTAACCATGCATGGCACTGGACAAGTTATAGTTGTCTTGTATGATGGGCGTTGCTTAGTTATAAGGACTTTAGAAACCGCAACTAGCTCATTGTTGTGTGCTGTTGTTTTGTTTTGACACCATAATGGCCCTTTTTAGGAGCATTTTGTTACTGAATTTAAGTTGTGTGTTTTGCTACATGGGTATCCTTATCTGGGGGAGGGTTGTGGAAGGTAAGGCAGTTCCTGTCCTTCAGCCTCCTCCCACTCCCCAAAATTCCTTGAAACACAGGAAAGACTTTTTTGGGCGGTTTCGGCACTCAGAGTGGACACTTAAAGGTAATTGTGCAAAGTTAGCAAAAGTGAAAAGGTCATTGAGAAAGTGATAGCATACGGAAGTGGGGGAACTATTACTTCAGGGTTGCACTGACAATTGCCAGGTTCTCTTTGTTCTCTTTTTATTCCTAAAATGATTTGAAAAAATCAAACCTGAGCCATGAAATTGACGCAGTCCTGAAAACCATTGCAATAGTTCCTTCTGTTACATTTGTGAGCTCCTTGTTTCCTTTCGCTGATATCTGAATGCTGTGTGTCTCCTCTGCTTCAGGCTGAGGCAGCAGTTCCTTTTCCTCCAGTACAGAATGTGATCGACTAGCATTTTACTTCCGGGAGCTGTGGTATAATTGGCCATTATGGCCCGTTGGTAGCCTTGTATTTGCACCGGTGTGACGTGATGCGCTAATATCGGACTATGGGCGTAACTTGTAGTCTGTTCTCCCTGGAGCGTTCTCACATCGCCTTAGGACACAAAGTAACATGCGTGTGGATTGCTGGCGCCTGGCAGTAAATCCAGAATGTTGTATTTGCTGCAGTCGGTGGAGGCGGAGTCTATATAGGAAGTGGAGAGGGTTGATCAGTGTTTATGCGCATACCCTTGTTACAGATAGTAAACTGCAGACTGTAATAGCACCTGAAATTCTACACCTGTAAATGTGCAAGGAAGTCTTTTTTTGGGAAAGCAAAATACTTCCAGGCATTCCATTTTGTGAGGTTCACTTCTCTCAATGGATGTTAGTTGGTTGGTAAGTAAATCACCCACATTCTCCTGCCTTCTCTTGGTCCGGTTTGTGCATTGCACAGTGACAAAGCAGCATTTTGATATGTGCACGTTCAATTGTGGATCCAGGAGTGGACTCTGATAAATGTTCAAAGAAAATAAAACTAACTATTAAAATGATTTGAGTGACACCACTGCAGACCAAAAACAACCCCATCAAGTTTCAGATTATTCCTTAGCCTCCACAACTGGAAGTCATTTTTTAAACACAGCACTGGCTATACTAGTCTTAGACTTCCTGGTACCCATTTAATTGTTTTGGTGGCTCTTTCTCGACTTGAAAAATGCCTGTAAAGGGCTTGACTGAAAAACTCATTACAAGTCGTTTAACCAAAAGAAACCAGGCCATCAATACAGGACTCTCGGAGGATGAGGACCCTCACCGGGGTCGAGCGCAAGTCTTACATATTCACGTAGATTTCCTTCAGGGCTTTTGTGTCCATCTGGCAGTGTGGCCCGTCTTGCTTCTTATGAGTACTTCTGGTACTCAAAATTGCAATGCTAGATGGGTGGGAATGGAGCACTGTGCATGATGGTTGGCATGTACCGGGGGCTCACGTGGGAGATTCCATTGGTTGGGCTCTTTGTTCTCAGATCTCCTGAGAGCTGGGAGGTTCTGTATTGGTGGTGGTGGTGGGGCTTCCTTTTTGAAGTTCCTCCAACTGGCCTGGCTGTTCTATGCACGAACCCTTAAAATCTGCCCTTCCTGCAGGCGCATGGCCTCTGAGGCCTTGGGCTCCATGTCTGGGTCTGTCCTACTGGGGGACGCCTAGTAATCATCCTCTTAACCATTGGGTGGGCAGCGTACTGTCTACAATGAGTTGTGGCTCTGTCCTAGCTCCCCTGAAACAACCTTCGCCCCCCCCATGTGGAGATAGAGTAACCATGCCCCGAGTAGAAATGGTTTTCAGCTTTTTGCAACACTCCTCAATATTGCAAGCAGCACGCGGAACATTCAGATCGGTAATACAGTTTGAAAAAGCTCTATTTTTGGACTAACACCAGTACCTTAATTTGTTTATTCTTCTGCCACCTACACTTCCCCTTTTGTGGTCCGATTCAAAGCTGATGCGACCAGGCTGCATGAAAAGGCTCTCTGTGGCAATTTGCTGTCTTTCTGAGACATGTCGCTTTTTCCCTTTGATTGAGTGCGTGGTTGTGCGGAGAGCTCTTTCTTTTGCAAGGTCATATTTAAAGTGACACTTACTGCATACACAGAGCATAACACACCTAATGAGCACTTAATTTATCACTCGGCATAGGGCTTCGTGTGAAAAGTCCTTACTAAAATACACGCATGACATTGAATCAGTCACTCAAAGAAATGATCTATCGGTGAAATGAGATTCGTACCCACAGTGGATTCTGATATACAATGTTGTTGAAAAGGCTAGCACGCCCTGTGAACAATTCTTTCCACTGATGTGTGCTCTCCTCATTTACCTTGGGCCTTTGCTAAGTGTGATTGTCACTAATGTAATGAACTCATTTAATAAAAAAAAGGCAAAACCGTAGCCATTTGGTTATAAATGTTGGCAGTATTAGGGATTTTGTGCCTCATTATACGTTTGCGGGTCCGGTAACAATGGTACCGATAAGTTTGCTGGAACCGTTGTTACTGTACCGGCAAACTGTGAGTTCCGCTTGCAGATGCCTTTTTCGCCCGGCAGGTCTGGCCTGGCGGGCAGACCGGCACCCGCAAGCAGAGCATGTCGGATGCACCGGCACCATTCTGAATGTTGCTGGTGCATCTGGCCTCCCCAATCCTGTTAACCCTATGGGGCTCAAAGGGAATGGGGAGCATTTTTTACTGGTGCCCAGCAATGGCCAACTACCCGCTCTGGCGGGGCCGTAATGACCCAGTAATTGCCCTGGAAAAATTTGCAAATTCTGCGGCAGCCTGCCGGTTTTACCGGCAAGGCTACCGCCAAACTTGTAATGAGGCCCATTTGAATAGCCAGGTTCCATCCTGAAAGCACCCCACAGTAATCCTTTACACCATGCTGGCAACAGTTAACACTTCCCTCAATTACAGAATCTTCATAACATAGAGAAATCCTCCTTCTGCTCAAGAAACCAATCAATGCTGGATATTGTTGACCTCAGCAATGACCTCCCCACCACACACCTTCTTTCCTAGGCAAGATCCCTAAAGATGTGTTGCCACTCAACTTCAAGCACACATTGATGCCAACAGCCTTCTACTAAGCTATCACTCAGGCTTCAGACACAGATGTTCCATGGAGACCATCATCCAAGTTTTAGATGATGCACTCTGCATCTTTGAAGATGGACACCCTCTTAGTACTACTCGAGCCATCCACAATGGCCACCATGGTAAACCATCAAGGTCTTATCGAGACACTGCACAACTGCATGGGCTTCAGAGAGAATGTCCTCTGCTGTTTTCTCCTTCCTAGAAGATCACCATCAGTTTGTCAATTTTGATATCTGCAGATCATCTTCTCATCACCTGCGGGATCCCCATGATCTTTAATCTCTATAGGTAGCCCCGAGAACCTTCCTCCCTAGCCGCAACATACAGATCCTCCAGTACACAACTCTACCTGTAAATATCATTCAATGAAGACATCCACCAACGACCAGGCCTGCCTCCCCCAATCCAGAATTGGATGTGCAGCTCTAACCTTTAACCGAACGCCACCAAGGCTGAATTTCTTCTCACCAACAATACTGAACGCCCTTTTATCCAGACCGGAGGGTCCACCATGAACGTCAAGGTCTTCACCCTCCATTTGACACCATGCATGAAGTCTCTGGAATTCCACATAGACAGCCACCTTATCTTCCAAACGCACAAAGCAAAGATAATGCAGACATCATGATACTAATTATCCTGCAGTATAATAGCAAGACTTTTCTACCAAACACAAGCTTAAGATTCACAATACAGTCCCTGGTCCTACCTCACCAGGATGGAGGAAACCTCCTGCTCACCGACCTACACACCACCTCCCTATCACCTATTGGATGCGTCCTCCATGCTATTGTCAGCCTCATCAGAGGTCTCTGCAAATATGAGTACAGAATGCCCACGCTTATTCAGCTTCACTGGCTACCCCCCTATAAATAAGCATGCAATAGTTTCAAAGCCAGCTGCGTCATATACAAAGGAACTGTCCACATTCAGCGTGAAAAGTCATTACAAGGCTGGCGGTAGTCAGCTGGTATTTTTTTTCTGGCGCCCAGAAATTGGCAATTACTGGGTCATTGCGGCCTTGCCGGACCCGGTATTTGGCCATTCCTGGGCGCCGTAAAAAAATCTTCTCTATTCCCATTTATGCCCAGTAGGACTCAATGGGAATGGGGAAGCCAGATACATCGGCACCGTTATAAATGGTGCCGGTACATCCGACATGCTCTGCTCGCGGAGGCCGTTACAGCCACCAGGTCAGACATGGTGGCCGCAATGGCACCCACAGGCGGAACTCGCAGTTTGCCGGTCCGAGAACTACGGTACTGCCATGCTTACCAGTACCGTAGTTCCCGGACCGCCAAACTTATGAGGCCCATTGTCTTTGGTAGTTTGTGCATCACCAGAACTCAGGATTTGCAAGACTAAAGCAGTAGAAACGTTAAAAAAGAACCAGGAACCAAACATTCTCGGTCTATTACCCCAGAGTATCGTTCAACACTAGAATCACCCCATCCAGATGCAATTGAAAGTAACATCAAGTTCCTACTCATTAATGGAGCAACATATTCACACCCCATTCGATACACTCCTTCCGAACTCACGCAACCCAGTATCCCCCTGGTGACAACCCTCTACAACTCCCCTGGCCCCCCTGGTTTAAACCCCAACAGACCTTTTCAGCACAGATCTATGCGCCCCCCCCCCAAACTGTAAGTGTGAAATACATCCTGCTACCCTTAATTGAATGCCTGTAATAAATGCCATGCTGTATGACTGGTCCTACTGATACCATCGAATGTAAGCCTGTAGCCCCTACCCCTGCACAGCTCTACGTCCCTTCCTCGAGCTAGGTTTGCGCACAATAAAATCCCAAAATAAAAAATGGGATTACTTGGGGAAAAAATGTCATGTATTACCTAGACTCCCATTCTGAGATGTTTCCCTTTTCTTTCACCAAGCGTTTCTGCCTCTGTTAGTTGTGTGCAGTGAAACAAGGAAATCAATCGGCGGAAAATGGCAATATTTGATCAATCTTTTTCTTTTGGAGACGAGCATGGTGGCTTAATGAAATCCTGCAGTCATCATATCCCTAATTCTAAAACCATGAATCTGCCAGAATCATTCTAATAGATAGCTCTGGCATTAGATGGGCCTCCTCCTTGAGGATCAAAAGCGGTTGCTTTTTGTGTCTCCTCTTCAGCTCCAGTGTATGTATGTGCTATCTCCAGGCCTGTCTATTTGATCATCAATGTCGCTATACAATATCAATTTACTATCATACGCTGCTTGCGTGGACTGATATATGGAGCTCTTAATGACCATGCAACAATACGTTTCTCTCTTGGGGGCAGGAGGGGATAAAGTATCCCCACGCTATAAGAAACAGGTCATCACTGCGGTCCAGCTGGTTGACTTCAAAGACACTGTGGAATACCACACACACACACCATGTTCTCTGTAGTCTAATTTAATAGCATTCTGGGTACACACGTTTTGTCTGTGATCACCACTTCATGGGGGAGATGTGAATGTGTCTTCTGAGAGCTCCCTGCATCTTTGGTGATGGGGCTCAATACCCAAACTTTCATTAACATGATCCTTCATGAACTGGTCCTTTTCACCTACATTTAAAAAAAATCACTGACAGCTGATCTCTTGTTTTCTTATGACCCATAATACAGTGGGCCTAATGTAGTAGTCCACTTTTCTGTCATACCCTGTCAAGCGTCAGCCATCAAGTTGCCAACATTCCACGACCCGATAGCACCAGAGTAGGGAGGAAGAGGGGCAACAAAATATTGAGCCTCGCCAGTGCCCCCAACATGAGCCAGGAATAAAACGATGGATATCAGTTGCTTAAACGATCTAAAAGAGAGCACCCCCCACCAGGGATTTACACACCCAGCATTGAAATTCAGGAACCTAGGTGTTATATTCAAGCGTTTTATAAATGTGCTATCAAACAGTTGACGCCTTCAACTTCTTTTGCAGAGAAACCCACCCCCTCCCTACTAGATTTGAGCCACAAAGCAGAAATCACCCAGGCACTAGTCCAACCAAACATCGGCTACTGAGATAGATTGTACATTAGCCGTAGCAAGGTACGGCACCCATAGACTGCAAACTGTTCAGCACAGAGCTTGTTGGTTTATCCTGAGCCGCGGCAAATTTGACCAAACATGGTCATGTGGCATCTCGACTACCAGTCATCGAACAAGCGTTAAAGACCTTCTGCATAGCTGGTAGATGATCCCTTTTGGAGTGTGATGCATTAGTGCCAAATAATCACCCCTTACAGAGTATCCCTCTGCCATCCTCATCCACAAATGTTCACCCAAATACCTTTGCGCTGTAGGATGAATATAGGTAAAATGTTAGCTGTCAAGGGCCCGGAGCTAGGGAACAATGTACCCCTGGGAATAAGACTTGAACACTTTGCTAGATTTTAGGTGGCCCAGTTCAGGTCCTTCCTGTTCCACTAGGCTCTTAAGCCGTGAATGCCAGTATGGTCAGCTTGGTGAAATTAATATCAAATCTATTTGCAATTAATGTATTTGGCTACCTGGAATTGAGTTCTATATCCGATTTTTCTTTTTATGCCGTTCCCCCAGCTCTCTCTGTCCCGCCCCTCTTTCTCACTCTTGGCGATCACAAACACCGCTGTATGCATTTACTGTGTTAAAAATGGCTTGATGGCTTCCTCAGTAGCTGGCACGGCCCTTTGTCTCTCCGGTTGGATTTCAGACCGGTCTTCCTGGCTCACTAGTGCCTCTCCGATTAGGGTACCGCTAACATAGGATCTCGGCCTCGTTGACTACAGTGGTGGCTTGTCTGCTGCAGCTTCGGATAGGATACCAGCGTATGGCATGCATGAGCTATTGCCATTGGTGGAATTAAATTAAAATGGGACTGTTCTATTTGCCAGTGTTATGGAGCCCAGCCAGGAGGAAAGGCAATCTTAAAATAGCTGCCTGTGATGTATAATTAGGGTGTTATATGAAAGTATCAAGGACCGGCTAATCATGTATAAATCAGTTGTAATCTCACCTCCTAGCAGGTGGTAGTGATTTCTATATTCCGCAGCATTCGTCATCCCAGCGGGCGCTCCGAACAATTGCCGTTTTCCTGGAAAACCATCTCTCTGTAAAAAAAAAAGAAGACCTACATAAACTTGTATAACATAAATCAGCCAGTCTGCAGGGCTGCTTTCTCTTCCCATATTCCAGCGCAAATCCTGAAACAAGCGAAGGACGTATGGGCTGGGTACCTAAAGAGGTTCGGAGGGAGCCGACTTCGCTCTTATGCCGGGAGCAACCGACTCAGGCCTTTGCTATAATTTGCTTGTTTTTAAGGTCGTCTGGTGGCTAGAATGTACTTAGAAAACTCACTGCACACTTTCTGGGTGATATCTATAGGTTAACTGAGTGATGATCAGCCATCTTGCACTGCATTACATTTGCTGTAATTGGGATATTGGACTTTTTGTTACAAGTTAAAGTCATAACTTTGATTTTCTGAGTTTTTTTATGCATGGCCTCACACTAAAAACAAATGGTACTTGAATTGATTGCCCCTAAAATGGACTATGGTTGAGTGGAGCTCTGATGTCTTTGCATTCTTTGGTAAGAATGTGTATGTCCCATAGATTAGAGAAGGGACAGCCATACTGTGTAGGAAGGCAAAGGGCCTTAGGAGCTGGGGCGGTAATGGAATCGCCGCCAGTTTTACTGCACCCCTATTTCCTGAGTTTCAGGGCAAAGTGGAGGAAAACGCCTCCACACTTAACCAGCGGGTTTTCCTCTACTTAACCTCCAAACAGTGGAGGTACTGCCACCAACAGACCTTTCACCAGTGCCAATTCCCCCAACACCCTAATGGAGTCGAATGGGACTGCACCACCTTACCACTACTCGTAGTCTGGCAGATTTACTGCTGGTAATGGTACCCGTAAATGGCCGGATTACCATTGGCAATTCCACCACACTTGTAATGAGACCAATAGGACAGTTTGTTGCCGGCGAGTAGAGGTAGAGTGTTGGCAAAAGCGGAAGGAACCTACTGCGCACATTGCACTGACACCGGCGTTACTGTCTGCGTCTCCATGCTTTGACCTAACTTCTTTTGTAGCAGCGTATCTTCCAGCGTAGCAGGTCTTTGCTTTTGTGATTCTTAGGCGCTCTACGTGAGATAGCTGCATAAGGCACCTACTCCCAGTCTTCATTTCCCTCAGGCCAGGTCTTGGGTTCTTTTAATGCTCGTGTCAGTCGAGTCTGCTTAGAACATTAATGCTTTTGTGACCACCCTCTCTGTATTTCGAAAATGTGAACAGGGCGATCCTAGGCCAGGAAATATGCAAATATATGTTATGCCCGTACATAAATGCAGTAGCTTAACAAATTCATTTATTTTCGCTCGAGTTCCTAGTTACTAAACACAATAAGAGCATCAGTGTTGCAGAACCACAATGTGTATTTGTTGACTTTTGAATTCAGTGATCCAAGTGGACATTACTCCTGTGCTGTTTAGCATTGGCTGTTCCTCTCAAATACCACCTCCTGCAAAGTCCTGGGGCAGAAGGGTATGATTCTTGGGGCAGGAAAAGGCTGAAGTGTCACCTTCAGGCCTCCCTCACACGGCTGAGGACCATGGATGTTCTCTTTAAAGGAGAAGCCTCCTCAGTTCCAGCCCAAGTGAATGTTTCATGGTAGGCATCAAGGAGCTTCAGGAATGCGCTCCACGATTATGGCAAAATGAACTCGTTGACTAGGTTACTGATTAACTATACAGCACCAAGATTCCAGATGAAGCCAATGCCAGAACCAATATTACACGCCAGTGTCATGATTCCTGCCCCTCATGTCCCCAGCCCTCCAAGATGTCAGGCTGGCGCCAGGCCACGATCACCTACATGGCCCTCAAGGGCCTCTCCATCCCTCCAAAGACCCACTTGGAGTCAGACTTGGTGCTTGTGGCACCAGCCTCACTCACTCCCATAGGATAATAGTGGGGATTGGACTTGTAGTGCATTGATGGGGACAAGATGGATGACCCCACATATTTCGGTTCCCAGAACTGCATGTGCGGTCTAGTCTTTTGGGTGTGGTTCAGCCCAGGGACACCTGGGATACCCAGAGACTATTTAAGCCACACCCAGCTGAGAAACATGCTTTGCGTTTTCTGCACCTGCAGCGTGACACTCGCTGTGTTCGGATCGGTCTCCAGTAGGCCTGCATCTTTCTTCTGCGCTCAGCTCCTGCAAGAACACCGTTAGGAACAGCCTTACCTTGCGGCGCTTCTGCCCATCATTCATCGCTCCTTCTGTTCTGCGGGCATCTTTGGCGGTGTCATTCCCATCCCGGCACGCCGCTACCTAAGGAAAAGGGAAAAGAACAGAAAAAAGGCATTAGTAAGCATTCTGCAAATCTTAGCTTATTTTTAAATACTGTACGAGCTTCAAATGCTTACCTGAATCCCAGCCGCTCTGAGGGAACTCTGTCTCCGGAACTTCTCATCCATCTGCAAGAGGGAAAAGGCACTCCAGGTTAGCGTGGAAACATCTAGAGGCGCTGCATACCGCGCTTACCCACCGCATTTGTTCTTCATAACCAGCATCCACGCTGAAAACGTTGCGGCACCTAAAAGACACAGAAAAATAACTCTGTTCAATGCAATAACGAAAGGGGTGCATCGTGCATCGCGCTCTCACTCACCTCCAGCGCTACTCATTTCAGCAGCACGACGCCATCCCCGGATGCCGGCCATCATTTAAGGAAGGAAAGGAACAAAGTTAGAGAACTGTTCAAAAGACTCATTATACTTACCTGTCAGACTCTTGCCAGTGAAGTAACTAGGCAGCAACGAACCTGCATCTATGAACGTGCCCCTGCGCTGAAAGCAGGACGGAGAGCACACGATCCAAGAAAACAAGGCGAGCTGTGGATCAAAGGCAAGGGTTGGACCCTGGGGAAGAAGGGGTTCAAGCACACAGAGACAATGGGGAGTTAAACTCTACCAATCCTGTGTTTCAGGCCCAGTCTCCAGTCGAATAGCCTCCAGGAAAGGGTTTGAGGTCGTAAGAGGTCAGAACAGGCTGAGTGACATCCCCGTGGATACCAGGTGAGCGTTACAGCCAGGTATCAGGAGCCGCCTTTCTCCACGCGTCCGACTTGCATCGTCACTGGTGCAATTCTGAAAGGGACTTAAGATTCATCTCTTTGGAAGCTGCGTCATGCACGTAGGTGCCATCGCGCATGCGTCATTACCTTACTTTTCCATACTACCCTGACCCCCGCTCCACTCACTGTGCATGCGATCACATATCGTGACCCATCCCAGCATTCCTACCTTGACTCTTTAGGTGCCTCCTTCTAGAGTGCTCCATCGCAAAACCCAAACCTACTTTTCTACGATGGACTCGTAGGCTTACCAGTTTGCGTGCTTGTGGCTGTCTTTAACCACCACGCATCACATCATAGCCATGCATGCTCCAGTATGGTTTCTTTGGTCCCTGATCTCCTGATCTTTTAACCTGCTAGAGGCTTATGTGGCAAACCTGCTCGCCTATTTCCCCCTTTTTCATCTCTTTCCTTCGCCCTTCTGTGACACCTTAACTCAAGACTTGGGACTCAATGATCGTCCTATGGTGCCAGAAATCCTCTTCCCTGTCGGACTTCCCCGCTATGTTCACTGCTCCGACAGTACATTGTGAAGTCCCTGTGCACACACATTGAAACCACCCAAAATATCAATCACACGCATCGCCGCTATTTGCAATCTCACGACTCCGACACTACGTTGCCGAGGCCACATGCACACACACTTGTACCACACACACCATTCGGTCACATTTATCACTGCCGTTTGCAATATCATTGCTCAAAAATGACGTATGTAAGGATACATTTACGCACATTGATACCACGCAGAACTCACACCTATCACCGCTGTTCACAACCCCGCCTTCACGTGCACAGGCTTCTCACATTTCCTACATGCAATGCCATTTGCTAATTTAATCGCACACACCAAGAAAACGTAACGAAACTATTCAAAACTTAAATGCCCTGGTAGTGTTCTCTCTGTAAGGCGACTTTCAGTGACTTTGATACCCACGTACGCTGGAAAGAAAGTTTGGCAAGTTAAGTTCTTACCCTGGGCAGCTGCATCTGGCATGCAAAAGGTGGTGGTCGACGCTGGCATTGATCCTTCAGAGATAGATATATTGAGTGCCATTGATGTGGGTGATAAAGTGCTTTGACGCAGAAACAATGCAGCATGAAGCACTAATCTAGCATTAAGACCCGATCCAGCCTGCCGGAGAGGGTCTTAAAGCTATTAGCACCCCAGCTCTCCAGTCAGGAAACCTGGGGTGTTAAAAAGTATTTTCATTAATTGAAAGGGAGGTGCGAGGCCTCCTGTTCAATGAATGAATGAAAATACTGTGGCAAGATGGCCGCAATGGATCTGCAAAGCAGGGATACATATGGAGCCCTTCTTCCATATCCATGGCGGGCATGGATCGGCAGAAGTATGGAGGCAGAGAGGCTGCCAACGCCCAGGAAAAGCGGGGTAGGGGGTCGAAGGAGCCTTAAAAAAAGAAAAAAGCTAAGGGAGGGGCCAGGGAAGCAGCCTCCAGGTTCCATGGAGTGGGCTGAGATTGCCGGTTTCTGCTGGCGATCTGCGGAACCTGATTGTCTACCCCCCAGCCCCTTACCCCCCAGGTGCTCATATTTTGTAGCGCTTCATGCGCATTGTATCTGCGTCAAAGTGCTTCTTAACGGTATATTATTATTGCTACTTGAAGAAACGTCTTTGATTCCTGGCGCTCTGAAAGGCCTGGCTCAGCAGAAGGTGAATGAAGGATTCAGCGGCTGCTCGGAGAGGCCAGGCGGCTGCCTTAAGGTGTTGCATGGCCCTGCAGTGCTGTCTCAGTGAATCTTGCAATGCTCGGCACCACCCCAGTGCTGGCTTAGCAGCTGAAAGCAAATAACTACGAGCATAAAACCTGGGCTCGAGAGAGAGCACCTGCTCCCCATCTCTACAGAAGGGCGGGAGAGAGATTTCTGCCCTTTCTTGTTTTAGATTGAGCTTCAGAGGGGAACTTGTGTGGTTTCATATCCCTGATTATATTGCAGGAAGCGCCCTAAGAATTTTCATAACATCAAAGGCGCAATGATTTAGTGGGATCTTGTAGGTAGCGCACAATAAGGGCCAACGCATTATTATTTAAATTGAAAGCACAGACCAAGCTCAAGGGCAGTGGAGCGCTGTACAGGGTGTGGGTTGCTGGCGTGTGGGCTGGCATCTTTTAGCAGCAGCGCAGTACCGTCAGTTGCGTGCGGTCTGTGCATCCATTGGGATAAGTCCGTGGTCAGGTCTTGTTGAAAAAGACTCGTTTTTAAAGCATCTCCAACTGGATCACCTGCTTGTATGAGGTATTCAGTGACTATGCTGGCATTGGTATGCCAGCGGTAAAAATGCCGGCGGCAGAAGAATTCACTTTAACTGCACTATGCAGTGCGGTGAGGGGCATGAGTTCACGTGGTAACGGAAGGGATGATGAGGTAAGGGTTGGGGGTAACCATTACTCCATATAAACACTGCAGCCCTATGTACACATTTTTTCTAAGACTGCAGCGATTGCACTATTTCAGCTTGTCGATGAAAAACACTGCACACACGTTTAAGCAGGTGTATGTATTCCTAAGTAGAAGATATGCTGTTTCACCTCACACCGATTCCACCAATTTTTAGATCTGCTCCATTGTTGCCACCTCATGACTGGTAAATCACATTATGCACTAAGTCGGGTGCCAAATATATATATAATTTCGTTAATAGCAAAATGATCTTCCATGTCAAAAGACCAATTTGTAGAACCCTCCAGATTATACGTTTCTGAGGTTCCTGATTACACAGAGTCTACAAAAGAGGGCTGTATCCCCTATTTGAGTTAAATGCACAATGGGCCTCATTACAAGTTTGCCGGTCCGGAAACAACGGTGCCGGTAAGATTACCGGCAACGTTGTTTCCGGACCGGCAAACTGAGTCTGGTGGCGGGTGCCATTTCCCCCACTAGGCCTGATCCTGGCGGGCGGAACGGCCACTCGCCAGCAGACTTTGACGGAAGCACTGGCACTTTTGCGCACAGTGCCAGTGCTTCCGTCCTCCCCATTCCCATTGAGTCCTATAGGGTTCGAATAGGAATGGGGAGTAGCAATTGCTGCCGCCTGACTTACCGGACCTCCAGGGCCGCAATGCCATGCTTATTCCGGCAAGTCAAGCAACAGTAATTCATCACGAGTCTGGTGGCAGCCTGCCGATTTTTACTGGCACGGCTACCGCCAGACTCGTAATGAGGCCCAATGTCCCTTGTCCTGCAGCCTCACTGGGGCATTTTGTTTTATTTTGTATCCCCAGAAAGGTGTGAAATGCCCTTTTGAAAGTGCTTTGGTCCTGGAACCTGTTTTTCCTGAGGCTGTGAGCCCAGTGGCTCTGGTGCCTTTGGTGGCAAATACAGTGTTACAGGGAGTGCCCCAACCCATCTGTAACTGCTGTCGCGAGTCAGACGAAGAACACAGACTCTTAGATGATATGATGCACAATATTTTATTCAAGTAACGTAAAAAGGCCTATCTTTCCATATCACTGAGTGGTTGCTGACTATGTTACTAACTAAGGTGCTCTTTCGTCAGCCGTGACTGTCCAAATAAACAAGTCCGCTGTCCAAACTACCCTATCTGACCCTAACACTTACCACTATGAAAACTAAATTTAATCAGGAGAATGACTCCCTTCTCCTGAGGGTGTGTGTGTTCCTTGTTAGTATTGATTTTGCAAATAGTCTCTTGTGACTGAATCAGTGTCTTTAGTTCATCAACTGCATAATTACATCTTCCTTTCTCTTTAGGAATCCCTTTTTAGACTTTCTCACAGGATTCATATCTTTCATCGTTGGTGTTGCTGTATCTCACTAAAGTATTACTGTTCTGGTGGGTTTTCCCTCCTGGACAATTGTATATCTTATTTATTTAATTGATTTCTAACGCGCTGGTACGAAGCCCTTAGGCATAGAAGCGCTGAGACAGAGAGCAGGCATAGATAAAACAATAAATAAGGTCAAAGCATCTGAATCGGCTATCCGCACAGTCCGGAGGGATTTATTCAAAAAGGGATGGTCTTCAGCCTATGCTTAAAAGTTGTTCAAGAAGAGCAAGATCTGAGATCTGAGGCCTGAGGCAAAGCATTGCACAAACATCGGGCTGCGATGGGGAACCACCCAACTGAGACCGGAGTCTCTTTGGCCTTGGGGGTTTGCAGAAGCCAGCAGTTGTTTGACCTCAGCGTATGCCTGATGGGCAGCCAAGACAGGCGATTGGAAAGATGGACTGGACTGTTTCCCATAGAGGTAGGCATGGGCAATACACAAAGTCCTGAAAGTAATCTGTTTACCAGTAGGTAATTGGCATAAGGACGTCCTTACAACTGTAACGTGATCAGTTTTTCTAAGCCCCTTGACCACCCAAGCAGCATTGTTTTGTACCACCTGTAGGCGGTTAATTTCACCTTTGTCTATGCCCTGGAGCATGCTAGAGCAGTAATCAAGGTGAGCTCCAATGATGGCATGTGCTAGGGTGGCGCAATTGGAAAGTCAAGAAAGGGTCTGATGTGAGCCAGAAGCTTAATGTAATAGGACGTAACTGAAACAAGGCTACTAATGTGAGCTCTCATAGTAAGCTCTTGATCTAGAACAACTCCTAGAGTATTCATTTTGGGCAAGGTCGCCAAAGTGCAATCTGCAATTTGGAAAAAGTGGTAGGCATTCTCTAATTTGGGTGCCGTACCGACAATCATATTTTCGGTTTTGGCGTTGTTAAGTGCCAACCCGTTGTGCAACATCCATGTATGTACGTGGTTGTAGACGGTGTTGATAATCATGGTGTTCCGAGTATGATTGCTAGTGTGTGATATAAGGCACTGTGTATCATCTGCATAGTTAGCATATATTATGCCGTCTGAATCCAACAACTCGAAGAGAGGCAAGGTGAAAATGTTGAACAGATCTGGAGACACACAGGACCCCTGCGGTACCCCCACATGATAGCGCATGACCATCTGCCATAGTGTCCTCATGATGAACTCTGGCCATCCGGTTGGTCAAGAAGGAATGGACCCAGGAAGAGGACTCATGAGAGAACGAGGCAGAATCTTTCAGTCTAGCTACGAGAATGGCCCGATCTACCAAATCAAATACTGTAATAAGGTCCAAAAGCACCAGAAGTGCAGTGTTTCCCTTATCACAGTACTGCAGGATGTCACAGTTCTGCAAGATGTTAGATTTCAGGTCCAAAAGGGTGGACTTAGTATTGTAAGTGCCTCTGAAACCCGATTGGTTTGGACCTGGGATGTTGTGTAAACCTAGGAACTCTTGAACTTGGCAGTGGGCAGTTTTGTCCAGTATCTTCAAAAGAAATGGCGTATTTGTGATGGGGCGATAATTACCATGTGTGTATTGCCTAACATGCCGTAAGAAGTTAAATCCCCTCAGAGTGAATTGAACAGTTTTGGCAAGAGTAATAATCAGCTTAGATTGAGGTTTGATAGAAAAGGAGATGCAGTCACAGAAGTGGAATACAGAATCTGGCATAATATTAGGAGGACAGTATATCACAAAAATGCTCAGAGTGGTGTTATAATTGATGGCCAGCTTGTCTTGCAGAACTTCAGTCAGGAATACTGACACCATTAACTTAATGTATGTTGAACGATTTGTGAAAAAGTAGAGCAACTCCCGCTCCCTTTCCCAGCAAGTGATCTGCTCTCAGGATGTTATACCCTTGGGGTAGTGCAAATATAAGGGCAGGGCCATCTACAGCATGCAGCCAGGACTCTGTGATAGCACAGCGGTCAATCTTATGATCTGTAGTATAGTCTTCTACCTTGATGGATGTCTGATAGAGATCTGGTATTTAGTAGCAGGTATCTTAGATTTTTTTCTAGGGCTTTCTTCGCCAGCTGACTCCGCCATACCCGTGTTTGTTTTAACTTGAGGGATGTTAGCAATTGATTCTAAGCTCACAGTCTTTGTATCAGAAGAATCCAAGTTCTGGCTAGTGATAATAGAGTGGAGCCGCCAGTGAAAGATGACGAGCTAGAGTTAATCAATTCAACATTTGGACAGAGTACGTCCCTTGTATTGATGGTGGAGCTGAAAGAGGCCCCTACGGGTCCATTACGTCTATGGAAACAAGGCGAGTCACCACACACGATAGATACGCCAGACACGAGGTTGTATTCCCAAAGCTAGGGTTTATTGCAAAGCAAAAGTCTCAGTTGGCCAACTCGGTCTCACGCCCCGCGACGTGTATCTCTAGACCTTGAGGGACGCAAGAGAGTGAATTACACACATCAGTTACATATATACAAAATGCATATCAAACAATCGGCTATGACATGTTTAACACCCCCCCTTTATTGGGTTTCTTTGAACTTGGCGCGATGATGGACACTTTCGACAACTATTACACCTTCAAACATCTATTCTAGTAACAATTTGCAATTTGTGAGTGCGGAGGCATCTTTCAGTTGTTGAACAGAACACAGCGCTTCTGTTCTTGGAAGCGAGCTACATACGGGGGGGAGGGTTGCATTCCAGACCTTGCTATGTATGAGGTGCTATTCGTGTCCTAGGAGCCGACATGCTCTAACAGGGCTCAGCAAAGGGGGGCCGTAAGAAGAGCATAATTCAAGCCTTTAGCTGCTTTATTTTAACATATTCTACCATATAACGAGACTGGCTGGCAGCTGCGAAATGATTAAATGCCCTGCAGCTCTGCTTCAAGGCTACATTCGGGAAGGAGCCGGGCATTCTTCCTGGCGCTGCCTAAGTTGTGTTTCAACAAACTCTTGTTATCCTCGCGGCCCTGCAGCCTTGTACTTTTACGTGCAGACAACAATGTTCTACGGTCGAGCAGTGTAAGCAGAAAATGTACTGCGAAGCAATAAGAACAGAAAGCAATGAGCAATGGTTAGAAAACAAAATGGCGATTCTTGGTACATCAAAATGGCCGTTCATTGGCAAACTCGGAGTCCTATATTCTGTCATATCGTGCATGAGACGGTTGGCCCACGGCCATAAAAATACGTTTGCGGTCACAAAGTAGAGGTATCCATTTTTTTAGACTGACAGAGCATTCGTCAGATTTAGCCAAATTGATCACCAGGGATGTAGGGAGGGTAAAGTGCCTGCCTGAGGGACAGACACGTCACCCATAACCTCCGCAGTCAGGGAAGTGGAGAGAGAGGGCGAGGAGATCTGTGAAGCGGGGTTGTGGACAATAGTTTCCGCATGCTGCACATTAGCAATGTTGTCATATGAGAGGTGAGGAAGGGACAGGCAACTTGCAATATATGAGCACATTTAGAAGGCAATATGGTATCAGGAATGGTGTCAACAGTCATATTGGGTAGAAGAGCAAGTTTCAGGTACTTTTCTACTATTAAGGATCTTCTCAATGCAGTCATATCGACTGGCATGATAGGGTCCGTGTGCGTAATACAAATGGAAATGATATCTGAGCAGCAATCTTACCTGAGGGTCTAATGCGTACCCTGACGAGAACTGGCAAAAACCAGCCTTGCTGACGCGCTGCCAGCGGATCAAGAAGGCTGCAGGGAAGCTGGGAAGTGTAGTTAAGAAGAACTACACGCTGCATGCAGCTTCAGAGTGGCAAATACAATTCAAAAGTTATCAGGCAGTGCTAACAAAAGCTCAGTAGAGCCGAACAGCAATTTATGCAACGTAGCAATGTATCAGATGGTAGATGTTTAAACACACATCATAATTAAGCATGCACTGCATACAACTTGGGGCACAGGCGTATTTTATGTCAGCAGTCACACAAAGATCAAAAAGTATCAAGCAACCTCATAGAGGAAATAGAGGAGCCTGCAACCGGCAAAAACTGGCCTTCACTTGGGCTACTTCTTTTGATATATAGACCACGTGTTCAGTTCTCTCAAACTCGAGTTCACACTTTGTTCTCCCTTTCACATCATACTCTTCTTATATAAGGTATTTCGTTATTTTCCACTTCTCTCAGGGTATTTCGTCCCACTGCTTTTCTCTTGCTTTATTTAGCTTTTCAATGGTTCCTTCTCTAGTACCACTGGGATTTAGGGTCTTTTTTTTCCCCAGTGAAATTTGTTTCAACATTTTCACTGAGACGAGTTGCCTGTGCAGTATAACGATTCCCTGGGTGTCTCCTTGCGTCCCGTCACCTTTATTCATGACGGGATGTCCTCTGGAGCTTTGTCGGTTGGCTACATCTCTGCAGATCAGACCACTGCTTGCTTTGTTTCACTGGCATTTCTGTCTCTGCATTCACTTGTTTTTCCTGGTATCCCGATACTTCACTGTGCGACCAGACACCTAGTGACTCACTTTTGGCAGTAGTCTCTGTGATTTTCTTTGGATAGACAATCCACCTTTGCTTGTCATCATGGTTTTGCCTCTGCCTTCTTGCAGCCTTCTGCTTTGCTGGTTCCTCTCCGTTCCAGTTTGCAGTATCGTGGACATCCCGCACTGCGTTCTCAGGTAAGTTCTAAACTCGCAGGCTTCCAGGTTTCCATCTTCCCAAGGTACAAAGCAGTGTGCGAGTTTTCCCGGCCTAGGTATGTGCTTGTCTCTCTCTTCTTCTTGTTGCATTCTCAGAGAAGGCTCATTAATCAACCTCCTCCTCCCAGTAGATTAGTCTTCTTTTTTTTCCTTATAAGATAATGGCATCGATGGTGTTTCTTCATCCCAGTCCTGATACTTCATAGACTTCATATCCTCTGATCCTTTTGAACATCCCATGTAAGCTACAGTATGTCCAGCTTTAGAAGGGAGTGCCTCGTGCAATCGGGAGTCCTTGTCCTCAAAGAGGGAGTCTTTCCCAGTGAGATCCCACTTACCTCTACCCCTGGGATAGGGTATTGCAGAGCAGGCTCACCTCCCTAGCCTCTCGAGAAGAGACAAATTCCCTCAATTTGTCACGCTTCCCGTTTCATCCCATCCTTTTCAATGTCCTCCATTATAATGCAAACCCATATCAATGCCTGCCTGTTTCAGGGAAAGCGCGCACATTGGGTTATATACAATATGAACCAACACAAAAATGTTTTTTTTAAAATATCAAAATAATAAACAATATGTTGGAATGGGTTTAAAAAAAGAAGAAAACATAACGCAACAAACAACCTAGAAGAGTGAAGTAAAGTGAGGGCAAAAAAGGGTTCACTGGGGGAGTCCTTCAATGTACCTAAAGAAAGAAGCACTACAACTAAAGTAAAACAAAATAAACCCAGCGAGATGCGAGAGGGGTGAAATGGTTGCATTGAGTAGGGCATTCAGTGAAATGGCATTTATTGAACTGTCGCAGATCTTAGGAATTCTCCAAAGATGAGAAGAAATGAACACCTGTTTGAGGTCAAGTTTGCAAGCAGTTTCAGTATTAAGAAGAAACATCTGATGATCCTCTAAGTTGTGACATAATGCAATTGGCTAATGCATTCCTTTGTCTTTCGGATGGGTAGGGGCAAAAGATCACCATGTCACTGTGATTTCTCCTGCTCACTGCTGTCCTTTGTATGTTCTCCAGGAAGGTGAGCTGGCGGATCTGAAAGGGGTTGGGGGTTAAGTTAGATGGGACAGAGGGCAAATGAGAAGTGGCTCTACTGCTGTGTTGATGGGTGCCTTTCAGAAGTACCTGGGTGCTGTGTGCTGGTCTGTTTCCAGGTGGTTTGGATCAAGGACACAGAGACGTTTGTGTCCATATGGGAGCCTCTTGTGCTGGGATACATTGGCCAGGGTGCTAGTATGTGAGCTGCTAGTAGAGGTGTAGAGTTCCATTCTCCGATGCATGTCGGATGGGCATAAAAAAAGCATGTCCGTGTTTGGGGGACACAATACATACCATGGGCAAACAATCTCGGAGGGTAAGGAGCAAAATGCAGTGGGGCAACAATTAAACTGGGTCAAAAAATTCAGCCAGAGCAAACTGTTCATACGGTGCTAATGAGCAAAATACAGTGGGGTAGCAGTACAAAGTATAAAAACACATTAAGATAACTAAAGAAAACAATTCATACAGGGGGTTAACAGTTAATTTGGGAAGCTAATGTGAGTGTGTGATTGTGCACTAGAGGGCTCCATGATTGGGTTTGAGGCTCAGCCAATATGCTCATGTCAACATTCCATTATGTTTGACTCTGCTGCACCATTCTAAGTTGGGGTGGGGGGGGTTCTTTCCCGTTTAGGTGTATCCCTGGACGAACAGCTTCGGGGTTGGTGCGCACACTTACTTCATGACAAAAGTATGGCCAGGCTTACTCCGCAGGGAGTGACTAGCCCAATGAAGAAAATGTCTCCAAAATGCTTGCAAATTTACTTTTTAACTACTACAGCTGTATCCTCAGACAGAGCTCATCATTTGCACTCGCCACTGGCCATTGGCTGCTGATAATTTACTCTTGGCGAGTAAGAAAGTGTGCCATATGTACAGGTGCAGAATTGAGGTGCAACTTGAAATCTTTACCCTTGCTTTCCGCACAATATTCCATGTTGAGCTCGGCTGTGTCATGGGAAGAGAAACCCAAAGCTCTTTAATGGCGCCCCTAGCCTTCCCAGTCAATTTTTCAGAAGGACCAAATCCAGTGAGATGCTGCCGTCCAAGCAGAGAAGCATTAGGTGGGCAGTGAGGCTTCCGCTCTTTTGAACCCTCACCCTGTTCAATTAATACCCAATTATATTTTTTTCACAGTTGTGCAACTTAGCGTTGTGCCTCTTGGTAACCTGCGAAACATGAAATGCTGTGTCGGGCAATCCTATGTTCGAACCTCTCGTATACAGATATTTTAAGCAGGCACATTAGCCCACTGAGCTTTCCTACTGCCATAAAAACATTGCAGTGCAAAGTAATCGGGTTCTTCTAGCCCCCACGCATCAGCACTTCCGGTTTTGCATCTTGCCTCTCCCCCTAATCACTCCTGCTGCCCCCTTCTTGCTGGACCGACAACCAAAAGACCACCACAGTGGCAGAAGTTGCAGAAAATTACTTCACGTATTTAGGGGACACTTGGAGACAGAGAGGAGTCCAAGTTTACCCAGTGTTTTGATTTTTGACAGCTGTGAAAACAAGCGCATACTAAGAAGGCTCTCCGAGTGCACTTGCCTTCCCTTAACTGCTGAGCTTTAATCAAGTCTATGCAAAAAGGACGAGCAGTCTCCTCCTTGGCACTTAAGGGATCTAAAGGGCTTTTTGTTCATTATTGCACACAACAGCCCGTGTTTTGTTCAACAGCAAAAACCAAAGGAATTCCAGGGATTACGGATTTAGCAATTATCCTGTGTGAAAATTGGTCCCGTGAGTGTGGTAAGTGAAAGTTGTGTACACCAGATTATCTACTTAAGAAGGAAACGTTTAGTGCAATTAAAAAAAACAACATAGAAACAACAACACAACCGTTACAAAAAAAAAGTCTTATTTCGGGACTGAATAGCCATGGAGACAGCGGCGAACAGCAATATACGGGTTTCTCCTATAGTTATAAAATGAGATGGCACAACTCCAAAGGCACAACCGCACCACGGCTGCCCGTCAATGTTCGCTCAGGTAACACAGCACGGTCTGCTGCACTGTTAACTACCAGCCGCATCAGTCCAGTTGGCATCCTGTTGAAGTTCACCAAAGAAATGGCAAAAACGGGATCCAGGTGTTCAGGCGATTCTATGTTATTTAATTGCAGGGATTTGACCGAATCCCGTTTCACCATTTTATTTTTTTAACCACACAAAAAAAAAACAACTGTGCCACCGCTTTCCAAGTCCTGTGCCTGGGAGTTGTGTTGGTTCCCATTTCAGTGCACCAAGTGTTTGCACGCTGGTCCATAATGAGGGAAGCTTAGCTCCCTCTCGAGACTGAATTAAAGAAGAGTTGTTGGTGCATGTGAACTGAAACCCAGCCAAGCGTTGTGCTGGGTGAGTGCCGTCTATGGATGTTGGATGGCACCTGCTCAACGGCAGCACGTGGTTAACAAGCCCACGAACTGTGCATTCGAAGGGTCGGCATTATATCTGTTTTTGCCAATCAACTCAGCTCGTGTTGCACGGGCTTGCGAATGGGATTAGTGGCAGGAGTATAGACGTCGTTTAGGGGTTGCGACGTCTCCCTTGCTACCCCTGTGGTCTCCCTTGCTACCCCTAATAAATAAAAAAAATGTGTTGAGGCACATGGGCTGTGGCCAGCAGCATGTGGCTCTTTGTTTCTGGAGTGGCTGGTTTTCTGATCACAATATCCCGTACGGTAGCTTAGTAGGTTGAGCACTGGCTGCTGCAATGTGTGTGTGTGTGATATGCAGGTTCGACTCCAAGCAAGGTCAATTCAGCCTTTCATCCTGCTGAGGTTGATAAATGAGTACCAAAACAGGTTGGGTGATATTATATGTATATTTGTTCTATATGAAGCCCTTAAGCGTAAGTGCTTTATAATAACACATCATTAGGCCTTGGACGTCTGCTTGCATTCACAGTCATTTGGTAATATGGGCCTATACGCACTGATATTCACGATACTTATGGTGATCCATACTTGTATGAAATTCATATCACTTTACAGTGATATAACCATATTTCTCGTAGTGTACTCAAACAATGTTATATGATGCTACTTCCTGTTTTGTTGGGGGGGGTGAAAGGTCGTGTTCCATCACTTCACATGATGTTACTTTGGGGTGGGGTCAAATGACATCACTTACTGTGATGTCATCAGAGGTCAAGGGTCGTGCAATGTCACTTCTGCTACCCCTGGCCTTTTGTGGAAATGACGTCCCTGGGCTGGAGTCTATTAAAAGTAGGATTGGTGGCTAGAGTCTGTGCAGGGTTGCCCCTCTAAATCTGGTGTCGCTTTGGTTTTCTGACATTATTTTTTTCGAAGTATTTTTTTCCGATAATATTACTATGAAAAAATTAATTGAAATATATAGGGGGTTGAGGGTAAGGGATTAAAGTGGCTGGGGAGAGGGGTAGGGGTAATAGCATAGGGAAAAGGGAGTTTGGTAACCCCCGTCCCCATTACTTCATAAATTTGATGATTTTTTTCGTAGTCGTTTTGTTGGTAAAAAATACTTGAAAGAAAAATCTTGTCTGCAAACGGACATAGAACCCTAACTCCTACCACATCCCTTCACATTAGAGCGTGTCTGCGCTTTACACGGCACCTAGCTCCACATTGCCCCTCATGAGGTGCTGTGCCGTTGGACCTACGGACTCTGCACTTTCCATCGGGGGTTGCCCATGGCAAGGTAGGCGTTGAGTGCTGCTTCGTTTCTTATCCCCACCTGTGAACCCTTGGGTTAGTGTGATTCTTCCCTAGACCACAGAACTTACACTGGCCAACCTTCCTCCACATGCTAGGGTGCCAAGGGGGCAATGGAGTGTCCTGTGCACACCGATTACAGAGGGGGGGGGGGGTGTGTGTGCGTGTGTGTGTTGCGTGTGTGTGTGATGCGTGTGATGCCTACTTAGTGCGGACAGAATTGGTCTTCCCTTGAACCAACGGCTGATTTACAGGTTATCTCCGGACTAAAGTCCCGATTCTGATCGAGCCGTTGGTAGGGGCACTATTCCACTGGCTTTTCCAGTTGCAAATGGAAAGAGGAAGTTGTGCTTCAGACAGACGTTGCTGTGGGGGGGGCGGAGGCTGAGGGGGCTATAGCCCCAGATCTTTTGGTTGTAGCCCCAGATAAAAGCTCAGGGGTTACAACCAAAAAGGGCTAGGTAGCCGACAGTCCCAAAACTAGTGTAGCCCCGGATCTTTTCCAGAGCTAGCAACACCCCTTTCCACCTGTTTCTGGCACTGTTACGTGTTTAGTGCTTACACTGCCTTGAAGCCCTTAAAGAGTCAAAGGAGGTGATGAGAGGGAGGTAGCATCGTTATAGCCTCTTCCAAGCGCTCTGATACACTAACTGCAAAATTGCCCAAACCATGACGGATTCAGACACTCGAAACTGAGCGAGCAGCGGTGCCTGCGACGATCTGTGTAGATCAAGGTTGGAGCCCCCATTTTCATATTGTCTGTGCCAGTCAAGGATGGAGCCCCACTCGTAATTGTTGGTTCCTGTCCAAGCGTCGAACCCTTGACTGCGGTCCTGGCTCCTCACCTTGACAGTGCCACATTGAGGTTCGGGGGCAGGCTACTGCCAGGGCTGTAAAGTCTGCCTTGCTGATGGCCTGTTTCAAAGTCCTCTCATGATTGCGGCCCCGCATTTACTATACGCCATGAACCTGGCCCCGGGTGTACCCCGATCCACTTGACTGCTAAATCTCGGACAATATAGTTCAACGAGAAACCATTCTGCCCGTGTGATGCATGGAACCTGCCCTCGAAACACGAATGCAGAGTCCATCTATTTGAAGGAAACAGTAACCGTCTGGATGCAGTGTGGGCTGTTGGGGGGGGGGGGGGGGGGGGGGGGAGGGAGGGAGAGCTGTGGCTCCGGGAAAAGCTTCTGCGCGACGCGAGACATGCGTTGCTGTTAGTCGGTGAGAGGATCTGCACGAATTGCCCTTTCCTGTTCGTCTCCCTAATTCGTGTGTCAAACGATGGCTCTTTTTGACAGTATCTATTTTTTTGGTATTTAACACACGAACCATAAAGTTCCAGGTAACAATAAACATTAGATCATCATCAGAGAAAGTCAGAATACTGTAATGATATAAGCGCGTTCCTAGTATCTCCTCTCCCTCCAGCTGACTCGGTTTTATAGCTCCCAACCTGGCTTCTACGCCAATCAATTGCAAGGGAACCTTTTCTTGAATTATACGTATGCTTCCTTAACATACTGTGAGAAACCAGGGGTGAGCACACCACACACTACATACACCAACTTTCTAGGGGCAATGTGGCGGAGACATCGGCCTATATAACAGAGAAGACTGTTCCATTGATCGAAGTGAGGGGGAGCAGTTGGAAGTGGCGCTCCTCCACTTTTATTTTTTAAGTTTCACCAATCCTATACTTTTATTTTAAAAAGAAACCGTTCTGCAAAGTATAGGGAGAAATCAGAACTGAGCGCACATCAAGCAGGCACGTGACTAGCATCGAGGCAGATCGGCATTAGCCCCCAGCCAGAATTCTGGGTCACCTACACAGCCGTCTACAGGCAGGACAGCACACAGATGTAAACGGTGCCTACCGCTTAGGGCAGTGGTATTCAAACTGTGGGTCGCGATTTCTAGGGGTCCGCTGGCGCATCCCAGGGGGGCCCTGAGAGCTCAGCATGAAAAAAGATTTTTTTTTTTTTTTTTTTTTTTTTTATATAGATTGGAAGAAATGGGCAGGGGTGGCCCACATGGGCGGGCTGAAGCATGAAACTGTCTCAGGCAACAATGAAAAAGTGGCCCACAGTTGTAAATGGATATTCATTCCTTTAGTCACAGACTGGGCCTCATTACTACTATGGCGGACCAGTAACAACGGTGCTGGTAAGCTACCGGCACCGTTGCTACCGTTCCGCCATAGTAAGAGTTGTGCTCGTGGGTGCTTGACAGCCCCCGCCAGGTCTGACCTCAGCTCGTCGGATGCACCAGCACCGTTATTAACGGTGCCGGTGCATCCGAGCTCCCCATTCCCATTTGAGCCATATGGGGCTCAAATGGGAATGGGGATCTACCGGCACCTTCGAAAGGGCAATTATCATGTCCGCCTAACTCGGCATGACCTAGTAATTGCCCATTCGCGGGTGCCAGACCCGGATGCAACTCCAGTGGCAGCCGTGCCGGTTTTACCGGCACAGCTACCGCCAGAGTAGTTATGAAGCCCACTGTTTCAATAGTACCCAAAGGGGTGCTTTGTGTTAAAATGTAATGCATAGCTCATTGGAAATGCTGGCTGGGGCACTGCATGTCTGTATGTCCGAGGGGGAGCTCCTGCGCCTCCTCGCACATACGGACAGAGCAGCTGGAGCAGGCCGTTTCAGCACCCACACACAGGCCAATGCAGAAGGTACGTTTATGTTCATTGTTTTTATTTAAACATGTGTATGGATGCGTTATGAGTGAGTGTATGGTGATGGATGCTCATGTGAATGATAGAGTGATTGCTGTATGAATGTGCAGCGCCTTGCATATACACATAATCATGTTCATTGTGTTAGGACCAGTGGGGCCCAGGGGACAGGGATGGTATCTTTTTACCGGACATCTATCATTCAAAACCCTCTGCCTTGTCCACAAGGCTTTCTGGGGCCTGGGTCCAAAATACCTTCAGCTATTCCTCCGCAAATACCTCCCCTCTCGAGCTCTTCACTCCTCTACCTCCAACTCCCTCAGGGTCAGTCGTTTATCAAAGAAACGAGCTGGGGGTAGATCTCCGTCTTCGGCTGGGGCCTCCCTCTGGAACAGCGCCCTGCCACTCTAAAACTTGAGGAGAACCATCTTTCTTCCTGCACTTATCAGACCTACCCTGTCTGCTGCCTTAAACGTAGCACTTGCAAATTGCTGGCTGCACTACCACTGTTTGTTGCCTTTATTATTTATTTATTGTTATTTATCTGTTTCTCCTCTGCTTCACACTTTCCACTTCTCCCCCTTCCATGCACTTTTCCCCTCACACTTGCGCGTTCTCAATGTCACTGGGCCTAGTAAGATCGCTGTTTTATTCTCCTCTGTTCCCCTCCCTTGCCTTGTCACGCTCTGAAACACTTGTGTACGAGCGCGATAGAAATAAAATATCAATGCCTGCCCCCTGGACTCCCAGCAACAATTGCAAACTGTTTGGCTATTTACCCATTTTTTGTTGAAAGTATGCTCTACAATGCAACATTTTAACCTATTATTTAAAAAAAAATTTAAAAAAAAATTCACAGGGGGAAACCCCCCCGAACCTCCCCTTAATGCCCCTCCACTTAAAAAAGATTCACCAGCCGCCACTGGCCCTCAGACTGTGTTGGGAACGGGATGGGGGAACCGAGGGACTATGGTGGGAGCACAATGGGCGGGAACCATGGGATAGTGATGGGAGCAGAGTGGGGAGAGCCCTGGGTGTGTGATGGGGAGGGGAGAGACCAGCGACTGGGTAGGAGTGGGATGAGGGAGCCCAGCGACTTTGATGGGAGCAGGTGAGGGCGCGCAATATATACTGTCCATTTGGCATTTCTGGGGGCTCCCGACCTGCCCAAATTTTGCTCAGGGGGGCCCTGGCCAAAAAAGTTTGAAGACCACTGGCTTAGGGTGACCAGATTTACAAAATGAAAAACCGGGACGAACAACAACATAAAAGAGGGACTACCCCATCGCAGCCCACCAATTACCGTCCCTCCCCCAACACGCCCCCACAACCACCACCCAACCATATTTCCAGCACTTCTCCTTTCTATAAACTGTATATGATCTCATTTGTGCAGTTTTGTCTGTGAATCTTTGCATGTTAATTCAAAAGCGTTAGCTCTGATTGATATTACATGGCTTGCTGTACAACAATTTCCAGTCAGTCTCTGTGGCACAGTCAGTAAGTGTTGTGGCTTGTACCTGAAAAGTTGGGGGTTCAAGCCAAACCTCCAACTTCAAAATTCTGTAAGCAGTGTGAAAAATAATTACTATTTTAATTATTGTAGCCACCCAAGCATACAAACCCAGGACAAAGCTCCTGGGACCCCGGGACGGAAGGTGGGGAAACCCAGGACGTCTGGTCACCCTACTACCACTGCACTGCTAACAAAGGCCTGCCAAGTCGTATTCTAAAGCATTTCACTGTTGGCAACTGCACTTTCCATATGCAAGCACTTTTAGCCAACTAAAATCATGTTGGGATGTTAGCATTTGCCTGTAAGGGGAGTGCTTGGAATGGTGAATGGAACGGGAGACACCACCCCTCCCCCCACCCCCGCACCCCATTTTCACAGGTTCAGACGTGAAGGGGAGATTTACTGCTGAAGCTTCACTAGAAAATGGAAAGTGCAGTTAGATGCCCTAAAGAGCACGTTTGGTCAAGAATACCCACAGAAAGAAAGTGACTCACAAAATGGTTACTTTTAAAGCTGAGTTTATATCCAAGAGTTCTCGTTTAAGATGAAAAGAAAACTGACTTAAATGCGATTCTACTGCTGCTAGACATGCACAATGAACTATCAGCTGACAAAGCCAACCACACACCACGTCTCAACCACAGCATTATCATGCTGGCAAATACTAATAGAAATGTCCATTTTGTCCCTTAGTCACATCACGTTTAGAGGCTGTGTCAGTGGCCTGATGTGCTTTAAATTTCTCAGTTTGCTGCTAACTTGCCACTATCTCCTACAAACAAGCCTTGGCAGGGAGGACACCCCCACACAAGTACGTTTGTCCCTCCTCCACAGCATCTGAATTTAGCCCCTCTGCCAACTTTTGAAAGGTTATTTCCGCCCCACCCCCCTGAAGTTTTGGTTTAGTTGCGCCCCTGACTGCAACTACATGAGGGTCACGGTCCTGCTCCGTGCATGCGCATTGTGTAGTGGATGACAATTGCACCATAACAGCACGTGTCCTGTTGAAGGAAGCCAGCTACAAGCACAGCGCGATGGCAATTAGGTCTTGTCTGTCCTAGCATGCAGGTTCACTCGGTCTGGGACCTGCCTGGACTTGCAAGATTAGAGGAACTGGCAGCGACTGAAATCAGCACGAGAGCCGACTGTGATCAGCGGGCCCAAGATGGACGGTGCGGGGAGGGCGGCTGGGCCGTCCGATGCTAGAATTCAATTGGTGCCCATTTATAAGAGAAGACTGGGAAGAGTTGGTTGTCATTCCTCTATCTCAGTGTCTCTGATTTCAGATCTCCTCTCAATACATATTTATTTATTATTAACATTTATATAGCGCGCAAAAGCCTGGAGGCATTACAAGAAAGCATACTTAGTTGCATAGAAGTTTTTTTTGTTTGTTTTTTTGTTTTGTTTTTCGTAAACACAGAGAGAGTAAAGGCTTATTTACAAAAATACAATCATAATTACAAACCAGAGTATCGGGAGAGGGGCAGGGGGGGAAGGGTAGCAGTATGCACTACATATGCACTAGTAGTTAGATGACATTGCCGCCCAGGATGTTGCCCCAGTTAAAATATCAACCCACTGTCTCAGGGCCCACACCCCATTTAATCAAATGGCACGTGGCAATCACACCGCTACCATGTCTTTTAAATCGATCTGAAAAACGGGCCATGCCTGCACATTTTACATGATTTTATAGTCGTTCCATGCGGCTGACGACTTCTTGGTGTGAATTCTTTCTAAAAAAGAAAGCGTGAAAGACGGAGCCACATGGATTGGTAAAGTGGGTAACTGTGCAGTCTTATCAGAGTTTGTGACAGTGGGCTACTGCTGCAGTGGCATTCAAACGAGCAGTTAGATGTACAGTCCACAACTGTACCCGCACGTGCCCACACCTAAGAGACTATTTCCGCAGTACATTTTGATACAGCATGGCACAGAACCTCCCAGTATCGGATGGCGCCGCCTGCCCTTACCGTCAAAGCATGCTTAGCAGGAGGACATCCCACTGTGAATGAGGGATGTCCTCATTGAGAGGACTTAGTGTTCCGCTGCGTATTTAGTTATCTCCCTGTATTTGAACTGGCACGTAAGCATTCAACACTGGATAAATCCCTTGGGATCCCAAATCAAGCCCTACATTGCTTGAAATGGGTGTGCAGTAATTTTATTGCAAACATCACAGAGTGGTACATAACAGAACGGACAATAACCCAGAAAAGCACTGAAAAGATTAAATAAATATATAAAGGGAAGTGGGGTAAGGGGTTACAATGGGTCAGGGTGGGGATGGGGTGGCATTATGAGGGTAGAACATCAGGGGATTAGGAGGGACACCCCCAATTAAAAATTAAACAAAAAAGTTTGGTGTTTTATTAATGTACCACTCTGTAATTCTGGACAGTAACATCACATATAACCCTTGAAAGGTCTATCTATTCTTGCATTCTTTGGGGGGATATCTACCAAAACCTTATAGTAGCTGCATATACAATAAAGTCGCCAGAAACCTATCAAAACGATGTGTCTATGTGATTTGGCCATGCCCCTGGCACACCTCCTGAAACAACACCCTATTTTTTCTCCAAGTCTAAACCCCTATCCCCCCCTCATTTCGACAGGGGACGGGGGGCTGTTCAGATTCTATGGGCCAGATGCTCAGAAATGAGCACCAGTAAAAGGAGTGCAGAGAATGCGCTCTTTTCATTTGCGCTCTTTGCTGAAATCCTCAGGCCACCTTTTTCTCAAAGGTGAGCAGAGCATTTCAGGAGGGGCTGGATCATTGCGGCGTATAACAGGCTCCCAGGCACCACGTGGTTGCTTGGAACACACATCACTGAGACTGACAGCTAAAGGAGAAATGTCCTGGGGGAAAAGGCACTCCCATCCCTGTCTGGGATATAGAGTATGAAAATGCAAATTTGACAGCCATGATTTAACCCGCGGCTGTCGCACATTAAAAAAAATCAGTAATTAACCTGATTTTCGCCTCCCCCTGCGGCTGTTTCAAAAGGCATAGGGGGGACGACCCTCATATCAAGGCATTTAAAAGCACATCCCGTTAGTGATTTTGGGGTGCACTTTTAAATGCCCTGAAATGCCCCCTTCTTTGTGCAAAAGGTGGAAAAACGGCCTGGTCAGGTCATCGAGTGCAAGGACTAAAACAGGTGGTCTCCGGGTGCAGCTTTGTTTAGTGGCTACTAAAACAGCACTCAACAACCAAATAATGAGAGCGTGGACATCACAAAGTGGCAACGGATGCTCCCAAACGCGCCTAGACGCGAGGGCCGCAAGTAGATGCCACTGGCTGGACAAGCGCGTCCTAAGTTTCATTGCTGGTCTCTTAATGTTACACAGCACCCCGGCTGTGTTTTTATCACTCACTTCCTACTCTTTGGATTCTCCCTTGTTATAAAAGTTGTGTTATGTGATTGTGAGTCGGCTAACTCGGCGGGCTGCACGTTGACTGCAGATATGTGTTGTGTTCTGTGGGTCGCAAGTTAGACTTCTGACAGGGCTGGCTCCGCTTTAGTCGCCCTTTCGGAGAGGAGGACGTTGATGGACATCGTGGCTGCTGTTCACGCCTCTTCTCTAGAGAGAGCTCCTGGTAGAGGGGAATTGAGCCCCATTGCTTTAACGCCTGAAAGGCACCGCAGCGCTAGGAAGAGCTCTCCGAGTGCCCCAAACATCCGTGTTCTACCTTCGAGACACAGGCGAGAATGCCACCAGGGCAAGCTCAGCGCTTCGCCCGTCTCGGATCAATGCATCGAACGGCATCACATTGCTCAGTATTAAGCCGGAGGCATGCAGAATATATATATATACAGAATCTGCTATAGGTTTATCTTTCCTAACATGACGTGTTTATCTGTATGAACAGGCGGGGATGCTTGCATGATAGCTTCCTCATTCTTGATTAATACATCCATATATTCCAGTTTTAATTACATGTTATTACCCAGAAAAATCCTTGCTGGGTAAAATTGAGCCTAACAATGAACCTGCATTGGCCTTGACCAACCACTGCCCCTTTATTTCTTTTTCTATTTTACATTTTTAAAGCGCTCACACAGCCCGCGGGCATCGAGGCGCTGTTACAGGAATTGTTTGTTTTTTAGTTGCACATTTATCTTAAACACACAGAGGTTTCTAAGCGGGGCCGTGGGATCGAACCTGTGTTGCTTCCTGTCGTCTTGTTTCTAAGGTGCGCACGTTGCCGCTGAGCTATGCCCCTTTATGATCCAGCCAGAGAAATCTTTGTCTCCGGTCATGTATGTCAACGTAAGAGGCTAGGGTTGGGGATTCCTTGTGAAGTTTAAAAAACATATGCCTCAAATAAACAGTCTAATATATCCTACACAGTGTAAGCTAGAAAATGTTACCTCCCAAATGACTATTTGTCGTGAGGAGATATCTTCCGGTCATCGGTTATGAAGGCGTGTCAAGCAGTGTGTCATGGCTGGCAGTGACACACTTCCTCAGGTGACTTTTGTGGTTTCCATGTCCACTGGAAGCAGCGCCACAAAGACAAGGCGTCAAAGCAGGTGGCGCAGCGGCCCTGGGAGTGGACGCCTCAAAAGTGGAGGCAAGCCGATTTTTAGTAATACCATGGAAACCCATCTGGGAGCAAGTCTGATGATTGTCCTGGGGCCTGTGTCGGTACCTCTGGTGAGAGGCAAGGGATACCAGAGACAGAGGTCGGGGGTCAGAGCGAAAGGCATGTGCAGCACAGGCTGGGTTCCAATGGGAGCGTGCTAATAAAATAATGATTTAATAAACCTGTTGCAGAGTAATGATGAGCCGGAGCAATCAAAGTAGAAAATAAAAGCATTAATAATGGACATGAGTAATCTGGTACTATCTATTGCTAGAGTTCAAGAATATTGCATTGTTAAGTAATCTGGGTGTTCTGCATGTTCCTTCTGTATTGGTATCCCTCCAATGAGCTTCCGAAAGGGCCAATTTCACACCCATTGAAATGAGTTGCATTTGACCCAGTCAAAAACACAGGCAGTTCCATTCTTTTTTAAAACGGGCTGTTACTCTCATCCCTTCCCCCATACTAATCGACTGCCCCATGTATGGCGGCGTAAACAGGAATACCATCGCAGTCGACTGTGCCACAGCTTTCAAAACCTTCATTAAAAACGTGTACATGTGATTACTATGTGGGTCAATAGGTAGGGCAGCCCCATCACTACATGGGACGATTCCGCAGGAATGCCCTTGACATGGGATTCATATTCTACCATGTAAGAAGCATACTGCCCTAATGCTATTGCACATATTGGGCATCCCCTGAATGTATGGGTTCCGCCATCTTTCTGCTCCCTAAATCAGCGGCCTGCAACCTGCGGCTGTTTGACTACGACCCCCATGATTCCTCACCATTGACTAGGCTGGCTAGGACTGATTGTAGTTGGAGTCCAAACATCTATTGAGAACCCTGCCTGGAGGCATATCTCAGTGCCTCAGCGCTGAACAGTTGTTTCCACCTATGTCCTGAAAGGGCCTCTTCCCTCTGTCCACCAGGCCTTATAGAGCCAGGATACAGATATGGGTGGGGAGGTTGTTGGGAGGGCAGGGGTGAGGGGGCTGATATAGCTTTCTAGAGAAGAAAGCTAGACCCACAGATACATTTGCTGTGGAGTATTGTGGGCATGGTAACCCTAGCATACATTTGCTATGTAAATGTACCATTACAGGAAGGGGACAGCAATGCTAGGGTCTACTTAGGAGCAATTAGGGGGAAATGGAAAGGGAACATTTAAGACCCCTCCTTGCATTAGAAAGCCTCCAATTTAGAAGCAGGCCACAGATTGGTTTAGATCAAATGTGCAGAGAGTCTGAGAAGGATGCTTGCTGAATTGCACGAAGGTGCATTTGGCCCAGAGGAGACCCGAGACATTAGCTTCCCACCACTGGAGGATTTCTTCTCTCCCTTTCCCAGAGAGATCAAAGGGGACCTCAAGGCACCTAAAGGGTCTATTCTTTCTGAATGTGGTTTCCAGGCAGCTGAATGCACAAGAAACCTGTCATTGAAGTGGGTCACCAGCAACCAGGATGAAAATAAATGACACCAGATGGATGGGGCGGCTTTATTTATATGACCCCAGGAGCCCCCATGCTAAGCCAAACATGTCTTATATTTATTTACTTCTAACAATAAGCCACCAAGCCCTGTGGGCCAACAATTTTTATAAAATCAGCCCCTACCTGTTGGCACCAGGGATTTCAGCAGATTGTGTTCAGGAATGAACATGTGACCTTTGAACCTGCCTTTTGTATCACTACAGGGCATGTTCTGGGGTTGTCAGTTGACGGTCACAGCAGAGTAGCGTGCGCAATATTATTTTTGGCATGGAGCATTGTGAAAGGGAGCCCGATTAGCGGAGCTCACTTTCAGAGGCCCGAATTACCTGTATGATTTTCAGGAAAAAATCCCAAAAGGTCAGGCTATGCCACCCTGCTAGATGGCATTCTGTCGCACCATCGTGAATGCTTTCTGCAATGGTTAATTGCGAGAAGCAATTGCAATTTTTCCAAAAATGTAGTGCAAAAACAAACATGTGAACCTCGTAGCACCAAGTTGAACATTTTTGCTTTGCACTACATTTTATGGACATGGACACCGCTTGAAGGGGACCTTTTTTCCACAAAAGTGCAAACCGATCGGATCACTTCCGTAAACTTACCACTTTTGCTGAACTGTTACCCAGTGACTTCACAGGCCGCGCGCTTGCCGCAGCCTAGTGCCCGTAGCATGTCGGGGGTTAGCCTTTGTGGGCCAACAGCAATAATGTCCCCTTCCTCGGATCCTTACAGGGTGGGAAGGTCCCTCATTAAGGCAGCAAACTAATTTACCACCTGGTATTGGCCCTCAGAACAAGTCATTATGCTAAAATAATGACTGTATAAATTGGAAAATGTGTAGCATTTACACGTCAAGAGTAGTGTGGGGGGGGTGGATGGACAGTCACACTACATATTGTCTGAAATGATTGTACATTGTACGACCAATGTGCTAAATATTGTCTATCTCCATATACAATAATGAGCATAATTGTGAGGCTCATTAGTGCATATGTTGAGCAACGGTAACTTGCCAATCACAAGAACTGTTTCAGAAGGATGGGGCGAGCCCAAGCGCTCTGAACATGCCCATCTTGGCGGGCCTTCTGTATTTCTCCGGCCCTCCCACTTTCTGTCACACCAATAGAAATGGAAGATGCACATTTGAATCTGCAGCTTGAAAACTGAGACTCTTGCCTGATGTTCAGCTACGAATCCTTTGAAGGGTTTGCCTTATGCATAGAGGTCATTGTAGGGCTGACATGACAGCGGGCGCTGGTGCAGTGCATTGTGGGTGAAGTTGATTATTGCACATGAGAGCATAGCGACACAAGCGAGCAGCGTTCAGACCGACACAGAGCAAAAAGTAGTCACGTGTTACAGAGTACACATTGGCCTGATTCTCAAGTTGGCGCAGTGAGCGTGCTAAAAAGCACGAATCACTGCGCCAAATCTGGACGCCCAGGCTCCTCCACTATTCCCAAGTGGACCTGGGCATCCTCGTAGTGCACGACAGTGCTCCGCGTTCATTGCGCCTGTTTTTGGGCACAACGGGCGCAATTGAAAAATCTCTGCAGCACTTTTGGTTGTAAAATAACAACATAATCGTTATTATACGAAAGTGCTGCCGATACATGAACACTTTCCTGCAAAAACATTCCTGCAAAAATACAGCACAAACACAATTTTTGTTCTTCAAAATAACATTCTTTACGCCTGTCCCATTCCATGCTCCAGTACTCTGGTAGAAGGAGGGATCTGTTCCCTCTTTCCACCACAGTACTGAAGCATGGAATGGGCCATTTGTCTATGCTGTATGTATGCACTACTGTTTCACCCATCCCACCCCCTCAAACACCAATGTTTGGCCAGCCACCTGCACTGTGACCGGCTTACTGTGGCACTCCTCCACAAAACCGGCACCGCCACGATGACAGATGTGTGCTGCTTTAGTGCAGATTTAAAAGGGGAGGAGTGCCACAAGAATACCTGTCTTAAATGGCAGGTAACGAATGTGGCGGTTGCTAGGTTGGTTTCCCACCCATCCTAGCAAACGCCACATATATTCCAAAAGTGGAGCACTCATACCAACTGCGGAAGAATGTGCCGCCTTCAGAATAGGTCTTAAGTACCGAAAAGGTCGTTGACGCTTTTAACCATTTCTTTGCTACTTAACACCCACTTGAGAATCGGGCCTACAAAGGGTAATCGATGCACTACTGATTCCTCCATTGTTTACAGTGTTCAGTCGGATTACCCTGCTTTCCGCAGAATGATGGGCAGCTATAGTAGGTGGGCAGGTCCACCCAACATCTTTGCTTTGCCTCTATGTTCAGTAATGTTCATGGAATAATGGGCGTCAAGCCAAGGTGGACAGCAAGACGTCTGCCTCTAAAGGATTTAGAAAATCAATGTAACGGTTTTGGTTAGATATCCTCGTTTATTGTGCAATCGGGCGAGCGTATGTGAGGAAAGAGTAGCCTCAAGGATATGTTGATGAAGAAAGCAAAGCGGCATAGCTGACATTCAGAGAATTGCACCCGCCGTTCCACTGGATGCCCGCCATTCTCATCGCCCTTGAAACTGAATCGTTATTAAGAGATGGCAAGAAAGATCAACCGTTCCTTTGCTGACGTTCCTGGGGCCCGATGGTGGTATGGCTTACTGTGAAAAGGGTGTTAAGTAGGTTGGCAGCCCTATCCCGACAGATAGCGATGCCCTTGCGTAAGGCATGTGTTAATTCGAGCAGCAAGTGCCAGGGCTCCTTTTAGGAGTGGCCGCTTTTCTTGGGCAACGGTTTGGATTACAGGTCCCTTCATGTCATGAGCAACATAAGGCATGGCAACAGTTGGGGACTTCTAGGAAAACTTCCAACACCCTTCTTGATATATCGGGACTGTCTTCCGAAGGGGGATTCCAGTAACTCGAGCGAGCACTCAATCCGATCAGTTGTGGGGCAGGCGTGCCAGCTTTGAAAGCAGTCACTCAGCCTCTGGCTACACGGGTATTGATTAGCAAAATCCGCTATGGTAAAATTTGGAACTAGGCCCAGCCGAATCACTGCACTTCTGGCTGTTTCCACCTATTTTGCCTTCACCAGGACCACAGTTTTCCAACCAAGCCTAGATTGCTCCTGTACACAAACGTAATGCCATGCGTTTCTTAATGTTGCATTGAACAATTAGCTCCATGTACACACCTAACACCACAGATGATTTGGGAGGCACAGCGCAGCACCCCAAAACTGTTCTCTTATAACACCTGGACAGGCTGTCCGCATTTTATGAATGACGGACCATAACAGAATGTTTTATTTAAACAAGTAGTGTTTCATTTGGAACAGCTCATGCTGTTGATAGCAATGTGTTCTTTGATTACGTAGCACCGTGCTTGCTAGCCAACTATTTGGGCCAACTGCCACCCGGGCGTTTTGTTTGCTTTCTCAGAAATCGTCCAGTTCAACGTTTGACGAGCTTGGCTCAGTGTTCATAGCTCCCGCTTCTAAGTGTTGTGATTACTGGTGGTGGTATGGTTGCCCAGTTTAATGGTCCTCGGCTCATCAGTAAGATGGCATCTCAGACTTGTGAAGTACAAGATGGCCGCTATGGGTGAGACGTGCGCATAACCTGTGCACTATCTTCTAAAGAGATGTCATGCAGGACTCTAGGAATTAAACTAAGTTGCCATTGTTGCTGATTCATTTGTCATCCATAAACACGCGTCAGTGTTGCAGAGGCGTAAACAGGGTAGGGCCTGAGTGGGCAAGACCCACCCAAAATCTGTAACTGCCCACTCAGCATATCTGTGTGGACATTTACAGATGTTAATGTCACTGTGGTTGGCCCAACTACATTAGCTTCAGGCCCCACTAGTTAGGCAATCCTGGCTACGCCTCTGCAGTGCTGTCTGTGTGGGTTTGCATGTAGTGAGACAATCCTGGCTACGCCTCTGCAGTGCTGTCTGCGCGGGTTTGCATGTAGTGAGACAATCCTGGCTACGCCTCTGCAGTGCTGTCTGCGCGGGTTTGCATGTAGTGAGACAATCCTGGCTACGCCTCTGCAGTGCTGTCTGCGCGGGTTTGCATGTAGTTAGACAATCCTGGCTACGCCTCTGCAGTGCTGTCTGCGCAGGTTTGCATGTAGTGAGACAATCCTGGCTACGCCTCTGCAGTGCTGTCTGCGCGGGTTTGCATGTAGTGAGACAATCCTAGCTACGCCTCTGCAGTGCTGTCTGTGGATTTGCATGCAGTTAGTCTCTGCAGGTTTGCTTGTATTTAGCAGTGCTGTCTGTGAGGGTTTGCATGTTGTTAGCAGTGCTGTCTGTGCGGGTTTGCATGTAGTTAGACAATCCTGGCTACGCCTCTGCAGCGCTGTCTGTTGCTAACTCTGTGGTGGGGCATTTTGCGCATGAGCAAATGTAATCCACATGATTCATAAAACGAGGTAATTGTAATTGCAATACATGTGGGGTAAGTGAAGATTTATACCAAGCAATTTTGGGGGATAACCGAAAAAGCTGGCAATGTATATCTTTATTGGTGACTTGTACCATGCGCATATCGGCAATTGACACTCCAGGGAAAGAAGAAAGAGAACAGAAAGGCGGGAGGGAGATGCACAAGAGCATAAGGGCCCCATTACGAGTTTGGATGAATTGCCCACGGTAATACTGGCAGACGTCTTAACTGTTACCGCCATTGGTTTTGGTAGTAAATATGCCTCATTAAGAGTGTTGGAGAGACGGATCTGTTCCTCATTATTGTAGCCGCGATGCACCCGGGCTGCCGTGCGCTCTACAAATCCAAATAAATAAATAAATAGCCCATAGGACTCCAGTGGAGTTTGGATGGATTACTGCCACCGTTTGTCTGGAGGGACTGCCTCCAGCCAAGCTCAGGAGATGGTTCCTCCAAGTTTCCCCCCTTTACTTGTAGCATAGCAGAGTGGTAAAAATGGCAGCATTTCCAAGTAACTTTAAAGTCTAATAAAAATGCCTTTACTAAGTGTGACTTCATACACTTGATTTATAAGCAGGGTCGGACTGGTTCATAAAATGGTCTTGGGCACCAATGAAAATGTGGCCCACAGTTGCAAATGGCAATTCATTTGTTTTGTGACACTGTTTGAATAGTAACCATGGGGGGAGTTTTTTTAATAAAGTGTGGTGCAAGTGGTGCATTTTAAAGAATCTTTATTCGGCAACAGTGGTCAAAACTACTCGCCGCAGAGTGAATTAACTAATGAAAGTGGACCAAAATCCCCCCTTCCCCCCCCCCCCCAGCCCACACCTGCATTTTGTGTTTTTGGTTCATCCATGAGCCTATTGCCATATAGGCGATTCCGAGCCTGTTTATAAACAATGTGTGTCCTTCCATCTGTTACTTGGGCTGAATTTCTGTTGAAACTAGCATTAGTAATGCCAGCAGGTTTGGCTTTTGCATAGGCATTAGAAAGGAACTTGCCAGACACTGCCCTATAATGCCCGGGTATTAACATCGACCGGCAAGTGTTGCTTTCTTATGACCAGGAAATACCATTATGGCAGTGCCTGAAAACATGGCTATCTAATGCATACTGAAAAGCCGAACTGTTGGCTTTGCCAATGCTCGTTTAAAATGCAACTATATTTGTACTCGCCTAAAAATACACCAGTCGGGAATGCGAACTAAGTGTTTCACTGGCACGGATGATTTAAAAGCCATTGCTGGCTTGCACTTGGACACGTTGACTTTGTATTGTATGTGGCTGGTAGCGGGGTCCTTTGCAGGACAGTGAGCCAGCCCTTGCCCATGGTACGTGTCTGGCGTCAGCTGCGCGGGGCCGATGACTGACGCTGGCCAGCTGTAAGGGAATGCAAAGGAATGGCAGTGCCACCCGCTGCACAGCTGCTGCCCCATCCAGCCACACACACGTGCTTCCTGCACTGTGATCTGACATTGTATTATCTCTGAAGTGCCCGCTGATGTGTTCAGCTACCAGCTGCCCTGTGTTGTTCGCACCCATTGCTTCTTTTGGTCAATTTCCCGTGCGCCTCATGTCCGGTGACCGGGTCTAGACCCCTTTAATACACCGGGGGATATACGTGGGATCTCAGTTACTGCTGTACTCCATGGATGGATGAAATGTGGAGGGACACACGCACGCACCCCCCCACCTTCTAATCATGTAGTAATGTTATTTCAGATCCTCCCTGGCGCACTACTGTGCCGGTCTCACTGATCAGAACATATCCATTGAGAGGTGTGTGAGTAAGTAGAGGGCAGACGCATTTGTGCCTGTTTGCTATTTTTGGTGGGTGTATTTTTACTCCCTCTTTTGTGTGGGCACTCCCGTTTTTAGGGAGTAAAATCGGCGGCTACACAGTTATTCTGTAGTACTGAAGGGAGGGTTCATTGAGCCGTCCCGCTGCGTTTCCCACCGGAGCAGAATCATGTGGCTGGGAAGAGAGGCACCCACCCCATTGGGCTTTTCCATGCTCTGCAACATCCCACAGCCCAGTTGAAAAGGTGCTTCCCGCCATTTTGTGATAATACTCTCCAGAAAGACACTGAGGGAGGGTCCATGTGCATTGCAAATGGTGTGCATAGGGGCTGGCCTTCGGCAATGTGAGTTCACTCCTTGGGCATGAGGTTCCATTGCACTTGCTGTTCGCGCACACAAGCTGATGGTACGACTTGTGCATCCTGGCGGCCTTACGTAATGTGCATTCATAACACTGTGCACGCTGTGTGCATTCCTATGCTCCTTAATTGTAGTTTGTGCACAATCACTTCAGATGGGTATCTGGATCTTCCTTACTGTTTATTTACAGTATTGCACATTGGGGTCAATTGTATCTACTGCACATGCACAACACTGTGCACCTTGAGCCTCCTCACCCCCCCCCCCCCCCCAATGTGCAGAATACTGTGCACCGCCGGTGTGCTTGAGCCCTCCTTACTCATTTTGGCAAGCTCAACAATGTCCCGGGAGGATAGCTCCGGGGCAACGTGCTCGCCTTGGAAACTACCTCAACAGATTAACTATGCTTTTATTGGGTTTTAATGTGTCACCATTTCAGGTACACCTTAGTGTAGATTTCTCTCTGTAGAAAAAGATTACCAAATTTGCCCTCAAAGTACCGTACTTAATGCTTGTCAGAGGTATTCTCGCTGCCGCCTGAGTCGGCCAGAGACCACGCAGGACGCACTGCCTTTTTTCATGCATTCTTATTCAGTATCTGCTAAATTTAGTTTTAATTTCCCATTTTGCCTTTTTCGATAAGAGCCCAACAAAGAACATTTTGTAGCGCTGAATAGGGCTTAGCCGTTCCATGGCCTGATTTTTGAGAGCCCTCACCCTGCCTGCAGGACTAATTGAGCATTATCTGCTACAAGATATCGAACTCGACTTCAGAATAAATAAGCGCCGTGTCATTGTCCAAGCGGCGTGCTCTCGCGTCACATACTACCACGTTTTACCTGTTTATATAAAATGTGCTGGGCTTAATAGCAGTTGTAGGAATGGTACTTTGGCAACCGTAAAACTATAAACTGTCAGTTGCTGTGTATCTGATGGGCAACAGAGCATCGCCTTAGATGGAGCTGCCATTCTTTCGACATCCTACTTGTATCCAGAGAATTATCGATACCAGGGCTACTGCAGCTCATGGAGCAGAACTATTGACCTTGCTATGATAGGTGGATTGATTGAAAAGCCAGTGGGTGATCCGGCTTCATGGAACCAGGAAAGATTTACATTGATCGTGGTATTGACATGTTACATGCTAGAAGCAGGTAAAGAGCATGCACACCGATCCTGACGACTCGTGATGGGTTTGTCTAGACATTGAATAACAGCGCAAATTGATTGTAGTTTAGTCTGATCCTAGAATGTTAGTGTAAGTCTGTAGTTTAAGTCCCGTTAAGGTGGGACTGTTTAGATTGCAGTATCAACAGCCAATTTCGACAGATGATAGAATCCTAACTTTTGCTGTTGCCTTATCTGACCCTGGAGAACAGATGGAGCATTGGTAAAAGGGTCTTCTTTCCAAGGGCAGTTAAGCTACATTGGGCCTCATTATAGGTTTGGTGGTATCTCGGTTGTAAAACCGCAGCGATGCCACCAAATGGATTTACTGTTACCACCACTTGGTCTGGCTGAATTTCCACCAGATTACAAGTGGCGCTAGGCAGTGTTAGTCACCACTTATTGGAGTCCATAGGACTCCATGGGGATTTTGGCGCAATTATCACCAACGGTAATTCTGCCGATTTGGCCATTTATTTTGGCTGTAAACCAGAGGAATGACCTCCAGCATATTTTCCTGGACATTTTCCCTCTGCCTTACTTCCAAACCCATAGTTCGACAGTTTGGTAATGCGGTGCTAATGCAATGGTAACCAAGATACTTATTTAACTTCCCTATACACGTTGCATGGGGTTTACTTTAAATGACATGCAACACTTTCCAATCACACACGCGTCGCTCTGAATTCTTAATCTCCCTGCGCACTTGGCAGTGCTAGATAGAGTGTTGGAGCACAACAGACTTTTAAAAGAAAGAAAATACTTTTTATATATAGAACCCTTCTTCCTTCTAAAGCTAATGCCTTTCAATCAGGAACTTAACTTTATTTTAGAAAGACACTTTTCTGCCCCAGAACAAAAACACAGATATTCAGTTTACATTCACCAGACCTCCGCTTTAAGGCATGGTCTCGGGATTGCTGAACAGTTAGGAATTTCGTTTTGACCAGTGCTCCTTCCCTTTAGGGAATTTTGGGTTTGGCAATGAGCACTAGGTGTACCCAATTACTTTAACAGATTATATGTTTTATCTACACTGGAAACAATGTTGATTTCGAATTTTAACAAAATCACCCGTGTTAGCTGGCTATAGGGGAGTTAATTAAATGAATACTTGGTAAGAAAATGCTAGGGATCTACTTTGTCTGCCCACCCGATTAAAAATGGGAGGATATCAAATCAAAGAGATCCCCACAAGACTTGGTTTGGTTGGACAGATTACTTACATATACTATCTCTGGGTTTGTTCCCAGGAAAAAGACACCATCTCCTGAATCATCTCATAGAGAAAGGACAGGTATCTGGTCAGACTCCAACCTGGGTCTTGGGTAGCCCCCAGATTTGCCTTTCCTTGTATGAATCCCAGCTTCTTTCTTTCTCTGGTTTCCTCCGTTGCCAGTCTCACAGGCAATATTAATACTCTAGCAATTTTTCCTGCAGTTCACACTCGGATAATATCAGACAGCTTTTCCATTTTCCCATTGTGTGTCACCTTATACATCTTTGGCCACTCCCTACATTTTCTAAATGATCAGGTGCCATCTCATTGGTTAGCACATCTATTAAACATTCCCTTAGCCCAAGCCTAGCTCTTTTTTCTTTGATTGGTCCCTCCAGTTACCAAGACCAAATTCTGGGAGGTATCAGTCCACCCACTTGAATGTACATTGCCACACTTATCAGTTTTGCACTTAAAAACTACAACATGGCAAATTTGTCTAATTTCTAAATAATCCTAACTTTTCAGGTTCAAGCAACAATTTTTTGGGAGTTATACACACATGTTTGCGTACAGTTAAATAATTTGCTAAGCTACTATCTCCCAAAATCTCTGCTTCATGTAATTTTCTGTGCAATCATAATCACATCTCAGGGGTTATATGCGATTTTACCGACCGAAAATTCAGAGTGGTACATTTCATTGCGGCCAAACCCTCTGATTTTCTCCTCTTACAACACCACTACAACCCCATCCCAACTCCTTTTTAACCACTTACCATACTACACTTCATGTATTTATATTTATATTTTCAGTGTTTTTGATATTATGGTCTTTGGTGAAATGTACCACTATGAATTATTTTGGATAAATTGACTGGGTACCATTTCAGGTTGTAACTCTTATTCCCAAGGTCAAATGTTTAGGAGAGTTTTCACTGCAGAAAGGTCTGTCCAAATGCTTTTTAATGAAACCTGAACCATTATTGTGTGATTTATGGTTCCTGCGTGTCAGATCCTCACTCCTCTTGACAGGCGCAGAAGCAGCACAAACGCCTCCCTTCCCATTGGGTTTTGGCACCTGGGAAATAGACACCACAGGCCTCCGCAACCCTCTGGGGAAAGAGGGTTAGGGTCCGTTGAGTGGATAGGTAGAGGGAGGTCAGGATGACCGGAAAGAGGTTCAGGAAATAACAGTGGATGGGTAGGGGGGGAAATAGGGTAACGTACTCCTCGACTCCTGTGCCGATCTTGCAGGTAATCATTTGAAGGTACACCGCCCTCTCATACATTCACATCCTAGTACCACACATTCAGCTCAGAGATTATTCCTTGGAAGGCTTTTGTATTGGAGCCTCTAACCAATAATCACCATTTGCTCTGGTGTCACGTTTGGTTTCACATTGCTTGCCCAATATATCATGAATGATATGCAAATCACAAGTACCCCACATTTACCCATGTGTTGGCAACAAACAATAACATGCAAACAAAGTGCTAAACACTTAGCTCTGGCTTCTGCGTGAGTTCGAGGTCCTTTGGCCTTTCAGTGTTGACGGGCTGTGATACGTCTCACCGGATCCGATTCAACTACAGGCTGTGAATAGTAAAACAAAGTCAATGCACGTGCGTGCGAAAAGGCGTTCCTTTAGAACGTTCCCTGCGGGGTTTAAGTTTGTTAAGTAGTGCGGTTACTTCACCGCCTAGCCCACTCCAACTTTGGGTTAGTACTCATGCTCTGCATGCAACTAGCAATCAAGTTTCCCGTGCTTCGATTCAGCCTAGGAACTTAGGTCTTGCAGCGCGTAGCGCGTCTCCGTCCAACAGAATAATACTGCTTGCTCTAGGTTAAACGTGTACTTAGCTTTTCATGTACGCGGGGCCAGGGGTGTAGCAGGCGGGTGGTGCCCCGTGTAGGCGTGCCTCCTGGAGCTCGGGAAAAACACGTCCTCTCATGCCGGTGACCAGGATTGCGAGCGGTGCTTCTTGGGCGCGGCTCGCGCATGCGCAGTAACGCGCGTGTGGTCCTGTTGCTCCCTGCAGGTCTGTGAAGCACATGGCCTGCTGGGAGATGTAGTTTCCGGGCGGTTCTCCATCCTCGGGCCTTCTTCCTGAAAAAAGGATGGAGAACACGCCTGGACAAGCTGCTGGCACCACCCAAAGCCTCCTTAACTCCTCGCAGGCCCCCCATAACACTGCCAATGACTCCAGCCCTGACACTGCGATAATGAACAAAATATGATTGTACGTCTAAGCCTATGGCAATCTCTTAATTATACATATTATTATTACCATAAACAGTACATTTTGTTTCTCCACTTAGATGTAGGTCCACCTATCTGTTTATTTTTTTTTAATTTTTTTACCCATACTGGTATAAATCCATTAACATTCTTGCCAAGTCAAAGGCCGGCCAATGGGTCTGCTTATCTCCTGATGCCGATGAAGACAAATCAACCCACTCTCCTATGTAACACCGTCTGGTGCCAGTCATATGTCGTCGTCTCGGGGAGAGGGACCACAAATGTGAGTTTTAATTCCAAGTATCCTAGAAAGTTCAACATATTAACGGCTAGCTCAGCTGTTTTACTTCACCCCAATACACTCATCTGTCGTGCATGAGTACAGCCCCCTTTCTGGCCCTGAAAGCTTCAAAGAGACTTCTAAACAACCAGAGGAGCAGAGCTGGAGACCTGCATCTGACGGGGGAAGGTGTGCAGTACCTGGGTTTTGAATGCCAGTGTTAAAGTCAGCTGTAATAAACATAAATCTGTATTTTGAATTGTGCAAGTTCGCTCTTTATACAGGAGGTCTGCATAAATATCTTACAGCACACACATTTCATTTTTCTCCTGCACCATGCCGTCAATGTCCATCTTTAAATAATACTTTATATTAAACTGACACATGCACTGGAGTTCACTGGTAAACAGTTCCTTTCAATCCTGCTGCAATGGTCTTCTTTTTTGTAGCATATTCTCCCTTTGGGAAGAATGCATTTCAGTGTCTCCATAGCATGCAATGGAAACTAAGCCTAATTTCTTTCAGCCTTGTCATTCGCACATGGCACACTTAATTTTGGTCTTCCTGTTTCTGACAACACTGTTGTTGTATTTGGTAGTGTTGATCTTTCCATGCAGGCCTTTCAGTCTGCCAGTCAAAAGTGTGCTTTCAAATTTCAGGAAAGTATTTCTGCATTTGTATGCCCCAGTCAGCCGAAAGCAGTTTCCTTTTGTATTGGGGCCACTTTTAAACCCCACAGGTCCCACAAACAATCTTCCCTTGTCACGCACCCACCCTCTGGAACTCGATCATATCAGCTCAGAATGCCTCCACAATTCTCCAGTTTCTCAAATGTCTCAAAACAAAGCTTTTTTAACAACACCTGACAAAGGATTAATCCCAAAGGACCCACAGAATGGAACTCTCATTATTGAGCTACTGTTAAGATGCCAGCCCAAATACTAGCTACGCACACCCTGTTCTTGAGCTAGGCCAGCACTTTAAACAATAAAAGAAAAATAGAAATAAAATACCATTGGCCAGGCGTAGACATTTAGAAGCCGCACAGTCCTCCAACTTCACATTTCCCAACTTATTGACACTCCAAGGATTCTGCAATCAGATGTGTTTGGGAGATGATCCCATTGAATTTATTGGAAACTAATGCTTTTTTAATCGTTGACAAAGGTTTTCCTGGCCACGTGAGGCCATTGAAGACAAGCGTTGTGTTGGGAGTGTGCAAATGTGTCCAAAATGGGTGCCCCTCTTCAAAAGTAGGTGAGTTGAGAGATATGGAGAGGTACCTAATCAGTCCTTTCTTGATGGAGGGACTGTTCAGGTAGTTGACCGGTGCATTCTGGATCTGTCCCATGGTTCCTAGATTTGCCACCCTTCATAGGACATTCTTAAAAGCGCTATTTGGAGTGAATTAAGTGCTACGGGTAGAAGTGACTGATGTTCATATCCCGTGAAGGGCGAGGGTAGGGGAGAGTGTTACAAGTGCCAATATAATGGCTGCCATTCTTTGTGTAGATTTATGCCAAACTTGCTGTTATTGACACTAGTTTTTCCCTTGTCGAAGCATTTTCCTGTAACACTTCCCTTGCAAATGCTTCCATTGTGAAAGCATTTTCTTTGCATTCAGCTCCTCTCTTTCAATTTTAGTTTCCCTTCTGGTGGTCGTTTTCTGTAGAATTTCGGAAATAACATCGGAGATGAGGTAGATGGTTTGTCTTATTCATGAGGTCTGAATTTCACTGCAGCTTTAGTTTCCCTTGGGTCATCCATCCATATTTAGATAGACTTGTGAGGTTATCCTCTTTCTTGGATCTTTCATTAAAAAAGCCACTTTGGGCCTTATTACGAGTTTGGTGGTATTTCGGAAGTAAATCCTCAGATTTAACACCAAATGGATTTACAGTTATGACCACTTGGTCCCATGGATTTACCAAAGGATTATAAGTGGTGGTAGGTTGTGTAAATCCACATTTTCTGCAGCCCATAGGACTTCATTGGAGATTGTTGGCGGAATTAATTCCACCAATTTTTGGAGGAAAAGTGGAGGATTGACCTCTAGCATCATGCTGGAGGTACTTCCTCTACTTTTCCTTCAAAAATTAACGGAATTACCACTCAGTAATCTCACCAGTGTTCATTCAGTAAAAACATGTAATTTGGTGGTGCGGGAAAAATGGAGGTAACTGAATTACCACCACTTTTTTCCCACACCACCGAACTCATAATGAGGCCCAAAACGTATAGGCGTTTTTTTTAAATGTATTTTTCTTACTGCACGTCCAGAAATATGTTTTAATGCCATTCAAGTTTACAGTGCTACCCATCTGCTCTGCCTGCTTAACTACCTCTTGGTGCCTCAAGCACAGTGGTGTTTTTGTCGGTACAGTGAGTTCTCGGACCTGCTACCTGTTCTTTCTACTGTTGAGCATACCACGAGGGAAGGCATGGCAGCGAGAGGTGCCAGGGCCAGATCGTGATTCCCTTTCTCTATAACAGCCCTCAGCTTGTCTTGCAGTGTTTCCAATGAACCCTTTTTTCACCCAAGATGGCACTGCCACCATCTTTTATTGATGGCACAGTACATTAATGGAACTGCTATGGTTGGGCCTGGTGTTATGTATTAATGGAACTTGGAAAGCATTTGCTTTTTGAAAAACAAGTTTGGGTGAGGGCGAGAAACAACCAGGACAAATATTAAGGTGGAAGAGGTGACGTAGTTGCAGGGGGAAACGAGGAGAGTTCCCAGTTCTTCAGCCTAAAACGAAAAGTTTAAAAAATAAAAAGGACAGAAAGGTAGAACGTTTTCAGGAAAGGAGGGGTAAAATGCGACCTTAGGGTGCATGCCCCCCATTATAACATTAAAAAAGTCATGACTTAAGCAATAAGCCCCGAGCAGGGGAGGGGAGGGCATTACCACTTCAAGTAATGCCCCAGGGCCCATAGTTGATGAAGGCCCTGGGGCATTACCTGAAGTGGTAATGGCCACCCTGCCAGAGACTTATTGCTATTAGTACCCCGCCCTCTAAAACGGGGGCACTAAAAGCATTTTTCTTCTGTTCTGAGATGCTGCAGCGTTTCGGAAAAGAAAAATAAATGTCAAAAGATTGGCCGCCAGGGAAGGGAAAACTAAGTCCGTTTTCCCTTTCCATGGTGGCCATCGAAAAAAGTAAACTAAAAATGCTTACCATGGAACCGGGGGAAGGGACCACAAGGCAGTCCCTTCTTTCTTTCAATGGCGCCCATTAAAAAAATTAAACCAAAAATGATCGCCATGGAAAGGAAGAAGGGACTACGTGTAGTCCCTTCTTCCTTTCCATGGTGGCCTGCTGGAGATCAGGAGCGGGGGATTTGTGTCGGTGGGGGGAGTCGGGTTAGGAATTCTGTGGATGTAGGGAGAAGGGAGGAGGAAAGGAAGAGGGGGAAGACCACACTTACCTCATTCCCCGGCCGGGGAAGATGGCGGCCTCCAGCTGTGAAGCGTCTCGGAGCGGGGGGATTCCCACTGGTCATGCTCCCATTCTGAGCCTCCTCATTGGCTGAGAGGCTGCCCCCCCCCCCACCCCTTGCAGGGTACTAATTAAGGATAGGGAATAAAAATGTGAGGTTATGCGGCATGACTGGTCAGATGGACGTCAGGGGGAGAGTTATGCAAAAAAAACTTAAAAGGTAACATTGACAAATATTTTTAAACTTACATTTTCAAATTAGAGGTTGTAGCATTTGAATGTTTACAAAAAAGTGTATTTTGAGATTTAATTTTATAACTTTGGTAATCCAGAATTTGTTATGAAACTAAAGACCTTTAACTGCTGCAACGTCTCAACCCATATGTCTTGCTGCGCGTTCAACTTCCCTCTCTGCCTCCCGCTCCCTTCTTGTTGGTCTGTACCCATTTTCCCCTGTGTCATTTTCCTGGTTCTGAAGTTGTTTTTTATTTGGGCGTCGCTTGGGACACTGATAAGCTGAAACTACTGCATTAGCGCACACATAAGAAAAAATGGCATATGAGGAGGGATACAGAGCTTGCAGGTGTTTTGCCAGGCGCTGCTATTAGATGCCCAGGTACCTGCACCATTTTTCACCTGCTACCATCAATGGCCAGTTAATACCACTACAGCTGTGCCTGGCAAGTGACTTTCCCATGCCTACAGAAAAGCTCAAACTGTTGGCATTGCCAGTGCTTGTTGGCTGTGCCTTTTGCCTGCGTCTGTACTTGTTAAGCAGTCATGTTATCCGCGCGTTGCAGGACTTTGTTGCCACAACAGCGAAGGCTTTTTCAACTCTTGAATGTGTTGGCAGTCCTCCAGACACACTGGTAGGACCTTAGTTATCGAATAAGAGCCAAACGAAGGTCAGTGGCTTCAGGCAAGGTTAGACATTGCTCTCTCTTCTGGCAAAATGGAGATTCGCCCTTTGATTGCATCTTCCTTCACTTTCCACATTGGCTATTGGACAGACTCAAGAATTGAATGTAAATATCTCACGAACTACCATCGTCTTTTTGGTGGTCTTGCTTACAAAAGTGCTGTGGCAACTTGGAGTATTGCAACCCAAGAGCCCTTTGTACAAGCAGTTGATGATGTTGCAATATTGCTTTGAGATAACCTTTCAGCGTGGGGTGGCACGCTTTTTTGTTTATCAGTCTTAATGCGGAATACTATTTGATGTAGCCCCCGGCGTGGGGGCGAGGGGGGGAGTTGAAGGTTACGAGGAGAAGGGAGGCAGTGTTTTGGGGATAGTGGAACTGTAGAGGGGTGAAACAGTTGGTTAACGAAACCTCGTGTTTCATGTTGAACTCTACTGAAATATGTGCATGTATGCATGTGTGAGTTGAGCAGATATTACTCGTTCTTTTCTGTACGTACCGCTGTGATTCTCGACCATGTTGTGCTTTACTGGGTTCCTTGACTTTGCGAGCGTACACTGACTCAAATCCTGAGGGATCAGAGGGAACGAGGTGCCATTTGTTGAAAGGGGAATGACGGCCTTGCTGTGGTTTCCAGGTCCCGGTTTCCGCTCTTCTGCATATAGAGCCTGTCCATGTTTTACTGATGGCCATGACCTTCATACCTTTTCTAGCCTTCTTCCTGACTCACTTGTTCTAGAATTCTCTTCTCTAGAGCTGCCTCTTTCTGGGTGCTGATGCAGTTTTGTGTCCAGACATTGTGTGGTGTCGGGTGGGCTTTGGATGCATGTGTGGTGATGCGCACATGCTGGGTTATTGTTCAGTGACTATCTTTTGTAGCAGTTGATGTTGGAGCTGGCTGAAGACTGGTTGAGTACCGGTGTTGTCGTTTCCTTACTTGAACTTGCATCCTGGTGCACTTACCTGCATCTAAAGAAATTAATTGGTTTTGTTTTATACCCACGACCCCTGCTCACCCCACTGGCCTGTAGAGGATAGATGAACACATTGGCAATGGGTGGAGACAGTTACCTAGGCACTAATGGGGGGGGGGATGCAGGAACCGTAGAACGGCAGCGCTCATCCATCCATGTTTCAGGCTTCCACTGCCGTAGTCCGGTGTGTGTCCCTGAGTAGCCCGCAATGTCTCCTTCCACTAGAATGAAGCTGACGCAACCGTGGGCAGCGGTTGCTGTCATGATGGCATAGGGATGCCATTTTGAGCCGATAGCTGCCCACACAGAGCAGCTCATGAGGTCCTTTCAGTAACTCAACTTCGTGCACTTACCTGTTGCCTCACCACTGGGTACCTCTGGCACTTCCTCCCTTAGGGGACCCTAATTAGCACTTACTCCCACCTCCCCTCCCCTTTTATCCTTTTTCTTTCACTGCACTTGCACGCCTCCTGATTATCATAGCCTAGTAGGACTGACTGTTTCTATTTATTTCTTAACGATTTCATTGGTTATTGCGCTCTTGTTCCCTTCACTTGTGGCGCTTAAGGGCCTTATAAATTACCAATAAATAAATAAAATAACATCTGGAAACAGACAGCCCAGCCGAAGGCGTGGAAGAGTCTGGAGGGACTGTAGGTAGAGTGTAGCAAGTGGCCTCCACGCAGGCGGTGCACTGCTGCACCCATAGAGGAAGACAATCGGAGTGGACCAGAAATTGAGTGTGGTGCGTTGTACAGACTGCTGATGCAGTGGTGGGCGCACCTGTAGCCCAGCTTGTGTTTGGTGGCAATTGGTCGATCCATGCTGCCTAGCGCTGCTAGAGCCGTCTGGCACCCCGTCAAGAGCAACCCTTTCATCCGAGAATTCATCCATGAGGCTCAATGTATCACAGCAGTGTGCATGTGCAGCTGCCAGAACAGAGACGAAGAGTTATAGAACACAAGACAAGCAAACAGAATGTGAGCGGACTACAAACCATGGAACCATCAACAGTGAAGACGGACTAACGAGTGCAGCTGGAACACTATGAAACGTTGCACACAAGGCCTACTTCTCGGGCTATCGTCAGCGCGCTTGGCAATGTTCTGGTCCATGGGGAGGAACGCAAACGCAGGGAGTTGGCATCATACTGCAAATTATGACACCTCGATTCAGAAAGCAATTGGAGTTTGGCAAGTTGTGAGGTACGCTCACGGGGCATCTGGTCTCCCAGGCAGCAAGAACGTGCTGGTAGAGGCTTTTTTCCAGAGGAAAATAGGTTTTAAGAGTGACTGCGATGCCATGGATACAGACTATCGATTAGAGTCACTTTTTGAGATCATTATGCTGTGCAACAAGAAATATTTGTGAATCGAATTATTAGAGCCAAACCGATGAGGCAATGCACCTACTGCTATTGGAATAATCCTACTCCAGCTTCAAAGTGCACTTTAACTTGAGATCAGCAAAATGAGCCCATTGCCTGAGTGCATGTACAGCAATTTCAATCATGTCAGCTTAATGCCTAATGCCATCTCTTGGAATGTGGTGCAGAGTTTTTCAGGAATATATTGCATCATTAAATTAGTATTTATTGCAAACATTCCCAGGGGGTAAATTCATGCGATGTCGGCTTGCATACGTTTACAGCTTTCAATTTCAAATTAATCAGAGAGCCGAGAGCTTAAGAGTATAATTGTTCACAAATTATTCAGGGCACACAGTGCGCACCGTCTTTGTTCCAATGCCACTGGGCACATTCATTGTGAAATGTGGTAAATGAAGTGCCTTTATGAATACTTAGGCAATTCTTGTGAGAAAAGTGTTTTTGTCGTCTGTGTATCTCGGTCACTCGGCATGTGACGTAATATGTGAAATTTGTAGTGAACGTAGGAGGCCTGCTTTAGTTGTGTACTATTCAGAAATTACATTTCTGAACGGGTGTCCCAAAGAATCCCCTCGAGCACATAATAAAGTTATTCATTAAAGAAATGAACATTAGTCTGGTGTGCATACGAGGTGTTGTTTTCGACTTATTCTTGGGGACACTGCCCCCCTCCCCCCGCCCCTCCCTGTGCTTGAGTTTCCTTTCGCTCTCCTTCCATGTTAATTCACCGAGTACAGTCTCTTGAAGTGCTGGCTCTGGACTACGTAATGCTTGCGAATATAGCTCTGCTTGCATTGGATATAGTAGCTTAAGTTAATTTACTTAATTGTTTTTCTCTTCCAACGCCTCTTGGCTGCTTGATGCTTGAGCCTGTCGTTACAGAATGTAGGCTTTTCTTCATGTACTCACTTGCACCCGCTGTTACTTTTTTTAGAGCACACTGGACTCATTATTCTCTTGTTGGGTTACTCTGCTGTTTAGGGATTTGACTCGATATTGGATAATGTAGCATTTCCCCAATATGTTCTCCCCTTTCGAATTGGACTCTTCTCGCCATCCAAGCCTAGCGGCTCTATGTTGGTTGGTTTATGCAATTGGAAGGATACTGGTGTAGGACTTCATCTCCCAACATGCAATGTTCCCTTCGCTCTGTTGCCTTCTGCTGCAGCCGGAGTCTGGGCTATTTGGAGGCTAGAGAGTGAAAACTGGTGCTTACCTGATGCTGATCCGTTCCTACATCCACTAGCTATACCCTCCTGAGTAGGCCTCTTAGGGTTAGGCCAGGCATCGCACACACTCAACGTCTCAAGCCAGGGCTGTATATCTCAGCCAGTGGATCCTCTCTGAACCAGCAAAGAGTGATATCTCACCAAGTTGGTGCTTTTGCTCCTCAAAAACCAGACGTCAAACCAGAAAAGGACTGGCCTCAGTATGGCCTGCACCTGGATAGATTCTCTTCCCCACTCGAGTTGTATTTTCAGAGTAGCTGACCACGTGGGGATGTGGAAAAGGGCTTTCAAAAGGACATTTTCAGCTGTGACCAGAGGTCTACCTTCCTGTGGCCTCACAGCCGACTCCTCTGTAGGGCAGCTGTTGCAGCCTTCTCCTGCTAAGCTGTCTAAGGGGCGGTCTGGTATATACTCACAAATTGCCATTAAAACGCTGCACTCCACCCACAACTTGCTGCAGTAGGACAGCGCTCAAAACATGCCTGCAGTGGATGGTGTTTTATTGTTGAATTGGGCTTGGATTCAGCGCCCCCCCCCTTTTTAGGACAGAAATGACCTGCAGTAGGGGGGAAGCTCCGCCACGGTTGAAGGTAATAGCCAGATGCAGCCTTCAGGACCTGGCAAGGTTTCTGTGATACTCAAATCCTCTGTTGATAGAGAGCCTAAGCACTTAGTTGCTGTCCAAGCCCGGATGAAATTTCCACCAATTTACTTTGAAGCCTAGTTTTCCTCTGGTTTCCGATATTGACAATGTGCTCCAATGCCATAATAGCTACAAACGAGTACCGCAACATGGAAACAAACAGTTATTTTACCCATTTTTAATAAGGGATTGGGGGCAAACCTGCGGTACATAAGCCCATTGCGCTTTTAGATTTTCAGACTAATGAACAGGCGCTCAACCTTTATTTATTTATTTTTGATTTCTTATATATTGAACATAAGCCTGTTTATGGATACGACGTTTGATAAGGTGAACCTCCCATACGTCGGCTTGCAGGATCTAAAATGTCCACTAACATTCTAAATGGTGCTCATTCAAATTCGCCAGGACACTGGGGCGTGTGTCGAGAGGGGAGGAGAGGGGTGCTGTACTGCTTTTTTTCCCTCTAAGTCGGGGGTTTGCCAGGGGTGTGTTTTGGCGCCCCTCTTATTCTCACTATATATTAATGGTTTGTGATGCCCATGCACGGGTCGGTGTGGATGCACTGAAAATAAGTGGAATGCCATTACCCGGGATAGCTTGTGCGTGGCGACACGGTCATAATTGTGCGAACGCCTCACGCCTTGCAAAGCTTAAGTAACGTGTAAATGTCCTTTATGAATAATTTGGATCTCAAGATAAAGAGGGAACAATCGGCTATTTATGTATTGTCAACTGGGGAAAAGTTGAATTGCCGCCTTTTAATTCAAATAATTAGTCTATCCCGATAGTCAATGAAATTGATTACCTTGGTATACACTTCTCCACTCAATTTACTGGCAAGCAACATTTGAAGATGAGATGTGCATTTTGGAGGAGGGCCTTTTGTACTGAAAAAATGATTATGCGCGCACTTTGCACTGCACAAATACACTTTGCACAGTTCCATGAATCAGGGTTTGTGTAGTCACTTTTCAGCATTGCAAAGTCACTTTGAACCGGGCAAATATTCCATGAATCGGGCCCTTCAGGCAGTGCTGGCTATCCCATGGTTTAGCCAGACAGAGCTTGGAACCGATAAATAAACCGGTCTATTTTAACCATCTGAGCGTTTAGATTTGCGTTCCTGCAGATATTTAAAGTCAACTTTGGTGAATTTCTGCCAGGCACTTCAAGAAGGCTTGTACTTACGCCATGGTCTATTTTCAGGGGTGCAAGCTTTTTACAATTTAGGGCAGCCCTATGTTTTCTATTGCACGCTGAACACCCATGTATTGGCTGGGTTTGATTATCCTACTTCTAGCAGGCATTAAAGGTTAGGAACAGTTCTCTTGCGCTGTAAACTCAGTCGCTCTTTATACACCAATGGCCTCCTAATTGTATTAATTTTTGTGTGGTGATGTTGTGTTATTTATGTGATGCACCATTGTGGACTGAATGTGTTTAAATATGTATTTGTGTACGAGTTGTACGGAATTGGTCGTTCCAAAATAAACTTGACTTGATAATGATGTTGTTGGATTATAAAATTGAACAAAATGTGTTTAAAATAAAAATCTTGTATAAATCCATTCTGAGTGCGTGCGGTAACTCTAGCACCATCCACAAACAGGAGTCTTCAGACTCTACAGGATCCCATTTTTAAAGAATCTGGTCGGACCCCAATGGGCCTGATCCACAGAGGGTTTTCCTATGGTATTGTGTCATAACACTTCTGTGAATCAGGTCCAATGAGTGTTGAATATTTGGAAATGAATGTCTGGACCAGAAGGCGACACTCTCATGGTTTCACTGTGTTGCTTTTGCGCAATGGTGTATAGCGTAGTGACTATATACCTGTCTTGAGATGTCTAGTTCTTTTTTTATACAGTCTGGGTCAATGGTGAGTTCTTGTGCATGCAGAGCTGGTGGTGCTGTTAACACACCCTCACACCGGTGTATAATTCTGTAATAAATGTGGCACCCTTCGCACATGGTGGGGTGTTTTTTTTGGGGGTGCTTGATATGATGTGATATTTTATTTATATCGCTCTGATACACAAGTGTTACAGAGCGCGACCAGGCAAAGGGAGGGAACAGGGGAGAATAAATAACGGTCTTACTAGGCTCAGTGACATTAAGAACGTGCAAGTGCATGGAAAAGGGGAAAGTGCGTGGAAGGGGAGAAGTGGAACAGAGGAGAGAACAGAATAAATAGTAGGTGAAATAAATAAATAAATGCGGTGAAAAAAGGTAGTGCAGCCAGACAAGACAAGACAACACAACTTGTATTCGGACACTCTGTGAATGGGGTGGAGGGTGTGTTAAGATGCTGTAGATGAATTATGTAAGCACAATGCTGGGTCATGATGCGCCCGTGCTGAGTTGCATGTTTTTGAATGACGGTTGTGGTTGTTGAACCTGGAGCTGACATGTGTACCGTTGTGGTTAACTAAACTTGTACCCGGGGTGTACTTGAGAGCAACTAAAGATACAAAGTGGTTTCCTTTTGTACTTTAATTATTAGGGCATTTATTGAGCGCGGCCTTACTTCAGGCAGGAATGTGTCGGTTTACCATCATAGGGGGAACAACATGGTGAGGGAAGCAGAGAAACAAGGGAATGAGGAGCTAACGGGAGGAGGTTAGGGTGACCAGATGTCTCGTTTTTACCGGTACTGTCCCAGTATTTGGTGCTCTGTCCCCCTTTCTGAAGATTATGTTCCCATTGGAAACTGCAGTGGTCCTGGATTTTTTGTAGTAGGTCTTCATGGCTGGCAGGTAGGAATGTAAAATCTTGCGCAGAAGAAATGTTGCATGTTACAATTTAAGATGGTGTTAGTTTGTGATAAATTAATTATAATATGTGTTTCTTTGCACACTAACAGGTAAACCCCTTTCGCCTCCAAACGCTACTGAAGTGTGGTGCCTTGACAGCCACTTTCAAGAGTTAGTCCTACTTTTATGTTAGTTGCCCTGTCCCGGTTTTTTACTTTTTAAATATGGTCATCCTAGAGGAGGTGGGTAATTTGTCAGCAAGAGATCCAGAAGCAAGTGGGGGAGGAAACCGTGGGGGATCAGATCACCCAGTCTCAGGCAGGGTGGGGAGTGCAGGGTGTGTGGACCTAAGTGTTAGGGAGGAGTCATTCCTTAAATCTCCTGCTTATTTCATTGACCTGGAGAAGGAACATTCCAATATGCTGGCACCTGAATCGATGAGCGAGCGTGTGCCTCTGAGAGACCAGAATCGGGAAACACTGGTCTCAGGGGCTACTGTGCATGCGACCTGCAGATCTCCGGGTGGCGAGCCGGGTCTCTCATTGTAGAATTGTCCTGTAGGTAAGCCTGCCTCTGTGCACAATGCTCCATCTTTCCGACTAGCTAAAGCTGGGCTCTACGTGGCGACTGTTGTCATCCCAGCGTGTTGCCGCAGTGTTATGGGACTTCCTACTTCAGCGGCGATATGAAGTCCATTAGTAGCGCAGTGCTTTTGAGTGAGCCTGTAATCCGCTAAAGCCTGTGCATAATATTTGTTCCTCTACCGCTAAGAATAAAGACGAGCTGAAAGCAGCGGAAGAGAGCAGCTCATTTGATTACAGTTGGATCAAACCGCAGACTTTTGGGCTCAATTCCGTGAGGTCACTTGGCCCCAGAGCAAATAATATCATTTAGGTTGTGAAATGTTTCTGTGTCTTAGTTATCCCAGTGACAGCGTCGGTGTACAACAGGCTTTTTGTATGTAACTGAAGGGCTGCATCCATTTCCCTCCAAGCACCTATGAGTACAATTCTTATTTCTCAACCAACCTACTGGTGCTTTTTTTTGTTTCTTTTTTATTAAACGATGTGGGTTTTACGAAGAGCCTGGCCTCTCTTAACGTAGTGTTATAGACACCCACTGATATTCAGTACATGCTCACAAAGTTGACCAAACCTCAAAGACCTGCACTTCTTCCTTCCCACACTGGACCGCTCCAGCTATCTAACCTTTGCTTTGCATGAGCTCCACATGTTTTCTGAAGGGAGGGCAGCTCTGCTTGCCATATCCTCGTATGCGACTGAAACACTGGGGGATCCACAGTACTTATAGGTGGAAAACAACATACCTATATTCGGGTCACCATCTTTATTTTCCTCCTGACCCTTCTCCCCTCACCAATCAGATTTGGACCTGGAAGGGAATGCGTCTTGTTCTTATTTGCCTTGATCCCAATCTCATTTTGTGTTCCCCCACATTCCACCTACACACGACCAACCCCCCCCCCCTCCCCTGATCCTTGCACTTCTGTCAGCTGACTTGGCACCTCCAAATCCTTCTCCACTGACAGGTAGGACATTTTCTTAAGTGCCATCAGGGGAAAGCCTGTATACTTCCAGGGTACAATCAAGCACATCATTAGTCCATCACACAACCGTACACTGATTATTGCCACCCGGCACCACTGGCGATGCACAACTTTGCGGGCAGGGGTTTGATTGTCTTTTCCGACCAGACCCTTTTGTGATCTTCTTATGTGACTAAGCATGCTCCCCAACTTCACCCACCATATCCCTCTTCCCACACCCCCATTGTTAATTTTCCATCTTTCGTCTGTTTTCTCAGTGTTTCCTCTTTCACTCCTTCTCCCTCCCCCACGCTGTTTTCCTACACAGGCCACTGTCTGGTTCACCTCTTGTTGGGGCAAAAAGCATTTTCTCAGACTAACTTTGTCATCGTAGGACCAGTCCGAAGGCGATGTCCATAACATATCAGAATTGCTGCATTCCTCCAAAGCAACCATAACTGATTAATCGGGCAAAAGAAGGTGTTGTATAAATATTCTGATTTACATAAACGTTGGGCATTCCTATGATTTGAAGCTTATTTATTTATTTTTTACATTTATATAGCGCACTAACAGCCCTTGGGCATCGAGGTGCTGTTACTTGTGGGGCACTTAGTCACAGGGTGGGTACAGCTGGGAAATGCATTTACATATTGTACATTGATACATTAGGGTACATGGTCGATTTATAAATACATTTTGAAGTTTGTCAAGCAATGCAGGTGATTAAGGGGTACATCAGCCATAGAGTGTAGTATTCATGGCTTTACATAATGGCATGTGAGATACTTTGCCTCGAAGGGTAGGAGGCAGGGCATTAAACAAGATTGTATCCTGATTCATGTATCTCCAACGGGGTTGCAGACATAAAATAATGTCCCCTTGCCGTCTTACCTTGATAAACTCCAAGCATCTTTCCTCGCTTCGGCACTGTTAGTAAGAACGCCGCCACGCGGGTCGTGCTTTGTTTATATAGTTTCCTTGGCAACTCCACTAGTCCCTTGTCTATGTCTGGATTAAATCCAAAGCTCGCCATATTGGAATGTAGTCCATGTGAATAATATTCATCTATTTGTGGAATTGTAATTTTTTTGGAATAGAATATGGATACGATTTAATTGCCCAGATTCTCTGTTGTGAAAAAGGCCCTTCAGAGGCCAAAACACGTGTTAACAATTAAAGGGCATAACAAATCAATCAAATTGGTGTTCTGCTTGAACTACTTCAAATTGGTGCTCTGCTTGAACCACTTTCCAAAGAAAAGAAAAAAACATTTGAAACTCAATTGGATCTTTTGGGCGCTGTCACTGTGTGTTTCATGTTATCTTATTTCCACTAACCAAGGAGGTAGGGGTATTGGTTCCTCCTTTAAGTACCACACTGACGCGACCTTTCCCAATGGTGTTTGACTTTGGTCGCCAACAGAAGAAGTTGTACCCTGAACAAACCCTGTAAAACACTTTATACATTTAGTTTGGGCTATACCTATAAGCCGAAACGGTATCCGGTCATTGCATCGAATACAAAGCATCCACAGACCATACCATTGAAGAAAATGCATCGAGGAAAAAAAAACATTGAATGCATTTTTTCAATGATAAAAGGGTTTAGTTTAGTAAAGTGTTTTAATGGTTTAAAAAGTGGGGTTGGGGAGAACCCCCCCATTTAAAAAAAAATGCATTTGATGTTTGGTTTTTTTTTAGATGCTTTTTTGTCAATGGTATGGTTGTCGATGGTTTGGCTGTCGATGCAATCACTGAGAACCAGCCAAAACTATTGCATTAGAGTACAGATAGGGAGGAGTGGTATATGAGGAGGGACACACAACATGTAGGTGCTGTTTAGTTATTTACCCACCCATTGACTACACATGACCATGCTAACCCCTATGGCCATTCCCACCCAGTTCCGGCCCTTCGCCGCCCAAAAAAACTCCTCATGGCAACATTTGGAGCTCACATTGCTCAAGCCTTACCTTCAATATGTGCACTTCAAGTGCATGTGGGTGTTTTTTTTCAAGCAGTCTTCGGAGAGTTATTGGCTCACTGTAGTCCTGTTAAAAACAAGCATTGACAAAGCCAACAGTTTTGGCTTGTAAGTATTAGGCATTTGCCAGGACTGCTATTCGATGCCCAGGTACTCCCACCATTTTGCACCTGCTACCATCAATGGTCAGTTAATACCACTAGGCTGTGTCTGGGAAGTGCCTTTCCCAAGCCTACACAAACACCTAAACTGTTGGCATTTCCAATGCTTGTTATATTTGTTTCTGTAAAAGGTTATTAGGTGTAGTTCTTATTTACCCAGTTGCATTTATTGGTAAATGTTGGGAAGGACATGTTGGCCGGTTTAGCCATAAGATCGAACCATACAGGTTACTTTGTAACCGGCAATCTTTTGTATTGGGACCCCATGTTAGTGCTCCTGTTCACCTGCTGGACGTAATGAAGATGAACAACGAGGACAAATTAATATTTGAAGGTTTGTAGGAATGTGTGAAGTTACGCAGGAGCTCTGCTCTACTTATTATGGAGGAGAGGATGTAGTCTGGAAGCGTCAGTCACCCACGTGCTGTTACACTAGACTAATGCTTCTCAACCCTTGTGATACATCCAGTTCCAGGAGAAAGTCTGCACCCTCAGCTGCTTCTTGACCTTCCCACTACACACCAAGCAGTGGCCAAAAGCCTACCGAGGCTTAGGCCCATGCAGCCCGAGATGAGGTCTGTGCATGTCTACCAGCACTATCCTAGCCGACCACGCTTACCCTAGGTACATCAACCTGCGTCACCCATATCTCCACCCGTCTCTCAACACTCAGTAGCTTAGCAGGGCACGGTTTCTTTCATCAGCCTCACAACATGGCTATTGCAAAACACCATAGGTTAATCAGCATGTAAAGAGTTACCCCAGCTCCGCTCCGCATCACCAGTCCACGACAATGAACCTTGCCTTTCTCCTGCTATCCTACGAACAACTTCACCCCACCCTCTCCGGTGCCATGAGAACCTGATCCAATCATGTGACTATGGTGAGCAATCTGAGGGGTGTGAGCGTAACCAAGCTCACAACATTGAGCTTAGTAAACAGAATGCAACTCCATGTTCCATGTCATACCTTTAAGTTACAGTGGATGTGCCATGGCAGAAGGACTGGTGTTTTTCTGTTCTGAGCTCCATTCAACCCTATGGTAAGGTATTTCTGTTGGGCTGCTTTTTTCGTTTCGGCTGTGTTTAGTCTGTTGCCTGCACAGTAAATTGGCAGAACATTTTGTCAGGTTGTTGGCTTGCTTAAGTGAGCCAGTGCACGATGCCCTAATGGAATGCAATTAAAGAGTTTTAAAAAGATAAATAAAAAGCGGATGGACTCCTTGTCTATCGGTGCCAGTGAGTTGGTATTATTCAGACTGTCGCAGGATTTGGTGTCAGGATCGGAGGCATGAGAACATTAAAATCATTGGCGAATTCAGGGGGCTGTCGTCAGTGGTCCAAGTGTACGAAAAGAAGTAGCAGAACTATCTTCGCTGCTGGCCTACCCCCGCTCCCCACAAACACCATCGCCACGCCCCTTCCCACACGCAATCCAAGCCCCCAAACAAACACAGCTGCTGTTTAAGGGAATGTTGAGTGCTGTGCATTAAGGTGCACGTTTCAACTTCCTCCTACACTATTATTTTAAAACGAAACCATTCCGGAACACTTTATTAAAAAAAATAAAAGTATGGGAACAGTAAAATGTGAAAAGACAACAAAAAGTAGAGGAACACCGCTCCCGCCCACTTTGTCCACTGGCCGTGGTTGGCGTCCATCTTCGTACAGGTTTCTCTATAATCTGTGCCATGGTTGGTGCGGTGTGTTCAGATTACCTCTCTGCAGCAGACTATTTTTTTTTTCCACATGCCCTGTTCATCTTCCAACGCGATTACCTTGGACAGGACTACACTGGGACTGTGCAACTGGAATTTACGAAAAGGATCATATCAACTTATACAATTTACAAACCACGTCCGTGATGCAAGGGTTTGGTTTTCTGAGAACCATTGTTGCCGGGGCGGGGGAATGAGGCTTGCTGTTGCCTCAATTGTGAGGATGTAAGCTCGTGCATTTTTAAATGTATGTATAGTGCTTTAAGCCAGATCTCCTCTCGCTTTTAAGCACTAATAGAAGTAGCCATTACCCAATTAAATGGTACCCAATGTATCAACCTTGGAAGGATGAAAGGCTGAGTCTGTCCTTGAGCGCTGTGCTGCATTAGTGGTTATTCTGTCCAGCTCTCCTCGACTAATAACAGACCTTCATGTGTATTTTTTAGAGAGCTCGTACTTCTTCGACTGATGGCGCTATTGAAGGTTGATATGGGGAGTTTGCACCCGACCTCAGCATCAGCTGCCTCGCTATAGGACAAAGGATTTATTTAAAGCTTTGTCTGTACCTTCCCTTCACAGGGAGGCAGAGTCACAGCTAAGTGAAGTCCATTCCATTGACAACACTTTTGGGATGAAGAGATGAGGGCTATGCACCTTTACTTCCTGAAGGGATAACCCCAAAAATACACGTTCAACAGGACCTTTCCAGACTAACTTCCAGGGGATTTAACCCCCCCCCCCCCCCCGCGATCCCAACATACCTGACACTGCACTCTGAACATTTGTGCGTTGGGTGTTGGAACTAACATGGAAGGCCAAACTAGAGCTGGTTCCTCCTCAACCCCCTTCTTTTCTTGCACATACCCTCAAATAGCCCGGGCTGCGGCCACACGTTCTAGTGCTGTACTCCCCATGCCATCTACCCAGCGCCCTCATTTCATTCTGATGCTCCAGGAATTCAGCCAGCATGCTTCTGTGAATGGTGTGTACACCACCCACCCACACTACCACCACATCTCCTCGCCCCTTGTCCCCCCTCATCCTGCCAGTGCTGTGAAGCTTCTAGTTTATGAAACTGAAGAAATAAATACATACTATCGATTCCCGGCATAACCTATGCTGTTCTAGCAAATCTTAAAGGTCAACATCGGTCAGTAATTCATAGTTCCAGCACCTACTTTCAGTTTTGGCTTGTGAGGAGGCATTCGTCCTACAGCGTATTGCTCTTCAGAGACTGCGGCGTTGAGCCACTAATTAACTGTTCATTGACACCGGAACTAGCGTACCCTGTTTGAAGAGAAGTGGTGGTGGAAAGAAGTAACTTCAAATTAATCCAAATGTTTGCGATAGTGGAAAGTTAAGGTGACTGCGCAGAACTGTGCCCAAACTGTTTGTTAAAATGATAGCTGTTGTTGACGTGGAAGGTCACGCAGAGGTGCACTTTGCCATTTGGACAGCAGAGGGGTAACCTAACATGGATTAATTGCATCAGCTGAGTTCAAAAACATATATATAGAGAGAGATATAGAGATACATATAGATGTGCTTTAAACTGTTGTGCCTGATTCACCAAGGTTTCCAGAAAAGGTAACTGTTGCCCGTTCCACTAATTACTCTTCCATTAGCACACAATTTATATAGATGAAGCCAGGATTAGAACCATGTACTCTATTTTTCACAGCCTCCAACACAACTACTGAACCACAGGATGGCTTTGAGGCTGATTGTACCTCAACGATTAATCTAGACGGATACACTCTGAATGCTTTCTGCCTTTCGTCCAGCCAATAAGGGCAGCTCTCCTCTTTTATTTTTGTTTACATGCCCTTCAGGGCAAAACACTGAAAACATTCATTGTCTTGGGAGGATAGCTCAGTGGCATCATGCTCGCCTTGGAAGCAAGACCACGCGGAGCAACACAGGTTCGATTCCCCGGTCCGCGCTTAGAAATCTCTGGGTATTAAGCGCGTTATAAATAGCCTATCATATCATATCACATCCTAATGACCACTGTCACTCACCCATATGTTTTCTTTTTCCTACATGCTGCGAGACAAGACTGAATGTTTTTGTCTCCCAGTCTTTTCCCACTCTTCCCTTTTCCCGCTGTCCTCGGCCCTATTGCTTTTCACCCCACAGGCCACGGTCTGGGTGCTGCCCTGCGAGGGCCCACAATTGGCCTCTATGTGGACAATGCTTGGCCCTATGTATAAAAGGCAAATAAAATAATATTAGGAAGTGTGTGTTTGTGTGTGTGTATATATGTATGTATGTATGTATGTATGTGGATATGTGTATATATTTATATTTCTGAGGCTTGTGGAATCTGCTTAGATCACATGCTGTGCATAGGCCGACATCTAGTGGAAGCTGCGGAGTATTACAGTTTGTTTTTCGAAACTCGAAAATGCGCGTCGACACAGGGCGTGCCAGTAATACTATCCCTAGTGTGACGTCCACTGTACCCAAGATCCCTCACGCGTCTAGGATCCTCAGATTGTTTTTTTCCGCCATACTGGTCGGAAGCATTTTGCGGAGTCCCCTGGCCTTAGCCATACTTTTGCTAAAATTTAAAATAATAATCTATTGACATCCCTCCCCACCCCAACGTCGAACTTCGACACTCGACGCCGGCTGGAGAAGAAATCGACCGTCGGCTGCTGCACGACGGATTTGGGCGTCGGAAGGCCGCTGGCCTCGGTCCTGCAAGTAGGTAGAGTGGGGGATGGTACATACTCTACACTCTTGGTATATAGGTACACCTTATACATTTCCTACACTTAACAGCCCGCTGCCTCAAGGTGCGTATGGAGGGTACCCCTTTTCAATTCTGCCCCAAGTGCAATTGCAAATACCCTTGGGTCGACGGGCACACCACGTGCAATCTCTGCTTGCCGAGGGACCACCCCGAAGCGAACTGCAGAGCGTGTAGTAGGTTTAAACCTAAGACACAAGGACCGTTCGACGAAGCGTTGGGCCCACCACGCCAGGCAGGCGGCCATGGCAGCGGAGGGCGCCTTCAGCGATGGCAGCGACGCCATACTTTCGGACGGCGAGGGCATTACGGCGTCGAAAGACAGCCAAGCGCAGGTCCCCGACCTCGGAAGGTCGTCCGGCAGGGCGGCTATGGGGAAGACCCCCAGCGACACAAGCGCTTCACATACTACACACACTAAACACACTAAGTCCAACCGAGACTCGACGACGTCGAGTTCTCGGAAACAGGCACAGACAGAACGGTCCGATTCGGTGTCCTCTGGGCGCTCTCGTTAAAGATCGCCGCATGACTCCAGGCAATCATCCACTCTTGCCAAGAGTGCCTCGCTCCCTAGGCTAACAGAAGTTCGATCGTCGGAAGACGAAGACGACTTCCACCCCCAGGCCGCGCTCCAGGAGTTGGAGCCCGGAATTAAAGCCAGCGAGGCCCCACGCTCGAAGGACAGGGACACCTCTCCTGATCCTCGACGCCAGGCGTCGAAAAACTCTGGAGCCACTAAGGGACAGGGAAAACATTTTTCTACGCACGGGGAAGGGGGAAAACAGCAGAAGAAACTACCTGTACATTCTTCCACACCTGTGAAACACTCCACCCCCCTAAACAGACAGACAAGCCCAGGTCTGCTGATAGGTCCACAACCAGCAAAGCTACTCAAGATAAATCCCATAGACTTGCTGAGAGAGTCATTCCCAGTTCCAAAAAATGGTCCAGTGAAGACATAGATAGGGTCATGTCAAGAATGTCTTCTTTGGCTGATTTTTATGATAAAAATCCAGAACATTTCCTCTCGTATGATCCACAAGGGGCCACACCCTCAGGCTCTACTGATCCTATCCCCCCCGACTAAAAAGGCCCGGTTTGAAACTCCGATGAGGTCAGAACCCTTTGAGGTACAACCTTACGCAAGACCATACTCACGGTATCAAGGAGAGGCTTCCTTTTGTGAAGACCAAGAATTTGGTGTGATAGAAGAGCAAACCGGGACGGGCTACTATGGGGATGATGAGGACCAAGAAGAAGAAGAAGAGGATGACCCGGAAACATAAAGAGTAGATTCCCCGGTAGAGAACGAAGCCCCGGTTACCGACTCCCCAGTCGATAACCAACCCCTCCTAAATGAGGTTCTCGCTCGCGCAGCAGAACATTTCCACATTGACACCCACGGTGTACAGGAGGAAAGGGACTTCGCAGAAGAGTTAGTGGGAGAAAGGAGGCCTGTTGCCCAGACCATCCCTATCCTTAAATCCATTCAGCGGAGAATAGATCCGTCCCTCGTGAACCCAAACCTCACCAGAGCAGTCAATCCCAGGGTTGAAAAACTTTTCAGGGCGGCACAGTCTGACCCTCTCTATATAAGAGGACATCTGAAGCCAGACTCCCTAGTTGTCACCAACACTCGTAAGAGGGCTGGGACACCCTTGTCTTCGTCAGAAGCTCCTCCCGACAAGGAGAGCAAAAAACTATACGGTTTCGGCAGGAAGGTAGCCTCAACGTCCGCCTATCAAGCAAGGATTGCTAACTCCACCACCCTGTTGGCCAGCTACAACTGCCATCAGTGGGAAGAAGTCGCGGCACTCATAGCCTCTGCTCCTGAACCGTTAAAGGGCCAATTAGCTCGGATTTCCGCAGAGGGTAGAGCCGTGTCTGGTTGCATTTTGAAAGCAACCTTCGACGCCGCGGACAACGCAGGCAGATTGATAGCGGAGGGCACTGTTATCAAGAGACATGCGTGGTTACGGCAGTCTGGTTTTAAAGCAGAAACCCAGGCATCATTGTTGGACAAACCGGTGGAAACCGATCTGTTGTTTGGTAAGGCGGTCGAAGACGCACTGAAAAATGCCAAGGACGAATACGAGACACTCCAATCCCTTGGCCAGTTAACCAATAAACCCCCTAACCAGAGAGGGAATAGTAATTTTCGTCGCCCACGCGGCCAAAATTCCCAGAGAGGATCTAACTATTCCCAGGGGCAGGGTACACAGTGGAACAACAACCAACAGTCTACCCAGGGTTACGGCAGAGGTAATAGGAGAGGTCGTGGTAAAGGCAGAGGAAGCCCCAGCAAGGGAGGCGGCACGCCTCCACCAAAGCAGTGACGCTCAGTTCAGGGTCCCTTCTCACGCAACCCCAGTAGGGGGACGCATTTCAAACTTCACCCAGGCTTGGGAAGGGATCACATCAGACAGATGGGTGCTGTCAACAGTATCCACAGGATATTGTATAGAGCTACTGCAGCGTCCCCGGAACCATCCTCCACGACAAAGAGTACACTCCTTAGAACATCAGAAGATTCTCCTCGAGGAGATCGCCATTCTTCTACAAAAGGACGCGATAGAACTCGTCCCGGGACACCAGGTAAACAACAGTATTTATTCAACTTACTTCCTTGTGCCAAAGAAAGACTTGACAATGCGCCCAGTATTGGACTTACGCCCTGCCAACAAGTATGTCAAGCCCCAAAAATTTCGTATGACCACGCTACAAGAGGTAATCCCCCTCCTAAAAAAGGGGGATTACATGGCAACCTTGGATATGAAAGATGCTTATTTTCATATTTCCATGTTCCCAGCGCACAGAAAGTACTTGCGCTTCAAGGTGGACAGTCGCCACTACCAATTCAAGGTACTGCCCTTCGGGATAGCTTCAGCACCAAGGGTATTGACCAAGTTACTGGCGGTGGCGGCTGCACACCTACGCAGGGAGGCAATCCCAGTGTACCCTTATCTGGACGACTGGCTCATAACGGGGGAAACCCCAGGAATTTGCAGGACAAACATTGAAAGGACCTCCTCCACGAGTTAGGCTTCTCAATCAACGAGAAGAAGTCAAGCCTGGTGCCAAGCACCTCAAAACAATTCCTAGGAGCAATCCTGGATACCCAGGAGGGGTTGACCTTTCCTTCAGAAGAAAGAATTTGGAATATACTACTGCAAATTCCGCATTATCAGTCCGGTCAACAAATAACGGTACGCAAAGCAATGAGAATCTCGCACAGGGGAAACCCTTTTACGATCCCGAAGTACAGGCAGTAGTCACTACAGATGCATGTCTGACGGGGTGGGGAGCTCACCATCTCCACCACACAGCTCAGGGTCTCTGGTCTCACTCAGTGGCCAAGAACCACATCAACCTGCTAGAGCATCTGGCAGTATTCAGAGCGCTTCAGGCGTTCGAGCCCCACCTACTAAACCTGTCAGTGCAAATCCGGACGGACAGCACTACAGCCATGTTCTACCTGAACAAGCAAGCAGGGACTTGCTCGCCAAATCTGTCCAAGCTTGCCCAGAAAATCTGGATATGGGCACTCAGACGGAACATCTTCCTGCCATCACAACATGTTCCAGGGGAGCTCAATTCCCAAGTGGATGCTCTGAGCAGAGACTCCCTCCCAGAGGAACACGAATGGGTTCTTCACAGAGAGATCGTAGAAGATATCTTCTCTCAGTGGGGTTTCCCCACTATAGACTTATTCGCCACAAGCGAAAACAGACAATGCCCAGGATTTGCATCCAGGTTCCCCCAACCAGACTCCCAGGGGAACGCCCTGTGGATGAACTGGTCAGGGATGATTGCGTACGCTTTTCCACCAACTCCTCTCATCAGGAAAGTGGTGAACAAGATGAACAGGGAATCGATGACGCTCGTCCTAGTTGCTCCCATGTGGGCAAGACAACCGTGGTTCCCACACCTACGCAGGATGGCGGTGTGCGAGCCCATCAAACTTCCAGCCTGGTACAACCTACTGTCCCAGCACCAAGGTCAAACAGTGCACCAACAACCCAACTCAATGAACCTGGCAGCATGGCTCCTGAGGTCATAGAGTTTGGACACCTCAATTTGCCACAGAGGTGTATGGACATCCTAAAGGAATCTAGGAAACCAAACACAAGGCACTGTTACTTTGACAAGTGGAAGAGGTTCGTTATCTGGTGCTAGAGTAGACAAATCAACCCAGTTGATTGCACTCCTTCCACTATTGTTACATACATGCTCCACCTGCTAGATGCAGGATTGGTTTTTAACTCACTGAAAGTACACCTGGCAGCCCTCTCGGTTTACACCACTTCCCATAGCAAGGTTTCGTGGTGGAAAGTACCAGTAGTTAAAGCCTTCATGGAAGGAGTAAAGAGACTTCACCCTCCTATTTCAAACCCACCACCAGGGTGGGACCTTAATGTGGTGCTAGCCAAGCTCATGGGCCCCCCTTTCGAACCCATGCATAAGAGCAGTCTCAAACACCTGACTTATAAAACGGCCTTCTTAGTAGCTATTACTTCTATAAGAAGGGTCAGTGAAATTCAGGCTCTGTCAGTGCAGGATCCCTTCTTTACTTCCATAAAGACAAACTGGTTTTACGCAAACACCCTAGGTTCTCACCTAAATGTATATCAAAATTCCATGTAAACCAGTCCATCGAGCTTCCGGCTTTCTTCCAGAACCCGCAAAGCTCGGCTGAGGTGAAACTACACACCCTTGATGTGCGTAGGGCGGTCCTCTACTATGTAAATAAAACCAGACCGCTAAGAAAAACAGATCAACTGTTTGTCTCCGTAGCTACAGGCAGAGAGGGGGATCGCGTCTCTAAAGGTGCCATCTCGAAGTGGATTATTAACTGTATCCAGCTGTGTTACTCACTCTCTGAAAAAACTCTGCCTTTTACGCCAAGGGCCCACTCTACTAGAGGCATTGGGGCCACTCTGGCTTTCATTGCAAATGTACCCCTTGACACCATTTGCAAAGCAGCTACTTGGAGCTCTATTAACACTTTTACTCAGCATTACTGCATTGACACCCATTCCAAGGCAGATACACAAGTGGGACAAGCAGTTCTAAGACACTTATTTGCTCATGACCCTTCTCACATCCCACCTCCTTCTTCTGGTACTGCTCGCTAATCTATGCACAGCATGTGATATAAGCAGATTCCACAAGCCTCAGAAGGGATACATTACTCACCGTAATCGTATTTCTGATGCTTGTATCTGCTTAGATTCACATGCGACCACCCTTCCTCCCCTCCGAGAGAAGGCGCATGATTGCTTGTAGTCTTACCTTTCTGTCTATCTGCTTGGATTATCTGTACTCACGCTACTCCTCATGCTACCTCATGTCAGAAAAAATACAATCTGAGGATCCTAGACGCGTGAGGGATCTTGGGTACAGTGGACGTCACACTAGGGATAGTATTACTGGCACGCCCTGTGCCGACGCCCATTTTCGAGTTTCGAAAAACAAACTGTAATACTCCGCAGCTTCCACTAGATGTCGGCCTATGCACAGCATGTGAATCTAAGCAGATACAAGCATCAGAAATACGATTACGGTGAGTAATGTATCATATATATATTTCTGATGTTTGTTAATCTGCTTAGAATCACATGCTGTGCATAGGTCCGACATCCAGTGGTCACTGCGGAGTATTGCATTTTGTTTTTCGTAGTCGAAAAGGGGACGTCGACTAGGCGTGTCTGAAACACTATCCCTATAGTGACGTGCGTTGTACCCACAATCCCTCACGCGTCGAGGTCCCTCAGATTGTTTTTTTCCGCCCAGCTTATGGTCGCCTTCACGCGGAGCTCCTCGAGAGACATTGCAACCCTCGACCTTTGGTCGTTTCTTCTACGAAGATTAATACAGCACTCCCTCGACGCAGTGTAGCTGTTCTCCGCCGAGCAAAATCGTCGACGGAGGGTCGAGCGGAGGAAATCTTCAGCGCTGCCGAACACGTGGCCTGGCCTCGCTGGCCACTTACAGTAGGGAGAGTGGGGTCGTGGGACATCTCTGGGTCTTTCTGAGAATGCCTTTCACTTTCCCCTTTCTTTCCCTGGGGGTGTTTATCGCGATTTATTGCCTCTGCTATGGAGAGGACACCATTTAGGTTTTGCCCACTTTGTAAAGGCAAATTCACTTGGAAGGACAAGCACTCACGGTGTAACCGTTGCTTGCCCCTCGATCACAAAGAGGAAGGGTGCGCGGCTTGTCGGCTTCTGAAGCCTAAAACTCTAAAAGACCGTAGGGTTAAAAGGTGGGCGGCCTACGCGATGTCGAAGGCCGAAGGTTCACCCGCCGCTGCTACCACCGACAGTGACGAGGAACGCGATGACACGACCTCCGCCACGGAAGTCGAAACCCCCTCTAAGGAGCGCTTACGCGCTTCGTCGTCTGTCCCCGGCCCCGACGGGCTCGGCTCACGCCCTGCTTATGGGGATGAACACCCCGGCGACACTGACGCACACAAAGATTCACATAAAGATAAGCACACAACCCATGGCTCTTCTTCGTCTAAGTCGAAGAGAGCTTCGGCGCCCAAGGAGACGCAGGTTCCACCGGCGGCCTCCTCGGACCGTTCGGGTTCGAAGCCCCTCTCGCAACCGCAGCCGCGACCTGCGACTGGGCTTTCGGCAAACAAGGGCGCCACCACCAAACCACCGGCCGGTGCGCATCAACAGAAGGCGCATACCGCCGTACACCGCTCGATACCCATAGCGTCGAAAACTCAAGCTTCCGCCGACAAGAATGTCGCCGATAGCTTAGCCAGGATCGTTGTAGCCGACGCCCAAAAGCGTACGCCGAAAATTTCGTCGAGCGTTACGCATAGATCAAAGGATACGCCGAAAACACCCGAAGGAAAGCAGGGATTACCCCCTTCAGTCAGGGAGTCTCCCTACACACCTGAGGGTTTTGAGGAGGGCGACGGGACACTTTCCTCGACGCTTTGGGAGAGGTCGAGCCATTTCGAGGTAGACAACTCGAGTTTTCCCCCGCTAGACCGCTCTGGGGTACCCCATGAAACTATGGAGAGACTCCACCTCTGTATGGACAGGATGGAAAAGTTTATGAGTACCCAAGCCCCTCTAACTCTCAGAAGAACTAGAGAAGGGCCTCAAGACGACCCCAGAGCCAAAAAACCGAGGCTGGTCGATCCCCTGCTGGACACAGCCTCAGACTTCCAAGACGTATATGACCTCACTGGGGAGGAACAATACGTCGAAGAAGAAGATGATTTCATGAACAACGAAGGACAGAACCAGGAGGAATGTCTAGAAGACAGAACAGACATTATAGAAGAAGGCTTCGGGATTAGCCCAGGAGAAGGACCTTCGCACCCCTGGCAATCACCATCAGTGTGTTCCGACACTGATGCCCTAAATCTAACTCCTCCGGATAATTCTCCAGTTAGGAACACGTCTCCAATAGACGATCAGCCTACTTTCAATGCACTGTTGCGCAGAGCAGCAGCGCATTTCGAACTGGACACGGGAGAACTCTCTCCAGAATTAGACTTTGTAGAAAGAGTCATTAAAGAAAAACCCCCGGTCAGCCAGACCATTCCTCTCCTCGCTTCAGTTAAAAGGAGGATCACCCCGTCGCTGTCCACTCCCGCTTTGATCAGAGGGGTCAATCCACGGATTGAGAAACTTTTCGCTCCTTCACCCTCAGACCCGCTCTACATTAGAGGACATTCCATACCGGACTCCCTAGTTGTATCTAATACTAGAAAGAGGGCAGGGGTACCACTTTCCACCAGTGAGGCACCCCCTGACAAGGAGGGCAAGAGGCTATATGCCCTTGCAAAAAGAGTTACTTCCTCGGCTGCCTTCTCAGCAAGAATTGCCAACAACAATTCCTTGCTTGCGAGCTACGCAGACGCGCAGTGGACCAAACTGCGCAAAGACGCAGAGGAAGCACCGGAGCCTTTACGTACACGCCTACTGTCGACTATTGGCGAAGGAACACAAGTGAACCAGAGCATTGTAAAAAACTCTCTGGACGCGGCAGAAACAGCAGGACGTTCCCTGGTACAAGGAATACTCCTAAAGCGCCATGTATGGCTGCGCAACTCAGGCTTTAAACCGGAGACACAGGCGTCTTTAATAAATAAACCTGTCGAGGACGCTAACCTCTTCGGAAAAGCGGTAGATGAAGCCCTAGAGATGGCCAAAAAAGAGTTCGACACTATCAAGACTCTTGACCAGATCTCTAAGCCCACTACCAGACGCGGCTATGGCAACAAGCGCTTTTTTCGTGGCCAACGGCAACAACAACAAGGTCAGCATCAGCAGTACCCTGCCACCAATTACCAAGCCAATAGTGGACAGTACAGCCAAAGAGGCCAACGCCGGGGCAAAGGGAGAGGTCGGGGATCCACCCCCAGAGGCTCCCAAGCCCCCAACAACTCCAAGTGACGCGAAGATTCGCGTCCCCTCCCATGCAACACCGGTCGGGGGCCGGATAACATCCTTTCTTCCTGCATGGGAGGAGATAACGTCAGACCGTTGGGTACTTTCCACCGTAGCCCACGGATACTGTATCGAATTCAACAGTTCCCCATCCTACAAACCCCTGAGGGGACGACGGTTGACGCCGGAACATCTTGCCATCCTTCTTCAAGAAGTACAACAACTGCTGGAAAAAGGAGCCATAGAGGTCGTGCCTCTATCTCAGGTAACGGAAGGTATTTATTCAGTGTACTTCCTTGTACCCAAAAAGGATCTAACCATGCGCCCTGTATTAGATCTGCGCCCAGCGAACAAGTTTATCAAACCCCAAAGTTTCGTATGGTGACCTTACAGGAGGTGATCCCGCTGCTTTCGCAGGGAGATTACATGACAACATTGGACATGAAAGATGCATACTTTCATATTTCAATGTTGCCAGCGCACAGAAAATACCTAAGGTTCATGATAGAGGGCAAACACTACCAGTTCAAGGTGCTACCCTTCGGTATAGCTTCAGCACCAAGGGTATTCACAAAGGTACTGGCAGTGGCTGCGGCCCACCTGCGCAGGTTGTCCATCCCAGTTTACCCTTACCTCGACGACTGGCTCATAACAGGGGACTCTTACGAAACATGTTTCTCCAATACCCAAAAGACGGTAGACCTTTTGTTCCAACTGGGCTTCTCCATCAACGAAAAGAAGTCCAGTCTAGACCCCAGTCAAATCAAACAATTCCTAGGGGCTCTAATTCAAACAAGGGACGGCCTCGTCTTCCCCTCCAAAGAGAGGGTCCAAAACATGCTGTTTCAGATCCCCCAATATGTGACCGGCCGAGAGGTGACGGTACGCAAAGCAATGCGCTTGCTAGGAATGATGGCGTCGTGTATTTATTTGGTACCTCACGCGCGCCTGCGCATGCGCCCAATGCAAGAGTGGCTCAACAGCCAGTGGTGTCAGGCCAGCGGACAATGGGACGATCTAGTGGTGGTCTCGCAGGCCTTGGTTCTCTCGCTACAGTGGTGGACAAAGGGGAACATGGAAAAAGGAAAACCCTTTGCCACACCCGCGGCGGAAGCCACTCTAACCACAGACGCATCCCTCACAGGATGGGGTGCTCACCTATCCCATCAGACTGCTCACGGAGTGTGGACTCCGAACGTAGCATCCAAACACATCAATCTACTGGAGCTACTAGCAGTATTCAAGGCGCTAAAAGCCTTCCAAAAACACCTACAAGGCAAGACAGTAATGGTCCTTACGGACAGCACTACAGCCATGTACTACATCAACAAGCAGGGGGGCACCCACTCTCCAGGCTTGTCCAAACTGTCCCAGAATATATGGAAGTGGGCTCTCAAACAGGACATGTTCCTACTGTCACTACATGTACCCGGGGAACTCAATCTGCTGGCAGACAGACTCAGCAGAGATTTCCCTCTGCCCGAAGAGTACGAATGGCGTCTACACGAAGACATCGTCTTCGACGTCTTCACACAATGGGGATTCCCAGAAATAGACCTGTTCGCAACCCTGGAGAACTCTCAATGCCTAAGTTACGCCTCCAGGTACCCCCAGAACCAATCCAAGGGGAACGGTCTATCGATGCAATGGTCAGGGAAATTTGTTTACGCTTTTCCCCTGACTCCCCTTCTCAACAAGGTGGTGCACAAGATGCACCAGGAACAAGTGACCATGATACTGGTGGCCCCAATGTGGGCCCGACAGCCATGGTTCGCTCACTTGATGGAGATGTCTCTATCTCCCCCAGTAAAACTCCCCTGCCCGTACAACATGCTATCTCAGAACAAGGGCAGGACTCTGCACCCATGCCCCCAGAACATGAATTTAGCAGCTTGGCTCCTGAAATCATAGAGTTCGGACATCTACAACTCCCGCAAAGATGCATGGACATCCTCAGGGAAGCCAGAAAACCGAACACTCGCCACTGCTATTCTAGCAAGTGGAAGAGATTTGTCATCTGGTGCAGGAGTAAAAGCATCAACCCTATTGACTGCTCTCCCACACATGTGGTACTATACCTGACCCATCTCTTGGATTCAGGCCTAGTGTTTAACTCCATTAAAGTCCACCTAGCGGCACTTTCTGCATACACCACCTCCCAACTCAAAGTGTCGTGGTGGAGGATCCCAGTTATAAAAACATTCATGGAGGGAGTAAAGAGAATACACCCCCCGATAGCTGACCCTGCTCCCGGATGGGACCTTAATGTGGTACTTACCAGACTCATGGGCTCTCCATTCGAACCCATGCACAAAGCATCCCTTAAACACCTTACTCTTAAGACTGCTTTTTTAATAGCTATCACCTCCATCAGGAGAGTAAGTGAACTTCAGGCTCTTTCTATTCTAGACCCCTTGTTACAGTTCACAAAGATAAAGTGGTTCTACGCACTCACCCTAGGTTTGCTCCGAAATTTATTTCTAAATTCCACGTAAACCAGTCTATAGAACTACCAACGTTCTTTCAAAATCCTTCCAATTTGGGAGAAAGGACTCTGCACACACTTGATGTACGCAGGGCGGTCATGTTCTACATGGAAAGAACCAGACCATTGAGGAAGACTAATCAGTTCTTCGTCTCGGTGGCAGCAGGAAGAGAAGGAGATGCGGTTTCAAAATCCACTATTTCTAGATGGATTGTTCAATGCATCACTCTCTGCTATACTCTTGCTAAGAGAGAACTACCATTTAAGCCAAGAGCACACTCTACTCGAGGCACGGGGGCATCCATAGCATTCATTGCAAATGTTCCCCTTGAGTCCATCTGCAAAGCGGCTACCTGGAGTTCTGTGCACACCTTTACAAAACACTACTGTCTAGATACACACTCTAGATCTGACTCCCAGGTGGGACAGGCAGTATTACGATACCTTTTCTCTACTGTTCCTTCTCATAACCCACCGCCAACTCCGGGTACTGCTCGCTAGTCTATGCACAGCATGTGATTCTAAGCAGATTAACAAACATCAGAAGAGAATGCATTACTTACCGTAAAAGCATTTCTGATGGTTGTATCTGCTTAGATTCACATGCGCCCACCCTTCCTCCCCGCTCGGATGGAAGGAACATAGACTTCCTTTATATATCTCTCTCTCTTTCTGTACTCACTCACGTCTAGAAGGCTCCCTCAGGGCAGAAAAAATACAAACAGAGGGACCTCGACGCGTGAGGGATTGTGGGTACAACGCACGTCACTATAGGGATAGTGTTTCAGACACGCCTAGTCGACGTCCCCTTTTCGACTACGAAAAACAAAATGCAATACTCCGCAGTGACCACTGGATGTCGGACCTATGCACAGCATGTGAATCTAAGCAGATACAACCATCAGAAATGCTTTTACGGTAAGTAATGCATTCTCATATCTGGAGCAAGAATAATTAGATTGTCAACAGTAGTCGGTATATTACCAAACATATTTGCACTTTGCACCTTATAGTGACTTTTGCACATTCAAAGATCGATGCACTTTACTACTTTGTTGTTTGCACTAAGCACTTTAGAGTGACTGTGTATTCTATAGAGGTACTACAGCAACAAGACTCTTTTTTTATAACTGAGGGTAGCCAATACACGTACTGGATCATCAACAGGCATTTGGCATACAACGGGGCTCCAAGGGGAAGCTCTTACCTTTCGAGGCGGACCATGGCGGACCATTAATGAGTTCGAATTACACTCAGTTCCAAACTCAGATTGCACACTCTTAAAGAGAGAAACACTCCAATTAGGTGGATGTGGCATTGATAACTATGCAACCAGCATAGGATCAACAACACTAAGATGGCCGCCATGAGCCGACCTCGAATGGGCTGAGTTTTGAAATGGAGTCCCCTTTCTATGTCGGCACAAAAGATTGCCGCACGCTCTGCCTAAGGGTTTAAAACTCTATGGTTAAACAGGAACGAATTGTTGTGATCAAGCGGCGAGGAAAGCCGCGAAACGCGTTAACGTTCCTAAACGCGCACATTTTTGCACTTTGGGAGAGCCTTATTTCTATGGCTTTTTTATTATATTTTGCCACTTTGCAAGGCACTAATAAAGAACATATCCTCCTTTTTTTCTCAACTTGGATGTCCGGACTTTGTTTATTTCAAAACTATGAAGAGTGCTACTCACCCAGCCTGACGTCTTTTTCAGTGCTTTAAAGATATATATATATATATATATATATATATATATATATGGTTTCAAATGGTGTGTAAAACCAGGCATGGCTTCTGCACCTACCTTTACCATTGATGAAGGTGTGCCACATCTTGGGGAAGCCGTGTTCTGTTTCATTGGGACATGATTGCCCACTGCACCCAATTTCACTCACTGTGGGAGGTCAACAAATCAATAGACCTATGGTAGGTTCGCACACCACACCCCACCCCACCCCCTCCCTTTGATTTTCTTTGATTTGAGTCTGGCTATGCAGAGGGATGAGGTGGGCTTGAAAATACCCCTTCTTTTGGCAGCGGGGTTTGATGCGTAAAGACATATAGAGCATGGCAAGGGAAAGCCATTGCCTTTGTAGGCTTCTAGGTTAAAGCAGGAAACTATGATGGCTTGTAATATGCAGGGATCAAAACTGCTACTCCTGCTTGTAGCTTAGAGTGACACCAGCAGCTGGCAGGAGCTACACTTTGACTCCCCAGACAAACTGGTGCCACACAGATATACCTATTTGACATTAACTCTGTGATTGGGTATATGTATCAAAGAGCATGGGGACACATCCAGGAGACTTTTAAACCATATTGGGTCTCATTCCGAGTCTGGCGGTAGACTTGTGGTCTGAAAACAAGGGTGCCGATGAGCTTACCGGCACCCTCTCGTCCGGACCGGCAAACTTTAATGAGGCCCATTGAGTCATATTGAATGGAGGAAAAAAATGAATAGTTTGCATCTCATATTTGGTTTGTGGCATCCTACGTGCTAGCTTTCCAGAGGTAGTCCATGCTTCCGAGGTGATTTCTGAAATCCGGGTGCTGCTTTTTGCTCCTGCCCCTCAAATCTTTACCCTGCCACGGTTTCAGTGGGGGGCTGAGGAGGGTCATTCTTTGCTTTAAACAAAGTCAAAGAGTTAATCCGTGGCTGAATCGTTTAAAGCAGGGAATGCATTTTTCAACTGTCAGCTCCCCATAGAACTTTCCTATTTTGAGGTCACTTGTGTAGTTATTGTGCCCTGCGGAAATCGTTTTTGTCCTTGCCATGAGCTTGATTGGAACTTCCTGGGTGACTTTCTGGAGTCACTGTTCCAGTGCTTCAGTTGGATCACATTAGTTTGGGAAAGCTGAATTCACTGCAGCTCAGCCTAGATAAGGGACTGGTTCTCCTACTCCAGGCTCTCAATGGCTGGATCCACTGAATGGTTTCAGGAAAGCCTCCCACAGTGTATTGAAATGCAGTCGGTCTAAATGGGGTAAGGTATATGGTTATTCTGAATACCTAGTGTGGTTGGGGCTTGCGAGGGCCTCTCCCCTAGGATAATCAGTGACACTTAGGTTGCCCAGTGGAGAGTGTGCCAGTGGTGCAATCAAAACCTTGACTTGGGACTTTCTGCATTGCAATCACATGCCGTTCCACACAACCTCTCCTTCTCCCGGGGCCATCTGTTGTCTGCTCAATAATAGCCACACTTTATTCACTGCTAGACAGTGGATATTGGCACCCACCTAGTCATGCATTGTGATACCCACGACTTTCCACATCATAGTACTGCAGGGGGTAGTTTGCCATTAAGTTGTGGGTGAGTGATGACACCGTCATTCATGTTAATGAGCAAGTCCACATCTTGGCCTTATTTTCTTTTCAAGGGGGTGGCTTTTCCTCATGTCCCAATATATAGATGCGTCATAACTATATCATGTATGGGTACCCCATAATCTCTCTTTTGGGTCACTCATTGCCTTTCAGTGCCTAGATGCCCCTTGGCCTCCACGTTCATGCTTCATGAAGGGCTGGATACACATGTATGCATATATCCTACAGCCCTCACTAGCTCTGATCAATGGGCAATGTAATTGCAGTGATGGAGTATGGTATACGGTGATTGCATCGACAACCAAAGCATCGACAGCCATACCATCTAAAAAAAAGCATCTAATGCATTTTTTTAGATGGTAAAGTGTTTAGTTTAATAGAAATGGGTTTTAAAGGTTAAAAAGAGAGGTTTAGGGGGGACCACTCATAAAAAAAAAACATTAGATGCTTTTTATTTAGATGCTTATTTTTAGATGGTATGGCATTAGATGTTTTGGCTGTCGATGGAATGACTATAAACCATGGAGTAAATCTTCTCCTGGCTGAGAGTTCAGACCTTCTCGCTCCTTTACTTCATCGGAGAGCTTCTAGCGGGTCGTGACGAAAGAGTTTCTGTGGACGTGCATTCCAGTATGCTGCTATGGTATAAGCAATCCCACTTTACACCCATTTGGCACCTGGCGCTGGCTATTCCGTTATGATGTAAAGTCAGGATAAGGGATGTAGCTTTGTGGTCAAGTGGTGGAACCACTGGACCCATCTCCTTCTTGTCCCTACAGCACGTAGGAAGTTAGTTGTGTACTCCACTGCAGGGAATGTACTAGATGTGGCTTTGTGGTCATGCGGTGGAACCACTGGACTGCATCTCTTTCGTGTCCCCACAGCACGTAGGTTAGCTGTGCATTCCACTGCAGGGAATGTACTAGATGTGGCTTTGTGGTCACGCGGTGGAGCCACTGGACTGCATCTCCTTCGTGTCCCCACAGCACGTAGGTTAGCTGTGCATTCCACTGCAGGGAATGTACTAGATGTGGCTTTGTGGTCACGCGGTGGAGCCACTGGACTGCATCTCCTTCGTGTCCCCACAGCACGTAGGAGGTTAGCTGTGCATTCCACTGCAGGGAATGTACTAGATGTGGCTTTGTGGTCACGCGGTGGAGCTACTGGACTGCATATCCTTCGTGTCACCACAGCACGTAGGAGGTTAGCTGTGCATTCCACTGCAGGGAATGTACTAGATGTGGCTTTGTGGTCACGCGGTGGAGCTACTGGACTGCATATCCTTCGTGTCCCCACATCACGTAGGAGGTTAGCTGTGCATTCCACTGCAGGGAATGTACTAGATGTGGCTTTGTGGTCACGCGGTGGAGCTACTGGACTGCATATCCTTCGTGTCACCACAGCATGTAGGAGGTTAGCTGTGCATTCCACTGCAGGGAATGTACTAGATGTGGCTTTGTGGTCACGCGGTGGAGCTACTGGACTGCATATCCTTCGTGTCCCCACATCACGTAGGAGGTTAGCTGTGCATTCCACTGTAGGGAATGTACTTGACTGATGGGGCTCGCACATGCAGGTGGTCATGCCTCTGCTGGGCAAGACCCCCCCCAATGCAAACACTTGTTCACAGCCTGTCAATTGCGATCACATTTTCCTCATGAACACCTCTAGAGTCATGAGGGTTGTACAGTATGATACGCTTGCAGCGGGCAGCATCTGCCATTGCCTCTCTGTGGCGGGTAGCGACATACTTGCGCTGACTCTTCGGTCTATAGAGCTGGCACGTTCCCCAGACCGTCTTGATTAAATCTGCATATGGAATGTCAAATATGTTGACATTTAGCTAAGTTGTGTTAGATCTCTCATTGCAATAGTCAACCTTTGACCATTGGTGGGAACAAACTTACGTCAGCTCATGCCCCTTGCTAGGAAAGTATGTTGGGGAGCTGTTAATAACTGAAGTGGAATTAATGGTTGAACCATTGGAACACGATTGAGAGGAATGCATCATTAAGCTAATAATGAGATGACCCGCATTTGGAATTTGCACCAGGCATGTTGTGGGACTGTTTTGGCTGACTTGGGATTTTGTGGCCCATCGTTGATGGTGTCCCTGTTTCCCACATTGAGTGTTGGATGGCTACAGGTAAATCTAAGCGCTAGGTCTGGGGTAACAAGAATGGAGTATCCCAGGCGGTGGATGGTCACAGCACTGCTCCCCCTGCAATGCACCACTAATCAGGGGCACCATAACTTACATGTTATGTTACTTGGCATTTATATAGCGCTTTATGTATCATTGGTATGACCTCAAAGCGCTGGTAGGTTGAACGCCCTCGTGAACTGCAGATCAGGTCAGTAGAGAGAGAATGTGGTATCGGGCGCACCAGATGTGTGCAGCTGGTGTGGTTGTTGCATGATAGCTGCTTCATAGCGGTAGGTGTGGTGTTGAGGAAATCAGTTGGATGTGTTCAGTCTGGAGGGTGGAGAGTCAGACTGAATTCTGGCTGCGTTAGGCCTGAGGAGATGCCTAAGATAGCCGGAATGTGCTCAGCTAGCTGTGTTTTATTAGGATGATGAGGTGTTCGTGGGTTCATGTTAGTATGAGAACAACTAGGCCGAATGTGTCATAGCGTAGCTGTGTTCTAGTTGAATGATGGTGTATAGGAGAGAGTAAGCGTAGTAGTGTGAAATGGTGGTTTATCAGTGAAGCGCTTGTGGCCAGGCATGAGAGCAGGGCAAGGGCGTACAAGGCTGCGTACATATATATATAAAGCAACAGGATGGGTGGGGTGACATGGGGATACAGGTACATAGCAGTCATTCCATCTGCTTCATCCGTTCCAACCGCTTCATCCAATTCCAACCACTTCATCCAATTCCAACCACTTCATCCAATTCCAACCACTTCATCCAATTCCAACCACTTCATCCGTTCCATCCATCTCATCTGTTCCATCTACTGTATCCACTCCGTCAGCCGTTCTATTTGCTTCCATCGGCTTTTTCGTCCCTTCCATCCACTTCGTCCCTTCCATCCACTTCGTCCGTTCCATCCACTTCACCCACTCTGTGCACTCCATCTTCTCCGTCCACTCCATCCATACATTCCATCTATTCTATCGATCTATCCATTCCATCCATCCATCTATCTATCAACACCATCCATCCATCTGTCTGTCTATCCACCCGTTCATCCACTTAGTTTGTTCCGTCCACTTAGTTTGTTCCGTCCACTTAGTTTGTTCCGTCCACTTAGTGCGTTCCGTCCACTTAGTGCGTTCCGTCCACTTAGTGCGTTCCGTCCACTTAGTGCGTTCCGTCCACTTAATGCGTTCCGTCGACTTAATGCGTTCCGTCGACTTAATGCGTTCCGTCGACTTAATGCGTTCAGTCGACTTCATCTGTTTCATCGACTTCATCTGTTTCGTCGACTTCATCCAGTCCATCCACTTCTTCCGGTCCATCCACTTCTTCCGGTCCATCCACTTCTTCCGGTCCATCCACTTCATCTGGTCCATCCACTTCATGCGTTCCATCCACTTCATGCGTTCCATCCACTTCATGCGTTCCATCCATTTCATGCCATGGGGGAGCCATAGGGGTGACAGGGAACGTATATGTTGGACATGCCTTGGCGCACAGCAGTGGCCTAGCAGGCAAGAGTTACCGTTATCGATGGGTGCCACTTCCTCTGTAACACTTATGCGTTGGTGCCACTGGCACAGTTATCCACTGGTGCTATTATAATTATAATTGTTTTTATATAATGTGCTTAATACCCAGAGGTTTCTAAGCGCGGACCTGGGGATCGAATCTGTGCTGCTCCTCGAACCTGTGTTGCTCCTTGTCGTTTTGGTTCCAAGGCGAGCGTGTTGGCCCTGACTTATCCTGCCACTGTTGCATTTTGCATGGGTGCCCCTTGCTATATTAGAGGACCAGGAGAGCATATTTTAACGTGCCCTTGTCTCTCCTTGTACAGTGATATTTCACTTGGAGCACAGATATAACCTATGGTGCTCACGGCTTTGAGATGGTGACCCTCCGCTATCCCGGGATATGGCATCTGCGTGTGGTTAGACTTTCTTCCTAACTTTGCCTCTTGGGGGCATGCATCTATTTTGGATGCCAGTCTCAAATCTTCAGGTTTTACCTTCATTAATAGAATTTCTGATGTTTGTTAATCTGCTTAGAATCACATGCTGTGCATAGGTCCGACATCCAGTGGTCACTGCGGAGTATTGCATTTTGTTTTTCGTAGTCGAAAAGGGGACGTCGACAAGGCGTGTCTGTAACACTATCCCTATAGTGACGTGCGTCGTACCCACAATCCCTCACGCGTCGAGGTCCCTCAGATTGTTTTTTTCCGCCCAGCTTCTGGTCGCCTTACGCGGAGCTCCTAGAGAGACATTGCAAAATACTTACTACGGACCTCGGTCCTTAATTATACTTATTATATTCTTAAAGATCTCTCCACTCGACGTTAGCTGTGAAGCTGTTTCTCCGCCGAACAAGTTTTCGACGGAGGGGAAGAGACGGAGGGGATTCTTCGGCGCTGCCGAACACGTGGCCTGGCCTCGACGGCCAACATACAGTAGGGAGAGTGGGGGTTCGAACTTTTATCTTCTCTTTGAGAATGTCTTTCTCTCTCCCCTATCTTTCCCTTGGGGTTGTTATCACCAGTTATTATTGCCTCAGCTATGGAGAGGACACCTTTTAAGTTTTGCCCACGCTGTAAGGGCAAATACACTTGGAAGGATAAACACAAGCTCTGTAATCGTTGCTTGCCCCTCGATCATAAAGAGGACAGCTGCGCGGCCTGTAAGCTCTTGAAACCAAGAACTCTTAAAGAACAGAAAGTTAAGAGGTGGGCGGACTACGCTATGTCGAAGTCAGTTTCCTCACCCGCCACCGCTGTTACAGAAAGTGACGAGGAGGGTGATAACTCGACGTCCGTTACGGAAGTCATTAACCCCCAGAAGGAGCGCTTGCGCTCCTCGACGTCCGTCCCCGGCCCCGACGGGCTCGGCTCACGCCCTGCTTATGGGGATGAACACCCTGGCGACAAGGACGCAGATAGACCCCATAGGCCTAAGCACACAACCCACGGCTCTTCTTCGTCGAAGACAAAGGATCCATCAGCGCCGAAGGGGACGCAGGGCACTCCGGCGTCTACCTCAGAATGTAAGGGTCTCAAGCCCCACCCGCAAACGCAGCCGCGACCAGCGATTGGGCTTTCATCAAACACGGGCGCTACCTCAAAAACATCCAACGTAACGCTCCATAGAGCGGCCGTCGAGAAACAACGCGTAACGCAGGCAACGTCGATACCAGAGCCCTCTACCGACAAACTCGTTGTCGAGAGCCAGGCGAGAATTGTTTCCGAAGACAAACGTAAGCGGACGACGAAACAGCCGTCGAATACCGCACCAAAAGCTATAGAAACGCCGAAAAAGCACAAGAGTAGCCAAGAACTGCCAGCTTCATCTAAGGGTACTTCTGAACTACCGGAGGGCTTTTCTGAGGGCGAGGGAAACCTTTCGTCGACGACGTGGGAGCGTTCTAAGCGTTTGGAAGGCGAAAACACTGATTTCCCCCCTCTAGACTATTCAGGGGTCCCCCATGAGACCCTTGAAAGACTCCATTCTTGTATGGAAAAAATGGAAAGGTTTTTGGGAAACCAAAACCCACCCACACACAAAAGACCAGGAGAATGGCCTCAGGATGACCCTAGGGTCAAGATCCCTAGACTGTTTCCCCTTTCTACAGACGTATATAACCTCACTGAAGAGGAGCAATACCTCCAAGAAGATGAGGAGGGGTTGGGTGGAGAGGAAGAACATGAGGAAGAGGGGTTTGAAGAAGATCCTTACACTAGTGCAGGAGTTTTTGAAGAAGATACAGCCACCTCGCAGCCCTGGCAATCCCCATCAGTGCAGCCTTGGCAATCCCCATCTGTGCACTCAGACCCTGATGCCTTTCACCCTTCTCCTCCCAAGGATTCACCTATTGGAAACACCTCTCCCATAGATGACCAACCTTCCCTTAATGCACTATTGCGCAAGGCAGCAGCACATTTTGAAATAGACACAGGGGAAACTCTTCCTGACATAGACTTTGTAGAAAAAGTTATTAAAGAAAAAGCCCCTGTTAGTCAGTCTATTCCGCTCCTGGCTTCCATAAAGAGAAGAATAACTCCTTCCCTTTCCAATCCTGCATTAGTCAGAGGGGTCAACTCTCGGATAGAAAAGCTCTTCAGCCCTTCGTCCTCTGACCCCTTGTACATCGGAGGACATTCTATTCCGGACTCCCTGGTAGTTACTAATACAAGAAAAAGAGCGGGGGTACCACTATCCACTAGTGAGGCACCACCTGACAGAGGACAAGAAGCTCTATGCACTTGGGAAGAGAATCACGACCTCCGCAGCCTTCTCAACTAGGATTGCGAATAACAATTCCCTACTAGCTAGCTACGCAGATGCACAGTGGAGCAAGCTGCGCAGCGAAGCAGAGGACGCACCAGAACCCCTGCGTTCACGCCTGTTAGCTATCATCTCAGAGGGAACTCTTGTAAACCAGGGCATCGTAAAGAACTCCTTAGATGCCGCAGAGACGGCTGGCCGTTCCCTGGTTCAGGGAATACTTCTCAAACGCCATGTCTGGCTGCGCAATTCGGGATTTAAGCCGGAAACCCAGGCTTCCCTGATAAATAAGCCCATAGAACAAACACACCTGTTTGGGAAAGCAGTTGATGAGGCCCTAGAACATGCGAAGAAGGAATTTGATACCATCAAGACTCTTGACCAAATTTCTAGGCCCCCTAACAGACGCGGCTATGGCAATAGACGCTCCTTTCGTGGCCAACGCCAGCAAAACCAACAGCAATTTTACTCTGCTACCAACTGGCCCTCTAACCAGGGTAACAACCAATTCAGTCAAAGAGGCCAACGCCGTGGCAAAGGAAAAGGTTGCGGCTCCAGCCCCAAAGGTTCCACGACCAATACCAACAAATGACCCGAAGATTCGGGTCCCCTCCCATGCATCACCGGTCGGGGGCCGGCTAACATCGTTCCTATCAGCATGGGAGGAAATATCGTCAGACCGCTGGGTTTTATCCACCATAGCCCACGGATACTGCATCGAATTCAACGGTTCCCCGAAGTACAGACCCCCACGGAACCGACGCATGACACCGGAACACCTCACCATTCTTCTTCAAGAAGTAGAAGAGCTACTGAAAAACGAAGCTATAGAGGCTGTCCCCCTATCTCAGGTAACGGAAGGTATTTATTCAGTGTACTTCCTTGTACCCAAAAAGGACTTAACCATGCGCCCTGTATTAGATCTGCGCCCAGCGAACAGGTTTGTCAAACCCCAAAAGTTTCGTATGGTGACCTTGCAGGAAGTAATCCCACTGTTATCACAAGGGGATTACATGACAACACTAGACATGAAAGATGCATACTTTCATATTTTAATGTTGCCCGCGCACAGAAAATACCTCAGGTTCAAGATAGAGAACAAGCACTACCAGTTCAGAGTACTACCCTTCGGGATAGCATCTGCACCAAGGGTATTCACGAAAGTAGTGGCAGCGGCCCACCTACGCAGGTTATCCATCCCGGTATACCCTTACCTCGACGACTGGCTCATAACAGGGGATTCTTACGAAACATGCTTCTCCAATACCCAAAAGACCGTAGACCTTTTGTCCCAACTGGGCTTCTCCATCAACGAAAAGAAGTCCAGCTTAGACCCCAGCCAAATCAAACAATTCCTAGGGGCTCTAATTCAAACAAAGGACGGCCTCGTCTTCCCCTCCAACGAGAGGGTCCAAAACATGCTGTTTCAGATCCCCCATTATGTGGCAGGTCGAGAGGTGACGGTACGCAAGGCAATGCGCTTGCTAGGGATGATGGCGTCATGTATTTATTTGGTACCTCACACGCGCCTGCACATGCGCCCAATGCAAGAGTGGCTCTACAGCCAGTGGTGTCAGGCCAGCGGACAATGGGACGATCTAGTGGTGGTCTCGCAGGCCTTGGTTCTCTCGCTACGGTGGTGGACAAAAGAAAACCTATTAGGGAAGACTTTTGCCACACCCGCAGTGGAAGCCACTCTAACCACAGACGCATCCCTCACAGGATGGGGGGCTCACCTATCCCATCAGACTGCTCACGGAGCGTGGACTCCAAGCTTAGCATCCAAGCATATAAACCTGCTGGAACTACTAGCGGTGTTCAAAGCACTGAAAGCCTTTCAGGAACAACTACAAGGAAAGACAGTGATGGTCCTCACAGACAGCACCACAGCCATGTACTACCTCAACAAGCAAGGGGGCACTCACTCTCCAGGACTGTCCAAGCTGTCCCAGAATATATGGAAGTGGGCTCTCAAACACAACATGTTCCTACTATCACAACATGTACCAGGGGATCTCAATTTGCTAGCAGACAAACTCAGCAGAGACTTCCCCCTGCCCGAAGAGTACGAATGGCAATTGCACGAAGACATCGTCTTAGACGTCTTCACGCAATGGGGATTCCCGGAAATAGACCTGTTCGCAACTATGGAGAACTCACAATGCCAAAGTTACGCCTCCAGGTACCCCCAGAACCAGTCCAAGGGGAACGGTCTGTCGATTCAATGGTCAGGGAAATTTGTTTACGCCTTTCCCCCGACTCTCCTTCTCAACAAAGTGGTGCACAAGATGCACCAGGAGCAGGTTACCATGATACTAGTGGCCCCAATGTGGGCCCGGCAACCATGGTTCGCTCACTTGATGGAGATGTCCCTATCTCCCCCAGTGAAACTTCCCTGCCCGTACAACATGCTGTCACAGGACAAGGGCAGGACTCTGCATCCATGCCCTCAGACCATGAACTTAGCAGCCTGGCTCCTGAGATCATAGAATTTGGACATTTACAACTCCCGCAGAGATGTATGGACATCCTCAGGGAAGCCAGAAAACCTAATACTCGCCACTGCTATTCTAGCAAGTGGAAAAGATTTGTCATCTGGTGTACAGGTAAGAGCATCAACCCGGTTGACTGCTCTCCCACTAACATTGTTCTGTACTTGACCCATTTACTGGATTCAGGTCTAGTCTTCAATTCCATTAAAGTCCACCTAGCGGCACTTTCTGCATACACCACTTCCCAACTTAAAGTGTTGTGGTGGAAGATACCAGTTATCAAGGCCTTCATGGAGGGGGTAAAAAGAATACACCCTCCGATAGCTAACCCAGCTCCCGGATGGGACTTAAATGTGGTACTTTCTAGACTCATGGGCCCTCCTTTCGAACCCATGCACAAGGCAACTCTTAAAGACCTCACTCTTAAGACTGCTTTCCTAATAGCTATCACCTCCATTAGGAGAGTAAGTGAACTACAGGCTCTTTCTGTAATAGACCCCTTCGTAACAGTTCACAAGGATAAGGTGGTTCTACGCACACACCCAAGGTTTGCACCAAAATTCATCTCGAAATTTCATGTAAACCAGTCAATAGAACTACCAACGTTCTTTCAAAACCCTTCCAGCTTGGGAGAAAAAAAGTCTGCATACACTAGATGTACGCAGAGCCGTCATGTTCTACATGGAAAGAACCAGACCACTGAGAAAGACTAATCAGTTCTTTGTCTCGGTGGCAGCAGGAAGAGAAGGAGATGCTGTTTCAAAGTCCACTATATCTAGATGGATTGTTCAATGCATCACTCTCTGTTACACTCTTGCTAAGAGAGAACTACCCTTCAAGCCAAGAGCACATTCCACTCGAGGCACTGGGGCTTCCATAGCGTTCATTGCAAATGTTCCCCTTGAGTCCATCTGCAAAGCGGCTACCTGGAGTTCTGTGCACACCTTTACAAAACACTACTGTCTAGATGCACACTCTAGATCTGACTCCCAGGTGGGACAGGCAGTATTAAGACATCTTTTCTCTACTGTTCCTTCTCTTAACCCACCGCCAACTCCGGGTACTGCTCGCTAGTCTATACACAGCATGTGATTCTAAGCAGATTAACAAACATCAGAAGAGAATGCATTACTTACCGTAAAAGCATTTCTGATGGTTGTATCTGCTTAGATTCACATGCGCCCACCCTTCCTCCCCGCTCGGATGGAAGGAACATAGACATCCCTTTCTATATTTCTCTCTCTTTTCTGTACTCACTCACGTCTAGAAGGCTCCCTCAGGGCAGAAAAATACAAACAGAGGGACCTCGACGCGTGAGGGATTGTGGGTACGACACACGTCACTATAGGGATAGTGTTACAGACACGCCTTGTCGACGTCCCCTTTTCGACTACGAAAAACAAAATGCAATACTCCGCAGTGACCACTGGATGTCGGACCTATGCACAGCATGTGAATCTAAGCAGATACAACCATCAGAAATTTTTACGGTAAGTAATGCATTCTCATCTGTTATGTGCATATTAACCGTTTAATCAATTATTCCCCTTTTTTTTTGCATGGTGTAATAGTTGGACTCTGTGTTTAACCCCTTCACTTCCCTCTGGCCGTGTATTTATACACCCCTATTCCCATAGGAATATCTTGAGGCCTTAGCGTTGTTTGTTTTGTCGATTATATGTACGTGCCCTGCACTATGGGCATGTGGCGCGTTGGCACAAGAATTCTTAATAAATAAATAAAATATTAGGTTTGGATTATAGGGGGCTGTTTTTCCACCACCATTTCGTTTTAGCTTGTGGGTGACCCTTAAGCGTCAAGTAGGGGGAACTAAGGATATTGTTAAAGAAAGGCGGTATGTAGCAGACATTTCATACTGAAAGACATCTGGAGTGAGGCCAGGTGAGTGCTGGGACTCTGGATGCCTCGCCTGTGTTGGTGCCCCTTCTGCAGTGCCTCCACAGTCTCTCCTGGGAGCAGTCCTGTGCAACCGAATGCCTTCCGATCAGCAAAGGCAAAACGATTGGCTTTGCCCATGCATGTTTATTAGAAGTACAAAGTGCAAAACAACTTTCTTTCCAGCTGTGTTTCTATGTATTCATCAGCTTAAATTAAAAACTGGCTTATTCATCTGCACGGCATCTCTTGGGCTTTGCGTCGTGATGTAATCGCACTTGAGCAAAGAGGTTGCCATTTATAACTCTTGGGCTGCATCAGATGGATCAGAAAAACAGGAGAGCTTTGTACGTGAAGGACACCTACTTTATTCAGGGCAGGGCCCTAGACCTTTTGACCATGAAGATTCGATTTTTTGTCAGATAAGCTGAACTCTACTACTCATTGTTTTAGCATCCTCCGATTAATACCTTTATGTGCACACATGCTTACAGCAACTTTGCCTAACAAATAAATATGATATGCGTCGTATATTAGTAAATCATTTACATCCAATATTGTGAGTGCTGCTTCAACTGTGTAGAGACAGGGGGTTGGAGCTTGTGGGAACTGCGGCTCTCTGCGCTATAGTTTATAGCTCTGTTGTTTGTATGATGTTGTTCAGTTGTTGGTCTGCCGCCTGTATAGGGATCTCAGGAGGACACAGCTCCTGTTGTCTCAGAGTTTCTGGTAACGGAGATCCACAAATCATAACCCGGGGCTGACCAAGTGATTCTCTGTATCTAATAAGCTTCAATTTCCACACTGGGTGAGTGTTAGCAATGGTTATTGTTTATTGATGGTCATGTGCTTCATAAAATGGTTATCATTCTTATGACATGTGATCTAGGTTATCCAGACTTCCATGGTAAATCTAAACAGCAATTGCCTATGTTTCACTAGTGCCGACACGTGTTTCAACCCAACGGTTCTTTTCGAGGCAAGTAAGTTGGTGGAGCGCTCCCGGATGGGTGAAAATTATTGTCAGAATCAGAGAGTACTGGATAGTACCTGTTCCTGGATGGGTGGACATGTCATCTCGGGTCTCGCAGTGATCTACTGTGAGTAAGCTTACTCAGTTACCAAAAACAACTGCTTCAACTGTGCATTCAGTTTTATGCACAATTATAATTCATAGGATTTTTTAATTTATTTAATTAGACACATACCTAAAGGAAAGCAGTGTTCAATATTACTTGGCTGTTAGAATCATGCATGGCTAACCTTGACGAAACCATGGATAACCGGCTTGTGTCTGGGACCATTCAAACGTAAAGAGATGGAGGTAGGAATTACGAAATGCTAAACTCTTATGCTAACAATACATGATTATGTTCACTAATGTGCTGGTGTTTGCTCTACTGACAGCATAGATGGGTGTATGGGTTAATAGACGTGGATCATTCTTGTTCCTATTCATTTATGCTCCTGTCATTGATTTGATAAGCAGGAGCTAAAACTAGGTCCTGGGAATCTGGCAACACTTGATAGGCAGGGGCTACTTGTGGGGTGACAGGAGCAACGCTTGACTATCCACTGGCCATCGTGAGTGTTTTTGGACAATGTGTATACGCTTATTGCCAATAGCTTTATTTGACTATCTTTGGAACAACTAACCTATCACTCGCAACCTTCAGAGAATCCTCATTAGATTAACGGGACTTGAGTACGAGACTATTTCTTGTTAGGAACCATGACAATAGGACACTTGTTTTGTTTCCTACGAATTTGAGTAACGGACCAGCCGCCGTCCGAACGCGGCTTTAGTTGTTCAAATATGGAGTACAACGACTTGAATCCATCTCATTTGGAGACTTTCTATCCAACATGAGATCACATAGATGAAACGTTAATAGAACTCTGCGTTCAAAGTCCACAGACCTAATATATTGAGAACCGGCACTTGAATCCGACTCCCAGTGTGGTTGGAGACTCACCTTGACTTGGACACTGCCCTCGTTACTCTGGACCTTTCCATACTTATTATGGCTGTGCATCTACATCAATAGTTGAGTGCTAAGTATGCACCTGACTGACCTGGTACCGGACCAGATATCGGTACCTGTAACAACTGTATTTTGGTGTTCCTTTGTAAGAGTGCCTCATTTTGATGAAACTCTCAATTGGTATTGGATATTACAATTGCGGGAGCACACTGTGGAAGCCCACTTGATGAGCAACCATCACTGTGTCTTCCTATCAGCAGCGGTACAACACCACGACAAGCACAATAGTCACTAACTTGATGGCTGCTGGATTAGAACACAAGTACATAGCACAGGGTATACTGTAACATTAGCCACAATCAGCCACACCGCTAGGATGTCCAAGCACTCATTTATCTCAGTGTACACCCCACTGAGTGTATAGAGTCTATATTAAGGCCAATATTGAGACATTGGTGAGTATTCACTATAGTCAACTGATTAAGATGAAGTCACTTTTCTTTTGAGATGAATGGCAGTATGTGCTTTTTCAGGTCTAGGAATGTTGGCATTTGATTTATCAAGCCGAGTTACCTTGTTTAGAAATAGGACCATTTAAGTAATGTGGCGCACATATCTCTGACACCGTTTTGATGCTGTGATCAATTTGAAGAGAATAGAACCCTGATTGGGGATTTTTGTATGCACTTTTACAGAAGCATTTGCTCCTGAAGAAGGGGTCTATGCCCCGAAACACGTTGAGCCTCAAAAAACTGTACAATCAATATTTACTCTGCCAGTTATAGGCGCCAAGCTGCTATGTGAAATTTCTCTGTCTACACTTGAATGAATTTGTATATAGTTTACTATTTTGATTTTTGTGTACTGTAAGAAAATAACAAGTAAAAACGTAATGCTTGTTATAAAGTGACTGTTTAATTCAGTTTATATGGTGCGCAGGGGACGGGAGTGCCTGAAGTGTTGGACACTTTTTCTGTGCCAATGTTGGTGTCTGGCAGTTTTGCATAACTCGTCAATTTGGGAAGGAAGGCACTTCAAATACTGTGGCCATTGTTTTACTGTTTTTCCAAATGCATGCATTGTATCTTCATTCATTTGCATTTGTAGGTAAATCACTTTTAGATAAGGGATCGTCCGCATTCCATTATATAATACAAACAAATACATCAGTCAAATACAGATTCAATTTAACCATAATAATCCATATTGGAGGAAAAGCTATATGGATGAAATTCCGTTAGTATTGCCAATTTTCCACATATTCTGCTTACCTCGCTTCTCCTCCTGGACCTTTATTCCCACCCTTGACCTCCAGGGCCCTCCTGACCCCAGTGCCCTGCTAGAGTTCTGACCCCCTGCTGGACCCCTGATGCCCTCCTGAGCTTTGGGCCCCTCTGGGTTTCTGGTCCTAGATTCCTTCCTGTCCTCTGCTTCCATTAGAATGGCTGGACTTCTGCAAGCTATCCAGTATGGGCGAGGAAGCTGTGGAGGCTGCAAGAGGATGCAGTCTGCACTGCAAAGGCATAGTTCATTTGAATTCAGTCTCTTGGGTATGGGGCAGCCCACCCTCATTATTACAATCCCATTTGAGAAGATGCCTCTCTGTAGACGGTGGGCAAAATAAATATATCGGGTAACCCTGGATCGATGGAAGTATTAACTGATGAGATTGGCTCTCCTCGGAAGCGGGGAAGGAATCTTTATTAAAAGTCTCAGCTGGTGGAAATCTATTTACAATTGGCTACCCTCACGAGGTCAACGCCTGTGGCCTTGCCAAAGCGTCTTATAAAATTGTCACTTGATTCATCGCCCTGGAGGCCTCAGCAATCTAGGAAAAGACTGTGAAAGGTAGGTTATGGTTTGGATCCTGCGGCATAAAGCTCTTGTATGCCACGGTGGGGTTTTAAATGCCCGTTTTATGTTCATAGTGCAGAGAATGCCCTCATTCCTTACTAGAACCGCGAGGCCCTGGTGGGTATCGTATGTGCAGATTTGCAGACCACTAGTGAGAGGGCCGAGTAGCTATGTGTTGAAGAAAATGTATTTGTTTGGGAGTCTCCTACCACTATCAAGTGCCAGGCTAATAGGCAAGTCTATGCAAACAGGACGAGCATACTCGTCCTTGGCAATTAAGATCTGATGGCAATGAGGTCTGATAGGTCACAGCACAGAGGGCAATACGGGCGTAAGTGTAGGCTGGGGACTGACCGATGCAAAGATCACTGGCCTCAGCCTGAGCCCACTGGTAGGGGATAGCGCTCCGACAAGAGGTAAGCGTATACATTTGAGTGCTGATTGGTCAAGTATCTTCTTGAAAGGTTTCCAATTCCCACTGGAGGGGACCACCCAGCAGGAGGACATGGAACGGGGACTGCAGCTGGTCAGTGGCTACATCAGGGACGACACAAGGTGCTGTTCTTCCGGAGCTGAATTGCAGTGATGGCTGCATAAAGCGAGGTTTAGGCAACAATAAAAGCTTTATAATGCTCACTAAAATCTGGGTCAGACCACTATCTCAGGCACTCTCGGCAACTACCTCATGGAGCCAGCTGACCCGGGCTGCCAATTGATCAATCCGGGTTCTTATTGGTTAGTGAAGGACTATGTGCTGAACTGGAAGATGTCACTATGCCAGGTCTGGCAAAGATACTTGCCCCAACTTTGTCTGGATTGGGACTTTGTGCGTCTTCAGTGGGCTTGACTCGGCCAGAGGACGTTTGCGTTAGTTCTCCATGGTTTCTTCCATTGGATCCTTCTTTCACCTCTTCTGCTTTTGGGTTTCTGTCCCCAGTTACTCCTCTGTCCTGTAGGTCCTGAAGAAATGTCCCCTTTCTTGTGCACGGTCATAGTTGGTGTTGGTGTCCATCCTTATCTGTCTGTCTTCTAGCCGCAGCCTCGATATCCGAGCCTGGGGTTTACTCTGTACCTCGCAAGTGCCTGATGTATAGGATTTGCACTGAGTTGCCCTTCCCATTCCGACCCCCTCAGTGCCTTGGTCTTGTGGATGCTCACAAAGGGGAAAGACCGCTGCTCGGCTACCATGACCATGAGGCCAGTCCATGCATTCCTAGCATACTGCAGCTTGACTGGCTCGCTCACACGGTATCCATAGAAATGACCAAATGCAAGAAAACTAGGTAGAAATGAACGAGTTTTTTGATCGAATTTGGTAAAGATTTTGGTATAAGTAAATAATAGGTGGGGGTGCAGTAAGGGTATTAGTTAAGGTAAGGGTTGTAAGGAGAGAGTGAGGGGGTCTCCCCCGCATTATCCAAAAAAAGTGCAAAAAAGAATTTTTTAGATAAACACTATGTCATTTCTCCTTTCATTTTTTTATTTTCGGTTATTTCATGGAGAACCCTCTCACACCACCATGCACTCAGTCGCTATGTTTTGCGAGTAATCCAGCCGGCAGCCAGGCACTCTGCCCCTTTGCGCTCAGCGCGCTGCTTCCGTAGACTGACTCATGGTGAAGGATGTGTCTGTTGTGGATGAGAGCCAAGAGCCTCGGGGTATTTGCTTTTGGAATGGACGAGGCAGCAAGTAGTTAAATGACTATGGGCCTCATTCCGACCCTGGCGTTAACCAAGGCGCTATTAGCGCCTTGGTTGACGCCGTTATCTTTCCGACTCCGCCATGGTGAATGGCGGAATTACCGCCCCATTCCAAGGTTGGTTGGGGTTGGTAATTCCCCATTCACCAAGGGCCCTTCCCCATTCCCATTTTTGCCCCATAGGGCTCAATGGGAATGGGGAAGGCGCTAATTACGGCACCGTAAATTACGGTGCCGTAATTAGCTCCTAGGTCCCTTTGCGGGTTGGTTTTTTAACGCCTGCAAAAAGCAGGCGTTAAGTACCAACCCGCAAAGGGAACTCGGAGTAGGGCGGTAAGGGTTTAACGGCAACGGTCTCGTTAACGGTGACCATTAACCCTTACCGCCCGACTCGGAATGACTCCCTATGTCTTTCTTTGTCCTCATTTTTAGGAGAGACCTTTGAATTCATTTGTGTCTTGGTGACATTCATAGCCCGCTGACCCACCGTCTGCATTGGATACCCGCTTTGCGGATCATACCATTGGTGAAGGAACATGCACTCCATCACAAAAAGCTATCCCTAAACTGGGAGCGACAGTCATGGGAGCTTTTTATCCTGTGCTCTGTATGATTGCGTCATTTCTTTTCAGTAGTCCACACTGTCAACTGAGAGCCACTCCTAGGGGGTTTTGGGGAGCTGCGGTGCTAAGTTAGTACTGGTGAGAAAAATGCGAGGAATGAAAATTGAAGTCCTCCTTAAATGTGCCTGCTCTGTTACACCGCAGCCTAGTGTGCATCAAACCTGCTCAGGCGGGAGGGAAAGAAGGCCCATGCCCTTGACTCTAGATGTGGGGTGATTTCGCTTTTGGGTAAACCATTAAGATTAGAATTGGGCACGGATGATGCGACTTAATTGGGACCTCTGGTGACTGTGGTCCGAATGGAACTGGCAACCTTCAAGGGGAAGGGTCTCTTGCCCTGTACCAATTGTAGTCCACTTTGCTAATATTTTCTCCTTTTTATTCGTGAATACACTTAATAATCCTAAGAGAACCTGGAGCAAGCATGCCAATTCATCAGTCAGATATATAGTGAGATGAGACATTTCTAATTTAAATAAAATCTGCTTCAATTATAATGAGGCATATAAACCCAGCTGTTCCAACTTCTAGCACCAATGGGATCAAGTGTACAAAAAGGTTGTCTAAAAATTGCTGTCCAACCGATCACCCAGTCCCCTGCCTCTCCCAGCCCACCCCACATCACACATCCGCCATCCCCTGCCCGCTCCCAATGTGAAACAATTGCTGTATTTGCTTGAACGCATCATCTGCTGCTGCTTTTGCCTAGAAGACATGGGCTTGCATCAATGCCTCACAATGCCTCACAACGTCATTGAGTTCTGCTTGACCTTTGGCCATCAATTCGGGAGTTACCTCTAGAAAGGCAGGGAGCCATAGACTTGGGGGCTTGGAGGACCAGCAAGGGAATACTCGGGAAAATTGGGGAAACTATTTTTGAACCCATGGCAGCCCTCTCCTCTTGCCTACTCATGGAATCGCGAGGCCCAGGACGCACCGTCACCCTCCAGGAAGCAGTCCAGGAAAGCCAGGGCACCACCCAGGACCAGTCGTTCACAGGAAAAATAATAAAGGAACGAGAGCTTTTAAAAAAAAAAAAGTAGAGAAATGTTGCACCCTGTTCACTTCGACCATTGCTAGCACCTGTTCTACGAGCAATCTGCTGGACAAGCCCTAGGATCCCCTTCGTGTCACCACGCCTACCACCAGGACAAGCTTTCCATAGACAGGGGAGCTCACGCCACCCAAGGGACTCTAATGTGGCAGTGATTGAAGTTGGGAGGGAAAACCTCTTTCCTGTTTGCAAGATCTCCCCACAACCTCTCCTCAACTGCCAAGACAACCTTTAGGCTCCCACTTCTGGTTTGGGAAGGCTGCTCTACCTGGTTTCCTACTGGATGCCTCTCCGCTCTTAGGGTCTCTGCGTTATGTCAGCCTGCTCCGAATCATTACGAATCGTCCCCTCTGTGCTGTCCCTTCCACAGCGTCTTATGTGCACCTGAGGCCATTTTTCCAGATCATGGGGCGAATATTATTTTATGAATAGAATGGAGTGTTATCTAAGGGCTCATGCGGCTGCGGTAGCCATGCAGAATGATGGCGCTCTATAAATAACTTCTGTGCTAATCCGTATGAATCAGCTGAGGAATGATGTTCCTTCCTTTCAAAGTCCTCTGTCATTTCAGCCCTGCCTATTTTTCTGCAAAGTTACCATTCTAACAGCCGTGCACTTGCAACACTGCTGCGTGCATCATTACTGTACCGAATGCCGTGCATTTATCCCAGAGTGATAGATTGATGAGAAAGATACAAGGAGCACCCTTTCTGCAACCGTGGGCTTCTTCGGTGGTGCAACCGAGCATAGCTTCCGTGCCAATGTTTGGTCTATGTCTGGGGCTACGGCGAGAGGAGTAGCCAGGATTGTCTAGCAAGTGGGGCCAGAAGCTAATGTCGCTGGGCCCTCCTCAGTGACATTAACATCTGGAAATGCAGGCACTGCGCGGCTGCGTGGGCATTTACAGATTTTGGGTGTGCTTTGCCCGGTAAGGCCTTACCCTGTCTACGCCTCTGGCTGCGGCCATATTGCATAGCACATTGACGAGCACATCTTGCTCAGCTGGGGCATGCCTAGTGGCACCATGTAGGATATGCTCTCCATTACCGCGATAGGCTTCATCATGCACACCAGCAGTGTGTCAGGGTTAGGGTTAATTTACAAGTGGTTCTGGGTTCTTGTTCTCCCGGGTCCCTGACACTTTACGCCTGTGTGTCATGGCTGAGAACCTGGGGTGGTACAGCTGGCAGGCGCAAGCATGGACATTGCCATGATTGTAGAGCAATGAAGGACCCTGGCAGCAAGAGGGGGGAATTGTCATTGGGACCATGCATGAAGCAACATATTGGGTTTCATTAGTGGCTAGGCTCGGACTGCCCTATAGGGCAATATACCCATGGCCGATCCAAAAAAGCAAAATGCTGGTGCGGGCCCGTTTTTTTTGTTCAGCGTGGGCTACTTTTTTGGCCAATGTGTGACTGTTTGATAAATTACTTCACTATGCGGCTAATAGTTTTGACCAGTGCTGCTGAATACAAATTCTTTACAATGCCCAATTTGCATCACATTTTATCAAAAAACTGCCCCTTGGGTACTATTCAAACACTGTCACAAAAGGAACGAATAGCCATAGCAAACTATGGGCCACTTTTTCATTGATGCCTGAGACAATTTTTTGGGCCCAGTCCGACCCTATTAGTGGAGACCCCAATCCCTGCTTTAACAGCCCAAAAGAGCCGTAAACCTAAGCAAATGTCCATTGTCATTACAGCACGATCTGTTCACTGCCGGAAGTCATGACCCAGCATATGGTCAGCAGTTCTATGCGGTCAAATCCTCTCCTTCTGCATGACTCCTATCTCTAATCCAGTGCTCTTCAAACAGTGGGGCTGGTCCCCCTGAGGGGCCTGCAGGATGACCGGGGTGTGTAGGATGAACGGGAGCCGTGAGGCTCTTCCAAAACGGAGTAGGGTGACTGCTTTCAATAGAAAGTAGAAGCAGATGTGGCATCTGAGGGGGGCACAGCAACACTATTTTTACTCACTGAGGGCTTGGCATTGAACATTTTTTAATACCACTGTCCGATACTTAATATTTGATGACTGCCATGAAGCAAACAGAAGGCGAGGAACCACCCCACTTGTGCTCTTCACCATTGCAGCATACGGTGTCAATCTCTCGTTAACACCCACCCCTCGCCCCCTATATAACATGCAATGTCAAGACATTCTTTGGGTCTTATGCGCTGTCCCTCTTCTGCCGCAAGAGATATCCCGAGATGGTTCCTTCTGCTTTGAAAGCACACTTTCGTTTTTCCATGGCAGACATTTTGTTTCATTTTTGAAGAGCTGTCCCCAGCCAAAGTACGAAATGATGCGACCCCACCTGCCAGGGCTGGCTTTAGGCAGGGGTGACCCGGGTGGATGCCCAGGGTGACACATTAGCCCCGGCCCCCTCCCGCCACGCCAGCTCAGGGGACTCTTTCAAGGGCTCCCCCAAGCTGGCGTGGCGAAAGCGCCATGTAGAAATGAAATGCGCCCCACTCCCGTGCTAACGCCAGGCGCTCCAGCACAAGAGCACGGTGCTTTCCATCTCAATAGAGTGCCACTGCTACACCAGCATCGGAAAGGCAACCCCATGCTGGTGCAGCAGCGGCGCTCTGTCGAAGTGATAAACACCCCGTTTCAGCACTGGAGGGGGGCGCTTCCCATTTCAATAGGAGGTGGCTGCCCCATGATGGTGTGGCAGAGCAACCCCATATTTGGTCCCCCCCTCAACCCCATGGGCGGGGTGCCAAATGGGCATTGCCAGACCTAAGGCCGGTCCTACCATCTGCATTAGCAACACAGATATTCTACCAGCCAATGTGATTGTTAACAGGGTGGCGTACTGTTCCACCTTTTATAACAGCCCTTCTTAAATGCCCTCTTTGCTCCGCCTATTAACTCAGCTTGCCGCAAGCCCTTATCACAGGTGGAAGAGGCCCAACACTGGTGCATGTGATGCGATTTAAAACACCCCCCAAAAAATAAATAAACCTGCACCTTATGGGAGTCACATAGGTGTGCAAAATCCTTAAAGCTGTATGGTTTGTATACTTATTGAAAGCCAGGCCAGGGGTGTTACAAGAGTGGTGCTCTGATTCTGTTACATCATTCCCCAACCCGGAGGCTGCCTATGTTTTTCTATCCCCATTTGAATGTGTCACAATAATTACAATATTTATCTAAGTGAGTCATTTGGTCTGCTACTAAATACACAAACAATATTCTAAGGGGTGCTTTCTCACAAGAGCTGCCTGTTTCTGATATCTTGCTTTAAGATATAATAAAAGCAGCGTGACTTATGAATGTAAGATTCGACCTATCAGCCCTGCAATACTCCTTTAATTCCTACACATTAAGGCTGAGCTTGACACGGAGAGTGTGGCCGCTACTACCCCTGGCCCTGACGTAAGTGGAGTTTGAGGGGGAAGTAGCTGGCGCTCATACAGTGGGTCGAAAATGGCTGTGCATCATGCATGCTACTCTACGTGTTCACCAGAGAATCAGGGATTTCATTTGGGGGCTGCCAGGGTCGCAGCTGTGACCCCCTATGTTCTCCCTTGTTACCCCTACAATCTCCCTTGCTACCCCTTTTTAAAACTGTAGCTCCTGAAGTAGCTGGGGCACCCGCAGCCCCTTTGGTACGGGGGCCCCACCACACCAGGTCTGGGGGTACTCTGGCACAGTTTTCACCCATCAGGGTGAAGGCCGGGGCTTGCAGCACAAGAAGGAAGCGCTCAGTAAGGGTTGGAGCTGACTGTGACAAGTGTCACATACCACATTCGGCTCAAACCCCTTCTCTGGCTTCCTCGCGGCTCAAATACCGGAACCAGGAAGCTTCCTGGTTCCTGTGTGTGGCCAGCCCGGAGGAGCCGAGGGTGGCCTGGAGTGACAGACCGACGCTGGAAAAACAGCAAAGAAGGCTTTATAAAAACAAATGTGTTGTGTATTTTGCATGTGTGAGGTGCGTGTCAGATGTATGTATGTGCTATGGGTCAGTGAGTGGTGGGTGAATGAGATGAAATGTGATGGTGTATGGGTTTGAATGTTCTGGGTGGGTGTGTGCGTGTGCAGATAATGCAGTGAAAGTGGATATAAGTGATGGTGTATGAGTGAGGGACTGGTGGGTGAATGAGTATGAATGTGATAGTGTATTTCAGTGTTTATCTGTGTGGAAAATGAAGTGTGAGTGGACGCGAGACAAGGTGCATGAGCCAGCGAGTGGTGGGTGAATAAGTAGGAATGTGATAGGTGTGTTTGAATGTTCTAGGTTTGTTGGGTGTATGCCAGTGTAACTGTATGTGCTAGAAGCTATATGGGTGAGTGAATGAGGAGCGAGAGAGGGGAGAGCGAGAGAGGGGAGCGAGAGGGAATATGCGCGAATGCATGCTCTGGGTGTGTGGTGAATGCTGCATGAATGAATGCGAGAGATGTATGGGTGGGTAAAAAGGGGTGTGTGTGTTGTGTGTGTGTGTGGCGCCCTCGGAGACTGGGGATCACTAGAACATTTTTGACACATCCTTTATTGACTTTGCATGTTTTACTCGTATTGTCAGGCAAAGCCAAGTTCATGTGTCATCATCTGGCTAGACTGGCATATTGGTACAGCCAGCCTAGCCATTGCTTACTCTGGCACAACATTTATTACTCAGCATCTTTAATAAATGAAGCATGATAAGTAGTATTATCTCGCTAGACTGACGTTTTGGTGTCACGGCCTGTGTATTTCTTACTGTAGCATGACGTTTTATTAACTGAGCATCTATAATGAACTAAGGTTGATAAGATTTCTTATGGGTCTAGACTGGCTTACATTGGAACCAGTTTTGAAATGTTTTCTTATTGTGACATCTCACTTTTAATGGCCAAAACAACCGGAGTATTAACTTACATAGGAGTACTGGCATATATTGGCAGAGCCATATTTGTGCCTAGTGCCAGTAATTATACCGTAAACATCTCAAAGTGAACAGGAGCATGTTCTTATAGGGGAATACTAGCATATGTTGGTGGAGCCAGCATGGAAATGTATGGGCACAGTCAGCATGAAAATGTTTTTATACTGGCATATATTGAAGGGACAGGCATGACAATGCATTGGAAATGCGCTTGTGCACTTTTTGTGACTGTGTAATGTACAATTTTAACACATTATTCAAAACATGTTCTCATGCCAGGGGGAAGAATTCCCCCTGACACCCCACCCCCCGACCCTCCCCCTGTACCCTCCTAATCAATTTTTGTTAGTTTGGGCACTGTCGCTGCGCTCGGTCGCATTTGCGGCAAATATTTACACCCTCCAATAAAACAACCCATAAGCCACCACTGGTGGCGGGTATATTTTGGGACCAGGCACCACCCCTTCTTTATACACTAGGTGAAACATTTAAGCTTTGATTAAAAAACATATTTACTGCTTTCAATTGGAGTAGTGCATGCCCCTGCAGCAGCATAATCATCATGGACATTGTGCACACATGGTGGTCCGGGATGTGGCGTGCCCTTTGCTTTAAGGAGCATGCGGGATGGGTGGAGGGGCCCTCAGCAAGGGGACCCCCACATTTTGTGCTACGCCACTGATTGGGCTCTGCTCACCTTGAACCCATTCAAGTGTGATGTGAATGGTTGAGAGGGGCCACAAACTCGACCAGGACTCTGCTCTGGTACAACACTGTTTAAGAAAATAAGTGTTGGACAGAGTCCCAGAAGTGGGAGAGCCATGGAGTGACCCACCCCTTCCCACTCAAACTCCTTTTTGGAATGAGCTTTGTGGAAGCTTCATTCACTGGCCGGTCCTGGGAAGGGGTTTATTGAATAACGCTCCTCGCACATAGAGCTCTGAAAATCATAAATGCATTGAGCCCCATTATTGAGGGAAGTGCAGCCCTCCCCCCTGCACCCCACACCTCACCCCGTTAAAAAAGATTGAAGAAGAGTCATGTATCAAAGCCTAGGAAATTAAGATGTTATGTTCGGCTCTGGGTTGTGGGGTACAACATGTGGTTGCTTGTCACATAACTGAAAGATAAATGCACACAGAGACAGATGACCTAAGCATACACCCACACAGTAGGTTTCTTCTATCGTAGTGGTAGCTGACTCATAGATACGTTTATAACCAGGGAATTTTGTTGATAATAAATCCTGCTCAATGATTTAATTTTCAGGTCTTGCTCGTGCAGCATTTTGCTCCTGGATAAGCAGACAGTGCCTGCCTCCCCAGGTCACAACTTTTTTGGCTTGTTTAACGCATACATGCCACAGATAACAAGTATTTCTTTGTCCATTGATCTATAGATGTTTCATACACTAGCTGTAGCCTGCATTAGAAATTTCGATTACCCCGTTACAAGTGCTGCATTATGTATGTTTTACATATAGGCTCCACGTTGAATCTGGAAAATGACATTCCCCAAATGTATGATTGTGGACAAATCTTGCCTCCCTTTGTGCGTTGGTTCTTATATCTAGCTGAAATGAGAGTGCCTGCAAACACAGTGTTAGACGCATGTGAAGGTCATGTGTCATAATGCCCACTGATGTCACTCCCTGTGATGTCATCAGAGGTCAAGGGCTGTGTGATGTCACTTCTGCTATCCCTGGCATTTTGGTGAATAGACGTCCCTACAGAGAATGGTCTTTTATTTTCGTACAACCATTTTTGCACAGCAATATCCGTGTGGATTTAGGATACTGCACGCTTCAGGAGGCCCGTGCCTCACCTGGAGCCAAGACTCTTCCAGGGTTGAAACCAAAAACTGCAAGAAAGCGAAAACCCGGGAACAGGCTGTCTGCTTCTATGCGCCAGTAATCTGGAACAGCCCACATCCGACAGGCCCCCTCCACTCTTCAGGCAGTGAACCGGAGACACCACTCTTCATACAGCGCCTCACTAGTCCCTGAGCACCTGTGCAACTACCCTCCTCTGTACAATGCTCCGTTTACTAGACAGGTTTGTGCTTTTTAAATATGTATTGGTGGTAAGTTGTGAGCTGCACGCCGGGCATAAGGGACACCCGCCCTTTTGTGAGTGCCAGTTCTGCACAGGCACACTGCACACAATTTCGCACTCCCCTAAAGAGAATTATCTTTCACCAATGGCAAGTGCACTTTGTGTGGCTTGAATCCCTATACTAGCGCTGCAACACAGTATTTGCTTGATTTTAGTCCAGTGAGCTTGACAATCTCATTCATGAAATTTGTGACAAAATAGAACATCAACGTGGGGGGAGGGCGAGCATTTGTGTTTGTGAGTTTGACCTCGCACTAGGGGATGTTTCGGCTTTCTGCACTGTTTTTTGTCACAGAAAGTTTAACTCGACTCCGACAGATGCCCCCTTACCACTGCCACCCTCACTGCATTCACCTGCTCACAGTCAATTCCTGCTTTACTTGGCTTTGCTAGTAAGCCTTGGCAGTGCCAGGGTTTAACAGCTTGGGATTCACTCAGGAATGGAAGACACACCCCTTATAAACTGGCTACCATATCTTGCGGGAGTGCTTGAGCACACCTTGGGCTCAACACGCACCTCATAAGTACTATAAGAGTACAGACATACAAAAACTGCCATAACTATTGGCTCGCTATCTTTACCTTATTACAGCCTCAAAAACTCTTACGCGATCCATCACCGTTGATATCCCACAAATCAGCAAATTCTGTTCTACCTGAAATGCCCTCTCGTAACTCGATCTACCCCCTCCCTCTTCTTCTCCTTTCTGCCAATTTACTATTTCCCTTCTAGTAACTCCATCCTCGATACTACAGGCGGGGGACTAGTATGCACTCCTGGCACATCGTGGGGTAATCCAGGAGGATTTCTTCTGCCACATCCGCAAGAATATTGTCATCCTTTGGGGCAAAAAGGCCATTCACCTTGGTCTTTGTTCTAAATCTGTTTCAGATAATCTATCAGTTTCCTGAATCCCTGGTGTTTGTCTTTGATTTTGATGCTCTGCAGTAAATTGGTTCACAGTAACTGATTGAATGCTGAAAAAGTTTGTTTGAAAAAAACCTGGTACTAGAAAGGCACCTCAGTATTGTGGAGCTCAGTTCCGGAAGGGGATGGACTTATATTTTGATGTGAGGGCAGATAATGCCCGGCTACTGTCCATGTTGGATTTGTTTATGATGTACAGCACTTTAAAGTCCTTCGGGGGTAAGGAGGGCAGTGTCAATACAGGGTCTTCAGTGGTGGAGTGCTGTGATCTTGTGTATCAGTTATTCTTTGAGTTGCAATTTAAGAAGCAGGCCTTTTTGGAGGCCAAAATAACAACCGTTGAAATAGTCCAGCCTGGCGAGCTCCCTTGCCCACCCCACCCCACCACCCCCTTTGTTTCATGTTAAGGAAGGGCAAGATACGCTTTACCACTTGCAGATGGAAGTGGCAGGATTTTGATTTCTTCCTGTCCTTTTGTTTGAACGAAATGTTGTTGTCAAAGAATAAGCCCCCATTCTTTGCCCCATGGTGCAGGTCTTTGGAAGGCCAATGGTGGCTGACCACTTAAGTGAGCGCTCCTGGAATATTTGTTCACATAAAGATGATTTCTGATCTGGAAGCATTCACACACAGATGGTGGTTGATCATCCAGTCTTGTAGCATCTCAAAGCAGTTTAGATATATTAAACTCAATTTATGGAGTAGCAACATATTTCACCATCTCAGCTGCTGGTTTTAGGTAACAAATAACCAAGAGGATGGGGCCGAGCGTTGGTGCGCACCCTTTTGAAAGAGGGTTCAGAGTGGAAACGGTGGGTCTATCCTGAAAGGGAGGGGACACAATGTAGTGTTGTGCCTCTGATGCTAAAAGGATGCAGGAGTTTTTGCAGCAAGATTTGGTGGTGTACAGTCCCAAAAGCCGCAGAGTGGTCTAAGAGAAGCAGTACTGCTGGACAATTATTGAAAGTGGACGGAAATACTCCCTTCATATGCAGTGGGTTAGTTTCAGTGCCGTTAGAGGGCCAGAACCCACATTGGATAGGGTGGAGGAGTTGTCTGGATTCTGAATATTCATGGAGTTAATAATAATAATAATAATAATAATAATAATAATAATAATATTATTATTACTGAGCAGAGCTGCGAGTGCTGTGGCTGCTCTAGTGATATTTTTTTTTAATAGTGATCACTGGAGAGGGGTAAGTACGAGTTCTTCCTGTAGAAGGCATAGTGCCATCCTCTTTGGATTTGCAAGCATGTTATTTAATCTTCGATTGAGGAAGGCCAGCTCACTGCCAAACAACGTATTGTTGACTTTGGCAGGAGATTGCTGTGGTTCCATGATTGAAAGCTAGGGTATCCAGCACCTTTTAGTTATGTCTTTTTCAGTTTCTTCAGAATATCTTCTGGTAGAAGTTCCACCCTCATAGATGAGGAGTAGGATTCCTTGAAGCTGTGGGGGTGACATGTTAAATGGATCAAACTTGGAAAGACGTCCTGCTGTGAGGATGGAGAGAATTGTCACTTGTGCTCCGTCTCAACACTTGTGTTAGTATCAGGAGGTCACTGTCATGTCCGAGATGTCGATTTTGGAGGGAAGGATGGCATTTAAGGTCCGCCCATCGACGTGGGTGGATGGGTGGTGTGGGCAATGGAGTGAGATTCCTGTTGTCAATGTACTCTAAGAAGGCAGAGGTCGTTGGTGTTAGTTGGGCAATTCAGCCAAATATTGAAGTCCGCCCATGGTCATAATCTTAGAGATGGATTGGACACTAGTGAGAAGTTCCGACCAATCTCTGAGGGAGGGAGGGAGTGGCATCACCCTGTGGCCTGTAAACAACTGCTCGGAGTTTCGTGGTACGAGGATTCAAGGAACATTTCCAAAGCAGGCTTTCAACGGAAGTGGTCTGGTTGTTGGGGACTTCAGACATGCAGATATAAACTGGGTATATTGGGGCCATGACCCGTGCTCAGTGAAAAGGTCTGCTCTTGGCTAGTGTTTTGAAGTCTGTGTGGAATGACTACTAACATAGTGAAACCTGGGATTGCTGAGGGGCATACACTCTGGTCCAGTTGGACAGGAATTCAGCACTTAAAAAATATTATAGTAACCAATTAATGGGGACTCATTTCTCAAATTTGGACCAAAGTGTCACGGCTCGCTCCCTTCGCTCCCGTTCCCGCCACTTGGGGGCATGTTTTGGGGTTTCTTCCCTACTGGACATTTCCTCCGAACCTTATGCTACAGTGTCCTGATGAATTGGGAGCGCTAAAACCTTATTTCCCAAATTACTTCCCTTCCGGATCCATTCCAGGTTTTTGGCAGCCAGCATGCTACTGCTACTTTAATCAAATGACTATGCTTCCCAGAATGCCTGGCTCACTGCCTCACCTCCTCCCTTGCAGGACAAGACTGGGTGGAGGATAGGTAACACCTGTGGCTGCAGGTGCAGCAGGCGACACGCCTGAGGGGTGTGCTCGTTAAGCAGCTTTAAAAGCCTCAGTTTGCTTCAGTCCAGCGCTGGTCATTGTTGCAGCGTTCCTGTCGTGACTGGTCCCTTGTTCCTGGTTCCTAGTTTTTGTGCCCAGTTTCTAGTTAGTGTTTCTTGTTCCTTGTCCTGGAATTCGTATTTGTATGCCTAATTGATTTCTGCCTTTTGGAAATCCCTTTCTCCCTTTCTCTGTCTGCAGGCAGCCTTTCTCTGAGCTTTCCTTTTGCTGTAGCCCAATTGCCTGTGTTCACTGTTTCCTAGAAATTGTCCTTTGCTACTGAAAGACTTGTTGCATTAATCTTTCCTTTACAGGTTTAGTTTCCTGCCTTCTCACCTTGGATGGGTGGGAAAGTTTCCCTTTTGATATCGTTTTCACTGCTCCTGATCCTTGCCTTCTGTTGGGATCCATGCCATGTTTTCCTTTACACTTTTACATTTATTTCCTATTTTATTATTAGGTGTGGGAAGCTATTGTAACTAGCTCCTGTGTGATTATCTTTTGTTTTCCACACTGTACTATTTCTTCTTGCCTCTTGACTTGGGTTTAGGTATTTAGTTATCCTCACTCTTTGCCTTTACTGCCTTCTGGGTTCTTGTTTGATTTACAGGGTTGTGGGTTAGTACTGACTTTTGAGTGGTCTTTCCGGTCCTCGTGAATACGGACATCCAAGTGGTCTTTCCGGTCTTCGTGAGTACTGGCATTCATGTGGTCATTCCGGTCCTTGTGAGTACTGTTTCCAAATTCTTTATTCAGTACCGTTTAGAGTGTCAGCTTACAGATTCTGTCCCTGCTTGCCCTCTACGTGGGCTTAGCGCTGTCAGTATCTGTAATAGCATAGTGGGTAAGGAGTTTGCCGACTTTCCTTTCAGTCATAAGGAGGTTCTAAGTGCTTACCCTACATTCCTTTTCATATAGTGGTATACACGAGTCTTGGGTATTGAATGCACGTTGTTATATTCAAGGTTGTTTACTGTGTATTTTGTGCACATTTCCCCTGCCATATCCATCGCCTTCTTCCTTTCCTAACACAAAGCAAGTCTGGAGGACCTATCGGGATTGTAACCTGCACCCAGCAAGTTGCATAGGCTTCTGTGTCATATCTAGGAATGTATGTGTGGTATTGTCCATTGACTCTCTTTAGTGGGGTGGGGGCCGTGGTAGACGAGTCAATATTGGTATGTATTTTCCATAAGAACATTTTTCATGAACATGTTAACATCAGAACCCAATATGGTCCATGAGAAGTGAGAGGGAGCCAAGCAAGTGTGAATGCAGATGTCCAGCTGCTCATCACTCCCTCCCAGAACAGTCCATCCTGGGGCTTCACCAGAACCTTCGGAAATCAATTCTGTAATCGATAAACGGATCCATGATTTTATATATTTGGTAACACTAAACTGCATTCACTTTTTCAAATCTCCTTTTTTCAACTTTTGAAATAGTATATTTTTTTGGGAACTATTTATCAAATGAGACAGTGCAGTGGATATCAATGCCCAACATGTAGCATTAGGGCCGACTCAGCTCTTCATCCTTCTGTGGGTGAAAAATGAAGTACCATTACATTTTGTAATAACAACCCCTACCACCTCCTATTTAATCGGTTTTAAGAAAAAGAAATCGAAATGTTTCCCTTTACTTCTAATTTTGTCCAGTAATTAGCCTGATTAATATAGGAACTTCTGTCACATAGTGCCTTCATACAGCTATCCAAATGTCTGCATCAAGAGGCCAATATTAATTATAGCGTTTCGAAGCAGGAGCACTCTACCATGAAGCTCTCTAAAATGTGATATGATTTGTAGATGTTCTTTATTTGTTAGTACCATTGTACTGCATATGGAAAAAAATAAGATCATCATGATGTACCATTTGTTGTGGTGAAATGAAATATTTTAATTATATCGCGCTCATACACAAGTGTTTCAGAGCACGACCAGGCAAAAGGGAGGGGAACAGGGGAGAACAACAGCAACGATCTTACTAGGCCCAGTGACATTAAGAGCGCGCAAGTGCATGGGGATGGAAAAAGGGGGAACACGCATGGGCGGGGGAGAAGAGGAAAGTGCTGAACAAAGGAGAGAACAGAATAAATAATAAGTACAAATAAAGGCGACAAACAGTGGTAGTGCAGCCGGCAAGTGGCAAAGTGCTAGGTTAGTCAGATAGGATGTATCTGATAAGTGCAGAAGAAAAGTGGGTGGGGGACTGTATGGGTACAGATACAGTCCCCAGTGTGAGGAGTGGCCCGGAGGCAGTGCAGGATGGGAGGCAGTGTGAGCAGGTACCTGGGCCTGAAGAACAGAGGGTGGCCAGGTGCACGGTGCCGAGAGAGAAAGCAGATCAGCAGGGGAGAAGAGGGGCAAAGGCAGAAGCGAAGAGGAAGGTCTTGAGCTGCTTCCAGAACCGGAGATGGTTCTCCTCAAGTTTCAAGGTGATTAGGACTTACGCAACTCTTAGATTGGTTGGGGGATGAGTGTGTGCTTACTAGTTTTGGGCTAGTTTGTTGGAGCTTCTTTTCGTCCCTGCCTATGCATTTGCCTGCCAGTTGGTTGGAACAATGTCAGAAAGGGTTCTGTCCGTGACTTGACCTGAAATAGAACTCTGTGATGCCTAGGGTTTAGCAACATCGACTTCTCCTAAGTGACCGGCAGGAGGTCTAAGCTAGCCCCAAATCTTTTTTTGGGTGGAAATGGTTCACTTGGAAAGGTCACATGGATCCTTTTTCAAAACCACCAGGAAAAAAGTGCAGAGCAAATTTTATGAAAGGTGTTTCGTTTCAAATCAAAGAAGAAATTGGAAGTGAATGATTAAACGGTAGGAAATAATAGATGACTTGCAGTTGGCACAAGACGCTGATCAGTCACTCTGTAAACCTTCTCCGCTATGAAGCCTAGTAAATGAGTTTAAGCAGATCCTGCACAGAAACCTTTTCTCAGAATGTCTGTGTATCCCTGAGTAGAGATTTACTCTGAACATGGGTTCTAACTGCTAGCAAGCAACCCTTCCAGGGAAAACTTATTTTTCCACCCACTCTGCATATGGACAATGCAAAGCCTGTGCATTAACACAGGAACGAGGACCGCAGTATTGCCCCCAGCAAACCACAGTCAATTTGCATAAAATATCAGGTCACACCTTCCCTACTTGTCGCAGACAAGCTGAAACTTGAACATCATGGCGGCCTCCATAAGTGCTTGCAGAGACGTTTTGCATGTTTCTCTAACTTGCTGTTATCTAGAGAAAAGACATTTCTGCTGTAAAGTCTAATGATATTATTAAAGATTTCCGGTTGGGAAGTAAACTTTATAGAACCAAGTGTAATTACTATGAAGGGGGCAAAAGATGTGATAGACTGCTGGCACATCATTTGAGGGTCTAGGAGGCATATTCAACCATTAACCAAGCCTCAGGAGAGCTGACATTTGACCCAGCAAAAGATCAACAAGGAATTCTAAGACTTCTACTCTGCGTCATATACCTCGGAAGGTCTCCCAGCTGACGAAAGCCTTACGAGTAACCTGGATGGTTGTGGCTTGAAGAAATTGCCGTACATGATAACATTTTCATTAGACTTGGATCTTTCAGTGGAAGAATTTATGGGGGCGGCATCCCACTTAAACAGTGGTAGGTTTCCTGATCTGGACGAGCTGCCTGCAGAGTTTTACCGAATCATGTTGAGGGTAGTCTTCAAGCTCCTATTGGAGGTATTAATTGAGTCAAGGCAGAAAGGTGTACTCCCAACAACAAGACCTGCTTCAATCTCAGTATTGTTAAAGAATGGGAAACCGCTGACATCTGTACAGAATTATAGGCCAATCAGTCTGCTCAATACTGATAATAAGATCCTGGCCAAAGCCATTTCCTTGCGCATAGAGAATACCTTAGAACACCTAATTGACCCTAATCAGTCCGGCTTTGTGAGAGGAAGGAGCCCTTCAACCAACATGCGTAAATTGATATTGATGTTGCAGGAATGAAATAAGTTGGACTTTGGCATGCCGTGTTTTCATTGGATGCCGAGACGGCATTTGACCGAATCGAGTAGAGTTCCCGGTTTGCTCTACTGATAAGCTATGGATTTGGTGTGGATATTCTAGAATGGATATTGTTGCCTTATTCGAAACTAACTGTTGCTGTAAATACAAATGGATGGTCATCAAAAATGTTCGAACAGGGCCGTGGGACAAGGCTGGGTTGCCAGCTATCGCCTCTGCTGTTTGTGCTGGCGATGAGGATCAGGTATGATGACCAGAACGAAAGAGTTCAGTATGGAGATGCGTTGCAGGAGGTGTGGTTATATGCCAATGGCATGCTGTTAGTGCTACGGACCCTGGACTCCTCATTGATGCCTCTGATGCAGCAAATTGAGAAATGTCATTCTTTCTCAGGGTATAAAATCAATTGGGCAAAGTCTGAGGTGATGCCGGCTTCATCTGTCTGCTCCACTGCGTGTGTGTCACAAGGCTCGGATTTCATTGGTGTCCAGAGAAAATGAAATATCTGGGTGTCTGGGTAACAAATGAGGTACGTCGAATGGTGGATGTTAACGCGAAGAGCATAATATAAAAATTGAAGTTGGAACTGGCAAGATGGTCAAAATTGTAATTGGTTATTTGTAACGTGCTTAATACCCAGAGGTTTCTAAGCGTGGACCCGGGGATCAAACCTTTGTTGTTCCACGTCCTCTTGCTTCCAAGGCGAGCATGTTGCCCCTGAGCTATGCTCCCGAGTTGAGATGAATTGAAGTTATCACTTTGGGGGAAAGTTAATGCCATCAAAATGTAATCTGCACCACGCATAAATTACATGATGAGCATGCTGCCCCTACATGTTAAGAAGAAAAACTTTAAAGAAATCAATGGCTTGCTTCTAAATTTCCTGTGAGAAAAAAAAGCCACGATTTAAAATGTGGAAATTACAACTCCCTTGCGAAAGAGGTGGTGTTGGTATTCCTGATCTTGCATTATACCATCTATCGTTCTCTGCCATCCACCTGTTACCATTCCCCAGATGAGTGGGCAATGTTGGAGTCTGTCTGAGCAGGCCACTGTCTCCTGAGGCACTCTTGTCATCCATAAACATAAAAGATTATACAGGGGTGACAGATTATTTGAGGAAAACGTGGCAGAATTTGGTGGAATTGCCTGGGGAGGAAGACACCGTTCTGGTGATGTCATCTGTTTGAATAAGTGTACGATTGGAGGCGAAACCGCTTTTCTGGCCAGACTGGTTCTTGGGTGGGGTACAATGGATCAGGGATCTAATCAATGACAATAAATGGGCTTCCTTCCACACTTTGGCTGCCACAAAAGACCTCAGAGTTTACACTTATGGTGAATGTCGCACATTCAGACTGGTATTTAGTGAGCTGAAAGTGTTGGATGACGATGTTCTTTTGAGACATCTAATCACCCTGTAAACAAAAGGTCATTGTGCTTCTGGTATGTACAAGTTCTTGATGAGTTTTAGGCGCCTGAACGAACAGCTTCTCAGGGCTTGGTCCGATTGCCTGGGCATGGGGCTGATGGCTGGCAAATGGGGGGAAAAAATGTGTGGAAATGTTGCCTTGACTTGGGGAGAGAGTCTGTCAGGTCCAAATACTGAACAATGTATACTGGACTCCAGTCCAGATGTTTGCAAGAGGTTTGAGTGATACAGATGTTTGTTGGGGCTGTGGCCACAGGGAAGGATCCTTCGAGCACATGATCTGGGAATGTTCAACGGTGAGGTCATTTTGGTTGGAAGTGACTAGAACATGAATATAGAGTTAATAACAGATATTGATTTTGACTTTCAAACTATAATCTTGGGGAATGATACCCTCTTGGAGGATCTGAGCTACCCACAGAGGTGCTGTTTTTTAGGGAAACCATTTCAGCTAAAAAGATCATTCTGATGGACTGGAAAAATGTCACTGATCCTTGCACGTCTGCCTGGATTGATGATTTAGGTAAAATGTCTCCAATGGAGAGGCTAATTTTGGGCAAACGAAAGAAATTGATCCAGTATGAATGTAGATGTGGGAGGTTTTTGGAGATGATATGCTTACTGGACTTGTGCTTGGCCATCCCGGCCTGTATTTGTGTACATTTTGATGTATTGTTTTACTAAAGTAAAACTAATAATGATGTGAATATAAAAAGACTTTATAGAAACATCTCCCTCTCGTAGCCTTCCACCATTTCATCGCTGCCTATTAGCTGGGGGTCTCTAGCATTACGATGATGCTTAATTATTGAGCGATACAGCACAAGTACCTGACAAGCAGTGGTGGCCCGTCCATTACTGCTGTCATGATGAACGCTCTCCATTAGTCAACCTAGCTTGAAACGCTATGCCCGACGTCTGCCTGTAGAAACCGCGTCCTTGCAGGCAGGCACCTCGGTGTGTTACTGCTGTCGTATGCGAATCAAGGTCTGGAAGGCTTCTGTTCCTGCAAGCTTAAGGTGGTACACTCATTGCAGGCTGGTAGGAAGCTACACAAACGTCTGATTGGGCACCTCATGGTGCACAGAACCGCTGAAGCGGAGGCTCTGAATCGGAGATCTCATGGCCTCCTAAGGGTCACAGGCCTTTTCTTGAATATTTCCAGAAGGAAAGGAGCTGCAGTGGAACAGCAATGGCATCGATCAATTCAAAGTTATGCTTCTCCGTTCCAGGACACCTTTTTTTATTTTTTAAAGTTTTTTAGTGGTTGTGCGGTTAATTTGCAAACTAAATATTACTACCTGACAGGCTCTGACCAGCCTATAGGGCAATAGGGCAATGCCCAAACCAAAAATGCAAAATGCCAGTGTGGGCGAATTTGTTTTGGTCAAAGCGGGCTCATTTTTTGGCCAATGTGGGCCAGTTTGATGAGTTACTTCGTTATGCGGCTAGTAGTTTTAACTATTCCTGCTGATAAATCTTCTTTAAATTGCACAATTTGCATCACACTTTATCAAAAAACTCCCCCTTGGGTACTATTCAAACAGTCTGTCCCAAAAGGAATGAATTGCCATTTGCAACGGTGGGCCACTTTTTAATTGGTGTCCGAGACAATTGTATGCCCCAGTCCGACCCTGCAGCATACGAGTGTGCCTTCAAGATGTACGGTTCGATTTTCCAGCTTTCTAGGCATAGAGGCACCCCTTAATACTACAGTGCGCATGTTTTTCACTCATAAATATTGAATGTGCTTTTCTTTCAATAAAACCTCTGCTATGAGTAGTCAATTAGGAACAACATCACTGGATTCTGCCTCACACGAGCTGCCAGAAATAGGCCTCCTGCAATTAGAGAATCTGCAAAGAAGTCCTATTTTAGTTCTGTCACTTCACAGCATACCTTACTCGAATGAAATAAATAACATGCACCCGGTTACAGTGGCTAGAAGGCTTTAGCACCCGGGAAGCTTGCAAGTCACTTAGTGCTAAGATTTCTTCCCGGTCAAAAGATTTTTGTGCTGCTATAAATAGTTCTACATAGAAGAGTCCTTCTTCGTAGGGTTTTGGCACGGGGAGGGCCGGGGGGTGGGGGGGTGGGGAGGGCACACCTCTGAAAAAGCGCCGCACTTGCTAATTTTATCAGCACCTGCCTTGCTGGAAACACCAGGGCCTTAGAGCTCCAGTGGTCCGGGAAGTCAGGCGCCGGTAAAATGTTGATCCCCATTCCCATAGTTTGATAGGACTCTATGGGAGTGGGGAACACGGCAGCACCGGCACCATTAATAACGGTGCTGGTGCTTCCATGTAACTCTGCGGGCGGGTGCCGTTCTGCCTGCCAGGTCTAAACCAGGCGGGCAGGACAGCACCCGCCCACAGAGTCGTGCAGTGCTGGTAGGCTTAGCGGCACTGTTGTTACCGGACCAGCATAGTCAGCATGAGAGCCAGAAACTCCATTGCAAGTGTGCCAGGAAACCACATGGAGAGGAATTCGGATGCACCGAGCTGTTAAGTCTGGGAGGGATGTTATGTTAGAATCACTTGTAGAGCGCACTGTGACCCAAGTGTATCCTGTTGCTTTGGAGAGAGAAAAGGAAGGGAGAAAAGAAAGTGAAGACAAAGCAGAACGAATCAGAAAGAAAAAGTTATCCATTGAAGTGGTTTCTAAGGTCTCTCGTCCGTTTTTGTCTGCGTATAATCTGGCTGTGGTTGCAACATATTGTGCTTATATCTGTGCTCGATTTCCGCTCTGAGCGGATTCTTTCCTTGGGGAGCGATGCCAAGTCAGTCACCCAGACTCTCTCCCATCCCAATGTTGCCTCGGCCTCCACAACCATTGAGTATCTGCTTACCTTGAATGCTTTTAGTCAATTGTGCAAAAGCAGTGCCATCCCAGTGTTATTATAGGAAAAAGAGGGCTACAGTGGTGGGACTTCCTTTGCTTTCAGAGTCCTTGAAGTGTTCTGCTACTGGCAAGAGGAAGGGAGGAAGGAACAGCAGACGGCTGATGCTGAAAGCTGGAGATAACGAGAAAATGGCAACCCGCTAACTGTTGTGACCTTTCTAAAATGTTACGGCTCCATGTACCGTGGCTGTTACTGGGAGGCCTAATTTTGTTTGGACACTGAGCAGATGAATGGTGAGCAGAGAGTCAAAAGGCATTAGACGCCAGATCACGGTCCAGCCCCCCACTTGCAGGCCAAGCAGGATCTGAGTGAAATGCAGGGAGAATCATAAGATAATACATGCTAAAGCAGGCACACGCAAAGGTCCCTGCTGCTCCTGCTCTCGCTGTCAACATATCAATCAAGCAGCTCAAGCTGGTTGTGTTGGATATTGTAAACATGGTACTGGATGCCAGATTCCCTAATCAGGGCTGAAGAGGGCCCGCTAGTTCACAGGATGGCAAGTGGGAACCGGCAGAGAATACCGAAGGAAGGATATTGTCGACGTGGTGGCCACCTTCACAGTAATCTTCTGCCAGTATTTCCTCCAGCTCGGCGGATTCTGAGAATGCTTCCAACAAATATGGATTTATACCATTGGCAGGTCTTCCAAGAGTGTACAGAATATTATTTATGGAAGGACCCTGAAAGGACAGTTTGGTCCAGATTGTACATGTTGTAGGGCTTTGACTTTTAGTTTTCAGAAAACGTCAAGACCTCTGAGGGAGCTAAACCTATGAATCGTATTAGCAAGAAAATAGAGGTGGCCTTCAAGCTGGCACGCAAGGTCTAACTTTGAACATTAAGCGGCTATATTGCCCCATTATTTCCCTTGCAAGAGAGGTTGAACCAAAGTAAAGTTCTAGAAATCCTGTATATGAAGATACTGGTTGGTGATGAATATGCCTTTTATTTGATTGGAGCTGTCTCACTTACGTTCCATAGGGTAGCATTAGAAATCAGTTCTGGCTAAGGGACATGAAAGGCGTATCCTTCAAGAAGATGCATTTACTCAGACATCCTTCCTTTGGGTAGAATAAAAGTTAGGCAAACTGGTCACGAAAGATCCAGAGAAGGCCAAGCTGCCACCACCCACCCACCCACGCCTAAAATGCCTACACCAGGATAGTAGGGCTTCACATTTCAGGCATCTGGGGGTTTCTTTCAGTACCAGAGAGGGAACACCAAGAGCATATCCCGCTTATGAGATGCAGACACAGGGGCCCCAGGTAAGGAGAACCCATTGCAGCTGACAGTCCTCCCAACTAAGGGATTTCCCCTTTCACCAGCCAATCCTTCAGTCGTCCTGTGGGGGGCTGCATCCAACTCGTTCTTCCCCCCCAGGCTTGGGAGGATGATGTTTGACGGCGGGATCCCGGACACTCTAAGGTTACGTTACTCCACTGATTTCCAGAGCTCTGCCACAGTCTGAACTGATAATGATCCCTTGGCCAAGGGACTCGGAAGTGAGCTGCTCACCAGGCGCATATTAGGAAATGCCTGGGGAAGAGGCAGTAACCCAGGTTCACTAGATAGATCAGGGTCTAGCAATGTTCTGCAATATGTATATGTTCCTCCTACAGAAGGCATCTCTGACGTTCAGAGGGTGAACCCATTCATCAGGGATTTCCACAAGGGAATGATTTGCCTCTCTGAATCTTGAAGGTGCTTATCTCTGTGCCCCAAACCTGTCGTGCAGAAGATCTTTTTTTTAATATTTCCTGCAGAGAAGCAGAATTCTACTTCAAAAGACCTCCTGTTGGGTCTGCAGCGTCTTTTCCAAGATCTTGAGTTTCCTGGCAGGTTTACAGCATGGGTCCTGCATTCAAGTACAGGCCTACTTGGATGAGTGGTTGATGTATGTTGCCTTGTTCGAACAGGCGTTCCGGTAAACAGAATGGTCTGCAAGCTCTTTACAATATTTTGGTTGGTTCCTCATAACCAAAGAAGTATTCACTGGTTCCGTTCACCTCACCCACTAGGGGGCATGCCATTGGCAGTATTTGTGCTGCAATAGGGGCCATTTCACTTCAAGCCCCTGATCATCATTCTCCTAGCCCACTGGTCCCCAGGCTTTCTGAACTACTCCTGATGTCCTTTAACCTTAATGCATCTCTTCAGTGTTGGGTGTGCACCCCACCTTACCAACGTACAGCATTCTCCCTGTATCTAACTATTTCTGTGATCATATCCACATACCTAGTAAGTGGGGTTCGGTAATAACCCTGAACCACAGGACAGGTCAGGGGCTCTGTGGGCCGACTAGAGGGAGCTCAGTGCATTGATGAAGGTGGTTGTGGCATTCTCTGAGTTCATCATCAGGGTTTGCACTGCAAATCTCTCCATCAGGCGGGTTGGTACCAGGTCTCTCACTCTCCACAGGATAGCCCATGATAATTTCTGTTGGGCAGGACAGTACCCCCTCTGCTTATGCCCCATATATCCTGGGGTCAAGAATGTGAGAGCTAAAGTGCAGAGTTCTCCCATCTTATGTGGAGTTCTCAGTGTCAGGAATGATGTTCACCCAGATTTGTGCCAAGTGTGGATCCTCTCTGGTGAATCTGTTTGTGTCCCACAGGAAAAAAACGTTATCCTCTACATATCCTTGAGCAGGGACCCCAGGACTCTAGGGATGGTAGCCCTCTTCCATGCCCAGACCAACACTGTTCTGTTTGCTTTTGCCTGTTACTTCTTCCCAAGGTGGTAAAAAGCAAAGGTAGTTTTGGTTGCCCTTGAAGTCTTGGTTTCCACTCGTTCTTCAAATGACTTTTGTACCTTCCAGGACCCTTCCCTTTCACCTTTGTCCCGCTCATGTGGCCACACCTCTCTCACTTACCCCTGTGACGCCTCCACTTGGCAGGCTGGCAGTTCCACAGCTAGGGCTGAAGCATCAGGGTCTGTCTGTCTCTCTGTCAACTGTTCACCTCCCCAGAAGGCCGTCGACATTAAAATGCTGTGATGGTCACTGGCTGCGGTTCTCTCATTGGTGCATTTCCCACTACCTTCATCCAGTCTCTTGTGGATCAGATAGGATTCTGGATTTCCTTCAGGAGGCTTTCGACTTTGGATTGGCTATGTCACCTCTCGGCTGTTAGGATTTTCAACTACACTGGCCAACCATGCCCAATTTCGAGGCCCTTGTGTCTCTCCTACTAAAGGGATTCTTATTCTCAAGAGCCAGAATTAGGTTTCCTTTCCCATCCTGGGACATTCCTCAGCCACTTAAAGTTGTGCAAGTCCTCCTTTGGAGCCCACACAAGGGGTCCCTCAAACCATCCTCTCCTACAAGTGCCTCTTATTTGAGGCTAGCACTTCTGGCAGAAGAGTAATCAAGCTGGTGGCACTACTGCGCGCTCCTCCCTATTTGAGGTCCTTCCAGTAGGGGTTGATTGTTTGTTCCTAACAACCCTTCAGACCCAAGATCCAGTCCAATTTCCACTTTCACTAGGAGATTGTCCATCCCTCCATTCCCCATCCAGAGTATGGTGCAAGTGTCGCCACGCCCCATTCCTGGATGTGGATAAGGCAGGCCCGGTGTGTTCGGAGCATTCAGCTTCCTCATGCACACCTGAGTCTTCCTCTGCCGCACTTGGGTCCGGTCACTTGGGAAAGATGTCCTCCACTTCCACCCTGAGCAGGTGGATCAGGACAGCTAGTTTTCTAGCTCACTAGCAAGGAAATCTCCCTCTATCTGAGGTAGTGCAGAGAAGAGCAAAAAGGTGTCCAGCTGCTTCCTGGGCTTAAGTCAATAGGATTTTTACAGGGTGAGGTTTTCAGGCCTAACACTTGGGCCTCGCCTAACCCATTGACTTCACATAACAGGATTGATGAGGCCCTTCTCAGTGCTCTCTTGGTCCAGACATTTTATAATGTGTTGCTAAATAAGTTTATTTGTATAAAACCATTTTCTTGACTTCCGAATTTCACTGGTTTACATTGCACTTGCCTCTATGTGGTTTACTTGTGGTCAATATAATTTTTGTTCTGCTCGCTATATCCTCATTGGGTAAAGACTAGGACAAGGTAGAGGGTTGGATGCTTTTGAACCTAGATGTACTACTCCATATTGATCAGGAATGTTGGTAGGGTAAGCCGTTCTAATACTCCTCACCTACAAGGGAGGGGTTATGGCCAAACAGATTTGGATTTATATTAAGGGAACAGTGGTTGATCACAGGCCTCATTTGGTAAGGACGGGGAGAATGAAGAGAGGGATTCAGTGTAATGAGGATTTACTGTTAAGTAATTAAATCAATATCCTTGGTTAACTTTGTCTCCACAGCTTGAGTGAACCAAGCTCAAGTTGCCTGTGCGGTCGAGGCTGAAAGCCACCCTGTTTATGAAGGTGGAACTTTACATTTGGTTGAAGCATGACTTGGTAGTGCACATTTGCACTGAATCACCCACCACTTTTCCCCTCAAATTTAATGTCTTATTCGGTGCAAAGCTGCACTGTGACGAATCGCGCCTTGGCTAATCAGTAAAGTCATGGCCTTGTATTCTTTTTTCGAGTCGCTGCGACGTGGTAACGGGAGGATCCAAACTATTCAATACACATTTTGATTAGATAGCTTGGCTCCCAAAGATATAATTTCATGCATTCACACTGTGAAAAAGAGACTCATACTATTGTACTTCCAACAGCTCTTCTTACTCTGAGTTCTCCTCTACCGCAGTAGCAGGGCTTTCGAAATAGGATCCTTGATCCAAATCCACACCATGTATTCATGGTATCCAAACAAAATACATTTTAAATATGATGGAGTCTAAATGAGATTTATTTACATGTTGGATACCCTGAAAACCTGGCAAGGTTAGGGGCCACGAGGAC